>NW_024543873.1:3736500-4982000 GCF_018167655.1 Microtus oregoni | reverse complement strand
GAATTTTTTTCTAGTCCCATTCATTTGCTGGCAAATTTCCTGATGTCATTTTTAACAGGTAAGTAATACTCCATTGTGTAAATGTACCGCATATTCTTTATTCTTCAGTTGAGGGACATCTAGGTTTCTTCCAGTTTCTGGCTGTTATGAATAAAGCTGCTGTAAACATGGTTGAGCAAGTGTCCTTGTGGTAGCATGGAGCATCCTTTGGGTATGTGCCCAAGAGTGGCGTAACTGGGTCTTAGGATAGCTCGAGTCCCAATTTTCTGAGTAACCACCATATTGATTTCCAAAGTGGCTATACAGATTTATGCTCTCACCAGCAATGGAGGAGTATTCCCCTTGTTCCGTATCTTCAACAACATGAGCTGTCACTTGTGATTTTGATCTTAGTCATTCTACAGGTATTAAGATGGACTCTCAGAGTCATTTCAATATGCATTTCCCTTTTGGCTAAGGATGTTGAAATTTTTAAAGTATTTGTCAGCAATTCGAGATTCCTCTGTTGAGAATTCTCTGTTTATGCCTGAACCCAGTTTTTAATTTGGTTATTTAGTTTGTTGATGTCTAGTTTCTTGAGTTCTTTATATGTCTTGGCTATTAGCCTTCTGTCAGATATGGACTTGATAAAAAAAAACTTTTCTTATTTTGTAGGCTGATGTCAATAGATTTCTCGGGTGGACTAGGGGATGGGAACAGGAGGGAATAGGTGAGGGGTGCGTGAGGAGAGACTACAAGGAAAGACAACTGAAATCGGAGAGTATTTTGAGGGAAAGGAAGAAACTTCGTGCAATGGAAGCTCCGAGAATTCTATGGCGGTAACCTTAGAGAAAACTCATAATGGGGGGTATGGAACCTTGACTGGCCATCTTCTGTGACCAGGCAAGGCTTCCAGTGGAGGGATTGGGACACCAGCCCAGCTACAAAACCTTTGCCATACCTTTGTCCTGCCTTCAAGATGTGCTGGTATAATGGTGGTGCAGAACTGGTGGGAGTGGTCAAACATTGACTGCTCCAACTTGAGACCCACATCACCATGTGAGGGAGCCCAGGCCTGACACTGTCTGGAGGGCCAGCAACCAGAGGCTGGATAGTCCAGAGACCTAGGATAGAACCAAGTACATCTGGCAAGAAAGACAAAACAAAACAAAAACAGTCGATGAAATGATTTCTAATGGTACTCTGCTATACTTGTAGACTGGAGCCTAGCATAGTCGCCATCAGAAAGGCTTCATCGAGAAACTGATGGGAGCAGATGCAGAGACTCACCGTCAAACAGTAGGTGGAGTTCAGGGAATCCTGAGGAAAAGGGGAAGGAAGATTGTAGGAGACAGAGGTATCAAGGACACAGCAAGAAAATGACCCAAAGAATCATCTAACCAGGGCTTATAGGGGCTCATGGAGCCTAAGCCAATAATCAGGGGGCCTGCATGAGGCTGACCTAGGTCATCTGCATATATGTTGTGGTTTTGCAGCTTGATGTCCTTGTGCATGATCTAACAGTGTGAACAAAGGCTGTTTCTGGCTTCTTTTGCCTTCTTTTGGGACCCTTTTTCTCCTACTGGGTTGGCTCACCCAGCCTTGATATAAGGCTTTGTGTCTAGACATATAATTTGATATGCTATGTTTAGTTGATATCCCTGCAAGACCTGCTCCTTTCTGAAGGGAAATGGAGGAGGAGTGGATCTGGGGAGAGGGGAAGTGGGGAGAGGGGCTGGGAAAAGAGGAGGGAGAGGAAACTGCGGTTGGGATGTAATATATGAGATAATAATTAAAAAGGAAAAAATAAGGCAGGAAGATGGGCTTGCAAAAGGACAAGCGAAAACACAGGTGCTTCTTCCTCCAACTGTCATCCAATCTATCAAACAGAATCTGGGCCCTGGTGACAGAAAACTTTCTTTGTGCACTTCCATCATGCAACTTCTTAACTTTAACTACCCAAATCTCCAATATGATTTGCTGACAATGGAGCAAGGATCTTGTTTGTCTTTGCTGAGATGTTATCATAGAAGAGGGTGCTTGCTCAACTGTGCTGTGCGTTTGTTTTTCACTGGGAGCTCAGTGTGACTTTTGCAAACTGTGCTACTTGGCCAAGATGTTTGAAAAGGTGGGAAAGGCTCCATGAGGCCAATGTTACTGTTGTCTTCTTCTTCTTTGTACAGTTGACCTCCCAATATACACCTATCCCTCTTAGACAGGACATTAGTAGACAAGGGATTCCCTTAGTAGACAATACTAAGGCAGATAGGTGATCATAGAGGGCATGAGTCTTCTTTCAGGCTGGAATTTGTCTTCTCACTCGGACACTGTCAATGATTTTCCTGCAGGGTTTTAGTCAGGAAGACCCCAAGATATATTCAGCTGCTTTTTGTATGCCAGCTTTTCCTTATGTGTCATTTATCCATCTGTCATTCGAAGTGGCTGTGGAGTCCTAACAATGGGTGGCATTAGTGTAGCGGTCAGGATGCAGCATTGAGTGAAAAAAGGAAGATGCTTTTCTGTTCTAGAGCCTGCATTCTAGTGGGAGCCACACCCAGTCCTCCTTTTCTTCCTCCAGCCCTGGCCTCACTCTAATTTTGTGTCTTTGTGCTTATCTGTATTTCAAAATTTGAGTTCATTTCTTTCTCTGCCTCTGTGAGTGCTTGGTGTGAGTACACATGATCACCAAAGTGTGCAAGCATGCTCATGCAGAGCCCAGAGGAGGATGCTGGGTGTCCTGCTCTAGTCTTTATCTCCTCTATTCCTTTTAGATATGCTCTCTTACTGAGCCTTGATCTAGGCTTATGGCCAGCACATCCCAGTGATCTTGTCTCTGCCCTCCACACCCTAGCCAGCACTGGGGATACAGGTATTTGCGGCTACACCCAGCTTGTTATGTTGCTGCTAGGATCTGAACTCAGGTCGTCATTATGTGCATCAAGTGTTCTTACTCTTCAACCCTTTAAATATTTGTATTCTAAGAGAGAGTCCATTTAGCAAAACGAAAGACACTGCAACCTAGAAGGTACTCAAATTTGAGAAAGCTCAATAAGGAAATAAGACAGCTCAAATACAGATCCATACTTTAGATAAAAATCTTTTGACTCCAAAAAGACTTCATTTTGTTGGATGTTACGTAGATATTTTTCTTGCTTATTCTAAAGCAGGAGCAATGCTGAGGCACCACCTTATTTATGAGTTATTTGCCAGGGGGTCCCAGAGACCCCCAAATAATTCAAGCTTTTTATATTCCTCTTGGTTACACACCATAACTAGAGGATCTCATTGTTGATGATAGCTCACATTATGGTTGCAAAATACAGAGAAAAGAAGCCAGAACTGAGCTGGAAATATCCTTCCTGCTTCCTAGCTTTTGTAACACTAGAAGGTGCTATAAAGGCTGCTAAGAGAGGAAAGACCCAGTTCTGAACCCCATGAACTTCAGTACCAAGTTGTCATGCAATGTGTGCCAAGCTCTGCAGGTGTGGCACAACCATTCTGAGCACTGGGTGGATTTGAGGCCCACTCCAGAGATGGAAACCACACATGGCACTGTAAAGTCAGCCCAAAGCATCTGGTTAGGGGAAGAGCTAGCTTTTGAGAGCACTCACTGCTTTTCCAATAGATCTTGGTTTGATCCCCAGCAACCACATGATGACTTCACACACACACACACACACACACACACACACACACACACACAACTGTCTATGAAGACAAAATAAACATACGTATAAAATGAAACAATTTGAAAGAAATTAACTATGTGACAGGGAGGTCATAGGCTCTAGTGGGGAACTTACTACTATTGTTTAGTTAAACTGATACAGTATCAAACTGCCGTTGGAGAAGGCTGTTTATTGGTTCCTGGCCACCCGGCTAGCTTAGACCTGAAATAATCACACAGAAACTGTATTAATTAAATCATTGCTTGGCCTGTTAGCTCTAGCTTCTTATTGGCTAACTCCTACATCTTAATTTAACCCATCTCTGTTAATCTGTATATCATCACGTGACAGTGGCTTAGTTTCGGCATGTCTGACTCTGGCAGCGGTTCCACATGGCCTCTCCTCTGACTCCATCCTTCTTTCTCCCATCATTCAGTTTAGTCTTCCCTTCCTACCTAAGTTCTACCCTATCAGGCCAAGGCAGTTTCTTTATTCATTAACCAATAAAAGGAACACATAGACAGAAAGACCTCCCACACTAAACTGCTGTCTAAAATGTCTGTGTTTATATCTCAACCTTAATCAGAGAAGCTTTTCTTTGTAGCAAATGGTAGTGAATGCAGACTCAGCTGCCCTAGATGCTGAGGATAACTGATGCCTGAGAACCCAGCCCTAAACAAGATATTCACAACATCCCATCTAACACTTAAGGAATATTGCAGAAGAGGGAACAGACAGAATGTAAGATCTGGAAGATAATGCAAAACGTCATCTCCAGGGCAAGACACGAGAACCACAATTAAAAACTCATAATAGCTATGGATGCCTGCACTGGGAAGGCACAAAACAGGCCTGCCAACAGTTAGGCATGAATGAAGGGGCCTCAGGAAGCCCTGCCCTTCACTGCTAGACCGTTGAACACTGTTAGATTCAGGGAGTAGGAACAATTTACCTCATTTGAGCACCCACGGATGATCACCTGCCCCTCCAGGTTCCTGTAGGTAGTTCCAATTGACTAGTTATACAGTTGGCCTTGGTTAAGCTAGAAGCTACATCACAAAATCAAAACAAAAATTGTAGATCTGGAAAAAGTACTAGTGATAAGGATGGGGGGGGCTAAAAAGGGTAGGAGAAAGATAAAACAAGTTACGAAGAGAGAGGTTAATCAGAACACATTGTATACATGTATGAAATTGCCAAATCAGAAAAAAATCCAGCTGGGTCTAGGCATGTAGCTCAGTTGCTACCAAACATATAGCTAACACGCACAAAGACCTGGGTTTAATACCTAGCAGAGTATAATTAGGGTGTGGTGGTTCACCTATAATCCCAGCACTCAGGAGGCAGAGGCAAAAGGCTCAGATATCGAAAGTTATGTTCAGCTATATAGCAAGTTAAGTTTGAAGCCAGCCTGTACGACATGAGACTCAGTCTCAAAATAAAACAATGCAGCAAGGCCCTAAATAAATTAAAAGCTTGTCTTTTCCAATGAGTTAGAAGGGGTTGGTTGTAACAAAATCACCTTCTTGTGCCACGGCTGAAGAAACTAGGTTTTAGGGTTATCTCACTGTACAACCAGGGAGACAGGATATCAGAACCAGACAAGTGGAGCAGAGTGGAGGTGGGTGTGGCAAAGCAGGGATTTGAGTCTAAGTCTTGACTCAAAAGCCCAGATATTTTGTTCCCACTAGGGTAGAGTATGTTGTGTTTCTGTTCCTTACGCTGCCACTAGCAAAAGCAGTATCTTAGACACTTTGTTCATGCCTTAGCTAAAGTAAGGGCAGAAGGATTTCCAGCTATGCTGCCCCCTCAGTTCCTTGACCTGAGGGACGTTCCTGGGATGGAGCATGCTAAGAAGACAGCTCAGCCTCTTGCCAGATTCCAGAGATTGAATTTCAGTCTCCTATGAAGCAAAGGGTAGCAATTAGGTCATTTCTATCCTTTGAAAATGTCCCATGGTCCCTGCAGAGGCAATCCAGGTTGTCAGTAGCACAGTGAGATTGTTTAGTGTAATGGGCCTGACAGAAATGAAGATATTCTAAAGAGAAACTCAGGTCTCTCAATATGACTATCACAATACAGAAAACAATGAATCCCTAAGAAAGGGGATTTCCTACGAATCTCAGGCTGGAAGAAGGAAAAGTCCCCAGCTAAGAGGGAAACTTGTCTCCTAGAATGAGATTTCACATATTTCTAACAACTCCTCAGACCACCTTAGAGAATGAAGCTGAAGGCCAGACAGGGATAGGTAGGTAGGCCACTAGCTGGCGGGACCAAACCTTATATTGACTAAGATGCCTTAGATGTACATATGTGTGGTCCTCTATTTAAACTTTAATTTCATTTTGTAACCCTAAAGATAGATTTGGGGGTGAGAGGTGGAAGGCTTGTTAGATCCCTTCATCCCTTTCCCCAGTGCAGCCACATTGAATAAATCTCCTTTCCCTGACTTTCTTCTTTAATTTGGCCCCTTTGGTGTGGCTAGAGCTAACTTGGGACATAGGCTGTGACCCCTCCAAATTTGATAACATTAGGACAAGAAATTTAGGGGATCACAGTGTGCTGCTGAAGGAGCCAACTCAACACTTCAGCTTAGACACTCCAGGCACAGCGGATTTCGTCCTTTTTGCTCACCCCCGCCCCAGCTCTGGTTTCCTCAAATACCCATCCCCGAATCTGTGCACAGCAGAAACAGCAAGTCAGGGATGCCCTCAATTGGCAGAACACAGGCAAGTCTTTGAGAGCACATGCAGTGGAATCCAGCAGATGGTGATGTTTCCAAACAAGGTGATGTGGAGCATGACTTTGAGCTGCCTGGGAGGTCTGAAGTGTTTACTGATGCCAAACTCAAGGAAGGCTTCAGATGTTTCTCAAGAGTCAAAGGGCACCTCTGCAAGCCATGAAGATTCCTGGGCTATGCAAAAGAAAAGAACCATGTGAGGCAGGTTGTGCGGAGCCAGGAATCAATCATTCATTTTCTACACCAGAAGAAACCCTTTGGCATGCTGAGGACGTAAGCCCTGCTCCCTGAAGGCCCCTGGCCCTTCATGGCTCTGAAAATGAGATACATGAGTAAAATGAGCCGTTGATGTCAGAGATCTGAGCCCGAAAGTAAGTCCTAATGTCCGACGAGAGATCAGTCCAGAGGAGGCCCCATGTCCTACATGATCTGTATCAGTGGCTGGCAAACTTTCAGGAAGGCAGGCCACAGCTTTATTTAGCCCCTCTAATTTAAGGTTGTGTGAGCCAGGAATACACTGGAGCAGTTGAGGTCTCTTAACTCAGCCCTTCACATAACACAGCAAATATGGATTTGTAAGTATTCAAGGACCTTTGAAAATTGAGCTGCAAAAGCAATTTGGCCACTTCTACAAGATTCTTGCTTGAGTTTTCTTGCCAGCACATCACCCAGAGTGCGTTAACCTGCCTTGACACAAGGAAGTCTGCGATGGGCAGTTTCTCTCTGGTCAGTGCCACTCTGCCTGCAATTTCCGAGGGGATTAGAAGATTCATCTCCAAACGCCAAGCTCTTGGTATTTTCCCGTCCTGGGCCCTCCAGACCTTTCTTTATCAGTTACAAGCACAGGCTGTCCTCCCCTGTAGGCAGCTGCAGCGGCTCCGAGGAATGCTGTCCAACAAGCCGAGCAACTGAGCCCCGCCAAAGACCACCGGAATACCTGGGTTTTTCCACCCTCCTCCCATCTGTCCAGCACTCTTCCCCAGGCAACTTTACTCAATCCCCAGGCCTCAGTATAAGTGTCACTGCTGTTCCATTGTCTAGCCTGACTCCCCAAACTAGGATAGATGTTTTTCTTTGTGTTCCTAATAGGTCTGTCTTCCCCAGTAGACCACAGTGTGATGAGGGCAGGGCTCTACTTTGCTTCCCAGGAGGTAATACAATTTATGATTCGAAGTTTTGTTACTAAGAGGCACTATGTGCCATTTATTGTTCTACCAGTTTGTATGTATGAATTCATCCATTTTTCACGACCTATGGGGTAGCTCTTGAGAATTGAGGTGAGACTTCAGCTGTAAGAGAATGCAGGGAACTCTGGCCAATAAGCAGAGAGCTTGGGAGGCAGAGGCAAGGCCAATGGTTTCAAGTACATGGCCCGTGAGTCCTACGAACCCAGTTCAAGGGAAGCTTGCGTTATAGTGTCAGACTCCGTCTCAAAAACAAACAAATAGGTAAACAAATAAAAATAAAACAAGAAAAGAAAAAGAAACCACTACAAGAGGGGATAAAACAGGATGGGGTAAACTATATGGGATTATTGTGAGCTGAGGCCAGCTAGGCTCACCACCAGCTGAAAACCCCCAGACAACAGAACTTCATTTTCGTTTCAACTTCAATAATTCTTAAAAACAAAGAAGGTACACTGATACTTTATAATGACTGGGACAGTGGACGAAGATGTACATCAAGAGGTAAGAAATAAATGACTTTGGCCAGGAAAGAAGCCTAGATACACAGGAAAGAAAAACAAAGCAAAACTCTGTCATCGAGGTGGTAACCAAATGTCTGCACGCTAGAGATCAACCTCTTTCTTTGTTTTTCTAAATGAAGCATGTTTTAGCATTTTTCATTTATGGGTGAGAGTGTGTGTGCAGAGTTCAGAAGAGGATTTCCAGGAGCTTTTGAGCTGCTTGACCCGGGTGCTGGGAATCTAACTCCTACCCTCTTCAAGAGCAGCAATCACTTTTAGCTGCTGAGAACCTTTGCAGCCAACTCCCCTATTCTTTTGGTTGTGATGGTTTTCGCCATGCACACTGTTAATTTTCAAAGGTCCCTTTATAGTCAAAGGTGATATTTAGGGTTCCAGCCACATTTTCCTTTTCTGGCCGTCAGGAATAAGGGAAGAATTGCATGCCCTTTTACCTTTAGGAATGTTTCCCTGAAGCATCAACTTTTGCTTATATTCTAATTGGTCAGAGCTACGCCCAGGTGATGCTAGAAAAGACAGGCAATTTAAGGTGATCATGTGCCTAGCTTTAAGGCATCAGGTATTATTAAGTAAGAGGGGGAAGTGCTGGTCTAAGAACACGTGCTCTCAGCTATGGAGTAGCTCTTGAGAATTGAGGTGAGACTTCAGCTGTAAGAGAATGCAGGGAACTCTGGCCAATAAGCAGAAAGCTTGGGAGGCAGAGGCAAGGCCAATGGTTTCAAGTACATGGCCCATGAGTCCTACGAACCCAGTTCAAGGGAAGCTTGCGTTATAGTGTCAGACTCCGTCTCAAAAACAAACAAATAGGTAAACAAATAAAAATAAAACAAGAAAAGAAAAAGAAACCACTACAAGAGGGGATAAAACAGGATGGGCTGAACTATATGGGATTATTGTTTCTCTAGAACCATGTCTCTGCCTGCATGCTGCCATGCTTCCTACCATGATGCCAGTGGACTAAATCTCTGAACCTGTAAGTCAGCCCCAAGTAAGTGTTTTCTTTTATAAGAGTTGACATGGTCATGATGTCTCTTCACAGCAATAGAAACCCAAGTTCAGACAAATGTGTTGTCTTATTGGGTTCTTGGGTACCAGTTGGTGAGCATTAATTAGCAAGAGAGGCAGTAATGATAAGTTGGAGTCGTTTGGAGAAAAGACATAAATGTAAGGGCAAAGTTTACATTGAATTTGCTGGTGCGGTGGGAGGAACTGAAGGCTTTGGTACAGAGTACTGTGACTGTCACTATAGCAACAACTTATCTTTTAGCAGGGGAAGTATGAAAATACAGTGAGGCTATTGACTGCTCAAGTGATGCAACCAGCCCAGATAAAGTGGGGGTTGTAGAATTCAAAGGGAGGCAAGGGGGTCAGTTTGAGGTTTCTTGAGCTTTAGGAACCATTGTGATGTCTGCATGAAGATGTGTATACAAAGATACACCGGAGAACGAGGAGCCCAGAACAAAATGCTATACTGTAACACCCGATTTTGTGTTACCCCCTTGGTTACAGTTCGCCCACCACTGTGCCATACGCGAGTCGGGCAAGGGCCTGGAACTTGAAAGAACACACAAAGAGACCTGGGTCATTCGAAAGGAGATCAGCCGAATGCTGTTTACTCAACCTTGGGAAAATCCTTATATACCTAGCTGTTGCACAAGGATTTCTGCCCAGGCAGGTGGGAAATTACCACACCAAAGATGGAGTAAACAGTGCACTACAGCCAATCACCAGGCGGGGCAGGGGGAAGCACAGGAACAAACCGAATGCTTTAGTTAGCTGACCAGAAACTGTCCTCAAGATGAACCCCCGAAACAAGGGTAGACCCGGGTCCTACACTATACCTGTCATACATATTTCAAAGTGTCATTACTGAAGCAGCAGTTGAAGCATCCAAAGCAGTAGTTCTCAGCCTTCCTAAGGCTGCAACCCTTTAATACAGTTCCTCATCTGTGACGACCCTCAACCATACAGTTCTTTTGCTACTACTTCATAACTGTAACTATGCTACTGTTCTAAACTGTAAAGTAAATATTTGTGTTTTCTGACAGTTTTAGGTGATTCCTGTGAAAGGTTTATTTGACCCCCAAAGTAGTCGCAACCCACAGGTTGAGAACTACCACTTTAAAGGAATGCAGTTGCAGGGGAGAACATATAAAGACAGAAGGAAAATGAGCATGGTGGTCTGAACAGGTGACTTTCAAGCATGGAGGGAAGGAAGGTCAATGTTAATGGCTTTAAAGAGGATGAAATGAAGACGGATCCTGAGGACAACAGGAAAACTGGTAAATAGGGTTGAGTCAGCACGGGGTAGGGTGCTGTGGGAAGTGAAAGGAAAGGCAGTCACGGCAAGGGAAAAGGAGAAAATTCCAGACCACAAGGAAAAGGTATGGGTGGATGACAAACAAGTTGAGGTGGTTTTTGTAGGGCATCCTTTGAGTACGTGGTGTGGGCACGGCATGGCTTCTGGTTCACTCACGGTCTGAAAAGCTGGAGATAACAAAACCAGAAGGAACACAGGATGGTTCATCTGTATTATCAACTTGAGTGGATTTAGACTCTCCATGGAAACACGCTGCTATGAATGCATAAGGATGTTTCCAGAAAGGATTAACTGAGGTAGGAAGATGCTCCTGACATATGGGCTGGGGTCCCAGAGGGAATAAAAAGGAGAAAAGAAGCTGAGTGCAAACATTAATCTCTCTTTCCTGACTGGATGTTCAACACTTACACCATCATGCCTTCTCCACCATGATGACGTGAGTCAAAGTCAACCCTTGCTTCCTGGAGTTGCTTTCCTTAAATATTTGAGCACAGCAAGGGGAAAAGGAACTAATATGAGACTATATTAAGGACAAAAATCTATGACCACACAGGAAAACCCAATCACTTCTGCCCTTGACTACTTTTAACCAAGGGATCAGCCACTTTTAGATCCAACCGGAAATTACATAACAGGACTTGGTAAAGCTCCTTCTAATCCCATTTGCCAATACAGCAACTGTTTCCGAAGATTCAAAGTATGACCCTAATGGACAGATGATCAGTCTTTGAGAAGACACAATACCCTCTCTGAGCACACGGATAGTGAACAATGTCTATTACAGAAAAGATACAAAATTTCAGTTGCCTACTAAGCCTTAGAAACTAGAAAGTAGAACCCTGTTCACTAACTCCCCCCCCACACACACACTTTAAGCAGGCCACCATTTTGAAAATTTTGCTTGGCATTTTTTATTGCACATGATGTTCACCTTCATTTTCATGAAGTACATGGTATGCATTGAACCTGCTCCTCTCATAATTCCTTCCCCTAATTTGTATATCCCAATTAGTTAGTCTTTTTTGTGTCCCTAGATGCTTCCGTTTCTATTTTGTCACATAGACACATATGATTTTACATACCTTTATAAAATCTAGGTCCCACAAACAGGAGAAAACATGTGATACTTACCACTTTATTTGGTTTTGCTTTGTTTTTGGCAGAAGTTCTCATGCATTCCAAGATGGCCTACAGCAGGATGACCTTGAACCTCTGAGCCCCTGGCCTCCACTTCCTGCATGCTTCAATTACAGGTGTCTTCCCTTGCTCTCAGTTTAATGTGGTGCTGGAGGGAGCCCGGGTCTTTCTGCATGCTAGGCAGACACTCAACCAACTGCAGCATAAGCCCTGCTCAAAGGGATGCAATTATTTCCTAAAGATTTATTCTTTTATTTTCATTATGTAATCATGTATATGGAGGTGCACATAAGAACAGTCCCATTGGAGGCCAGAAGCATGGAATCACCTGGCACTTGAGCTGTGGGTCTCCTGCAACATCAGTATGTGTTCTTCATCGTTGATGCCTATCTCCAACCCCATGAAATTCTTTATTTTGTTTTATTTTTAAGGCAAGTTCTCAAGCCCAAGTTGGTCTTGACTTTTCTATGTAACAGAGGCTGTCTATGACCTTCTTATCCTCTTGTTTCCACTTCCCCAGAGCTGGAATTTCAGGTTTGCACAAGCATGCTCAGTTTATTGTGGGACCCAATCCAGGCGTTTGTAAATGGTTGGCAAGCACCGTACCAAATAGGCTCCATTCCCAGCCCCTGACTACCGTTTTGACTTACTGTAAGCCTCCCTCTGGCTAGACCTCACTTATCAAGCATGTTGTCAAGGACTGTCAGAAAATAGTTTAGTATATATTCATATATATTTAGTATATATTCCTGTTCAGATGGTGAAAAATTTAAGTGTGGCATGGTAGTGAGGGACTATGAAATAATGGAAAGGCCCAGCAAGACCCTAGGAGACATAAAAGCAGATTGCTGGAGTTTTGTTTTATTGGGGATGGGTGGTATTATTTTGATTTTTTTTTCATAGATAGGGTGTGGTAGTTTAAATGTCATTGGCCCCATAATCTCACAGGGAGTGGCACTATTAGGAGGTGTGGCCTTGTTGGAGGAAGTGTGCTGGGGTAGGCTTGAAGTTTCTTATGCTCAGTATACTGCCCAGCATCTCAGTCAACTTCCTGTTGCCTACAAGATGTAGGCCTTTCAGCAGCTACTCCGGCACCATGTCTGCCTGCATGCCATGATGCTCTCCACCATGATGATAATGGACTGAACTTCTGAAACTGGAAGCAAACTCCCTCAATTAAATGCTTTCCTTATAAGAGTTGCCATGGTCATGGTGTCTCTTCACAACAAGTTTGGCTCCCAGTACCCACTTGGACACCTCACAACTACTTGCAATTCTAGCTCTAGGGTATCCAGCAACCTCTTTTGGCCTCTGTGTGTGTGTGTGTGTGTGTGTGTGTGTGTGTGTGTGTGTGTATGTCTGTCTGTTGTAGTCTCTCTCTTTCACAAACAGATACAAATAAAATAAATGAAACAATCACAAAAAAAAAAAAGAAACCCGAACTAAGACATAGGGTCTCACTCTTTAGCTCCAGCTGGCCTGGAACATACAATGTATCCCATGTTGCCCTCAAACTCATAGTGATCCTCCTGCCTCAGCCTTCTAAGGTGCTATCATCATGGGTATGAGCCGAAATGCCCAGCAAACACGCAGATTTTAAATCATGGACAGAAACAAAGAAAGAGAAATGGGAAAATCCCATCTTGAAGTTGTAGAAGGTTGTGGAGAAGGTGAATAGCAAGGAAACATGGTTTAGATTTTGCAGAGACCTGTCTTAGGTAATCACTTGACCTCAGAAAATGGGGCCCTGAATCTAGCTTTGCAACAGGCTGGCCGTTATCACTGCTCTGCTCCCAACACACTTTCACATTTCTTCTCAAGCTGAAACTTGAGTTTGAAGCAACCCTTATTTGTAATGTTCCAAAGGTTTTACATATTTATGAAGGAAAATCCCACCGTGTGGAAATCTTTAGAATATTGGAGATGCCAATTTCTAGCTTTAAACTCTTTATTCCTGAAAAGCTTATTTTTTAAGCAAGATATGACTATGCTCCTATCAGAATATCTAAAATCCAAACCACTGTTGTCCCCACATATTGAAAAGAGTGTGGCTCAACATTCAAATCTGGCAGAAAGGCAAAATACTAGTTACTTTGAGAGAAAAGCAGGTTCCGACCTCCCCAACCCTGCCCTGCTGTATGCTAGGACCAGCGCTCAAGAACAGTTTTAAGCTCCTACACTAAGGCTACCCACCCAGAGCGGTGAGTGCCTGCCTACCGGGCAGGCCTCAGGGTCCCCTGTAAGGGAGCCCGGGCACCTTCAGCTCTGGCGCCAGGCTTCCTGTGCGCTCCTGGACACCGCCCCCGCCCCCTTGCTCCATTCATCCTTTTGGCCCTGGATCATTGGGCTACCAGCGGCCCTGTTTAGTTGCTGAGGAATCCCATCTGGAGGGGTGAGTGTGTGCTATCCAGGGGCGGACTGTCCCGGAAGAGAGCGCAAACCCCCCTCCCCCAGCTCCTTCTGCAGGGCTGTATTTCTTTCGCACGACCCAGCCCCCCAGCACCCCTCCCCAACCCTGCCCTGCTGTATGCTAGGACCAGTGCTCAAGAACAATTTTAAGCTCCTACACTAAGGCTACCCACCCAGAGTGGTGAGTGCCTGCCTACCGGGCAGGCCTAAGGGTCCCCTCTTAGGGAGCCTGGGCACCTTCAGCTCCTGCGCCAGGCTTCCTGTGCTCTTCTGGATACCCCCCCCCCTTGCTCCATTCATCCTTTTGGCCCTGGAGCATTGGGCTACCGGCAGCCCTGTTTAGTTGCTGAGGAATCCCATCTGGACGGGAACGGTTCCTGCTTCTACACTGAAGAGATATACCCAGAGAGTCAATCACAACAAAGACTGGACCAAGACACCAGGCCTCTCCTGGCTCCACTTGAAGGAAGAGATGGGAAGGCGCCAATACAAGAATTCCTCCAACAACCTGAAAGGCAACATGACACCACCAGAAACCAGGGATCCCGAAATAAGAAGAATTGTACACCGAACTCCAGAAGAAATAGAAGAAATCGACTCAAAAGTAAACTATATGAAAATAATAGAGGACCTTAAACAGGAGGTGAAAAACTGCCATAAACAATTAGAGATTACAAACAAAAAGGTAGAGGAAATGAATAAATCGCTCAAAGACACGCAAGAAAACCAAGAGAAACAAGAAAAAGCAATCAAAAAGGTTAGGGAAGCGGTTCAAGACATGAAGAATGAAATGGAAGCAATGAAGAAAGCACAAACCGAGGGAAGAATGGAAATGGAAAATCTGGGTAAATGAACAGGAACTACAGAAACAAGTACTAATAACAGATTATAAGAGATAGAAGAAAGAATGTCAGACACTGAAGATACCATAGAGAAAATAAACACACTGATCAAAGAAAACAGCAATACCAACAAATTCTCATCACAAATCATTCAGGAAATCTGGGACACAATAAAAAGACCAAACCTAAGAATAATTGTAATAGAAGAAGGAGAAGAAGGGCAGCTCAACGGTCCAGAAAATATATTTAATAAAATTATAGAAGAAAACTTTCCCAACCTGAAGAAAGGAAGCATACAGAACACCAAATAGGCTGGATCAAAAAAAAAAAAACATCCCCTCGCCATATAATAATCAAAACACAAAATATACAGAATAAAGAAAGAATATTAAGAGCCACAAAAGAAAAAGGCCAAGTTATTTATAAAGGAAAACCTATCAGACTTACACCTGACTTCTCTATGGAAACCATGAAAGCCAGAAGGTCCTGGATAGATGTACTGCAAAAACAAAGAGATCATGGATGCAAGCCCAGACTACTATATCCAGCCAGGCTTTCGTTCACTATAAATGGAGAAAACAAAATTTTCCAGGATAAAAACAAATTTAAACAATACGCAGCCACAAATCCAGCCTTACAGAAAATAATAGAAGGAAAATCACTAACCAAGGAGTCCAACAATGCACACAATAACTCAGTCATCTAGAGACCCTTCACCAGCGCAACTCAAAGAAGGGAAACACACAAACCCTACTACTAAAAAAGTGACCGGAGTTAACAACCACTGGTCATTAATATCACTTAATGTTAATGGGCTCAACTCACCTATTAAAAGGCACAAGCTAAGAGATTGGATACGAAAACAGGATCCAACATTCTGCTGTTTACAAGAAACACACCTCAACCACAAAGACAGGCAC
Organism: Microtus oregoni; assembly: GCF_018167655.1. Lineage (NCBI taxonomy): Eukaryota > Metazoa > Chordata > Mammalia > Rodentia > Cricetidae > Microtus > Microtus oregoni. Next base: position 4,966,280 of record NW_024543873.1, on the reverse strand, counting down.
CTACTCAGAGTAAAGGGCTGGGAAAAGGCTTATCAAGCAAATGGACCTAAGAAACAAGCAGGTGTGGCCATATTAATTTCTAACAAAGTTGACTTCAAACTTAAATCAATCAGAAGAGATGGAGAGGGACATTTTATACTCATAACAGGAACAATTCATCAGGATGAAGTCTCAATCCTGAATATCTACGCCCCTAATATAAAAGCTCCCACGTACATAAAAGAAACATTACTAAAACTCAAGGCAGCCATCAAACCGCACACACTAATAGTAGGAGACTTCAACACTCCTCTCTCACCAATGGACAGGTCAATCAGACAGAAACCTAACAGAGAAATTAGAGAATTAATGGAGATAATGAATCAAATGGACTTAACAGACATCTATAGATTATTCCACCCAAATAGGAGAGAATATACCTTCTTCTCTGCAGCTCATGGAACCTTCTCGAAAATTGACCACATTCTCGATAGCAAAGCTAACTTCCACAGTTACAAAAAAATATTAGTAACCACATGTGTCTTATCAGATCACCATGGATTAAAGTTAGAATTCAACAGAAAGCCTACAAACTCATGGAAACTGAACAGTCAACTACTGAACCATACCTGGATTAAGGAAGAAATTAAAGTCTTCCTTGAATTCAATGAAAATAAAGAAACAACATACTCAAACTTATGGGACACTATGAAACCAGTGCTAAGAGGAAAGTTCATCGCACTAAGTGCCCACTTAAAGAAAACAAAGAAAGCACATATTGGAGACTTAACATTCCACCTTAAAGCTCTAGAAAAAAAGAAGCAGACTCACCTAGGAGGAGTAGAAGACTGGAAATAATCAAACTGAGGGCTGAAATCAACAAAATAGAAACACAGAAAACAATCCAAAGGATCAATGAAACAAAAAGCTGGTGCCTGGAGAAAATCAACAAGATTGATAAACCCCTATCCAAACTAATCAAACGGCAGAGAGAGAATACACAAATTAATAAGATCAGAAATGAAAAGGGGGACATAACCACAGACACAGAGGAAATTCAGAGAATCATTAGATCTTATTACAAAAGCCTGTATAACACAAAACTGGAAAATGTAAAAGAAATGGACACTTTTTTAGATAAATACCATATACCAAAGTTACACCAGGATCAGGTGAACAATCTAAACAGACCTGTTGGTCGCGAAGAATTAGAAGCTGTTATCAAAAACCTCCCTACCAAAAAAAGCCCAGGACCAGATGGTTTCAATGCGGAATTCTACCAGAACTTCCAAGAACCGCTAATACCTATCTATACTCCTTAATGTATTCCACAATATAGAAACAGAAGGGTCATTACCTAATTCCTTTTATGAAGCTACAGTTACTCTGATACCAAAACCACACAAAGACTCAACTAGGAAAGAGAATTACAGGCCAGTCTCACTAATGAACATCGACGCAAAAATCCTCAAGAAAATACTGGCAAACCGAATCCAGGAACACATCCGAAAAATTATCCATTATGATCAAGTAGGCTTCATTCCTGAGATGCAGGGCTGGTTCAACATACGAAAATCTATCAATGTAATCCAGCATATAAATAAACTGAAAGAAAAAAACCATATGATCATTTCATTAGATGCTGAAAAAGCATTCGACAAAATTCAACATCGATTTATGTTAAAAGTCTTGGAGAGATTAGGGATACAAGGGTCATACCTAAATATAATAAAAGCTATATACAGCAAGCCGACAGCTAACATCAAATTAAATGGAGAGAAACTCAAAGCCATCCCGCTTAACTCAGGAACACAACAAGGCTGTCCACTCTCGCCATACCTCTTCAATATAGTGCTTGAAGTTCTATCAATAGGGATAAGACAACATAATGGGATCAAGGGGATTTGAATTGGAAAGGAAGAAGTTAAACTTTCGTTATTTGCAGATGATATGATAGTGTACATAAGCGACCCCCAAAACTCCACCAAAGAACTTTTACAGCTGATAAACAGCTTTAGTAATGTGGCAGGATACAAGATCAACTCCAAAAAATCAGTCGCCCTCTTATACACAAAGGATATGGAAGCAGAGAGGGAAATCAGAGAAGCTTCACCATTCACGATAGCCACAAACAGCATTAAATATCTTGGGGTAAATCTAACCAAGGAAGTGAAAGACTTATTTGACAAGAACTTTAAGGCATTGAAGAAAGAAATTGAAGAGGATACCAAAAAATGGATGGACCTCCCTTGCTCTTGGATTAGGAGGATCAACATAGTAAAAATGGCAATTCTACCAAAGGCAATTTATAGATTCAATGCAATCCCCATCAAGATCCCATCAAAATTCTTTACAGATCTGGAGAGGACAATAATCAACTTTATATGGAAAAACAAAAAACCCAGGATAGCCAAAACAATCCTATACAATAAAGGATCTTCTGGAGGCATTACCATCCCTGACTTCAAACTCTATTACAGAGCTACAGTAATGAAAACAGTGTGGTACTGGCATAAAAACAGAGAAGTTGACCAATGGAATTGTATAGAAGACCCGGATTTTAACCCACAAACCTATGAACACCTCATTTTTGATAAAGGAGCTAAAAGTATACAATGGAAGAAAAAAAGCATCTTCAACAAATGGTGCTGGCACAACTGGATGTCAATCTGTAGAAGAATGAAAATAGACCCATATCTATCACCGTGCACAAAACTCAAGTCCATATGCATTAAAGACATCAATATCAGCCCGAACACACTGAAAATTATAGAAGAGAAAGTGGGAAATACCCTACAACAGATGGGCACAGGAGATCGCTTCCTATGTATAACCCCAGAAGCACAGACATTAAGGGAAACATTGAATAAATGGGACCTACTAAAACTGAGAAGCTTCTGTAAAGCAAAGGACACTGTCACTAAGACACAAAGACAACCTACTGACTGGGAGAAGATCTTCACCAACCCCGCAACAGACAAAGGTCTGATCTCCAAAATATATAGAGAACTCAACAAACTAGACTTTAAAATGCTAATTAACCCAATTAAAAAATGGGGCACTGAACTGAACAGAGAATTCTCAACAGAAGAAGTTCAAATGGCCAAAAGACACTTAAGGTCGTGCTCAACTCCCTTAGCAATCAGGGAAATGCAAATCAAAACAACTTTGAGATATCATCTTACACCTGTCAGAATGGCTAAAGTCAAAAACACCAAGGATAGCCTTTTCTGGAGAGGCAGTGGAGGAAGGGGTACCCTCATCCATTGCTGGTGGGAATGCAATCTTGTGCAACCACTGTGGAAGTCAGTGTTTCGGTTTCTCAGGAAATTCGGGATCAACCTACCCCTGGACCCAGCAATACCACTCTTGGGAATATACCCAAGAGATGCCCTATCATATGACAAAAGCATTTGTTCAACTATGTTCATAGCAGTATTATTTGTAATAGCCAGAACCTGGAAACAACCTAGATGCCCTTCAATGGAAGAATGGATGAAGAAAGTATGGAATATATACACATTAGAGTACTATGCTGCGGTAAAAAACAATGACTTTTTTTTGCATGCAAATGGATGGAAATAGAAAACACTATCCTGAGTGAGGTATCCCAGACCCAAAAAGATGAAATTGGGATGTACTCACTCATAATTGGTTTCTAGCCGTAAATAAGGGTCACGGAGTCTACAATAGTTGAATCTAATGAATCTAAGTAAGAAGGTGAACCCAAGGAAAAACATATAGTTATCCTCTTGGCTAAGGGAAGTAGACAAAATTGCCGGGGAGAAAATTGGGACCTTGGTGGTGAGGTGGGATTGGGGTAAGGGGAGATGGGGAGAGAAAAGTTAGAAGGGAAGGAGGTCGGGTCTTGGGGAAACAGGAGGATTGGGATAAAGGAAGGTTGGATAGGGGAGCATGGAACCACAATTCTTAGTTAAGGGAGCCACTTTAGGGTTGGCAAGAGACCTGACCCTAGAGGGGCTCCCAGGTGCCCAAGCCGAGGTCCCCAGTTAGTTCCTTGGGCAGCTGAGGATAGGGAACCTGAAATGACCCTATCCTAGAGCAATAATGACGAATATCTTGCATATCATCATAGAACCTTCATCTGGTGATGGATGGAGATAGAGACAGAGACCCACACTGGAGCACTGGACTAAGCTCCCAAGGTCCCAATGAGGAGCAGAAGGAGGGAGAACATGAGCAAAGAAGTCGGGACCACGAGGGGTGCACCCGCCCACTGAGACAGTGGAGCTGTCTATTGGGAGCCCACCAAGGCCAGCTGGACTGTGACTGAAAAAGCATGGGATAAAACTGGACTCTCAGAACATGGCGAACAATGAGGGCTGATGAGACACAAAGGACAATGGCACGGGGTTTCGATCCTGCTTTATGTGCTGGCTTTGTGGGAGCCTAGCCAGTTTGGATGTTCACCTTCCTAGATATGGACGGAGGGGGGAGGACCTAGGACTTACCACAGGGCAGGGAACCCTGACTGCTCTTTGGACTGGAGAGGGAGGGGGAGAGGAGTGGGGGGAGGGGGAGAAGGGTGGGAGGAGGGGGAGAAGGGTGGGAGGAGGGGGAGGGAAATGGGAGGCTGGGAGGAGGTGGAAACTTGTTTTTTTTCTCCTTTTCTCAATAAAAAAAATTCAGAAAACGCAAAAAAAATAGAAAAAAAAGAAAAAAGAAAAGCAGGTTCCACACAGCCGAACAGGCTCTTACCACACAATCCAGCTATTATGCTGTTTGCTGTTTACTCCAGTGATTTAAAATTTTTATGCTCACACAAAAACACACAAACAAATGTTTGCAGACTCTTTATTCCAAAATTCAGAAGCAATCAAATTGTCCTTCAATAGATAGCAATAGACCTTGGCACACTGAAACAGTAGAATACTCTTTAGCCATGAGAAGCAGAAGACTGTAACTCCACAAGAAGACATGAATACCTTGCATGAATATTGGGAATTCAAACTAGCCACAGACTAAGCCAACTTTGTAGTACTTTAGAAAAGGAAAAAATACAGAGGCAATAAATGAGAAGTGGTTATCAGGGATCCCGAGAGAGGGGAGAGAAGATGAATGGGTAAAGCACAAGGACTTTTTCATGCAATAAATCTATTCTTAATGATACTGCAATGGGGGATACATGGCACTGCGTATACGGGAAACCTTATAGATCTGTCTAACCCTGAGTAAACACTAATGCCAACTAAGGACTGCTTAGTAATAATGTATCAATATTGACTCACCAGTTGTAAAGCGTGTGCCATACTAATGCATCATGTTAATAATAGGGCAATCAGGCTGAAGGGATGACTCAGCTTATAGAGTGAAGACCTGAGTTCAAATTTCCAGTGCACAACATAGTGCTAGGATTACAAGTGCGTTATGTTTTGTGGAGGGAGGGATGGGGTAATGGTTGGGATTTTCTGGCTTCCAGTCTGGTTCCAGGTTCATTGAGAGAATCTACCCAAGGGTGTAAGGCCTCCATGTGTGCACACATTTACACACATATTTGTGCATGTAACACACATACATACATACATCAGAAACTGTGAGCAATAAGAGGCTAGCCGAGCAATACTGTGATGTTATAGGCTCTCTGCATTCCAAACCTTAAGCTACTGTAAAAATAAAATCTATTCACAAGAATAAAATAGAAGAAAAAAGGTTGCCACCATACCCCATTTCATTTTCTAATTATTTTGTGGTTGGTGCTATTTATTATCTCTGGAAGAGTTCTACCTAGGCTGACAATCTAGTTTTGATTTGCTGGAAAAAAAATCAAAGATACCAATTTTGATTTCCTGTTCAAGTTTTAAGAACTACAGTCTCAAGTAGTTTAAATCACTCAAAGAGCAACAATTCCTTAAACTCTTCAGAGCACTACCAACACTTTCGTCACTTCTACCCAGTGGCCAGATGTTTGTGTCTGAGTGAGATCTCCATAGTCGCCATCTTTGTGACATTCTATTCTATTGGTGGGACTTAGAGAAATATCACCATTTTGTACTTAACAACTGTAGAAATTTTCTAGCATGGACTATAAGAAATGATGGTAGTATAGAGGTGCTCCCAGAGCATTTGTTCCAGCATGCTCCTTGTGTACTCAATCAAATCTATAAATTTCTGAGTTCCTTATGTAAAATAGCCTAGTTTTCATGTATAACCTGTGCATATCCATATACCTCAGATCATCTGTATGTGTTTTCGGCTGCAATGATAAAATCCCATAGCCAAGGCAACTTACAGAAGAAATGCTTATTTTGGCTCTGGGTTTCAAAGGGATAATAGTCCATCACAGAAGGGTTCCTTGGACTTCCCACAGGACAGGGAACCCTGATTGCTTTTCGGGCTGAGGAGGGAGGGGGACTTAATTGGGGGAGGGGGAGGGAAATGGGAGGCGGTGGCGGGGAAGAGACAGAAATCTTTAATAAATAAATAAATTAAAAAAAATAAAAAAGAAGGGAGGTATGGAAGCAAGAATGCATGGCAGGTAATGCAGGAAGCTGAGAAATCATGTGTCAACCACAAGAACAAAGCAAAGAGAGTTAACTTTAAGTAGGGCAGAGCTTTAAACTTGAGTTGTTGGCAGTAGTTTCTGTCCTGCCTGGTCTGTAGCTGTTCATTCCCAAAGAAACACACAGAGGCCTACATTAATTATAAACTGGTTGGAATATTAGCTCAGGCTTCCCATGAACTCTTTCTTACAGCTTAAATTAGCCCATAATTCTTGTCTGTGTTAGCCTCGTGGTTTGGTACCTTTTATCAACAAGGCATTCTCATCTTGTTTCCTCTGCATCTGGGTGATGACTGCAAACTGACCCTTTCCTCTTCCCAGAAATCTCCTGTTCTCATCTTCCTGCCTCTATTTCCTGCCTGGTCACCCTGCTTAAACTTGCTTCCTGGCAACTGGCCAATCAGCGTTTTAGTAAAATAATACAATATATTTGACAAGGTATATGACTATTGTCCCACAGCATCTAGTTACGTAGTACCTCCAATAAGGTCACATCTGAAGGTTTCCCAACAGCACCAAAGAGTACCACCAGCTGGAGACCATTTGATCAACCACACAAACCTATGGGGAACATTTCTCATTCAAAGCACCAGACACATTATCTCTGGGTGATTTCTAATTCACAAACAATGTAAATGTATTTTAAATAACTTTATGATGCACCATTTATGCAATGGTTATAATAGAAAATGCCCATCCCCATTCAGTACAGATACAATTATTTTGTGAGATGTTCAGTGTATGGCAGATTAAAATTGTGGGTGTGGTACCTGTGGGTACAGAAGAATTGTATCCCAACATGGGTGTCTTAAAACAGCACACATTTACAGACTGAGTGAATTCCTTCCTAGCCTCTACCTGGCTTCTATTGGTGGCTGCTAGTGTTTGGCCTTCCTTGGCTTGAAGGCCCCGCATCGTTCTAGTCTTGGCTTGCACATTGTACTCCCCCTTTCTCTGTGTCTCTCTCTGTTTCTTACAAGAATACCATCACTTTGGCTTTATAGGACCACTCTATTAGGATTTTATTCCGACTTGGTTCCTTCTTTAACAAATGCATTTCCAAATAAAATCATATTCTGAAAGACCTGAGCTGTAGGCCTCCAATATATCTTTTGGGGGGGGGGACAATAACAGCAAACAAATGGAATAATGACTTCACATGGGCAATTTAGACCTTCAGTCTAAAGGAGAGCCAGTTTACTAGTGACGCCTCCACAGAGAAACCTAGATTTTGAAACAAGAAAACATTTGCTCATCAAAGTCTTAAAGTTTTGAAATACATACCTATGGAAGGATAGATTTAGATTGCTGAAACCTCCTTGGGAATCTCAGTGGTGTCATGTTTTGCTTTGCCATGTCCCCAGGGAATCCTCAGAAAGGCACTCAGTGAGAGCTGAGGGTACTGCTCAGTGCTAGAGCATTTGCCCAGCATGTGGGATGCTGTGGGATCAATACCCAGTGCCACAGAAAAGGTTCTCAATTGTCTCCGTAATTCATGTAGTCTACTAAGTTTTAAGCCCTTTACAGGGCTAGGCAATAAAACTTCTGCCCTTCCTTGATTTTGGAAATCATCTGAGCTCCTTTCTCCAGCACCCTATGACCATCCTTCAAGCACTGGAAATTTCTGCAAGAGGTGGGTCTCATGGATTCAACTGCAGGCTAATGATTTCCAAGTCTGTCTACAACTTTGACTCTTTCCTGAACTCCACAGCCGGTATCTGATTACTGACTGGAAGTTCTACCAGGGCGATGCACGTGGGCTTCTCAAATGTAACCTGTCCAAATGAATATCGCTTACGCCGAGCTCAATGAAAGCACCATCTGCCAGAAGTGTCTGTGCTTTTTACCCTTCGCGTCCAGCCCACAGCTCTTCCTCTCACCTGGACTGTCTCTTGATAATCACTACCCTAGATAGAGCCCTTGTTGTACTATAAACTTTTAAAATCATTTCATGTGGTCTACTTCCCATCCTATACTATTTCCCAATGATGCCTAGAGGGAAAATATCACCCCAAAGGAAAATGGCGGTTGCAATGGCTCTTTATTGCCTCATGGAAAAATCCACATTCACTAATGAATGGGGAGTCTTGAACTTTCAACATCCGTCTTCCAGGATGTTCTACCCACTACAGTATCAGAGTACTTAGATGGTTTTAGAGTTGACTATGGGGAAGCTATTTGCATAACCCTCTCTTGCTACCTGGAGTACTTCCCCCTATACCTTCTCTCCAAAGCCTCTCTCCTCAACGATTCCAGAGACCCAGTCCTGACCTCCTCTCTGAAGGTTAGACGAGAAAGATGCCCCTCGATGACAGTTCACACCCGGGGAATGCGCCAACATCTCACTCACTGTCAAAAGCTGCAGAGCAAAGGCAACTTCTGTGGTCATGGTCTCGTCCGGATGCATGCTAGTTCTGACAGATGCTACGGGGCTGCCAAGTTCTCAGGCTGGCTCTCCCTGCTGGCAGTTCTCCAGTTTCTCCTGCTTTGGGTGCCAGCACTGAAACGGATTCTGCTGAGGATCCCGGTCCTGTCTCAGGGCCAGACTCTAAAGCAGGTGGGTGGACAGGGCAGTTCTCATCACTATTGGCTCCTGACAAAGTTCTTGGTCTCTGCTCCATACATGTAGCCCGCTCTCTCTCTCTCTCTCTCTCTCTCTCTCTCTCTCTCTCTCGCCTTCTTCTCCTCACCTCCCTCTTCCTTTTCCTATCTCCTCCCTCTCCACCTCCCTCTTCCGTTTGTGCAATTAACCAATATTTTTGGACTGAAAACTATATGCCAGGCACTTTATTAAATGTTAAGTATTCACCAACGCACAAAACAGGCCCAAAAAGACAATAATAGTACTGTTCAGTCTACAATCATTAAATAGAAACAACAGATTTTTTTTTTGGTTCTTTTGAGACAAGGTTTCACTGTAGCTTTGGTGCCTGTCCTGGAACTAGCTCTTGTAGACAAGGCTGGCCTCCCCTGCCTCTGCCTCCCGAGTGCTGGGATTAAAGGTGTGTGCCACCACCACCCAGCTGAAACAACAGATATTTAATAGAATATGAAGGATAACCGGCAAGAAGGAAGACTACAAGGTTATGTGAAGGGATCAGGTTATTATCAGTCTTATCTGTAGAATAAAATCCTCCAAAAGTGTATAAATATGTTTTTCTTGTTGTTGCTGTTTGGTTTGCCTGCCTCTGCCTCTAGAGTGCAGAGACTGAAGGCATGTGCAAACACCACCCCAGGTCAATTGCTTTCCTTAAGGTTTTCTTTCTTCCGTGTTTGTATGAGTTTCTAGATTTTAACAATATGAGAATTCTAGTTCGTTGTGGATGTCAGTTATATTAGAAGAGTCCATGCAGTCAGTCATTATGTAGGATTCTTCCTATTTTGAGTCACCTTTTTCATTCATCTATTTATTTTACATTGTGGCTGCAGCCTCCCCCAAGTCCTCATCTCCCAGTCCCTCCTGTCATTCTCCCCATCCTGGAACAGGGGCTGTCTCTGACTCTTCTCCTGGCTCTTGAGTCACTTCTTTATCCAGTGTAGGTGACAGATATTTTTCGCGGTCACTAGAGCAGTGGGGCTCTAGCTTCTTTGCCATAGTTGGACAAGGAACATGTGACTTCAGTGTGTTCTACCAAGGATGCTGCTGTTTACCTGCTCCAGAAGGTGTATCTGCCAGCCCTCCCCACTCCGTTACCCTTTCGTTCTCTGTTGTAATAAGTATTCTGTGACCTTCTTCATCCTGCTTGGACTTCCATTTCATAACTGAAAATAGGCTGTTCTTCATGGATGTTTGCCTCACTCAAGTGTGAACAAGATTGCTACCTTCTCCAGGCTCTGCAGCCTCACCCAGGACCAGCCTGCGCCAACCCTCCTCAGACTCTGATACCCTATACCCACTGGCTATCTGAGTCTCTATCGTGCTAGGGCTCTCCGAGAAGACACTGACTCCACTCCCTAGGTTACCTTCCATGGACCCTGCTCCTGACTAGCAATGACTCAGACAAGCAGTTGCTCAGAAAGGGAAGGGAAAAGACACACCGATACTTCTAGAGCCCAAAGCCACCATTGCCCTCCCCAGGCAATGACATCACAATAGTTTACCTTTACAAAGGTCGGCATAAATGTCATGTCGTTATGGTGACGCTCTCCACCCCTTTCACAGCGTGGACTAGACCAATAGCAAGGGAGATGAACAGAATCTAATGGCTGTAAGAGATCTGATGGAGTCAAATTTGACAGGCAAGGAAAGAGAAAGAAGAATCTAGAATGACTAGCAGTTTGCGGGTAGTGCCACGACACAGTAGCAGTCTGAGGATCTGTAGAGATAGGATCACCTCTTTGGTCTGAGCATTGGCAGAGGTAAGAACTAATAGCTGGCTTCTCTGATCCTTCCGCTTTCACCCCCTAATATCTGAGTCTGAGTTTTTGTTATTAAGACCAATTAGAAGTTGTGCTATATACATGTGCGTATGTATGTTTATATACATACATACATAATTCAATTTCTGAGAATTTAATATATGAGTACTGTATTTATATTATTCACTCCTCCTCACTCCAAATCCTACCATGTCCTGTGTACTCCTCAAATTCATGGCCTCTTATTTTTTAAATGTCATTGTTACATAATATATATACATATGAATTAATAAATACAATGTTCTGAGTTCAGCTAGTGTTGTTCATATGAATACATGTATAGGGCTGACCTCTTGGGATTAGATCTCATCTGAGGGGGCTTGTCTCTGGAGCCCCATTCTCAGAAGTCATTAATCTCCTGCAGCTCTATCTTTATATTTCTTCTTCTCAATTATTTAATTTACATTATTGGATATGTGTCTCATGATGGGTTTCCTTTTGTTCGTATATTGCTCAATCAGGTTTAGGAAAGTTGTTGAAGTTTGCCCAAATGCTATACTATAAGGAATTCTCCACTATGCATTTCGCGCACAAGTCATATAATTCCCCTCATTCTTATTTCTTTCCTTCTTTCTTTTATTTTTAGCCCTTCCTCTTTCACTTCTCTGTTGTCATCTTATGTAGATTTGTCTCTAAAATCTCTGAGCCTTATTAGTACACCAACTTTCCTTGCCCAGCTACTTTACCTACCTCCTTTTTCCCTTTTTAAATCTTTATTTCTTTTTTTTTAAATATTTATTTATTTATTATGTATACAATATTCTGTCTGTGTGTATGCTTGCAGGCCAGAAGAGGGCACCAGACCTCATTACAGATGGTTGTGAGCCACCATGTGGTTGCTGGGAATTGAACTCAGGACCTTTGGAAGGGCAGGCAGTGCTCTTAACCACTGAGCCATCTCTCCAGCCCCTAAATCTTTATTTCTTATCCTTATCACCTATACTTTCCTCTCACTCCTAATCTTATTAACTAAAATCTGAGTATAGTTCATATTACCTCTTGCATCTTGATGAGAATGACTTCATAAGCTCAAATACACTACATCCAAATCCTATTTGAACGAATAGGTTCAAATACACTACATCCAAATCCTATTTGAACGAATAGGTTCAAATACACTACATCCAAATCCTATTTGAACGAATAGGTTCAAATACACTACATCCAAATACTATTTGGACATTGCAAATACTACAACTGAAAGAATATAGCTGACAAAAATAGCCCCCAAACTTAAAAAAAAGACCAGGTGCATAAATCCCAATGCAGTGACATAAGAACCACCATAAAAAGTCAAGACAATGTAACTCTTAAAAACTTATCAAATCTAAGAATGTCATCTAATGAGAGTGAATTAGATGAAATCCCATACGGACAACTCAAAAGTATGACTAAAAGTATGCTCAAAGATACAAGTAACTGAATGAAATAAAGAAGGCGGGGGATGCACATGAAAGGGGACTCTAAAAACAGGAGAGAAATACTGAAGTAAAACCACTGAAATAAAAAACATCGGAAGTCAAATAAAAGTCTCAAGAAAAAGTCTTAGCAATGGAATTAGGCAGAGAGAAAACAGAGTATCTGAGCTTGAAGACAAGGTGGAGGAACGGGAGCAATTCAGCAAGAATGAAGATAATAAACTACTAGGGGAATTCTCAGATATCCATGACATTCTGTAAAGACCAAATCTACACATTACAGAAATCGAAGTAGGAGAACTTCATTCTAAGGGCATTGAGAGCATTTTCAAAGGAATAATATCAAAATTTCCCAGCCTTAAGAAAACAGAAGACGATCCAGAAATGGGATATTTAGGACACCAAATAGACAAGACTAGAAAAGAACTTCTATCATCATATTGTAATTAAAAGATAAATACAGGGAATAAAGAATGTGTTTTTGAAAGCAGCAGAGGGAAACACCAAATGCCCATCAAAATCATGCCAAATTATTCAACAAAAATTTTAAAGCCAGAAGGATCTGGGATGAAGTGCTGAAAGATAAAGAAGTACTGACCGAGACTACTCTACCCAGCAAAGTAATCTGCCATAGCTGAAGGGAAAAACTCTCCATGATAGAAAGAGACTAAAGCAATTTCTATTAAAATGCAAACATTAATGACAAATACAGCAAGAAATCAAGCAGGGAAACAATCCCATTCACAGTAGTCTAAAAAAAAATCAAAATATCTTGGTATAACTTTAACCAAGGAAGCGAAAGGCGTGAATGATAGAAAGGTTAAAGTACTGAAGAAAGAAATTTAAGAGGGTAATAGGAACTTGGGAAGACCTCACGTGCTGATGAACTGGTCGGATTACCATTGTAAAAAAGGCCAACCTACCAAAACCAATCCACTAGTTCAATACAATCCCCATCAAAATTTCAATGCAATTCTTTACCTAATTTGAAAATATTAAAATTTTATAGCTAAATACACACACAAAGCAAAAATAAAAAAATAGGCTATCCAAAAATCCTGAACAATAAAAGGTATTGCTGTAGATACCACTATCTCTGATTTCAAGTCATAGTACAGACCTCTAGTAATAATAACAGCATGGTACTCTGTCCTAAAAACAGACACATATGTCAATGAAATATAATAGAGACCCCAATTACATAATCACACATTCACAGCCATCTGATTTGTAACAAAGTTGCCCTCCCCTCCCCCCAAATTGGAAAAAAGACAGCATCTTCATCAAATGGTGTTGTGGAAATTATCTGCATGCAGAAGAACGAAACTAGATCCTTATTACTCTTCCTGCACAAAACGCATCTTAAATGGTTTAAGGACCTCAGCAGAAGACACGAAACTGAAGGTGCTGGATGAAAACTATGGAACGCATTTCAAGGTATAGGCATAGATAAAGACTTGCTGCATAGAAATCCACCTGGTCAAGAAATAAGGCAAAAAAAATTGACAAACAAGGCCTTGTGAGGGTTTTTTATTTATTAATTAATTAATTTATTAAAGATTTCTGTCTCTTCCCCGCCACCGCCTCCCATTTCCCTCCCCCTCCCCCAATCAAGTCCTCCTCCCTCCTTAGCCCAAAGATCAATCGGGGTCCCTGCCCTGTGGGAAGTCCAAGGACCACCCACCTCCATCCAGGTCTAGTAAGGTGAGCATCCAAACTGCCTAGGCTCCCACAAAGCCAGTGGTTTAAAAAAATCCCCCAGACAGCTCAGGAAACTATCCTTTAAGTGAAGAGGTAGCCTGCAGAATGGGAGAGAAATCTTTTCTGCTATACATCCAACTGAGGATTAGCACCTAGACTATACAGTCAACTTAAGAAACCAAACACCAAGAAAAGAACTCAATCAAAAACAGGTTCTGCAACTGACAGAGAATTCTGAAAAGGAGAAATGCAAATATCTAATACGCACTTTTAAAAGTATTCAACATCACTAGCCATCAGGAAAATCCAAATTAAAACTACTTAGAGATTCTACTTCATCTCTATCAGAATAACTATTATCAGGAATACAGATAGCAACGCTGCCAAGGATGTTGGAAAAGGGGACCTTTTATCGACTATGCTTGGGACTGTAAATTGGTATAGGCGCTATCATATGACCCAGATATTTCTGGGCACATTTACAAAGGAGTCTGTATCTTAACTCCAGAGTTACTTGCATATCCATGTTCACAATAGCTAGGAAATGGAATCCCCACAGATGTCTACTGACTGATGAATTGGTAATGAAAATGCAATACATATGCACAATAAAATTTCCTTCATTGTAAAAAAAATACAATTGTAAAATTTTCAGAGAGATGATTGGGACTGGAAAACAGCATAGTAAGATAACCAGGCCCAGAATGATAAACATCATGTGCTGTTTTTCATATGTGGATCTTAGCTTCATATTTTACATGTTGTATGTTGAACTTGGATGTGTATAGAAATCGGGAAGCCAGAGTCTATGTGAGGGGTGGGGGAAGGGCCCTTATGGGGCTGGATTTAGTAGAATCCATTATATGAAAAGGGTGTGTGTGAGGGGAAATACTGGGGATTAAGGGTTTAAGTTGGGATTGGTCTAGGGAGATGGGGCAAGATGTCTCTGAATTAACCAAAACTAAGGATGCATGAAAAATCCCAATGGAGACCTACTATTTTGTAAGATAATTAAAAAGAACATTAGTTAAAAATTGAGTTTGAAAAGAAGTGTCCTGTGGTGGTGGGTAGGTATTGATGTTTCCAGAACACAAGGGGTGACTTAAAAAAAATCTCAGAGGCCAGATAGATCCCTAAAATTTATTGGCCAGGGGTCCCCTCAAAGCCCCTAAACAATGAAAGCTATTCCCATTGCTCTTGGTTGCCCACCATAACTAGATGGAAAGACACCCACATATTTTGTGGATTGCTAGACACGAAGACATCAACCTGGAACTGACCGAGAAACTTCCTCCCTTCTGGCTAGCTTTCACAGGGCTAGAAAGTGCTCTGCAGGCCACTGGAGGAGATCTTCCGTGGTCTTACCGAGCTCTGGGCCATGCTACAATACTAACCTGTCAGTCAACACGTGTCCACGGGTTCAATAGGATCATGACTATTTTAAGGGTAGCCAGCTGCTTTCTGGTTGGCTTTGAGGACTGTTCCAAGGAAGGGATGTATACCTGCTGCTGTAAACCTGATCAAAATCGCATGGCTGGAGAGATCATAGGCCCCAGGGCTGAATCCACTCTTGCTTTTCTAAAGGGCTTGATTGTCGAACTGTCTTCTAAATATTTATAGTCATACCCATAGATTTGTGCTCTTCTCAACTCTGGCCAAGGAGGCCTTACTCCCCCCAACCCCCCCCCCCCCCCCGCAATGACAACAATTGATAAAGTGACTCAAATCTGCTTAAGATATTGAGGGAAAAAAAGGTTGCTGAGAGCTCAGCCCTTGGTGCTTAAAGAGCATCTCAGAAGAGGGCTCGGAAAAACTGTGAGAGGCAGAGGATGCAGAGAAGTGCCGAGAGACGCTGTCTTCTGGACATGGACTGCTCATTGTACCCATGAACTCCCAGTAGCTTTCGTTACCCGCAAAAGACCTGCAGAAGATGAAGCCAGTTAAAAAGTTCAGAATGGAGGTGGGAGGGAAAACCGAGGCCCCTCGGTTAGCTGAGGAGCCATTGGCAGTTGATGGCTGCTTCAGGAGGAAGAACCAATTTTCTTTGTGGTCGTGGCCCCTCGTAGGTTGACCACGCTCCAGTGAATGACCCTACATCCGTGTGCATATGAGCCGCTGTAATTGGACACCCTGGCTAATTGTTTTAATTGGACACAAATATGGAAGGGGGCACATTAAGGGAAGAAGTAGCGAGCTAAATGTTAGTGTAATAAAATGCTTTGTGAGCGTCTAAGAACTTCTCTACAATAAATCCAGTGGGTTTTTTTTAAATAGGTTTTTTGAACAACTGTTACAATTAGCACCACTGCAAACTAATTTTTTTAACTCAACAGGTAATATGTTTTACCCTTCACCCTTGTTAATAGTTGCAGATCTCCATTTGAAAATAAATCTAATCACAAAAAATAGATGCTTTTCAGAGTATAGTGCAGATTAATCTCAGAAAGTGTGTGTCTTCAGAAGACCCCAGTTTTAGTGCTTTCTCTGCTGCCAAGCAGTGGTGCACGTCTAGACCCGTCACCTAACCACCAATCGTTTCCTTGTCCCTGCAACACCTTTCAAGGTCAAAACTGTAACGGGAGAACACAAATTCATTTTGTGCACTTCTAAACTATATACCACGCGTTGAAAATTGAAATGGCTGAAATTTCAGTTCTTTTAAAATGCATTAAGAAGACCAGTCGCCAGAGAAAACTGCCTGGAAGCAATACGAAGTGGATGGAGAATTCATAATTAGCAACGGATTCAATGTGTTTTTGCTGTGAACATACTCCTGGCAATACTCTGAGAATCCTCAGCTGTAAACCTCCAGGCCCGAGTCCCGCCAAACAGGGAGCCTTCTCCTGGGGAGGGATGATGAAATCCAGGATGTGTCTTTTTGACCTCCACCCCCACCCCGCAGTCTCCGCCCCCACTGGCCCCTACCAGCAGAGGCAGAACAGACCTCACTCTCCAGCAATGCAGGAAAGTGGAGGAACTGCCCGAGGGCACAAGGGGGCCTAGAGAAGCAAACACTCCTTCCTGCCAATTTCCCCTCCCTACGCATTTTGCCAAAACCCAAGTTGCATCTCCACCTGGTTCCCTCTGCCTCTCAACTTCCTCTCTCCAGGCTTGGCCTGTGCAGAAGGAACTCTTTAACATGCAAAGTCTGTCCAGATTCCGGTGAAGGAAACGTGACTGTCAGCGAATGGAAGCAGTCCCTTCGGAGGACGCTGACAGTCTAACCTGATATTTGTCGTCTTGATTTCCGGTTGTGAAAAATCATAAAAGGAGCTCCAGGCCTTGAAAGTTCTAGTCAAACCTTCTTTCCCCAGAACTGCAAGTCACCAGGAGCGATGGCTTAGCTGGTGAATGGGTACTGAAGCGCTTCTGGCTTCTTGGTCATTTCTTGGAGTTGGGAATTTAATTAGTGACCGAGTGCCGAGCCAGTGTTCCTTTCGGGGGAGATAAAATGCCCTGACATGGACTGTGGTGATGGCCACCCCGATCTGTGAGTGTATTCGTCCTGGAACTAGACAGTTTAGATGGGAAGACTGCATGGTATGAATCATATCTCATTCAGGCCGTGTTAAAAGAGTGAACACTCACCACATGATTATAGAGTGTGCCCCTGAGTTGTCCAGCACTAATCGAGATGATAGAGCATGCTCTTGATGTGACCCAGACTGAATCAGATAAGCGGGCGTTCATTGACCTGGCTGAGACTTCATTTTTCCATTGAGGAGAATAACTGAGTTCTCCTAGGCTTCGAAGGGGCTTTTGGTTTAGAAAGCAAATGAAAATATGCATAGATGTTCATCCTCATGTCTTCAGAGCCCAAGGCTCCTTCAGCAGGCAGCAGTTTTCACTGTGTTGGGGAGGCAGTGCCAGAAGCAACGGAGGGGACTAGGAGAAACATCAGCTCTGTGTCCTCTGGGCTGACAGCAATGTATCAGGCTCCTCACAAAGTCTTTATTCTTGCTATGAGTAAGGAACAAGTATCCTTGTTCCCCAAGGGACTATGATACCCCACTCCCATCCTGCTGAACCTGATAGAAAAGCAAACACTAGTCTTCAGTGAGATTGACTGGCATGACCCTACCTTTCATAATGCGTTTGTCATCAGATGCCATCAAAATCCACCATACGACAGCTCTTGCACTAATTTCCACAGGCACCACCTAGGCCAGGCCTCCAGCACGTCTTGCATAACGATTGCGACATCTTCCTGGCCTGCCTCTCTTCTTCCCCTCCCAACGTTTTCTACTCCGCAGTCACAGGCATCATGGGAAAGTGCCAATGGCATCTCAACTGTCTGTCTTGTACAAATGCCTCCCAGCGCTTCCCTAGACCTTGGTCTCTCCCTCCCCCCCACCCTGTTTTGCCTGTTGCTGCCACCTGCCACTTATATACTCTTGGACTATCATCTCTCTCTTTCTGACTCCATGTACCCCACCCACGCTGTCATTGCATGCTGCCGGGGCTCATGCACCCCGCTAACAGGCCTCCTCCCCAGCTTTGGCCATTGTCTCATTAGTTCACTTTGCATAAAGCAGTTCTCAGCACGCCAGGCCTCTTGTTCCAAGTCTGCCTACTTGCTTGGGGACTTTCTATGGAAAGCTCTTCCTTTGCTTGTCTTAGGGACAAAGTCTGATTTGTCACTTTCCGACTCCTTCACCGTCACACTCAGAGGCAGCTTCTAGCTTACAGTCTTACCCGGAAGTCCAGCAATGTCTAGTTCGCCTGCTCGGTTTTCCAAAGCAGGGCCGCATGACCTTCCACAAACCTACCATGCCAGCAGTCCCCTTGCTGCAAATATCTGAAGTATGAAATATTACAGTCTGTATTCATCCCTCTGTCCCAGCTCCGGACTTCTGTGAACCTCCCTCCTTTCTGGAATTTACTACCTCTGACCTGGCGTAGCCACATTCCACGTCCATCAAGGCCTAATTTAAGTGGCGCTGCTTTCAACAGTTCTCCTGCAGAACCCAAGGAGCTGGGCTTTCTGGCTTTTAGCAAGCTCATTATATGTTGTCCCTTGTCTCCTACTTTCTTATTTCATTTATCATCGAGGCCAGGATGCATCTGGCTGCCTCAGCTTTGAGAGACTTGAGGTTTAACCACAAATTCCTGACTGAAACTTCAAGCAGAAAGCAGAGAGCGAACCGGGGAAGGGGACGGTTATGAAAGTGGGAAGCGGGCCAAGCTTCCAGATATACTCTTTCAGGGTAGCTGAAGCGGATTAGAATCCTTCCCGCTTGGAGGGTCCTGTGTGTGGATTTAGCTTTGGGGGAGTTCTGCCCAAAGCTCCGGACTGAACAATGAAATCGAGTTCCTTGGCACAGGACTCCACCTAATTACGAGTCTGTCAGACAGTTGTTCTGGGCATCTGCTTGTGCATGGGAACGCGCATGGCGTGTCTAGAAACATGCACACGAATGCTCGTCTCTGTAGCTCTGTGTGATGGCATGTGTGTGAATGGAGAAGTGGGTGCCTGTGGCTCTGCGTGAGCAGACGTGTGTGTGCCTGGTTCTGGTTAGGAATGCGTTCAATGGGGCTGTGTGTGCTGCGTATGTAGTTGTGGGGAGGGAGGGTCTTTACTAGAGAGGAAGCTGGGTCAACGCTGGCATCCACACATGCCCAGGCATGGCTGGGAAACAGGTTAGGCAGGCCTGGCAGAAGTGTATTTGTATTGAAATTTTCAGGAGTTCCCGGGAGATGGTTGGAAGAAGCAGGCACAATACACACTTGGCCCAGGAAGGAAGCCTTTGTCACTACATGCAAGGAGAGGCCTTGCTGAGCAGGGGCTAGAGGTTTTCCACTTGAAATTCTCTCTTGATATAGTCACAGGCGTTTAGTATCTCAGTCTTATTGGCCCCAAAGAAATTGCACTTAAAGGGAAAGAGTTGTTTTGCATAAACCTGTGATCATTATGGCACATGCAGGCCTGTCTTGAGCCTCAGAGTGGCTTTGTTGCAGATTCTGTGCTAGTGCTAGGGGCTGGGGAGACGGCAGTGACTAAAGCAACAGAGTCCTCATTGTGGTGTGGACTTTAAAAGGGTCAGGCTGTTTCTGGACTTCATACCAAACAGACAAAGTCACCGCTAATCGAAATGGTACCTATGATACCTGCTCTAGGCATCCCCAAAGCTGAGTCGGAGCAACACCCTTTAAGGTGGGTTAGCTAGAATCCGATAGTCATGGCCTCCCGGGAGACGGATCCAACATTGCATCTGTGCTGTATGGCAGGGCTGGCTAGGTCACAGTGTCTTTTTCTCAGCTAACCATCTCTGGTGCCTTGTATAGCCTTCGTAAGGATCTGCGTCAACCTCTGCACCTAGGCTCCAAGGTGTGTCTTCTCTGGGCGCAGGTTAGTTAGTGATAGCCAACCCTCTTTTGTGGTGTCTAGAAAAAACTGTTACCAGGAACATAGAAAGCAAGCTGCAGGCTCCAGAGTGGATTGGAGAAGCCGGTGGAAGCAGCTGATGCTCAGTAGATGTGGCACCTTGTTTTCCAAATGTAACAGTTTACAATACAAGGGTCGACTCTGCCCAGAAAACAGAGCTATGCCTAGTTCACAAGAACCCTCAGAGGACACAAGCTGGACCCAGAGAATAGGAAGAAGAGAAAACACAGAAGCAATGTGGAAATAAATTGTCAGTATTTATTCATGAGCACATACGAGAGTCCCCCTAAAATCATCCCGAGGCATGTTTATGGTGGGAGTCTCCATTCAGTGGGCTGAGAGAGGAGGCAAGGGCCAACCAGACACGGCACATGTATAAAAGAATGGAATATCTGAACTCAGCTCTGCATCACATTTCATAGGAAAGGGGAAGTCCAGCATGTGGAGACAGAACTTTCTGGGCACTTTGAGAGCAGGAGTGGTTTTGTTTGTTTGTTTGGTTTCCCTCCTGAGTAAAAGAAAATCCATTGCTTTTTGCTAGGCATAAAGGGCTTTCTGGGATTTTAGTTGGACTGTCGAATTTAGGCTCCCAGGATACAAAGTGTTGCTGAACTGCAACCAAAGGGTATCTTTAAATCTACATCCGTGGGACTTGCCTTCAATGGGTGTGCTTTCGGCCTACAATAATAATAATCCAGAATAACAATGCCCACTGCAGTGATCTGAATGAGAAGTGCCTCTCCCACCCCCATCTCCAGCATTTGACTACTGGGTCCCCAGTTGGTGGCATTTCACAGGGAGGTAACAGAGCTTGCTGGAGTCAGTAAGGTGGACTTGGAGGTTAGAGGCATCATGCCATTTCCTGTTTGCTGTCTTTGCTTCCTTGTTGTGTTTGAAGATAGGAGTTTTCAGGTTCCTGCTACTGCTCCCATGGCTGCTGCTTGCGGCTATGCCTTCTGCCATCAGAGATGCTCCTCCTGGAGTTGGAAATTAAAATCACTTCTTCCTTCCACTGGCTGACTTCGTCAGGCTATTTTATCTCAGGATCAAAAGAGTAGTGTGCCCACCAGTAAGGAGCTGTTGTGTACAGTCACAGACACCTCTGAACACTGAGATTGGTTGACATCTTTTTTTCGGGTTATAAAAGCAACGTGTAGGGGCTGGAGAGATGGTTCGGTGGTTAAGAGCATGCAATGCTCTTGCAGAGGACCTGGCTTCAGTTCCAAGCACCCATGTCAGAAGCTCCCGATCACCTGTAATTCTAGCTTCAGAAGATACGACACACTCTCCTGGACTCCACAGGCACCCACACTCACATGCACGCGTATACAGACATGTGAATACACAGGCTTAAAAATAATTTTTAAATGTGTTTTTTTTAAAAAAAAAACTCGATGTGCACCTCACTAGCCTGAAGTATATGTAAAATAGGAAGAATATGCATATAAAAGGAAATAAAAACTTGTCACAATCCCACCATCTACATATAGGCATTAGTATTCCAAAATACATTCATGCACACACACACAGAGACATGTATTAGAACTATGCTACTCTATACAATATTGTTGGCTAATTCTCACTTACCATTATATCAAGAACATTTTCCTGCAAATCAAAACTAGACTGAAACGCCACCTGACTAGTATCAGAATGTTATCCTAAAAAAGCAGACAACAAAAGGATATCGGGAGACAAAGCAGTCATACGCTGCTGGTGGGAAGTAGACTGGCAGAGCTACTATGGAAGTGAGTATGAAAGTTTCTCAAAGGACTAAAATGGATCCAGATCTACCACTTCTGGGACTCTACCTGAAGGATGCGATCAGCATACCCAGAAATACTTGCACACCCATTTATCCTTGCACTATTCCACTATTTACAATAGTGAATTAACAATATATGGAGTCAGCCCAGATGCTCATCGACATATGGACTAGTAAAGAAGGTGAAATACATAAACACAATGAGTTTTATTCTTCAAAACAAGAATAAAATTATGTCACTTATGGGAATATTAACTGAATTGGAGCTAATCATATAAAGCAAAATAATTCAGATATAGAGGTTTTCTCTTGTACGTGGAGCCTAAAGCATATATATATATATATGAATATACACATATATATATGAATATACGTATGTATACCTTACACACATATACACATATATGGCATCAAAATAGAAAGGATGGTGTTTAGGACGCAGAAGGGAACAAATGGAGTGGGGAAGGAATCAGAAGAGAGTAATAGGGAGTGAATTTAGTCAAAATAGAAAATACACTTTAAAAAGTCATGGAATCTATTGATTTATACAACAAATATACACTAATAAAATAGTTTTCAAAAGCATAGTAAGAAAAAAGAACATTTCTCACTATACATTCTATAATATATAAATTAATACATGGCTACCAAAAGATTTCATTTTATGGATATACAAGATCTTTTTGCTATTATAATGATGTCTTAGTTAGATTTTTTATTACAGTGATTAAATACTACAACCAAAAGGAAGTTGGGTAGGAAAGGGTATATTTGGCTCACATGTGTTCATCATGAAGGGAAGTCAGGGTAGAAATTCAAGGCAGGACCCTGGAGGCAGGAACTGAAGCAAAAGCCATGGAGGAGGGCTGTGACTACCTTTCTTTCCACAGCTTGCTCAGCCTGTTTTCCAATACAGCTCAGGACCACCTGCCTAGCTTGGCCCCACCCACAGGAGGCTGGGCCTTCCCACATCAATCTGTAATCAAAAATATTCTCCACAGGCTTGCCTTAATTGAGAGTCCTTCCTAAATGATTCTAGCTTACGTCAAGCTGAAAAAAAAAAGTCAGTACAGAAGTGTCTCAATAAACATCATTAAACATACATATCTATGAGTATCTGTTGCGGGAGCTCCTTCTGCTCCTTCAGCCAATAGCGTTGAGATACCAGCCCATTGGGGTGTGGTCTCTCTCCCTTTAAAAAAGTGGCAAGTATCTTTGCTTTGCTATTACATAGTTTTCAAAGTGGAATTATACAGTCAGGTGTGTGAAAATTTAAACAAGTTTTCAGAGTCATATTGCTAAACCGTCCTTTATTGTGGAACTAATCTCTACTCAGAGTATAGTCCTACCAGGAATATATGGATACTGTTTTCAGCACACACGTACTAAGAGTGAGGACTGTCTTTCACCTAGTTTTGCTAATTTAGTTATCAAAAGGATGTTTTCATTTCAGACAGTATGCTGGTCTACACATTTTAACAGTTTCTACAGAAGAGAACAATTTAAATTGCTACATAAAACATATATAACCATATATAAATTCACATATAAGAATATATATCATGGGGGAGAGGGAAATGGGAGGAGGGGAGGAGGTGGAAATTTTTAATTAAAAGAAAAGAAAAATAAATAAAATAAAAAAAAATATATATGCTTGTGTAATACACACACATAGAATATTCTTTTTACATTTTTTCTAACATTTATTTATTTATTTACTTTGTGCATGACTATGCTTGTCTGTATAGTCCATGATGCCTGTGGAAAGCTCAGACAACAACTTGAAGCCATGGCTCTAAAGTTCCAGGCTCCAAACTCAGGCCGTCAAACTTGGTGTCAAGCGCCTTTATCCAATGAGCCATTTTGCTGGCTTTTCTTTTTAAATTAATTAATTTAATTTAATTTTGTCTATTTATTTATTTATTTATTTATCCATTCATTTGCTCATTCAGTTGTTTGTGTGAGTGTGGGGGGGGAGGGGCTTCTGTGGTGCATGCATGAAGGTCAGTGGACAGACCTTAGGAGCCAGTTCTCTCCTTCTACCGTGTGACTTCTAGGTACTGACCTCAGGTAGTTAGGCTCAGCAACAAAGGCTTTTAATCCACGTCACCATTTTGCTGGCCCTGAAGTTAAAGTTTTAGGTTCATGTCTATTGGTTCAAATTATGAGCACGTGTGTGTGTGTGTGTGTGTGTGTGTGTGTGCGCGCGCGGGTACGTGCACACAAGTGCATATCTCGGGATTCAGATGAGGGTTTCAGATCCTGTCTGGAGTTAGGGTGATTGTGGGACACCTGACACGGATGCTGGGAACTGAACTTGGCTCTTCTGTAAGAGCAGCACCCATTCATAGCTGCTTAGTCATCCCTCCAGAGCTCCAGAAACCAATTTTGAGTTCGAATACAAACTGGTGCTTTCACTGTGCCATTTTTCTAGATGTTCTACTTTCTTCCTAACACCTTCTCCCTCCTCACTGTTCCCCTTCCGACCTTCAGTCATCCTTCCTTCTGTTCTCATGTCACATGTGTGTCACTCTCAAGACTCATGAGCCCTCGGAGTCCCGCTCTTTGAATGACAGCAAGCTGCTTTGGCCTGGGTATAGCACTGTGGAAGAGGAAGAAGACCCTGATTCCATTCCCAGCATTGAGGAAAAGAAAAAACTGGAAACAAAACAAAATTAAAGCTAGAAAGGGACCCTTCTCTATGCTGTATTTCTACAATTAATGAGAGCCATTCAGAAGCAATACCGGACAGAAAGAATATTCTTGTGTGAGACAATACAGATGCACACACTACACAATGACTGGCCTCCGTTGGGTGAGGGATCTCTGCTTAGATTCCATTACACCTCTCGGGATTCTTTGATAGGGGCAAATAAAGAAACGTATCAGAAATGGAATTATTTGCCAAAGGGAGCGGATATGTTTGTCGCTAACGCTCTCAAGAAAACTTTCATTGGAAACTGAAGTCTCTAATTCTTCCTCTATCCGTAAAAGGTACTTCTGCCTTGACATACACAGGCCATGGAAAAGATAGGAGAGTATTCATTTGTTCAGGAATGGATTGTGGCACCCAGAGATTTCCTTGGGTTGAAGGAACATGAGCAGGACTGAAAATCAACCACGTCAGTTGTATGGGCTGCAGGGATGAGGCAGCCTTTACTAGAATCATTTGACTTGGGCTACAACTTGTCACTTGAGGGTGACAGAGGAAAACATACATATTTTGCCCAAGTCCAGTCCCCATCTCTCTCTAGGCACAGAGTCGGAAGCAAAAAGACTAGAAATTTAGCTTGGCTCACTTTCTTTTGACTGGTGGGTGTGCATTTGCATAGTTGCTGTAGTTGTTTGAGAGAGAGTCTGTGTTGTCCTGGGTTCAAGCTCTTGCTGTCTCAGCCTCCCAATTGTCCGGAACTACGAGTGTGCACCGCCCCACACAGCCAAATTTGCACTAATGTGAACTGGGAGGTTGACAGCTATCTCCCTGGACTGAAAATAGTCTCTGGCTCTGCTTTAAGAATGCCATTCCATGAAAGGATGGAGGGCAGGAGCTTGTGCCTGGAGAGGATCACAAGCCTCCGCACCTGTCAAGGGTTGAGCATGCCCCAGATTAAAGTTACAACGCACACCATTGCTCCCATAGCCCAGTAGCTTCCTCATTCTATACAGAAGTCCTAATAACACGATCATTCTAGTTCTGTGCTTAGTCCAAGAAGCTTCTAGTACATGCAGAAGCGGCTAGGCAAGCAAATTCAGAGTCTAAGTAAAAGACAGGAAAAGAAAGGGAAGGGGCTTGCAGCAGAGAGGACCCGTTTTCAAGAATCTCCAAAGTCATTTGCTATTGGAGGGGAAGGGGCACGAAGGGTAAAAGGGTGGAAAAGGAGAACAGACAGCTCAGCAGGGGACAGACCCCACCAGGAAGTCGGAACCACATTTGAGCCTGATAAGCAAGCAATCTCCAGGGAGCTTTTGACCTGGGAAAATCAGGCTGGGCTTGTATTTACATTTGTAAAAGATTAGTCTGGTTGCCCCACAGAAAGGATCACAACAGAAGGGTGAAAGTGGGGTGCAGGCAGGTGAGGGAGTGTGAGAGGTGGCTCAGAGCTTGAGTTCCAGGATTGGTCTAGCTGAGACAGAAGGATGTGGAGTTCTGGGCCAACCTGGTCTCCAGGACAAGACACTGCACCCATCCCTTCTCTATAAAAAGCAGAGAAGCCTACACAGAAACAAAGAGAATTTAGGGCCAATGCCCAGACTATTGGCCACAGCTTTACTCCTATCCTAGGATGGCAAGAATTAGCAGCTTGACTGGATTTAGAATCACCATGGAAACACACCTGGGAGGGTGCATCTTCAGGGGCATTTCCAAAGTGCTTCACGGGAGCAAGAAGAGCAACCATGAACGGAGGCAGCACTATCCTATGGGCTGGGGTCCAGAACAGAGTGGAAAAGAAGAAACTGAACCCAGCCCTTGCACCGCTCTGTCCCAGTTTTCTCATTGTGGACACAGTGTGATCACCTAGCCCCCATGCCTGCTGCCGTGCCTTCCTAGCATGAGAAAGCTGGGAGCAAAATTAAGCTTCACGTTTTTCCTCTTTTAAGTTGCTTTTGTCCGGAATTTTGTCACAAGCCAAGGAACTCATACACCTTTTTAATAATGCATCCGCAATAATCACACCAAGTCCTGCGATTTCTTCATCTGAAATTCATTTAATCCCTCAGTACTTACTGAATCCTTCTGTGCAGCCAATGGGCATGCTAGGGTTCAAAAACAGGATTTCTTTCTCATCTCAGAGAAGGTGACTGCCTCGTGGAGCTGACTGATTGTGAACCGGTAAATGTGAATTACCGCAGTAGGTACTTACTGTGTACTAGCCAAAGAACCCTCTTCGGGCAAGAGGCTGGGGAAGGGGTGCTGTATGAGATGGGATAGTTTATGTGAGAACATGGGAAGAGAGGGCATGATGTGTGGGATCCCTGCCACCCAAGATTAGTTCTGGGAGAAGGAATGGAAGATGAGCTGGGAGGGGTGGGCCACGCTGACATGTGAAAGTCCTGGCTTCGTAAGATGGGACCCAGAGTTAGGAAAAATATTTAAGCTGGAGGGGCTGGAGAGATGGCTCAGTGGTTAAGAGCATTGCCTGCTCTTCCAAAGGTCCTGAGTTCAATTCCCAGCAACCACATGGTGGCTCACAACCATCTGTAAAGAGGTCTGGCACCCTCTTCCGGCCTTCAGGCATACAGACAGAATATTGTATACATAATAAAATAAATAAATATTTAAAAAAAAATTATTAAAAAAAAAAAAAAATATTTAAGCTGGATAAGAGGGATACAGGCATAAGTAGAACTTTAATTGTATCACTATCATTTTCTCTAAGGGTGTCCAGTCTAGGTCCGTCCTCTATATCACTTCCAGAATTGTAGCAGCCTCTTTCCCAGACCTGCCTGACCCAGGAAAGAGTCTCACGGTCCCGTCTATTGAAGCCTCGCAGCAGTCTCCTCTTCATCCTTCTTTTCAAGCCAGAGTGCTTTCGCGGTTATCTTCTCATTGAAGATGCCTTGAGCCTACCAGGGACTCTCAGGACGTATTTGCTCACACTCTTCTTTCAGAAGCCCACTGGAGATGCCCACTTTGTGTAAATTGCTCTCAGCCTTGAAGAAACAATTCACATCACAAATTCCTCTGACCTTCCCTTGACCCAAAAAAAGGAGATCAAATCCTTTCTCTGGACTCCCTGGCATCCAGTACATGCCGATTTCATTAGAGTTCACATCATATTGCCTCACAGTGGTTATTTGGAAGCCTGTCTCCCGGGTCAGAAGGTAAGCTCTATAGGAACATGAGGCCCTATCATATATCATTTATACCCAGCTTCTAACATCATGTTTGGCACAACCTTAGAACCTCAATGAATGGTAAATCTTTTAGGTCCATTTTTTTTTAAATAAATCGCATCAACACCAAGCAACTTTACTGTAACAAGCAAACCGCTTTTCTGGGCAGGTTTCCATTCCTAGGTCAAGGTAAGTGCTATCTTTACCCAGCTGGAGATTTTGAAAGGTCTATGGCTCAGGAACAGCTGGGCCATAGCTACCAGCGGGACTCAAGCACATACTTAGACTTGATTGATCAACAATTAGCATAGAAAGCCTGGCATGTATTTTAAATTCACTCCTTTTCACTTCTGTACATTTTGGGACCCAAGCAAAGTACTGAAAATATGCTTAGAGCGATCGTAGGGAATGCCATGTCTATACTAAAGATAGTCAGTATGTACAAGACAGAAACCACAGGGAGCTCTGCTCTCCTCCCCTAAAGGGTTCACACTGGCAGGGATATTTCTATTTCTCAACTGTGGAATTCACATCTGTTCACTTTTTAAAAAATCAAATGCCCACGTGATCTTACTCACACTCATCACGCTCAGGAATTCCCTTGGTTTCTCGGCTTTCCATTAGTATTCTTGTTATTCCTTCTTGCAGAGGAAGTTTGCAGTTTCAGGCTCAAATATTTTTAAAATTTATTTTTTGAGATAATATTATAATTACATCTGTCCTCTTTTAAGTTGGAAGGAAAGATTAGCATGGGCTTGGCCTGGCACCTCACCAACTCTCAACTTCTCAACATTCTAGCTGCGTGCAGGAGCCCTGGACTGGAAGGCTTTAAACACCGGGACATTCCATGGTGTTTGCTGAAGAGTATGGAATACGTAGACCCTCCGCATCCAGTTCCTGGAGGACTTTCTGGGGCATCTGGAAGACTGCTTATATGACAGACTGCACAGAGCACTATATGGGAGTACATGCTGATATTCCCAGGATAGTCTTAGACTGGCGGAAAGACAAGCAGCAAACTGTTCCAGAAACCGTTGCGAAAGGAGTTAGGAACTGCGTTTTAGGGCTTCATCACTCATTCAACTGATTCATACAGAAAAGGGCGATGGGGTGGGGGTTGAGTAGTTCAGTTAAATTTAAATGAGGTACAAGCTGGTGAGAAGAACAGTAAGAAAATGGGGGTCGGGACAAAGGCAAGGCAGAGGAGTTGACAAGCAGTCTAGGTAGGAGATCATTTGATGGTTTAGAAAAAAGAGGAAATTGCTGCCTTATTAAAAGGGAAACATTTGACAGCTTGGGGATCTTCATGGGAACATTGTTCTCAGACATAAGCATTGAGTGCAGTTGAGTGTAGAGAGGAAAGGAACCCCGAGGATGGACAGCAAATGCTTTCCTGATTATACATTTTAAAGAAATATTTAAGTTTCACTTAACATATTTTGACCATATTTACTATTTATTCCCCATTCACACTCGAACTCCTCCCAGATCCGCGCCCACCTTCCTGCCACCAATCCTGTTGTACTCTTGAAAAAACAATAACCCATCAAGTCCAATTTGTGTTGTCCATATACTCATATACTCACGAGTGTAGGGCCAACCACTGGGGATTGGTTGACCTACCAAGAGCCAGGCCCTTAAAGAAAACTGACTTCTCTAGCCCCTAGAAGTCATAAACTGTCAATAGCTCCTTCGGCAGGGTGGCTGCTGGCCTCCCCTTTCCACTCCATACTAGAATGTTGACTGGCTTGAATTTGTGCAGCTGGCCACAACTGCTGTGGCTCACTGACAGCAGAACTTCTGTCATGTACAGAAGACCCTGGCTCTTACCATTTTTCCACCCCCTGTTGTAGGGAGAGGGCCCCCTTGTTCTTCCTGGTCATTCGGCTAGCTTAGCACTGCAATAACCACACAGAAACTGTATTAATTAAATTACTGCTTGGCCCATTAAATGCTCTAGTTTCTTATTGGCTAATTTTTACATCTTAATTTAACCTATTTTTATTAATCTGTATATTGCCACGTGGCAGTGGCTTACTGGGTAAAATTTTTAGCATCTGTCTCTGGGGAATCCATGGCTTATCTCTCTCCTACTCTACCTCTCTTCCTCCCAGCATTCAGTTCTGTCTTCCCGCCTACCTAAGTTCCGCCCTATCAACTAGACCAAGGCAGTTTCTTTATTCATTATCCAATGAAAGCAACACACAAACAGAAGGAACTCCTACACCAATCCCCCCATCCCTGAGCCTTGGGGAGAAGCTGTGACTGAGTACTCCAGGCACCCTCATTCTCTGCATTTGATTGACAGTTGATTCTATGCGAACCACTGTCCACCGCACGAAGAAATGTCTCTGAGGAGGTCTGAGAGGTACAAATTTTGAGGGAAGTTATACACTATGTCCATTTATTTATCAGAATAATATATAATGTATAATAATATAGTAGTAGGGTCCCCATGGTGTCTGTGGGCTCATGGCCAGATTTACCGTGTCAGACATTCATCTTATTTGTGGAGCAGGTCTTAAATCCACTCATTATAATGTTGTTCCTTGAATCATAGAGGATTTGATTATGGACCCAAGGCTTTTAAATCCAGTCACATAATTCCTATATTTGACATCTATCTATGATATACTGTTACTTTGGAAGTGATTTTAGAAACCACTATTAGAAACAAAATGAAAAGGCATAACAAAAAAGAAATCCAACATTACCAAAGATGAAGGAAAAAACCCATTTCCCAAGATACCCAATGGATAAAGTATGAAAATCCAGCAGGGAAAAAGGGCGGGGGAGGGGTTGCTAAAAGACAAACACCTGGGTGCATGCCTATTTTGTAAAACATTTGTTGGATCTTCGCAACAAACTAGGGATAAGCACCAAGGATAAACAGGTGATGTAGCCAAAGTTCTTGGAGCTTGCGCTCCAAGGAAGCAGCTCAATTTAAAATACAAAGGTAGAAACCACAGCATTTCTGAACGGGGTAACCTGGGCGATGAAAACTATCTGAAAATCATGAAAGTAGTGTTCTTTACTGAAGAAGAACGTGACTGGGACCAGCTGCACTTCTGATTCTCCATGCATACTGTTAAGTTTGAGCACTGGGTCGGGGGGGAGCAGCTGAGCTCTGCAATGGATTCTGGATACAGCTGCTAAATCAAACTTCAGTTCTTTTTGGCACTAACGGGGCTGGATTCTGTCTGGTAGTCAAAGGCTGCCAAATCCCTGATTTAAGACATTGCCTTTACAATGAAAAATAGCTATAATGAAAATAGCTTATGTCTTACATAAACTCTTAGCAGTATCACACACACATTAAATAGGACCCACAGTACTTTATTGCACGTGGACTGTTACACTGAGTTAAACAGCCATTTCTTCTTCTTCTTCTTTTTTTAAAAAGTCTTGTTTCTTCAAGATTTCTACAAATAAGCCGGGCCGTGGTGTCGCACGCCTTTAATCCCAGCACTGGGGAGGCAAGGCAGGTGGATCTCTGTGAGTTCAAGGCCAGCATGGTCTACAAGAGCTAGTTCCAGGACAGGAACCAAAAGCTACAGAGAAACCCTGTCTTGAAAAATCAAAAATAAATAAATAAAACAAAACCCAAAACTTTAACATTAGTCTGTGAAGAATGCTTCCTGAATGTACACAGACTATGTGTGTGTGTACCTGGTACCTACAGGCAACAGAAGAGGGTGGAGTCACTGGGACTGGAGTTAAGAACATTGTTAGTCACCTGATGTGGGTGCTGGCAACAAAAACGCTTTCCTGGTATAAGTACCCTTTAACTGCCAAGCCATTTCTCTACCCATACAAGATTTTAATAGTACCAATTTGATTCTACTCAACGATGAATTCATGTTGAAAATAATCATTTTTTTGTCATGTGATTTTTCCTTTATGCGCTTAAGTCATGACTTTCCTGTGTCTTAGTTTCATCATTATAAATGAGACTATACTTCAATCCTAAGTAAGTCTTACAGCGCTGGATCATGACCCTAGTATCTTATATTCTGATGGAGTGTAAAGATTAGATTAACCATCTTCCTAGGTAAGAATGACCTCTCAGGACCACATGGAGTAGGTACAGGTGATGTGGGATAGAGTTCCTTCTGAAACTTGATGCTAGTTCTAACTTATCTGCTGACTTTTCCTTAGCTGTTTCTTGTTCCAGGCCATCCTCTTTCTTTGGCTCACCGGGTTAAAAATGTGGGCCTTACTGGATGAAAGGATTCTATTCCTTTGGCCAAAGAAAGTTGGACAAACCCTGGAAGACTGGGAGGATGTATCTAATGCAGCATATATGGGATGCTGGAACAGAAGTCTGTGATTGACAGTAACAAACAAACAATAATAATAGTAATAAACAATAAACATTTTCTAAATGTTGTGACACAGGAATTCTGCCAATTCTTTCTGAATTCCCACATGTAATCCATAGGCACCTACACAGGCATTTTCATTTTAAAAAGTTGATCTTAAGTTTAAAAAGTAAGGTTAAAACACCTACACAGTTCAAGTTAAAAGTACTGGTCTTGACAGTAAATTAAGCGACTGGCAAAACCTTCAAATGGAAAAGACAATGTAGCAATGCACCTGAGTTTGCCCAGCACGTACAAGGCTCTGGATTCAATTCCAAGCACTGCTAAAACAAACAAATCAAATGGCATCCACCCCAAAAGCAAAACTACGGTAACTTTTGAACTTTGTTTGAACTTTCTTAATTTGGTGTATCAAAACTTAATTATACACATAGTACTGTCTGAAATTATTAATCTACGGATAGTTTCCAGCCAACCAATTTGTATTTGGATCACCTTCTGCATATGGACTAAGCTATATGCATTTTTATTCATTTATCATTTCTGAGTTTTTCCAATTGATTAAGCATTACAATTTAGGACATATTTTAAAATTCCCTCTACAATGTCGAAATAGCAATTACGGAAATAAGTGAATACATTTTTAATTTCTATTTAAATTATGTACTATAATACGTATCATGTGGATAATGACTTTCTGCTAAAAAAAAACAAGTTAGCAAATCTAGAACAAGAAGCAATATACCAATAATAATTAAAGACACAAGCCTCAGGAATACAGATATCTATTTTATTAAAAAAGTTACAAACTGGTGGACTGCAGGGTCGTCTTACAAAATGACAAGAATGAAATCTATTGGAAAAATTTTACTTTTACAAATCTTCATAGGTAATTGTTCAATGTTTGTACTTGTTATTGGAGATTTTACCGTTCACTGATAAAGTTACAGTACATTAGATCCATGATAATAGGTTACATGGTTTATTCGCAGAGCCCTACTGCAGTGATCTGAACAACTCCTAAACAGATGCCATAGTAAAGACAAGACATATATTGCATTTAATATTCACTTCTTATCCTAATAAGCAACATGCAATCTATTGAGGAAGCTAAAATAACTTTTGGTCCCTTTTCTTAAAATGTGCTGGAGAATCCACCTTTAAAACCACTTTTCCCCTGATTCCTGTGATCCTAAGTGAATCCGAGTGAAATTTGCTGCTGAGGTCAATGATATTGAACACTGTGATAGAGATAGAGGTGACAGAAGGCGAAGAAGGGAAGGAGGGAAGAATGTCCATAGGAAAGAACACTGTATGAAATCAGTCTGCAGACAATTGAAGTCATCATGAATTACTTGATTCCCTTAGAATTTCACAGAGCTAGTAATGTGGAGCCACAAGCACTTACGCTACTCTGAAATGAGGGTTTGGTTTTAAAGTGCAAACTTAAATGAAGTATTCATTTCAAGCTGTTTGTAAATAAGGAACAATGTTTTGATTGCCTCTACCTTTATAATCTCAACATCAAATCCCAAATTGAAGAATAAGAGCTCACTTTGAGGGAATCTGATCAGGAATCAAATGCAACACGATTTAAAAAAAGGAAATCAAAGCTTAATCATTTTCTACTCATTAATGGCCATGCTGACCAGTAAATCACATGAATGTAAATATCACTTTATTTGAACACCATGCACAAGACAAATTTAAAACTGCCACACCCTTCCACAAACCATCACTGCATATAGTAGAGCTTTTCTTGACAAAGTTATTGAGCTATTATTATAGATCAAAAGTATAGTTTTGGTTTTATTTTATTTAGAAGCATGTTCAAATGACTAAAGCTGGGCTCCTAAAATTGAGAACTTTGGTGCAGTAGGTGAGCTGCAGTTTCTAACTTCTGCAAATTAAAAGGACACAAATTAAATCAAATAAAAACTCAAGAACAAAATACTGTCAAACTTATACAACTGAAAAATAATTGCTAGAAAAAGCACTGGTCATGATGTTAAAACTGAACCAAAAGATTGCTCATTGTAAGTTTTTCTTTCTCTGTTTCTATACCTGCGTTACTGGTAAAATGTTCAAGTATTCAGACAAAATGTGCTGATTGGGTAAACAACATGGAAGGCAATGGCTATTAGAAAGCACATTTGCAAAAATGAAAAAAAATAAAAACAGCCAGAGACTTGGTGCTATTCTCCCTCCTGTTACACAGATTTTTGTCTCTCCTACGAACATGCTTCTTGAAAAAAAAAAACTAAAAAGCAGTTGTGACAGTGCAAGAAAAACACCAACAAATATTGCTTTAAACTACTGTTCAGAAAGACAAATATTAAGAACTAGAAAGTGTACATGATTTTATTTGAATTCAATTTTACATGTGCAGAAGTCTACAAGATGTCAATGACATGCCTGACAGGCAAAACTGAGCTATCTCTGTTTAGGTATACAATTAATTTACCATGGACACAATATCCCTTTTCAAAGGCATTGCTAAGTAGGTCACAACTAAGTTTAGAACTTCACAGAAAGGAAAATGTTACTGCCGCAATTCAATGCTGTAAATGAGATTAACACATGTGAAGGCCTAATGAAATCAAATTCTTCAAGTAAATGCTGTACAATCAACTTCCAATATCACCTGTAACTTTCAGATTGCTAATTACAAAACACATCACAAACTGCACTTGAAGAAAAGGGAAATTCCATCCATACAGGTAAAATGTGATCTTTAGTTTCTTTTTACAACACTGCCACACGTAAACAAAGTCTCAAAGTATTAAGCGACCATTTAAAGGAGAAAGATTTTAAAAACAGGATGAAGCATTGGTACGAGGTAATATACAGAAGTAACCATTTGTTTAAGGCTCAATTTTTCTCCATTATATCTTTCTTTTAAAAGGCATTGAGTAGGTAATACTGAGTTTGAGTAATAAATACAAGTTGAGAAAGTGATTAAAGAAATCAACTAACATATTAAAAATTAACCCTTTCATATTAGCCATCAATAAGAACTTAAAAAGCTATAAAAGGACGGATTGATAAAGAACAGATTTTAAATGTATGGTAAACGTGCTAAGCATTACTGTTAAGGTCCTTGGATCTTGAGGGCCAAAGACCTTATGCACTTCATTAGATGTATGGCAACATGCTGTGATAGAGACAGGTTTACCAAGGCTCAGTTCTGCAAACCAGGTTGTAAAGTTCTCCAAAGCAGCATCTGTGCAAATTTCCTCTGAGTTTTATCTGCAAGAAAGATCAAAGAAATTTCATGAAAACTTAAGAGATATACAGTTGAATATTCAGAAGCAACCCTGACAACAGATCCATATGTATGCATGCATGCTGAAGCTCATTAGTATGGGATCTTAGGGTCTAATTTCACTGTGGTCTCCATCAGTTTAAGTAACAGAATCATTTTCTGCAGATTCAGAAAAGTCTCCAGAAAGTATTAGTGTAGTATGGCTGAACCGGAGAGAAGACAGTGCGTCTGTTAGTAGTTGTTATAATCCTATGTATGACACTTCCTACTCACACATATGTGATATTAACAATATTTGTACTGATTAAAATTATCTTACAATACAGAAATTGGGACAAATGGTGCTTCTGGTTTGAAATGGTGATAGATTTCATTGCTCATTATGAGTTACCTTGTAAGTATACTACTTTTTCCAAAGTTTGGCTTTGTGGGAATTTTGTATGATTCAGAGTGTAGATACTCAGACCTGGAGGGTGACACACAGCAGGCCACACGCCCTACTCTGATCTGCTCTTTTCATGGAACCCTCTCACTCACAAGAATTTCTCCAATAGAGATTTTTCAGTTTCTATCCTTATAGCTGACAGATTTCTGCCTTCCATTTAATACTAGGAGAGAAAAAACTATCATTCAGACACATATTATGCCCTTCAGCTGTGCTGAGTCACCAACTGGCTTCTACAGGAATGAAATTGTGTTTGTTGTTTACTGTAGAAGATAAAATATGCTAGCCTATCAGGAAGAAACAAAAGAAAAGCAACTATGAAGGAGTGCCAAGTAAGTTGGTGTGGGATCTGCATGGGCTCTAGCAATGTCTACAACACATAATTCTACATTCACTTAACAGCTACACTTGTATTAGTGTTCAAAGAGCTTGCAAGAATGTGTTCTCATTAGCTGTATCATAAACACGATCCCTTTGAAAGACATCCCCACTCATCATTATTGAGATTCTGCCCCTAAACACACTAGGAAAAGCTTTCTCCTTAGAAACTATAAGAAACCGAAACACTGCTTTCCAGAGTGGTTGCACAAGTTTGCATTCCCACCAGCAATGGGTGAGTGTACCCCTTTCTCCACAACCTCTCCAGCAAAGGCTATCATTGGTGTTTTTTATTTTAGCCATTCTGACAGGTGTAAGGTGGTATCTTAAAGTTGTCTTGATTTGCATTTCCCTGATCGCTAAGGAAGTTGAGCATGACCTTAAGTGTCTTTTGGCCATTTGAAGTTCTTCTGTTGAGAATTCTCTGTTCAGATCAGTGCCCCATTTTATAATTGGGTTGATTAGCCTTTTACGGTCTAGTTTCTTGAGTTCTTTATATATTTTGGAGATCAAACCTTTGTCAGTTGCAGGGTTGGTGAAGATCTTCTCCCAGTCAGTGGGTTGGCATCCTCAGGAATATTAACCTTCATCAGGCGATGAAAGGAGACAGAGACAGAGAACCACACGGGAGCACCGGACAGAAATCTCAAGGTCCAAATCAGGAGCAGAAGGAGACAGAGCACGAGCAAGGAACTCAGGACCACGAGGGGTGCACCCACACACTAAGACAATGGGGATGTTCTATTGGGATCTCACCAAGGCCAGCTGGCCTAGGTCTGAAAAAGCATGGGATAAATCCGGACTAGCTGAACATAGCGGACAATGAGGAATACTGAGAATTCAAGAACAATTGCAGTGGGTTTTTGATCCTACTGCACGTACTGGCTTTGTGGGAGCCTAGGCAGTTTGAATGCTCACCTTACGAGACCCGGATAGAGGTGGGCAGTCCTTGGGCTTCCCACAGGTCAGGGAACCCTGATTGCTCTTCGAGCAGATGAGGGGGGGGGACTTGATCGGGGGAGGGGGAGGGAAATGGGAAGCGGTTGTGGGGACGAAGCAGAAATCCTTAATAAATAAATAAATTAAAAAAAAAGAAACTATAAGAAAAACTCGGTCTTCTTAAAAGTCAGGCTTAAACATGGAAAGCTAAGTATTAGATTAGAACATGGGTTAAGTTTGAGAAAGTACAGTTTCATCATTATTAAAATAGCAAGAAAAATTCTTCCCTCACAGAGATATTATCTCTATTATATAAGGCAATGTGGGAAAGTACTCCATAAAATGAGGATAAAATATAAGGAATTGCTTTCCTTTTCCAACCATGTTATTGATTTTTAAACCGCTAAGATCAGATCATCAATTCTTCAATATCTACACTAAGGATATTTGATTTTCAAGCTTAGTTAGGATTTATGTATCTTTTAAACCAAAAAGTGCTTGATTATTTACATATAATATTTGACTTCTACTAATTCATATTAGACTTCCCCTGATTAATTCAAAACAGTATACTATAAATTCTAATTTTCAATTTTCAAAATAAATATTCAAGAGCTTGGATTTTTCAGATATGATTACAGCATCATATCTAAGATACTAAATGTGACGGTTTAACACTCTACCATCAAAGTGACAAAATACTTACATCCCACAAACCAGCTTACTAATCACAATTTATATGAAATAAAAACTACGTATCCATGACTTCCCACCCAGACAGCCCTGAGTAACATTCGATCTATCTACATGCCTCCAGTGAAATCAAGTCAAGCAGACCAACTCTGCGTCACACCCAACAATGTTAACATTGAGCATACCTTTAAACAAATAAGAGCCACTTTTTAAAAGAGCAATACATTATAATCCTCTGCAG
Organism: Microtus oregoni; assembly: GCF_018167655.1. NCBI lineage: Eukaryota > Metazoa > Chordata > Mammalia > Rodentia > Cricetidae > Microtus > Microtus oregoni. Next base: position 4,927,975 of record NW_024543873.1, on the reverse strand, counting down.
CAATAAATCCTGAAGCAACTTCTTTCATTAAGCCAAAAGGACAGCGTCTATCATATTAGGAATGTTCAGGACGGGAAATGTAAATGTCCTTGCTGTACAGCGACAGCAAAATGTTCAGTTTATTAACGCTCTCGTCCACTTAAAAGAAAAGCACTCCCGACTCTTTAAAGGCAGTCACTCAGACCAGCGCATTTGCACTCTCGGCTATTACACTGAGACACACTTGATGCAAAGCCTTAACTCGCTACTTTCCTTGTCCACAGGCCAGAGGATAATACTTAAGCTACCAGCCAGCAAACAAATCTTGGTTCTGGCAGCTTCTACTCAAACTCTCACTAAAGTGTTTGGTTTTAATTTTTTTTTCTAATAAAATTATCGGAGTAAAAAACAGAAGCAAACAGTAGTTCAAACACTGAGTCAGTAAGTGAAAAAGGACCTCCCAAGTGTAGTAACCTGGTACACAAACGCACCACACACAGACCTGAAAGAACAAAGATCATTATTTATGTCAGCCTGAAGAAAAAGACAGATTCTTGATTCAGGACAAAACACATCAACAAAGGATCATGAGACACTACCAGTCTGTGAAGTTTTTTTAAGCTTAACTAGAGTTTCCATTTTAGAAACAATGGTATTTACTACCATAATTTTTCTCATTTTAGCAAATATAGACGTGCAATACCAGTCAATGTTTTCTTTCCTTTTCTTCTTTTCTAGTTTCAGACATTTGAAATTCTGGAGATTTAAGCAAGGGACAATCCTAAAAGATAAAATTCTTTTTACATTTTTACTTGACGTTTTCCTATTTGAGCTAAATATTAGTTGTATTAATGAAATTCTGTTATGTGTTCAAGGCCGAATTTTATTGTTGTTGTTACCTATCTTGTTTCATTCCTTTATTCTAATTTGCATGAATCTTATTGGTACTGGAATAGGAAGACCAAAACATTAACAGTATTCATTGTCTCCCATTAAACAGACAGCAAAAGATGAATCCATGCTGGAAGGGAAGCATACATGCTGAGTGCACATGATGAACCCTGAGTCAAGAGGAATGGTTTAGATAGTGTTCTTGTTGCCTAGACCTAAGATTGTCAAATGCTTTACCGTGGTGAATTCAATTCCAACATCTCAAATACTGTCGCCATGTCCAGTGGAAATAATGTGAGGCCAATGATGTGACTCCAACTGCTAACTTTGACTCACACCAAGTAAAGTACTGTTCTCCACAAATATAAGTAGTACTTTCTGAAAGAGACATTTCCAAAACTTACAGCTAATCCAAGGACTTGTGCATATGGTTTTGATTGGATACGTTTTCCCCACAACTGACAGGGTTTCATTTTTTCTTAGTTCCATTATCTTCTGATTTGTACAACTCCATTGAGAAGCAATCCCATGAGAATTGTTCCAGTAGTAAGACTAGAACGCTTCCTCAGAGGCACTTCTCCAGCTCCATGATGCAATATTTGTTAATTCTACTGACGATCCATTCTAAGCCAGGGAGGTAATGGAGTAAAACTTAGCAGTCTGCACATATTTCATTCTATATTAAAAGCCTAATCTTGAGGTGGAGAGGAAGCAATTAAAGAGGGAACATGTACACAGTCTCTCTCTAGTCACACCTCCACACCCAGTGCAGGGCTAATGAGGCACCTATCTTGTCCGAAGTGTCAAACTGAGAACCTTGTGGAGGTCAGAAGGGCTGGGGAGAATCAAGAGTGGCAGGGAAGGCAAACAGCTCTGTTCATCCCTAGTGCCCCAGGTCTACTGTAGGCACTCACGGTACTCTGCCCCAAAGCAAGACTTTCCCCAACCCAAATCCTCCTCTTCTCTCTGGCTCACAATATGAAAAGGGGACTGTTTTTCCACTCCAAGTCTCACGCTAAATAGGGCAGGGGACAGATGATACACTTTTTGCAACAGAGATGCACCCTAGGTTCTACGCATATAAGAAATATTTGCCTTGAATACAAAAATGCCAGCATTTTAAGGTACATTGATTTGATCTTGAGGATCTTCCTTTTACATTTGCTGTACTATCATATTTAGTGAAAAGAAAAAAAGATTAAGAAACTGTTCTTAGTCTACATTTACATTAAAAATCTTGAAAATTGGAATCCATCCTAGTCCATTTAAGAAATAATAAACCCAGCTAGAATAAAATCCCATTCATAGATGGCTGAGCCTCCCAGGAGTCTTTGTTACCATCCCGGGCACTCCACTGCCACGTGAAATGACGTGCTAGTCTTGAAATAAGAATCTCCCTTTTTCTTCAGGCTGACATATATAATGAACTGAGGCTGCCATAAATAATGATCTTTGTTCTTTCATTTTGCTTCCTGGTGTTTGGTACTCTGATGCACCATTTACTGTACTTGGGAGAACCTGTTCCATATCATGCTGAGGAAAATGGTAGAACATTTTTCAGACCTTCAGCCCACAGTAAAGAACACATTTCCCTTTTTAAAAAAAGTTTCCTTCATAACATTCATCAAGGCTGGACTGACATATATGACTGCTTCAAGTATCATTTTAAAAACTCTATTTGCCAAAAGGTTAGACCAAATTATCACATAAGAGATAACCTGAATGCACATCTCCCTTCTTTGCGGACATGGCTAGAACATTTAAGGCTATTATTATGCCTTTTCTTCAGATTCCTTCTGTTTAGGAAAAACTCTCCCTTTTATCCCCTGCACCATATCCATTTGCCAAGGCCCGACTCAAATGCTACTGTTCCCAAGCTCCTTAAGCTCACTGGCTCTTAACGAGGGGTCGCTCAATCCCCACAATCAATGGGTAGTCTGCAATTTCTAGAGATAATAGGTTTTGTCAAAAGTGGAGGGTTGGAGCATAATATCAAATCTACAGGGTAACTGCCAGGGATATTGCTCAACCTTTGATGGCCCTAAACATAGGACAGCCCTCAAAAACAAAGCTCTGAGTACCGGGAATTTCTGCTTTTTCCTTCTTCTCAATGCCCATACTGCTCTGATTTTCTTCCTTTATAGTATGTTATTAACAAAACAGCCATCCTTCTCAATACCATTATACCCAAACAGCACATGTCGACTAAAATAATATCCACCAGATGGGACTGAAACAAGGGCTCCAACACTGACCTAGGCTTTTATGCAACTGCGGCTGCCCGGGGAAACAGTTCCACAAAGTGCTTGCTAGAAGCCACTGTGGGTCAGTCAGTAAGGAAATCAGGATGGCAGGTCTAAAGAATCTGCCACACTTCCTAATTTACAATAAAATGACTGCCAGTGGGAGGGTAAAAGGGGAAGAAACAATCATGGGAGCCGGGCCCTGGAGCAGGTGTTGGGCAACAGACTGGTGAACCAAATTAAAGGCTATTAGAAAATAAATGTGAGGAATTACCAGGAGCCATTCTAAGAGCACTAAGAGATCCCCAATCTCAGCTGAATACAGCCAACCATTAGCAGAAGCCATGGTCTTTCTGTCTTAAGTATTACTACTTCTAACCAGACAAAGTACTTTCCTAAGACGAAGGACAAACCCTTCTCAAGTCACCTTTCCTGTCGAAGTTTGATCATCAGTCTAGATCTGGAACTGCCAGCCTGCAGGGCTCCATGACTCACAGGGACTCACAATCCATCACATACTTGTTCAGGTAACAGTGAGGAAGGACAACCACGAACTCCACTGGCCTCAGGTTACAGACCTGCATACCTATCAGTTCCATCTGACTTGGCGCTAGAAAAAACTCTGCATACAGTGCACACTGTTCTAAAAGATCCTTCAGAAATCCAGCTGATTAAGTGCTTTATTTCAGGGGCCACACCTTCAGCCATGTGCTCTGCTTACAAGAAGAATAAATCAAGCAGAAAGCTATATATTATTACAGAGTCACTTAATAAAAATGTGTAATTACTGGTAGAAGTAACATCTGAGTTTAGTTGCTGTTAATCAACAAAAAACATGAACATAGTAGGCTTGGTATATTCAAGTCCTCCCATGTATACATCCCTGTAAGTAAGAAAACTGAGATCATGAGAGCATACACAGTCAAACAAACTCAGAATTTATAATAAAAATTTAAGGATATCTGTAGAAATTATCCAAATCCCAACAGGCGTAACAATTGACCCTTTAGGTATATGAGACTAATTTTGCTTTTACCCTCCTTTCCTACATTAATAACGAGAAGAACCATTTTTCATGTTTTGGTTAATTTTTTATAAGGATGCTAAAACTGAAACAAAGTACATAGATTTACATCTTCTGTTCAAAAGTGTGAGAGAAGTAGAACTTAATAGTACAGATGCTATCAGCATACAGGACTTGTTCAAACCTGAAGCTCGTTTACAACTTAAAAGACAGATTGCAGAGTCAAGAATGTGGGACTCAATCACATACACAGCTACATAAGCCTGTCCCACCTCAAGAACTACACTGGATGGGCGTGACTGTCAGCATCCATAAGCTAGACCAAAGCCCCAGCAGTGCCTGTATAAAATAACAGATGTAGCTAGAGGTTATAAAGAGGTTTTCATCAATGTTTTCAGATGGTAAAGGCATTTTGAAGAAAGCACCATTGTCATCCTTTATTTTCAAAGGTGACACTACCTGACAAGAGTCCTTGTCTAAAGAGATAAATTAGGGTCTGTGAGTCCTTTCTCTAGGCAGCACAAATAAAGGCAGACCTCTGGTTAGCAATCATGTCTGTGATCTGGCATGCCTCTTGCCATTTGCAAAGCTGCTTCCTAGACTGGAGGTCAGCCCGGGCTCAGAAGGGTCAGCTGCATTCTGATACTGTCTTGCTAGTCTGGCATTTACTGTGGTTTTCTTAATCTTCCACAGTATTGGTGCTTTATATGATTATTTAAATGCTACTCTAAGTGAGACTATTTGACCAATTACAATTCAGCTGAAAATCAATCAATCTATCTATCTATCTATCTATCTATCACAATATATATATATATGCAATTATCTCATTTTAAATGCTCAATAAAGTTTTATATGACCTTATTTTCCCAAAAGCTCTTCAAAACATACTATAATTTATCATAAGGTGTGTAGGTTTTTAGTTTTTATTGTTCTCAGTTGCATTACTTATTAAGCTGAGTAGAAATGCCCCCTTGTGCTTCAGATGGTTCCTTCTGACATATGAGAGATGATTTAAGCAGATTTTCACTTCATCAGGTATTCAAAGGAAGTGAAGGTACTTTGTGACGGTGTAATTTGTTATCAGAGGTCACTTAAGTTGCACAAGTGCAAGGTACAGATGAACTTGATTAAATAATCATTCTGTTAAATCAAGGACTTGAGTAATTAGAAAATTAGTGGTTTCAATTATAGTGGCTCTCTTGCCCAGAATATAAAAGTATTAAAAACATCAGAAAATTATTCATCATCTTGTGATATTATTTTTCAGTGTTCTGCTGTGCATATTGGACACTAAGACTACAGAACATGGGAAAGATGTACTATGGGATGAATCATCCCCTCCAAATTTTATCGAGTAAGGCTGAGAAGGAAAAATAGGAAGCCACTCCTTAAAAAACCAAATCTCATCAATGGCAATACACACAATTTCTTACCTTTGTTCTGCTTATCTGCAGTTTAAAAAGGTTTTCTGCATTGAATGATGATGGTTTTATGCTGAGGAAAAAATGTTATTTTAAAAATACAGAAACTTAAGGTGGTGTCAAATGTATGGACATATTACTATTAACCAGTTGTTTATTTTATACTTGATCAAAACCAAAAGGCCACCTGGCCCGTACAATTACAATTCCACCAACAACTAACCTGCTCGGTATGGCCATGATTGAGGTTTTCTTTTTTTACTGGACAACACAAGTTGTACAACACTGATCTTGCTTCTCGGGGAGGGATGAATAGTTCATTTGCCTGACGATCTCAGCAAAAAGTTCATCCACCATTGATTTACTTTTTGCTGATGTTTCCATGAAAGGACAGCCCCATTCTTGAGCCAGAGCTCTGCCTTCTGAAGACATAACCTCTCTTTCTGGTTCCAGATCCACCTTGTTTCCTATTAGGATTAGTGGAACTTTTTCATATCTCTTCACTCTCACAATCTGATCTCTCATTGGCTTGATATCCTATTCAAGCAATCACAAAGGAAAAGAACAAAATTATATGTTTGCATTCCACAGCAGATGTGTTACAATATCGCAAGAATCATTCCTTGGTATCATATAAAGCTAGAACCACATACTGAAACAAAGACAACAATGTCATTTTCCCCCGTGGACATGAGAACTAGATAATCTCCACAGGCATTGGCTGTGCTTCTGCATCAGGAATATAAAATAGAAAAGTTGCATACTAACCTTAAAATTCATCTAACCACTGCCCCCATCCTCCGTCTATTTCAATTAAAAAATCAAGTTCTCAAATATGATTAATACATTTGCACATACAGATGTTTGGCCAGCTCCCTAAACCTGCCTAGCTGTCTTCATTCCCTGTAACACCTGTTATCCCAGCACAAGACTGCAGTGTCTATGAAACTCCTAGTCATTCAGCAAGAGGGCTTAAGAGAAAGTATTTTAAGAAGTAATCCCCCCAAAAATCCACCCCAAAACAACAACCCCTCAAAAACCCACTTTGTAATGCTTAGAAATCCAGTTTTAAAAACAGATTCATACACATAAATATTTCATTTTAAATTGGTTACTATGTGCTTGGCCTTGTACCACCGAACAACTGTCCTAACAGTGAGCATGGCCCAAGAAGGACACTGCATCTGGAGTGTGGGTGGGAAGTCACACATTTCTTCTCCCATGTGCGTTTCCTCCTGATTTCCCCCACGAAGATCAGAGTCATAGCTGCCTTTCAGTAACATCAATTTTTGGAAAGAACTCTATTGATGTAAGACAATATTAGAGGTTTAGGCCCAAAATTACATTTTTTTTTAGTTTTGTAACTAAAATGAGTTGACTTAAAATATAAAATATGTATTTGAGTAACTCCAGTAAACAGAACACTCGCACAGGTCAAGTACACCCATTCAGTCTTCTCTCAATTGTCAAGCTGCTTTTCTGAGTTCCCTTATGGAATAAGTTTAGCTAAGAATACTAACTTTCGCCTCAAAAAAAAATCTGTGTATCTGCTGAAATAATGCCACAGTTCCATATTCCACACTGATGTCCAGAACAGAAGTGGGTCCAGTAAAAATCTTAGGAGACGCCCTTGAAAAGATTCCCAGCCTCGGGAGAGGCTGCTGATAACAAACTAATCTGAGGACCCCTTAGAAAATACCCTTAGTACTTTCTGAAGGAAATGCCTTTATGGTACTTCAGTTTGGAATCTCAGTCTACCTAAAATGTACTTTAGATTCATTTACTCAGGACTTACTATCTTTACAAAGAAGTTCTTGAAGTTGTTCTGAGGTTACTGAAAAAATTCCTATGTAGCACTTAAACTTCAACTCCTGAAGAATGGGAAACTAGCACATTATACTGGCTAAGGCACTTAAGATTTCTTAAGTAAGCAACATTAAGTGCATACCTTTAAATGCAGAAAAAAAATATCCGTTTCCTAAATCAATGGAGGTCAATATAACGGGTCAATACAAGGTCATTTATTTTCAAAGAATAAATAGCACAATTATTGCATCTCTTAAAATAACGTTAACTTCAGTCTGTTTCCCAGTGAAAGACAGGACGCATTTTCTGAAGCAGCTGGACCAGATCCAGGTTGGCTACCCCGCTGGGATAAGAAAACTGCCCGCGCTCAGCGTTCCCAGTTCCACATATTTTCTCTAAGTATAGCCTACGATGGCAGAAACGATTCGGATCAGCGAGAGAAAAGGAGAGTCATTCTTACTTTCTGGTGGTTAGGAATCCTAGGTACTAGTCCTTTAGACTAGTAACTTCCTTTCTGGCTGCATTCTCTCCCCCCCCCCAGTAAAATACCACGAAAACAGGACTTGCACTCATTTTGCAGCACTGAGATTTAGGATTCCAGTTGAGGAACTTAGAGGCGAACAGAGAAGCGGAGGAAGCAGGCGCACAGGTTTTTTTTATCTATGTGTACGAGATAATAGACTTAACAATTTCTTTCTTCGTGCTCCGTTTACTTGAGATTATCTATGAAATATTTTGTTGAGCACGTTAATCAATACTTGTTGAATTGAATACGCAACTTCAGGTTAGAATAAGGGCTAAATATACGCAGGCTGACCTATTTCGTTTTCACTTTTCTTTTCCTTAAAAATAACTTTAAAATGTTTGTCGATGCCTGTGACTTTAGCACTCTCCAGAAATAACCCAGTGCTTGCCCATGCCACACCAAACTTTCAAAAGCCAAACACACTCATTAACGCACAGCTCAGGCAAATCAGAAGTACATGTAGGATTACCACACCCCCTTCGAAGAAATTACAAGACTCGGTTTGATTACCTGAAAAGACTGTTGATTAACCAAACTATACACCAGGATGAAACCTTGGCCGTTTTTGATGTACAGATCTCTCATGGAGGCAAACTGCTCGGTTCCTGCGGTGTCCAGAATTTCCAGTACTGAGGGGGAAGAGTCCACTTCGATCTCTTTGCGGTAGAAATCTTCAATGGTGGGGTCATATTTCTCAATGAAAGTCCCGGTGACAAACTGCACGGTGAGGGCAGATTTGCCAACCCCTCCGCTCCCTAACACCACTACCTTGTATTCCCTCATGAGTCTCACCTTCACCAACTCCTCCCCAAAGGGGGGAAAAATAACACCCGCTAGCTGCACTGCGGCAAGGCGAGGCAGAAGGTGGGCAGAAATGTGCGAACTGGGGAGGAGAGTGTGGAGAAGCCTAGGGCCCAACCGGGGACAAGGAGGAAGTTACAGGAGGGGGAGGGGAAAGAGCCAAGTGTGGGGTGGGTGGGGATGGGATGGTAATGCCCTTCCTATAGGAACCCAAGGCTGGCCAGGGGGGCGTGGGGAGGAGGGAGCGCCCGCAAGCCGCCACGCGCGCACCCCCACGCGGGAAGGGGCAGGGGCCTCGCTGCCGGGGGCTGCCCGCCACCCCTCCCCCGCCCTGCACACAAAGGGGCCCGGGGACCCCGCTTCCTGCTGGCGCCGCTGCTGAGCCGGCCCGAGGCTTCGGGGTCCCGCCGCGCTCGCTGTCACCGGGGCGGGGTCTCTGGGCCCCGGGTTCCCGCGGGAGTCGTCCAGCCTGTAACGAGGGGGGGGGGGGGGAGACGGGGACGGAGGGGGCGGAAAGGGGCGCACGTTAGGAGTCGCCTGACCTCCACGTCGGCCCCCAAAGTCGCCGCCTCTGCTGCCTCCTTCCCTGGAGCCGCCGCCGCTTACCATGCCGCCTGGGAGGCTCAGTCAAGCCAAGGCCATGGCCACTCGGCGGCCCAGCCTTGCTGCTCGCGGACAGGAAAGGGGCGGGGGCCGTCCAGCGGCGGCGGGTAGCAGCGACTCCAGTGGAACCCACCTCGTTTTTTTTTCTTCACCCACCCCCCACCCCCACCCTCCCACCCCCCCAGCATAAACCCGGAAGGGTTTCCCTGACACACTGGCTGAGGTGCCCCAATTCCCCAAGACTGGACGCGTTCACTTCCGGTGGGGAAAGTCCCACCTCTTCTTCGGGGCGAGCCGGGTGGCGCTAGGGCCGCGCCCTGCTGAGCACACCAGCCGGCCTGGCCGGGTTACCAGTCGGGCCATGGCCTTGAGAAAGGGCGCCTAGGTGAAACCTAAGGCTCCCTTGCCTGCAGGCTGGTAGCGATTGGCCGATTTTTCTCAACCCCTGGCCCGCCAGAGTCCCCCTGACTTCTAGGCGTCCACCAGCTGTTTCTGAGGACCAGATTCTCTTCTTGGCCCTTGCAAGACCGCCAGCCAATAATCTAGCAACAGAGAAAACACCAAACATCCCTAGTCTGGAAGTTGCTAGGAAAATAAAACAGTTTAGGAAGTTGATTCTCTTCGCTGACATTTCTTCAACTTGATGTTTGTCCTGAGCAATGTAAGCCAAGGACCCTCAGAGTTGGTTTGGGCTCTGATTTTTTAAGGTGCTGTTTTAGTCATAAGTGCCACTTTGTACTTTATCAATTGGCATAGCTGCCTCACGTCCCTCAGCAAATACAAGCTCTTTTAAAAAAAATCACAAAGATCAAAACATCAACATTACAAGTAGACGTTATGGTGGGTTGTTCAGTTTTGTTTAACACAGCAGAAATGGGAACCAGTATTCAAGAAACTTGATTGCAAATGTTTGGGCCCGTGAAATAATTTTATTTAATCTTTTTTTTTTTTGTCATCTGCATGTCTAAGAAATTGCCCAGCTGGCTGTTCCACAGTGGGACTTTTTTAAAAGCCATCTTTCATAGCCTTGAAATTCAAAAACAAATAATAACTCTCCTGTTAAACTGAGTTCTATTTTTAGAGAAAATTGTTACTGCTAACTTTCTATTTGTAAACTTTATGTCAGATCCACGGGGCCACAAGGCTGGGCAGTATTTTGGGCTTTTCACTCCCTTCTTTATTCAAGCACACTCAGAAATCTGAGCGAGTCGCTGGCCAGCCTAGTTAAAGTGACTCCACATTTCTTCATTTGCAAGCCTTTATGAGCAGTCTAAAGTGTTAGACATTAGGAAAAAAAGGCGAAACACAGAAGAGGGAGGTCCCATTGTCCCTGGTCAATATTCCCCAATGTCACTTACAGTAGTCAAAGGATAGTTTGGTTCAGTTTCTCCTCGGTGGCAAACTGGTGCAATCTCTCCAGCGAAGTCTCCAGCTCTGCCTCCTGCTAGCCTGGGTCCAGCCTGCAATCCAAGGCACTGCCCCCTGCTGGAAGAGTTTTGGCCTGTGAGCTTGGAGTCTCCCCCATAGGTCATTGTTCCTTGCCCACACGTGCTGTTGCCAGATTTGGAGCTCTGCTGCTCATCGCCCAGTCTGGCTGTCTCCAGGCTGTCTGGTGGAATCCACAGCCCTCCACCAGCCATGCTTAGAACCGAATGGGGAAATTCCTCTTCTGATCCCGCCAGCAATGAGCCGTCAAAGCAAGGCAGTGCTCTGTCACACAACTGTCAAAGCTGTTCTTTTCGAGGCCATCTCACCTGTTGTCAACTTTAATATCTTTGTTTTGGCCTCGCTGAGGAGAAAGTTCTTTGCTTTTGCATATACTGAAACACACTCCAGCATGTAACAGAGTTCTACTGAGTTACTCCCAACTCTCTTCAGTACAGGAAGGTCAAATGGTACACCCCACCCCGTCTGAAGAGCGCTTCAGATCTTGGCCGGAAGGATGCTTGTTCACCAGTTACATCACTTGGTAGGAGATTAGACTTGGAAGTAACTTCGATTCCAATTTATTTCAGGTACTTTTTGATAATTGCATATGTTTAAAATGGAATACTCTGCAGTTTAGAGGCACAAGAGTTATGTGTTGGTATTAAAAATGGCCCGTGGAGGACTAAAAGAGAAGAAAAATGAACAAATATATAGTGAAATGTGAGTGCGATACAGCCTTTGACTCGGAAACAAAGCCATTAATTATGGACTCAGAGCATGATGAGTGGACTTTCATCTTCCAAATAATTCTATTTTTTTTAAAGAGCAAAGAGAAATTATTGTAGACAGAAAGTAATGGTAATCTTTGAATTTTTATTTTATGTATTATTATTGTGAATGATGTGCGTGTATGTGTTTGATATGTTGTGTATGGTGTGCATGCATGTGTTTGATTGTTGTGTATGATATGCATGTATGCCATGCATGTGTTTGATTGTTGTGTATGATATGCATGTATGCCATGCATGTGAATAGATGTTGGAGGACAACCCATAGGAACACCAGTTCTCTTCTTCCATTTTGGATTCCTGAGATCAAACTCAGGTTGCCAGGCTTGTCAGCAAACGCCCTTACCCTTCGAGCCATTTTGCTGACCCTACCGTTCATAATGTTTTGGAAGGAGGAGCTAAATAAGATTCTTAATCGCCACTGCATCAAAAACCAATCTCCCAACCGTTTAGGAATGGGTCTGTCTAATTTAAACAAGCTCCGACCTTCTGCCTGCCTCCCTGGATGGCTCTCTGCTTAGGAAAGTATTTCTTATGAATTATCTGATAAGGTCCCAGTTGTTCACCAACATATTCTCAGTAGGCAGTGAGGGTATAAAGACGATTTAAAGTGGTTTGGCCTGGCAGTTGAGAAGCAGTGGTCTAACTGGTACATTTAAATTGTAGCTCTGCAGCCATCTAGCTGTACGACCTTAAGAGACTTCGCAGCTCTGAGCCTGCAGCTCTGAGCCTGTAAAAGGGAGATAAGAGTCTGACATGGGAATGGAGTGGGGTATTAGAAGGAACCAGCAATACACAGGCCCCTCCAGCATTATGGAGCTTCAACACATACATGTGATGTTTGTACAAGAGTTTAATGGGGATGTGCGTGTGGGTTTCTGGTGATAGAGAGATTGCCGAGCATGCACACGAAGCCCCGATTGGAGTCACCAGCGCCACATATATCTAGGCATAGTGGCCCATGCCCGTAATACCAGCCCTTGGGAAGTGGAAGCCGGAGGACCAGAAGTTCCAGGTCATCTTGAGCTACATAGTTGAGCTTTGAGCACCCAAGACCCTGTCTCCAAAAAAAGCTAATAAAATAAAAAGTGAAAAAAATAAAATGTTAGGGAAGAAAACAAAACTTTTAAAGACCTAATGGGTTCAAATGGCACACCAAAATAATTCTCTGACCTATACTGTTAAAAGCTTCTTGTGTTCTGTTTCAGAGTAAAGTCATTACACGACAGTGTGTCTGTCAGTCCCCTTCCTACACACATTTTTTTTAAACCAAAAGAGTATTTACACTATTCTGCACCTTGCTTCTTTGCGCACTTAATACATCTTGATAGTTCTTTTTTTTTCAGAGCATGTAAGTTTACGTTTTTCTATAAGTTTGTTTTCCCTTCATGCCTGTATCAAATAAACCACGTTCCTAACTGAAGGACAATCTTTTTTCTTTTTATTTGTTCTATGCATATTTTACATCATGTGTCTTGATCCTATTCATTTCCCCGTCCCTTTGCATCTGCACTCCATCCCTTCATCCCCCCAGTAAAATAAAATTTAAGAGAGAAAGTATTAAAAAGGAAAAAAAATAAAAATTCTCGACATGGAAGCTGCAGTGTGACACAGTGAGTCACACAGTGATCCCCTTTGTCCATTACTTGCAAGTGTTCATTGCAAAGAGTCATTGGTCTGGTTCGAGGCCTCTGGTTTCTATTGCACTACTGATGCTGTGTCCTCACTAGGACTCTTCCTGGATATCCTTTCGTTGCTCTGTGTCGTGGAGATCCTGCAGCTTTGGGTCTGCGGGTTAGGTCCCACTGAAAAACAGTCTTTGCTTCCAGTTTCTTGCACTGAATGGTTCGTGCATATGTCGTTGTTAGGGCAAACTTCTAGTTGTTCAATAATGGAAACAAAGGGTACTTGAATGTTCATTTCTTTGAGAAAATATCGCTAAATTGTTCTTCTGAAAGGTCACCCGATTTACATTCTCACCAGTGAAGTACGGCCATGTTATCGTCTTTGTAAATTCTTCCTAGGTATTACTAATTTTAGCATTCTATGGCTATTGTTACTTGCTTTGGAGTATCTAGAGGGCTGAAATAGGCAGGGTCTTAGTCTAGAAGGAGCTTGTGCTTCAGCGTCATAAAGCCAGGCATACTTTCACTCCTTTGTTTCTAAAGCTGGTCGCAGTAGTCTAATTCATAGATTAAGCAAGACAGACAACCTGATCAAAGATTTAGTCTTCCAGACACTGACTGTTCAAAGAAGGTAAACTGTTCTAACAATAAATTTTACCCTTATTGAGGGACCTCAAAACCCATGCCCTTGAGATTTAGATCTTTTTCTTTCATTCTGTACACACCTCCTCTCCAATGGACCTACTGCACAGCTCTCATTCTCAAGAGTACAACATTTTTTTTTACCATGGTATGAAAAAAGAGACTAAATTGTATGTCGAATATCTAAATCATAGGTAAATATTTTCAGTTTTTATATCCATCTGGCACATGGTTAAAGTCTTTGATAGCCTGCTTAAGTTATCCGTTGCTCACTTCTGTTAAGTCTCCTGCTCTTCTTTCCAATCCACGCCTCTGTCAGTTGCTGTCCTTAGGGCCTTTAACTGAAAAATAATGTGCTTCAAGATCTCGGGGAAGAGCCATGTCCTGGGGCCTTCCTTCTTTTTGGCCTCAGATTGTGGAGTTCCTCGATGAATGAGTCAATAGTGTTCTCAGTGCTCACTACAGCCATATTCTGAAGGCTGTCTGCCTTCATGGGTGCTGCAGAAGCCCCCCTCCCACGCCATATGGTGGAGACTCTCTGGGGGTCTTTGCAGCTCCTTCTTGCTTCTCAAATCCCACACTCTTCCCTTGGGACTCCTGCCTCCTGGTCCTTTTCTCAGTTTTCCCAGATATTTATAACATCTTAAAATTTTTTCTGATCTTTTTTCATTACAAAGATTAATACTCTTTGCAAAAGATAAGACAAATGTGTCGTCCCATAACTAACGGAAAATCACCATTAAGATTTTACCATCAGTTCACAAATTGTTACTGTGGTAAATAATTTTAAAGATTATGCAGCCCCTCCACCCGTGAACATACATACAAGAAATAAAAATCAAGTAAAATGTTTTACAAAGAATGGAATTATAAACTTTTGAACACAGTGTCGTTTGTTTACTGAAATATCATGTTCGTACACAGAACTAAAACTGCTTCCTACTGTTACCCAAGTTAGTCTCCCTTCCTACACAGCGGTTGCTGTTTAATCCCATTCAACTTTGCCCTCCTGGAATTTTTCACCCATCCACTGGAATTCCATGAGAGGGACTAACTAGTACATAACCCACAATCCCAGCCTCTGCAGACAAATGTGGTGATATTTGGTTTGTGTTTTAAAAAATAAAGCTTGCTTGAAGATCAGAGTGCAGCACTAAGCCGTGAGAGACCAGGGAGTGGTGCAAACCTTTAATCCCATGACTCGGGAGACAGAGGCAAACAGATCTCTGTTAGTTCAAGGCCATTCTGAGCTACAAGACCTTGAATCTTTCTAACAGAGAAACAGAGCTCACACAAAGGAGATCCCAGCACTTGACATCACGTGTCTTTAATCTCAGCACTAGGGAGGTGGAGAGAGGAGCAATATGGCTGGGTCTGGAGAGAGGACTATAAAGCAGGAGACAGGAGCTCAGTGTAGTCTGAGGTTTGGTGGAGGCGCACGGAGTCTGGAGATGCAGTCTGAGGACAGAATTGCCCCTTCGATCTGAGTGTTGGTAGAGGTAAGAACTCTAGTGACTGGCGACTCTGCTTCTCTGATCCTTCAACTTTCACTTCTGACAGCTGACTCTGGGTTTTATTTATTAAAACCAATTAGAATTCATGCTACAGGCAAACGTTCACATATCAACACAGATGTTGTTTTAGGGCTGTTATTGCTGTGAAGGGACACCGTGACAGCGGCAACTCTTATAAAGGAAAATATTTAATTGGGGTGGTTCACTTACAGTTGCAGAGGTTGGTCCTTTATCACCATCGTGGGGAGCATGGCAGCATGAAGGCAGATGTGGTGCTGGAGTAGTAACTGGGAGTCCTACATCTTGCAGGCCACAGGAAGTTGTCTGAGGCACTGGGCCGTATCCTGAGCATAGGAAACCTCAAAGTCTGTTCCCATAGTGACAAACTTCCTCCAACAAGGCCGTACCGACTTCAACAAAGCCACACCTTCTAATAGTGCCACCTCCTATGAGATTATGAGGGCCAAGTACGTTCAAACTACCACAGTACCCTTAAACATGGATATACTTAACACAATCTGAACTAATTAAATTTTTGTTGCAGGGTATGGTGGAACTTTATATCCAGGCCCTCCCTAGTCAATATTCATTAATTTGTTAAATCATCACACTTGTAGCCAGTGAGTTGTTAGGAAGAAAGACAATTAAATCAACATTTCTAGAACAACCTGGAAAGTACTATGATGGAGATATGGCCAGAGAGTTCTAGAGAGTTTCTTTGAGAAGGTTGTTGGACTGCAAGTGAGGAGAGTCATACGGGTTAGTAGGTAGAGGTAGACAAAAATTAGCCTTGTAATAAGGTTTTGACCTTTCCCCTGGATACTGTTGCAAAAGACATCTTTTCAAACATCAGGGAATACCTTACATTAAGTGTAGGTTGGTGGGCTACAGTACTGGTCCGGGTTCAACATTTGGTGGTGTTGCTTGAGAAGAAATTACTTACCTTCTCTGAGCTTCCATTTCTACAAGTGTAAAGGTCAGATATAGCATCCCCCTTCCCTAAATATCTGGCATGTGGTAGGTGCTTAACTCATGGTAATGATGGTCAGGTTTGAACATCAGAAAACTAAAGACATGCTTTCTGCATTTTTATAATTCAGGGCATGAGGAGCTGACTCAATGGGTAACAGCACTTACTGCAAAAGCAGGAGGACCTGAATTCAAATCCCCAGCACCCATGTGAAAAGCCGGGTGTAAGTGTGGGTGCATCGGTATCTATCCATGCACTAGCACTGCTTGGGAAAGGGACAGAAAGATACTGGGACTTGCTGACCACCAGCCTATTTCATGGTCAGTGAGAGACCCTGTTTCTGGACAATAAGGCAAGAGGTGTTAGAGCAGGACACCCATTGTCTTCCTGTGGCCTTCTCTTACACACATGAGTGTATGAACCTTCACACACATGTGCACACACCACACACATATACAAAACGTACATCCTCAAGACTTAATTATTACGACGTATTTGCCACTGCAGGATACTTCAATTATAAAGGTCGGATTGGATGTGGCAGCAAGTAGCATGATTTAATGAAATAATGAAAATCATTTATTGATTACAGATTAGATACTAGGCATTCAGCAAAGTGATTGCTATACATTTCATTTAATTCTTCCAATTGCCTTAAGAGTTATTTTTGTGGAATAATATTTTAAGATTGTTGCATTCATTTATGCTGTGGAATATTTGTTTAATGATGCAAAGATGGATTACATTACGTTGCAGTTGTTTAACTCTGTGAAGCTGTGTTACTTTGCCTGTGTAAAACACCTGATTGGTCTCATAAAGAGCTGAATGGCCAATAGCTGGGCAGGAGAAGGATAGGTGGGGCTGCCAGGCAGAGAGAATAAATAGCAGAGAGAAGAGGGGGAGTGGGAAAGGAGAGGAAGAGAGGACACCAGGGGCCGGACATCCAACCACCAAGCCAGCTATTTGAGTAAGAAGAAAAAAAGGGGGGGGAGGTAAATAAAGAATATAGAGTAGAGAGAGGTAAAAGCCCAGAAGCAAAAGGTAGATGGGATAATTTAAGAAAAACTGGCTAGAAACAAGCCAAACTAAGGCTGGGTATTCTTTTGTTTGTTTGTTTGGTTGGTTGGTTTGGTTTGTTTTTTTCAAGACAGGGTTTCTCTGTGTAACAGCTCAGAGATCTGCCTGCCTCTGCCTCCTGAGTTCTGGGCTTAAAGGCATGTACCACCACTGCCTGGCAAAGGCCATATATTCTTAAGTAAGAATAAATCTCTGTGTATTTATTTGAGAGCTGGGTGGCGGGCCCCCAAAGACCAAAGAATTAAAAAAAAAAACCCTACAAGTTATACATTCCCATTACTCCCAGTTTTGCAAACCAAAGAGTGAACGCTCAGGGAAGTTTATGGGTGGAAGTTGAATTACAACTCAGTTCAATCTGAGCCTGGAGCCTACCCCGTGTTCATTCACCACCTCCCTCCTTACCAACCAGTTCTGTTTCAATGGAGCGCAGGTCCGAAATGCTAGTGAACAGTGTGAAACAATTTGTATTTTATTAGCCCCATCCTCTGACGTTGAACAAGGCCAGTTATTTGGAACAATTTCATATCCCTCGGGGAACTTGCTGCTATGCCTGGCACAGGACCCTTGACCTTGGGTCTGTGTCACCTTGTGCTGAGATGCTGGGGTGGTCACAATTACCTTTCAAAGTTCTCTGGAGCCTTTCTAGCAAACTGTCTCCTCCTCTAGCTGCTGGGACAGCGTTTGACTGCATGGGTAGAGGCAAGGCATGCTTCATTCTTTTCAACATGGTTATTACAAATGGCAGTTAGGTTTATTGTGTCTATAGTTTTGTGAAACATTTTGATCCTTCCAACAACACCACAAGGTAAGTAATATCATTATCTTGAGTTTAGAGATAAAGAAACAGTACCCTGGTTAAGGTAGAAGAAGAGACAGGCACATTCGTTTCGTGTAAACCTTAGAGTATTAATTTCTCTTTACCTCTATGCCTATAACATTACCAACCACAAATCTAATCCTCTTGAATGTCCCTACTGACTACGTGATTTAATTACTACAAATCCTTCAAACACTATTTCAAAAATGCATACACAGATCAAGCCTCATCCTCCAGAGGTGGTTCTTCCCCTCCCCCACTACACATTCCTTCTTCCTTGTAAATATGTATTATAGTAATTACATGTCAGGCTAAAGTTCGGTTGTTTAGCATGGACTCTTACTATAAATCTGAGGGTTCTTCAATGGCTGAGAAGTATGGTTATGGAAAGAGTGTAGCCTCTAGTCCCAGACAACATTACTTTCAAGGAGACTTGAACATTTTCTGCTTTAAAACATGCAGGGTGTAACTGTAATTTAGGCCTCCACGGACTGTGAAGAATATCTGTAGCAGGTAAGCAAATTAAGAGTAGAGATGACCTGAAATTGGAATTTCTGGACCTTCGAAGAGATGGATATCTAATTGCTTCTTCTGACTGGTATTTAGTGTAGGGGTTGATGTTAGAAAACTGACATAAAGGTATGGTAATGTGATGGAGGAAGGTCATTGGTTAAATAAAAAGAAACTGCTTGGCCCTCATTGGTTAGAAGATAGGTGGGAGGAGTAAACAGAACAGAACGCTGGGAGGAAGAGGAAGTGAGCTCAGACTCCACAGCTCTCCTCTCTGGAGCAGATGCCTCAGAGAGATGCCATGCTCCCCGCTCCAGGGAAGATGCATGCGATGAAGCTCCAACCCAGGATGGACTTAGGCTAGAATCTTCCCGGTAAGCGCACCTAACTGTGCTACATAGAATATTAGAAATGGGCTAAATTAATATGTGAGAATTAGCCTAGAAGAGGCTAGATAGAAATGGGCCAAGCAGTGATTAAATGAATACAGTTTGTGTGTTGTTATTTCGGGCATAAGCTAGCCAGGCAGCCAGGGTGCTGGAGGCGCAGCCCCGCCGCCCATATTACTACAGTAATGTGATAGTATGATCGCTATTTTCAAATGGTGTGTGTGTGTGTGTGTGTTGTGTGCTTTGTGAGTGTAGGTGCGCACATACCACAGCACTTATGTGGAAGACAGCATCCAAGAATTGCTTCTCTCTACATTTTGATTTCAGTGTAAGGCCTCTCTTTCTGTTGGTGCTATGCTGTGTGCTCCAGGTTAGCTGGCCAATGAACTATTGACTGATTGTCCTGTCTGCACCTCCCATTGTGATGTAAGAATTCTGGGAGTACAGATGTCACCACCACATTAGGCGACAGGCCCTCATGTCATTAGGCTTGCCAGGTAAGTAAGTGCCTTTATCCCCTTAGCAATCAAATAATCCCCAGCTAGGACTGGTCAAAGAAATATGATGTGGGAAGTCCTTCTGAATATGTGTTGCTTTTATTGCTTAATGAATGAAGAAGCTTCTTTGGCCTGTGATAGGGCAGAATAGAGCTAGGTGGGAAAACTAACCTGAATGCTGGAAGAAAGTAGGTAGAATTAGTGGGACCCCATGTAGCCGCCGCAGGAGACAAACGCACCAGAACCTTGCCGGCAAACCATGAGCCTCATGGTAAAATATAAAATAATAGAAATGGGTTAATTTAAGATGTAAGAGTTAGCTAATGAGAAGCTAAAGCTAATAGGCCAAGACGTGATTTAATTAATACAGTTTCTGTGTGGTTACTTTGGGAGTCTGGGCAGCCGAGAATGAATGAGCAGCCTCTGCCTACAAAAATAGATTTTTTTTTTTAGTTTCAAATTAACGATAACTTTAAAATCCAGATACTGCCCCACCCTTTGTGTGGGACAGTTAGCAGAATATGCAGAATTCTGGCACTAGGTGTCAGCAGAGGATTAAATTAAAAATATCCACTTTAGTTTTTTTCTAATTTTCTACATTTTTCATAGCTCTTAGAAGAATAAAAGTGTAATAGATTTTCTGGATTTCATAACAAAGACACAGCATATTTCCTTGTGGCTGTCACACTATTGATGTGGAGAAGGTTGGATTGCTGGTGTTCAGAGTAGAGACCTTAGGGAGACCGCCATGGCTTAAGGAATCTTTGGACTACATTGGTCTCAGATATGAAGAGTCTGGAACCTAAACATCTAATTATCTTGTACACAGTAAGATAATGTTCACACTGGCCATAGTGCTTGTGTGGGTCACCTACTGTAGTTTCTTCCCATGTGGACAATATGAACAAAAGGAAGAGGACCAAACGCTCTGAGAGTCATGTGTTTGCTGATCCACGGATGCCTCAGACTTGCTATAAGTAGAACATACTGAAAATCTGGACTGTTCACAAGCCAAAGCTTTATCAGTGCCAACATGGCACAAATTGAAAATTCCATGCTAGAGTTGTGGTCAAAATGCAGGTATACTAAAACTGTAGGCCATTCCCTTCCGGCCCTGCGTAGAAGGTGGATATGAATCAAATGAATTTCCTATGGCTCCTAGATGTCATTATGTCAGTATAAATATCCCAAGATCCAAAAGCAGTCAGAAGTCTGAAATCCTCCAGGCTCTAAGTATTTCAGATAAGGGATCCTCGATCTATATCCATACATTTAGCCTTTTCTTTTCCTGTCCAGCCTGCACCACCCTATTATCATGCTTCCTCCCATGTATTGAAAATAGAACTCAGGATACCACCTTCAAGTCTACCATCATCCTCAGTCCCCAAAATCAAAAACAATTGAAATCCTACCAATCCTCTCTTTACTATTTCTTAATTCTGTCCTGTTTGCATGTGTGCTGTAATATATGTATGTATAATGTTCAGAAACATTTCCATGACATCTTAAACTTCGTAATAGTCTCCTAAAAGGTTTGGGTGTCCCCAATTTTTCTTTATACTTTCATGAAGAAAGGCTAGTCTGTTGATAACTTATTTCTTTCTGTTGGCTTCAGCTATGCTTGGCCAAAATTAAATGCATCCATGTATGTACATGCGTGTGGAAGCCAGAGGCTGATGTCTGGGGTCTTCCTCAGTTGCTCTCTGTCTTACGTTTTGAGACAGGGTGTCTCACTAAGCCTGCAGTGTAGTGCTATTTCATTTGTATTTTAATAAATAAAACTTGCCTGGAGATCAGAGAGTAAAACAGCCGTACTGAATCAGCCTTACAGACCAGGCAGTGGGAGCACACACCTTTAATCCCAGTAGCCACACTACTTTGCCATAGAAACCAGGCGGTAGTGGTGAACACCTTTAATCCCAGAACTACAGAGGATTATAAAATGGGAGGAGACAGCTCTCATCCTCAGTCTCATTCTGAGATTCCTGGAGGCAAGATCACCATTTTGGACTGCGGTAGAGGTGAGAGGCAGTGGCTGGCTGTTTTGATCTTCTGACCTTCAGGTTGAACCCAATTTCTGTCTCTGGGTGTGTATTAAGCATGCTACGCTGCAGCTGTTCATTTGTTTAGACTGCCCAGCCAGGGAACTCCAGGTATCCACGTGTCTCAGCCCTACCATCCCAGTGCTTGGCTGACAAATGTGTTTTCTGTGCTCAGCTTTTCTGCAGATCTGAACTCAAGTTCCTAGGACTGTGTGTCAGACATTTTAAATACTCATTAAGCCATTTCCTCAAGATCATCAGATCTGTTTTCTAAAATTCTGACCTTGCCTACTTTCCAAACCAATTTCCTACTTTTACAGTATTATACTCTGTTAGGAGTGAACTCATTAGAATTTCAATAAATCTGGACTTAGTCTCATGTCTTTACATACAATTGTATGCATTATAGTCTACTGCACTGACATCACTAGGTGTATTGCTCCCATCAACATTACATTCAGACTTACTCTAGTACTCCTTGTGTGTGTTCAAGCACCTGAGATTTAAACTACCTATCCCCAGAATACACCTCAGTCAATGAAAACTGGAATTTCAGTTGCTTAGTTCAACCTTTTACAGGTGGACTTCAGTCTTCTAGTTATAAAGTGTTGTGCTATTAAATTTATCTTGAGATACTGAAAGTCTTACGTGTGTGTGTGTGTGTGTGTGTGTGTGTGTGTATGAATAATGTCTTCCTGGCTTTTATGTGGTTTCTGAAAGTATAAACTTCTGCCCTCATGCTTTCAAGACAAGAACTTTTAAAAATGATTTGTTTTTATTTTATATATATGAATGTTTTGCTTGCATATGTGTATGTACATGCACCATGTACATGCAATGCCTACGATGGCCAGAAGAGGGCGCTGTACTCCTTCAAATTGGAGTTACAGATTAATGGGAACTGCTTTATGGATGCTGGGAATCAACCTTTTACTGCTTATGGTTTAGGCATAATATCTTAACTGTTTTGCCAGTTTTGAGGTCATTAAAACACCTTACATTTTCATCTGGGAAATTTTAAAATTAGCCTTACATCTTTAATCCATTTTGATGTTGTTATTTTATGGTTTGAGTCATGGTCTGGTTTCAACATTTTGCATATGAATGGCTAAGTAGTTGTTACAGCACCATTTGTTGAAAGGGGGATTTTTTTCCCCCTGTTTAGTAGTGTTACCAGCCTTGTCAACAATCAATTAATCATAGGCATCTAGTTTATTTCTGAGCTTTTAGTCTGTTTTGTTGCTCTGTATGTCTACTGGTTTTACCCTCAAAATTAATACAAGATTAAATTTTCAAATGCAAATTTAATAAATATCAATTATAAAAGTTATACTTTTAAGGGTGCTATTAAAATTGTTCAAATACCAAGAAAGTCAAAATATAATTTTTTAAAAAATCCCCACAAGAAAAATTCAGGTTTAACCTTGCAGAATATTTAGAGCCTATTTTCAGTTTCGTTTAGGAGACTAAAGAGTTCAATAGCAATTTATTTACCATAGAAGATATTCACATAGTAGTTAAATGGAAGCAGAAAGAGTGACCATACAAATCGATATAAATGTATTCATTCTTTGGCAATGTTATGCATGTACATAATGTATTTTTATCTTATGTACCCCATTCTGTTCCTACATCCTCTTCTGCTTTCACTGAACACCTTTGCAACAAAGAACCAGTGATTCTATAATGTGAAATACATCAAGATTTTAAGAAAGCAATAATGACTATTTTTAGTTAATATATTATTGAGACTAAAACAGTAATAAAAATACACACTATGCATATTGTGTCATTATAACCCTGATTACAAAGAACAAGGAAAAACTAAGAATATTAAATATGAACAATTAAGCATATTAGCATATTAAGATAAATGGCAATGTTTAAGACATTCAAACAAGGTTAATTTGTTTCAAATCTACCATTATTCTTCAGAATACATAACAGTAAAATCCCTTTGTTATAATTTAATGAATATTCATTATTTGCCACTACAACAATTTACTATAAATAATCCTACACAATCTAAAATTGATGGAATATTTTTTGACTATTACAGATTTTATTAAGCTTTAGAATTAGGAAATATTAATCTTCAACATTTATTTTTCTTAATTCAATGTGACAATTTCATTTATTTTATCAGTTCTTTAAGAGTTTTGAGTTTTGTCCAATGTGTATCGATCACACTCGTCCCTTCTCTCTCTCTACTCTTCCCACATCCACCATCCTTCCTTATCCACTTAACTTTGTGGCCTTCTTTTTAAACCCTTCAAGACCCTTCAGTTTATGATGCCTAGCAACTTTTGGATGTGTGGCTTTTCACTGGAACACGGTGGGCTGATAAGGAGTGACACTCTTAGAGAAAACCCTCTATCTCTCTCCCAGCAATAAACAGTTGGCAGTCTTCCCCGACTAGTGTGGCATTGGATGCCCTATCCCCTCTTCATGATGGCCTTTGGACTGACGTGGGCTTGCATAGGTTTTGTGCATGTTGTCAGGACTGCTGACTGTTTTCTTGTAGTCATGCATTGCCTTTGGCTCTTAGACTCTTTCTGCCCCCTCTTTCGCAAACATCCCTAACTCTTAGGGGTGGGTGCATAATATATATGTTCCCTTTATCCACAGGATATGACAACTTACCTTTAAAAAAGCTTCATCTCAGTTTTCTGTATGCTATGTTTACAGGTGATATGTTTATATCTTCTTTAAAGTCACCATCTAACAAAAATATCCATGTACTTGAAACATAACAAAGATGTTTGACTTCACTCCTTAGTGAGAAAAATATGGATTGAAACAAACTGAGGTGCTAGAAGCATCATAATACCTGACCTCAAATTATATTCTGGAGCCATAGTAACAAAATCAGATACACCTATCAATGGACTAGAACAAAAGACTTTCAATAGACACTATATTTTTTAAACAAAAATGCCAAAAACATACACTGGAGAAAAGAGAACTTCTTCCACAAATGATGTGAAGAGGATTGGAATCTACAGGTAAATGAAAAAAAAACTAGATCTGTAGCTCTCCATTCTGCAGGAAAAAGAAAAGAAAAAAGAAAAAGAAAAAAACTAGATCCGTAGCTCTCCATTCTGCAGGAAAAAAAAAAAAGACCCAAAATCGTTCAATGATATTAAGGTAAGATTTGTAACTTTGAAACCGCTAGAGAAAACAAAGGTAAAAATTCTAGATGTAGAAATAAGCAAGGTCTTTCTGAACAGGACTGTATCGTCACAAGAAATGATCCAATAATCAGCAATGGAATTCCATCAAAACTTCCCCACAGTAAACTAAATAAACCAGCAAAGTAAAGAGACAGTTTACAGAATGAGAAAAATCATTGCAATTATATGCTAAACATGGAATAATGTTTATAATATACAAAGAGCTACAAAATTTTGAGTACAAACCAAAATCAACCAAATAATAAATGGGGTAACAAACTGATAGACAGTTCTCAAAAATTAAAATATTCAATAAAGATATGAAAAAGTAGTCAACATCTTTAACCATTAGGTAAAAGCAAATTTAAATTCCTTTGAAATTCTATTTCATCACAATCAGAGTGTCTATCATTAAAAGAAACAACAAAGGAAGGCCAAATGCTACCAAAAATCCAAGAAAGAAGTAAGCTTTACTTACTAGCAGTAGGAATGTAAACTGGCATAGCTACTATGCAAATCAGTATGGAGGTTCCTTAAAAAACCCCAGAAAATCCCACCACCACATGAGTCTCCTGGGGATATACCTGGAGGATTCTAAGTGTGCACCCCATAGAGGTACTTGCATACCTGCATCTATGTTTATTACTACACTATTCACAAAAGCCGGGAAACAGAAGCAGCCTAGTTGTCCATCAACAGATGAATGGATAAAGAAAATGTTGTACATGTGCACACGAGTTATATTCAGCCATAGAGAAAATGATCATGACATTTACAGGAAAATGGATGGCACTAGAAATGATGTATAAGCCATTTTCAAAAATACAAATGCAAGGTTGTTTCTCATATGCAAAAATAAAAGATTTTACTTTATCTAGTACGTATGTGTTTAATGTGGAGCTATTCATGTGCACAAAGGTCATTACAGTAGTGTAAACAGAAATAGAGAGGAAGAAGAGATCTTAGTTGAGGTGGGAAGGGGAAGTACAGGGTAATGGAAACTCTCAGAAGGTGAGACTGTCTAGAGGAACTGGATGAGACAGCAGGGGCATGGCGGTGGGTGGAGCACATTGGGGGAGGGCAATGAATAAGAACAAAGTACAGGGCCACTAGGCATGGCTCGGTGTATAAAATTCTTGGAACATAAGTGTGAAGACCAGAGTTCAGATCCCCAGAAGTCATAAAAGTAAAGCTGGCTTAGCAGCTGTCTATTCCACCCCAAACGTGCATGCACGCACGCCCACACATACACACACTCAAGCAGAAACAAGGAATCTGGAGGGCAAACCAGTTAGCTATAATAGTTGGGAATGGGCAGCTCTCAGTTCAAGGATAGCCCGTCTCAATAAACAACGAGGGTCAATCTCTGGCCTTCACACACACAGACACACACATATGTTGCACACCACACACATACATAAAAAGCTAACATGGAACAAAATATAAAGATATAGGTATGAAAATGTCATATTGAAAATCATTGTTTTGAATGCTAACTTAAAGTGGTAATAAAATAACATTCAAAACAGCATATTGATTTGGTAACTGGCTTTCAAGGACAAAGGCACAAGTATAGTTTCTGAAGTAACAGACGGATCGTTCATCAGGACTTGGTAACTACCTCCTCCATGGTCTGGCACGCGCTTAGATGTACTCAGTTGGATTAGCTTTACATCAAGAGTTCACTAGCCAGAATAAGTGGTCTGTCTGGTCCATAAATTTTGAGTTAAAGCTGAAGTGTGATCATTAAGAAATGAGATAGCTTTTCTTGAGGGCTCTGTAATTGGCTCTGAAAGCAAGTCCCATTCCTGGCGATGTTTTTAAGTATCAACGTCTAAGTACACTGCCTCCCATGGGAGAACTGTGGAAAGGCAACAGTACTTATCTGGTGTACCGGTGACTTCCAGGCTTGCTTAATTTGAAATATAGGATTATTATGAGTTACAAGCTATGCATGTTGGCACACACTCATAACACCAGCACTTGGAAGGCTGAGGCAGGAGATTCACAAGTTTTAGGAGACCCTATATACATCCAGTCCAGGCCTACTTCAGTTATATCAAGAAGGCATAAGTGTTTTGTTTGTTTGTTTTCTGTGTGGGGGTGTTTCAGGACAGGGTTTCTCTGTATAGCCCTGGTTGTCTTGAAACTCACTCGGTAGACCAGGCTGGTCTCAAACTTACAGATCTGCCTACCTCTGTCTCCCAAGTGCTTGGATGAAAGGCATATGCCACCCCTACTTGGCATTTTTGTTATTTTGACTTTTTAAAACTTTTTTTTTCCAGAGTTGAGGACAGAACTCCGGGCCTTGCACTTCCTAGGCAAGTGCTCTACCACTGAGCTAAATTCCCAACCCCAGAAATAGTAAGACCCCCCCAAAGAGTTACATATTAAACCCTAATTAATACCCTTATTATTATAATAGTATTATTATTATTATCCTCATTGTTATAGTTTGGGAATATGAAACATCTTTTACTTCAGTAAGACAGTATTTGGAAGCAATATGCAATATCTCCTCCTTTCCCAAGATTAATACCCAGAGCCATCTCCGTGAAGAAGACATCATGCATTCCATTTAATGGCTGTTGAAATCAAGTTCCAGGGAAAGCAAATGCTGTATCAAAAATATCAGGATCTTCCTCCATGTTTGCAAAAATCGACTAAAGTGGACTTGCTTTTAGTGCATGGGAATTGTTCTTGCTCAGCAGTCAACAATGCAGTATTGGTACAATAGAGTCGGCCCCTTTTCAGTGTTAGAATACCACTTTAACTGAAGAGAGCCCAGCATCCCTGTCATAAGTGCCTGCCCCAGACTAATGTGATAAAAAATGATTTTATTCATTGACAAATAAATGAAGCATATAACTTCCTTTGCCGGTTGTCTACGGAAGGGCTTCCCTCTGCTGTTGCACGGTTGATATGCTTTATTAAGCGTCACGTCTTTTTGACCCACACTACATATTCATCTTGACTACTAATAAATGTTCTTTGTTCTTTGAAGTCTGGACTACTTAGTCTTCGGGCTTCAAAAAAAAAATCACAGCCAAGGAAATGGTAACTAACTAACCCCTGGTAATGTATTTAATCACTCTGAACATGTTTTCTTTCTTGCACCTGGGAATAAAATTGCCTCTTGCTGCCCCTGGGGGCACTGATGGATGATCCGAACGTGGTAATGTATTTGAATGGACCCTGAAGAAGCATAATATATGCTCCAAAATGCACAGATTTTTCCCGCCAGTGATTACGTGATTGACTAACACGTAGTCACTGTGGATTCGGATGTATGTAATTTGATCTGGGCTCTGAGCTGGCTCCAGAGAAAGATGACTTGCCTGTGCTAGCTGAAAACAGGGGAAAGGAATGGCATGGCACAGCACTCAAGTCCTGCTTCACAAGAGTTTCCTTTGGACAATCAAGTGTGGCAGTGGTTACTGCTCACTATCTGAAGCCTTCCACGTGGTGGTTTATATCAATGAACCCAGTGGGAACTTTTCTCTAAGAAGGAGCTCCCTGAAGGGAGACGCTGATTGGCCTACAGAAGGGAAACAAAAAGAAGAAGTAAACACTCTCAGTGTTAGAAGCAGGGGGGCTCTCGGGGCATTCAGCCCTGACTGTTGCCCATTGTTTGATGGCGGGCTAAGCCCTCTCTGCTCTCTGATTACTCAGTTTCTTTAACTAAAGAAGAGGATGGGCTGAAGGAATAACATTTACTTTACTTGCCCTGCTGGAATGCCGTAGATGCTTTGTCAGTTGTAAAGAGCTATACACAAGGTATTAACTCAAGAAATGCTTATTGAGTGCCTACTGTGTAAAACTCACACTTGCCATTTACCTGCCCTTAAAGTCAGGGGAATTAGGAGGTGATTCAGCCAGTAAAAGCGCCTGCTCCGGCAAGCACAGGGAGCCAAGTTCAAATCCTCAGAACCCATAAAAGAACCCATACAAAATGCCCAACATAAACAGAAATCTTTAATAAATAAATAAATAAATTAGAAAAAAAAAGAAGGAAGGAAGAAAGCATCAAGGGGAAATACATGCGATGGGCCCTAAAAAAAAAACCCAAGAATAAAACACAAGTCAGTGATTCCAGAATTGGAGGGATTCAGAGGAGGGAGACAGATCCCTGGAGCTCCCTTGGCCAACCAGCCTAGTGGAATCACAAGTTACAGGTTCACCAAGAGAACCTGTCTCCAAAATAAAAGCAGAGGCTGACCAAGGAGAGACTTTTGAAATCCACTTTGGGTCTCTACATGCACACAGGCACATACTACCCACATAACACAACACCACAGAAACGCACAAAGCACTATATAACACAGACACAAGAAAGGAAAGGAGGAAAGAAAAAGAGAAACAGAAACAAAAAAAGGAAAGAAAGAAACTGGTAGATAGCTCAGTTGATGTTTGCCTCTGCACCTGAGTTCTACACACACACACACACACACACACACACACACACAAAACCTTGCCTCCCCCACATAAACAAAGAAACTGGTAATCATCACAGAAAGAACATATATGAATTATGATGTAGAAAATCATGAGTCTAGTTGTCATCTGGTCTCCACCAGCATGTGACAGGCATGTCCCTTTTCATAGTAATAATAAAGAAAAAAAAGAAAAGAAAAGAAAAGTCTCCATTCAAGGAACTGGTCTTTCCTTTCTTTCTTTCTTTCTTTCTTTCTTTCTTTCCTTCTTCCTTCCTTTCTCTCTCTCCTGCCTCTCTCCCTCCCTCTCATCCTTGTTTCTCTTCTTTCATTTCTTTTTGTTTTTGTTTTTATAACAAGCTTTCTCTGTGTAATCTTACAGGCTGTCCTGGAATTTGCTCTATAGCCCAGGCTGGCCCCAAACTCAGAGATCCACCTGCATCTGCCTCTTGAGTGCTAGAATTAAAGGCATGTACCACCAATACCTGGCAAAACTGGTATTTCTTAGAAATCATGGTAGTCAAAATAGAGGCAAGCATACTATTTCAAAAGACAAATCAAGTATGTGACTGCTGGGCTGGAACTGATCAGTAAGATGGTTAAAATTATAAAGCAATTCCCTTCAAGTACACAGTTTTAGCGTTTCATTTTGTTCCTTGAACTTAATGCATTGAATTTTTTCACTGAGCAAAGGTTTGCTGGACAACATTGTAATGTGGGATTCCCCTACATATGTTATGTTTTATTATCATTAGTTAATAAAAGAAGCTGCTTTGAGTTGTGGGAGGGCACAATAGAGCTAGGCAGGAAAACTAAACTGAATGCTGGGAGAAAGTAAACAGAGTCAGGGAGAAGCCACATAGCCGCTGCAGGAGACAGATACTGGATGCCAAACAGAACCTTACCAGTAGGCCACAACCACATGGCAATACACAGATTAATAGAAATGGGTTAATTTAAGATATAAGAGCTAGCCAATAAGAAGTGTGAGCTAATAGGCAAAGCAGTGTTGTAATATGCTAGAGTCACTGGCCAAGCAATGTTGCAATTAATATAGTTTCAGTGTGGTTATGTCTGAACCAGGCGGCCAGGAAACAAATGAGCAGCCAGGAAACCAACATTGTGTGTTGTTCCCTGAGCTAGGAGGAAAACTATAGCTCTGGAGTAGAAATAAGCACACACAAATGTGATCCAAAAGAACAGGGTGTAATTATGGAAACTAGAGTATTTCAAGTGGGGAGACCAAAGGAAGCAGCAATTGGTTTCAGCTGGGGATGGAGTGAGATGGAGCTCTGAGTATTACAGGTCAACAAGAGCAAATGAAAGTAACTTACAATGTTAATGACTCATGCCATAAAATCACCCCCACGCTCAGAAAGGTTCAAGAAGAGACCTCACTTCTCCCATGTGGGCTCTGATTCCTCTCTTCAGACACCCTGCCATGTTGTCACTGATGATGAGACCTGGACTCTCATCAAAGCTCTTACCATAGTGTTGTCTAGCTGTCCACAACACTGGTAACTATTCTATTAAACTACACACCCCAGAACAATCTCTCTCAATGTCTCTCTTGAACCTGCATTCAAGACCTGTCCCTGAGAATGTTCATAGAGAAGGTCACCATTGAATATAGGAGAGGGAAGATTCTAGGGCAGAAAGGAAGCAAGGAGCATGGTTATTTCCAGCAGAGGGAAGGGCCTGGATGCAAACACAGAGGCAAAGAAGTTGGGGAATGCAACCAACTTTGCATAGCTGCATTACAGACTGAGTTGTAGTAAGGGAAGAGGCAGAGATTGTATAATGGGATCATTTCACTCTCTGTCATTACTTTATCTAGATGCGAAGCTGAAATCACCTTTCCACCTGCCTTGCCTCTGTTTCATAAAATCCCATCCATTTCAAGTCATCCTGAGTTGGAGGCACTTTCACTTACATGTGAGTTTCTGAAATTGTTTACATATATTTTACTTATAAAAGCCATGATACTGAATAGTGCAACTGGATTTTCAGGGCCGTGCCATCTCTTGCATACTGGTTAAAGGGTTTCTATGTGAACTTTTCTTGTCAGGAAAAAAAAAGCGTTACAAAACAAATCCAAATTACCAGTCTGTCTTCTAGAGCTCGGAGTCAGTTGTTAGCCCAATAAATGTTAATGTTGTTTGGAAATGTTTTAAAGCAAATTCTGTGTGTTCCATGTTGACATTACCTTCACTCTATGGCTTCAAGTGCTACACTGTTCATGAGTCAGGGAGACTGAGGCCTTTCTTTTTTGCTGTGGAACCTATGGACTATTGTGGTCAAGCTCACAGGAATGGATACTCAGTGCTCCTGGGAAGCTGACATGTGAGTGCCCCTTTGTGATATATTCCCCACTCAGAATTGCAGAGTCGTTATCTGTTGTTGACTACAGGCAAACTTGCATGGACATCATTCCTGTCTTTTCAGCAGGGATTGGTCCAGTGCAACAGTCATTTGCCATGGGGGAATTCCATTACCTGTCTTTACCAGCAGGATAGATTCTGTCTGGTGTTTACACTAAAGATGGGGGGAGTTTAATTAAGTTCTTCCAAGTGCTAGATTTACTTACACTATCAATTTACTGCTAAAACCACCATTCTCATTTTGGAGAAGTAGAATAGGACCATATGTCTCAAACTTATCAACTGTCAGCATTTCCAGTAATAGTTTTTCTGCTTAGAATAAAAGGAAGACTCTGATTTTTGAGTCTCCAAAGCCCTCCAGTTAGAACCTTAAGGAAATGGTGATTTGGACCCAAAATGACTATGCTCTTTTAACAGAATGAGTTGTGTAACAAATTCAGTTTCTTCTTTGTCAAATGTTTCATGGAAGAGTTTGGCAGAGTCTTCCAAAGGTAGGTCTCTTCTCCTCTCATCACCAGTGAAGTGTATGCAAGCATTGAATAAACAATACCATTGCTCCTAAATCATCTGCATCTTTGGCCAAGTGACAAAACTTTGGCCTGTGGGACAACGTAGAAAACATTAGGATAAGTACATATATTTATTGGCTTGGAGATATATCCAAAGAGATTAGTAAAGATTTCTGAGTCACAGATACATATTTCATAATCCTATCCCAAAATGTTAGCATGGGAGTTCCCCTTTCTTTTCAGCTCAGATGACGGACTTATGGGTGGAACAGAAATAGACATGCATCTTCTTCTCTAGTTTGGAAACAGAATGTTGGACACATGGATAGATGTTGAAAAGCATATCAACTATCTAATAGAACATGTGGTCTGTCCTCAAATCACTTCGAATGCAGTTGGAAAGATGAGGGTGGCATTGCTATTCAACTCAAAGGAAGTTCACAATAAAGGGTGAAGTGAAGAAAAGTTACTGCATTAAAGACCTGCACCTTACGCTCTGGAAAGACGCATCTGTAATACCACCACTCATGAGGTTATGGCAGGAGGGTGTTGAGTTCAAAGCTAGCCTGGGCACACAGACAGACGTCTTACAAATAGAAAAGTTTTTACAAAAATCTTACAAATAAAGTGGAACACTGAAGCACTGAGTTTGGAATCCCGAGGAAAGATTTGGGAAGGTTGTGATTTGTGTTCTGACTGAAAAGCTAGATAGTTTGTACATACAAAATGAAAGGGAATATGGGACATTTTGATTGACAAAGGAGGAAGAAACTAGCAAGACATAGGCAACAGACTCTGTATGGTGAGCAGAAAGTCAAAAAAAAGACCCACAATTACCTGGGAGTATGTGAGAAGGTTGGCATGGCCTGGTGGATTCCCACTTAGCCTTTTTGGTATAATCTTAAGAATTTCGTTTGGTACTGGGTGTGGTGGCCTCCAGAGCCTGTAATGCCATCATTCAGGAGTTAATGATCTTGGGTGAGTTTGTGGACAGCCTAGTCTACATAGTGAGTTTCAGGTCAGACACAGCTGTATAGTGAGACCCTGTCTCAAAGAAAAACAAAAAACAAAAACAAACAAACAAAACAAAACCCAAACAAGACAAGAAAGAATGAAAGAAAGAAAGAAAGAAAGAAAGGAAGGAAGGAAAGGAAGACGGAAGGAAGGAGAACTTGTTTTGAGAGGTTGGCATGGAGATGGCTTAGTGTGTAGGAGATTTTGTTGTGCAAGCTTGAAAACCTGACTCAGCACCTAGGTAAAATGCCAGGTGTGTCCATGTGAGCATCCGCCACCCCAGTGCTGAGGCTGAGAGGGAGACAAGAAGGTCACTGTGGCTACCATCCTGGCTAAAAAACAGTGAGCTCTGGGTTCAGTGAGAAACTCTGTTCCAAGAGTTTCTATACATTGTTAAATTTCCCAAAGCCCTCCTTGCTACACAATAACATGTTTCAAGGCAGAGAATTATGTCTTTCTCTAGCTGCCATAAGCACAGGCACATGCATGTTAGTGTCTGTACATGTGCCTACACACTCACACACACACACACACACATCCATCCACCTCCCCCATGCACGCGTGCGCACACACACACACACACGATTTGAGTTCCGTGTTCAAAGCAAAAGCATCAGGATCCATTGAAGAGCATAACAACATGAAAAAAGCAGTGTTGTGGGACAATTAGTGTAGGATTTATGGGATTACATATGGCCAGCCAGATGGCAAATGCTCCAGCTGCAAAAATTCTTCCTTGCCCCCACAATGAGCAGTGAGATGAAAGCTGAAAACCAGCAGCAAAGCAGGCTCCGTTGGAGAATAGGACCTAACGGAAGGAATTCAGATGCGAAGGACACACACCTCCACCTGGCTTACAAGGCTGCAATGCAGCATTCTGATATAGTGTACCCAGAGGGAACCAAGGGACACATAAACCCAGCAAAGGAGGAGAGCTACAACAGTGAGAATCTCCCGTGCCTGCCACTCCAACCCAGTTTTTATTTACACCACTATCATTGAACTGCCCAGAAATTCATGTTTTCTAATTCTTCCAGACTGTTGGCCAGAACATGCTTTCTCTTGTTGTCTTAAATGCATCTTTTGTAGATAGAATGGCCACCAAAGATATTCAGGCCATACTCTTGGGATTCTGTGAACATGTTATTGTTTAGCAAGGAGGAATTTTGGAAATTTAGCAGCGTATAGAGCTCATGATAGGGAGGCTGATCCTGAGCCATCTGAGAAGGTCAGTTCCAATCAGAGAACTTTTCTTGTCTGTAATTAGAGAGCTACAGAAAGCAGAGGAAAAAGGAAATGTTGGAGAAACATGAAATATGAGAACAACTCACAGCCATTATATCCACTTTTGCTGGAGGGAGATGTGACATGAAAATTGTGCAAAGGAATGGGGGTGGACTCTGGGAACAAAGATTGGCCTCTGGCTAAGAGCCAATGAGGAAATGAGAACCTCTGTCCTACAAAGGGAAGGAAGTGAATTTGGTGTACATCTGAACAGGCATGAAAGCAAATCCATCTCCTAGCCCCAGAAATAAATGCAGCTATCATATCTTAGACTTTGTGATGCCCAAAGCATAGAAGCCATCTAAGTCATAATTTCCACAATTTTTTTTAACAATGGAACAGTAAGCTAATAAATGGGATCTTCTCAAGCTGGCGAGAACTGTTCCTACAGAGGACCTGGGTTTGGTCCTCAGCACCCACATGGTGGCTTAAAACTCTTTCTAAATCTAATTCTGTGGGATCCAGGCCTTCTTCTGGCCTCTGTAGGCACTGCATTCTTGTGGTACAAAAACAGGCATACAAGAAAAACATACGTATAAAATTAAAAATATCTGTAAAAATGTTTTGTCTTTTTAAGATCCAAAGTTCATAGTATAGTTGTACTCTGACAGGCAAGTCATAGAAGCCCAACAGAGCATCCTTCACGCTCTGATCCAATATCATGCTACTTGGCAGGTTTTCTGACTATGCCCACTAAGGGCTCCTGGGTCAGAAGCGCTTTAGAAGGGTGTGATCATGTGTTGCCGGAGACAAGATAATTAGAAGATATTAGAAATTTGCTCGCAGTATGCAAAGAAAAAAAAGATTACACTATTATGAATTCCCTTTAAAATGTCATTCAACTCTAAGGAAAATGTAAACATAGTGTATTCTTTGGATCAGTGGTGAGTGTATTTCCATTATCTCAAGGATGATAGCTTTACATTGTGGTATAACTCTACTATATGATGGAGGGGGTTGTAAGTAGAATAAATCCCCATGTACTAGTAGATGAACATAGACCCATGGTAATGAATGATAAGATAAGCGTGAATGCTATTTAGAAACATGGAAACAGTTAAAAATTAACAGTTAAACATACAAGTCAAAAGGGCCAGTGAACTGGGAGCTCCCACGCATGCACAGTGAGGCCTGTCTGCTTCACTTTTTGGCTTCTACCTTGCAGCTGCAATGGATCCAAGTCTGAAACACAGCAACTTTGACAGATATTATAAGAGACTGAAGTCCATTAGAAATATCCAGAAAATTACCAGGTCTATGAAGATGGTGCCAGGTGAGTGGGAGAAGCCAGCTCAGGGGTACGGAAAAGGCTCCTTGGCTCTCCATGAGAAGGCTGATAGTAAGGGCCTGGGACAAGAAGAAACACACACCTTCTTATTTGTGTGTCCTCAGGTTGAGGGCTTTGTGGGACCATTCAATCCTCGGGAACTATCCTCCCAGCAGCTGGAGAAGAAGTTATACTTGCTAGGATTGGCGAAAAAATCAGGGGCATATTTTAAGGGGCTCACTCTGACCAGTTTTTGGTGTCATTCAAAGACTTGGAGATGAGTAAATCATTGCCCTTGGATTGTTAAATTCTGGATATGACTTTGATGAAGGCTCTATCGTTTTTAATCAGCTCAAATCTGCTATCTCCTGGAAGACAGAAGAGAAGCCCCCTTATCTCTCGATGCCATTGCAGCTGCTGAGAGCATGAGTGTTTATGAGGGCATCGCTGCTGATGTGCCGCAGCAACACCAGGAATACAATCAGCACATCTACCTGAAGGAGTCCTCCACCAGCAAGCACAGTGCCGGGATGAGAGCTATGGATAGCACCCGCAAGAACGCCTCTGATATGATCGAAAAATTGATGCTGATGTTCAAGCTCACCTGCGTGGCTATCGTCACAAAGGAGTTGATTGAAATCATCTCTGGGGCTGCTGCTCAGGATTAATGGAAATCAAGTTGCATCCTTAGACAAGAGGTAAAGAAAGAAAACACAGTAAACTGATTTTGACTGACTGCTGTCTGTCAGAAGAAAACGGGGTCCACTGAGATACAGAGATAGCAAGGTGCTTGTAAATTATCTTATGACAAACAACTTACCATGAGAAAGAATTTTAAAGTTAAATGTGGCACGTCTGTGGACAGAGGAAGAACAGAAATCTTACTCTTCAGAACAAAGCGACAGAACATAGCAATGCACCATAAATTACTTTTGTAAAAACAAAGACTATTGGCTGGGGAGATGGCTCAGTGGGTAAGGGTGCTTGCTGTGCAAACAAGGGGACCTGAGATCAAATTCCAGAATTCATGTTAAAAAGTCAAATGTGGTTGCATGCAAGTCTGTAAGTCCAGCACTGAGTGGGGTGGAGTGGAGTCAGAAAGATTACTGGGTCTTGCTGGCTACCAGCATAGCTCCAGCTTCAGTGGGAGACCCTATTTCCAGGAAATAAGCTAGAAGGTAATTGAGCAGAAGCCCTCTAGTTTCGCCTCATGAGAGTGTGCACCTGCATGCATATTACACACACACATGCACACACACACACACACACACACACACACACACCACAACTATTTGGAAAAATAGTCA
This sequence comes from Microtus oregoni, assembly GCF_018167655.1. NCBI lineage: Eukaryota > Metazoa > Chordata > Mammalia > Rodentia > Cricetidae > Microtus > Microtus oregoni. Next base: position 4,891,011 of record NW_024543873.1, on the reverse strand, counting down.
GTGATGGCAGTGATGGTTAATTTTTTGTCAATTCTATACAAGCTGGGGTCATGTGAAAAGGGGAGATTTCAATTGAGAAAATGCCTCTATAATGTTGGTCTGTATGCAAGTTTGTTGGGCCATTTTCATTTTATTAATTGATTTGGAAGGGCCCATCCTACTGTGGACGATAGCACTCCTGGGAAGGTGGTCCCAGTGGTATAGAAAAGCTAGCAGAGCAAGCCATGTAGTACAGCTCAGTAGGCTCCCTTTCTCTACAGCCTCTGCTTTATTTCTTGCCTCCAGGTTCCTGTTGTGAATTCTTGCACTTACTCCCCTTCGTGGTGGATTGTAAGCTGTGAGCTGAAATAAAGCCTTTCCTTTCCAGATTGCTTTTGGTCATGGCAGTTTCTACAGCAGTGGAAAGAAAACTAAGACAGTAGCTTAACATAAAAGTTTATGTCATCCCATTTTCTGAACTACATGCTACCAGTTGCCCTGCAGCTTTCGTCAGCAGTAACTGGAGACAAGAGGCTGTCCTTCTGATGAAGGGTCCCAGAAGACAAAAATCTATACTTTTATTTATTTTTGACGTTTAAATTAGATTTCTTCCTTTTTTGAACTTTATGTTAAAGTGTTTTATTTTTAAAATTAGCATACAAAGTAATGGGTTTGGGTATGGCGTTCCCACACTCACTTTTTTATTGTTGAACCTCCTCCCTCCTTCTCCCAATCACCCTGCCCTCCTCCTGTTGGTCCACTTCCGTCATCACACTAATAGTTTTTGTGGGAGTTTGAATGTAATCTCATGGGAAGTGGCACTATTAGGAGGCGTGTCTCTTTTGGCATGACCTTGTTGGAGGAAGTGTGTCACTGTGGGGTGGGCTTTGAGATTTTCTATGCTGAGGATACCACCCAGCATCTCAGTCAACTTCCCGTTTCCTGCACGCCAAAAGGCAGCCAGCAAGCACCACATCTGCCTGCATGCCATCATGCTCCCCGCTATGGTGATAATAGACTGTAAATGAGCCACCCCAATTAAATGCTTTCTTGATAAGAGTCACTACAGTCATGGCTTCTCTTCAGAGCAATAAAAAACCTAAGACAGCTTTCATGTCACAGGTACCCTGTTACCCTCTTTTGTGCCCTCATCCCATCATTTGATACCATTATTTTCCTCTCTGTCTTCCATTCTACCCTCATGATCTATACACATACCTCCACATATATACATGAAGAAGGACGCGAAGAAGAAATCCCACACTAGCTCAGAATTGAGTATAACAGAGGGTTATTTATTTAGGGGTAGGCTCACAGATCATGATCCTCTGCATGAACAGGGAACAGGAACCGAATCATGCCACCCAGAAGAGAGGCCAGAAGTGTGATTTACATAGGCATATACAGTATAAGAGACCATGCCCAAGTGGGCAGGTAAATTAAAGGCTACTGGCTGTAGGAATTCCTACAGCATATCCACATAAATAAGATTAAAATTTAGGAACCATGTATGAGGGAATGTATCCAGCATTAGTCCTTCCAAGCCTGGGTTTCCTCACTTTTTGTAGTAATTTTCTGTTCTATCCATTCTCCTACACATATCATGGCTTCACTTTTCTTTCTTACTGAATAGATCTTCACCATGTTTATGGACCGCATTTTCTCTAGCCACTCGTCTGTTGATGGACAGCTCAGCTGGATCCACACCTGGCTATTGGGAATCGTGTGAAACAATAAACGTGGAACTGTAAGTATCTCAGAGTCATTTGGGTATATGCCCAGGAGTGGTATAGCTGGGTTTTAATTTTTTGAGAAGCTCCATACTGATTCCCTTAGTGGCTTCATCAGCTTTTCAGTTTTAAAAAAGAAGAGTGTGGAGTGCACCAGTTCTGAGCAAGGAATAATTCTGGACATGAATATACAAGACAGTAGCACAAATCTTGATCAAGACAAAGTTCAGTAGCATGAGTTGGTACTTTGTAGCAGGGAGGCTCTCATGTCTATCTCCTCAGAGTAACCAAACCAAACAGCTGTATTTCATTCATAAATGACTTTTTACCAACGTTGTCTTGTCTGAATCCTATAAGGCCAAGCTCATCTAGTTAATGTGTGAATAAAGATGCAGCAGCCAATAGGATCTAGGACTGACTTGAGGGACCCCAGTTTCAGTACCCACTGCACAAAAGTGCTTTTGCTACTGCTGTTTTTAGGGTTAAGTGTGAGCTTAACCCAACAGGACAGACTTAGCTATTATCATAGTTAGCGTTTCTCTTGTTATGAAAAAACATCATAATAAAAAGCAACCTGGGGAAGAAAGGGTTTGTTTCAGCTTACTGTTTCACAAGACAGTCCACCACTGACAGAAGTCAGGGCAGGAAGTCAAGGTAGGAGCCTGGAGGCAGGAACCAAAGCAGAGGCCATAGAATAGAGAGCTGCTTACTGCTTCCTCCTCATGACTTGCTCAACCTGCTTTATTCTAGTACCCAGGATCATCATACCAGAAGTGGTACCACCCGCAGTGAAATTAATCATCATTCAGTAAAATGTACCCCAGGCTTGCTCACAGGGTAATTTGCTGAAGGCCCTTCTCAATTGAGGTTCCCTCTTTCAAAATGACTATCTTATGTCAAGTTAACATAATAGCTAAGAACAGCTACCCATCCCCAACCTGCCAATTAACAGTGGCTTTTAAGGGGCAGATGGGAAATGGCTCACTCAGGAAACTACTTGCTACTCGAGGGTGAGACCCTGAGTTCAGTTAACCAGAACCAAAGTAAAGCTGGACACAGATGTGCATACAGCTGTTATCACTGCACTCCTACTGTGAATTGGGAGGGACAGACAGTAGCATCCCTGGAGGCTCAAGGGCCAGGAAAGCTGGTATACATAGTGGTGAACAACAAGAGAGGTTATCTCAAGCAGGAAGGTCAGGACTGACGCCCATGGTTCTATACCGACCTCCACACACACACTGTGGCACATGAATACTCTCTCCCCTCTCCTTCTGCCCGCCCTCTCCCCTCTCACTTACACACACTTACATACACCCCACAAATATTAAAAATGGGCCTAGTGAGATGGATCAGAGTTTAAGAGCTTCTATTGCTCTTGCAGAGAACCTAGGTCCAGTTCCTAGTGCTTGCATGGTAGTGCATAACCATCTAGAACTCCAGTTCCATGGGATTCAACACCCTCTTCTAACCTCTGAGGATACTAGGCACGCATGTGGTATACACATATACAACAGCTGAAACACTACTAGATATTAAATAATACAATAAATCAGTCTAAAATATTTTAAATAGAGAAAAGTATTAGTAAAAAAGCAGAAAGAAAGCGTCACTGACATGAGAGTTAGGTTTAAATAGAGGGCAAGATGTGTTCATAAATAAGCAGTCTGCTCAGGGGTTAGTCTCAGCCTTCCATTGACACACCATTGTCTTGCTTTTGTCTTGCAAGGCAATCTGACAAATTGTCAGGTGGGAAATCATTCTTGAGGAAAAGTTCTTCCTCTGGCTGTCACCATGACTTACCCCTAGGCAGTTTTACTCCTATTTTCATGTCATATGTACATATATATATATATATATATATATATATATATATATATACACATATACATACACACACACACTCTCTAGGAACCACAAATGAGGGAAAACATAATATTCATCTTGTTGCAATTGGCTTACAATGCTTGTATCAGCTCTGGTTGCATCCATTTTCCCACAAATAACACAACTTCCTTCCTTATGGCTGAAAAAATATTCATTGTATATAAGTATCCTACAATAGAGGAATGAATAAGAATAATGTGGTATAAGTCATGGGATTTTTGTGGGCCCCTCCACTTGGAGTGCAAACACTTGGTTAGCAAATTCCTACTGCTCACACCTCTGCTGCTGCTGTTGCTCCCCCTCATCTTCCCCTTTTGTTTGATTATTTATTCATTTGTTACATTCATTAATTTGGAGACAGGGCTGTGTCACATAGCCCATGCTACAAAGAAGGTCTATGCCGCAAACTTGCAGCCGTCCCCTCTCCTCTCTCTGCCTCCCAAGTGCTGTGTGCAGGCCTGAGTCCCTGGCCTTGGTTTCAACTCTTGCAAAAGTCCACCATCAGCCTTCCTACTCCCAGTCTTTCTTCTTTCTAAAGACAAAATCATGGCCAATGGAGAAGGGGCACTAGAAGAGACAAGCTGAGGCAGTAACAGAGAGGGAAATTAGGTTCCAGTCCCCAACGTGTTCATCTGATAAGAGCCTCCAAACTGAGTCTTGCTACTGCTGGCCTTCTGGGCAGAGGATACACTAACAAAAACACAAAGGAGGCCATTGCCCATAACTGCCAATCAACCCACAGCGGGCGTGTCATAGTACACCATTTATCAGCCTTCCTGGATGGAACCAAAACGAGTCTCCAGTGCCTGTCCCACCAGATTTTCTTTAATTGCCTCAACTAGACATTTGGCAGGTGGATGCCATCCAGACCAATGTCCAAATCAGCACCTTAGGAACTCCTGCCAAGCTAGGAGGAGCCTGGGAAGCCAGTTCACTGTGGGAATCTCTGGAGAAGCTGAGCTGGATAAGTCAGAGATAAAAGATGAGGACTTTGCTTCAGAGCTTTGCAAAGGTTAGCTCTTGGAATGTCCCCATTGTTAGGGCCAGCCATGGCAACCCAAACACAGCAGTGCCTTCAGAGCTTTGGCTCGGTTGCTAGAGTACTTTTCTGGCATACAGAAAGTTCTGGTATTCAACCCCAGCACTGCAGACATGTTGGCACACTCCTACACTCTCAGCACTCATGAGGTAGAGGCAGGGGAAGTACATATTCAAGAGACCCTATTTAAAAAAAAAAAACTGAAGCCTGGAGAGGAAGAGATGGCTCAGCATTTAAGAGCACTGGGTGCTTTTCCAGAAGCCCAGGGTTCAATTCCTATCAACCACATGGGGACTCATAACCACCTGTAACTCCAGTTCCAGGGAATCTGATACCCTCTTGTGGCCTATGTAAGCACTACACACACATGATACACAGACAAACACACAGCAAAACACCCATATGCGTTCAACTGTTTTCCTTGTTTATGCATCCTAGCCAAAGCTTTCTCTCCCTCCCTTATACAATGTGACCACTGTTGTAGAAGAGATAAGTCGAAATTGTGGTGACTTCGAAAAGTGCCTGGAGAAGGGGAACCTCATCTCATCTGGAGGACATGAAGTCAGACAGGGTTTTCAAGAATAAGTAATATCCAAAATGACATATTAACCATGGTAAGAAACCCACAATGACCAAGCCAGGTAGTCATTGTCAAGGAATTCAGTGTCCAGTGAGGAGGACAGACACAGATAACAAACACCTTCTGCATTAAATGTCTGTGGAAAGGTAACCCCAGTGTCCTGTGGGAGTCCAAAGAATGAGCTCATAACGAGAGGGGAGCAAGGGGATCGCTGTTCCAATGATGACTCTTCCTCAGTTGGTTCTTGATTTGGGCACTGTTGTTCTCAGAATGGGCCTGGGTCTAGAGACAGTGATTTTAAAGTGGAAATTATGGTAAAATGCGCTTATTACAGCTGCCCTTGTTAGTTTTCTGTCCATTTGCCACAAGCTAAGGTCATCTGAGAGAAGGAAACCTCAATTGAGAAAGCACCTCCATAAGATCTTCCTGCAAGGCATTTTCTTATTTAGTGATTGATGTGGGAGGGCCCAGCCCATTGTAGGTGGTACCAGCCCTGGGCTCATGGTCCTGGGTTCTATAAGATAGCAGGCTGAGCAAGCTATGAGGAGCAAGCCAGTGAACAGCAGCCTCCATGGCCTTTGCATCAGCTCCTGCCTCCAGGTTCCTCCCCCTGTTTGAGTTCCTGTCCTGACTTCTTTTCATAATGAACTGTGATGTGGAGTGTAAACCAAACTTGCTTTTGTTCATCGTGTTTCATCACAGCAATAGTAGCTGCAAGTAAGACAATAGTGAACCCTAATTCAAGGTGAATTATGACCTTCTAAGAATAAGAAATCTAAATGTAAATTGTTATATCTATGCATTATGAACACAGAAGTCAAAGGATGCCCACTGACAAACCAAGACAATTGGCCTCAGAAGCAGTAAACCGAGGCAACAATTGTGTCTTAGAAACTAGGCTCTGGAAGTATGAGAAAATAGATTCTGTTGTTTACTTGTGTAAAGTCTGTTGTGGTCTCTTATTGTGGCCTATGACAACCAAGAGACAATTCTTTACACTGACTTTAGAAGGACTCTTGACTACTGAATTAGTTGTGTAAAATATCTTCATTTTTGTTTGAATATATTTTTATTTTGAAAGTGATAAATAACAGACCTTTAAAAATTAAATACCAAATTAATAAAGAGAATGATCATGTTAAATATCTTGAATCTTTATATTAAATAAAATGTGGAATATTTGTTTTATTCCAAAGATTTCCATAGTCTTGCGGTTGATATGCTGCTTTCCTAGCCCATCTGACCTATTTGAAACCAGAAAGATGAGAAAGTGTGAAATAAGAGAAAGCAGTTTTAAAAAAATAATATACTCTGTAGAGAAAGTAAGTAGGATTTGTGGAAGAGAATGTATCCCAAATCAGCAAGGTGAGGAGGGGGAATGATGTGTGTGCATGTGTGTATGTGTGTGTATACATAAATGTGTGTCTACACAAATATATGCACACTATATAAATATATAAAATGAATCACCAATCATGCAGTTTAAAGAATGAAATTGCCCTTAAAGGAGTGGCCTACAGGGTTGTATTATTTGGAGATCATAGTACCTCTAGGATGAAAGACATGTTAATCCCCTTTAAAAATCCCCTCAATGGGGTAAAGGGGATTGTATCAAACTTAAAACCTACATATCCAAAGAAACACTTAACACATTAAAGAGATAACCTATGGGATGGGAGAAAATATTTTCAAACCATGTACCAGATAAGAAGTTCATATCCAAATTTGGCAAATTTTCCATAGTCAGAGGTTGCACATCTTCAAATCCCATCAACTTGATGTCTTGAAATATCTTTTAAAATTGTGCCTGTAATAAATACAAACAAAATTTTTCTTGTGACATTCCTCAAACAATACAGTTCGACAGTTGCATGGCTGGGCAGGGGCCACTGGCAGTGGATTTATCCCCACTGCATGTGCTGGCTTTTTAGGATCTTATTCTCTTTGGATGGATATCTTGCTCAGCCTAGATGTAGTACTGAGGGCCTTGGACCTTCCCCCAAAGCAATGTGCCTTACCCTCTTTGAGGAGTGGATGGAGGTGGGGTAAGGGGTTAGATGGAGGGAATGAGAGGAGGGGAGGGAGTGGGAACTTGGATTGGTATGTATAATGAAAAAAGATAGATTGTTTCTTTTTAAAAAAATAGAAAATAAGTAAAAAATAAAAATGTTTAAAATAGAACTCAGGAAATTGAAGCAGGATATTGACAAGATTTTTGTACTCCCATGTGTGTTGTCAAGATAAGGAATCATCATAACTGTTCCTCAATGGATGGAAGGAAGAGAAAATTTGATGCAGGCAGACATACAATTGACTATTTCTCAACCTTAAAGAAGGAAATGCTTCCATTATCATCTGAAGGATGATGAACCATTTAGAACCTTCATAGTCATTAAGACACAACAATTTCATTGTATCATCTGCTTTTGGCATCAGGATGATGATACAAGTTTCACTCAGAACTTTTGAGGAATTAGAAGAGACAAGACCGTATGGCCGAAAACCTGAAGTAAGTGTGTGTGTGTGTGTGTGTGTGTGTGTGTGTGTGTGTGTGGCAAATGACAGATGCAAACATAAGGTATATGGAGTATATATGCTAACAGAAAAGAAATGCCTACTAATTAAAATGTCAAGTAATAGAGGAAACAAGATACACCATACAAAAGACAGAAATTGAACTAAGTCATTCAAAGATTAAAATTGAGCCGGGTGGTGGTGGCGCACGCCTTTAATCCCAGCACTCGGGAGGCAGAGGCAGGCAGATCTCTGTGAGTTCGAGGCCAGCCTGGTCTACAAGAGCTAGTTCCAGGACAGGCTCCAAAGCTACAGGGAAACCCTGTCTTAAAAAACAAAACAAAAGATTAGAATTGAAATAATTTAAGAACTCACTATATCTGTATACAGATGCTAGAAGAGAGGATTACTAAATGAGGGAACATCTGATTGTCAAAAAAGAAGAGAAAGTTAAAAGAGTGTGAGTAAGTGACTTTCACATGGCTTATTAGTATTACTATGTCTTAATTATACACGTTAAAGGGACTCACTGTGATATCTTCACAATGCATACATTATACTTGGCAATAGCCATCTGTCCTAGCTCACTCTTCTACCACGGTCATCGGCGTCTCAGTGTAGTTTTGACATGCATTTCTTTTTTTCTCTTTTTCTTTTTTGGTTTTTCGAGACAGGGTTTCTCTGTAGCTTTCGAGCCTGTCCTGGAACTAGCTCTTGTAGAGCAGGCTGGTCTCGAACTCACAGAGATCCACCTGCCTTTGCCTCCCGAGTGCTGGGATTAAAGGCGTGCGCCACCACCGCCCAGCTTGACGTGCATTCCTTTAACTATTGACGCTACTGAGCACTTTCCTGAGCCAGTATCTTTCTATGTAGCTCAGGCTGCTCATGTATAGGGGAGAGGTCTCAAGAGTACATGTGAAGAGAAGGAGGGTCAGCTATCTCATACTCTGTGTCTTTGGGTTCTACATTATAGATTTATCTATTACAAATCAAAAGTATGTTTTAAGTTGCTGCCATATTCAACATGTCATTTTTCTCTAAAGAACAGAACCTCCCAAATATTTTCTCCCTATTTATATGACAATAGTTATTATGAGTAATCTAGAGATGATTTAAAGTATCTAAGAGGATGTATGGAGATTATATATGACAATCTTCTGTAAGAGCTCTGACCATTGGCAGATTTTGTTACCTTCTGGGCATTCTGGAACTAATGATCCATTATTGCACAAAATTTTCCTTGGGAGATAAGAACAAACAACTACTCAATCCAGATGACCAACCAAAGTAATGATACCACTGATTTGGTGAAGCGGTGAAATTTCTGGACTTAGCTATGGATCATAGGTGATGGGTTATTTCCAGGAGTGTAGATGACCCCAAATCCTCTGCATCACTAAAAAGTCTCACTCCAGAACAGAGAATGAGTTTCTTTTCAGTTAACCTTCCACCCCCTCCCCATATACCCTAGCCTTGTACCTTCTGATTCCATGCGGCCAGATGCAGCTTAGGCACGGATACATTCATTTGGAAAGGACGGTGTTGGATGGAGAATCTAGAATCTTAAGAGAGGATTTGACAACCCTCCCCATCACCACCACACGTTTTTTTCTACCAAAAATGTGAACAAGCCTGAACCTGGGTGTCTCTTGCAAGTAGTCACAGCTTTTTCGATTTAGATGGCAATGGTCATTACGCCCAGAGGACAGAATTCTACAGCACCAACCATACGAGAGTATATTCCATATCTCTTTGGTTGTTCACCAAAGGCTCAAGACCCAGATACTCCCAGTTCAGGAATCACGAAGCAGGTGGAGAAACCCTCTGGAAGACTCATAAGCAAACACCCAGATAAGGGGCTTCCTCCCCTTCTGTGCTTGCCTGTTTGGAGGTTGATAATTGCTCAGCACTATGCCTTCCCAAGGAAGTCGAGCCCCCACCACATATTCTTCCAAGTCCTGGTTTCACTCAGAAACTCTCACATACAAACGCATGACGTCATCTTGAAGTTCACATCAGAATGAGTTCAGATTACATCTTACTTACTCCACGGGGCTCATTGTGCTGCAAATGTCGGAGCCATATTTACTCCTAACTCTGCTTATTTTTGCTTCTTTGACAAGAATTATACTTTAACCAGCTCTGTGAAAACATTAATTTGCAGATCCGATCACTTCCATGTTTATTTTGGGGGTAGTTGACGGTATATCACCCAAGAAGATGACAAGTGGAGTAATCTTTGCATTGTCACATCCAGGGTGTCCATCTTTTATCTTATAAATGCAGCCAAATCCACCGTCTCAGTTACTGAACGGGAAGAGTAGTATAAATAATCAAAATGGCTGGGGGAAAGTTCATTTGGATTTGTTTGGGGGGAATGTACCATAGTTGGTCCTGCAGCAACAACAGGTGTTCCTAATTACGGTTTTGCTTAGGCTAATACTGGAATTAGCTTGCCTGCACTGAACGTATTTATGTCAAGAGCATGTGTAACTGAGTGGGAAGAAGTGACCCAAAACTCTTGATGCTATTTGATATACAATTTGTGTGTGCAGTCTGGAGTTCTCTATTTTTAACTGACCTATCAGACAGCACGCATTACATGAAAGGTACTTTCCACATTGACAGGAGGCATGCCAGATCCAAAGATGCCATTAATTTCTTCGATGGCTCAAGATCTCCCTCTGTGATTTACCCTGCAAGCTGTCTTCTTTCCTAACAGCCTGGCAATTGCGATGTTTGAACCTGGAGGAATTTGGGGGCAGGCGTAGCTGAGAGGCAAGAGGAGGAAAGCAAGGCATGTGGTGGACTCGGGATGAGACGGCAAGCAAGGCTTCAGCCAGCATCTCTTCTTTGCTGACTTCAAAATTCCTCTCTCTGGCCCCAACCTCTCTCCCAACTCTAATGGGGTGTGGGTCTGCCTATTCATCTCCTCTGGAATAGACACAACACACACCCCAGTTACGTTTCTCCTCTTCAAATCCCCTCCGGGATTCATTTCATCGATGATTGTAATATCTCTTCTATCCAGCCTGGGCCTAAGAGTTCAGTAATCATCGCTGCCAACCTCTTTTCCGCTCCGCCACACAATCTTCAGCTGTTGCTGCTTTAGCCTCTTGATTGTCATTTGGATTTGCCCATCGATGCCCTCACTCCCGCTTAACCCAGTCTTTATCGAGTCTTGTCTCTTTGACACAACCATTTTCATATACGGTGTTCTTGCATTGCATCTTGGCCCCTGCCCCTAGCCATCCTCCACAAGACAGAGACCCAGAAACACTGTCAAACGGAATTGTATGTTGTGCCCCGTGCAGGCCTCACACTGTCTTCCTTGCGCATTTGCTTCTGGAGATGCATCCTTTCAGCAAGCTCTCAAGAGCCAACTCCAAATCCCCGTCTCGCCGGAAGCTTTTGTAATTCCTGCTTGCAGCTGCAAATGTCTTCCCCTTTCTTCAAATGTCCCTAGTACTTTCTCCCTCTGTTGTTGTAGCCCTGTTCCCATTAGTATAATGATCCTTGTGAACACAGGGTGCAAAGTGCAAGAGGGGAGAGTCCAGTCATTTGAAAGTAGCTGAGAAAACTCAGTTCACTCACACGAGAAATCTGAGTCTAGTTTGCAGGCCAACTGCACGTCTGTAATTTTGTACACAGATGTAGCCCAAAGACCAGAGGCTTGCCACTTCCGATCTCAGGCCCACTCACTGGACATAGCAAATCAGAACCCGAATTTCCACGTGGTCCTAGGTGATTGCTGGGCACACTCAAGTTTAAGAAGGGTACTGCGGTTTTGCATAAGTGGGGGGGGAGCCACCTCCAAAAGAGACACACACCAGGTCCTGTCATTAATTCAGTCCTCTGGGGCATGGTACTAGCTTCCGGGTCAGTCGCGCAGTATGTATTGCTTCTCTGAATTTACCAGTCCTGTTTCCTTCCTACCCTTAATTTGGGGGTAGCCCCCTTCCCTGAGAACCTTGTCTCCTATTGGCGAGCTGCGGCCGCACAAAGCTGGCCCCAATTAGGGACTGGGATTCCGTACAGCCTGCCTCAATGGATGTGGTCTCTGGCCAAGGTGTGAGTCACACTCGAGTCCTCTGTTAAACATCAGAGAAAGGAATGCCACAGGATGATGTCAAAGTGAGCTTTGGAGCCAGCCACTCCAAAACATCTGGTGCCTGAGGAGTATTCTGAGTTTGCATGAAGAGAACACAAGAGCAATTTGGAGTAACCATCGTGTTTAGTGTCTTCTATGAAACATCTTTGTTTTGTTCCAAAGAGGTAAGTAAATAAGTGATATTTGGAAGAAAGATAAAACAACAACAACAATAAACTACAACCCACCCCCCAAACTCCACTAAAATGATTTTCCTTCCTTCCTATTTTTTCTCTTTCCTGAGATCTTCTGAACAAGAACAGCCTTCCCTTGTTTCCTAGCCTTTCTCTAATTATCTCAGCACAAGCTCGGCCCTTTGCACCCACTTTGTTGGCAGATGCGGGTGGGGCCCATGGAGCACACTCTCACTTCCTTCTCTGTGTCACAGAGAAGCTGGGAATTAGAAAGGCTCTCGAGTTGAGGCAAAGTAGCTCACCCTGGGAAGTGGCAAAACCTGCTGCATTTGCCTCGGGCGTGTTTTTGCTGATAAATTACTGCTCCTCAAAGCTCCTGGCCTCGGTGGAGCTGTTCAGTTTCTAATCAGAACCACACCCAGACTGTGACAGGAGTGGTTTCTGAGTGCCCTTGTGTCTGATGGGAAGAAAGCTAATACTGTCCTCCTGCCACTAAAGTGACACAAAACCCAGAAGTTGCTGCTCACTTCTGTGTCACAGACCACTGACTGTGTGTATTTAATGAGTATATATTGTCAGATTAGGTCTTGCTAGTCAGTGACATACATGTTTTAAATTTAAAAAATCTGAAAGATGATGACACACTCTTGGTAGAAGCTATACAACTCACGAGAAGTTGCCTCCACACAAAAATCGCGAAATAAACACATTTTCCTTTGAACTGTTTCTCCATTTGCTGAGTGTAAGGGTTCTTTTGAAAACAGATGTGTGTGTGGGGGGGGGTAAAATGGGTTAGTTGTGAAGATTGGCAATTAAAAATCCATAGGACAGAGCTAACGAGATGGCTCTGGCGACAAAGGCTTTCACTTTCAGCCTAGGTACCCAGTGTGATCTGGGACCCAAATATGCTAGGAGGAGCAATCCTCTAGTTTGTCCTTTGACTTCCACGCACAGATCACAGCAATGCACGTACGCACATGCGTGCATGTACATGCACACACACGCACACACACACACCTAATACATAACTAACTAAATGAATAAATTACACAAATTAAAAGAAAAAAAGCAAATCCAAAGGGCAGGTTAGCAGCAAGCAGGAAAATCAGGCAGGGATTTCCATGTTACAGAATTCCTTTTATGGTATTACGTGATAGTTCTAGAGTTGAAGTTTCATTTTCTACAGGTCATATTTGATTCCATGTTTTATATGCTCAGTCACAGTAGTAGATAAAGGTAAGGCTAGCCAGGCTTTCTCGAAGAAGACTACATAAGTACAATGTATCAACACAGGTTAACTACCCTGTGTGATTAGAAAGCCATGAAAGTCTACGGTATGGTGACATTTGTCCAGTGACTCCAGCATGCATAGCAAGAGTCTGTGAGGCAGTGTTTAGGCAGCCTGTGAGTACACTTTGTATTGCTGTATCAAAATGCCTGAGTTTGAGTATTTTCTTTAAAACTCTTTGCTTATCTTAGAGTTTTGGAAGCTTTAAGTCTGAGATTTGGCAACTTCATCAATTCAGCGCTTTGTAAAAGCTTTGGTTGTACATCAGGACATGGTGGATAGCACCATGGAGCACGTGTAGAAGAGAGAGAGAAGTCACTTGGTGAGACAGAAAACAAGAGGGATCTGGAAGCTAGGCATTTAAAAAAGATTTATTTTATTCTAAAATTAAATGCACATGTATTGATGTGTGTGAGCATGTGAGTGCGAGAGCCCATGGAGGCCAGAAGAGGGCGCTGGATCCCTTGGTACTGGCAGGTAGTTGCGAGCAGTCTGCTATGGGTGCTAGGAACTAAACTTGGGTCTTCTTCATTTTTGTTTTGTTTTGTTTTTATTTTTAAGCAACACATTTATGTGGGAATTATGGGGAGAACTATGCAAATTACATGAATCCCTTTTAGGGGGACTGTCCCAATGAGCTAATTATTCTTCACCTGGCCCTGCCTCTGCAGCACATCACCGCTTCAACACTCCTGTACTGGATAGAGGCTGACACATAAACCCTTGCGGGACCCACTCCAACCATATTTAATGGATAACAGAATCAAACTCTCAAGGTGTCATATGTGTGACTTTTTTCCTGGGGAGACACAAAGAAACATCTATCTGTCCCAGATAAAGAGGAAACTGAGAAACTAAAAAGGAAAAAGTATTTGTTTCAATTATTTACCAGGGCATGAGCAACCCCAAGATTAGTTTCCTGTAGCATTTATACTGGCAGCCACATCACAGAAAAGTCCCAGTCCCACCCATTGTTTATACCTTGCATAATCTCAGAAAGCAGAAGGGTTAATTGGCCTGATCTTGGGAGGATCTCAGGCAGGTGGTCATAGGTGCCGTGATTCAGGATAGGGACAGTCATACGCAGTCAAGAAGAAACAGCTTCACTGCACACATCAACCAGGAGATGGCCATGGTATTCCAGGCCATATTTTCCCCTTTCTATGATCCTAAGCAGCGAGCCTTCCCTGTGTTCAGAGCTTCTGATCCTACACATGGGACCCTGGAGTTCACTCTCAGGAAGCAGAGTAGCAACAAGGTATGAGTAACTGGGAGTAACTTCGTGTGTTTGTCAACCAAGAAATATGTACCTAGAGTCTGCTCTATGCAGTGTATTACATGTCCAGTTTACATGGGTTCTCTGGATTGAAACTCAGGCCCTAAAATTTGTATGGTGGGTGATTTTACCAACTAGACTATCTCACCACTGCTCTTTTATCTATATATTCATGATACAAATTCTTATTAGATATACAATTTGCAAATTTCTTTTTCATAATCTGGTTGGTCTGCTTACTTTTTTCCTGATGATGCTTGAAATGTTTTATTTAAAAAACAAACTCATTAATTTTACATTTTAGATTTAGTGCCTTAGATATTGTATTTATAATTTTCATCCAGGTCAAAGTCAGAAAATTTTCCTTGTTCTTGTTGTTTGAGACAGGGTTTCTCTGTGTTACCCTGGCTGTCCTAGAGCTCTGTACACCAGGTTGTCCTTGAACTCACAGAGATCCACCTGCCTCTACCTCTCAAGTTCTGGGATTAAGGCATGAATCACCATTGCCTGACTTTATTTTTTAATCCAAAAGCTTTATACATTTAAGCCTTTAACCCATTCTGATTTAAATTTTGTCTATATGATATATGATAAGGATCTCTCTTTCTGCATGTGAAATTCAAGCATCTCAGATTATTCGTTGAAAAAACCCAATTCCTCTTTATTGACTCACATTGCCGTATTTGTCAAAAATCAATTGTCTGTGAACAGATTCTCAATTCTGTCTGCTGCTATTGTGTCATTATTAAACACTTTGATGTCTGTGCTTCAAACCAGGTAGCGTTTTCCTTTTCAAAATAATTTCTTTATTTTTACATGCATGTTGGTATGGGATTATCAATTTCTACACAAAAACCTGCTGCAGTATTGCTGACACTATGGCATTTTATTACAACATCCACTTCAGGCTAATACTCCTGCTGACAGTATTCAGACTCCTAGCTTCTGTTATTTAGATCTTTATTTTCTCTCAGCAGTCATCTAGAGTTTTTGGTGCCTAAGTCTTTATTATATTTTTTATCGAATATATTCTGAAGCATATTGACTTTGATGCTAACATGAATGGTACTTGAAAAGCTTTGATTTTCATGATTTTTTTCTATGACATACAAACACAGCTGTCATTCTTTTAAACTATTCATTCATTTTACCGTGTGTGTGTGTGTGTGTGTGTGTGTGTGTGTGTGCATATGCGTGCATGTGGGTGTTCCTTGGTATTTTCTACACAGAGGATCCTGCCCTGTGTCATGCATTCAATTTTCTCTCTTCTTTTTCAATATGAATGCCTTCCGTTCCTTGCATTTACTTATTTACTTTCTACACTTGATAGCGCCCCCAGAGAAATGTTGAATAGAAGTGAGGAAACTACAAATTCTTGCCTTGTTCTCATCTTGGGAAGCATTCATTATTGCATCACTGAATAAAATATTAATCCGTGTTTCCTTTGATCTCATTTTTGTTTGTAACATTCTTATCAATGTTAGGAAGCTGTCTTACCTTCCTAATTTGTTGAGAGCTTTTCTCATGAATTTATGTTGGCTTTTAGATTTTTGGAAAATCTCCTCCTTCTCTTCTCCTTCCTCTATCCTGTTTCTGCTTTTATTCTCCTCCTCCTTATTTCCCTCCCTTCATTCTTCTTTTACGTCTATTGAGATGATCTTTGGTTGTTTGTTCTCTATTCATCCCAATATAATGTGCTACATAATCAATATTCAACAACATTACATATCTGAAATAAAATTTATTGGGACGTGTATATCACAGGTACGTCGCAATGAGTTTTATTTCAGATATGTAATACATAGATCCACCTAGAAAGGGGAAACAGACAAGATCACCTGACAAGATTGAGAGCATGGGGCAGAGGAGGGAGAGTAGGGAGGGCATAAGGGAAAGATAGGGGAGAAGGGGAAGGGGGAGGAGAACTTGAGGGAATGGGATAGTTGAGATGGAGGAAGGACAGAGATGAGAGCAAGGAAAGAGATGTTTTGAATGAGGGAGCCATTATGAGGTTAGCAAGAAACCTGGCTCTAGAGAAATTTCCAGGAATCCAGAAAGATGACCCCTGATAAGACCCTAAGCAATAGAGGAGAGGGGGCCTGAACTGACCTTGCCCTGTAGTCAGACTGGTGAATATCTTAAATATCATCATAGAACTTTCACCCAGCGATTGATGGAAACAGAGGCAGAGACCCACATCGGAGCACTGGGATGAGCTCCCAAAGTCCATTTGAAGAGTGAAAGGAGTGAAAATATGAGCAAACAGGTCAAGACCATGATGGGGACACCCACTGAAACAGTTTACCTGAGCTAATGGGAGCTCACCAACTCCAGACAGACTGGGAAGGAACAAGCATAGGACCAAACTGGACCCTCTGAATGTGGGTGACAGTTGCAAGACTGGGGCAGACTGAGGGGCCACTCGTCAGTGGCACCAGGATTTATCTCTACTGCTTGTTCTGGCTTTTGGGGGAACCTATCTCTTTAGATGTATGCCTTACTCAGCCTGGATATAGTAGGGGGGCCTTGGACCTTCCCCAAAGTGATGTGCTTTACCTTCTCTGAGGATTGGATGGGGATAGGGTGGGGGGCTAGGTGGAGGCAAGGTGAAGAGGGGGAGGGAGTATGGGATTGGTATGTAAAATGAAAAAAGATAGTTTGTTTTCTTTTTAAACAAACAAACAAATAAATATAATCAAGTCTGTAAAGTTCTTTTTCCAGTTTTGGTAGACTGTGGTTTTGTTGTTGCGATATTTTTGGCCTTTTAGACAATATTTCAGTGTACTATGATAAATAAAAACCCAGAGACAGATATTGGGGTTCAACCTGAAAGTCAGAAAAACAAAACAGCCAGCCACTGGCTCTTACTTCTGCCTGAGTCCAAAATGGTAACCTTGCCTCCAGGAATCTCAGAATGAGACTGTGTGTGAGAGCTGACTCCTCCCATCTTATTTTCCTCTTTAGGGTGGGGATTAAAGATGTACACCACTACTGCCTGTTTTTTATGGCAAACTAGGGTGATCACTGGGATTAAAGGTATGTGCCACCACTGTCTGGTCTGTAAGGCTGACCAGTGCAGCTGTTTTACTCTCTGTTCTCCAGGCAAGCTTTATTTATTAAAACACAAATGAAATAGCACTACATTTCACACTGCAGCCCTGACTGGAGTGGAAGTTGATATATAGACAAGGCCAGTCGTGAGCTCACAAAGATCTGCCTTTCTCTGCTCCCCAGTGCTGGAATTAATAGTATGCACTACCATGATCAGCCCAATTTGCCTTTTTAAAAGGAACTTTTTTAGTTAGTTACATTACCCTATTTGGGGCATGAAAGTTTTTATTAGTATTTGAATTTAATCTATTTAATTTCAGTACTGGTGACAGTAACACCCTCTCTGTCATTCCCGACATTGCCCATCTGTGCTTTTTACTTGCTTGTAGAGTCTAGGGATCTTGATCGGGTTCATTGTCTCTGCCATTTTGTTGAAGAATTAACAGGCAGGAAAAATCTCAAGGACAACAGGTGGCATTGGAGAAATCCCAAACGCCACAGAGTACAGCAGACAGAATCAGCAGGTGAAAGGTGTTTAGTCAGAGCGAGGAAGCACACCCCTGCAGCACACACAGTGGGAAAGACCCTCTGCAAAGCAGAGAAGGACTCAGAAAGCCAAAAAGTCCAGCTCTTCTCTGGGGTTGAGGGTTTTAAAGTCTCTCAAGACTTTTCTTCCCCTAATTGAAGAAGATTGGTCAGTTTGAAGAAAGATTGGGTGGTTGGTTGGCTTGGAACTGTGGTACAGCAAGTCCTGATCAGGCCTTCAACTTGCCCAGCCAGTCCATCAGCTTGTGGAATGCGAAAGCTTAACAAGGCCTTTGTTTCAAGATCTCAGGTTTTTGTCTCAAGTCTGGAGGGGAGGATGAGAAAGAAGTCGGTCAACTTAGAAGTTTGCTGCCTTCATTACCTAGCTATGCCCCCCCCGCCTATATCTATTATCCTACCATAGCGTCTTCCTACCTCTTACTTGCTTTATCTTTGGAGTGGAATCATTTATCACATCTTCTTTTCTTTTTTTAATGGATTTTCAAGATAGGGTTTCTCTTTGTAACAGCTCTGACTGTTCTGGAACTTGCTTTGTAGACCAGGCTGACCTCGAGCCTCAGAGATCCACTTGCCTCTGCCTCCTGAGTGCTCAAAGTAAAACTGTGTGCCACCATGCATGACTCTTACTGAAATTCCTTAATTTTTTCAAGGAAGCCACTTTGGTTCAAATGATGTTCTTTCTGCATACTTTTCCATCTTGTTAGTTATATTTCCCTTTTGTATTTACTTATGGCTTTAACTCTTTTGTCCCCCTCTACTTCTGATTTATTTGATTTGCACTACTAGGAAAGTGGCAAGCATCTACCACTGTGCTATATCCCCAGCCCTCCTTTTATGTTTCTATAAGATCTCACTTCATAGCTCAGGCTTCCTCAGTCTCTCAAGTGCATTATGTTAGTTTTATAAGATCAGGTATTAGAGTGAGATGTTTCTTTTTTGATATTAGGCATTTGATTAAATCTAATCACTCTTCTGAAATTTTTCTTAACCGAATCTCATAATATCTCTCTCTCTCTCTCTCTCTCTCTCTCTCTCTCTCTCTCTCTCTCGTGTGTGTGTCAGAGTTTGATAACTGGCGTCTTCCTAGTTTCTCTTTATCATAGCTTCTGAGACAGGGTCTTTCACTGAATCAGGATTCATTGATTCAGTTAGGCTGTCTGCCCAGTAAGCTCTCAGCTCTGCCTCTCTCTACCTACCCAGCTCTGGTAACACAGATGCATACCACTTGGCCCCACTTTTTACAGATCAAATTCAGATCCTCTTATATTAGCATAGCAAGCAATTTATCAATGGAGTCACCCCTCTAAACCTCTCTAAATTTTATATGTTACGTTTTCATCACCCTTTAGACCCAACAAAAATCTAGTTTCTCTTTGTATAAACTGGCAACATGAGCACTCCATGGTATCGTGGGGGGGGTATTGTAAGTATGGGATAGAGAACAGGCAGAAGCATCTGAAAGGGTCCAGAGCAGAGAGAGAAAGAAGTAGACTGAACATGGCCAGGGCTATCTGCAAGAGAAGGGGGAATAGTGCGGTGTAGAGAACAGAGAAAGCATATTGAGAGAAGCGGTAGCAGAGCAGAGACAGAGAACACTAGTATGTTGAGAATAGCGGGGTTATAAGGAGAATACGTAACTGGAGGAGAGAAGGCCATGAGCTGGAAGGGGTTTAGGATAGAGGAGTCTGTGAGATGCTGGGATGGAGTCTGAAATGTCTAACAGGTACTTGTGACACAGAGGGAGCCTGGAGGCCAGCATGAACTTTGATGTGCTAATAGACACCATGAATAGCCATTTGTCCCTTCTGCCAAAGCTAGTTGAAATGATTCCTTTTGGTAGAGGGGAACAGGCTTCACAAGTTCTTGGGAATGCTGGCTTTTCTTTATCTTCCAGAAATCCTCCTATAGTCCATGTTGAGCCCATTGGACTGCCTTTTGGAGTTGGGGGAATTGAAGCTTCCCTTGGAGCTAACACTCTCACACCCCTTTCTTTGACTAAGCAGGTTGTGTGTATGCATGCAGTTTAATTTTTTAGTATTGGGGGATTTATCCAATTCCTTTGTATTTTCAATTACTAGTGCATTGAAAACCTTTGTGACATCTATTTACTGTGTGGGCATATATGGTGGGGGGGGGCACAAGCCCCACAGAGTGCATGTGGAGGGCAGAGGACAGTTTGTGAGAGTCAGGTCTCTTCTGCATCTTGAGAATCTAACTCAGGTCACCAGGCTTGGTGGCAGGCACCTTTACCTGCTGAGCCATCTTACCAGCCTTTACTGCATTTTGTTTATTGAGCATACTTGGTATAGTTTCAGTTGTTTCAAATTCACTAAAGCATTTCCTGGCCTAGAATACAGTTTATACCGGAGAATATGATGTCTCTGCCTTACAAAATGTGTTCACTGGTTGGGGAGGAAGCTGTTTGATGGTATTTTTCAAGCTTTCTACTTTATTGGCACTTGTCTGCCTGGTTGTTTTGTCAATTATTAAGAAGAGTGTATTAAAATATCTACCCATTGTAAATTATCTATTTCTCTTTTTAAATCTGTCACTTTTGATTCATGAATTTCGACACCTTTGTTAGTTGTGCATACATTTGTAGTTCCTGCCAATTATCCTGTCATTATTAAATGCCTTTCTTACACTGTAAGAGAATTTTCTGGCTTGAAGTCTGTTTTGTGTGGATACTGCCACTTCAGCTCTCTTTGCTTGGTGTCCCTTTCGCCATTTTTTTTTTCTTTAGCACCACCTGTCTTTGAATATAACACGTTTTTCTGTCTCCAGCATCAAGTGGTTTTAACCATATATTTTAGTTTCTTAATACTTTCTCTAGGAAATATAATTATCATCTTAACCCAGCAAGTCTACTTCTGATTAATATCAATTTAATTGTGGAAACCTATTTTCTATAAGAGAGTTCCAGCTCCTTACCCTACCGCACTTTGTTGTGGTTTGATTGTCCTATGGCATATGTGCTTTGTTCCTTTAGAAAATCTTACGTCTTTTAGAAGGAAGAGAAGAAATTAGAAAAAAATAGATCCATAAGGTCTTTTATCTTCACCCACTCTTTCTGGTACTCATTGCTATTCCCCGGGGCTGGAAGTCAGAAATCATTTCCTTCCACCTTGATGGCATCCTTTACTATTTCTTATCCAGCAGTCCCACTAGCAAGGAATCCTTAGTTTTTATCTTTTTTTATTGAGAAAAGGAGAAAAAAAGAAAAAAAAAACAAGTTTCCACCTCTTCCCAGCCTCCCATTTCCCTCCCCCTCTTAGTTTTTATCTTGAAATATCATCTGTATTTCGCCTTCATTTGTGAAGGATGAATTTGGTGTGCACAGAATAGGTAAATGGGGTTACATTAAACTGTAAAGCTTCAGTACAAGAAAAGAAGTGGCTATAGCCTAGAAGACTGCTTGCAAGTCAGACATCTAACAACGAGTAAACATCCAAGCAATTCTACAGGAAGTAAACAACCAAATAAGAGAAGGGCAAAGGAATGAAATAGAGTAGCTGTTCCTGAAAAAGAGGACATATAGGGGTTAACACACCCAAGAGGAAAAGGTCTGACATCTAGAGACTGCTAATGAAAAGATCAGGGCCACCTCACTTCACACCCTTTGCAAAGGCCAGAGATAAATAGTGTTGGTGAGGAAGTGAGGAAAGCAGACCTTTGCACACAGTTGAGGGAAATGTATCTAATTATAGCCATGACTGAAAACAGCACGGGGTGGCCTTCAAAAATATTATATATAGAGCCACCATGAGATTGAGTAACCCTGTAAGCGGGTATACAGCTGAAGGAAAAGAAACCAGCGCGGGAAAAGAGGTATGTGCCCTCTCAGGCTGATAAGAGCACTGGTTAACTGAGCTAAGAGATGGAAACGACCTAAGTAGTCATCAACAGATGACTGGAGAAAGGAAGTGTGGCAGGTTCACTCATAAGCGTACTATCCAGCTGGTCAGAAAATGTTTTATCATCTGCAATGGCATGGATAGGGTTAGAGGCCTTTATAACTAGTGAAATTAGCTGGCCAGAAATATGATTAGCAGAGGCAGGAGATGGGCTTCTCAGGGGAGACCCGGCCTCACGAAAGTGGGCAGTATACTTATTTTCAGAGCTGTTGCACAGTATAGTCAATATGCCTAATAGCTGAATAAAACATTTTTCAGTGCTACAAAAGTGGATAATAAATATTCTCTATGTAGAAGATGGCAAGTGTTTGAGATAATGAATGCCTTGCTGTGTTGATCTGATTGAATACTTCTATGTTGTATTAAAAAGGATAACACAACCCTCACTCTTGCAAATATATAGTTATAAATTATCCTTAAAAAGGAGATTTCTTTGGATGAAGTCTCAAAGACCAGAGTAAAATTTTGAGGGTAAGAGAAAGGTATTTTGAGTCTGGATTATTGAAAAGGCCAAAAAAAAAATATCCCCCCCCCACAAAACAGAACAAAACAACCAAAAAATAGATGTGATGAAAACAGCAGCAAAAGATGGACAGGTTAAGGAGGGGGAGAACAGTTTTAGAGACTTATTTTGAAAGCTTCTTGTAGGCAATAGAAAATGTAAGCCTGAAGCTAGGGAGCAAAGAAAAAGCAGCCAGGAACTTTTCACATTAATACTTTCATGCAGTCATAAGCAGAAATCTAGGGTCACCATTATTACTCCTTTGAAAATACATGCTTGATCCTCATTGCTCTTAATATTTATTTAATAACCCAGAGAGGGAGATTTGTTGTTGCCTCCCTCCCTTCCCTCCCTTCCCTCCCTCCCTCCCTCCCTCCCTCTCCACCCCCTCCCTCCATGTTGTTTTCTTTTCCACGGGAATCAAACAGAGGGAGGCCATAGGGGGAGGAACACACTGATTAGGGGAAGTCATGGAACAGTGGAGAAGTTGAGAATGGAAGAGCTAAAAGGCCCGGAGTTCATAGCAGTCGCTTCCTCCACCACCAGCCTCTAAAACAGCGCTTCTCGGCTTTCCTCATGCTACGACCCCTTAGTACAGTTCCTCATATTGTGATAGCCCCAACCACAACATTATTTTCATTGTTCCTTCATAACTGGCATTTTGCTACCGTTGTGAATTGTAATGCAAATATTTGTGTTTTCCAATGGTCTTAGACGACTGCTCTGAAATAGTCACTTGACCCCAAAGGTACAATAGCGCCTCATAGGTTGAGAACCATTGCTCTAAAACCATGTTGGATATGCTGATCTAGCCCGAGTGATTAAGTTGATCTACCCTGCGTGATTAAGTCTCTCCTCCTTTACTTTCCTTGCTCTCAGTTTTTTTCTTTTTCTTTTTAAGGTTCAGTTTTGCTTTGCCTGCATGTACGCCTGCGCACCAGAAGAGGGCCTTAGATCCCATTGTAGATGGTTGTAAGCCACTATGTGGCTGCTGGATATTGAACCCAGGACTCCTAGAAGCACAGGGCTGCCAGTGCTCTTAAGCACTGAGCCATCTCTCCAGAACCTGCTCCCCGTTTTCAGTGAAAGGTTCACTTAGCTTCCTGAGATGCCTATCTATGTCTTTGTGCCAGTTGCTTTGGTCTTGTCTTTGATTTCGTTTTCCTCTTAGCGTCTACATCGAGCTTTCTCTCAGGAGAAATTTTCGTTCTTCAGGAGCTCAATATTTTGTCCTTCTGTTGGCCCATTTTTCTGTAGAAGCTGGGGCAACTCTTGAGATCGAGTTGCCCTGCCAGTGTCTGTGAACGACCACTAGGTGGCAGTGTCTGAGAGCATTGCTAGTCATGGTATGCTTGCCTGCGCAGATGTAGGGTGCTTCACTAGCTGGCTTGATTTTAGCCTGTGTAGTTTTTTTAAAAAAATTCTTTTCATATATTATTATTATTATTATTTTGGAGGAACACACATACCATGGTGTACAAGAAGAAGTCTGAGGACACCTTTCAGGGTCCATTCTCTCTGTCCACCATATGGAATCAAACTCAGGCCACCAGTCTTGCTAGCAAATGTCTTTACCCGCTGAGCAATCTTTCTCTATTCTTTTTTCTGTTTTTCTTTTTCTTTTCTTTTTCAAGACAGGGTTTCTCCGTGTTGTTTTGGAGCCTGTCCTGGAACTCGCTTTGTAGACCATAGAGCGATCACAGAGATCCTTCGCCTGCCTCTGCCTCCCCAGTGCTGGATTAAAGGCTTGCGTCACCACCACCCAGTTCCACTGAGAAATCTTGTATTTAATGCCAACTGGTTTGTATTTAATGCAAACTGACTTCCTTTGTATTCCTAGAGTTGACCCTCTGTCTTTATTTTCAGCGTGTGTCATCGGTGCCTGAAGAGGACTCACTGAGTCTAACACGATCATTTATACATGGGGAAACTGAGGCAAAGAAAGGGCCAAAAGCTTGCTCAAGGTCACATAAAAAATCCAAGGCAGGCCCACAGGCTAGTCTGATAAGAATCAGAAATCGAATTTGATCCGCTGATTGTGAATCTAGAATCTTTGGGGAGGGGGAATGATACAGGAGAGCATGAAGAAAATGGTTGCTGTGAGACAGCAGCCTGGGGCTTCCGGTGAGCCACGGGGCCAAGACAAAACAGCCCTGGGAGAGGGCTGAAGAGTGCAGGCAGGCCCGTTTCCAAACGGAAAACTCGAGAACTGTGACTACTGTGAGACTCAGTGAGAATTCCAAGATAGGACTCAGTAGGCTTGGGCACTTACTAGGCAGGCTCAAAAATGTCAGGCTTCCTCCCTACTAACGTCAAGAAGAATCTCCAAATGCCTTCCACCTCCAGGAGTTCCGTTTTCAGTGTAAATTTCCACTACATTTGAGTCCCTCTTCAACTTTGCCTCACGTTCCACCATGAGGTTTAGCCCTTCAGCTGAGAGATTAAGTTGAGCTGAAAAATTAGGTCAGGGCTTCTTTCTACTGCAGATGTTCTCCAGAGACGCAACCCCGAGCGATGACCATCAGCTGACTCGAAACCCTGGCCTGTCACATTGTCTCTCTTCCACTTACTCATGAGAGTCTGAGCACCTGGCCTCTGCATCCCACGGCTCCCTTTGTCCTCAGGGCCTCCCAGAAGGATTGGAGAGCTCTTGACAGCTGTGAAACATCCATAGGAAGTAAGTATGACCTCATACTAATGAAAGCGGCCTCCAAATAAAGAGGCTCTTTAAAAGCAGCCTTTCTGAAAAGTGGCAGGGGGGGGGGCAACCCAAGAGCCCTTCAAATTGTTAAGAGCACACCAGTGCCCAAGCAACATGGCTTGCTGGATCCAAGGCCTAGCAAACCTGCTCTCCCCCTCACTCCACAGACACTTCTTCTCTGCGCATGGAACAGTTGTGTGTCTCTGTGGTAAGCGCTGCTCACTGCACAAAGGTGCTTCTCTGCAGACGCCTGAGAACTGCATTAGTGTAGACATACGGCCATATTATGATTCATCTATAGCAACCGAGGGCTCCAAACAATATCCGGAAGTGTCACTGACGTTCCAAGCACCATTAGATCTGCCGAGTCGATAGCCCAAGAGGTAGAGTAGAAATGCGGGTATTTTGCTCTTCCTTCTGTTATTCTGGGCCCCTGCTCAAAACAAGTACCTTCTTGGGTCACTCAGTAAGGGGCCAGGGAGTAAGAATTGACTATCAGAGTAAGAAATAGAGTAAAAGTCACAGGCGCTTACCAGGCGTTGCATCTTTTTTTGGCAGTAAGAGGGGCCAGATGCAACACTATCATTAACCTTAGCAGGGATTTCTTGACATGCGCTGTACCGTGCAACTCCCTAGACGTTCCAGCCAGGTAGAGCCAGCCCTCTGTTTGTTTGCTTTCAGAAGCAATCTTACTGGAAACTGAAATCCTTCTGAGTCAGCCTCCAGAGTATACAGACGATGGGCTTGCGGCCCCTTATCTGACATCTGGCTCCTGAAATTTGTTGGGTTTATTTTCCAAGTGTTGATCAACTGTTTTCTACTTATATTGTTATCTTATATATTTTCCAAGTGTTGATCAACTGTTTTCTACTTATATTGTTATCTTATATATTCAGGCTGCATTGGATGTCTCAGATGGTCTTCAGCTGAAATCCCAAAGAAGTAGACTCTAATGCCAGGGAAAGAATGGACTTGCCAGCTATCAAGAGCAACCAGACAAAGAACAAGAGCTTCCTTCTGCTATGTCCGTATATAGGCTTCCAGCAGGAGGTGTGGCCTGGATCAAGATCTGGATTAGAAGTGGATCTTCCTACCTCACATTAAGAAAAAAATCCCTCACTGGTGTGCCCTCCACATTTGTAATTATATGTTAACTTCAGATGTAGTCAAGTTGACAGCCATGAATAGTCATTACCGTTAACAAACCAGAGGATTCTTTTCAGAGACTGTCATGCTCTCTTTTGTGACTTTCTACTTTTTCCCAAGAGGCAGGGATTCTGTAAATCATTCTGTAGAATAGACTGGCCTCGAACTCACGGGGATCTGCCTGCCTTTGCCTCATTTGAGTGCTGGGATTAAAGGTGTGCGTCACTACCACTCGGCTATGACTCTTAGTTTTGAAATTTGTCTTAGTAATTGATTCTGGTCACACAACTATTCCGCATCTCAAAATATGTGGCTTTCCCATTATCGCACCCTGCCCCAGTCTTTGCTTGGTACATGTGTAAACAGTAGACCCAGTTCATTTTCAGTGCTCATGCTTCTACCCTGACCAAATTCTAAGCAGTTCCTCAAATATATGTGGACAAAACACTTACCAAAGAAAATTTGCCTGGGTAGAAAAAACACAGTTATGGACATTATCAAGTTTGCAAAGAAGCACAGACAAGGCCATCTTGTTCAGCTTTTTGTTTTTAGATGAAAAGACACGTTCAAATGAGTTATGACCTGGATAATGTCCAAAAAGTCAGTGATATTTTGACTAAATTGTCATCTTGATGGTACACTATAACTAGCATGTGGTTCAGAATACACATTGGTAGTTTTTAAAACAATATCAATCGCTTTATAATTTCAAATTTCCAGAAAGTATCCCAACAATTTCATAAATTTTTTATTTTTTATTTTTTTTTTATTTTTTCGAGACAGGGTTTCTCTGTAGCTTTGGAGCCTGTCGTGGCACTAGCTCTTGTAGACCAGGCTGGCCTCCAACTCACAGAGATCCGCCTGCCTCTGCCTCCTGAGTGCTGGGATTAAAGGTGTGTGCCACTTTTTTTTTTGTTTGTGACTTGTCATTCAACATAGAATTTACCCTTAGAAATTTCTGGTCATCTAAAACACTGGCACAATCCTCTCTCTCTTGGGCTGGTCTCAGGTATCTCAGTCCAGTGTTTTGCTGTAGATCTGTGTATCTGTGTCTGTCGATGCTGCTTGAAGTTTCTATGATGACAATTAAGGTAAACATCAGTCTGATTACAGGGGAAGTCAATTTAGGCGTCCTCTCCACTGTTGCTTGATTTCTTCGAGAGATAATTCTTTCTCATTCTGTGCTTCTGACCCTTTCCTCGAGGATGAGGGAACAAAGAAGTGTTGATCTGTTTTCAGACTTTGTTCTGCCCCTTTAGTCTATCGGTCTGTCTAGTCTATTACCAGATTTTGGTAATAACTATCTGAAGCTTTTTTTTAATCATACATTGGAATTCAGAAACACAATATTTCTAGCTTTATATTTTTTCTAAAGATTGTTTTGATCATTTGTGGCGTCTTCTGTCATTCCATACAAAAGACTCTGTTTTTATAAGTGGGGTCTGATGTCTTCCAGTCTAGGCTGCTGTCTCTGAGTTCCCCTGGGTGGCTATACTTGTCCAGACTCTTTAGAATTCCAAGATTAGCAAGACAGCTGTAACTCTGGGTATCTCTGGAATCAAAGGCATGGGGTTCATGCATAAAAGGCTTTTCCTTCTGGGGAGGGGAGGAGTTAAGAGATTGCATTGAAAAGTTTTATTACATTCTTATGGACTTCTTTTATGTGCTTGTTTATGAATAGGTGTAGGTTTACACATGCTAGAACATACACATGTCACAGGACAGTCTGCAGAGACTGGCTCTCTGCTTCCAGCGTATTGGCTCCAGGGATGGAACTTAGGTTGTAAGCATTGGTGACATGAGTATTTACCTGCTAAGTGGCCTAAGAGATTTCATTTTATTTTTTCATTTGCTTACCTTGTAGTGAGTGGTTCTATCAGACATTATTTTGTTGTGTGACCTTGAACAAACCTTTTCTAATTCCCGAGGCTCGATTTTCCCTTCTCTAAAATGATGAAATGGTCTTCTAGTTAGCTTCAGATGTCAAGTTGGCACAGCTCTGAGTTATCTGAGAGAGTCTCATTTGGTGAGTTGCCTTGATCAGATTGGTAGTAGGCATGTCTGTGGGGTATTTTCTTGACTGTTAATTGGGGGTCCTAGGCAACTATGACAGTTACCGTCCCTAGGCAGGGGGTTCTAAACTATATATAGGAAAACTAAGTAGGCATGAGGCAGTGGTCAAGACAGCATGCTTCATTGCTCCATGCCTTGTGCTTTCTGCTTCCTGCATTATTTCCTGTTCTGACTTTCCTTGGTGATGGGTTGAGAGCTGGACATGTAAGCCAAATAAACCCTTTCCTAACCAGGTTGCTTTTGGTCAGTGTTTTTGTCACGGCCACAGGAAGGAAATTAGGACAAATGGATAGATTTCGTTGGGAAGTGTCTTGAAAGATGTAGTCAAGTTTGTTTCTACCACTGTATAGTAAGTATCACCTTCTCCAGTGATAATAATAATCTTGTCTCTAAGGATCATTATTTGCCAAATCCAGTTAGAGGCATAAAACTTAAAAACTGCTTCCTTCTGACCGAGCTCCCTTGGGCGGAGCACCTTGGGCAGTATAGTCTCACAAGTGCCAAGTATTCTTGTCTTACTTGTTTTCTATGTAACCCAGGATGACCTCAGACTTCCCATCCTCTCACACAGCCTCATCTGTCTGGTATCACCCATGCAAGACAGAGTGATAATCGACTTATGCCTGGGAGTAGAAATGAGGCCAGCCTATGAATGTGTGAGGGCGCACTGAGACTGTAGGGCAAATGGGAATATCAAAGACTCGTCAGGCCCAAGAACTTATTGGACACACCAGACCAAGGAAAAGGTGTAACTCCCTCACCTGGACACTATAAAGGTGTGGACCTCTAGCACTATGATAGCAAAAGCTCCCACCAGCCTGTCGTCTAACCACTGTGTGTGCGTGTGTGTGTGTGTGTGTGTGTGTGTGTGTGTGTGTGTAACGACTGGCAGTTAGAGAATGCTGGCGGTCCCCAGGGCTTCAATTCAGCTTGGTCAATACTGAGGTGGCCTAGTTGACTTTGACCTGCCAGTTCATTCGTTCACCCTCCTGGAGTTGCTGGCCACCCATCTTCCCATTCCTTTGTCCGGACCTGGTCCTGCCCTTTCACCTTGGCAGCTAGACCTATGTTAGGTTACAAAACCTATGACCCAGCAGATGCTGCTTTCTCAGCTTCTTTCCTGTACCTTATCAGAAGAGAGGCTCTTATGTCCCTATCAGGTTCCCTGGCTTTGCCTTCTCAAGCCTCTGTGAGGCAACAGACAGGCAGACAGGTGGATAGATAGATCTATAGATAGATAAAGTTACTGTGTGATGGGCAATGTAGGATCTGAGAGTTAATATTTGTAATTTAATATTGGAATAAAGAATTGTTGTCATTGAGACTGACGCATTTTCTAAGTGTATTATTATTCAATAAATGCTGACATTAAGGAAAGACATATTTTTTTATTTGAAGCACTTTCTCTCTCTCTCTCTCTCTCTCTCTCTCTCTCTCTCTCAGACACACACACACACACACACACACACACTGGTTAAAGGGGCACTTGAGGAAATACATTCTGGGGAAAGGAAGTAAAAAATGTAGAAGTTCTGAGGTAGACACAAGTATGTTTAAAAAACAAAAAGAAGCCAATAAAACTGTAGGGCTATGAGCAAAGATGACCAAAGTAGAAAAACTAAGCAGTAACTAGAATCGTGCCACAGAGGTCAGAGTAAGAAATATGGATTTTATTCTGTCGTGAATATGCTATGTCATAAACATAGATGAATTCATCTGTCTCTCTACATCTAGAATTTACTGAATAACAAAGATTACATTACATTACAATCCTGATTTCTCTTGGTAGGTTGACAATCAGGTTCCTCCATTCCAATCTTATCCATTAGACTACTACCCTTCACAATTGTGTATGTACGGTGTGCATGTACGTGTGTGTGTGCATGTGTGTTTGCGTGTGTGTGTCTACGTGTGCAGAATGCCTAGGAAAACTGTGAAAAGTGTACCAACTTCAGAGAAGCTTGGGAGCAGAGATCTGATTGAGATGTGAGGAAAAGTCTATCGTAGACCATTAAGAAACCTTGTAACCTGTAAGCTTACAGCTGTTCAGACACATAAGCTGTTCAATGTAGATTGAAAAAAAAATATTATCACTTTCCTTAAGGGCAGGCTATCCAGTATGTCAGTTTCAAGTAGACTGTCACAGGCAGAAATAGAAAACTGTACTCAAGCTGAACCTAGGAACAGAGGCAGAAGTCCTTCACTGTGGCAATTTTCCTGGATAAGGCCATGTCAAGTGACCGGGTCAGTTTGTTCCTTCCTTTATTGTCCCAGATAAAGAAGCTGTATCTAATGTTATTGGTCAACTCTTGTGTCTTGCGTTTCTGATGGGATTTACTATATTGTCAACAAGTATTGCTATTTTCTGGAGTGCTGGCAGATGGGAGTTGTTTGCTTGTGTACACAAGATGTAGCATCGTTCTTCCTTGTCACTTACACTCAAAATAGCTCAGGTTAAGGCTGCTGCTTTTCAGAATGGATTATTTCAAGGCTAAGTACAGCCTGAAGGCTGCTATTCCATGCAATACAGACTAAACTAGAGTGGGTCCTGCTTTTAGTCTTCCCTAAGCATTTCTCATATAGTCCAAGGTCAGAAATAACCAAAATGTCCAGTACCTTCTGAAGGGACAAAGGAACTGTGGTGTATGCATAGACCTGAGTATTATAAAGCTGGAGGAAGGAATGTGATATTGACGCACGCTCTAACAAGGATAAACCTTTAAGCACACTAAGCGAAAAATCCAGGCATGTCCCACAAAGCTTACCTTCCTAAGTGCACAGCTTAACGGCTCTTAGCTTTCATTTTTGTTTTTTTCCGAGGTCTGCAGAAGTAGCTCCGGCTGGTTTTAAACTTGCTACATAGTTGAGGTTGGCCTTCAACTCCTGATCTTTCTTCCACCTCCTCCCGAGCTAGGAAATTTATTTTTAACATACTCCCAGGGTTTTGTTCTCATCAGCACAGTCAAGTTAGAACATCTTATCACCTTAGAAAGAAATGGTGTTTGTCAGTGAAATTGTTACAATATGAAGCTGGGTTTGGTACAGTGTAAGTTTGAAGGTCAAATCAAAATATTGGGGAGGTGAATCAGAAAGTTAAGAGGAGAGAGCCAGTCTGGGAACACAATACTGGGAGTGTTTCTGGTGACAGGGACTGTTGCAAATTTATTTTTCACTTGTTTTCTAATGAAGATTCAGACTCTATATAATGCTGCATTGAAGAGTTGTTATTAGGGATTTAATATTCAGAGGAAAACGCCATCCATGTGGACTCTAAAGAGACTTTGGATTAAGAAGTCACTCAATCTCTATAACCCTAACGACCCCTCATTCCTGAGCTGTAGCTTCTGCTTCCTAGGGATCTGTGTATATGCTCCACTCAGCTTCCAGGGTACCCATTTCATTTTCATCTTATGCTCACACTATGGTTTACTCTATGCATATTTAGCTTCATTCATTTTCCATTCACATACACATTTTGATTCATACACATTTTGCAGCTATACCCTCTTTCTCTCCTCCCTGGCCTTTTACACTATTATCAGCGAAGGTCTGTATTTTTATAAACTACATAATACATAGTTCCCATTTTAAAGTTAATTATCTTTTCTTAAAATAAAAAATGAGGAATACTTTAAATTTTTATTCAAATATTTACCATTCTGGACCACTTTGTTTTCTTGTTCAATTCCAATTTCTAGCTGTTGTAACTTTTGCCAGAAGGGTTTCTTAAATAATTTTTTTTTAATTGTGAATCATCCCACAAGAAAGAAATCTCTTACTTTTTGTTTGTTAGGAAATAGTCTTTATTTAGCTTTTCTTCTTGAAGCATATATTATTGAAGAATATTTGGGAATTTAAAATTAGGTTCCCTTCTGTTTTGTATTGTTTCTGTTGAGAAGTCTGTAGTCATTCTTATCTTTTTTTCTTTCTTCCTTTTCTTGAATTTTCTCCCAACATAACATCCCAATTGATTAATTGGGAATTTTATGCAGTGTTCCCCAATCTCACTTGCTTCCCATTCTTTCCAGGTCCACCCTCCCACTCTGGTCCCCCCCCTAAAAAAAAAGACAAAAAAATACACTACATCCAATTTTTGTTGTCCATATACTCACTGGAGCATGGTCAGAATCCCAGTGTTCAGCCCCTTAAAGATAACCGAGTCATTCTTTTGTTTAATCATCTATGTAATATGATTCTCCCCAACCCACTCCCCTGATAATGTTGAAATTTCCCCTTTTGTAACAGGGCCCTAGTGACATGGGATACCCCTCTGTTAATAAAGATACTGGCTTGGCCTTATAGGGTAGAACAGAGCTAGGTAGGGAAAACTAAACTGAATGCTGGGAGAAAGAAGGGCGGAGTGAGGGAGAAGCCATGTAGCCCCCACCCCTGCCGGAGACAGACGCCAGATAGAACTTTACCTGGTAAACCACAGCCTCATAATACAGATTACTGGAGGTGGATTAATTTAAGATATGAGTTAGCCAGAAATATGCTTAAGCTATTAGCCAAACCATATTGCAAATGATATGGTTTCTGTGTGATTATTTTGGGGATGAACAGCCAGGAACAAACAAGAGGTCTCTTACTACACCTTAGACCTTAGCACAGTGGTCCTCCACCTTCCTAATGCTTGCTCCAACCCTGTATTAGTTCCTCATGTTGTGGTGATCCCAATGATAAAGTAATTTCTTTGCTACCTCATAACTGTGATTTTGTTACTGTTATGAATCATAATGTAAATATCTGATATGCACGATGGTCTTAGGTGACACCTGAGAAAGGGTTGTTCAAACCGCAAGGGGGTCACAATAGACAGGTTGAGAACCTCTGCCTTAGCACAACTAACACTGTATCAAAAGGAAGCATGTAGGCCCCATCACCTGCCGAAATGGGAACAAAGACCTAATTCTTTAAAATCTAGTCCATAGTTCCAGGAAAGTCCCTAAACTAACTGTGTGTTTTGGATTTTGTAGTTCTGCTTCTTGCTAACTGAAGTGCAACCACCAGAATGTGGGTTTGTACATAAAAGACAAAGGGTTATAAGGCTCAGGGCTGCATGATTTGGGAAAGTTCCCTGTATGGTGGACAGCCAGCAATAAAGATTTTCTCTGGTGGTCTCTAGTTGTCTTTCCTTAAAACTCAAAATGTTACTTATGGATTTTCAGAGATTTTGATATGGTATGTCTTTGTGCTGTTTACATAATGTTTTCCCCATAATGTTCATTGAGATTCTTTTTTTAAATTAATTAATTAATTTATTTATTTATTAAAGATTTCTGCCTCCTCCCCACCATCGCCTCCCATTTCCCTCCCTCTCCCCCGATCAAGTCCCCCTCCCTCGTCAGCCCAAAGAGCAATCAGGGTTCCCTGCCCTGTGGGAAGTCCAAGGACCACCCACCTCCATCCAGGTCTAGTCAGGTGAGCATCCAAACTGCCTAGGCTCACACAAAGCCAGTACGTGCAGTAGGACCAAAACCCATTGCCATTGTTCTTGAGTTCTCAGTAGTCCTCATTGTCCACTATGTTCAGCAGGTCCGGTTTTATCCCATGCTTTTTCAGACCCAGGCCAGCTGGCCTTGGTGAGTTCCTGATAGAACATCCCCATTGTCTCAGTGTGTGGGTGCACCCCTTGCAGTCCTGGGTTTCTTGCTCGTGCTCTCTCTCCTTCTGCTCCTGATTTGAACCTTGAGATTTCAGTCCGGTGCTCCAATGTGGGTCTCTGTCTCTGTCTCCTTTCATTGCCTGATAAAGGTTAATATTCAGGAGGATGCCTATATGTTTTTCTTTGGGTTCACCTTCTTATTTAGCTTCTCTAGGAACAGTCATCCATTGCTGGTGGGAATGAAAACTTGTGCAACCACTTTGGAAAGCAGTGTGGCGGTTTCTCAGGAAATTCGGGATCAACCTACCCCTGGAACCAGCAATACCACTCTTGGCAATATACCCAGGAGATGCCCTATCATACAACAAAAGTATATGCTCAACTATGTTCATAGCAGCATTATTTGTAATAGCCAGAACCTGGAAACAACCTAGATGCCCTGGATGGAAGAATGGATGAAGAAATGGAAGAATGGATGAAGAAAGTATGGAAGAATGGATGAAGAAAGTATGGAATATATACATATTAGAGTACTACTCAGCAGTAAAAAACAAGGACTTCTTGAATTTTGCATACAAATGGATAGAAATAGAAAACACTATCCTGAGTGAGGTAAGCCAGACCCAAAAAGAGGAACATGGGATGTAAGCACTCATAATTGGTTTCTAGCCATAAATAAAGGACATTGAGCATATAATTCGTGATCATTGAGATTCTTGAACATGCAGGCTTTTAATTTTTATCACATTTATATCTAAAAATTGGTTATTTCTTTGAATACATTTTTCAACTCTCGCTTCTGTTTCTTGGGACTTTCAATTACATGTGTTTCCATTATGAATTTATATTCTTTGTTTTGTTGGCATTTGTTTTTCTTCTTCTTCTGTATCATCATGGATACCCTTACTATGTTGCCAAAACACTGAACCTTTTCTTCTGAAATGCCTGGTTTGCTATCAGAGTCCATGCCTCTGAACAGTATGTTTCTGTTTTGCATTATTTTCATGTTAGAGCTTATATTTTTTCTGATTTTTTTAAACTGCAGACAAAAGTGTCCCATATGCATTCAGGGCCTTCAGAGGTCAAAAGAGGGTTTCAGATTTCCTGGAACTGGAATCACAGTAGTTACGAGCTGACATGTGAGCTCTGGGAACTGAATCCAGAACCTCTGACAGAGCAGCAAGTGTCAATCCATCTTTTCAGACCCTATTCTTCAGGTCTTGAGATTGTGTTTTAGTGTTTGTTTTCCATTTCTCCCTTGATTATGTTCAAATATTTTCTGAGCTTGTTTAAAGTATCAAGTCATTGTGTATTAATGCATCCACTCTGTCATTTCTTGTTCTATCACTGACTGACTTTTCTCCTAGTGTTAGACCCATTTTCCCATTACTTTTTATATTTAATAATTTTAAACTAGCTCATATGTTGTTGAGTTTCTGGACTTCTGTTATCTTCCTACCACAATGTTGGGTTTAACAGGTAGGCATTATAAGCTAGTTGTTCATTGCAATGTATTGTCTTGCCTTTTTTTTCTTTGTTGTTGTTGTTAAAACAGGATTTTTATAGAATTTACCTATGGGTTCTTCTGCCACAATCCTGTATCCTTCTTAGGTCTCTGCTGATTTCCTGCACATTACACAAATTCTGTTTCCTCTGAGTGGATGGAATTCTTTTATTGCTATGTGACCTGTGTAGATTTTTCTGCTTTCAGCACTCTTGCTGTTTCCTTTATCCAACCACATAGAATTTTCCCATAAACATGTATACAGCAAGAGACTCAAGATGCCCCTCGTGGTTGTCAACTTGAGTATATCTGGAATGAACTACAGTCCAGAAATGGAGGGCGAGCCTGTGGTCCAGATCTTGAGGCAGGAAGGCACACCTTTAATCTGGACCACACCTTCTGCTGGACACTTATGTCAGTACGGTAAGGATGATGAAAAGAGGACGTGTTTGTTCTTTGTTCTTTGCCTCCCTGCCCTTGTCTTGTCAGCATATCCATTATTTTAGAGGCATTAGAGCCTACTTCTTCGGGACTCCAGCATCTACTGAAGACCAGCTGAGACATCCAGCCTTGTAGGACTGAGCAGCTACTAGATTCTTGGACTTTCCATTCACAACTAGCCATTGTTGAACTACAGCCTGCAAGTCATTCCAATAAACTCTCACATATGTATGTAGGTATATGTATATATGCATGTATGTGTACACACATATATATTATACATAGATAGATTCATTCTTTAAGTTCTGTGACTCTAGAGAACCCTGACTAATACACCCTCTGAGCCATCTTACTTGCCCTAAATATCTTTTCTTATGCCTTTCCCTCCTTTTCTATGCTATATGCAATAGATTCCACTCAGCTTAGCCTCCCACGTACTGTTTTCTAAATTCATTATGTCTAGTTTACTTTACTTAAACGAGTTCTTTCTCTTTACATATGAGAAAGAGAGCAGGGCCCATTTTCCTTCCTTCCTTCCTTCGTTCCCTCCCTCCCTCCCTCCCTCCCTCTCTCTCTAAAACACAAAATTTGATTATGTAATCCTGGCTGTCCTAGCATCTTCTATGTAGACCAATCTGGACTTAGAATCAGAAAGATCAGCTTGTTTCTGCTTCCTAAGTACTGGGACTAAAGGTGTCCACTGCCACCCCTGTTGGACCCTCTTTCATTGCTCTTTTTTCTCATACATCAAAAACCTATGCTTCAAAAATATTTTTACAGATGTATTTTGCCCTAGCTTCTAAATGTGTATGATGGGGAAACAAGCTTAATACTAATTACTCCATGACAGAAGCAGCAGGTCTTTGAAAGTATAGTATGTGTCTTTTGTTTGCAGTACCAATAAAATCAGGGCCCTATACATGCTAATCAAGTGCTGTACCAGTTAGCCACATCTCCAGCCACAAAGCATGATTTTGAGAGCACATTCTGACCTAGTTTTTCTGGTCATTATGATTTTGCTGATGTCAACTCATATCTATTTTTTTAAGACCCAGTATGTGCTTTCAGTACTGTATTCTTTTAGAGATGATCACCAACCGTATAAGCCAGGCTGACCTTAAAGTTGTGATCCTCCTACCTCTGCCTTCCAAATGCTGAAAATGTAAGTATGCACCGCTGCGCCTAGCTAAGATTCAATGCCAGCTTTTCCAGAGCCCTCAGCTAGAGATAAGCTGCCTTTCCTTTGTTCTCCACACTACATGGATTCATTCACTGAAAATCTAAGCAGTCGTACGATGAGCTCTCTGCAGGTTCCAGGCACCACAACAGACTTTGGAGACATATCAAGACATTTCTCCTCTTTAAAAATAAGTGTTTTCTTGAGATGGAGGTTATCTACTGTGACCATGCTGTGCCAGGAAGGAGCATGCCACTCAGGTCCCAGTGAAGGGACACATAACGTTTGAGGGAATCTCAGTC
Organism: Microtus oregoni; assembly: GCF_018167655.1. Classification (NCBI taxonomy): domain Eukaryota; kingdom Metazoa; phylum Chordata; class Mammalia; order Rodentia; family Cricetidae; genus Microtus; species Microtus oregoni. Next base: position 4,853,472 of record NW_024543873.1, on the reverse strand, counting down.
AAAACAGTTCCCAGGAGATGTAATAGCTGGGAGATATGGGAGGGATCAGATGCGTTCTTAGCACTTTCTATTCAAACCCTCAGGGCCCCCCACTGACTGTGCAAACTCCTGGAGCCCAGGGATTATGTTTTGTTTATTTTCCCTTTACTCCCAACATAAACCATTTTGGTCACAGGGTCTGGCACATGCTAATAAATGTTTAGCAATTATCTGGAGGCATGAAACTGGAATATCTTATCTTTCTCTATTTGATCTGTCATCAAAAAAAAAATAACTTCGAACTGCAAAATAGTCTCACCACTAAAGTTCAAAGAAAGCAGAGCTGCAGTTCTAACCCTTGGCGACCCCGGATATGGGGCCATCCCCTTGTTGAACTTCATGGAAAGAAGTCTTGAATACATCAGTAGAAATAGTATAGATACTTGGCTACCATCTGTAAACCATGCTTACAGGAAGTTCTCAAGCCGACCTGCTGTCTGAGCTGGGAATGAATCCATTGGATCATCTCCCTAGTCCAGCTCAGATGCTGTTGCTCGCCTTATTACTCGGGTGATTGCCTGGATCCTTTGATTGGGTCCTGACATGAATTAACGATATGACTAGACTTCATGCCTGTCAACTTGTAACTGACAGGCATACATGATTTGGATCGATGTGTTGCGATAGAAAGGAGTCCATATACCTGAATGCTGGTTTCAGCTCTTTAAGTCACATTCACTATTGTATATCAGGCCTTGGAATGGAGCTCACTTGTAGAGGGTTTACTTAGTATTCATGGAGCCCAAGGTTCTATGTTCTTCTCCACCAATACTAGGATCCCTTAACTGAAATGTGTTGCTTCCTGTGGAATACATACCACTGTTATTACTGCTCTATCGACACATAGCACACTGAGTAGTTTATAAGCAAAAGTAGCTGCCACCATTCAGAAAGATGGAATTCCAGAAAGAAGATGTATCCCTCAAGAGCTTGCTGACCATGCCCAAGATAGCTCCTTCTCGCTGCATCCTTGCTTGGTAGAATGGAAAGGGAATAGATACCATGTACTTATGTGGTGGATAGCCTGAAAGAAAAGGATAAAGTCCCACAAACCTTTTATAAGGACACTAATGAAATCCAGAAAGGTGGAGCCAAACCGCCCCTTAAAAGTCCTTATCTTACAGCCCTGCTACATTGGGGATTATCTTTCAACATGAATTTTGGAGGAACATGAACTTTCAAATCATAAAAAAGTTAGATTGCCCAAATTGAACTGTGACATTTTTCTATTGATGTCAGCATTTTAGCCTTCAGATAATTATACAGGCAGAGGAGAAATGAGAAATTAAAATACACAGGATTTAGAGCGGGAGACATGGCACAGTGGTTCAGAGAACTTGTTGCTCTTGCACATAACGAAGATTCAGTTCCCAGCACCCACACTGTGCCTCACAACGGTCTATAATTCCAGTTCCAGGGGATCCGTTTCTGGCCTCCGAGGACACCAGGCATGCAAGGGATAAAAAGTTTTATATGCAGGGAAAACACCTGTGTACACACATTAAATAAATTCACAGGACTAAATCCATTGAACCAGAATCTAAGCATTTAACAAAAAATTTCAAGGAAAGACTATGTAGAAAATGTGGTTCCCAGACTAAAGCTGAATCCCATTTCTCTGGAAAGTAAGGCACTGCATCTTTGAAGAAGATACTGATATCCAGTTTTACCCCAGGAAAGAACAACTTTTTTTTTTTCAAGAACAACTTTTACACATATCCCAGAGTGGATAGCTACTTGTAATTTTGATGTGGTAGCAGGTTCTGGAAGAATCAGTGGCAGTTCCTTATGAAACAATAAATGGCCCATGTGAAACAGACAGTGAAAAAAAAAAAACAACACTGCAGATCAGTAAACTGACCCACCAGAGAAGGGCACTCAATGATGGCACTGTGAGAACGTTGGTTCATATCATTCCTTGTTTCAGGGAGCCGTCCTGTGCATTGGAGGAGACAGAGTGCCTGCCTGGCTTCTTCACTCCATACCACTCACATTCCTCCACTGGTACCAACCAAAAATGTCTTCAGACATAGTCACGTATCTCCCGAGAAGAGGAAATCCCTGCCTGCAAAGCGCTGCCCTCGAGAACAGCAGGACAGTGAGCTGGCTTGACTCTCAGGGCATTGGGGTTCCCTATAGGTTTTTTGTGGACATGGTTTTTGGCCCCTTTGTTTAGATGTGTTAGCAGCAATTGAGCAGACAGCTGAGAAAACAGCCAATCAATAGTCAGGAGCTGAATAGAGGAGAAAATGCGGAGCCCAATAGCCTGGATATACACTCCCGTCTAATTCAGAAGGAGGAGGTATTTCTGTCAAGAGGGAGGCTTTAGATTCAGAGAGACCTGTCCCTAACCACAACTCTCACTTCCTCCCTGAACCTTACTTTCCCCGACTGTATACACACGCATTTTATTTTCAGTTTGTTTTTGTGGTCATTTTGTTTCTTTTCTGAGACATGACCTTGCTATTATAAGCCAGGTTTACCTGTCTTAGCCCCTCAAGAGCTGAGATTATAGCACCATATCTAGCTTAATTTTAATATCTGTCATGGCAACTAATGTTGCCTTGTCTTCTAAGATGGAACATTGGTTCATCTGCTAGAACACTGAAGGAGGAGCTGCTCCAGCAAGAGAGGAGATCAGAGCTGAAATAAAACAGACAAGAATAGTTTGGAGTTCCCAAGGGCTTGCTATACCGATGAGAAGAGGCTGAAAAAGAAAGGGGTTGGGGAAGGAGCCAGTACACTGGTATACATGCTATAGACTAACCCCATGATTAACCAGAACTGCATGAAAGTGTGTGTGTGTGTGTGTGTGTGTGTGTGTTGGGGTAGGTGGTGGAGGGAATGGGAGGAGGGGAGGGAGTGGGAACTGGGATTGGTGTGTGAAATGAAAAAAAACATAGCTTGTTTTCTTTTTTAAAAAAATAAATAAAATAAGAAACAAGAAAAAGAAAAAAGAAAGTGTGTGTATGTGTGCACGTGTGTGCGCACACAGTCATGCTTTAGGAACACGAGCTGGTGGCACAGGGATATAAATAACACAGGAAGTAGGGGAATCACGCAGCATCATAAAAAATGTGGGTTGAATTTTAAACTTTCATCCCAGTGGGTTTTGAATGTTGAAGTAAACTTGATCTGGGGTCAAATCCTTTTGGGAAAGGGCAAAGTGACACTGAGAAGGCAAGTTTAAAAGGAGTGGAAATGCTTCCTCAAGCTACGCGAGGATGAGAGACAGTGTAGGTAGATAGGAAGTGAACGAGGCTTAGCACGTATTGCAGAATGCCATAAGCGATACCTATAGTCTGTAGTGGCATTTCGCTTGTATTTTAATAAATAAAGCTTGCCTGGGAATCAGGAAAGTAAAACAGCCACACTGGCCAACCTTACAGACCAGACAGCAATGACACACACCTTTAGTCCCAGTAGCCACACTGGTTGCCATAGAAATCGGGTGGTGCATGCCTTTAATCCCAGTGATGCACACCTTTAATCCCAGCCCTGGAGAGGAATATAAGATGAGAGGAAACAGCTCTCAGATACAGTCTCATTCTGAGACTGAGATTCCTGGAAGCAGGACTGCCATTTTGTGCTGAGGTCGAGGTAAGAGCCAGTGGCTGGCTGCTTTGTTTTTTGGATCTTCAGGTTGAACCCCAATTTCTCTCTCTGAGGTTTTATTAATAATGCTACACTAGTCAAGGAAGATAATTCTGAAATTTGGTTGGAATAGATGTAATCAAATAAAGTAGTTATGTTGGGTGCCATGGTGCATGCCATTAATCTCAGCCCTCAGAAGGCAGAGGCAGATGGATGCCAGTGAGTTCAAGGCCCACCTAGCCTATACAGCAATTCCCAGGCCAGTCAAGGCTATGCAATGGAATTATGTCTTTAAAAACCAATATAAACAAACCACTTGCTAGCCTTTGGGAGGGGGCAGTGCTATCTATTTAGGTCACCATATGACATTAAGAACTCAGTGACCATCTCGCTCTGACTATTCCGTGACTGGAGAAATTGTGCAGACTCGGATTTTGCCTCTCTTAATCCTGATCCTTTGCTCTCCATGGCTTTTCTTTGACATACATCTTCCTGTTTACTGTGACTGTCAAAGATTATCCTTGTGTCTTTGTCCATTTCCCAGGCATTCAGCCATTCCTAGAACTTAGTGTGTGACCATCAGCTAAAGTCAGAATCCTTTGAACTGCCCTTTGATCTATTCATTAGACCTCATATCTCTACATACAATACTGCTGATAGCTGCGTTTTTATTAACTTTTCCCCAAGTTTTAATCCTAACACTAAAATACAATCCCAATATACCCCGAAAATTGTTTTAAAAATCTATTATCGATGTGTTTTTACAGTTACTGGAGCGGTAAAATTTGCTCTCAACGGCATCATTACAATTTTCCTGTACTTAGAAAATGTATTTGATCCATGTTTTAAAGCCAAACTAGGGGGAGAAAGTAAATAAAATTACAGCCATCAACACTACTTAAGACTCAGCCGCCAGCGCCACATACAGCGGCAAATTGCTTGTAAACACATTAAAGCTCTTCTCGACAAAAGTGGGTCTTTTCTTTCCATCATGGTAAAATCTAGCCCCTTGAGAGGATGGCGGAGATAGAAGCTCGGAAGAAGCAAGATGTCCTTTCTGCATGTAGCCCAGCAACCTGTGGGCATGTAAGAATAAACAGTGGACCAATTCATCTTGGCATCCCAAGATCAAATAACCCAGACTACAGATTATATCTGGTGGATGGAGCAAGAGGGAGTGGGTGATGAATTTGCCTCCTCCGAATCCACTACCATTGCATAAAGCTATCCTTGGGGCTGGTAGGTTAATAAATATCAGAGAGAATCCACAGTCTTTTCTTTGTTAGCCTTGAGTCCTGAAGCTTCTGAGCAAGTAGGTGTCTGAACTGCACCCCATTCTCCTTCCCATACACCAGACCCTCCAAAGTTGCTGCCTTGTGAATGGGGATCTGGAGATCCTAAGCCTGGAATGGGGAGAATGAAGTTAATGCCAATGGAACGGTCCAGAAGACCACAGACAACATGAAAATTTCCATATCTCTGAGACATAAAAGCAGTGATGGATGGGTTGTGGGTGTAGCTCCCTGGTGAAGAATTTGCCTGACATGCACAGAACCCTCGGTCCAATTCTTGGCACTGCAAAAGGAAAAGGTAAAAATACCCCAGAATCAGACTACCAGCCATTCGAGTGGAAATCAGTAGTTTCTGTTGCCTCTTTGCTTGCATTCTCCCAGGTAGGTGAGTGCATTGCAGGCGGTTTTTAAGTATCTAAATGCTACTACCTCAATTCTGTGTACTTATCGTATAGGAAGTATCTATTCGTGGAGCTTAACAGTAAGATTTCCCCAGGAGCTTAAAAAGGGGACTCGTTACAAATTGAATCCCTCTTACTGTTTTCTTCCAATGCAATGTTCTAAAACTCCCTGTTACTCCAGTGCTCCTCAGTATCCTTTCAGCTTCAGGGTTCAAGGGTAACTCTTGTTTTGGGAGACTCTGTTAGACTTAAGCATTTAAGGCCTGAAAGTAATTCTTTTCTTATTCTTTTCATGGCAAAAGCAGCTCAAAACCCCTAAGCAGTCAGAAAGCAGTCTTTCTTTCTCATTGGAGAAATTTCAGTCTCATTGGAGTTTGGAAGGCTTGCCACAAGGCTATCATAGACTTCACTCGCAAACAGCTTTTCATTAAACATGACTCAGAAGTGCTGAAATCCAAAGGAGATGGATTACAATAATAAACAATTTCCAAATGTCACAGACCAAAAAAAAAAAACCCATAGATGTATTTGAATGGGTTCTGTGATTTTTCATAACAAGGAAAATAAATAAAAGTAAATGGTCTATAAAAATAGACTAAGGAAACTTTGTTTAGAGCTTGGAAGCAAGATGTATTTCTTCATTCGTACCCATTCACTTCCTCATTCTTGCCTACTGTCATTGAGTTTCTAAATGGATTTTCAAATTAGCTTCCTACAAAGATTTTGCTGTCATTTTCTACTGTTACATTTTCATACTTCCTATGAAGCTGTGATATTATCTCAGGATCTCTGTTTAGTCTTAAAGAACTTTAAATATTTTTATTTATACTGTTTCTCCCTCCCTCTCATCCTCCCCACCCTCTCGTGTGTGTGTGTGTGTGTGTGTGTGTGTGTGTGTGTGTGTGTATGCTCATGCATATATGTACTCATGCACACATGCATATTCCTCCAGTAAAATTTCAGCTATGGTTTTTGGGATGGCCTAATAAAAAAGTCATTCTTTTCTGGGACAAAGCTGGATATCAGTACCCTGTTCTTCAAAGAGCACGTATGTGGGGGTCAGAAGATAGCTTAGTAGTCAGGTCTCTCCGTCTACCCTTCAAAGGGCTCTGGGAATCAAACTTGCTTCACCAGAAATGGGCCATCTTGATAGCCCAAGATCTGCTTGTGGTAAGAGGGCACCACATTCATGTTGTACCCATGGAGGCCAGAAGAGGGCAATGGATCACCTGGAGATAACCAAAGGTCGTGAGCCAGCTGCCAGGTCAATCCAAGGAAGTCATGTCTTGCAATGTCTTCCTCTGCAGGAGCAGCAACGCTCTAAACCATCTCTCCACTCCCCAAGTTTTCGTCTTTTAAATTATAATCCTGGGGATAGGCCCCTTACCTAACTCAGTAGGCCCCTAGATATAGAATAGTTATCCACACATTCGCTCAATCAATGACAAGATGATGAAAAGTATGATTGAATAGGGTGTCCAAAGTGAACCATCACTAGAGCATTGGGACTTAGCCTGTTTTTCTGCAGCTTTCCTTCATTGTTATGTAGCCTCTTCCCATAGGATGACAGTGACTCCCACCATCTCTTCCCTTCGTGATTCCAACAGAAAAATGGGAGCACTTCTTTTCTAGTAAGTCCATCAGAAATCCCAGGTTTGTGATGTATTTGGTGTAGGTTGTGTAATCTGCTTGCCTCTGAAGCTACTGCTCTGCACATTTGTGCTGACCTTTGTCCTGTATCCAGCCCTAGGACTGAGTAGGGGATGAGGAGCTTGAGCTATGAGCTCTGTTGTGGTTCCATTGATTAGGCTTCGATGAATTGCATTCTGAAATAGTTGTTCGGCAGTTATAAAGTAATAGCTGTTGATTTTCAAGCATATATGTTGGGTAAACAGCGTAAGATTCGAGTCATCAATAATTGGAGAACGTAAGAGTGTTTGAGAGGTTTTTTTTTTCTTCTGCATGCCTTCCTTCCAGCTGTGGACTTTACTCTTTCATAATTATTGGATTGAGCTTTGAGACATTTTCCTACCTCACACAGATTTTTAAGTTATTTACTTATTTATTATTTTATATGAATGCTTGCCTGCCTGCGTGTATATACTCACCAAGTGAATGTCTGTTGCCTTAAGAGGTCTAAAGAGCAGGTCAGACTCCCCAGAAGTTAAGATACAGATGCTTGTGAGCCCCTGTGTTGGTGCTGGGAACTGAACCAGAGTCCTCTGCAAGAGCAGCAAATGCTCCTAACTGCTGAGCCATCTCTTCAGAGCCTCTGATATTTTTAATTCAGTTTTATAGGATTTATATTATTATAACTATCTTCTCTGCCTGTCTAGCATTTCAATACAATTCCAGGACAATGACAAGAAAACAAAAATCTAGATTTTATGTATTTTATGTTCCTTTTCAATTTCTTGCCTAATTATTCCAGTTCTGTCTCTCATGCACAGGAAAGATGCAGGTGTGTTAATGATGCTTCTTCACATCTATAGGCAAACTCTGCTCTTTGGCCCTAGAAGCTCAACTTCAGCTGCTTCTGTCACAGAATGATAAGAGGATGCTGACAGTTCGGAGTGCACAACTATCCACGCAACCCATCCCATCCTGTACATTTTCTCTAAGGACTTTGGGAGGAACTTTGGAATCATATTGATCCCTCCCACGGGTCATCACAGATTGCATACTTCTCTTCAACCTTGGGCAGTCTTCAGTCACGTCAGATCCTTTTCCCTTTCCTACCTTAGATTGGAGATAGTTTATGTTAGATGAGCCACCAATGATGGCAGGGATTTTTCCCTTCCCTACCTTAGACTGGAGATAGTCTACGTTAGATGAGCCTCCAATGATGGCAGGGGTTTTTGTTTGTTTACTTTCATTGTTGCTTTTTTTTTAAGCTGAAACAAAAAACAGAGGAAGGACTCACATGCCTTTAAAGGGATCCAGGTAAGAGCTGCTGCCTTCAGACATTTGTGAAGCTGTAGCATGGGCTTCCTGCTTCACTTTGCTTCTTCTTCAGCATGCACTGATGATCAGGCACACTGAGAATAGGGAGTATGCAGCAAAAGCATGAAGGGTGGATTTTTTTTGTTTTATTTTTTGAGACCATAGTTTAATCACAACATCTTTTCCTGTTATCTCTTCAACCCCTCCAATATACTCATCCCCCTCTCCCTCAAATTGATGGTCTCTTTTTCACTCTTATTGCATGCATATGTCTTTCTATATACATATGTCCCTAAATAGAACTTGTTGGCTCCATATAATGTTACTTGCATCCATCTTTTCCAAGGTAGACTGTGTGGCACTGGGCCACTAATTGGTGTCCTCTTCCCTGGGGAAGAGCACTTCTCCCATTCCCGGCTTGCCCCAGTTGCCTCTTTGTCTAGGGCTGAGGTTTCAAGAGCTTTTCTCAGCCCAGTTTACCATGTTCCTTGGTGTCACCCTTGCTCAGCTTCTGTTTGGGTGGCCATGGTGGTGAGATTCTATGGGTGTAGCTTCTGATGTTACTAGGAGACACAATCTCACAGCAAAATAGTTGATCCTAAGATTTAATTCTATTCAAAGAAGAAACTATGAAGGGCCTATTGTGATTCGGTGTGATCATGAAAATGGCACGGCATTCAATATCAGGGGTATCCTGGCTTGTTTAGGGATGCCTAACCCACTTGGAAATATGAACAGAGGTCCCCCTGAGAAAGAAAAATGTACATTGCACTTTAGAATTGAGTAAGATCTAGCTAAGCCTGGGGGGTGGTGAGAAAACCATGCCTGGAACACTTCTGTGAGGCTTCCAGAAAGAAGTAGGGCTTTCTGGAAAGTTAAGGAACCCCAGATGGTTCCAATGAATTTTGAATATAGAATAATAACCAAAGTTGGAACTTGATTGCAACCGCTTGAGCTAGAGCAGCAGTTCTCAACCTGTGGGTCACATCCCCTTTTGTAGGGACAAGCAACCCTTCCACAGGGGTTGCCCCAAACCATCAGAAAACAGATATTTACATTCTGATTCATAACAGTAGCAAAATTAACAGTTGTGAAGTAGCAACGAAAATTGTATTATGATTGGGGGTCAGCACAACATGAGGAACTTCATTAAAGGGTCGCAGCATTAGGAAGGTTGAGAAGCAGTGACCTAGAATAAGGCTTTACCGTAAATTCTAGAAGTAGGACTAAATATGGGGATGAGGAAAAAGAAGGCTCCAGGTGGGGCTCCTCGTTTTCCATTCTTGGTAAGTCAGTGGACTATGGCCATCACTTACTGATAGCAAAGACAGGCACAGAAGCATGGCTGATGGGGTAGATCCAGACTTCTGATAGAGACATGTCTAGTTGGAAATGTTTGAGAGACAGCCAATTGGATCATGAAGTCTGAAGCTCTGATGTGAAATGTCTGTGTTAGAGATATCTGCCACAGGAATGGGTGAAATCACCTTAGATTAGAAGGCCCAGCACTACTAACAAGTAGAATAATAATTATAATAATAGGGCCTTAATTGAGCTTTAGAGATCCTCATTTTCTCTTTGAGTAGAGGAAAAGAAATCATTAAAAAATAGGAAAATAAATGCTGTCATGAAAGTCAAAAGAAGATTTTACTTATTTATTTTGACATCTAATGAATTTAATAGTGGGTAGCCTATGCATTTCCAAGTCACATAGTCACATAAATGCCAGTACCACAATTAATTAGGAAGGAGCACTCCATCCCCCTCTATCCCCAGTTCCACTCTGGTACTCTTTGCTCAGCCCCTCATTCAGCCCTGACAACTAATTGGAGTAGGGAGGTCGCTAGTTAGTGCCTGGCTGCTCAGACCTGAAATAACCACACAGAAACTGTATTAATTAAATCACTACTTGGCCCATTAGCTCTAACTTATTGGCTAACTCCTACATATTAATTTAACCTATTTATATTAATCTGTGTATTACCACAGTCCTTTGGCTTACCCACTAATGTTCCAGCGTCTGTCTCTGGTAGGGCTCCATGGCTTCTCTCTGACTCTGCCTTCTTTCTCCCAGAATTCAGCTCAGTTTTCCCCACCTGAATCTACCCTGCCCTATCAATAGGCCAAGGCAATTTCTTTATTCACCAATAATACTCACAGCATACAGAGGAGAATCCCACATCAATTAATGATCTGTCTTCCATTGCCATATAGTGTTTTGCCTTTCCAGAATGATGTTCCAAGGGAATCATGAATATCCTTTTGAGTCTAGCTTCTTTTAGTTGGAAAAAGGTGCACCTGATATTCATCACTGTTCAATATGCCGGGCGGTGGTGGCACATGCCTTTAATCCCAGCACTCGGGAGGCAGAGGCAGGCGGATCTCTGTGAGTTCGAGACCAGCCTGGTCTACAGAGCTAGTTCCAGGACAGGTTCCAAAGCCACAGAGAAACCCTGTCTCGAAAAACCAAAAAAAAAAAAACTTGTTCCCAATTATTGATGGGTGACATCTACTGTATAATTTGTCACACTTCATCCATTCTCCAGTCGAAGGACTTTTGGGTTCCTTCCTTCCTTCCTTCCTTCCTTTCTTTTTTCTTTCTTTTCTACTCTTCTTTTGAGGCAGGATCTCAGTATGTAGCTCTGGCTGGTCTGCAGCTCACCACATGGACTGGTCTGGCCTTGAACTCACAGAGTTCCACCTGCCTCTGCCTTGTGTTGGGATTACAGGTATGCACCGCCACATGCAGGTGTTAGGTTTTCTCTAAGACACTCTAATAAGTAAGTGGAAGTATTCCCACAGCCATTTGGCTTAAAATATTGGTGCATAAGGATGTTCTATATTCAAAGGAACAAAGGACACATGTTCATAGAAAGGACATGAATGGACTATTTGTCCTGTTGCTGGTTCATTAGGTGGCCCTGCTTTTCAAGCTCCCATAGATACAGAATATAGAAAAAAGGGGAGGTGCCTCTGAGACTCCGAACATTCCATCGCAAATGATGTTGAGCAATTACTGCCCTTTTCTTTAAAACTTTCACCTAAGTTGAACAATCATTCACTTAGATGCGTACTCGTGTAGAAAAGAGGTCATTCTCCACAGAGAGGCAGTAGAGCACCAAGTTTGGATGCTGACCCTGAGGCCAAATTATATGTTTGAATACTACTTTTGTTGTCTCACTATCTGTTTTTCCATCTCTGAAGGCGATAATTATACCAGCAGATTCCAGTGCGAGGCCGGAATGTCTTAGTACAGGTCACTGGTGTTAGAACAGTAGCTGGCACATAGCACTGCCCCGAGACTGAGAAGTTCTTGATATTTTTTTTGTCAGTGCAGCAAGGGTAGTTGTTGAGATATTGTGGTTGCTCTCCATCTACTTTCATTTTCTTATATACAGGACTATTTTAGATTATTTTCGCTGCCAGGATTTAGTGAGTTGTGTTGCAGGGTATAAAGTCTGTCTTCCCAGACATTGAATTCATGGAATCCCAGAGATGGGAATGGAACGGAAGGGAAGTAGCCATCTTTAGAGTATACAGAGGCAAGAGTTTTTTGGCAAGCCTTAAGAAGGTCTTAGCTACCAGTCTGGGAAGAGAAGAGTACTGGGGTCAGTGCCTTGGTCAACTCCCAGTGGTAATAAATTTGAGGTCAACTTTAGAAGTCTGGCTAGATTCTAGGACCATGTTGTTTACTTAAGCTGAAGTGAAAAGAGTATCCACGTAGTCCACGGTTCTAGTGGTTCAAGAGCACAGCATGAATATTCTGTTGGCTTCTGATGGGGACTTCATCATTACAGCAGATGCCAGGGAAATGGAAGAGGAAATAGGAACACAAAAATAGACCAGACATGCTACATGCTTTAAGAAAACCAATCTTAAGATGTATTCATTCCCTGGGAATCCTGGCCAAAATTTATCAGAGTCTTTAAAGACTTACCTTCTATTTTAAATTTTCATGATGACAAACACTATTTGAACATCACCGTAGGTCATGAGACTTTATGGATTGACTGATCAACCTGGAGTGAACGCTATTATTGGCAGAGGCTTTCCTTCTGGCATTAAAAGGCAAACAGCTGTGCCTCACCGTTGGTCCCCAGAAGTGGTAAATTAGAGCTGCTAATGTAATTTGACTCTCTCACAGTCCCGTAGAACTCTGTTATCCCACTCTCCATTCACTTTTTGGTTGAGTGTCTGGGAATTTTTTTTAATTAAAGTATTTAAAGTATTTTTTCCATAGAAGTTTTATTTTAAAATTTTATTTTAATACTATTTTATTTTTTGTATGCATGAGCATTTGCCTTCATCTATGTCTGTGAACCTGTGCTTATCTGAGGAGGCCCCCGGAGGTGGAGTGGTAGGTGGCTGTGAACCACCAAAGGACCCTAGGTCCTCAAAAGAGCAGTAAGTACTCTTAACAACTCAGTCATATCTCCAGTCCTTTGGTTTTTGATAGAATCTCATTCTGTATCCCAGACTGACTTCCAATTCACAGTCTTTCTGCATCACCTTCCCAAAGTCGGGGACTGGGAAATCTTGCTGGGAAACGTTTCTTTGTGTTTTTGTTTTTGTTTCTTTGAAATGTAGTTTCTTTGAAAAATATAGTTTCGACTAGCCTTAAACTTACTGCATTCCCAAGGATGACTTTAAACTTCTGATCCTCTTGTGTCTGCTCCCCAAGTGTTAGGAGAACAGTATGTGCCACCACACTTGGGTTCTGTGGTGCTAAGGATGGAACTCGGGGCTTCATATATGGAAGTGTTCTCCCAACTGAGCTTCTTTCCTAGCCTGACTTTTTTTTCCTTAAAAATAGGTTTATTTTATTTTATGTGTGTATGATTGTTTTGCCTGCATGTATGTATCTGTACCACATTTGTGCATGGTGCCTAAGAAGGTCAGACAGGATAATACAGCTCCTGCAACACAGGGTGGGGAAAATATGTCTACCACGTAGCTCTGGAAATGGAACCCAGATCCTCTGCAGGAACAGCATGTGCTCTTAGCTACGGAGCCATCCCTTCAGCCCCAAGATATTTTCCTAAAGTGGCCATATGGAGCTGACTTATCTTGGAATCTTCTTCTGACTTCATTCCTTCTGCCTAGGACGTGCTCGGAGGCACAGCCTGTGGCCCTAAACTGAAGGGCGCAGGTCTGACACGTCAAGACTAGCAGAGCTTTACGTTACTTTAAAACACGCAGGCCTGCTGAGGCCCATTCCGTGCAGCCTCAACTAATCACCTACCCCAAAGGAGGGAAACTGTGGCTGAAGTGAGCAGATCTGAGAACCAGGGGTAGGAAGAGAATATACTCTGTTGATTGGCCCTTTATGCCGCTCTCAGCAACTTGAAATGAGCTGGAAGCATATTGTGAAGCTTGTACAGGAAGAAGGCCTCCATGGGCTGAACACTTGCCTAGCATGCTTTAGGCCCTGGAGAAAACAAACAAACAAATGAACAATAAGGTGTCATAGTGATGAGCAGAGGGTGGTGGGAAATGCCTGTAATCTCACCACTCAAAAGGTGGAGATGATAAAAAACATTAATGATAACCTTTGCTGGAGAGGTTGTGGAGGAAGGGGTTCCCTCATCCATTGCTGGTGGGAATGCAAACTTGTGCAACCACTTTGGAAAGCAGTGTGGTGGTTTCTCAGGAAATTCGGGATCAACCTACCCCAGGACCCAGCAATACCACTCTTGGCAATATACCCAAGAGATGCCCTATCATACAACAAAAGTATATGCTCAACTATGTTCATAGCAGCATTGTTTGTAATAGCCAGAACCTGGAAACAACCTAGATGCCCTTCAATGGAAGAATGGATGAAGAAAGTATGGGATATATACATATTAGAGTACTACTCAGCAGTAAAAAACAATGACTTCTTGAATTTTGCATGCAAATGGATGGAAATAGAAAACGCTATCCTGAGTGAGGTAAGCCAGACCCAAAAAGATGAACATGGGATGTACTCACTCATATTTGGTTTCTAGCCATAAATAAAGGACATTGAGCCTATAATTCGTGATCCTAGAGAAGCTAAATAAGAAGGTGAACCCAAAGAAAAACATATAGGCATCCTCCTGAATATTAACCTTCATCAGGCGATGAAAGGAGACAGAGACAGAGACCTACATTGTAGCACCGGACTGAAATCTCAAGGTCCAAATCAGGAGCAGAAGGAGAGAGAGAGCACAAGCCAGGAACCCAGGACCGCGAGGGATGCACCCACACCTTGAGACAATGGGGATGTTCTTCTGGGAACTCACCAAGGCCAGCTGGCCTGGGTCTGAAAAAGCCTGGGATAAAACCGGACTTGCTGAACATAGCGGACAATGAGGACTACTGAGAACTCAAGAACAATGGCAATGGGTTTTTGATCCTACTGCAAGTACTGGCTTTGGGGGAGCCTAGGCAGTTTGTATGCTCACCTTACTAGACCTGGATGGAGGTGGGTGGTCCTTGGACTTCCCACAGGGCAAGGAACCCTGATTGCTCTTTGGGCTGACGAGGGAGGCGGACTTGATCGGGGGAGGGGGAGGGAAATGGGAGGCGGTGGCGGGGAGGAGGCAGAAATCTTTAATAAATAAATAAATTAATTAATTAAAAAAAGAAAAGAAAAGAAAAGAAAAGAAAGGTGGAGATGAGAGAATCCTGGGAGAATACGAGTTTGGGTTACAAAGCAAAACCTAGCGTTAACAAAGGAAGAGAGAAAGAAAGAAAGAAAGAAAGCCTAAATGCTCCATTTTAAAGATAGCATAATCCTGAGAAAGCTTCCTTGTTCACACATGCTTGGAACATCTACTGCTACCAAAGGAGGGCCAACACTTCACACCGTCTGTGTTTCCCTGTTGTAATAAGAGTTTGTAATGACCAATATACAATAGCCATTAGAGTCAGATGTGTGAGGAACCCGGGTGTCTGGGAAGAGTTCTCAGGCCTGTTGCCTGTTAGATGGTGTGGTAATCTAAGGCTCTGACTTGGTGGCACATCTTCCTTTGACTGCCATCCAAGAAAGTGGAACATGAATCAATTGTGTGTCTGCGTGCTTGGAGTCTAATAGTTTTCTTCCATAGCTATTCTCTCTCTCTCTCTCTCTCTCTCTCTCTCTCTTCTCTCTCTCTCTCTCTCTCTCTCTCTCTCTCTCTCTCTCTTTCCAGAAACCCAATTGTCACTTGGAAAAAACAACTATACCACGTTCCATAAACTAGCTTACTTTGAATCATGCTGATGCCTCTCCATAAAACTAGGCAAGAGTATTTGACAGACCTTTGCGAGCACCCTTAGAGGAGGAAATAGGCCTTTTTTTCTCCTTTCCTCATTCTTTTGCCTGGAATGTAGACATCATAGAGTTTTATCAACCATCTCAAGACACGAGGATGAGGGTTCTACCCTAGGGATACCAGAGCAGAGAGCGAAAAGGAAGCTGTGTGTTTCATAATAGCTCTCTATAAGTATACATACTTTTATAAAAAGTTTTGATTACAGGTAAGCCATTGTTCATTACTTGTTCTTAGAGACATAAAGTGAATGCTAAGAAGTTACCTACAGAATGGAAGTTAGAGAGTTTGCGTTGCCTGAAAAACTTGAAGCATGGTCCCCAAAACCATGTGATTTTCCAACCCTTAGGACAGTCCCCAAGGCACTTATCTCCTATCTACAGGAAGGGAGTTGCTGAAATTGTTTACCCAGAGGGGTAAACGGCAGCAGCTCTCTCAGGACCAGACAACTAGGACAAGCTGTGGTGGGAGGTGATCTCAGAGAAGAGAATGTGGGACAAACGGCGAATCTTTCAAGACCTCGCTCCATCACTACGTCGGAGTTCTTACTCTTCACACCTGGTATATGGCAATTGCTTTGATACTTATTGTGAGGTCTTGCATGTTGTCTCTACCTCTCACATGTTCAAATGGTTTTTATTTACTTTATCTAGTTTCCCCACAGAGTTTTGACATGAGACACTAGAGGTTTTGAATGGCTACGAAAAAAATGTCATTCACCTTCAGATGTGGCAGCATGGACAGCTACCTCAAGACCTGGGAGAAACATGGAAACATGGAAGGATTTAGCACTTGAAGTTAGACACACGTGGGGGACATGAAGTTGGGTAGTTTCTTTTCGCACAGGGCATTGGTGAATTTGAACCTCTTTCTGACATGCCTGTCTATTACACAGAAACCTCATGTAAGTTGCCCAGGCTGTCTCGAAAGGGTATAGTGTTTATTTCAGATAGTCCTGTTGTCTTCCCAAGCTGTGTCTGCAGTTGTGGGAACAGTACTGTGTGTTTTCCTTTGAGGAACATGTTCTGAGATGTCCCTCTCTACCTCCTCTTCCTTTGTCTCTTCCCTGCATTTGTCTCTCCCGCCCCCTGGTTCTCCATTCACGTACGGAGTTTGAAGGGAGAGGTCTCTGGTTCAAAGTCTCCATATAAACTTGAACCTAGTTAGTCTAAAAGTTCCATCTTAGAGCTTCAGGTGTGGGCATGTGGCCCAAACCAGGCCAAAATAAATCAGGCTTAGGAATTATACCGGACCTCCTCGGAACGAAGTACTGTCCCCTCGATGGGTTGTCATTTAGGTGCGAAAATGGGCCTTCTAGAGACTGCAGATGAAGAAAGGAGAGCGTAGATTCCTAACCCCACAGCTGGAGCAACAGCACACAGCTGAGCCAGGAGACAAAAACGCCCATGGGCATTTCACTCACTCACCTAGCAAATGCACTTTATTTTCAGTGCTGGGTGTGGCACCAAGGCCATCACATCTGCTAGGCAAGTGCCCTACCATTGAGCTGTACCCTAATCAGGGCCCTCCGTTCTTAAATCATCTTCACTTTGATTTTTGCCACTTATAACCAGAAGTCTTGTAAATACTCCCCTATATACTTTCTGCGTACCACATCTCCCTGACCCATTTTGCTTACAGAAAAAAAATCACTTCCTGATAGTGTCTGTGAATTGTTCCACGGTGGTGTAGGTCCTTTCCCCCTTTCAGATTAGGCAAATAAGCAAAGACTTTGTTTTCCCTTGCTTTCCATCTCTTCGGGCCAGGCACAAGAGGCCAACAACCATCTGCTTTGTTGCTCGTCTTGCTGTGCTTGTTTGCTTTCTCAAGCATTGCCTTATTCAGGGAATTAATCTGGATAGTCCAAGAGTGGGAGGGAATAGAAGCAAATGTTTGAAAAAACACAGAAAACAAACAGACAAATATGAGAGGGTTTGGGGAAACCCCTTAAACAACCAAGAAGATAAAACGGAAGAGTGTTCAATTGTTATGAAAGCCCATTGCTTCTATGTGAAATGTCCTGTGTCTTTGAAGTGCTCCGGGAGATATAACTGAACCGCCAAAGGAAATGGAGAGGAATTCCGCCTTCTAGCCTTGAAAGGGAATTCTAATGCCCAAGCTTACTGTAGAAGAAGCGGAGTTATCTGCTTTTAGTTTTCAGTTGTTGAAAGGAATAGGCAAAGACCTCTAGCATTTTAAGTATGCACTGGAGGTATTGAACTATGTGTTGTGCAACCATTATCACCACCAACCTCCAGAGCTCTACATATTTTGTGAGGCTGAAACTCTGTCCCAGAGAGGAGGAGCAAGGAAAGAGATATCTTGATGAAGCAAGCCATTATGGGGTTAGCCAGAAACCTGGCACTAGGGAAATTCCCAAGAATTCGCAAGGATGACCCTAGCTAAGACTCCTAGCAATAGTGGAGAGGGAGGGCACCTGATCTGACCTTCCCCAGTAATCAGATTGGTGACTACCCTAGTTGTCATCATAGAACCTTCAGCCAGTAACTGATGGAAGCAGATGCAGAGATCCACAGCTAAGCACTAGGCTAAACTCCCAGAGTCCAGTGGAAAAGAGGAAGGAGGATCATATGAGCAAAGGGGCAAGACTAAGATGGGGATACCCCTAGAAAACAGCTGACCTGACCTAGTGGGAGCTCACTGACTCCAGACTGACAGTTGGGGAACCTGCATAAGACCAAACTAGGCCCTCTGAATGTGACTGACAGTTGTGTGGCTTAGGGAGTCTGTGGGCCACTAGCAGTGGAAGCAGTATTTATTCCTAGTGCATGAACTGGCTTATTGGAGCCCATTCCCTATTGAGGGATATCTTGCTCAGCCTACATACAGGGGGAGGGCCTTGGTCCTGCCTCAAGTGATGTGACAGATTTGTTGACTCCCCATGGAAGGCCTTACCCTCTCTGAGGAGCAGTTCGGGGGGGGTAGTGGGAAAGTAGGGGGAGTGGGAGAAGGGGAGGGAAAGGGAACTGGTATTGTTCTGTAAAATAAAAAGATTGTTTCAAAAGAAAGAAGAAAGAAACTGTCCCAATCAAACCATAAGCCCTAGTTCTCTTTTCCCAGACCCTAGACACTACCACTCGACTTTCTGTGTCTCTGAATTAGAACATTCCTGGTACCTTCCATACACAGAATCATACAGGAGCCTGTTCTGGGAATGAATTAGTCTTTGTATGCTCAAGATGTTGTGTTGCAGGATTCCCTTCTGTTTATAGGAAAATGATATTCTAATGCATGTATATAATATATTAATGTATTCCATCATTCAATATATAATTTACTCATTGATAATAAACACTTGGATCAATGTCACACTTAGGCTGTTGTGAATAATACTGGTATGGATGAGGGTGTACTCTTGTATTTTTGAGACTCCGCTTTCCATTGGGGTTGGTGATTCCTTATGGCAACTGTTTTTAATTTATCAAAGAACCACAAAATTACTTTTTACCATGGCTGTTGAAAGGAGAGAGGGTCCCTTTGTTCTGGCCACCAGGCTAGCTTACACCGGAAATAATCACACAGAAACTGTATTAATTAAAATACTGCTTGGTCATTAGCTCTAGCCTCTTATTGGCTAACTCTCACATCTTGATTTAACCCATTTCTATTAATCTGTGTCCACCTCGAGGTCGTGGCTTACTGGGAAAGATTTAGCATGTCTGACCTGGCGTCTCCATGGTGGCTCTCTCTCTGATTCTGGTTTCTTCCTCCCAGAATTCAGTTCTGTCTCCCCGCCTACCTAAGTTCTGCCCTATCACCAGGCCCAAAGCAGTTTCTGTATTAACCAATGAAAGTGATACAAATACAGAAGGACCTCCTACACCACATGGCTATCATGTTAATTCTCACCAGCGAAGCACCAAACATTTTTGTGCTTTACCATTCTTAATTTTCTACCAACACTTTCCATTTCTTCTGATGTACTCTGGCCATCTTTGTATCTACGAGTTTTGTTTTCTATTGTCTTTGTTTCCCCACTATCCAATGATGCTGACCTTTTCCCCACGTCTATTGGCAGCTGTTTGTGTATCCTGCTTGAGAAAGCATCTATTTAACTCTTTGCCTGTTTTCCACTAGCTTCTGGCTTTGGTTATTGTTGCTCAAACTGTATGATGTCACCCTTAAGATTTTATAACAAAATTTTGTCACCCTCAAACTTCTTATAACATTTTAAGATTGTTATCAACTACATTCATTTTGTGTGCATGTGTATGTGTGTGTGTATACACAAAGAGCCCTGAGGACAACTTGTGAGAGGTGGTCACCTCCTTCTACCGTGTGTGTCCCAGGGTTCCAGCTTGCCAACAGGCAGCCCTACCCTACTAAGGCATAGTGACTAAGCCATCTCTATGGCCCCAGCTACTACTTTGTGATCAACTACACTATATGGTAGAAATATAGTCGTGGTCAAGGCAGAGATCATGTCTGCAAGAATCTAAAGGGTGAAAGGGAAAAACAAAAACAATTTAATATAGTGTGATAAATCTAGCGATAATTATGATTGTAGTATTAAGAATTTCGAGGAGATTGACTGTGACAACTTGTGAGAGCAAATGAGGGAAGTCTAAAGCTTTCCTGGGATCACAGTACTTAAGCCCGGTCTCAAAGGATGTTATCCAGGCAGAAAGGCATCTAAGCAAGAAAAGAAACTATTACTGCACGTGATAGCAGGGTGAATGCTAGAAAACACGAACTTTTGCCTGCTGTTGAGGGAAATCTAAAGCAGGCAGTGGGAAGTCCTAGTAGACATCACAGGCTAGTTTAATAAAAAATATTTTAAAAGATAAGACAGGATCTCATATATCAACCGCTGGCCTTGAATAAAAGCTGAGGGCAGATTCTTGATCATGCTGCCTGCAGTACTTCTAGGCAAATAATCTACCAGCCTGCCACATTCCCATCCCACGATAATTTGTGTGTGTGTGGCACGGCTCCAAAAATAGAGTTGTATGTACATTCTGCTGAACACAATGAACCCAGATTTCAACTGCCTCAGGCACAGCGCTGCTGACCCCAGCAAGCAAAGACTAGGAAGCTGCTTCAGGTAGAACATTTGGCACTTATGTGAAGAACAGACTGAAGGCAAATGTTAGTTTAGACTAACCAAGCATATAAAGAACAACCACCAGGACTTGGTAGGGTGAAGGCAGTGAGGAGAAACCAATGGAGTTTCTAGTTTGGACAGTTTGCGGGGGGGGGGGCAACTTACAAGAAGGGGAAAGGGTATGAATTTAGAGGCAGACAGAAAGCTTTGATTCACTTTGAGATTCCTGGCTAGAGGTGTCTAGTCTACAGTGCTCATAGTCTCACAACTTTCATTGGTCATGAAGAACTAATTCAGTGCGGGGATTTTCAGAGCTTTAAAAGAAGCCATGGTGGACATGGTGGTGCATACCTATCATCTCAGGACTTGAGAAGCAGAGGCAGGAAAATCAGGATCTTAAGGCCAGGGTCAGTTACACAGGGAGTCCAATGCTGGTCTGACTTACTTGAGACCCCGTCTCAGCAAAATCAAATAAACAAACAAAAGCTCAGCCATGGCAGTAGCTGTGACAGTGAGTCACCTTCTTTAAAATCTCTCTCACACCATAGCCTCAAAGAAGCAATAGGTCCTATAAAACCATAGGACTCTGCTCCCTTGGGTATAACTAAATACAACAGGGATAGACATCTGCCTCAGATAGGCTCAGCTGGATTCTTTCTCACGAGAACCAAGCACTGGAGTCCAGGGAACAAGTCCGTTTTTTGGTGGGATATCAAGTTCGAAGATAATATTGATCAACGGTTTTCAATATCTGGTCCTCAGAATATGAAAACGAATTCTCTGGGAACGTATTAGGAATGCAAATTCTCAT
This sequence comes from Microtus oregoni, assembly GCF_018167655.1. Taxonomy (NCBI): domain Eukaryota; kingdom Metazoa; phylum Chordata; class Mammalia; order Rodentia; family Cricetidae; genus Microtus; species Microtus oregoni. The sequence goes on along the minus strand of NW_024543873.1, from coordinate 4,832,050 downwards.
ATCCCTTCTCACGGCTGCTGGATCCGAGTCTTGAGGCGCTCCACAGCAATCCGTTTTCCGGGTCTTCCAGGTGCCTCAGATGCAGGCTGTTGTTAGGGAAGCCTGCTCTAACAATAGTGCTAGAGTCTGGTAGGTGATATGAAGGCTGGTGGTCATAAAGCAGGCAGTCAGGAGGGCTTGCAGGAAAAGGCACAGGAGCAGAGAGAGGCATAGGCAGGGGCTGGGGACTGGAGCATGGGCAGAAGAAAGAAGCTGCCTGACAGTCTTCTAGAATGTGAGGCCTGATTGCTCTTGCTAGAAATTGGAATTTGTGAAGTTTTGTCTGTCACAGCACAAGCATCTTTTTGTTCATCTGTATACAGCACAGGCTGCCCTCAAACTTGCTATATAAATGAGGAAGATTTCGAACTTCTGATCCTCCTGCGTCCACCTCCTGAGCGCTAGAAATGTTGATGTCCACCATGCCTGGCTTATGCAGTGTGCTGGGGACAGAACCCAGGGCTTCCTGTACGCTGGGCATGCACTGCACCAACTGAACTACATCCCCAAACACCAGATACTGTTCATTTTATTTTATTTATTTATAGACAGGGTCTCACTATATACCCCAGGCTGCTATCAAATCTGTGATCCTGCTGCCTCAGCTTCCTCCTTGATGGTATTAGAAGCATGATTGTTATCCCGGCCTTAAAAGTATCTTTTATTTGGGTAGCTATTCTCTCTCTCTTTTTTCTTTTTATTTATTTATTAATTAAAAATTTCTACCTTCTCCCATTTCCCTCCCCCTCCTCCCACTCCCTCTCCCCCTCTCTCTCCAGTCCTAAGAGCAGTCAGGGTTTCCTGTCCTGTGGGAAGTCCAAGGTCCTCCCCCCTCCATCCAGGTCTATCTAGGAAGGGGAGCATCCAAACAGACTAGTCTCCCACAAGGCCAGTCCATGCAGTAGAATCAAAACTCAGTGCCATTGTCCTTGGCTTCTCAGTCCGCCCTCATTGTCAGGCACATTCACAGAGTCCAGTTGATCACATGCTCCATCAGTCCCAGTCCAGCTGGCGCTATTCTCTTTTTTACTTAGAAGTATCTCAACTTGTCAGTGCTTTTCACCACTGCTTTGCTATGCATTTATAGTGGGACTGTTCCTCCAGATTTCAGAAAGGTCAGCAGCTAGACTTGGTTGGTTCTTGTTTTTTTTATTATTTATTAAAAATTTCTGCCTCCTCCAATCCCCCCAATTCCCTCCCCCTCCCCCCACATTCCCTCCTCTTCCCTCTCCAGTCCTAAGAGCAGTCCGGGTGCCCTGCCCTGTGGGAAGTCCAAGGCCCTCCCTCCTCCATCCAGGTCTAGGAAGGTGAGCATCCAAACAGACTAGGCCCCCCAAAAGCCAGTACATGCAGTAGAGACAAATCCCAGTGCCATTATCATTGGCTTCTCAGTCAGCCCTCATTGTCAACCACATTCAGAGAGTCCAGTTTGATCACATGCTCGTTCAGTCCCAGTCCAGCTGGCCTTGGTGAGCTCCCATTAGATAAGTCACACCTGTCTCCGTGGGTGGACACACCTGTCGCGGTCCTGACTTCCTTGCTCATGTTCTCCCTCCTTCTGCTCTTCATCTGGACCTTGGGAGCTCAGTCCAGTGCTCCAATGTGGGTCTCTGTCTCTATCTCCACCCATTGCCAGATGAAGGTTCTATGGTGATGTGCAAGATTTATTTATTAAGCATACAATGTACTGCTGGCAAGGAGATTGTGAGCCACCATGTGGGTGCTGGGAATTGAACTTGGGACCTCTGGAAGAGCAGCCAGTGCTCTTACCCTCTGAGGTATCTCTCCAGCCCCTGGTTCTTGTTTGAGAAGCCAACGTTAGACAGCAGAGGAGTTGGGAAGACTCATTGTGCAAGACATGGATACTGACTTTGAGATTGCCTACCAAACAGTAAGGGAATGTTAGCTGCACTTCAATGGGTAAGATTTGTCTTTTTATGGCCTATTTTTTTAAGCAGGAATCCTGCTAATTGGTTTAGCTAAGGACCACCTCCCACAATTTCTCCTCAAATGAATCCTCCCCCATCAAGATGGATCCTTTACCATCCCCCAGGTGGTGCTCATCCCTGGCCTGCCTTTAGCAAGAATCCTGTTAGAGCAGTTTAGTCAGAAGGCTCCCTGGACACTGACATTTCCCCTCAATAAATTGCAGCCTGTTCTCAAACATGCTTCTGGGCTACACATTTCCTTATAATATCTAGAATTTAGTCCGGTTTAATGACATGCACACTTTTCCTCAGGTCTAAAAGAGAAAAAGAATCTGTTTTAGCTATCCTGAGTGTTGCACAGCTTTGTTTCCTTGTCAAGTGATAGTGGGAGAAGGAGAGAACAAGGAAGCCAAAACCAAGCCTAAGGCCCAGCATGAAAGAATATGTCCTTACAGACATTCTTGCTTCTGCAGTTAGCATTGTACTCTTAAAGTGGTATTGTAGCTTGCGTCTCGGTCCTGTGGGCTTAGATGTGGAAGCACATTCCCAGTAGGGAGAAACTGCACCTCAATCCTATTATGATCTAGTCTCACTTCAGCATTGCAAATATCGTGATGGGAAGAATATGAGTGCTAAAAGCCCAACCTATGACCTAATTACAGATGCACAAGTCCTAGCACAGACAGGCAAAACGTGGAAAACAAGGTACCGAGACTTCTTCAAAACTACCAATTCTGTAGGAGTGATTCCAAAGGCCACGATGAAATAGATGAACTGCTATCAAAACAGATCACAAGAATGACCAAGGATATCAACAACGAGGACAAATGACTTGAAGGAGAATGCAAATGAGCAGCTGGAAGAAGGGAACCAGAGGGTGCTGTGCAAGAGGAACCAAGGAGATGGAATGACTGAAAAGAGCCATTCTGAAAGCTGGTAAAGGAAAGCCTCAGTAATCAAAAAAATTAGAAATCACCAAACGAATGGCTCAAGGGAAGGCAGACTATCAGGGTCTGGAGACAACAAGGTAAACAAATTAAAATATCTAAGACAGCAGTGAAAACAGAATGAATTCCATGAGCTGAAAGTGTGAGGTTCATTGGACACCATTTAAAGACCAAAGTTATGAATTGTGAGCATAGAAAGAGGGACAGTAGAAGATTAAAAGCATATTCAATAACATAACAGCATGGATTCTCCAAATGTAAGCTTCAGCTACAAGAGCCAGAAGGATCTAGGATGTCGCAAGAAAAACCACAGAACAACTAACCTGGGCTCATAGGAACTCACAGAGTCTGAACCAGGGAACCTGCATGGGACTGACCTAGGCTCTCTGCCTATATGTGACAGTTGTGTACCTTGGTCTTCTTGTGAGAGTGGGATCAGGGTCTGTCTCTGACTCTTTTTGGCTTTGGGGGTCCTATTTCTTGTCCTTGGCTTCTCAGTCCGCCCTCATTGTCAGGCACATTCACAGAGTCCAGTTGATCACATGCTCCATCAGTCCCAGTCCAGCTGGCGCTATTCTCTTTTTTACTTAGAAGTATCTCAACTTGTCAGTGCTTTTCACCACCGCTTTGCTATGCATTTATAGTGGGACTGTTCCTCCAGATCTCAGAAAGGTCAGCTAGACTTTGTTGGTTCTTGTTTTTTTTATTATTTATTAAAAATTTCTGCCTCCTCCCATCCCCCCATTTCTCTCCCCCTCCCCCACTCTCCCTCCCCATCCCTCTCCAGTCCTAAGAGCAGTCCGGGTGCCCTGCCCTGTGGGAAGTCCAAGGCCCTCCCTCCTCCATCCAGGTCTAGGAAGGTGAACATCCAAACAGACTAGGCCTCCCAAAAGCCAGTACATGCAGTAGAAACAAGTCCCAGTGCCTTGATCATTGGCTTCTTTGTCAGCCCTCATTGTCAACCACATTCAGAGAGTCCAGTTTGATCACATGCTCGTTCAGTCCCTGTCCAGCTGGCCTTGGTGAGCTCCCATTAGATAAGTCACACCTGTCTCCGTGGGTGGACACACCTGTCGCGGTTCTGACTTCTTTGCTCATGTTCTCCCTCCTTCTGCTCTTCATCTGGACCTTGGGAGCTCAGTCTAGTGCTCCAATGTGGGTCTCTGTCTCTATCTCCAACCAAGTCTAGCTGACCTTTCTGAGATCTGGAGGAACAGTCCCACCTTGCCTAGTCTTAATACCTGGGGAGGTGCTTAGTCTTACTTCAACTTGATATGCCATGTTTTGTTGATATTCATGAGAGGCCTGCTCTTTTCTGAATAGAAATGGAGGAGCAGCGAATGGGGGAGGTAGAAGGAAGGGACTGGAGGAGAGGGGAGGGGAAATAAATAAATAAGCAAGCAAGCTGTTTTTAAAAATAAAATAAAATGGCAAAAAGATAAGAACATGAAAAACAAAACAAAAAGTCCTCTGCACGTAGCATTATAGGCAAAACCTAAGCGCACAAAACTAAGAATGTTGAAAGATGCACAGAAAAACAAACTCAACTAAGAATGTTGAAAGCTGCACAGAAAAACAAACTCATGAGGAAAGCAGCTCGAAGCTGCTGTGTTAAGCTGTGTCTTAACAAATAAAGCTTGCCTCAAGATCAGAGAAGCAGTGCAGCCAGCCACTAGAGAGACCTTTTATCTCTACTCAGAGCAAAAGGGTGATGCTGTCTGTCCTCAGAGTGACTCCTCAGACTCCATCTCAGACTGCATCCTCAGACTGCAGAAGTCTCTACCAAACCTCAGACTGCATCTGAGCTCCTGTCTCCTCCCACCTTACATTGTATTCCTCTCTCTGCCCAGCCATATCACTCCTGTCTCTACCTCCCTAGTGCTGGGATTAAAGGCATGGGATCCCAAGTGCTGGGATCACCTTTGTGTGAGCTGTTTCTCTTTTAGACAGATTCAATCTTGTGTAGCCCAGGGTGGCTTTCAACTCACAGAGATCCCTCTGCCTCTGTCTCTCGAGTGCTTGGATTAAAGGTGTGCACCACCGCTGCCTGGCCTCTAGTGGTTTAGCTCTGCCTCTGATCTTCAGGTTAAAACACAATTGAAACATCACTCTAACAGATTCCTCAGCAGATATTGTAAAAGGCAGGAAGGCAGGGCAATGCCTTTCAAGCTTGGAAAAGCAATGATTGCCAACCCAGATAGTATATCCTACAAAACTCTCCTTCATAGCTGAAACAGGAGGAAGACTTTCCATAAAAAACACAAACTAGAAGAATTCACTAAGTAGAACTACAGAAGGAATCCTATGCATGAAAGAGAAAAATCAATACATCCATGAAGTCACAGGAATGAATAAAACAGTGGAGCAATAGTTAAGCAGGAATAGGGAAGCAGCAAAACATCACATAAGCAACAAATTGACTGAAATGAACATTTAAATAGTAACTGAATATTAGTGGTCTCTATTCTCTAATCAAAAGACATAGACTAGCAATTGTATTAAAAACCGGGACAGATTTATTTCTTGCTAACAAAGTAAGTACCTCCCTGGCAAAGACAAACACAACCTTCCTGTATAAGAATGGAAACCGGCATTGCACATAAATGGAACCCAAAAGCAGAAAGATGTAGACACAGGCTAATATCTGACAAGGTGGCCTTCAAGACAAAACTACTCAGAGGAGCTAAAAGGTCACTTCATATTGATTAAGGGCGCAATCCACTGAGATGTATAAAAGTTCTAAACATATGTGCACCAAACATTGGCACTCCCTATTTCATAAAACAAACACTACTGGATGTAAGGATACAGATTAACGTCGGCACAATAATTATGGGAGACTTAAGTACTTTACTATTATTAATAGGCAAACCATACAGAGAACTTCAACAAAAAATCAGAGTTAAATGGAACTATAGATCAAATGGATTTAACAAACATCTATTCTACCTAAGCAGTGCAGAAGACACAATATTCTCAGCAGCTTGTGGGTCCTCTCTCTAAAGTGGATTATATTTTAGGAAACAAAGCAAGTTATAAAAATACTTCGCATTTTGAGGGAGCAAGTAGCATTATATGAACTGAGCAGGCTATATTTTGGAATATATATATGCATGTAGTAACAATTCACGAAAAAGGGGGCATTAACTTAAAAGAGAATAAGGAGGGGTATATGGGAGGAGATTTGGAAGGAAGAAAGTGAAGGGAGAAATGTAGTTATGTTATAATCACAAAAATAAAAATAGTAAAAAACTATTTTGCAATAACGTCTTGTATTCTACCTGACCACATAGAATTAAATTAGAAATGTATAGCAAGAGAAACTACAACAAATACACAAACTTGTGGAGATCGAAGGGTCATCGAATAAATCAGAAGGGAAAACTAAAACGTCCTGAAATCAAATGGGAAAAAAAAGAGAGAGAGAAAGAAACTTTAAAACTTCCTGATTCAAATGAGCAAATAAAACATACCAGAGCCTTTGGGATTCAGTAGAAGTGTTGTTTTTCTCTTTTAATTAAACATAGAATCTTTTCTCATTCAGTATAATGTGAGTACAGTTTCCCTTGCTTCTACTCCTTCCAGTTCCTCCCCACCTCCCCACTCATCTGGACCTACTCCCTTTCTATCTCTCATTAGAAAAGAACAAGCTTCAAGGAAAGAAAAACAAAACATAATATGATAAAAAGAAAACCATCATATTGAAGTTGGACAAGCCAAGCAAGCAGAAAAATAGAAAAGCTCCAAGAGAAGGCACAAGAGTCAGAAATGCACTTCCTCTTATATTAGGGGTCCCATAAAAACACCAAGTTGAAAGTGATAGTATATACAGAAGACCCGGTGCTGATCAGTGCAGGCCCTGTGCTTGCTGCTTCAGTCTCTGTGAGTTCAAATGGAACTTGTTCTGTCTGTAGGAGCCTACATTTTTCAAAAGCAGCCACAAATAAATAACTTAATGGTGTACTTTAAGGCCTTAGAAAAGTAACAACAGAAAACAAAACAAAACAAAACAAAAACAAACAAAAAAAGAAAAGTATCAACAGGGCAAGTCCAAAGCAGTAGGTAGACAAATGATCAAGGTTAGTGTGGCAGTTTGAACGTCATTGGCCCCATAAGCTCATAGGAGTGGCACTATTAGGAGCGGTGGCTTTGTTGGAGTAGGTGTGACTTGTTGGAAGAAGTATGTCACTGTGTGGATGGACTTGGATGTGTCATATATGCTCAGGTCACGCTCAGAGACTCAGTTTACTTCTTGTTGCCTATGAATCAAGATATACGACTCTCAGCTCTTTCTCCAGCACCATTCCTACCTGCATGCTGCCATGCCCTGCTGTGAAGATAATGGACTAAATATCTGAACTGTAATCCACCCTATTAAATGTTTTCCTTTATAAGAGTTGTCAAGGTTATGTCGTCTCTTCACAGCATAGACAACTGAACTAAGACAGTTAGGGAAAAAATAGTTAATTAAACCAAGAGGAACAATACAAATTATCAGTGAAACAAAGAGCTGGTGCTTTTAAAAGAATAAAGATTGAAAAACTTATTCAAACTAACCAAAAGAAAGAGAAGGCTCAAAGTAATAAAATTAGAGATCAAAAAAAAAGGAAATTTCACAAAAACACCAACGAGATTCAATGGATCATTAGGTTATGTGTTGAAAATCTATATCATTAATAACTTGGACAACCTACAATAATGAATATGGCAAACAAGATGGCTCAGTGGTTAAGGGTGCTTGCAGCCAAGCCTGAAAACCCGAGTTCAGTCCTGGAAGCCCACCTGGGAGAAAGTGAGAACAATTTCCCATCAAGTTATCATCTTCCATACACAATTCGTGGCACACATGAGTAGTATGTGTATGTGTGTTTGTGTGTATACTGTAAAAATGAAATACGTTAAAATAAAAAAAATGAATAACTTTCTAGGCACATAAGGACTTACCCAAGTTAAACCTTGAGAATATAAAAATGTAAGCACATCTTGTGAGGATGCAGGCAGGGCATGAGCAATTGTACACAGTTGGTAAGATGGTAACTTAATTCACTCACTATGGAAATAAACATACAAGTGTCTAAAAATAGTACAAATAGAGCTAGCATATGACCCAGCCATACTACTCCTCGGAATATCCTGAAAATTATCTAAGTCATCGGCCAACAGAGATACTTGCACATCTGTAGCTATTGTTGCACTATTCACAATAGCCATGTTATGAGACGAGCCTACTGTCTCTCCCAGATGAATTGTTATCGAAAATTGTTTAAAAAATGGAATTCTGCCTTCTGCAGGAAAATGCCAAAGAATCTGTACTTAGAAAGACAAATATTTAATTTTTTCTCTTGAATTTTAGATTTTATAAGGCTACATAAAATCATTTATATACATAGCATATGAAAGTAGAAGCATGACTGAGTGAGAAAAGGGAACTACTGGGGAGAAAAGAAAAAGGAGAGAGTATGGGGACTTACTATTGTCAAAGTAATGGTACACTTGAAAGATATTGTAGTTATAAAATAAATCACTATGTAAAATACATATACACCAATTTTAAAAATTAAAACCATTATTTAACAAAAATTGCAACGTTAGAATGTATAATTTACTCCATAGGAATTGAGAAACTAGAACATTTTTTTAAAATAATTTTTTCTTTGCTTTGATGTGCTATATTATTAGAATCACAATTGTGATTTAATATTTAAAATATAATAGTAAATCCATTATGACTATAACCCACAAAATAGACTTACATTATTGCATACCATTATATTTAACATATATTAACACTTGAAAATATAAATCTTTTGATAAAAATACAATGTGTTGTGTATACATGTATGTGTATGTAGAGATATGTGTGTGTTGTATATCTATATATGTGATTATATATTTGTATTTTATTTTGTTTCTTTTTACTTAAAATAGATTTTCTCATATAATACAGTGAATGAAGTAAATGAAAATTTTTGACTTGGGAAAATGACTCTCACTGTTACATAGATGGATCAGAAGGAAGAAAAATTGGAAGGGGGAAATGCAAAGTGACACAGCAGTAAACATATATAGTAATAATTTTAATATACTACTTAAGGGGTTTTAACCCATTATCACTCAAAATCATTTTACTGGGTTTTTTTGTTAGTTTTTATTTTTGTACACCATTCTTACAACATCCAGAGTGGTACATTATTTTTTAAAATATTATTGGGATGGGGAAGAGGGGAGGGTCAGAAAGGGGGACAGAGATTCGAGATAGAAATGGTAGAATCAAGAAACAGAGAACAGAAAAGGAGGATGAAGAGAGGATGGGGAGGGAGGGAGAGAGAGGGGGGGGAGAGAGAGAGAGAGAGAAAGGGCAAATGTGAGCACATGCCACAGATTGCATGTGGAAGTTAGAGGACAACTTGCAGAAGCCTTGTTGACAGAGGTTTCTGTCCTGCCTGATCCCGCAGCCATTCATCCCCAAAGAAACACACAGAGGTCTACATTAATTATAAACTGGTTGGTCTATTAGCTCAGGCTTCTTTTTTTTTCACTTTTCTCCAAACTTTATTTAGAGTTAACTTTCAGAAGAGAGCTTTCCATTCTCCTAATACAACATTTTCTTTTATTAATTTCCAAACACATTCCAATCTTTTCTGTCCCATCTCTTATTCCACCCAAACCTGCTAATATTTCTGGCCATGATTCATATATTACATCTGGTCTTGGCTCTTCTGTGTTCACTTGAATCTACTTTCTCTCATTACATTTTCTCAAGACTTATCCAAAACTTGTCTACCCTAAGCTGAAACGGAGACACTAGAGAAAACATACCTTTCTCTGGATCTTGATTGGGTGATTTTATGTTCAAATCTGCTGCTGCTTCTCCTGAAAGGGTACATGTCCCCATGCTGAAAGCTGGACAGTTTCTCTTCCAGAATCCGAGACTTGCCCTCCACATGGCTCTTGGCAAAGTCCTCTAAATCCCCTTTCCTGGCTAATTTCTCTGAAGCCTTTCTTCAGAACCTGTCTCCCCTCCTGTGTTTTGGCTCCAAAAGATAAAACATCGCTCCTTATAATGGCCTAATTTATTTTCACTCAGAATTACTGTTTTAAATTTGAGTTTTTATTTTTTATTTATTTTTATTTTTTATTTATTTATTTATTATTTTTGTTTTTCGAGACAGGGTTTCTCTGTAGCTTTGGTGCCTGTCCCGGAACTAGCTCTTGTAGACCAGTCTGGCCTTGAACTCACAGAGATCTGCCTGCCTCTGCCTCCCGAGTGCTGGGATTAAAGGCGTGTGCCACCACCGCCCGGCTCTTATTTTTTTATTTTTACTTAAAAATTTCCACCTCCTCCCCGCCTCCCATTTCCCTCCCCCTCCCCATCCCCTCCCCCCATCCCCGTGCCCCTCCCTCTCCAGTTCAAAGAGCAGTCAGGGTTCCCTGCTCTGTGGGTAGCTCAGGCTTCTTCTTTTTTTTTGGGGGGGTCCCTGTTGGGGAATCGAATAGCTCAGGCATCTTATTAACTCTTTTTCTTCTTTTTCTTTTTCTTCTTCTTCTTCTTCTTCTTCTTCTTCTTCTTCTTCTTCTTCTTTTTACAAATTTTCACCTCCTCCCCTCCTCCCATTTCCCTCCACCTCCCCCCATTCCCCCTTTCCCCTCCCTCTCCAGTCCAAAGAGCAGTCAGGGTTCCCTGCCCTGTGGGAAGTCCAAGGTCCTCCCCCTCCATCCAGGTCTAGGAAGTTGAGAATCCAAACAGACTAGGCTCCCACAAAGCCAGTACCTGGAATAGAATCAAAACCCAGTGCCTTTGTCCTTGGCTTCTCATTCAGCACTCCATGTCAGCCACATTCAGAGAGTCCGGTTTGATCACATGCTCCATCAGTCCCAGTCCAGCTGGCCTTGGTGAGCTCCCATTAGATAGGCCTCACTGTCTCAGTGGATGGGCACACCCCTCACAGTCCTGACTTCTTTGCTCATGTTCTCCCTCCTTCTGCTCCTCAATTGGACCTTGGGAGCTCAGTCCAGTGCTCCAATGTGGGTCTCTGTCTCTATCTCCATCCATCACCAGATGAAGGTTCTATGGTGATATGCAAGATATTCATCAGAGTGGCTATAGTATAGGGCCAGTTCAGGCGCCCTCTCCTCAGCTGCTCAAGGAACAAGCTGGGGACATCTCGTTGGACACCTGGGAACCACTTTAGAGTCAAGTTTCTTGCCAACCCTCAAATGGCTCCCTTAATTAAGATATATACTTCCCTGCTCCCATATCCATTCCTCCTCTATTCCAACTGTCCCATTTCCCCAAGCTCTCCCCATCCTCCCCTTCTCACTTCTCTCTCCCCATCTCCCCTTATCCCCGTCCCACCTCCACCCCCAAGCTCTCAATTTTTGCCTGGAAATCTAGTATACTTCCAATATCCAGGAGGATAACTACATGTTTTTTTTGGGGGGGGGACACCTTCCTATTTAGCTTCTCTAGGATCATGAATTATAGGCTCAATGTCCTTTATTTATGGTTAGAATCCACTAATGATTGAGTACATACCATATTCATCTTTTTGGGTCTGGGTTATCTCATTCAGGATAGTGTTCTCTATTTCCATCCATTTGCATGCAAAATTCAAGATATCGTTGTTTTTTACCACTGAGTAGTACTCTAATGTGTATATATTCCACACTTTATTATTAACTCTTATAACTTACATTAGCCCACAATTCTTATCTTTGTTAGCCACGAGACTTGGTACCTTTTATCAGTGAGGCATTCTCATCTTGCTTCCTCTGTGTCTGAATAACGACTGCAGACTGAGTCCTCTTCCCAGAATGCTTCTGTTCTGGTCGCCCTGCCTATACTTCCTGCCTGGCTACTGACCAATTGACATTTTATTAAACCAGTACAACTGAGAAACCTTTACAGGGTACAAGATCATTGTCCCCCATCTGAAGCCATTTCAGTGCTTCCACTATGTGAATCCTGAGGCCCAAACGTAAGTCACAAGCGTGGTGGCAGGTACCCTTACCACCTGATTTCCCCAAGAATGGTGCATTTGAAAATCATGACACTTTCTCAGGATCAGAAATACGGAATAACGAATGTCACTCTATGTTGACCATGCTCTTTGTTCATTTTTTCCTTAATCGTTTTGAAGATTTTCTGGGTCCATACTATCATCCCAATGGTTCTTATCATGCCATGCATGTTTAAGTTCTAGAATGCTTCTTAAGGTGTCCATCAGGTTAAAGGTTCTCTATCCCCGACTGCTGGATCAGATCATTTTAGAGACTTGCTTGATATTATCATTAAGGTCTTCTAAACAAATTTCAAAAATGTGCATGCTTCTTTGCACAAACGTCTCATTTGCTGGCTGCACTTAACTAGAGCTCTAGATTGTAACTGTTAATCACCTGGCCTCGGGTAATTTCAGACTGTCCTAGTATTACTGACCCCAAATGTATTTTAATGTGAACACTATTAATAGGAATTTAAAAGAACCACAACATCTTGAATGAACCACACGAATAATGTTTATTAGTGAATAAAAGCGAACCAATAATCACTTACAATATACTTGTATAATTAACACAATTACAGCCTCTTTTAACTGTTGAGTTTACGAACCCATAATTTTCAATCTTTTAGGTCCTGAAAGGTAAAGGTGATGCTTCCATCCCGAGCTCATTGTTTCCTTTTAAAGATTCGTCTATTATGTATACAACACTCTGACACCTTGTATGCATGCACACAAGAAAGAGGGCACCAATCTCATTTTAGATGGCTGTGAGCCACCATGTGGTTGCTGGGAATTGAACTCGGGACCTCTGGAAGAGCAGCCAGGGCTCTTAACCTCTGAGCCATCTCTCCAACCCCCACAAATAAATTTTAATTTGCCTTTCCCTGATGGCTTAGGATGTTGAATCCTTCATCAAATATCATTGGCTATTTTTTCTTTTTTTTTTGCCCTATGGCAGCACACATTTTTTTTGTTTTTATTGAGCCATACAATTTTTCCACTCCCCTCCCTTCCTCCCCTGTAGCGGCGTAAACGAATGCAGACAGAGTGTAAATATATAGAAATAGACTTACAGAACCACCGTTCCTGCGGAGACCAGGAAAGCAGAAGCCAGCGCTCGGAGCTTGCTCGCCAAATTTATAGGCAGACATTAGCCCGAGGCGAACACGCCCCATAAGGGGCGGGACTTATCCCTACACTCCCCTCTCATTTTCTACTCTTTCCTGTGACCCCCACACTCCCAATTTACTCAGGAGATCTTTTCTTTTTCACCTATAGATCTACATAGAAAAGTCAATCTCATTTTTGACTACCCTCTGCTTGAGAGCTACGTTGATGCTCATTGGGTGGGTCGGCATCTTTTGTGACAAGTCTCTTCAAACGGGTTACAGACACACCTCAGCTTCCTTCTGTGCCCCCTAACTCCAATTGCTCAACAGGCCATCTGCTTTAACAGGTAGTCTTTCTGCTATTTATCTGCTGTTACTGTTTTCACCAAACTCTCATTGCACATCTCTAAGAAGGCTCTGCCTTATACTACATACAGGGAAACATGTCCAATTTTAACCCATTTTCATGTGTGTCTGCTGTACCTTGCAATGAAAACTCCTCCCTCTGCTGTTTCCATACACAACACAAAACCCTGGGCTACTCTGGTCAGAATGTGTTTTTAATACTGATTTCTGTATCTACATGACAATTATGCATTTGAGACGATAACCTATCTGTGTAGTTCTAACAAATCTTAGCCCATGCCCTGGAGGTTACCCCCACTAAAGTATTCTTGGCTTTATTCTCCAGATACACACTACCTTCCTGCTTATGGGCAACGTGTGAGCCAGGTACAAAAAAGAAACATCTCCAAGGAGTCAAAGGAAGAATTCAGTACAGAGTCAATTTTTTAAAAATGAGAGTGTGTGTTCATCTGTTTAATATTAATATCTGTTTAATATTAATTAATAAGTATAGCCATTAGATTATGATAGACCAGAAGAGGCTGGTCCATAGGGCATACTCTTAAGATGCTGATCATACTCTGGAATCTTCAGGTTTTCACTATCTAGTTAGTCTTTTAGGTTCATCATTATTTGGGAATCTTGTGGACAATTATAAAAATACAAGCATTTTCATCTTTTGGCCCTCTTGAAATGGCAATTTCTATAGAAATTTGAATTCTTTTAAATGCCTAGACCGGATGCTCAAGGTTTGCTTCAGTAATACACACCCCTGTTATCTATGCATGAAGGTACCAGATACTGAATGGCTTGCTCCACAGGAGAGACAGTACATTAAATACTTTCCTTCTTTAGATTGTAGTTTTTCTCTTGAATTTCAGTTGTGAACAGGTCTCTGAAACCTGTTCAGTTGGGAACAGGTCCCAACAGTAAGGTTCTGATAGGGAAGACTCCATATGTGTCTGAAGACGTAGGCTTGGTAAGTCATGAGACTTTTAGAAGGCTAGAGACAAGTCGGGATGAGTAAGGTGGGGCACAAAAGGATGCTGTGGAATAAAGTGAAAAGTTCCCAGGACAAACTGGGTTGATATCTGCTTTTGCCTACAGGTCAACCTCTGAGCAATAGAAACCCTAAGTTTCCATTTTGACAATAGACAATAGGGAACGTCTGCAATGAATTATTAAATAAAACAAAAAATAATAACATAGTTTCTACTGTCCCTCAAACTCTAAGACACATTCCACAATACAAGAGAAGTTTGTGTGCACCGGTTACCCATTTTGTCCTACACTTTCTCTATGACATAGGAAACCAGTGTTGTTCAGTTCATTCTTGTCAAGACGGGCATCAATGGTTTTAGGTTTCTGAGGGACAATAGAAACCATGATACATTTTTATTTTACTAAAATGTAACTTTTTGTGTTACTAACTACAATCTTATGGGAAAAATACAAAGGAAATGAATATATCATCTACCTATTTCAATATACTTAAGGCATTTGGAAATAAACATAGTATGTGTATGGAATATAACACTGAGCCAACACACAAACTTAAACTATATTAGAGTTATTAATATCAAGTTTTATACACTAGAACATGTGTGACTTCTGGCTGAATGTGTGAGTATGGATTCATAAAAGAAGACATATCAAAGAAATTTGCAAACTTTATTAAAAGAATAAAAAATAAACACAAAAAGTAGCATACTAAAATGAGCTATATAATGCACACCTCTAAACACAAACAGAGAATACAACACCGTAACTTGAAAAAGTCCAAACATTTGCAGTTGAGGGAATGAATTTTTGCATTTGGGGACAACATATTATGTGAACAGTTTTTATTTGTAAAATATTTTGGTCACTACTTAAGCTTTTAATTGTTGGACAAGGCTAAGAATTTTCTTATTATAGTATTTGGTTTTTTTTCCTGAGACAGGGTCTCTCTGCATAGCCTGGCCATCCTGAAACTCACTTTGTAGACCAAGCTGGCCTCGAACTCACAGAGATCTGCCTGCCTCTGCTTCCAAAATTAAAGACATGTGTCACCATTGCCCGGCTATTATAACATTCTTAAATTTCCATTATTTTTTTGCCCAAGACAAATGCTTCCACTATAATTGTTAGATAAAGGTATAAGTTATCCCTTTAAAATCGTGCAAAGGAGTAAGCTAGCTCATCACGTTAAACAAATTAATCTACCTGGGCTGCCATGGGGGAATCAAATCATTTAAGGCCATGGAATTTGGATTAGTTTACACAGTATAGTGAGTGAGACATCACCTTCTAAAAATGGACTTCATTTCAATGATTGGATTTGGGAAGCAAATGGCTCATTTTATAACTAAAGCAATAGCTATAATAATAAAAAGAAGCTTTTTTTGAAAAGGCTATTCCCAGATTCGAATGAAATGATGGTCATATCATTCACTCAACTGCTAGACACAAAAGACACAGCAACAAAACAATTTGGTTTCTGTCATTAACAGATAGCATCTGTATACAGAAATAAAGCTTTCAAACCATGTAGTTCTATGACAGTCTTAAGGTTGTGGATTTGGGATAAAAAGCTCACTTAATTCTTCTAGGTCTTGCTACAGAGGTATTTTAACAAGTAACAGGATGTGAAAGAATACTAGTGAGGATTCTTGCAGTATCTATAAAGAGTGGCAACTTATTTCCAACAAAAGCACTTTTCATTTTTAGGTACACTATAATTGAGGAAAGGTTCTATATAAACATAAAATTCGTCTAGGATAATCCAGATTTTAATGTCAGTGAGAGATTCACTTATAGGCAAGGGCAGATAGAGGGGCTATACATTATGAATTAGTCATAACTTAATACCAATTGATGTCATTTTCTTACTTACAGATTCGCAAGGCAATGTCCACATAAAGACATTGTGAAATCACAGGGGTAATAAGGCTGATGTGGGCATAACTAACTACAAATGTATGTTTACATTTTCTATCGGCCAAAATGGCTGCTCAGATGGTTAGGATGTTTGGTATGGCTGATTCTTAAGTGATGAGGAGCTGAGGGAAAAAGAAGAGTAATTTCTAGTCAACTGACTCTAAGCTACAGGATTCATGTAAGCCTTGGGTGGCTTTCTGCCTTTGGTTTGTTTCCCATCTTTCATTTTCTTCCCTTTCTTCCTTTTGCAGTGGCGGGGAGGGAATCCAGGGCTTCACTCTTCTAGGTAAGTGCTCTACCTCTGAGCTATGGTCGCAGCTCTTTTTCTGTCTCTAAGAGTTAGCAGTATGGGTAGCAGCATTTCTTAAGAACTACTCAAAATAAAAAAAAAAAGAACTACTCTCAGTTTAGGACCGGGTCCTTCATCTATATGAATGATACCTGCCTCAAGATGGGAAGGAATCTAAGTGCCAGTGGTGATCCATCCCTTAACCTTTCAAACTCCCCCCTTTGCCTCGGTGCCTTGTGGGGGCAACAATCAAGTTCCTTGGCTTTCTGTAAGTGTGGCATGAAAACTGTACAGAGTGGGTAAGATTGACACTGTCTTCCAACTTCCATGTTATGCAAGCTTTGGGTTGGTCTCTTTTGCTTAGTTAAAACATTATCAATTTATCACTTAAATCCATACTAATTGATGTATGTATTACCTATGAAGGATGAAGTCTGTTTTAATTGCATTTGAGATGAACTATCTTGTAATGGACAGAATATTTTTTCCTGCTTTCTAGAATTGAAAAAAAGAAAGCCTCTGCTGGGAACCTTACCCACTATGTGGTGCATGCATGAGTGTGTAGTGTGATGTGTGTGTGTGTGGGTGTGTATTTTTACAGTGGGAATTAGTCCGCAAAGAGAATAATCTTTGCTAGTAGCCTTCCTAAAAGGAGTGTTTTTTACTTTCACTCAGTGCTGTTAATGGGAATCTGGCATATATCAGCAGGCTGAGCTTCCGGTGAACTGTGGCAAACTAGCAAGCGTCCACAACAGCACTCGGCACTGTGGTTTTGCTAATTCTTAGAGCAAAAAAAAAATCTTCCTTCTCAAAGCCTCAGAAAGCACTCTCACCAACTTTCTGCTATTACCACAGACTTCTTACATTCTAAAAAGGTCCAAGGTTTGCTTTCACGGACTATGTACAGAAGTGCAAAAAAGGTGTGTCTCACACATTCGCACCCCAACTGAGACAGTCAGGTAACGGCAGCATACGCTTCTTAACACTGTTCGGGGACCGTTCTGTAGTATCTTTACATGTGCTTTCACAAATACTAGTTAATTTCAAAATGCTGAATTATGCTTTAATCCTCACATATTCTTGTATCTTATTCCAGAAAATAGGATTCTTTTGATAGCTACAGATACTACATGAATAGGTAATTTGGAACGAAGTTATGAAGAAATGTCAGGTTAATATATATGCCATGCTTGTTCTGGTGTGAAAATACTGTATTACCCCATCAACACAACCAATTCTCTAAACTATAAAGCCTGACTCTAGAACCCGTGTGTTATAAACTTTGTTGAGTCCGATAAGAGGACACACGTCCAGCTTTCACACGGGACTCAGGGCTTCAAACACATCAACAGTTTTGAGCTGTATCTCCTCTATGTTCACACTGTCATGAACCACATATAGCTTACCAATACAAGTTTTACATGCACGCATGTCTAAAGGTAGCCATGTTGTAGTTTTGTTGCCAATGCAACAACTAAATATATTTAGCTGACAACTATTATTTGTGTACCAAGCTAAACTTGTTCTTAAACTGTGAATTGTAGAGTGTAGTTATGGGCTGTAATCTATACTGTGTTATGGTACCGTGTCAGTTTAGAGCCTAAGAAATGGTGGGATAGCCTAATACATGTAGTAAAAACTTAAACTTTCTCAAACTTTTCTTCAAAATTAAATTCATTAGTTACTGAGATATAAAAATGTAGTACAATAAAAACATTACAAACTAACACTAAAGAATGAAAACATGGCACCAATTAGTGACGGGGTACTCGGGAGCCTCTCTTTACAGTTTGACTTGACTATCTGCTAAACTTGCAAAACAAATGTTCAAATCTTTTATCTATTTTATTCTGCTATCTCTGACAAGCACTGGGAAAATTAGGCCACTATCTTATTAAATCTACAAATCAAAATTGGGAATTGGAGGCCCCCCCATTTTACTTATTTCCATTTCAATGTAAGTGAAATATAGAAGAGCTTTTTTTTTTTAAAGGAGAAAGAGAACTACAGCTACTAATCATTCTGCATCCCACAGTCCATCCCACCGATTGACAGATCTCAGCAAACTTGGGCTGCAAATTCACCTAAGGGCACCCTCACCAACAGTCTTCAAAGACAAGGAAAAGAACCAATGGACATGGCAAGGAGCGCACGAGCTGCCTCAGCCGCCTCAATCATTTCCTACAAGGTAGTGTAGATGCCGTTCCTTCTTCACACATCACTGTCTGACTGGTCATGCCACCCAAAGCTAATTCAAGTCAAAAAGCACTAATTTCCTTCGGTTCCTGCTGATGGCTGAGAGCAGGCACGGGTTTTTTTTTTTCCTGGAGATGAACAGAGCTGAGGGCTCCCATCAGTGGACAACACTTATGGCAAGATGAAATGCTTTAGCATGCCCAGAAATGGATGTGCAAGATGGATGGAACGGGGAAGATTGCTTTCATGATCAGATGCAAATTAAAGTTCAATCTAGAAAGGTGACATCAAAAGCAACGGCTGGGTGTGGATTCATGCTCCAATTTCAAAAGTAAACACTGTATTTCAATAGCAATTTCATGAATCTATTTAATTTCAGTCCCTATTTAAAATATTAGGGTCTCACAGTGCTTTTTGTAAAAACTGAAACTACTAAGCCCTTCTTCAGTGACACGTTTAGATTGCTTATTGTATATTTGACATGTTTTATCCAGGTTTCAGCAGGCTTGCAAATTTTGGCACAAGGCTGAGAATATGGGCAAAACTGCGATTCTGGAGAAATAAAAATAGAGGCCATTGCAAAACACAAAGACTACAAAATGCTAAGTAGGAATCACAACTGATTAGAATTTAGTTTATTTACAAATGATTGAGTAAATTTTTATTTAGAGTCACTGATTTGTTGTGACTTGTCTTGTTAATTCAATTTATAGTCAAATGACTTGTTTTCTTCAATAAGAACATTAGTCATTGCACAACTAAAGAGTGCCAACTTAAAAGTTTCCTTTCTCTCAAAACTCGGTTAAATTTGATGAATATGTTCGAGCTTTGAGCTTGCTTTCTTAAACTTCACATACACAGCAACTTTCAAAATGTCATCGAGATGCGTTGCACCAAAAAGACAACTACCCTGAATGTTCATCACTGAATCTCTTCCTAGAACTAAGTCAACGCTAGGATTTTCCAGTGCTTAGAGCAATATGAGAACAGCGCATCTCTAAGTCTTCATCTATGTCTCTCTTTGTCCAAAGTTTAAGAAGTTCAATGAGATAGTATGTTGCATCAAAATGTCAAACTACAAAAAGTACATTTTGCAAAAAAACATTCTCATAGCTACTAAGAACTACATCTAGTCTAGCTCAGGTACATTCTTTCTGGAATGATGATTTTAGAAAACAGAAATTAAGTGGTTCAAAAAGCCCACACAGGTAAAAGGACACACAACTCTCAGTCTCTAAGTTGAGGCAATAATTAGCAAAGGGCAGAGGCCCAAATATACAAACAAGACGATTTAGAAATAACTGGTGAACAGGATTCACCTGGATAATTAAGATCAATAGGATACCAATCACCAGAGGGAATTTCTTTTTTTATTCTGAGCCGATCTGATCTGCTCTGAGTTGGAGTCGCAAATGTTCCAATGAAAGATGTAAAAAGGAGGAACAATTGGTTCCCACGATGGTTAGGCAGCCTTAGGCAAGTCACAGGGCCTGTCTCTCTGTTTTATCAACCATGGAAAAGGCAATAAACTCTTTGCCAACTCCACTGTTTTTAAAATCAATCCAATTACCTTAAGGTATCCCAAATGTTTTCTCTTTGCTTGTGATTTTTATGAAGAAAAACAACCTTTATATGTACAAAAATTTGATGATTTTATACCTTCCAATGGGAGAATACATATTGAGTAGAAAATATTAAATATACTTAAGCTGTTGGAATATATTTCTTCCCTTTTATAATAATAGTAATATTAATAATAGCTATGTAAAGTAGAAAAGGTACACTGTATGTCACAGAAATTGATGGATTACTATTTGATATTTGTGAGATTATTTTGTAAGTATTAGTAAGAAGTCATACCACACATCCATGGGATATTGCTATTCTATACTAGACAAATGATGATAAAACTGACTATAATTTTGAAGTGCACATAAAGGAAAATAAGTTCAAATGAGCCAAAAATAGGTTTTGTTTTGAGACATAAAACAACAAAAGCCCCCAAACTGATGTTAAAATTTGGACAGGGAAACCCTTGTCAAAGCTTGCTACTTCACTGCAGCTTGTAGGAAACTGGAAACTCAGTGGAACTGAAGTGAAAGACAATTGGGGAAACCTTCTCTAGTTCTGCATAATCAGTCAGTCATTTTAAATGTCTCCCTGACCCCATCCCTGCCAGTTCTCCAAACCTGTGCTCAGCTCTTTCTGGGATCAATAGAGAAGATTGTCTATTGGGGGAGGTAAGGCCTCATTTGGAAACAATTATCTTTCACCTGGATTGACTTCTGCTAGGCTGCACCTTATTATTCAAAGAGTCGTCTAAAGAACATGAGCCATTTGCATTTGGAAAATGACACTTGTGCAAAAGGCTACACTGCAAAGGTTTTACACACTTTCTGCCAGTACATAAAAACTGTCTCCACGCCCACATCTCTCTTCTTGACTTACAACCTATGATTACCATACCTTTAAACGAGTAAGTAGCAGTTTCTCAACTGAAGATGAAAATGGCTCAATTTTAGACACTCAAGCTGAGAGAAAGGATCCCTGTGACACAATAAATGTAACAGCTACTCTACATAATTTTTATACATGCTCAGGTATTTATTAGAATGGGAATACTTGATTTTCAAATTATTTAAGAGGAGGGTTTGAGGTTAACATCTGAACTTTCCTATCATATGTAGGTAATTATTTTTCTCTTTTAAAAATTGAGTATATTATTGACTCTGCAAGGTCAGATCTACATGTAAAATTCTATAAACAGGTTTTGTGTATACTCAGAAGTGAGGCCTGTTAAATGTATGCCTCAAGAAACTTATAGAAATGTTTTGAAGAGTGCATATTAACATGAACCTGTCATGTTTTTCAATCACACTGTTCCCCACTAATGACATTTAATTGAAATCAAATACCACGTATAAACAATAAAACACTAGCATGGAAAAGCCAAACAGAACCCAATTTAATACAATATATCAATGGGGAAAATAGTACTGGATATATTAGTTACATTCTACATCAATCCAATAGACTATCCTGTAAACAACACAGTAAGGTAACACTTCAGAAACAGAATTTATCCACCATGAATGTATAGTAAGCTTACTACAGTACTCTGCAAGTTCACTTAACATCAATCATTTTTGGAAAAAAAAACTAGAAAACTTTATGGTTAACTTCAATATGATAATCATATCAGATGGGTAATTCTTGTAATACGGAGCTGATAATTCAAATAAATGTCAAAGCTATATGGTTGTATTCTATATGCTAACTCATATACAATTAATAATCCATACTAGGTAATACACAGTGGTCAATTTTCTATTCACTTTAATATCTCCAAAGATTTTTGAATGCTTTATTTTCAATTTTCAGCTGGTGTATGTGCTTAATATATGGACTGCACCATGCTTATTGTCGTGTTGGTAGAAGAGGACATACGAGAATACATATAGAAATGCCATATGGAGTTTCTTGCTGAGACATTCTGATACTCCGTAACTCTGCTGCTCAGAATTTCAACTGAAATAGAAAACAAAACAAGAGAATCAGTAAGAAATAGTGAAGGGTTATTGAACAAGGTGTTAGGAGACTAGTTCTTATTCCTTCTATAAGTGAACTAAGCCAAGATAGTCTCCACTCTGAATTTCAGACCCTATGTCTGTGACAGCAGGGCTAAGACAAACAATCACTAAGCAGACATATACCTAGGACAGTCTATGGAAGATTCCCATGATGGGCCGTATTTAAGGCACTACCTAGTAATGGAAACCATTTTGCTCATGAACCAGCCATCAGTTTATCTTAGTCATCAGACAGGTACCCCTGAGATGTACTTAATACCAAACACTTTGAAAAGGTTCAATAGTAAACAAAGATTTACACTTTTAGCTGAATATCTTACACTGTTGCAGAAATATCTCCAGTAAGTCATATACTATTATACAAAATGACATTTTTGATATTTGGAGAAAATTTTTACACTGGTTACATGTGAAAATTATTATATTCTACCAAATGTCTTATTTTTTTAAAGGAATCAAGTAGAAGAAAAACAATTCTTCAAACATATTTTATGTAAATCCATTTTGTTTGGATTTTCTTCACCTATGAGAAATGAGCAAGTATTGGACAAACCTCCACTGTCATGTCTAGAGATTTCTCAATTTGCTACTATCCCAAAGAACACCCGTGAAAACAATTCTAACTTCCAGCTCCTTCAGATCTCCCATGTCTTTTCAGAACATTTCTTATGACTGAGGGGACCTGCTTATCTAGTGTATAATAGCTACGGGCTTTTGTCTGAAACAGTGTTAGGGACTTAATAATGGGAGATGGTGAGTTAGGGAAGCAGCAGGCATATCAGCTACCTCCTCCAACCATGTGACAAATCCAATGTGAGAGTCCTCCAAGCTCTCCACACCTACAACTGTACTGGAGCAGGTTCATTTGTTAGGTCTCTAGAGTTCAGGGACCTAGGATTTTTAAGTATCTTCACCAGACATGTTCCATGTGAATGAATGCTTGAACTCAGTGTGTGCTGCTAATGGTCCCTGGACCGGGCAAAGGAGAGGTCAAATGTTAAGGGTGGACAAAGAATGAAAATAATGACTGGACTGCTAAATTATTTTGTATGTCATTCAAACTTCCAAACAGCTAATGCAATTCTACTTATCTTACATGGGAAGCAACATACTGTAACCTACAGAAAGAGCACAGCATTTTGTACTGACTCAAAAACATAACACTCACTGTCTTTAACATATCAGCCAAATTCCGACAAATTTACTTTGTTACTTAAACAAAAAAATGAAGCTTAAAAATCTTAAAATCTTAAAGATTCAGCCCAGTGTGGTGCTGCATGTCCTTGATCCCAATACTCAGAGACAGAGGCAGGCAGACCTTTGAGTTCGAGGCCAGTCTGGTCTGCAAAGTGAGTTCCAGGACAGCCAGGGCTACAGAGAAATTTGGTCTTGAAAACAAAACAAACAAGTAAAAAAGTTTCAAGAATTAAAATTCAAATGTGATTTGTGCTTTTGGCTTAAAAAAATCTTGCCCCTTTGAAACTAGAAAAACATTACTGAGTCTATGAGCTCATTAGAAAAATATAGTAACAGCTGTCATCTCTATATCACAAAAATCATCTTTCTGGCATTTCAGTTTCAAAATTTTTGAATTCAGGCAAGTTCAAGTTATAAGCAATGTCTTTACATGAAAATGTTTACTCAAACCTTAGCAAATACAACTGTGTAAATAAAAGATACAACCTACAAATATCTATTAATACTTAAACTTACTGTTCTACTGGTAACTTCTACATCTGAGAAACAAACATGCTCCTATTCAGTTCATCTATTGAAAAGTGGGGCATCTATAGTAGTAAAAAAGATTTCAGATTAAAATGATTTCTTAGGAGAATCCTGTTTATTTTTCTCACTGCTTGAGTTTGTTACATCAAAATGATGATCAATTTCACTGAAACCTTTAAGCATATTTACGATTTCCATTGTGTCAATTTTGCAGAGCAGAGGTTGGAGTGTGGTTTATCCATCAAATGAATGTTGTGTGCTTCTTGACTATCATGATGGAAATTTAAGTAGCAGCTTTGGGGCAAGTGAGCACTTTGATAAGGCAGCACGGGTATCACAGTACTCAGGAGCTACTGTACTAATTGCCTCACAACTTCAAGATTTCCTAAAAATTGGCCACTTGCCCGTGACTCTGCTTGAAAAATCTAAACCAAACGAAAGTGGAAACAACACAAGTACATCTAATGTCTACAAGAGAAGGAATTTCTGATGTAATCACTGGGTGATAATAAAGATGCGCATTCCTTGGAAAGAAATGTGATCGCATGCTTTCTTTCCAGTGGAATTGCAAGTAAAGGAGATGTGTTTACTAAATCTAAGTTCAAACACAATAACCAAAAACAAGTGGGGGGGGGGCTGTAAAATAACTTTTCCTCTTCACCAAGATGAGAAAGCTTTTAAGACATATTCAGTACAGCATATACACTTGAGGATTGGTGTGGTAGCAATAAATTGATATAGAAAAACATGAATAATATCTGCTTACCAATTAACAATGGGTAAAATATTGCCAAGTAATCCTGAGAAAATTGAAAATCATATACAGTACCCTAATTATACATAAAAAACAAAAGTTCCAAATCTAACAACTGGTTAAGAAACACATAAGCACATGGACCAATAACTTTCACCAATCCAAAAGGTATATACTGTGCTTTTTCAACACATTGTGGTTATCTAAGTCTGAACAGATGAAATAAATGGCCAAACCTGATTGCCTGTAGTTGTTGGAACGAAGGGAACGCTGGTGGCAGGTGTTGCTGCTGCAGACACAGTGGAAGGTGTAGCACCGTGCATCATGGGCACTTTCAGTAGGAAATCATGGAAGCAACACATGGAAGGGTGAAGCATTTACACAACCATGACAGATACGATGGAATGGGGCATAGCAGATATCCCAGCAACAAGCCACGTAACATCATCATGATGGATGCATGCAATCAAAGTCAGTGCAAAGCAGCACAGCATGGAATGGAGGAAAATTTAAAGAGAGAAAGGGGAAAGCCAATTATAATTACCATTAAGGATAACAGCCATTCTTAACATTTTGAGCAACGTAACATTGTAGTGTATTCAAAAGGATGAATTTTCAGGACAGGTTGTAATGAATGCATATGAAAAAATTCTGCTGTTACCAGAACTACCTAGTAAAGCTAGCTAAGCAGACAAGTCACTGAGTTGAGCAGTCAAAATTAATTAGGGTATTGTCAACTGGTGTTTGAATTCACTGACAAGTGCTGTTACTAGATTTTTCTGGTACAAATGGCAGTTTTACGTGTACTTACCTGCTCAGCATATAAAAAAGAACAGTGGTTCTGTCGAGTATATGACAGAAGAGAGGGTATGAAGAATACAGTGGACTATGTATTCAGCTTGGTAAGTTCCTTGGAAATTTTCGCTATTGTCAAATACACAAGTGGTTCATAGTAAATCTTGTCTTCAAAAGAAATATTAGAGCTACAATGACTAGCAGCTGCAAAATCCTTTTCAGGATGTTTTGCTTTGCTTTGCTACTTTCTATTTCATTCTCAAAGCTTTTGGATGCTTTTCTAATTTACAGCTTATTTTGGAAATCCAACCAGGGAATTAATGTGTGAATGGGAAGCATACATATATAATAATTTATCAAGTCTACCTCAGTCAAATTCAGATTTCCTGAAAGTCTACGGGCAAAGGGAATGGCCAAGAGGAAAATGCAATCAATGCCAAAGTAAGTAAGACTGTCCCCCAAATAGTGATTAACAGAAACTCCATAGCTGTCCCTTTTATCCATCTCTGGCTACACATTTCCTACAGTCATCCTTCATTGTCTCACGAGCTAATTCTAAAACCACTCATGTTTCTCCCATTGGAAGTACAGCAACTGTGCAGGAAGCAGCAGTGCCAAAGCATGCAATTGCATTCATAAGCAGAGTTCTGAAAGGGAAAGGACAAGGAAGCAGCCCCAAGAAACAGGTCACAAATTGTGAAAGCAGAGACACATTTCTCAAAGTTGCAGACGTCTGTTCTTCCACTTACATTTACAGAATGTTCCTGTTAGTATCAACGCAATGCTAATTCCTATGGTGACAGCTAATCCTTCAATAACAGGCCTCATCCTTTTGCCAGGGTTCAGATCTTGCTGTATTTGTGCTGTTTCTATGTGGTCATCATTTTGACCTTTCTTTTTTATCTCAATAGCTCCGTAATCACTTTAACCTAGCATTGGGATAGAGGTCAAGCTGCTGCAAATTCTCTAAGATGAGAGGAACTGAGTTGGTAGGAGAAGCCAATATGTGTTCCTTTCCCCCTACTCTAAACAAAAGTAATTTCTCATGATCTGTTTCTGGCTCCCATGAAGACTATAGGAACTGTGACCTCCCAGTGGTTTTCTCATTTTCTTTTCTATTAATGAAATACAAACTCTCTTAGGGAAGGCTACCATATTGTGGTGGTGGCTAACTAAAAAACTGTGTGTAATTGTTTATTCCACTTGATCTTAGCCAAAAGTCTGAGAGGATATGACTGGTAGTTTAAAAATCACATGGCAGATGATGCTCCATCCTTGGATACTACAGAATCCAAAAATGGGCTGTAGAGATGGCTCAGCCATTAAAGAATAAACTCACAACATATATATATATATATATATATATATATATATATATATATTGGTTGTGAGTTTATATATTCATATATATATATATATGAATCCATCAAAGAACACGGCAGGATGGTCTAGCTTTGCTTAAGTCATCCTTTCTCAACATCTTTGTAATAAATGCTTACACTATAAGAGTAACTTTGGGAGGTGATTGTTTCATTGCAGTTAATAAATTATATATTTGAAATGTATTTTTAAAATAATAGATACCAGACTAAGAAAATTATCAAGTTTCACTGTGGAAAGAAACATTTTAATATTTCAGTTGCTGTTTTTAGGATAGGAATGGAAAAGGCAGGACTAAAATTTGGCTACAGTGGCAACCTACTAGAACTTGAGAAATAAGTCTACTTTGATTCCAAAGAATACCATATTAAACCCTAAATACTCAGAAAATGTCCACTCACATCACCTTATCACTTATGTGTTTATAGCCACAGTAGAAAAATGCTTTTAGGTTAGAGAAAGTTGAGAATTTTTGTACAAAACCTACCAAAAGTTGAAGCGGGTGCCATGCACAGTATTGGCCCTGTACACCATGCAGAAAGCGTGGAAAGTAAAGAAAAGAGAGATTTCATTATTCAGGACTTATAGATAGAAGTGAATTTAAACTAGAAAGATCATTTTTGCAATATCAATGAATCAGCACATGCAGACTAGTAATCACCCATGCTTATAGTTACAGGTTAGATTGAAGACCACAGACCCAGGGAGTAAAAGTAATTCATAGGTTAAAAAGAACTTTATGTTTTCTTTAAAGAACTGAGTCCAGGGCTTTGCACATGCTAGACAAGTTCTCTATTAGACATACAATCCCAAATATTTACTTTCACTTAAAAATAATTTCCAAGAGTTAGAGGCTAAAGCTAACAGCTTTACATATACTATAAATTTATTATACATTTAAGGATTTTAAAAATTATTGATCTTGTTATATCACAGTTATATGGACTACAGAATTTTACACATTGAAGTTGGAAAATGCTTTTGACAGATAATTCCTACCTATGAAATAATGACTACAAGTCAAGAAATTAGATGAGATAAATTCAAGTGTATCAACCAAGTGAATCAACCTTCAGAAGCAAACAAAAACTCTCCTAGTTTAATTTCCATCATTTCCAAAATCATATATTATTCTAGATAATAGCAAATTAAATATAATTGTTTTATTTTACTTGTAGTCAAAATGCATGATGACTATCCTCCAACGAAAGCCCTTTAGAAGCTGCTTTGCAGTATACAAATTCAAACTGCTAAACTCTAGATTCCCAGAACTGTGCTCTCACCTGTAGGGATAAATGCCGGCTGCGGAATCTGCATGTTAGCCAGAGCCTGTTGGTAGTGGAAAACATTGGGATTAAAGACCGGGGTGGCACCATTGGCCTTATCAAGGGCTGACCTCTTTGGTATCAGTTGAAGTGCACCAGGCGGCAGGGCCTATAGCAAAGGGATGAAACAGTCATTATTATCAGAGAAGTAAAATTGTCCTCAAACCAAGCAAGTGCCAATTATCTAAGATACAACCTGGGGAACCAACACAGGGTATCCACGGAGTAACACTTTACATAAGTAGTGGGTACTCAGCAGGGAAACAGCTACAAAGACTAGCTGTTTCAGTGCAAATAGTTAGTATGAAACAGAAATATAAAAGGAGCAGGCCGTTTCATGTCCCTAATCGATAAGACTTGGGACAGGATGTGATAGAAAACTCGAACAGCAAATTGTCATACACAACTTACTTCTTAGATGTAAGTAACAATAGTAAACAAGTAAACAATAGAAATGAGAAGAGCAGAAGTGACAGGTAGAAGAGAACAAAGATTCCTGTCTATTAAAGTCCCAGCATGGACGGAGGGGATAAATGGCATGCAGACATTGGCATTATAATACTATAGTCCTGAAAAACAAAATCGAATTTAGACAAAGACCTCAGGTTCAAATCTTCTAAGTGTAAATGTAAAAATTCACCTGTAAGAAAAGGCAGGTGAATCATTCCTCTCTATCACCTATCTCACTCTTGTGTTAGAAATTTAAGTGAAATGTAAAGCATTTGCAGTTTTTTTTTAAACAGAGGCTCTCTGCACAGTTTAGTATAAAATGTTTGATTCATTAAATAGTTTTAATTCTAAAATCTATCAAAACTTTTAAGCCCTTCTTCTATGTCTAAAGTTCTCTCAGAATCTCACTGTTTTTTTTTTACTGTCCAAGGCAGATCCTAGATCAGAGTCACTGGAAAAGTTTAACATTACTTTGCATTTTTCCTTCAGCAAAATATGTGCTATTTCAGTAAGTGCCAGCAACACTGAGGTGTGCTTCAAATGCCTCAGGAGACAGGAACACTTCTACGGAGAAACTAGCCTTCCAAGTACCAAAACGAGTCATGCTATGACCTCCTGATGCCCATGGATACTAAAAGCCTAAAAGGATCTATATTTTCTTTTGAGAACCCTTCCTCTGATGAATACATTATTTTGACTGTCAAAATAAGTCAGATGAAAATAAACCAAGTAGCTTTAGAGATGCATAATTTCCAGCTTTCTCTGAGAACAGATTGCAAAGTTCAATGACAGATACTCATTTGTAAAATGCCAGTTTTCATTCCAAATGCCTTTTTTCTAAACCATCGAGGTGAAATGCATTCATTTAAGATTTTACCAGAGCAGGACAGGAGGTTCCTCATTTGCATGCACATATAATTTGGTGATTATAGACTTAGGGGTTGCACAGGCAAAATGAAGCTTATTTAATTTTGTCCCCCACTGGGAATATGGGTGGAGATCTTGGTAGCAAAAATCAAACAAGCAAAAAATGTGGCAAGCAACATATCAAAATAACTCATAGTTGTGAAACATTTGAGTAATTTTAACTTTGACTTCTAACACTACAGTGTTACAATTAGTTTCTCTACTTACTTCAGTTAGCGTTATCAATCAGAACTAACTCTTGCCCATAACTGCCTGCTAGAGCAATTCAAAGGAGAGGTCTTTTCCCTCAGTCATGTCCAAATCTCCCTGAAGATATGGCTGCCTTCTGCCTTGATCTTCCCTTCTGTCTGCACCATACAGCCAGAACAGAAAGGTAATCTTGACCTTTGGGAAATTCGAGCTGTTTAATACCCTATCTTTTTGCACTGTGTTTTCAAAGGGCATTAAGAATGTGAGCAATAAAGCATCCATGAAAGTGGCTCATAGAAAACAGAAGCAACTCTGCCACCTTTGAATATTCAGGCTAGTCAGACTATAACAGGCACTCAATATGATTTACTGTTTAAATCATATAATTTACCTTTCTCTAAAATTAAGAAAAAAAGAATAGTGAGTTAAAAATAATCATGAATAAAGCTTTTAAATAATTATCTTTAGAAAGTCTTAGCAAATGAAGTAGAATATATAGGTTCTTATTGTCTAGCATGTAACTTTGGCTATTCATATTTAGATACACTTGAGTAGTCAGTCTTTTGTGCATGCAAAATAATAGACAAAGTGGGCTTATATGAAGCCCACAGTCCTAACTTGCTCTTACCATTGCAGCAGCCGCTGAATGGTTCATCTGGTGATGAGCTGCCTTGAGCTTGGCTTGCAAGTGGGGAGGAGGATGAAAGTACTTGCATTTCTCCCGGGAGCATCGGCCTTTAATGTAATCCATGCAGATTGTCACAGTATTGTCAGACACTTCAATCATAGAAACATCAGTAGGGTGAGCGTAGCGACACTCACTCTCCCCACGGGTACAATTTCCACGCTGAAATTCACGGCAAACCTTAAACAGGAAAACAAACACACACATACATTCCCAGTGATGAGTGGAAGGTGACTGGCTTTATTTACTTTCCATGAAGATATGAAGGTCACATACACATTTTGTCATTTATGTAGGAAATAGCAAGAAAAGATGAAAGGTAATAGAAAGCAATATTCGCCCTAAGACAAAAAAAAATAAATTTTTATATTCCATGAGGGGTGTGGAAATCACATTTTCCACAAAATGTCTATTTGCCTTACACTGACATAGTAGGACCTAAAGTATTACTAAAAATGTGTTTGCACCTTTAATCCCAGCACTCGGGAGGCAGAGACAGGTGGATCTCTGAGTTCAAGGTCAGCCTGGTCTACAAGAGCTAGTTCCAAGACAGGCTCCAAAGCTACAGAGAAACCCTGCCTCAGAAAACCAAAAAAAAAAAAGCTACAAGAAAATGTGTTTTAATCCTGAAGTAAACATATACCCTCAAATGTAATTATTTCTTTAAGGCCTAGGGTGATTCTTCAGCACACAGCAATGTTACATAGCCAATTTGTAAACCACATTGAGTCACGTGTATATTTAGATTCCATTCTAATACATGATTAGGGATTCAATTGGTTGCCAATGGAGCTGACTTTATAAGAAATAAACCAGTTATTTTTCCTAGCGAACAAAGAATAGCTATTAAAGGAAAATTAAAGGGAGCCAATAAATCAAAGGATGTTTGAAATTTCTTTTAAATTCTTTAGGTTTCATATTTACTATGAAATACATAGTTCTTCACAGGAGAGAGTGTTTAGATGCTATTCATAACCCACATCCATACAGCTTCACATTCTATAACTGTAAAATGTTAGGTTCATTTTTTTTTCAGTTTATCATTCTAGAAAGTAGAGACTCATGAGCAAATCCAGTTAATCCATTCTATAAAGTTCCACATGGGTATAAAGAAAATTCTCACTCAGACTTCCTATAGAGTGGCTCATGTTTGGGTATACTTGAAACAGTGTTTGACCTACTGCACAACAAAATACATTCACTTCAGAACAAGGTCTAACTGAAGTTAAAAAAGGTTAACATTCTTTCTCAGACTCCTTATATGCTAAAAGGTACTCGGATATACTTATTTAAAACATTCAACAAATTAGGCTCTGAAAATGTACATTATGCATAATGTTAATATCCATTCTACAAGCATTTATATATGTATCCACAAATACCTCCAGTCTATCTGTACGAGCTGGTTTTGGGGCAGGAACTCCTGGCAATGCAAGAGGTGGATTTCCAGGAAACAGAACTGGAGTATTTGGTAAAAAATCAGCAGGAACCAGGCCCATCCCAGGATGATGCATGTAAGGATTGAAAGCCATGGCAGGATTAGCTGCAAGCGATGGATTCATAGGAAAAGATGCCTGTGTTCAAAAGAGAGAAAAAGAGGTAAACATATCCTTCTTACTATTTATTACACCGGGCATTCTCAAAGAAAGCATTTCTTAAGATACTATTAGCTTTTCTTTTCTTTTTGAGATTCAATAATCAAATCATTTTATTATATTTATTATATAATTATGTCTTTTTACTTTATATTTAAAATTATAAATTATATATTAATTTTTGTATATTTATATTATATTGTTTTATCACTTCACCTTTCCCTGTCCTCCTTCCAAATCCTCCCATATACCCTTTCCTTGCTCTCTTTAAAATTTATGGCCTTTTTTCATTAATTGACATACATATGTATATACTACTGTTATATAATCACCACTGTTTCTTGATTTTTTTTTTGTCTTTTACTAATTGCCATATAGGAATAGCTTTTAAAACGACAACTATCTATAGGCATGAACTTTACTGGTAAGCCAATTTTTTAAAAAGCCGTAATTTTACCAATGAATGACAGTACATATAAACAAGATTTCTCTTGCTTCCTCACATAGCCATGCCTTTAAAAGTGGACTCTGTGTACTCCTGGGGGTCCTTTTCCTTTCACTTTCTCCTTTCTCTTCCCAGCTGTAATGCTGCCTGTCCCATGTCCAATCACCTAACAGTGGCCTTCTCTCTTTTCTTGGCCAACTGATATTTATAGAAGACTTGAAGAAGGAAACAGTAATTTAAAAAATGTGAATGCTTTACCAATTTACCATCTACCTAAAATGAGGATAGTATTGTCATTTTACTTTTACTTTATTGTATTTTTACTATTTTACTACAGGTCCTGTTTCATAAACTCAGCTCTCTTACCCAGCCTTGTCTTTATCTAGGGGGTAGAGGATACTCATAGTTCAAAAGGTGGCCCTAGAAATGCTATGAGGATCCCTATTAGGGAAGAAGAGATCAGATAACAGGAGTTCCATAATTTAGAGTATAACTAGTTAAATAAAAAAGGCCTTAGAAATGCAAAGGGCTAGTACCATATTGTCTCTCTTTACAGTTCCTGCATTCAAAGAGATTGGTACGTGTACTGCCTTTAGTATCAGGAATGGCACATTTTACCCTCTTACTGTGCTCTTTTCCAGTTTGTGCATCTTTTCTTTTCGATGTGGTTATCATTTCATTGATAGTTCTCTTGTCCTCCCTAAAGTACGAATACTTAATGACTTATAGATATAATTGAAGGTACACTTTAAAGATAAATTTTAAGTTTAATGAACGAATAATAAATATTACTTATATATTTCCAGTAGCAATTTAATAAAGTAATAACTAGTGTTATCTCACTGTATTTTACTAAGTGCATTTGTTTTTTCTTGCATGTTATCTCACTGTATTTTACTAAGTGCATGTGTTTTTTCTTGCATTCATTTTCTTTCTTTCATTGGAGAAATCAAGCTGCACCCACAGCTGCTAAGTTGCAGTCGAAGGGCTTCTTCTAAATACAGGGAGAATAGGAATCTAAGTCTTGTGGGGTCATATATATATATATATATATATATATATATATATATATATATAACCTCCACCTCACCTTCCATGCTTACTTGGAATGTTCACTGGCACAGCCACCTGAAGAAACTCTGAAGGCCAAGCTGGCTGCTAAGGAAGTGCTCCCACTTTAGCATTCCACCTTATGTAAATGCACCATTTACATAAGCTGTGGGTTCTCTTAGGAAGACCAGAAAGAATCCAGCTCAAAGGAACTGGGCTCATTAGGGTAAGGGGGAAGCATTTTAAGATGAAGGGACCACACTAGATGCCAAGAAAGATGATAGGGAGGGACTCAGAGGTTTGAGGACAGATAACCTTGGGCTGACCAAGCCCAACTAAGTCTTATGATGGAACAATTCTCAGAAACCTGTCAAAGTTCTCACCATCTTCGGGAATTAGACCTGACAAGTTCTAATAGTTCATACTCTTGTCCAAATCAGCAAAAATCTTTGAAAGAAAAAACCCTACATTTGAAACACAGAGCAGTTTTATTTGTTTTCTCTCAGATTTTTATAGAACTTTCTCATTGAAGTCACTCTCTCAATTCCAGATACATTTTAATTTCACTTTTTTAAAACTGAAAAATTACAACTATGATGTATTGAACAGAAACAAAGGCTAAGGGGTAGATAAACTTTCAGAGTAAAAAAAATTAAAAAACTAACAAATAAGTAATTTAAATCATATTCTATTAAAGCCAACCCTAATGTTTACCTAAGCAAGGCTTTCTTTTTATGGCTCTAACCGCTCTATATTTTTTTTGTTCAAGAAAAATTTTATGTTTACCTTCTTTCTCTTTAAGGTTATTTTAATCTACTTAGGGTAAGCTATTTCTTTTAACAGTATAAAAATCTGTCAATAATAAGTCTATATGAAAAAGTAAAACGATTCCTGGACATGTTTAGTTATTTTTAAAGATTTAACCACAAACTATACTGGGTTGTAATTAAATTTTAAAATTGGTGTTGTAGCTTTTATGACCATTTCCTCTTTGAGTATAAATTTCATTCTCTAACACTTTATTGAGAGGGAAGATCTTCCGACTGCAGCCCTGGAGCAGAGGCAGGAACTTCTGAGCTGGTTATTTCTATTTTCTCACTACTACCTTTGCCCCAGGCTAACTACTCCATTTTATGAACCTGAGCATTCAATGGCTTACTTTTGACTAACAGCCACTGGTTAAGTCAAGCAGCCTATAACTTGAATGCAACATCGTGTGCATTCAGTTGCAATAAGCTAAGGAACTTAATCCTGCTTCTATGTATATCATAGCTCCTCATGGCAATTAAACTAACATGAACCCATTTTTGAGTTATTGTTTATTTTTAAAGAAAAGGATAGGGGTAGATTGTGAGTATGTATGCTGGGGCTAGAACTCATGGCCTTATACATGCTAAGCACACATTACCATTCAACCACATCCCCCAGCACTAAGAAAAAGGTTCTTACTAAATGGAATCTGATTTCTCTGTATAGCCTGTAGTAATTTACACATTTCAATTGCTTCTGATATTTAAAGTTGAACTAAAATCATTTATTAAATATTTGAAAATATGAGATGTTTTCTCTCACAGCCAGAGATGTAAATTTTCTTTTCTTTTTTTTTAATTGATTTTTATTGAGCTCTACATTTTTCTCTGCTCCCTTCCCTGCTTCTCCCTTCCCTTTCAACCCTCTCCTAAGGTCCCATGCTCCCAATTTACTCAGGAAATCTTGTCTTTTTCTACTTTTCATACTTCTAAAGTCAGGCAAAGTGTTAAGAATGGTGCAGGTAGCAGGCTTTAAGAGACAAGATCACTGGTTTGTTTCAGGACTGATTTGTCCTCAGAGTCTAGCAGTTTTTTCCTATCATACAATTTTCTAAGACTTCTTGGGCACTAGCAACAAAGCCTAGAAACTACCATGAACTCAAGAAATGCCTCCTAACATTTAGGGGAATGACTTCTGACAAAATGTCTCCTAAGCTTTTTCTTCTGGGACTTTCTGAGAGTCAGCTAAGAGCTGCAGGAAGTGTATACAGAAAAACCTCATATATATTCACAAAATTTGTTGACTGGATCTTAGGAAGTTCAAGAGCCCAGGGACATCTACCACTGTCACAGATTTCTGGCTCCTCATAGGCTTGTCCAACTCATGGCCCACAGACCACATGAAGTTGGAGAGAGCCCCAGCACAAAATCAAAAAGTTACATTAGACGTTATGAGATTGTTTTGTGATTTTTAATTGGATTGCACAGTTCTCAAGCATGAACTTTGTAGATGACAATAGGTTGGACAAGCCCAGGTGAATAAGGATCCACAAATCAAGATCCCTCAGGCAAATCCGACCTGCCCCTATTTTTGTATAAAAAGCAACCTGAATTTTATATATTTTAATGCTTAAAAATATTAAAAGAATAATATTTAGCAACATGGAAATTACTATATGTTTACTTTGATGTCTATTCATTGATTTCAACGTGCTGCTTTGTAGACCTGTATTACAAAACATTATGGAAATTTAATTCATCTCAAACACAAGAATTCTTAACACACACACACATGTTTATACATATTACTCGGTGATTAACTATGGGGAGACAATAGTTGGAACCCTACCAAGGTAAAATTTGAATTACCCAGCAAATATTCTTCTTAAAGTACTCTGAAGCCCCTTTGAATAGTAAAGCAATTTAATAAAAAATTCTCTCCTTAACCAGTTACCTGTTGATGGTCTTGATGAATTTCATATCTTAGCTATTGTGAACAGTGCAGCAATAAACTTGGAAGACAGTGTCTATCTCATAAAATGATTTTAGTAACTGAAGTCTAACACAAATTTACGATAGTCCTAAGGTTCCCAGCACATGGAACATATAAGTGAGAAGATGAAAATGCTAAGTACACTGATTAGCATTTCACATTCTATGCATATGTAAAATTATTATAGTGTGCCTCATAAATATGTGGGTAAGTATGCTTCTATTTAGAAATTAAGAAAATAGCAAAAATTCCTCAAGTACATGTGTCTAGTTTGTAAATATTTTTGGTACACTAACTTTTTAATTAAAATGAATTATTCATCAAGTTAGTATAAAGAAATGAAAATTAAATGATATACCAAATCCATTGCTTTATCTTTCTAACACAAGTGACCTACTTTTTCTCAATAATATCCAACATCAGTTACAATTATTGATGGATACAAAATATTTTAAGTGATTTAAATGATATCACAGCCTGAACCCCACAAAACAGCTGTGGCCTTCCTTCTCTGAACTTCTATTTAGAGGTAAAGACTAAGCATTTTCTCTTACTTAAGGGTAAACATTTGTTAGCAATTTGTTGACTCAATTTTAATACCAGAAAACAGGGCCCTTAAATTTTACTAGCACTCATAATACCTCCCCTTTACTGTTCATTTGAAGACTTTTATGTTGTATAAAAGAAGTAAACCCTTTTAATCATCATCAGGCTTATTTCTGTCAGAAAATTCTGAAGAACAATGAGCACATGGTTGTAGTTTCTATCACATTTCTACTAACTGTTCATGAAGGGAACAGCTGAGTAAACTGTGTAGCATAATTTTTACTTGGTCACCTATTGAGTGATGTCCTCTGGGGACAGAAGCAGTCAAAAGGAAGGCTGCAGAAGGCCTATATAATTTCAAGCCTAGTTAAATTGTACCTTAATAATTATGAGTTAACTTTATAAACAAATGAAAGCTGATAGTAGTGTTTCTATATGAATCATAATTGTTAATATTAAACCACTCTAGCCCTTGAGAGAGCTAAGGAAAAAAGTTCAAGGGTCAGAAGTAAAAAATTGTCCTTAACGCCACATGGCACTTCTGATCTTAATAATTATAGCTGTCTTTGGGTAAAAAGGAACATTAGTCAGGTAGGCAAATGATTGGTCGACTATTTTGAGTAGAAGGGATAAAGAGGTGCCCAAAGGAAGGCATACAGCACAGTTCAGATCTACCATTATTTGGTGGAATGAGAAGCTACAATAGAGGTTAGGAATTACAATAGAGTGTCCAAACTCAGATCAGCATAGGAAAAGAGCAAATGATTATTTCTATAGGCAGACAGCCTAAGACCTTATAAGCGAGGCAATTTTGACTATTCTGACGAATGAGCAAGAAAGAATAAAAAAAATCACTTGTTGGTTACTGCTATATGATAATGACATTCAATTAAATTTAGTATTCCAGTAGGAAAGTGAAAACTAGTTCAAAGATACAGTTTGTGGCATGAATTGTGGTGATTTCACGGGTATATGTTCACCCCCAGGGACACCAAACTGTGTATACTGAATGTATACAGTTTTTGTATGTAAATGATACATGAAATATTTTTTAAATATTTTTAAAATAAAATTATTACTTGGCTTTAACAGAGTATGAAACAGTTTTTCTCCCCTGAGGAATGGGAAGAGCTAAGATGAGCAAAGAGTCCACAGGTTGTATAAAAATTTCAATGCAAGACCAATATACAAAAGAGTACTAAGAGTTCCTATTACTAAGTTTTGGACAAAGGCAATCCATCAATAAAACAATAGAAGCAAAGACATAATCTTGCATGATAGTTAGAAAGATAACGCCATAGTAGAAAAAGAATCGCCCAAGGGGATAAACATATGGAGCACTTGGGAAGAACCAGAAATACTCTTTCAATATCTCACTTAAAAGATAGAGTTAGACATTCAGTTTTTGATCCACTCCTCATCTGTCTAATGCCTGGTACAGAGTATATGAACCAATAAATATTTACTAAGGGGAATGAGGAAAGATTCCTAAGCCACTGCTTGATTTTGATTTATCAAATTCAAAAATCAGAGAGCAAAAGAAACAAAAGTAGTTTAAAAGGTAGTGGTAGACTGAATGACTCTACCAGTTTTTCAATTAAGGAAGATTTTAGGCAAACAAATACTCCCATTTTCGAGAAATATGTGACATGTTAGATCAATCAGTTTGAAAAGCACAAGGTACCTTATCCCACCCACATGCATACATGTATGTTATATGTATGTGCATATTTTTATTGGTTACTAGTTAGTAGTACCAATTCTAATTAGCTAGATAGTACCAGAGGCTAAGAAATGAAGAGTTTCATCAAATGGTTTTTGTGATGTAACAGATCAAGCTATTTAACTGCCTATTTTTAAATTACACATAATAAGACATATTTATTGGATACAATGTGCTAAATGAACACACACATATATACACTCTCCCCCTTATATGTGCATTTATACTGAATTTAGAATTTCAGTAGAATGAAAACCATTTTAAAGATATACTTTGTGTCACGAATTATTCAATTGTGTCATATTGTGCACTGCATGTATATAAAACATATAAACATGATACTTTCCATCTAACTGTAAAATTCTAACCACTGACTCACCTCTCTCTTCATCTGTTCTCTCCACTACCTCTCCTAGTAACAACTATTCTATTCTCTAATTCTATGAGAACAGCTTTTGATGACTCCATATGAATGAGGTCATAATGGTAAAATATATTACTGCAAACTGTGTTTCTAGGAGGTTTACTGTATTACTACTGTAAATAATATCCATTGGATATTTAAAAGAGTACATGAATAACTTAAATTATTATTGAGCATTCCTTAAAAGCAAACTAGAAACTTAGTTTTTTACAGATGGTCTCCTGGTAGCCATCCCGGTGACAAACATTTTTTAATATATAATTTATTCTATTCTATTTTATTTTTTTAAAGATTTATTTATTTATTATGTATACAACATTCTGCCTCCATGTATGCCCACACACCAGAGGAGGGTGCCAGATCTCATTACAGATGGTTGTGAACCACCATGTGGTTGCTGGGAATTGAACTCAGGACCTCTGGAAGAGCAGACAGTGCTCTTAACCACTGTGCCATCTCTCCAGCCCCCCTATTTTATTTTTTATAAAGAAAACAAACTATCTTTTTTCATTTTGCACACCAATCCCAGTTCCCACTCCCTCCCTTCCTTCCATTCCCTCCACCTATCTCCACCCCCATCTATGTATGGTCTTACAGTATCATAATTTCTTTATAGATATACATGCATCATCATCTTTAGTAGTGAAAATCCTTATCACTAAAATTCTTCAGATCTTTAAAATTTTTGCTTTATTTGAGAGTTTTCTAGCGTGTCTACCTTCTTTCTATTCTTCTACAGTGTTCTTTTGTCTCCTGATAATGCAACTGGAGAACGAGAATCAAAAACAATGGCTTTTTAAATGCACTGGAAAATGCTAGGGAACCACATTGTTTGCTCTACCTGGTAAACTTAATAAAGTGAAGAAAATGCTTTCAAAGATAGATATTTACAGTAGCAAATGTCAGTGCAGACAAACTTGCCTGCTATATCAACCATTCCACTTAAATTGATAAAGTGTGGTGTTTATTCATTGTGCAGTTACACTGAACAGAATCTCTTCTCTTGCTCTCATTCTTTGTAGGGTGACATTCCCTTTATCTAGGAGCTTATAATAAGCAAGCTACATTCAATTTTCAAAAGGCAGATGCGCTCTCCTGGTATCCTAGAAACAAATCAAAGTATGCTTTGTGGAAAGACCTGCAGTTCAAGCCAGTGATGCAAATGGTTATTAATTTGCTATCACACAAACAGAGGTCCGGAAAATTTTAAGTAAAATTTATTCTGAGGACAAGCATCAAATTATTAGTAAGGGGGCTATTAAAAAAGATAACAGAGCAGTTCATAGAAAAAGTAGGTACCACAGAAATTAAACAAAATTATACATTATCTGTATTATTGAGATCAGGATTCATTTTAAAGACTTTTTTTTCCCAAATTAGGGTAGTAAATTTCACTTAAAATTACACAGATTAGCTCAATTATAAGAGATCTACAAAAGCAACTTCCTAAATCATATGAGGAGCATATCAACCGTCTCAGTATTAGATTTTTATGCAGATAATAGTTACAGAAATTAATCTATATTAACTTATTATATCACAACAGCTACCATTAAATATTATGAGGTAGGAAAATTCTAATTGTTCCCTGGGGGTCTTCTATGTAAAACTTATATAATTCACACACTTTGTTTGGGACTTGTACCATGATAAAGCGGAAAAATAGTAGAAAATATTTCTTTTGTTTATTCCCATGTTGTCACATTTTCGGGGTTCACAAACATGTCTACTTTTCTGTGATTCCCAGTATCTTCCCACACACATGTTCAGTAAGGAGGAATTGTGATCCTTCAGTACACAGAAGCCCAGAAAAGTTCAACAAGTACTTTGACCATGTAAAGTATGACTGAAGGTTAAGAGCTCTCCAAAGAGCTCACTGGTTACATGAGGATTAATTGATCAACATAATTATCCACACTGAGTTAATAGGCTAACATATCTGGCAAACTGATGGTGATTAGATTACCTTAATCTGTCTAGATATTCTCGAAACAAGAGTATCATAAGAAAAAGCATCAAGTACTCAACAGCCTCCTGTGGTTGGACTTATGTAAACGGGTACGCTAGCTAGAAGACCACATCAACATTCTGCTCCTTGACATCTAAATCAGTTTTGCAATGAGATAAGCTTTACCGAGACCAGGTTGTTCCACTCCCATCTTTTCACTGCATCTAAATACTACAGACAACTTTCAACTTTCAGGGACAGCCACTGATGGATGGGTAACAAAGGAAGCACAGTCCTTTCAAATTGGTCTTGTTAATGGTTAAAAGGAAGCAAGATAGGAGAATTTGAATGAGAAACCACTGAGTTAATCTGGAGATGTGAAGAACTATAACAGAGAGGGGACAGTTTTCAATTTCCACGGAGAGGTGCTAGACTAAAACACAAATTTATATTTTAAGGTGTCAGGGCAAGATTAATTTTCAAAAGCATAATATGAATAGATGGAGTTTAATTACGTTTTTTAATGTCAAGCTCATAGAAAATAGGAAACAACGGAGAAATAGTAACCACAGGACAGAAGGGCAACAATTCAAATAAATGCACCATGTTACCTACTAGATTGAACACTGAAATAGAAAGAGCACATTAATGGAAAACCTAATGAAATCCGAATAAAACTTTGAGTTTATATAATACTCTTTGGATACCAGCTTCTTGGTTCTTGTTGGATGCTGTGTTTGAACCATAGTGAAACTTCACCTCACAATTAACAACAAAGCCACAAATAACAAAGTTACCAAATAAGAGAAATTTGTTTGAATTAATGTCCTACAAGTCAAATGTTTCAGTGTAATATTTCCGCATTTTACAATTCCTCAAACCCTCTATAAACGCAACCAAGTTTTTAATCCAACACACTCGATTGCTTCCTTCATATGAACAGCTCTGAACTGGCAATTAGCACACAGGCACTGCCATAAATCTTGTAGTACTTAACTTTCCAAAGGCCCTGCAGAGCTATTTCAATGTAAGCATACGTGCTTTGCCAATAGACATGGAGCTGGTGAGGAGCAGCACCCAGCATTAGAAAACAGTCATACAGCAACCAGAAACCCCCACGTACACTGGCAGTGTGCAAAGACTCTGCCGCAACTTACAAGAGATGACATCTGAGCGTTCTGGAGCATAAGCTGCATCTGCTGGGCGAACATGGCTGCGGCAGTCCTCTGTTGAATCAGATTGTTTCTCCCATTAATTTCCAGCTGCGACTTTAAATGGGGTGGGGGGTGTAGGTACTTGCAGTTGTCTCGAGTGCACCGACCCTTAGAGCAAAAATTTAGACAAATTTTTGTTCAGTATTTTTAAAATTCTGACATGACTAAAGAAATAATAGAAGCTTTTTGAACTCTAAGAAGCCACAGTCACAAGCACTATCCACGAAGTCACTCATTTCCTTTTCTTTCCTGTCCTGTAAAACTGATACTCTTAAATCTTCATCTCCCAGCAAAAGGAACTGAGACTAGGAGAAATGAAATGACTTGCCTATGGAGCACATACATAGCTGCTAAAAATGAACTGGAATGAAAATTTAGTTGGTCTGATTCCATAACTCTCTTAGTTGCTCTGTTTTGCTTTACTTTGATATGCGTCATATCATATTTAGAACATAAAGTATTAGGAAAGGTATGTCATAAAATGTAAGTAGAAATTAAAAAGTTAAATAAAAATCTTTCAGTAAGAGATATAAAATCATTTGTTTAAGACCTGGGATCTGGCTCCATATGTAAAACTAATTAAGAAAATTCAGGGAGGATATTTAAGTATTATGCACAAGTATATAAATTCTGGACTTTATTACCTCAGACATTCTAGGCTCCAAAGCTTTTTATTTCCTCAAAGCCTTATGATATAAAAAATATCCTTGAATCCAATGAAGTTTTGATAATCTGAGAATAAATCTGTATGTCTGGCAGTCATATTGCTCTTCAGGTTCTAGTAGCAATGTCCTTAGGTCATTGAGATACTTGAAGCTAAAGTATATCTTGGATTCAATTTTTTATTCATAGACTAAGCACTTTCAAGAGAGGCTAGTATCTGAATTCCATTGAACCATTCCTAGTGGTTTATGTCTGCAATCCCAGCATTGTGAAGACTGGGCAGCAGGACTGCCATGAATTTGAGGCTAACTTAGGCTACAGAGTGGGGCCCATTTCAAAAAAGCAAATGCAAAATCCCCACACGCCTTTGATGTCACTTAAATGCTGACTCAGCTGCCGATTATGAGGTAGCAAAGTGTCACTGGACAAGTTGTTTATTACAATGTCTTAATACGACCTATCACTGTATTTAACTATGACCTTTACATGAAGCAACTAACAACTACCCTGTTTGGATTACTAAATCCGCCATATGTCTTTTAAGATAAGCACAACTGCAAGTAAAACATTTTTCCCACAGATGTTGATTCTTTACAGTGCATGAAGTTATCTGAGGAGGAAGACGAAGGGAGGAAAAAAAAGCAACCTTTTCATTTTGGACTGAAGAATGCAAGTTGCTAGACTACTTGAATTCCCAGGAGAAAAATGAATTAGTTCACCAAGAGTTTTTGTTCAATACATCCTATGCATTTTACTTATTTGGGATACCTAAATGGTATATGCATTTATTGACTCATATTTCAGTATCTTTCTATGAAGACATTTCTACAATTTCACTGAGAAACATGGTGTATTTCAAAATGTTTAACAAGCTATATATAATACAAACTTGAATGCACTGTAGCTGCTCTTTCTTGAAGAGTCCTCATTAATTCATACATGTATATATAT
Organism: Microtus oregoni; assembly: GCF_018167655.1. Lineage (NCBI taxonomy): Eukaryota > Metazoa > Chordata > Mammalia > Rodentia > Cricetidae > Microtus > Microtus oregoni. The sequence goes on along the minus strand of NW_024543873.1, from coordinate 4,788,155 downwards.
ATACACTTGAATGGTAATTGAACATATTTATGAGAGAGTATAACCTAAAACCTAATGTGAAAAATTGGAAGTAAATTTATTGCTATCATTTTTCCTTTTGTTTCTTCCACTGGTAAACTTGTTTTTAACCAAATTAAATTAACTTATAAAATCTAATAATATCCTGACTTCAAATATATCTTTACATTTTATTGCTAAATATTGGAAAATGAAGAAATTATACATACTAAGAGTTAGAAATGTTATTAAGATGATTTGCCTAAGTTCATACAAGTAACTTAGGAAAAGCTCTACAACTTCCACACATACACGGACTGTAAGGAAATTTTCACCTACAATGAAAATCACAATCTCAGGGGTCTTTCCCCCAAAAAACCATGAACATCGTTTCACATCTACTGTACTTCTTTTAAAGGCTATGACAGTCACAGGGATTACAGTACTTAGATCCGTCACTCTCCAGCAACATAACTAAGGCTATCTGGCTCAAAAATTCAAAGCCTAGAAGATGCATAGCACTTGGTGACTTCCTTCATGCCATGGCGGTTTATACTTCTACTTCAGCCTTCTTGCTACTCTTTCCAGACCCCAGCAGCAAAGATTTCCCCAAGGCTCAGGCTAAATCCTGTTCTCTTCTCCCATCTCATTTTCCCAAAGAAATGGAATTGTTTCAAGTTGCAGGCAGCCCTGTAATTGTCCAGATCTTAAATCTCAATTTATCTCTGACCTCTCTCCTGAATTTCAGTCTTTTCATGAGCAGCTGCAGCTGCATTTGGGGCTCTTGCCCTCTAACCAGGTGGAAATACCTTGCCTATCTCTCATCTTGCTGCACACTCCCATTCGGGAACATTGCATCAATTCCTATGGTTTGGGGCAGCAGTGAGGAAAAAAAAATCAGGCAGCTGCTGAGCAGGATTGTCTTGGGTTGCAAAGCCTAGATAGCTTAAGACAATTAGTATTATGTAACTATGGAATATGATTTGTAACCCCTCTGCAAAAGAAAAAAAAACAAATACATCTTTTATATTCAGAATTTCAAACAATAGAATGCCTTTTAAAGGGAAAGAAAGGGAACTAGTTGGGATTTTAGCATTTGCTAAAAGTTACAGAATCTTCCTGTAATAAAAGAAAGAAAGAACAAAGGAAGGAAGGAAGTACACTGTATCTGGCACATTTTCTGCCAACCCAGAAAGAAAAAAAATTGAACATGCCTTTATGATTTTATATTAATGTCCATTCCAAATAGTAACTTTCTTTAAGCTTTTCCCCTGGAAACTAATGAGTTTTTTACAAAGCAAAAAAAAAACAGTACACAGAAATAGAAAAATATGGTGTAAAAATTACATCAAGTTGGGCTATAAAACCAAAGCATGGGATCTGATGTAGCATGAAATAAAAAAAAAAAACGAAAACAAAAACTTATTCGTCTTAATTATGAGATTTTAATTGATTTATAAAGCATTCTTTTTTGAATGACAGAATCCATAATTTAATTCTGTAACTATGCAAATGCGCAGCAATACTACCTTACCAGGGGCTGTTACTTATGTTAAAAAAAATCTTATAAAATACAAAATCTACATTTTTCTAACAAAATAATACATGAGGAGACCATGTAATTTAATATCTATCTTATCTATAATATCTATCTAATCTGTGGAATATACTGGTAGAAAGGAAACCAAGCCCCTCATAGAGTTTTTAAAACCCACTTCAGGATTCAGGGTAATATATTCATTCATATGCAGATCATTTGGTGATAATAAACCTTTAGATAAGGTTCATTGTTTCTTCAAGAATCCCAAATTAAGTTACAGATTTAAATATTGTAATTGACATGATGGGAGATATAAATGTAGATTATGACATTTGGTAACCCTTGTTTTTCATTCTTAGCAATAAAATGGCTTTGGTAAATCATGTATCTACAGGATAGGATGTGGATGGGGACTATCTCAAAAGACTGTTGCAGTCCTTTGGAAAACAATGACTACAGATTACAAAGGTTCCTCCCATGATGTCCCTGGGACTACTAAGTATGAGTGGGCCATATGACAAGCTTTCACAATGGATCCATAATAACCCAGTACCAATCGTGACTTTGAAAATTAACCCTCAAATTCCACAGTCAAGTCAATGGTGTCCCAAGCCCTCTGTATTCTTCTCTAGACCCAGAGAGTCAGAGTTGCCATGTATTGGTAAGTATTAGACCATGTCCTGAAGTCATAAACATTAGGAGAAAACATTCTTTGGCCTAAGAGATTTTATCCTAAAAACAGCAGCTAAGGATGGCCAAGACATTTAAGTCGATCTTCCCCACCCCTTAGCCATACACAGTGACTTATTTTAAATAAAGGAGTTAGAGAGTGAGCTCATTTATGCTTGCCTCAATTTCCCTCTTTTCCCACTTTCTTTTCACCTTAAAAACATGTTATTCTCCCCTGGTTGTCATTATGTTATTAAGTTAAGCAACTAGCACAATGATTCAAGAAGTAGTTCTCTGCTCAAATAAGTGCTCCCACACTGATGAATCTTCCAGCTACCTCTTCCCCCACCTACTGCCTTAGAAAATGCAAGCAAAAGCAGCAGGAAGAGGGGATGGCTGATGACATCTGTGAACCACATCCACATCAAGAAGTTGATAGCAGACAAAGGAGGAACTTGTGGAGCATTGTAAAACCTCCCAAATTCAATCTATTGCCTTTTCCTTACCTTCAAGCTTTTCACACGTGAATAGAAAGCCTTTAACCGAGAAAGAAAAGTAGCATTGTAATGATTCAAATCCTACCTAAGTCTGGGAGTTATGAGAGAGTCTGTCAGCTAAAAGAATACTATGTAGTTGGTAGAAAAAAAACCTATGAAAAGTACTTTTTATGTTCATGAGAATGTCCTGCCTTCTATCAAAATAAGAAAAGGACCCTAGGAAGCTGAAAACTACCCTCTGTCAGTTACTGCATCTTTAACAAGAAAGCTGTTTATAGAATAACTTCCTTCTTCATATACATTTGGATTTGTGGGGGTAGGGATGAAAATAACCTCTCAAATACGATTATACCTGAATTACCTTTTCAAAGACATAATCTTACTGGTCTGCCAAACACAGCAGCTAAAAATTAAATGTTAAACACATCACATATATGATTTGTTCAAGAAGAAAAATAGTTATTCTGTTTTAACAATCATGTAGTAAAAGAAGGAAAAAGTCCTGATCTATGATGTCTCACTATAACATCTGTGTGCTCACAGTTATGGCTTCTCAGAGGATGTAGGAGTGAATATAGAATTTGCATTTCCCAGGCACTAGGATGTCTGCTTTCTGCAACCATCACAGACCTATTGAAATCTGGAAATATCTGAAAGGACAAAAGGAGAGTCGACATCAACCCAAGCTGAGTGTTAGCCAACTATCAGCAATTAACAAATCCCCATTTTGTTTCTCTTGGAGTTCTGGTTTTCAGATAATAGGGATAATCTGCACAATTTTCTCTTCCCAATAGTTTATCACCAGTCAATATTGATGTATCATACTAAGAGTATCCTTGAAGTGCTGCATACCACCTTTATTATACAATTGAAGTGCTGGTTAGAAAACTGGAAAGAGAAATTTTAACAAACCATTTTTAAAAAAATATGTTGAAGGCAAAAAATGAGGCTGAATACAAACCACCAAGGAATGGGCCAGCTAAGTGCTTCTCTGAATTACAGTCAACATCCCCTTCTTCATATAATTGGAATCCTGTTTCTTGAAACAACTCAAAGGTACATTTCTCAGGGCAATCATGGCTTCCATGCAGCCAGCTATCAAATCTGAATAGGCAAGACTCTGGGAAGAGAGTAGAATTTTCCTGCTTTGTAGCTGTGACCTCCAAAGAACGAAGAAAGGATTAAGCTCAACAATTGTCTGTTGTTCTAGGAGAGCTCACTAAGATAATTTGAATCTGAGAATTGAAACATTTTAGGGTTGAACCAGACTTGAAGGAACATCCTGTGTACCCCTATCTGGCAGAGAAAGAAAATGAAGGCCGAATGGGTGAAGGGATTTGTCCTAATTCACAAGCAGCTTAGTAAGCACAAAAGTCAAACTTCCACATTCTCACTACCCAATATGGAGTCTGTTCGACTGACTCTGTGTCTGGAGGATTGTTCCTGAAGCCTTCTCCCCACCCCCAAGGCTCCCTTATCTCTCCCGCTTTTGTGCCTCCAACTGTATACTCAGCATTGCCCAAGCACTTATCACTAAATACATCAATAAATTGTTTGCATGCCTATCTCCTTCACTAGACTTCTAGTCTGTCTCTGGAAAGAACTCTGTCTTCCTCGTCTTTGAATTCCCCCAGGGATGTATCTGCACCTGGCGAATAGTGGCCACACAAGTTTTCTAAACTTTGGCCTAACCATTTTATAGAGCACCACACTTAAAACTTCTCCTTGCTCTCTTTTCTATTGCCTTTTATGAGATCCTTCTTTCTCCAAGAAAGAGAATAATCAACACGAGACTCCTAGTTGAATTTTCTAAAATAAACTAATATTTCATTTAGGTTTAGAAAACAGCTGTCATGATTATGAACCCCGAGGAATATATGATCATCATGGTCGAAACACTCTAGTAATTTGGTATAAGTGAACCGGAAGTGACATGAATCCATGAGGCACACGGACATCACCCCTAATTTTAATCCCAGGAGTCTTAAGATCCCCCAGAATATATCCCCACCATATTGGATAAACAAAAACAACAACAACAAAAATTCAGCCATTGATCTGTATCTAATCAGCACCTGGTCCTGTCCAAGGGGAGCTCTGTATTTCTAGGGTCAGTTTACAGCAAAGTGCTTCTCTGCCTGCCCCACCCCTACCCAGAATTTCTCAGAACATGCTGTAGGTCAAATTTCCTAAGCTACGTAGACAAAGGTGGAATACAGGGCTTTAGGAGAATCACAGCACGTAGAACCTTCTTGTGGCTTTCTACTATAAATACTAACTTTAAAGAAATACATTTCGCTCAACTTCACCTTAGTTCACATTAAATATTTACTTTTGAATAATCACGGGCTTGAATTTTTTCTCTGAAAAATTTCAAAGAGTAAATAACAGTAAAAAAAAATCTACTTGTCGTCCACAGGCAAAGCAAGCTGACCTCACCAATATCCCAAATCTACTTCTGCGCCACCTCCTCCCACGCCGCATATAGTTTTTACCCCTGCTTTAACCAAATACCTTCAATCATTTTAATAAAATTTTTAACTGGATCAACAAACTCCTTGTGAATGAATCATTTCCATTTAAAAATAGCCAGAATCAAACTAAACTCTTAAGATAAACACATTGGTGCCAAGTTATTATCAGCTTCAGAAGGCACTTCTGGTGATAAGCATTCGAAGACGCTGGCTTTCAGCATCTGGCTACAGCTAACATAAAATGCCATTAAATAAAGAAAACTTCGTGTATTATCTGCAAAAAACAAATCCATGCAATCCAACAGCGACTTACTACACAGACTTTGTTATGAAACAATATAAAGGGTGTCTGTCTCTGCCCAGCAGCCGAATCTACTGTACTCCAGCTCCTTTATTTCTTTGTCCAGACACCCCGTTCAGCATCTACCCCGTTCAGCAATTAGGAAGCCAGGACAAAAAGAACACCAGCTGCTTGTACCCTTTCTATCCCGCTAAGGCTTTTGCTTGGAATCCTACCTAGAGACGTTAAATTTATCAAATAAAAATACAAGACTCCTAATTTAGTTTGACTTTTAGATAAGCGATCTAAGTTTAAGTATGCTCCATTCAATATTTTATCTGGTAACTTTCTCCACATTCTCTCTATGCTATGAATGAATTAAATAAAGTCAAACCCTCCCTCCCAAATCCCTTTTACTCACTTTACCAAAAGGCCCGGAGTTGCTCCCTTTTACGGGACCCATGGCCCAGGATCAGTGCACCAGTCACCCAGAAGGAATGCTAAGCTCCAGCTTACCTGTCCAGCTGCAAGGAACTGAAGGAAGTTGCCTGTGGGAGCAGGCAATTTGTTCACTACATAGCTCCTCCCATCACAAGCTTCACACCAATCACTTACTCTGTCAGCAACTCCACCTTCCAAGACACGGAGGCAAAACTGTGCACTTACTTATTTGTAGATAAGTGACTATAATGCCTATTGGAGCTCCCTCTTCAGGTTAAGACGAGAAGGCACATGTAAGTGACTATTTTGTGGAGCTGGGAATGGAATCTGGGCCTCCAGCAGAGCGCGCTACTTTTGAGCTATACTCCCAACCTGACTTCAAATTTTTACAGCAGATTTTCCGAGCACACACAATACTGCATGAAAACGAGGCTTTTATATTTTTAAGGCTTTCTTTTTTATTTGTGGGCTCGGAAGAAGTTAAACAGAGAGGCTGGCTTTTTCTTTCTTTTGTCTGTTGAATACTCAGATTCAAGCAGAAGTGAGTCATCTATTAATGTCCAGGAAAATGAGTGATTAGTGTCACATAAAATTTATGCAATTGCATACTTCAAACACAAAACTGAAGTAGCTTTTTCAGTCAACGCTTGATTACTCCTATTAAAACAAAGGAAAAGTCAAGGCCATGCTAATTCTAATGAACAAAATAATATGTTCCAGACAATGGCTGTAAGAGGTTCACATTAGTTCACATCACTGAATATAAATATATATCACAGAAGTGGCAATCAATTTAGTAATAAATTGACAGTCACAGTCCCAAATTTATTTTTATTCATTAGTAATATAGACTCTTAGAGTGGAATTATAAAACATCAGAATTAGTAAATTCTAAATGAAAGAAATTATACGATGCTGGGGAACTTTATACATTAATGGACATATAACAGAAACATTAACTGACAAAACTGGACAGACCCCTGGAAATCTTTTAGTCCAGCATTTGCCAGAATGTTTACTCCAGACTAGGTAGGAGGTGCAATGAGTCCTGATGAAATAGTTGGAAGAAATGGCATCATGTATTCCTCTCTCAGAGAATGAAAATATACAAGGATCCCATATGGCCTGCAGTAAAGAAATATGCTCACTTTTGTTCACTCAGTATTTTAGAACATTTTTAATTATTAAAATCTACCACATTACATCAAATGCCCAATGCCATCTCTCTATAGAGTGTCTAGTGAAAATCCCATCAAATTCATCTTTCTAATGCTACAGATAAAGAAACTGAAGCTCAGACTAGAACTCATGAAACTGCATAGGGCAAGGTTGTTTTCTGGTTGCTGTTTTTGGTTTTGTTTTCATTTTCATTTCTCTCCTAAATTGAAAAAGAGCTTTTCCATTGCAATGTTTTTTTTCTCTCTCTCTCTCTTTTTGTTGATGTTGTTTGTTCTTTTGCCTAGACTCGATCTCCTCAAAGCTAACAACATGGACAATTTTTACTATAATTGCTACAAAATAACATCCCAGTATAATCTTCCCAAGGCCTCTCAGAAGCTGTTAGCTTCATCAGGAATTTTGCCATGCTTGCTGTGTCTTTCTTTTGTTTTAAGGCTTCCTCAGGCAACTTTTCAAATAAGAACTTCAAGTCACCTCTGTCTAACTGGCTTTCCTATGTTGGGACTTCTCTCCCCTGGAACCAAGCCAGTTACTCCAGGTTTTCCATGACTTAAGGGTCTCAAGTGAGTTTTAACTGTACTAAAATTCAGGAAGTAGGAAGGTATTTGGCAATTCTCTCCATTCCTATGGGGCTTAGTTATATGCTATGCTTAAACTTTGGGGTTTCCATTTAGCAAAATTAAATTTCTTGCCTCTATGTAAAATAGATTTCATACAAGGATTTAATTTAGATAAATATCTTCCAAATATGGAAATAGAACATAAGATGAGAAAAATGCTGATTATTGTTCAGACTTAAACGAGTTTGTTTTGCAAGACTTGGTGTATTGTTAATAAATTTCTAATTATGTCTCAAAACACAGGTACCTATCAATCCACACAAATGTTGTATAACGGGTATATACAATAATGGACTTAATATTACATTTTAAAATTAGGGGCATCAAGATAAAAATCAGTTGTTATTGTGCTAAAAATGAATATTCCTTTAGATAATGAATTTTAAGAGCATAGCATCAAAATGTTTACAGGTTGTTGCTAAGTTTGTAAGTGTGAGATCATGTTACAAAACTCAAAAGGAGAGAAATACATTCACATTAAAATTATTATTCTCTACACACTCCTATCATACTCACAACTAATAAAGAAAAATGCAATTTCTAAGCAGGAAATTTTATCTGGTGACACAGACCACCTCTAAAATGCTTGGCAGCATGCACCAAGGCACATTTTGTTAGTCATTTCATATATATTTATGCATATCTATTCTAAGTCCATTATTTAATATTTATTTACAACTGTAAGATCTAGACTCAAGGCAGTTGAGAGTATCATACAAATTCCAAAATAAAACTCCAAATCCCAACTGTGGTATATTTAAATAAAGTGGTATTTTCATCAAAATGTATCTGAAATTCATCTAAAAGATATGTCAATTCCCTCTCTTGTTCTGTAGACATGAAAACAAGAAAATGATTTTGTTGCCTTAACATCCACCAACTTTCCTCAATTTCAACCGAATTCATAGATCTGTGTCTCAGAGATATAAACTGAATTGACAAAAAGTTCTAAATGGTACTGCTGCCATAACTTTTTATAGTGCGTTTTAAAATGATCTTCTCCAACTCTGGTTCAGTAAGCACAGCACTCTTATTAACTCACCTGCTTTTTTTGGTGAACTGTTAATATTTGACAATGATGAAACTGTTCCTAGTTAAAGACCTAAACAAGGCTATCTACAAACAATGTAACTACAATATGGGTTAGTTTAATAAAGAGATTAAGGGAGGTTTTCTATTTTAAAATAAATTAACCCTTCAATCATAAATGTCTCATGCCTTTACAGAGAAAAAGTTGAAATATGATTGTTGCCAAAAGATGCCTATATCCAAATCCCAAACAAGGAGAAAACTTAAACAAAGCAAAGAACAGAGAGAATTAATTAGCTATGTTTAAAATCCATCAACTTTACTCTTGAAGTCAATTTAAAGGTTTGGAAGAAGACTTACACCAAGACTGGTGCCCTTGTAATGGGGTGGCACTTTTTACAATGTGAAAACTTGATATTCAGCACAGAGAGGCGTACCCATGCCACACAGGGCAGTCTAGTCTGCGTACTCTATTAAATGGAGTCCTCCATTTGGTAAGGGAAAATAAAACAAAACAAATCTACCCCAGCTGCGTTGTGTCTTCCTTGTCAATCAGGATAAATCAGAAAACGAGTATTCGAAAAAATTGAATGAGTTTGTTTATGCTTTCTATATAAGACAAATCAAATTCCATTCTACAAATTATTTCATAAAGCCAATAACATAAAATAAGCTAGGAAGTGTAAAACATCAACATGCAGGTCTTTCACATGGATATTTCTACTAAAGGTAATAGGAGTATGTTTTATCTTATACCATTTCATGTTTTGCAGTGAGTTTATTACACACTACATTCTATACAGACAAGTGAGCACTGATGTATTAAGCAATTAACACTATAAGTATGTATGCTGGAGGAAAGTTGTACATACAGTTTTATGTTAGGTTACTTGCCATGAGACTATTGTTAATACACATTTATATTTTCCACTAATCCCATCACAGTAAAAAGTCATTTTAAGGATTTATAGCATGATATAAACTGGTTTAATTTTGGGAAGTTGAGTCAGTGTCTTACCATGTAGCCCAGTCTGGCTTCAAACTACACACACACACACACACACACACACACACACACACACACACACATGCATATATGTGTGTCTGTATATGTATGTATATGTACATGTCTAAATGTGTGCATGTATATGTGCATATATGCACAACCTCTCAACCCTCCTGCATCAACTTTAGGGTATTTGAATTACAGATGTGTGCACTGCACCTAGTTGGTTTGCATTTTTCCGGTGTGTCCATCTGAATATAGATGGATGCCTTCGTTGCGTATATACTATACACTGGTCAAAGTGTTCTAAAGGCATTACCTCATTGACTGTTTATAATGGAGAAAAGTGAAACACAAAATGAAAACAGTGCCTAAGCTGACAGAGATAAAAAAGGAACAGAGTTTGGACTTTAACCTAGGTGCTTTATCCTAGCCACAGGTCACATTCTGAAGACCAAGATAACTTACTGCCTTGTAATACTTTGGGAGAGCTAAACTGAGGCTAGTTTAATAGATGATTTCTAATAGTTCTACTAGCTGAATCTCTACCTTCCCTCTAGCAAGGACTTAACATGAACTGATATTAGATATAGCCAGAAACTATTTAATACACAAATATATGTGTTGAAGGAGCTGAGGGCTGCGTTCCTGCAGCATGGCTCCCGGCCGCCTGGCTAGCTTATGCCCCGAAATAACAACACACAAACTGTATTCATTTAAACACTGCCTGGCCCATTATATCTAGCCTCTTCTTGGCTAACTCTCATATCTTGCTTAACCCATATTTAGTAATCTGTGTAGCACCACGAGGTGTTGTCTTACCGGGAAAGATTCAGCATGTCTGACCTGCGGCCATCTTGGGCTGGAGCTTCATCGCATCTGCCCTGGAGAGGAGTGGCATGGTGTCTGGCTCACTTCCCTTCTTCCCAGTATTCTGTTCTGTCTACTCCACCTACCTAATTTTCTGACCTATCAGGCCAAGCAGTTTTCTTTATTGATTAACCAATGAAACAACAGATTGACAAATGATCTTCTCACATCATATATATGTATCATAAGATACTTTTTTAAAGTACATGAGTATTTTGAGTGAACAGAAAATACATAGAGAAGGTAACTGAATGCTAAATATAGTCTTCCACAGGTGGTTCAGTGGACAAAAGGCGCTTGTTGCCAAGTCTAAAGATCTTAATTTGATCTCTGGTTCCCACAATGTAGAAGAGAACAGACTCATGCAAATTGTCTTATGACCCTCACATGCACACAATAGCACATATGTACATAAGGACATACACATAAATAAGTGTAATTAAAACTAGTTTTCATATAGCATACTAAATATGGATATGCAAGTATTCCTGTAATTAGCTGACTTAGGAGTCTTTCTGTATATGCCCATAAGTGGTACAGTTGGGTAAGATGATAGCCTTATCTTTAGTTTTTTGAGGATCCTTTTTACTGAATTCAATAATGCCTACCTAGTTCACATTGCCACCAGTAGTTTATGTAGTTTCTTGGTTTTTGTCATTATCACCAGAACTTGTTTTCTTGACAAAAACCATTGTGACTGAGATGAAATGAAATCTCAAAGAAATTTTAATTTGAGTATCAGATGGCAAAAGTTATTGAACAATTTTTGAAATAATTATTATAGTTACATTTATTTCTTTGAGAAGTAGATCATGATGGTGTGGGAAGTCTTTCTGTATATGTGTTGCTTTTATTGGTTAGTGAATAAAGTTGCTTTGGCCTATGGCAAGGCAGAATAAAGTAAGGTGGGAATTCTAAGCAAATAGAGGAGGAAAGAAGGTGGAGTCAGAGAGATGCCATGTAGCCACCAAAGGAGAAAGATACCTGGGGACCTTACCAGTAAACCACGATCCCCCTGGTAAAATATAAAATAATAGAAATTGGTTAATTTAAGATGTAAGAGCTAGCTAGAAATATGCTTAAGCTTAAGTCAAACAATATTACAGTTTCTGTGAGATTATTTTTGGTTTGGGTAGCTGGGAAATGAACAAGCAGCCTCTGCCAACACCATGACAGGTGAGGAGGAGATCTAAAAGGAGAGGGTAGGGGAAAACAGGAGTGTAAGGGAGTAAGAGTGGCATGAAAGCAGATGGCAACAAAGGGACCAGCCATGACATGGAGAATAGGAGAGGACAGAGGGAGGAAACAAACAACAAAAAGTATAAAGATGCATATTTATGAAAATAACACAAGGAAACCCATTTTTCTATAACCTCAGTGCCAGGAAAGTGGATCAGGTGGATCTCCAGAGTTTGCTGACCAGGCAGTCTTTCAAAGCATGTACCCCCCATGTTTTTTTTTCTTTTTTTAGAGTTTGAAATGGACTTTATTCAGAACTCTGATCTACCAAGTTAGCGTTTTCCACCAACTCGGGGAGCAGAGACCTTCACAGGCTTCACAATCTTTTGTTTAGGTGCTGCTTTTGCGAGGGCCTTGGCAGCAGCCATTGCGGTCTTCTTGGATGCCTGCTTAGCCTTTTTTGCTTCCTTGGCAGCCCTGATGGCCTGCTCTCGCTGGGCTTTCCTAACTTCTGGTTTCTGATTCCTCTTGGCCATTATATCAGCAAGGGATGCACCAGTGATGGCCCGCTGGAATTTGACGGCGCGGCGGGTTCTTTTCTTTTGAATTTCTTCCGACTGTCCTTTTTTGTGTTTCCTTCTGTACAGGACAGTCCAGTTTATCTGCCGGGGATTCCTTTTGGACAGGAATGCGGACTCGCATTTTGCATTAAGAAACTGGAAAACCTTCCCGTCGGTCCTGGCGTAGCGCCGCCCGTGTCCGGGGTAGATCTTGTACCCGCTGAAACTGCACAGCTCGACCTTCATGATGGGAGCTGCCACCCGGCCGGTTCATAAAAATAAAGATTCTGTCTCAAAATCAAGGGAGAGAATGGTAGAGAAAGACACAGGACATCAACTTCTAGCTTCCACATGTACATGCACGTGCACGTCCAACACACACACACACAAACACACATTTAAAAGGAAGGGGACACAAAAATATGCAGCAACTAGTCAGTCACTGAAACAAAAAAGAAAGTCTTCCATCTGTCCTAAAGTGGAATGATTAGTCCTCTTTCAACACCATTTCAGCTCTTTGTCAATTTGTAAGGGAGAAACAATGTTCAATTTTCAGGAGCTGGGTCATGGGAGCTTAAGCACAAGCCACAAGGCCCAGCAAAACTCTGCTGAGAGAGAATCAGTGGGGAAAGATTGGCACTTTGTGACCATTCTTACCACCCTAAGGGAAGAACTTTAAAAACACATTGTTTTCATTCTGTGTAGGCTTACTCTGATCACAAGTGTTTGAGTGCTGAAGGTTCAACATTTTCACAAAGTGGAGAAAAACTCCAAAGGGGACAAAAGTTCAACCTCATTTTGAAAAGAACAGTACAGATTGTTCTTCTGAAGTATTCCATTCCGGTAAGAGCAGAGGCAAATGGCAAATCAAATAAAACACTCACAGTATCTCACAAAAGCCTTCCCCCACCAAAAGCATAGTGCCGTGAACTTTGTGATTTTCAGATATAAATGAGGAGGTGGTTACATCATGTAAATACATCAGTAATGTACACATATCTACTCTTCAATTTATCATTTTGTTCTTTTCTACAACTTTTAAAACATATGGTGCTATAGACATTTGCTGATGTCAAGAATTTGGCTCGTATGATAAGTGATTGAGCAACTGAACACACTGAAATGCATACTTTTAGAGATAGCATAACAACAAAAACCCAAGAACAATGACATAGCCATTATTATGAGAATCAACCATTTATAACTGATTATTTTGGTTCGAATCTGCAATATTCATGAAAGGGTCATGTGAATAATCTTACCACCAAGATGGTAACTCTACTGGCAAGTGACAAACTTTAGGATATTAGGTCCAATTGTAATCACTTGGAATGTTTACTAGAAGTCAATTTTGAGACCTCAACCAGTCACAATCTCCCTTTCTCCTTCAAGCTTTCTCTCTGTCTCATCTATCTATCTATCTATCTATCCATCCATCTATTATCTATCTATATTTTCTTTTTGACTTCCATAAGGTGGGCAGGCTTCCTTTGTCACAAGTTTCCTATCACAGGACTTAAAATATCCAAAAACAGAGAGCAGACAAAAACCTCTGAAAGTCTCTGAAAGTGTGAGACAAAATACATCTTTTCTTCTTTTAAGGTGTTTTTGTAGTAGCAACAGAAAACTAATTGACTATTCATACTGTCAATGTATTTTTCCTAAACTAAGAAGGAATAAATTTCAATATGAATGCAGATTTTACTGGAAAGAAGGCTAAACTGGAATCCATGTGCACTAGATTGTAATTATTTCAAATCATGTTAGTTTGCAAATAATTCCTAATTCCATATACTTTGTAGGCTTTTGAATAACCATAGAGACTAGGAAAAATTAATATGTTTTGGAAATAATATCATATGAAAAATGTATCTTATTACTTTTTCAATAAAACTAAAATACTAGTTTATAGTTAGTTATAAACAGCCTGATAATTTACAAGTACTTGTATCATTTTAGCTCTCTATTGTAAGTAATGTTTTATATTCTATATAGCTCTTGATTATATAGTAATATAAATTATCAAATGCCTAGAACAATTATTTATACATAATGTTAAAAATGAGGTCATTCTTATGAGAACTGGATATTACTATTAAGCAATTGCTGCTACCACATCTTAGCGTTATTTATAGTAGGTGGAGAAGAACATAAAAAAGCAGAGACACATATTACTCTCATTTTTCTATTTCACTTCATATAACCTTTGCCCTCTCCTCTTCAACTGTCAAGAAACTAGCACTCAAGAGACTAATTCTTCTTCTATTATTACAAAGGCCTACATTATGATTTAGGAGTAACAAAGCCTAGAGCAATCCTCAGTGGTAGAGCACTTGCCAGCATGCCAAAAGCCCCAGGATCTAGTCCCAGCATTCAGAACATATAAAAAACAAGACTTCTGAAAATTAACACAACAGAAAATTATGTTTGAATACTAATGCAATATATAAATCATTTTTATTATACACAAAAGCATAGAACATCACAATCTTTGATACAGTTTTCCTAACATTATTGTGGCCAGTATTGTATTTTATTTAGAACATTTATTAAAAAGATACAAAATATGACAAGTCATTAGTAGTTTCCCATTAGTGAGAAGGATGAAGCAATAAACAGATTTTATAATAAAAATAGTGCATAAAAAGAACAGATGAAATTGGGAGGGACTAGCTGTGGTGGTGGGGCATGGAAAGGATTGGAGGGGACGGAATGGGACATATTGATCAAAATATGTTATATATGTGTGTGCTTGAAATTCTTAAATAAAAACCCTTAAACCTCCCTGCAAAAGAATATATTATAAAAGAAGACACTAAGTGTGGCTAAAATACTAATGATTATATACAGCAAATGGATTTTAAATATTATATAAAGTGGTTAAGTAAAAGTTGAATCTCATTTTAAATATGGTTATTAAAGAGTCAACTCATTTCCCGTTTTTCCTATCAACAGGCCAACCTTTTGGAAGCTAAGATTGATTCATATTGTAAAGAAGGCAAAACTTCTTAATTATTACATATTTATAGACATAAATGATATGTATATACATATCATATGAAAAACACACATACAAATGCACACCAATTTTGTCCTCCTACTTGCTGCTTATAAAAGTTTGTAGGTCCATAATATTGAAAACAGAGAATCAGAGATACAGAAATTCACTAGCCTTTCTAAAGCATTGTAACAGATACATGGCTAGGACAATTTTATTTCTTTTCAATTTCACACATTTATCCAACAATATCCTCCTTGGCTAGTCACCTACACAAAACTCCATGAGAAGTTTCTATATGGCCCACCAAAATAAAGTTCTATGATCAAAGAATTTTAAGGAATGTCAGGATGTGAAGCAGTAAACTACTGTCTTAATTGAAGAAGTTCTCAGAAACTTCCCCCATATGATAAGCACTGTGGTGCTTTGTTTAGGAAAATGTAGCCGGCTTTCCAAGGGTCTGAGTCCTGTGAATCAGACACCATGTTCTCCCACATCTGAACAAGAGGGGAGAAACAACAAAGGTTCTGCAGCATTGAAATATCATCTTGAGTTGTTATAATTTATAGTCATAGTTTTCTCTAAAGTTTTTCAAATATTTGTGATCATCAGAACCACCAGGAGGGTTTCTTGAAAAACACTAGGCCACAAATACCTCTTGATTGTCTTTTCCGGCAGGTATTGGATGAGGCAAGAGAACATACATTTACGGCAAGTGCCCAGATGAAGCTACTTTTGTGACCCTGGACTCTTAGGGCATACTGTTCTATTCATCGAATAATAGATTTAGCTATTTATCAAGAATTTTCCTGTTACTGATAATTCGAATCATAAAAGGCCACAATGAAGAGTTTCCTATTTTTATTCCACGAATCTGACATGGTGCTAGCAGTGACGCACAAGTAGCCAATGTAGATCACTAAATGAAAGATTGGGCTTCTCAAAGTTCCTAGAAAATCAATTCAGTTTCTGATTACAAAAATAGGCCTATTATGCCTGCACCAAGCGGGGTAGGCGCTTTGTCTGCGAGCTGCCCAACCAGAACGGAGGCCTGATCTTTCGGTGCCAGGAGACCCAGCATTGGGGTGAGTTTCTGGCCCACGGCGCCAGCCTGGGACGGGGAGCTCGGGGGTTTCTTGGCCCCCTGTCCTGCTTGGGCTCTCTGCAGGGCCTCTACTCCCCGGGTGCTGCCTCTTTCTTCCTGGCCCACCCAGCTTCCGTCCAGAGCCCTCCCCACTTCGCCCCCACTGCCCTCTTTAGGCGCGTGGCATCGCCCAGCCCAGCCTATCTGGGCGCTGGGTCCGAGTATCCGGGGCTCCCAGGGGGCAGCAGTTCCTTTGTTTCTGTGGCCTGCCTGCACCAAGCGGGGTAGGCGCTTTGTCTGCGAGCTGCCCAACCAGCACGGAGGCCTGACCTTTCGGCGCCAGGAGACCCAGCATTGGGGTGAGTTTCTGGCCCACGTTGCCAGCCTGGGACGGGGAGCTCGGGGGTTTCTTGGCCCCCTGTCCTGCTTGGGCTCTCTGCTGCCTCTTTCTTCCTGGCCCACCCAACTTCCGTCCAGAGCCCTCCCCACTTCGCCCCCACTGCCCTCTTTTGGCGCGCGTGGCATCGCCCAGCGCAGCCTATCTGGGCGCTGGGTCCGAGTACCCGGGGCTCCCGGGCGGGCAGCAGTTCCTTTGTTTCTGTGGCCTGCCTGCACCAAGCGGGGTAGGCACTTTGTCTGCGAGCTGCCCAACCAGCACGGAGGCCTGATCTTTTGGCGCCAGGAGACCCAGCATTGGGAGAGCCAACATTGGGGAGAGACAGCTTTTGGTAGGCAAGGAGACCTAATCCGGTAAAAGAAGATCCATAGGGAGCATTTGGAAGAAGAGATGGGCCGACGTCAAGGCAAGAATTCGCCCAACAAGCTGAAAAGCAACATGAAGCTACCAGAAACAAGCGACCTCACAACGGGA
The DNA here is from genome assembly GCF_018167655.1 of Microtus oregoni. Lineage (NCBI taxonomy): Eukaryota > Metazoa > Chordata > Mammalia > Rodentia > Cricetidae > Microtus > Microtus oregoni. Next base: position 4,770,861 of record NW_024543873.1, on the reverse strand, counting down.
GGACAAGAACCCCTTAATCAAGAGGAAGGAGAAAAGATTGACTTCATGAAAGTGATTGACACCCTTAAACAGCATGTAAAAAACGCCCTTATAGAAATGGATGAGAAATATAACAGAAAGTTTGAAGAATTGAATAAATCAGTGAATGATACCATAGAAAACCAAGGAAAAACAATCAAACAGATAATGGAAACAGTTCAAGACCTGAAAACTGAAATGGAGGCAAAGAAGAAAACACAAACAGAGGGCCGTCTGGACATGGAAAATCTAGGTAAACGAATAGAGACTACAGAAACAAGCATAACCAGCAGAATACAAGAGATAGAAGAAAGACTCTCGGATTCTGAAGATACCATAGAGAAAATAAACACACTGATCAAAGAAAACAGCAAGTCCAACAAACTCTCATCACAAAACATTCAGGAAATATGGGACACAATAAAAAGACCAAACCTAAGAATAATAGGAGTAGAAGAAGGAGAAGAAGGGCAGCTCAATGGTCCAGAAAATCTATTTAATAAAATTATAGAAGAAAACTTTCCCAACCTAAGGAAAGATTTTACTATGAAGGTGCAAGAAGCATACAGAACACCGAATAGGCTGGATCAAAAAAAAAACATCCCCTCGCCATATAATTATCAAAACACAAAGCATACAGAATAAGGAAAGAATATTAAGAGCTGCAAAGGAAAAAGGCCAAATTACTTATAAAGGTAAACCTATCAGACTTACACCTGACTTCTCCATGGAAACCATGAAAGCCAGAAGGTCCTGGATAGATGTACTGCAGAAACTGAGAGACCATGGGTGCAAGCCCAGATTACTATACCCAGCCAAGCTTTCATTCACTATAAATGGAGAAAATAAAATCTTCCAGGATAAAAACAAATTTAAACAATACGCAGCCACAAATCCAGCCTTACAGAAAGTAATTGAAGGAAAATCACTAACCAAGGAGTCCAACAATGACCACAATAACTCAGACATCTAGAGACCCTTCACCAACACAAAACAAAGAAGGGAAACACACAAACTCTACGACTAAAAAAAAATGACCGGAGTTAACAACCACTGGTCATTAATATCACTTAATGTCAATGGACTCAACTCACCTATAAAAAGGCACAGGCTAAGAGATTGGATAAGAAAACAGGATCCAACATTCTGCTGTTTACAAGAAACACACCTCAACCACAAAGACAGGCACCTACTCAGAGTAAAGGGCTGGGAAAAGGCCTATCAAGCAAATGGACCTAAGAAACAGGCAGGTGTGGCCATACTAATCTCTAACAAAGTTGACTTTAAACTTAAATCAATCAGAAGAGATGGAGAGGGGCATTTTATACTCATAACAGGAACAGTTCATCAGGATGAAGTCTCAATCCTGAACATCTATGCCCCTAATATAAAAGCACCCACGTACATAAAAGAAACATTGCTAAAATTCAAGGCAGCCATCAAACCGCACACACTAATAGTAGAAGACTTCAACACTCCTCTCTCACCAATGGACAGGTCAATCAGACAGGAACCTAACAGAGAAATAAGAGAATTAGTGGAGGTAATGAATCAAATGGACTTAACAGACATCTATAGAACATTCCATCCAAATAGGAAAGAATATACCTTCTTCTCTGCAGCTCATGGAACCTTCTCGAAAATCGACCACATAGTCGGTAACAAAGCAAACATCCACAGTTACAAAAAAATATTAGTAACCACCTGTGTCTTATCTGATCACCATGGATTAAAGTTAGAATTCAACAATAATGCTACCCCCAGAAAGCATACAAAGTCATGGAAACTGAACAGTCAACTATTGAACCATAGCCGGATTAAGGAAGAAATAAAGAAAGAAATTAAAGTCTTCCTGGAATTCAATGAAAATAAAGAAACAACATACTCAAACTTATGGGACACTATGAAAGCAGTCCTAAGAGGAAAGTTCATAGCACTAAGTGCCCACTTAAAGAAAACAGAGAAAGCTCACATTGGAGACTTACCAGCCCACCTGAAAGCTCTAGAAAAAAAAGAAGCAGACTCACCTAGGAGGAGTAGAAGACTGGAAATAATCAAAATGAGGGCTGAAATCAACAAAATAGAAACACAGAAAACAATACAAAAAATCAATGAAACAAAAAGCTGGTTCCTGGAGAAAATCAACAAGATTGACAAACCACTATCCAAGCTAATCAAACGGCAGAGAGAGAATTTGCAAATTAATAAGATCAGAAATGAAAAGGGGGACATAACCACAGACACAGAGGAAATTCAGAGAATCATTAGATCTTACTACAAAAGCCTATATGCCACAAAATTGGAAAATGTAAAGGAAATGGATACTTTTTTAGATAAATATCATATACCAAAGTTAAATCAGGACCTGGTGAACAATCTAAATAGACCTGTTAGTCGCGAAGAATTAGAAGAGGTTATCAAAAACCTCCCTACCAAAAAAAGCCCAGGACCAGATGGTTTCAATGCGGAATTCTACCAGATCTTCCAAGAAGATCTAATACCTATACTCCTTAATGTATTCCACAAGATAGAAACAGAAAGGTCATTACCAAACTCCTTTTATGAAGCCACAATTACTCTGATACCAAAACCACTCAAAGACTCAACCAGGAAAGAGAACTACAGGCCAATCTCACTCATGAATATCGACGCAAAAATCCTCAACAAAATACTGGCAAATCGAATCCAAGAACACATCCGAAAAATTATCCATTATGATCAAGTAGGCTTCATTCCTGAGATGCAGGGCTGGTTCAACATACGAAAATCTATCAATGTAATCCAGCATATAAATAAACTGAAAGAAAAAAACCATATGATCATTTCATTAGATGCTGAAAAAGCATTTGACAAAATTCAACATCCATTTATGTTAAAAGTCTTGGAGAGATTAGGGATACAAGGGTCATACCTAAATATAATAAAAGCTATATACAGCAAGCCGACAGCTAACATCAAATTAAACGGAGAGAAACTCAAAGCCATCCCACTTAACTCAGGAACAAGACAAGGCTGTCCACTCTCCCCATACCTCTTCAATATAGTGCTTGAAGTTCTAGCAATAGCAATAAGACAACATAATGGAATCAAGGGGATTCGAATTGGAAAGGAAGAAGTTAAACTTTCGTTATTTGCAGATGATATGATAGTGTACATAAGCGACCCCAAAAACTCCACCAAAGAACTCCTACAGCTGATAAACAGCTTTAGTAATGTGGCAGGATACAAGATCAACTCCAAAAAACCAGTCGCCCTCTTATACACAAAGGATATGGAAGCAGAGAGGGAAATCAGAGAAGCTTCACCATTCACAATAGCCAAAAACAGCATAAAATATCTTGGGGTACATCTAACCAAGGAAGTGAAAGATCTATTTGACAAGAACTTTAAGGCATTGAAGAAAGAAATTGAAGAGGATACCAAAAAATGGATGGACCTCCCTTGCTCTTGGATTGGGAGGATCAACATAGTAAAAATGGCAATTCTACCAAAGGCTATTTATAGATTCAATGCAATCCCCATCAAGATCCCATCAAAATTCTTCACAGATCTGGAGAGGACAATAATCAACTTTATATGGAAAAACAAAAAACCCAGGATAGCCAAAACAATCCTATACAATAAAGGATCTTCTGGAGGCATTACCATCCCTGACTTCAAACTCTATTACAGAGCTACAGTAATGAAAACAGTGTGGTACTGGCATAAAAACAGAGAAGTCGACCAATGGAATTGTATAGAAGACCCGGATTTTATCCCACAAACCTATGAACACCTGATTTTCGATAAAAAAGTATAAAATGGAAGAAAGAAAGCATCTTCAACAAATGGTGCTGGCACAACTGGATGTCATCTTGTAGAAGAATGAAAATAGACCCTTATCTATCACCGTGCACAAAACTCAAGTCCAAATGGATTAAAGACGTCAATATCAGCCCGAACACACTGAACCTGATAGAAGAGAAAGTGGGAAGTACCCTACAGGAGCTGGGCACAGGAGATCGCTTCCTATGTATAACCCCAGAAGCACAGACATTAAGGGCAACATTGAATAAATGGGACCTACTTAAACTGAGAAGCTTCTGTAAAGCAAAGGACATAGTCAATAAGACACAAAGGCAACCTACTGATTGGGAGAAGATCTTCACCAACCCCACAACAGACAAAGGTCTGATCTCCAAAATATATAAAGAACTCAAGAAACTAGACTTTAAAATCCTAATTAACCCAATTAAAAAATGGGGCACTGAACTGAACAGAGAATTCTCAGCAGAGGAAGTTCAAATGGCCAAAAGACACTTAAAGTCGTGCTCAACTTCCTTAGCAATCAGGGAAATGCAAATCAAAACAACTTTGAGATATCATCTTACACCTGTCAGAATGGCTAAAGTCAAAAACACCAAGGATAACCTTTGCTGGAGAGGCTGTGGAGGAACGGGTACCCTCATCCATTGCTGGTGGGAATGCCATCTTGTGCAACCACTGTGGAAGTCAGTGTTTCGGTTTCTCAGGAAATTCGGGATCAACTTACCCCTGGACCCAGCAATACCACTCCTGGGAATATACCCAAGAGATGCTCTATCATATGACAAAAGCATTTGTTCAACTATGTTCATAGCAGTATTATTTGTAATAGCCAGAACCTGGAAACAACCTAGATGCCCTTCAATGGAAGAATGGATGAAGAAAGTATGGAATATATACACGCTAGAGTACTACGCTGCGGTAAAAAACAATGACTTCTCGAATTTTGCAGGCAAATGGATGGAAATAGAAAACACTATCCTGAGTGAGGTGTCCCAGACCCAAAAAGATGAACTTGGGATGTACTCGCTCATAATTGGTTTCTAGCCATAAATTAGGGCCACGGAGTCTACAATAGGTGAACCTAAAGAAGCTAAGTAAGAAGGTGAACCCAAGGAAAAACATATAGTTATCCTCTTGGCTAAGGGAAGTAGACCCAATTGCCGGGGAGAAAATTAGGATCTTGGGGGTGGGGTGGGATGGGGGTAAGGGGAGATGGGGAGAGAAAAGGTAGAAGGGAAGGAGGGGGGATTTGGGGAATCAGGAGAATTGGGATAAAGGAAAGGTGGATAGGGGAGCACGGAACCACAATTCTTAGTTAAGGGAACCACTTTAGGGTGAGCAAGAGATTTGACCCTAGAGGGGCTCCCAAGTGCCCAACATGAGATTCCCAGTTAGTTCCTTGGGTAGCTGAGGATTGGGAACCTGAAATGACCCTATCCGAGAGCAATACTGACGAATATCTTGCATATCATCATAGAACCTTCATCTGGTGATGGATGGAGACAGAGACAGAGACCCACACTGGAGCACTGGACTGAGCTCCCAAGGTCCCAATGAGGAGCAGAAGGAGGGAGAACATGAGCAAAGAAGTCGGGACCACGAGGCGTGCACCCACCCACTGAGACAGTGGAGCTGATCTACTGGGAGCTCACCAAGGCCAGCTGGACTGTGACCGAAAAAGCATGCGATAAAACCGGACTCTCTGAACATGGCGAACAATGAGGGCTAATAAGACGCCAAGGACAATGGCACGGGGTTTTGATCCTACTTAATGTGCTGGCTTTGTGGAAGCCTAGCCAGTTTGGATGTTCACCTTCCTAGATATGGACGGAGGGGGGAGGACCTAGGACTTACCACAGGGCAGGGAACCTGGACTGCTCTGTGGACTGGAGAGGGAGGGGGAGAGGAGTGGGGGGAGGGGTAGAAGGGTGGGAGGAGGGGGAGAAGGGTGGGAGGAGGGGGAGGGAAATGGGAGGCTGGGAGGAGGTGGAAACTTGTTTTTTGTTTATGTTTTTTTTCTTCCTTTCTTAATAAAAAAAATTATTAAAAAAAAATAGGCCTATTAATTATAATGGAAAGAAAGTACATGAGAGCTCTGGTTCCATGGTGAACATATTTGCTCTACATCATTGCCAGAGTGCTTTTCTGAATGTTTGTTGAGGACCCAAATGGAAGAGAAAAAGCTCCCCAGCTCTCCTTAAATTCATACCTTCAATGGCTTCAGAAAGTCCCAGTCATTCGAAAACATTAGCCCTTCTCTTCATTCCTTAGAAACATATCTGGAAAATGTGACGTAAAGGCAAGAAAATGCTTTTACCTTAAAAGTAGCAGCCCAATGCTAACTACAGTGTCTCAATATGGATAATCTAAAATTGAGGATCAGCAGATCCCTAACCCGCAAAGCAAGCACTGGATACAAAGTTCATCTGTAGCCCTGGAGACAGCCGGATCCTGAGAGCTCCCTTGCTGGTGTCTCCAGGCATTATGACAGAGAGCTAGAGGAAGACACCCAAAGTCCTGCTCTGGTCTCTGCATTTACATACATGGACATGTATGTGGACACAGACACGCCATCCTCTTTCCTGCACAGTACTAGGTAAAGAGTCAAGAGTTTTAACCATGCTACCGCTGAGCTACATACTCTCATCCTCTTTAAAATAGTGAAGAAAGTATCAAAAATTTTTGCTTATTTTTTTCATTTTCCATTTTGTATTAAGATTAGTTGTAGCTGCATTTAATTCATTTGTTCTTTACTTTTACTTTAGACTGAAAAGTAAGTGTACTAAATGCACAATATGATATGATTATCACTGGAAACCGATTTTAAATGGAGATCTCCAGTTTCCAATATGGAAGTGCTCAGAATACAATAACATATCTAAATAAAAACTACCTAGGGGTTTAATGAACTGCAAAAAAAGCAACTCTTCCCGTGTTGACCAACTCTATTTCTATTTATACAAGTATATTCTTCTTGGAAATAACTTACAAGAAAGGTATTTTTTTTTCCAATAAGGTCATTACATCAGGTCCAAAGAGTAAGTCATTCACAGTAGGAATGACATGATATTCATTTTTAAAATTTGATAATTATATCAACGTATTCCAAATGTAAAGTAAAGTTCATCACTGGGCCCCAAATGTAGCGCAGAGCTTTCGAGCAACCAAAAGAAAATACGAACATGCATCAAACTACATTGCTTTCTCCCTGATCAAAGAACAAATATGATACTAAGCACCTCTCATGTTAAAAAGACTGTGCCAAGAAATGGATGAAGAAACAAAGAGGACCTAGTTTAGCTCCAAAGACCTCATGGAACTTACCCACGAAGGTCAGTCTCATCTATCCTGAAGTTGCAGAGACTAAGGAAAGACTGAAGGAATTCTGGGACAAGAAGCCTGTTGAGGGTGTGGGAAACCAGGAGAGGAAGCCAAGGTGACCAGGATATCCATGGTACTGAGGAGGAAGGGCAAGTTTGATGGGGAGACTTACGGTTTCCCTAAGGCATCACTCATCACGGTTTTGCCTTTGCTCTTTTTGTGGAAAGCACAGCAGTTTCAAATGGCAAAATGATATAAGGAATTCTCTCTCTGGGAGAAGGGTCTTTCTTTGTTCCCCTCCCCAAACACATTGAAGTATGTGATTTCCTCATTACATTTTCATTATAGTTTGGTTTCAAACATGGTAATAGTGGAGCTAAGTTATTTCAAAATAAAAAGACTGCCTAAATAGATGTTTTCTACTATCCTTTTGTGGCCCCTCATTGTTTCTTCCTTCCTTGCTTCCTTTCTTACCTTTTATAATCTGTGACTTATAGCAACGTCATTTTTTCCTTACCTGTTTCTCTAGTGGGAGAATAGGAAAATTGGGGGGAAAAGAAGGAAAGTGGGCAGGAACTCATTATATAGCCTAAAATGTCCCTGAGTTTCTGATGCTTCAGTCTCCAACTCCCAAATTCAGGAACTATAGGCACTGGCCAAAATGTCCCTCTTATCTTTCCTGTTTTTGAAAGAAAGTAGAGTCAGCTGCTTAAACTGGCTCATATCTTGGTTACAGAGTATTTCACATGGCCTCAGAATATTTTATTTTGAATACCAGACATTGCTATCTAGGAATGGCCATAAAGATGGAGAAAGTAAAAAGAGTTTTACTCACTTAAAAACTCAGCATAACTCATAATCCTACCTAGATAATCTTCAGGCTACTCTCTTAATATCTTCCTAATTCATTTCAAAGGAGGTTCTTTTTACTAAATTGCAATTATTGAACACTTTTTGAAGTGTTAATGTATGGACCTCTTTATTGGAAATTTTTTTTTTGCCTTCCTATGCTCAGACTCCAAGAATTACAAGCATCACGGAGTATTTAGAGAAAGTTATCAGTTTAAGTATATGTATGTGTTTATCAAAGTAGGCAATAATGTTTGTCAAAAAATCCTTTGGAGAATGATCTCATTATCATTAATAATGATTTCAATAGTACTTTGATTGGTAAGCTACCTGTGTGTGATCAAATGCAATTCCAAACATTTTATACAAATTTATGCTTAAAGTTTACTGGATTATCACACCAAACATACATACATATATACATAGCACATACATACATATATATTCATTTATAAAAATATTCTGGACTTCTCAGAGCTCTAAAATAAAGCCTAGAGTCCTAGCTCTGTACTGTCTCTGTGTGCTGGAGACAAAACTCAGAGCCTTGTACTTGCTAAGCAAGGGCTCTACCATAGAATCACGTCCTTCGCCATTCTCTGAATTTTAAGCCCACTCCTCTCCAGTTCAAGCTCTATGCTCAGGCCTGTCTAAACTTAACACCAAACTCCCCAGACACTCCAGCTTTCCCCTTCTGACTTTGCTTAGCTTTTCCTTTCTGACTTGAATGTCTGCCTATACCTTCTTCAAAGAATACTTCAAACATACTTCTTCCATGACTGTGTCTTTAATCTCTACAGCTGGACATAATCCCAGTCCTGTCCTTCCTGTGGACTCTTTTAACTGTGAGATAATACATGGCTTATGGCACATGCTAGAGCAGCCTTATACCAAGAGCTCCTGCAAGAGTCACGCCTTCCATAATTTTGTGCTCTGTACAGTACTGAGCCCAATCACTGCCTAGTAAGTAAGATGTTTCAGTAAATGTTTGTTAAACAAATCATATCTTTGGGGATTGAATCCATATAGAACTTCCAAAGGATACAACAGAACTTTAAGCATTAAATAACTCCTGACATTTATAAAAATTTTGGTAAAGAACCACAAATAGCCCTCCAAAGTATATGCCACCAAAGGCTATTGTTGGAAGAGAAACACGGGTGGCAGGATTCTCATGATTTACTCAAGGCCACACAATGAGCCCTTCTCAGAGCTGTTAGTCTAAGGTAACATTTTCTCTATGTATTGACACTTGCTGATATCATATCACATTCCAAATATTCTAATGGTTACATTTGTAATTCACCAAAGAAAGAAGCATTTAGCAAGACGATTCTCGGGCATTCTTGAAAAACAAGACAGTATCTTTTCTTCAATGCTATGTACTGGCAGAATGAAAATGTTCATAATTTTAATGTTTGTCAGTTATGTTTAAGACCAAATTTGTTTCCAGAACTAATTTTTTTTCTGTGCTGGGGATGAAAATTGGGGTCTTGCAAGTATGAAATATATTCCTAATCACTGAGCTGCAGGCCCTGCCATTTAAATTTATTTCCATATAACTAACTTGCTTGAGTACTAAAAATAAAGGAAGCAAACTATGCTATTAGAGAGGCTAGAAGAAAATTGAAGTTCATGTAACTGATAAGCATAAGCATTAACAAAAGAAAAACAAATCTTGGGGGATTAGGTTATTTGTGAAATCCTTAAAACGAAATTGCAGTGCTCTTGAAGATGTCAAAAATCCTCAAATTGTTGTGTTACTATTACTATCTTTCACAAATAGGCCCACGAACAAATATTTGAACACAATGTGACAAGGTGGTCTTAAAACAATCTTATCTCTGGGTCAAAGATTAGGGATAGTACAATGCTATCCACACAATGTATTCCAGGGTATAAAACAAGCTAGATAAAGAATATGAAGTCACAGAGGGAGAAAGTTTTCTGGAGCCCCCAAATAGAGAATAAATCCGTATCACTAGCACTTGAAATCATTAAAGAAGGAGGACTAGAAGCTGGAGGCCAGTCTGAGCTCAGTCAAACTCCATCACAAAACAAAACAACAGAAAGCAAGGCCTGTGAAAACAGCTCACTGGCAGAACTGATGGCTAACAGGCAAGAGGCCTTGGATTCCATTCCCAGCAATGCAAAAAGGCAACAGCACAATCTGTTCATTTTGATGCAGAAAATATACAGTATTGCTACTATGTAGGTTGTCAGTGAATTGTGTCCAACATTCACAATATGGCTTGGTTTAGGGGATTTGTTGTATCTACCGTGGGCTCTATACTTTCAAATTTAGGGACAATTTTAACAGTTTGGAAACTATCCTCACTGTCTATTCTTTACCCAGAAGAAAGTGGATAGGACTAAAAGTTATTTTTATACCAACTTCTAGTGTGTCAAAAACGAGTTTCAACAAAAAAGTCCATTTATGATAGAAAACATTCAGCTGGAAGCATACATTTAATAAATGCCTTTGAAAAAGTCATAGCTGAAAAACTATTTCTAATGAATGATACTATATCCATATGTTCTTTAACTAAATAAGATTAGGCATGACAGTACATAATATTGCACAAATGTATCATAAACAAGATACAACCAAGTGGTGGTGGCGCACGCCTTTAATCCTAGTACTTGGGAAGCAGAGGCAGGTAGATCTCCATAAGTTTGAGGTCTACAAGAGCTAGTTCCAGGACAGTTGGGACTGTTACATGGTGAAACCCTGACTTGAAAAAAAAAACAAAAAAAAATTAAAAAGATATAAAAATGATTTAGTCTATCTCCAGTGACTATGTGGTTAAGCCCAGATACAGGAGGATCATTTAAAAAATAAAGCAAAACAATGAGGACTACTGAGAACTCAAGAACAATGGCAATGGGTTTCTGATCCTACTGCACGTACTGGCTCTGTAGGAACCTAGGCAGTTTGGATGCTCAACTTACTAGACCTGGATGGAGGTGGGGGTTCCTTGGACTTCCCACAGGGCAGGGAACCCTGATTGCTCTTTGGGCTGAGGAGGGAGGGGGACTTGATTGGGGGAGTGGGAGGGAAATGGGAGGCGGTGGTGAAGAAGAGACAGAAATCTTTAATAAATAAATAAATTAAAAAGAAAGAATTAGAATAGAAACAGAACAATAAAGAGACTGATTCTAAAAAATAAAAAAATAAAGCATGAACAAAATGGAATCATTTATTGGCTTAAAAAATAACATCAAGACAAAAAGTATAAAAAGTGTGAAAGTATAACTTAAAATGTGTAATTACATCTGACAATGAACTTGACCTTGGCTAAGGTAACTGGCAGTATAGGAATAAAAACACTGAAACATGCTGGGCATGAGAGCTACTCATTTACTCAAACACTCAGGAGGTAGAGGTAGTGGTTTTCTGCGTGTTTCGGGCCAGGCTAGTCTACACTGTGAGTTCTAGGACAGCTGGAGATACATAGAACCCCTCTAAAAATTTAAAAAATATATATAAAAAATGGAAAACTAAATAATGCTAAAACTTTAAACAAGATTACATATCCAGGTTATACAATAATAATCACAAAAATAGATTTCAAAAACCCAAACACCACTTATGTAGTTAAATACACGCAGGAAAATGAAAAGCTAATGATAGCAGATGGCTATAATTTCTCTCAATCACAAAAGCTTGATGTGGGATGCCCTTCTGTGTGCTGTGCATATGTCTTATACCATTAGTTAATAAAGAAGCTGATTTGGCCAATAGCCAGGCAGAATAGAGCCAGGCTGGAAATAAAGCATCTATAAAAGGGACAAAGAAGGGAGAGTCTGGGAGACACAGCTCCCAGAGAAATAAGATGTGGGGTAACAACTCATGAGTCTCTTGGGAAAATATAGACTATTAGAAATGGGTTTAGTTGTAAGAGCTAGTTAATAATAAGCCTGAGCTAATAGGTCAAACAGTTTGTAATTAATATTAAGCCTCAGAGTGTTTATTCGGGATCTGACAGGCAAGAGAGAAACCTCCATTTACATAAGCCTGTAAGTTGAAGATCAAATTACACAGAATTTAGAGGAAAAAAGTCACTTTAAAGATGGTACAGGCAGAGCAGCCTTCAGAGATCCCGTGGATCTGTGTCTTGCTTCAACAGTGTTTGGACGGAACAGACCCAGGGCCTCCCTTTGTTAGCTTCCACCGCTCCTCATCTGCAGCCGCAGCCTCCGGGACCATCACCTCGCCGCCTTCAGCTCCCAGGACCAGCTAACACCGTCTCTTTGCCGGTAGCTCCAGACTGCGTCTCAACCATGACCTCCCAGATTCGTCAGAATTATTCCACCGAAGTGGAGGCTGCCGTGAACCGCCTGGTCAACCTGCACCTGCGGGCCTCCTACACCTACCTCTCCCTGGGCTACTATTTTGACCGGGATGACGTGGCTCTGGAGGGTGTAGGCCACTTTTTCCGCGAATTGGCCGAGAAGAAGTGCTAGGGTGCCGAGCGTCTCCTCAAGTTACAGAACGATCGCGGAGGCCGTGCACTCTTTCAGGATGTGCAGAAGCCATCTCAAGATGAGTGGGGTAAAACCCAGGAGGCCATGGAAGCTGCCCTGGCCTTGGAGAAGAACTTGAACCAGGCCCTCTTGGATCTTCATTCCCTGGGCTCTGCCCGCACAGATCCTCATCTCTGTGACTTCCTTGAAAACCACTTCCTGGATAAGGAGGTGAAGGTCATCAAGAAGATGGGCAACCACCTGACCAACCTCTGCAGGTTGGGTACTGGGCCCCAGGCTTCTCTGGGCGAGTACCTCTTTGAGCGGCTCACTCTCAAGCATGACTAGGAGGCCTCTCCTTCTGAGGGGCTCCCACCTCTGCTCTGCACCAGCCCGCCTCAGGACCTTCACCCTAACCTCTCAAGAAGCCACTAGGCAGCTTTGTAACGCCCTGGAGCCCCTCTCAAGTTTTGGACCAAGTAAAAATAAAGCCTTTTGAAGCAGCAAAAAAAAAATGGTACAGGCAGAAAGTTTATTTCTTGGGGAGGGAATGAGCAGTAAAAAAAGTTTATTCTCTGGGTACAAAATCATGTTCCTAAAAAACTATCCCCAAGTTCCAAATGTACCTAAGTACCTGCTAGACACAGTTCACAAGAAATGATTTGGAAAAGGACAGTATTTACATTTGGACTTGAGTTTTGTGCATGATGATAGATATAGGTCTATTTTCATTCAACATGTTGATATCCAGTTATGCCAGCACCATTTGTTAAATATGCTTTATTTTTTTCCATTAGATATTTTTGCAATGAATTTATAGAGCTGTGTTAACAGAAACAAAATTATTTATTTATTTATTTGGTTTTTTTGAGACAGGGTTTCTCTGTGTAACAGTCCTAGCTGTCCTGGAACTAGTTCTAGTAGACCAGGCTGGCCTCAAACTCCCAAGTGCTGGGATTGAAGGCATGTGCCACTGCCACTCAGCAACAAAATTATTTTTATATTGTCCTAACATGAAAGAGTTTCTTGATAACCAAGGGCCTGACATATAATACAGTTTATTTTTTAATTTCAGATTTTCAAGTTTCTCCTATCAGATGGGAATAATATAATCAAATTGCATTTGGCAAATACTTTCCTGTTCGAATTCTGAGTTACATATCACCAAATGCCCAACTGCAACTTTGCTGCAAGGAAAGAGAGCAATGACCTTGAGCTATGGTCCTATAAAACTGCACTTTAAGTAAAGTGAATTAGAGTTGAAGTTATTTTTTTTAAATAATCTATTTTAAGGTTGAACAGCTACTACAATATCCAGGTGATTGGTAACAGATATCACCAGCTAACCAGAGCACTTTACTAGTAAGTAGATAACAAGATCAGACATCAGGGAGCATTATGAAAAATCATCCATCAATCTGGTTAGTGAACGAAACAATGCAGTGTTTGGGAAAAAGAAAGATAAAGGGGACAGAGACAGCCCAGTTGTTCTGTTGTTTGGGACTTGAACAAAGCTATCATCATAATGTTAAATAATTTTGTAAGCCTACAGTATCTCCTTTCTGTTCTACATTTTGGAACAAACAGTCTAAATGATTAACAATAAACTAAGAGTATGAGTCAGGCATTAAGGCTCATATCAGTAATCTCAGCTCTTGGGAGGTTGAGTCAGAAGAATTGTTTAGAATTAGAGAATGGTGTGGGCTACATCTAAGACCCCATCTCAACAATAACCCCAGAATGAGAGCTAAAAATGAACCATAAACCTTAATTAAAATACCTTTTTGACATTTTCTCCATTTTTTCTTCTCATGTGATAATGATTCAAATGATTGGAATCATCAGGTTCTTCTGATAATTTCGCAGTGATCTTGAGAAATTAACTCTTTCTCATTAACTCCAGTTTCCTCATGTATAAATGGTAAAAAGATTTTAATTGAATAGTCTTTCAGCAGCCAAAATTCTCAATTTCCTACTTTTCTTTGAAATACTATGGACACGAGAACTTCTTCAATTATCTGAACCACTGAGCCTTTGGGGAAATCTAAATAAAGTCCCTACTTTAGGTGCTTTGCTTAGTGCTAATTTTCTGGTTTTGATAATTTTATTATGAATAAGTTGTTGACAGTAGAGGAATCTGGGTGGAGTGTGCAGGGAGTGCTTCAATTATTTTTGTGATTGTTCTTTAAGTCTAAATTTATTTCAAAACAAAACATTGAAATAAACTGAGACTGTTTGGGTACTAATCATGAATCTATTTTTCATTCAAGAGATTTTTTAAAAAAATTTTTCCCAAAAGACTATTATAAATGAAGGATTATTCCTTTCTAAGGACAATATCAAAGAAGATATTTTAAACTCAGGCATTATTTTCTGTGACTCTCTTTATAGTAGAGGCGAACCTCACAGCCGGAGTTCATAAGTGGTTCTGTGTCTTGTGTAAACCTTAAACTTATGTTGCAAAGAGTCTGACTTTTGGCAAGTTGTGCCTACGCAAACATGGATGAACACATATTCAGTCAAAATAGTCTTTTTGTGTGAGGTGCTGGAGATTGAACCCAGGGCCTTCACCATGCTGGGTAAACAACCACTGTGCTAAGCCTTAACTCCCAAATACTTAAGTTTTAAGCTAGTAAAAGCTGCTGTGATTGGTGGCTCTAAATATAGAACATATGGATCATAGGGTTGATTATTACCTACAAAGATAGAGTTATATGTCTTAATGACAAGTTTCACTTGTTATATTATCACTGTGCTTGTAATCATACATAAAGCGTGAAGACATACTTTAGATGTCTTTTGTGTGAATTACACTCCCAGTTCCCATCATTTACAAATGTATATGGATTAACATAATTATACTTTGAGTATGACTGCTCTTACGGCTTAAGTAGTAAGTAGTTTTTACAAAACTACCAAAGTACCGACTATGACAGGTAGGTATGGTTTCTGTTGATCTGCTATAATGAAATACTAAAAGTACTTTTGTATTTCCTGCATAGCAGGTAGATGGTATCATACACTGCTTCAAGAATAGAGTGGAAGATTCAAGATATGCCTGATAGTTTTGATGCAGAGTAAACTGGCTATGAAAATAACCACAGATGATCTTTTGTTAAATCTAAGAGGAATTCATTTAAACTATCAATCTAAATCAATGACAGCATGTAATGCCAGGGAATCAGTATAAAATGGGTTAAACAATACCAAAGGGAAGTTTTGAAATGAATGTATCAAGAAGACAGGGCAACTGAGTAAAAGTAAGTGGCATAGCAACATGACGTGAGACTCATCTATGTAGCAGAGAATTAGTCTATAGGCTTCACAAGCTAGACTCCTATCTGAAAATGGCACAACCTTCATCATTAAACATGCAGCATTCACACAGTTATGCGCACAGCTCTTCAAGCACAATGCATGATCATCCATTCAGCTCACCCTCCTATTTTTATGACCTCTGCTCATCATGAGGTGAAAATGGGACACAGTATCTATTGTACCTATTATGTAGGCAAAGAATCATCATCTGGTTGAGTAGTTAGTGCTAATGGAACAGACACACATGCACAAACACACACACACACACACATACAGACACATATGCCCACGCTCATGCACACACGCATGACCTCAAAAAACAAAACCCATAGCCCACAAATCATCAAATGATTGCTTCATTTCTTTAACCACTGATGAAAAAAAATAAATTTTAACGGTGCTTCAATTATACAAATTCAAGAGGGGCAACGAATGTGTCAGCAATCATTAAGGTATGTTCTTTGTGTGTTGTGCATATGATAGGAGTACAATCAGCATAGGTCAATTACCCTCATCTTAGTATAACTTTCATGCATATCTTGCGTAAGTAGCAACATAAAAAAAAACTACAAAGCTTTTGTACAACCATGGAACTCTGATGAATGTGCTATCTAAATGGCCAATTAAATATATAAAGCCTTTTAAACTAATTAAACGGCTTTATATAGAGGTTTTCATGAAAAGAAATTAAAACTGTAAGAATTATGTAAATCATCTTTATCTTGTGTGACTGATCATCAAGATATTAACACAATGCCTGAATTATTTTAAAAGAAAAGGATCCAGGAGAGTATACAGCATATGAAAATAATTAAGTGATGTATTTATATTCATTAGTCATTATTTAGTACTTGAATTAATCATTTTCCAAGCTTTAATGTCCAGTACGTGTTTTGTAAACAACCACCTTTCATATTATTTTTCTCAATGTGTTTACTTTATAGTAAGAATTCTTTTGCCCTTAATAGGAACACTGACATAAAGTATATCATATCCCTCGTTCCCTGATGCCTAGAAAGAATCTATAGTTTGTAATGAATTCCCTATCACAGAGTGAAGAACAGAACAGTGATGTCTAAATTCTAGAAATAAAATCAAAATCAGCTTCATAGCGATGGATTTGGGCCCACGAGTTTGCATCACTAAATAATGAAGTCTACCTAAATTGAACCCTTTTTAATAGCCCCTAAAACAAACGATTCACTAATTGCAAGAAAACCATACACGTGATTCTCTTTGTAGTTATACCTGTTTCTTGTTTGTGTTGTCTCTTTGGAATCTCCAGAGACAGTGAAAGTTAGGTAGTGAAGGCATTTTGTATTTATTAAAGAAAAAGTTACCAAAGGTTTGAGAAAAAAAGGAGCCCAAGGATGAGATTAGTGAGGCTCTGGCTCTATTCTAGATCTCCAGAAACAAGCTGACAAGAAGCCTACTGCAATGCCTGGACTTGCATGTGCTCTGGTGAATGAAAGACGTCACTACTTAGCTCAGTGCTCTTTTTGGCCTCAAGGAACAAACGAGTACTGCAGCAACAGACTGAAAGAAATAGACTGTAGGCAGAGCATGAATGAGGAAAGAAGGAAGAAACAAACCCTTCTTCTGAGACAGTGTCTCACTTTGTTGTCCTAGCTAGTTTTATAGCAATATGCCAAAAATTCCTAGACAATGAGGTTTTAAGTTGTATGCTTAGTCTGACTTTATTTGTCCTCTGCGAGCTGACTGATCTTAAGCATTTATAAATTACTAATATGCATAATAAGATATATATATATATATACTAAAATTCATCAAAGAGTTTCTTTGATGCATGAGAATTTTGATCACTGTATTAAAAATCCTAATTTCATGAGCTGCAGAGATGGCTCAGTGTTTAAAAGCACTTGTTGCTCTTGCAGAGGACCCAAGTTTGATTCCAAGAACCTACATGGTTGTTCACAACTATCAGTAACTCCAGTTCTTGGAGATCTGGTGCCCTCTTCTGGACTCCATAAGTACCAATTACACACGTGTGGGCAAAATATTCACAGATAAAATAAAATGAATAATTCTAATAAAAATTTTAAAGTCTAAATTCTATGTAGAAATGAAAATCTCATGAGATAGTAAATTAGTCAGCTGTGGTGGTGCATGCCTGCAATCCCAGAACTCAGGAGGCAGAGGCAGGAGGGTTGCTACAAATTCAAGGCTAGTCTGATCTACATGGTAATTCACGGACCAGACAGAGACATATATGGAGAATCAGCCTAAACTTCAGCAAGGATATAATACCTCAGTCCTACAAAAATTTGTGAGTGTTTGTTTTATGAGTATATCTATCTTGATAAATAAACTACGGCAGAATGAGTCTCCAACTGGTTTAGTTCAACATATAGAAAGGCTACATCTTGTCTTAAATCAAGTAATACGTAATTTTATCCTCTTATTGATCTTACTTTTCTAGCACATTTTCCTTCTAAATGTCTAGAAATGGACACACTGAAGTACTTATGTGCACTCACCTTCAGAGAATCAAAACAGGCCACCACACGGCCATTTTCGACATGGCAAACTCTTGGCGGATGGGCAAACCTGCACTCTGTATCAGCTCGAGAGCAAGTTCCTTTCTGAAATTCTCTACAAACTTCTAAAGTCAGCCACTGGGTATCTCGAATGAGAGCTACACTAAAAGTTGTCATATTGAAAGCAAAATGGCAATCAAGTGCACCCTCCTTCAGACAATAACCTGTCAGTGGATGGTTCGAGGTGTCTAAGTGAATCTGAAGCAAATGCGGAGTGAGAGAGAGCAGGTTGCTTTGATGGAATGTGTTTGTTTAGCACTTAGTTTCTCAGCGAAGGCAAACCTAATCTGGCCAAACACAAAAAGCTACTTAAATCAACTTTGCATCAGAATAACCAAAAATCAAATTAGAGACCAAGTCCTAAGAAGGCAACTATTAAGGTTAAGATAAGATATTGAGTACTATATTTTGTTCCTTTACTGAATTTGCTTCAAATAACTGGCAGACTTTCAAAAGAATTCTATGCTGTCTAGTTGATGTTTTCAATTATTCTTACAAAAAGCATATGTTGCTGGCTGCCCTTCACTGTGTGGAATGGTCTCAGATCAAGGGAGAAAAGTCTGTCTCCCCAATTCTTTGCTCTAAAGAATAAGATTGGGAAGATGTTACAACCTAAAAAAATAGTTTCGCAAAATCAAGGGGAGGGAAAATGACTAAGAAAACTGAGAATGAGAGAAAACAAATCAACGGGCGAGTTGCTGACAGTGAACTACTAGCACAGCAAGTTTTGTAGGGGCCGGAGTGGGGGAGGGTGTATGGGAGAGAGCTTGGAAAGAGAGCTCTAGAGTAGAATCCAAGCAGCAGAGTTTTCAGAAAAGGCACTTTTCAGAACCTGCAAGAAAAAAATAAATGAAATTAGCTAAAACACTCTAATGCTTCCTTTCAAACTCTAGACTTGGAAAGAAAAGTAGCTGCATCCTCTGTAGGACAGGAAGCATTGGCACACTGACACTACAACCGAGTACAATCCGTACCCAGTTTACTTACATCAGTAAAAGGGCACTTCCCAGTGTGAACTTTTTAGAGTAAAAGCAAGCAACTGCTTAGATACTCTTGGAGTGCAAAACTGGGCAACATTCCAATCTCTTAAAAATGATAGCTTACTTTTTGATATGTTCAGGATAGAAATTCATTGTGGAGTCCACAATGCAGAAAATGCCATGACAGGCCCTTACATATTCAATTTACTTGTATGTGTGTCTGGTTTTTAGAGGCTCTAGGAATCTGTCTTTAAACTAAACTTATCGACCAATAGCAGCCTGTATAATTTGCTCTCAAAATTCCGAGCCCAGGAATTGCTGAGGAAATGTGAATTTCTCTGAAAGGTGACACGTATGCATGGGAACATCTATGAAACAATGATGCCACAACTAGCTGGAGACTCGCTTCATCTCAAGTGAAAGGAGGGGTGGAAGCAGAAAATGTGCTTTCAATTTTAGAAAATTCCCTGGGGAATATAAGACGGTGTTTCCTGGGTATATTTCTGGGCTATTTGTTAGTCTTCAAGAAAGAAAGATTTCAACATACACAAGTAGGTGAGATAGAAAGCACCGCTGAGCAACATGCTAGGTATTATGCAGCTTGAAGATTTGCAGTTATCTTGGTGTCAAACAGCAACAGTGGCAAGCAAGTCAACTGGCAAGAAACATGCAAGGTTAATTTGCTGGCGACAGACTATGCACACATCCTGAAGGAAGAGTAAAACAAAAGTCAGCTCTAAGTAGCCTATAAAGGAACTATTTGTTAATGTCATCCAAAGTACACTTAACGCTCTTGAAAATACTTCACTTAATTTTTATACATGTTCAACCACTGTTTGTTTGTCTTTTCCATAGTTCAGAAGAAATGTAATGTTATTTGTCTTTTCCGTTATCATTGAGAAATTAAATGCCCAGGAAATGCAAGTAAACTTATCCAGTCAATGGCAAAACATGTTTTTATCCCTCTGACTAATCCTTCAGAGAAAGTTTGCTAAAATGCGTTGTATGTGACTTATTCATGTTCTTTCAGCTTACTGAACTAGTTGGTGTGTGACTAAAGACTTGGGGTCATTGATGTCTTGGGAAGTATTACAGTTCTCCTTCAGAAGCAAACTGTTCTTAATTTCACCACTTTCCACAGTGGATTTTCTAGTGCCCTTCTGAAAAACTTAATGGCTACTTGTGAATATGGAATTTCAGTTAGTTACTCCACTCTGGGCTTAGGGGTATAGTATGGGCTTTCAACAAAAGCTCCAGGGTTACTGTCACTGTGCTGAAGACCCCTTCACATTGCATTGCACACAACCATGTACTAAATGGTTACAGTTGTTGGGCAAATGAAAAAAATGCAGCAGTGGTTATGACAAATTTCTGATCGTTTCTCAATATGTTAGACAGTGCTATACAACCTAGCACTTCAATGCCCCAGTATACATGTAAAATAATTGAAAAAGTCCTCAGATTCCAGCAGTGTTTACAGAGACATTATTCACGAATCCAAACTGTAGAATCAACCTATGAACAGATGAAAGGATGAACAAACTGTAGTATATCTACATAATGAAATAGGAATGGAATGGTGTGACATGCTGTAACATAGATGAATCGTGAAAATATTATAGGAAGAAAATAAGTCAGTTATCATGGATTCATTATGTGAATTATTTATAGTAAAATCCACAGAAATAGAAAACAGATTACTGAGTAATGAGTATAGGGACCTCCTTTTGGAGTGATGAAATGTTGTGAATTAGTGGTTATGTTTACACAGTTTTAAACATAATAAAAACTATTTATTATTTTATTATTACTACTTTTTGAGACAGGGTTTCTCTATGTATCTCTGGTTGTCCTGGAACTCACTATAAAACCAGGCTGCTCTTGAAATCACAGAGATCCACTGCCACTGCCTCCAAAATGCTGGGATAAGAGTGTGCGACCAAAAAAAAAGAAAAAAAATAAAAGAGTGTGCGACCAACCCTGAAAAAATTGTCCCCTTTAAGTGAATAAAGTGGAAAGTATATGAATTATGGCCTGATGAAGCTATTAACTTTTTTAAGTCTAAAGAGACACAGAAGCAACACCAGTAAATATATAAAAAAAGCAACTCTGTTGAGTAATGAGATTCAGTAATGGGAAGTAATTCCAATCTTTCTTGTATTCACCTTAGACATTAACTCTCAGCACTGTTAGCTAACTAAGCTGATTTCCATGAGTAAAGCCAGTTTACATATTTGAAGTGGCTTAGTATATTGTGGAAAATAAATGAAAAAGTGTGCTCTGGAGTGTGTAAGTTTACATTCACACTTAATTCTACAACTAACTTACATAGGCTGCCTGAACATATATGAAAGGAAACAACCACAAAAAGAATATTCATAAGGTTGAGGATTTGCTCTGAACATAAACAGTGAAGATCTGGAGAAAGACTTTTTCTACAGAGGCCCATCATGTAGAGACACAGATATAAATTATAAATTTTAATTTTGAACTTCTACAAATGAAAAATGCAAAAAGGAACTGGCCTCTGGCCATGCATTCTATGAAACATGACGAGTGGGAGTGGGAGGAAAAGGAATTTTTTATTTTGCCTATGACCTTGAATGGGACCCTGGCCAATTCCTCGATCTGGTTCTAGCCAGCACATGTCTTCCTTCAGGGTGAAAATATTTGGGGAGCTGGCTCAGAAGAAATGAGGTACAACAACAAAAGGAGCTGGTGAGAATGTGGAGTTCTCTCACGCGGCTGTACTTGAAAGACAATGCATAAAAACTTATATTCTTAAGATCACCTTGAGACGAAACGACAGCCTACAGAAGGGGAAAAGATCTTCACCAATCCCACATCAGTCAGAGGGCTGACCTCCAAAATAAACAAAGAACTTAAGAAAATTGGTCATCAAAAGAACAAATAATCCAATAAAAAATGGAGCACAGACCTAAACAGAACTCTCAACAGAGAAATCTAAACTGGTTGAAAGACACTAAAGGAAATGTTCAACATCCTTAGTCATCAGAGAAATGCAAATCAAAACAACTCTAAGATTCCACATTACACCTGTCAGAATGGCCAAGATCAAAAACACTGATGACAACTTATTCTGGAGAGGTTGTGGGGAAAAGGGATCACTTCTAGACTGTTGGTGGGAATGCAAGCTGGTACAACCCCTTTGGATGTCAGTGCGGCGATTTCTCAGAAAATTAGAAAACAGCCATCTTCAAGACCCAGTAATACCAGTTTGGGCTATAAATCCAAAGGATGCTCAACCATGCCAAAAGAACATGTACTCAACTATGTTCATAGAAGCTTTGTTTGTCATAGCCTGGAAACAACTTAAATTTCCTTTGACCGAAGAATGGATAAGGAAAATGTGGTACATTTACACAATGGAGTACTACACAGCAGAAAAAATAACAACTTGAAATTTGCAATCAAATGGATGGAGCTAGAAAACATCATTTTGAGTGAGGTAACCCAGAACCAGAAAGACAATTATCACATGTACTCACTCCTAAGTGGTTTTTAAACATAAAGCAAAGAAAACCAGTCTACAAATCACAATCCCAGAGAACCTAGACAACAATGAGGACTCTAAGAGAGACATACATGGATCTAATCTACATGGGAAATAGAAAAAGATAAGATATCCTGAGCAAATTGGGAGCATGGGGACCTTGGGAGAGAGTTGAAGGGGAGGGGAGAGGAAGGGAGGGGAGCAGAGAAAAATGTAGAGCTCCATAAAAATCAATAAAAAATATACAATTGTTTCCAGGTTCTGGCTACTATGGAGAACTCAAGAACAATGGCAATGGGTTTCTGATCCTACTGCACGTACTGGCTTTGGGGGAGCCTAGACAGTTTGGATGCTCACCTTACTAGACCTGGATGGAGGTGGGTGGTCCTCGGAATTCCCACAGGGCAGGGAACCCTGATTGCTCTTCGAGCTGACGAGGGAGGGGGACTTTATCAGGGGAGGGGGAGGGAAATGGGAGGCGGTGGCGGGGAGGAGGCAGAAATCTTTAATAAATAAATAAATTAAAGAAATATATAATTGTGACAAAACATTCTAGGATCACGTTTTAAATACTGATAATGTTCACTGTCCATCTTGTAACATTGCTTTGTATTACACTGTTTATAGGTAAAATGCTAAGATGTAAGTAACTACCTAAATAAAATGGATTGTATGTTTTAAAGCCCCCCTTCCCCCGACAAAAAAGATTACTTTGTTTGGGGGACAGTAAAACTTTAGCCTCATTTCTCTATATTTGAACAACAGAAATAAAATTTGGACTTTTTATTTATAGTTCTCTAATGCAGAACATGAAATTAGTGCATTTGTTTTTTTCTGTATTGCAGTTTCTACATGCTCAGATTGCATTGATCTTTGGATCGCTCCAAAAGACTGCAGTTTTTGGTTGTTGTTGGGTTTTTTTTTGGAAGTGCTGAGAATGGAACCCTAAGACTTTCTCATGCTATCTCAAAATACACTAAGCCATGAGTGATAAGTGAAATATTCTTATGAAAGAAATGAAACTCATAAAGCTAAACCACTTGTTTAACATTACTAAGCTATGAGGGGTTGAGCCATGACCCCAGGCAATATCTTCTGACTCCAAGTCTTGTGCACATATCTTGACAGAGAGCATTTATCTCCCTTGGGAATCTCAAAAGAGGAAAGCTAGTCATTTTGTGGTATACTTATGTTTCCTTCACAACATTCCATTCTTGCCTGGTAAGCATCATCACTTTCATAATTCCCCAAGTTGTGCTGAACCAACATATATTCAGTATCTGCTATGTGCCAGACACTATTGAGGATACTGATAAGATCTCCGTTTTTGTGGAATTTCCTATGTTCATTTACATAAAGAACTAATCTAAGATGCAGAGGTCTGGAAAGATTATATATTAGAGTTGGTAAAGGGTTGGAAGTGGACAATGGGTATTGTGAATTCAAACAAACTTCTTTCTAACTCACCATGAATGGTACACCAAGCATTATGACTTAATACCCATAAACCCACTCTCAAACACTTGCACAAAAGGGAGTCATGAAGAGAAATACTGAAGAATTATTCACACTAAGATTTATTGCTGCCTATATTCTTCCTGCAGAGTATTCGACTGTTCTCATTTTACAGATGGGGAAATTGAGGTGGAATAGGTTAAGTAATTAACTTGCCTAACTTCTTCTAGCTAAGTAGGTGCTAGAGCGGTGCATGCAGTTGGACTCCATAACCAATCTTTTAAACCATATCAACATACTGCGTCTTTCTAATGGCACAGATGACTTTTTTTGTTATTCTAGCTGATCTCACGACTTATCTTTGCTCTGTTGTTAGAGTACAAACCCCTGATAGAACAGGGTTTCTTAGTTTCATTGCCTTTTATCTTGTCATCAGAATTTCAAATACTGTCATGCTTCTAAGGGTGGGATGGCACTCTAATATTACTAGCATTTCAGCTGGACCTTGCCAGAAAGGAACTACATTACTGAGCACCTTTTAAGTGTCAGAGTTCTGTCCACCTCTCTAGGTTTTGAATTCACTAAGAACAGTAAAGTTGAGTATTTTCTCACAATTCTAAATTTCAAATAATGCTCATCTATAAGACCACCGGGTAAAATACAAGAAAAGTATAAGCACTTAAAATTGCATACACAATAAACTCACCAATAAGTGCATCTTTTGAAAAAGTAAACTATGTTTTTTAAGGATTCCTTTTATTTTTCATAAAAATTATCACACACACCAAACAAACAAACAAACAAACAAAAAGTAGGAAGAACGACTTTCTCTTGATCTGACAGAAATAGGAACTTATTCCAGGAGTGCAAGCTCGCTACCGTCAGCTACTTTTGTTCCATTTCCCTACATTCCACATGCCTATGCCTTTTCTCCACTGTCTCTATAAACCAGTATACAACATAGAAACATGGACAATGCCCAGTTAGTTCTGAAGATTACAAAGCTACAGTGGTTGAGGAGGCACTCCTTAAATTATTTTTATAGGACTCCAGTATGAACAGTGAATGCAATGTTTTATTTCTTTCCATTTTAAACTTTCCTGAATAACTTCATTACCTCTGAATTTCTTGTGGACGTTTATTTTGGCTTTACAAATATTCAACACACCTGCCATATACTGCTTTAATTGGCAGGCTGACAAGATTTAAAAGTCTTCAAGAATTCAAATTTGCTTCAGGTCCTGGTTCCCTCCTTTGTTTTGGTTAGTAGCCCAATACTGCACCCTTTAGGGTATATGGGAAGCGCACAGCACTGCAGATGGAGACCACAATTGAATAAGTATCATACAGAACACTCAAGTCTTCAGTCCAGAGAAAGGAGGAAGACTATAATAGAACATTCCACCCATATGCAGAGCATTTTCCAAGATTTATTTCAACCTTTGTTGCATTTTCCCACAATAGTCCCAGGCTAACAAAAATCACATACCTTTTTAAAAATAGCAGTTAAGTCAAGTTATTCTGTTTCACAAACCCATGAAATGATCTACTTCAGTTCAAATCTGTGGTCATAAAAGAAAAAATAGATGGAATGATTTCTTCTGATCATTACTGGACAATCAATGACCCTCATTGTGTCAAATGGGCTCATCTTTTGGGAAGTTATGTCTATTTTATTTATTTTTAGTGTATATACACATGCCTGTAAATATGCCATGGCCCACACGTGGAGGCCAGAGAACAAGTTTGGTAGCCGATCAGTGTCAGAGCATAAGGCTTGCATGGCTAGTGGTTTCTCTCACTGAGGTATCTCACCAGTATTCAATTTTTAAAAATCTCATTGTCTATAATGAGAAATTTTTTAAAATTTAGTCAAAATTTCCACTGGAAATTTTTCACTCAGCACCCCCATTCAAAATAATAATAAAAAGCTATCAAATAATGTTTATTTATCTTTAATTATTTATAAACATCCCAAGTACTTTACTAAGTCTTCTTTTGTAGTACTGAGGATTTAACTCAGGTCCTCAAACATGCTGTTAGGTATACTCCATAAACCACATCCTCTTTGGTCAAAAATGTGAGTCTTGAAAGAATGATTATGTGTCAATAAGGTAAACTGCGGTAGCATATAGTGATTTTGCAGCATAAAGAAATCCATCAGTATACTTAGGAAGCATCCAGTGAGGGCTTTCCTACCTGAATTTATCATAGTATTAGAGCAAATAAATGTAGACTCTCAGTCTTAACAGTTAGCATTCATTCATTATTATGAGCAGTTTTTAAAAAGTCAAACAACAACAACAACAACAAATACTGTGGTTGAAAATATTGGGAGAGTCCCAAATATACCCTCATTTCAAAGACCAATGCTGAAGTTTTAATAGGCGTAAAGGGAGATTGTTATGAAAATGAATTCTGTGGAAGTGTACATATTAGAGCACTGACCCTTGGTGTCTGAAGTTACTATTTCTAGAGGTTTTAATCACACATACGATGAAAAGATGTGCCTATAAGTCAGTTGTTTAGAACTCATGGCGATGGGGACAATGGCTGCTTTAGGAAAAAATGAAGAGTAAAATACTGGGAGCACAAATAGTGCAGAATATTAAACTTTATTTCTCTGTCTTCAAACAGGCCAAAGGATGTCCTCCTTTCAAGGTTTCAAGTTTCTAAACTTGATATTTTCTTCATATTCCAGAATGATTTATACTAGGTTGTCAAAACCAATTCTTCATAGAAAAATTCTTTGTGCAAAAATTTAGAACTTTAAGTATTCTGGCCTTTAAACACTGTTTAATTAAATGTCAGAGAAGTGGTTGATGTATTTGCAAATGCTAAAGAAAGCTGTGTGACTACAATGCAGTCATAATAACATCACTCAGCCTAGATGGGACAAGCTCTCTTCTATCTTCTAATGTCAATCGCAAAAAGTTTCAAAGGAAAGATTTAAAGACCCCCCACAGCGGAGGAAAGCTATAAATAAAACAGGCTTCAAGGTTTTATTTTTATTAGGGGGGTGGGGTGTACATGTGACTGCAGTGCCCTGAGAAAACAAAAGAGGGAGTCAGAGGCCAGAAGAGGGAGTCAGAGGCCAGAAGAGGGAGTCAGAGGCCAAAGAGGGAGATGGATCCCTCTGCCTAGAGCTTACTGGATGAATGTAGGAACTTAACTCACCACCCTCAACAGGTGTATGCTCTTAACTGTTGAACCACCTCTCCTGTTCCCAAAATACGTTTAACAGTGAGATTGGAAAGCAATATCTGAACTCTGTAATGTAAGTCATCTTTCAACTAAACCCAGTTTTCTACGTCTGGAAATGTGGCTGAGTGATAGAGTACCTTGCCTGGCATGTCTAAGGACCTGAGCTCATCTCTAGCACTAGAAGGAAAAGAGGAAGGAGAAAAAAGTTTAAAAAAAAGGTAAACAAGAAAAAAATTCTATGAACTTTAACTGTTTCAGCTCCCATTTGCCTCAATAAGTTGGGAAATAATTTTTGTGCCTATATTTTAAGGCATGTTAATTAAATTCAGACTTCTGGTTTAAACAAGGGATGTGTCGAATATTTAAAACACCCCAAAGAACTTTAAATGGGTGCCCAGTAGTTATCAAAGCTATTGAGGGATAAAAATAACCTATTGATTACTTCAGTCTTGAACAGAAACTCAGGAAGGTTCATCTCCTGGGCTAAGGTAACTGAAGCTTTTAATGTACAAATGAAGGGCCGACGATCTAATTTCATTACATATGCTACATGGGGAGTCTGTGTTCTGAATGGGTGGTGGAACCCAGTTGTCCTGGTTTATTTAGTTTCTTTCAGTAACAAGTCAGATCTGTGTTGCAGTTAATTCCTGGCTGTGGAGGAATGTTCACATACTGCTGACAACCAAAAGCATATCCTCAGCAGCTCTGAATCCACACAGGAAGCGCAACCCGTTCCTTTTAGGTTATAAGTACTTAGAGAAACTATAGGTCTGTGTCTCCACTAGTGTCAGTGCAATTTCACTGACACCCTTCTTCCAGTTCATATAATACCAGCCTAAAATGTTAAGATCCAGCATATTTCTACTGTACTCTTAACTTATAGAAGTTCACTTTTTTCTGCTACATTCTGGCCAGGGTAAATGGGTTCCATATAAAATGTTCTCTGAATTAATTTCTAATCAACATGGATACTGGGAATTGTATTGATTTAAAACTCCAAGAGTGATTTCAGGGTTCACAAAATAGTCAATGAAACATGAGGGTATTTTTGTCTAGCTGAATACACCCTACCATGCCATACAAACACTGGTATCTTAGTTAAACAGTCTTCACTTGTAGTTGCTAATGATAGTTAACACTGAGGAGGTTCAGAAGATTTCTCAATGGGTAAAGTCCTTTTCTTGACACACTGGAACCATAATTCTGATTCCTAACCACTGAAGAGGCAGCACAGTACTGAGTACTGAGGGGAAAAGGTCAGAAACAGGGGGATCTCTAGAGCTATTTGACTAGCCAGCACAGCCAACCAGTGAATTCCAGATTCAGTGAGAGGTCTTGTCACAAAAATATGGTAGGGAGTGATTAAAAAGTTTGGTATCTCAACCACTATCCCCTACATGCATGTATATGCATGTATGTACATATGCACATACCCACACAAACACATACATTATATGTACACACAATAAAATAAAAATAGTTCACATTTATGGAACTCTTATCTTGTGCCAGACAAGACGCTATTAATTTATAGCCACTACCTCCATCGATTATCTCTAATACTTTCTAAAGTGTGTACTGCTGAGAAACAATGTTAAAGTTTAATTTCAAAGCAGTCTCTCAGAAACTTAAATTCTAGATTTGACACTAAACAGTTGCATTGAATTTTCCAACTTTTAAATTTCTCAGAAATCATGAGAGAGTTGCGAATACCAAAAATGTCCTCCAAGTTTTCAGTTTTCTTCCCAGCTCATGCAGTCACAATATGAAAGCAGATTATTCAGTGAAACCCAGAGGAGTCTGAATTGCTTCTAGTATTGTAAGGGCCTATCTTCTCATGCATATCTAGCAAATATGTTTGAAAACGTGCCACACATTGGGCTCAAAAATCACAATCAAGAGAACATGTGATCTAGAAATCTGGCATCCAGCTGGAGAGAGGAAGTGTAATAGCCTTTGGGCCTAGTAAATCCCTTTCTCAATAACAAAATTTATTGACCCCAAAATAGCTATCCAAACCAAAGTGAACACTTTGAACCAAGCTTTAGGAATTACGAAAAAAAAAACCTATAAAGTTATAATATTACAACAAGGTTGCCAGTATCTTCAAAAACTCAACTCTTTCTGTTGCTAACCCCTGAGCTTTCTATATTCAAACCTGGACTATGTACATCACTCAGAGAGGGAAAAATAAAAGAAAGATTCTGACAGTTGAGGAAAAAATATAAGTAAGAACCTTCAAAGAAAAGTAGGGATTTGAAAGTAAAACTCAGGGTACTGGAAAGATGGATCAGGGTTTAAAGCACTGGCTGATTTCCAGAGGGCCCAGCACCTACAGGGCAGCCACAAACATCTGAAGTCCATTCCCAGGGAATTCAGTGCCCTCTCTGGACAGGGAATTCAGTGCCCTCTCTGGACAGGGAATTCAGTGCCCTCTCTGGGCAGGGAATTCAGCGCCCTCTCTGGCCTCCACAGGCACTGCATACACGTGGTGCACAGACATGCATGTAGACAAAACACCCACACACATTAAATAAATAAAAATTTTAAATACATACAGAGAAAATAAAGCCCAAAGGAAATGTTGAAATTGAACCAGTCAGAGTCTGCACACCGAGTTCAACAAGTAAAAACAGGCATATAAGATTACAAAGAACTCAAGAACAATCGCAGTGGGTTTTTGATCCTACTGCACGTACTGGCTTTGGGGGAGCCTAGGCAGTTTGGATGCTCACCTTAGGAGACCTGGATAGAGGTGGGCGGTCCTTGGGCTTCCCACAGGTCAGGGAACCCTGATTGCTCTTCGAGCAGATGAGGGAGGGGGACTTGATCGGGGGAGGGGGAGGGAAATTGGAAGCAGTTTAGGGGAGGAGGCAGAAATCCTTAATAAATAAACAAATAAATAAATAAATAAAAAGATTTACTGTTTGTAGAACTCAATAAAAATCAATTTAAAAAAAAAGATTACAAAGTATCATATATATGGAAATGTGGGAAAACACATTTATATGGAGAAGCTAGTTTGACAGGGATGAAAAAAGAGTAATTAAAAAGTATTTTATGCATATATGAAAATGTCAAAATAGAGATTAATTTAAAGGAAATCACAAAAACCCTTTCATAAAATCATCATAAGCAGCCAGAACAAAAAGAAGAAGGGCTTAAATACTAAATTAAAGAGAGTATTTACACTGATGTGGAGGTGAGGAGAATGCCTAGAAAAGCATATAAAACTCCATACTAAAGGTACCGTGTTGAATTTATAATTTTATAAACTTGTATACAGCATTATAGGGGAGATGAGGAAATTAAGGTTAGCAGTACATAGCATCTATGTCGTAAGTACTGAATGAGCTAAGTGATTAAATTTGACAGCCATACAGCTGAATATATACATGAAAGGAACAAAAAAGGCCTATATTCTGTTTAATAGAACAGTATAATCTTACAAAGAATCATAAAGGGCTGGACATGATAGCATGCGGTTTTAGTCTAGCACTTGAGAGTCAAGTGATTCTGTGAGTTCGGGGCGATCCTGGTCTACATAAGAGACTTCTAAGACAGCTAAGTCTATATAGCAAGACCTTTTCTGAATTATTATTTTTTTTCCAGAAAATCACAAAGGTTCTTGTCAAATTCAAACTTCAATTTATGCTGACGAAACCTAAGATTAACCCCCTAAAGTCCTATCATATGTTTGTACCACTAAAAATAGTCAAACCGGAAGGAACAAGGCAGTTTTCACATTAGCAATGCCTGCAACGTGACATTCCATTATCAGTTTTTTTTTTGCTTGTTTAAAACAACAGCATGACATTTATTTGAGTAAATCCGAAGATTTGTAGTGTTAGATGGCCTAGTAAAAATCAACTTATATTTAAGTGCACAATCTCTTCTTTACTATGCTTACATTTGATCGTATGCAATCTAACATGAAGAGTTTTAATAATTACATAACTATTATTTAAAAATCTTTCTCAATAAAACACAAATTTGATATGAAAATTGTTCTCCTGTAGTTGATATTCTTGTGTGTATGTGAGTGTGTGCTGTTATCATGTTTGTTAAAAATCAAATAAGACTCGTTTGGTAAGGGAGGAGGATTTGAATAATTCTAGTGTTGATCAATGCGCAAATGCCAGTTCTAGGTTGTAGGCTGCAAATAGGCAGATGAAAGTCATTAAGTCACTAGGACTAGATGGTTAGAATCCAATCACTGAATTCACCTTAAGAGTAATTATCCATAATTAATTTTCATAATTTTATTCTCTAAGCATTTGTTCAGATGCTGAGTGTTCAAACATGAAAAAGCCACAGCCCCTCATTTACTCCATTTCTCAACATTTCAAATACATTTTAAGCAAAAACTTCTTAGTGAGTAAAAATACTTTTAAGAACTCAGATGCTATAAACTTCCCTTTTTACAAAAGAACATGTTTAAACCTAAAAACTTACTGATGACTAGGCCCAACCATACTTTTATTAAGAACTACCCTATTCTTTGACATGTCCCATTATCTCTTAAACTGTAATTCTGTCTCTGCAATAAACATTCATGGGAATTCCTTGTACATCAACATTGCCTTCATTGCTGGAATGCTTCTCAACTGCTACACCTCCTTCCTCAAATACTCCTGCATACATTAGGGTGTGGCTTCCAGTGCCACCATTTCATTCAAGCTGCCCAGATTCAGTAACTGAAGCCAAGAATAACATTATTTTGATTCTAATTTTGCTAAGGTTAGAAATGTATCTAGAATTTATAATTAGTATAACACCATAATATCTGGCACAATTAGATTATTAGGTAATACTATGTCAAATGTTTCCTAAATAATAAAATGCAATATGTATTAGCTGGTGATTATATATTAAAATAAGAATTCAAAATGCTAATTGTGCTTAGTAAGAGACTACTTATAAAAACTGAAGTTTCCTGTATTCATTTCACAAATTCTAAGTTCTATATACAAATTTATATTTTAAGGCCAGGTAGAATTATAAAATATACTTCCTTAGAAAGAGAGAAAATGTGCTCATTCTTCTAGAGTCAAGTTCCACAACCCTAGCAAACAAAGGAACCAAAAGATGTTCAAAACACTGTCCAAATGGACCTCTCCATCAAGTACACATATCATAATTGTAGCACTATTTCAATGAGTTTTTTTTTCAGAGCAGGACCTAGTCTCTTGCCAGAAACCTAGTAGATTTTTCAATCCACCTTCTAGCTCTTTTCTAAGAGAAGAAACAAAGTTTCGAAAAGAGAAGAAAATCCACTATTGTGTATGACACACAATAAGCTTTAGTATAATATGGCCACCTTTGATAAGAATCTTAGCAGAAAGAAAATGCAAGATAGATTTGTAAATCTCTGGTATAAGGTAGGTGTTGAATAAACCCAACATTCAAATTGGCATAGAGGTGGATTGTTAGAAAGTTAGAAGAAATGAAAACATGGTTAAATCATAGTAATTTTGGTGTTTTTAGATTTGACTTTTGCCAAGCTGAACATTAGAATTAAATCCTCAGGCTGAGAATGCAAGGACTTAGATGGAAAAAAAAGTAAACCACTACTCTGGGGACATAGTTCAGAGCTGATGTAACAGCATCCTTTGAGACACAAGAAAAAAAAAAACTTACCCAGATATTAGCAATATCAGTTAAATCAATCGGCAGGAGTTTTATATATTCAAAATAAAGGGGAATAAAGGGAATTTTAAAAAGCAGAACCTTCCCCAGTTTTTTAGAGTATCTTTTATGGATCCTCAAAAGGAAAGATTCATTTCAAAATAGTAAAGTATAAAAATGAAAACTTTAGGTAGCTGGGTACTTGTTAATGAGAACAAAAGAGAAAATTTAAATGGACCTGATTTTTTGAAACACATAAAAGAGTTCTCAGCAGAGCGTAATAGTTAAAAATAAGCTTTAGGAAACAGAAAGCATTGTTCATAATACCAACTCTTTCTTACTAATGCAAAGGCCTTAACCAAGTTACAAAGCAACCCATGCTTCAGTTTCCTCCTCCATAATGTAGTATCCATGGCAGTACCTATCTCACAAGCTGTCTCATAGCTCGATGCGGGCTAACATTAGGATGCACTTACATCAGTGGCTCATGAAACATAAAAATGAAGCACTCTTTAAAAGGCTTATAAATGTCATCATAAAAAAACTTACAAATAAAAAATATCACAGACTAAAATGAACCACCCACAGCCTGTACATCTCAGTGAATTTGCTTCCATACAGTTAGTCATTCTGAAGCTGTGCAGCTTCACATTGCATTTTACACTTTCATTCATTATTGGATGTATTTTTGCATTTATTCATCACCACACTGAAAAATGAATGACTGATTCAGAACTAAAGAAACAATTAGCTTTATATCCTATTTTATAACTGGTTTGTATTGCCTACTGTCAGTCCTTCCTCACCCCTTAATATTCAGCCTTTCTTGTTCTCTTTTCTCTGTGTTACATGTACCCACATTTTCTGCTGTTTGCATATATACACACATAAATTTTTGGCTATGTTCTACATATAAGGGAGAAAAAGAAGATTTTCTTCTGTGGTTATGTAACCTCACTTAATATTATACATTCTAAGTATATCCATTAATCTGAAAATTTTCTAATTACACTTTTCTTTAGAGCTGAATGCCATTCACTCATTTACATATTCCAATTTCATTATCCCATCATCTGTTGATGGACAGGTAGGTTGATTCTAATGCTTTGCTATCGTGAATAAAGCAGAAATAAACATAGAGTGCAAATATCTTTATGATAGGGTATGGAGTTTTCTGGGTATATTCCCAGGAAGGAAATAACTGGGTCTTATGGTAGTTTTATTTTTTGAGAACTCTCTAAACTGTTTTCCATAATGGCTATATTAATTTTCACCCCTATCGACAGTGAATTAACGTTCCTTTTTCTCCACATCCTCCCCAGTATTTATCATCATATGTTAGTGACGATATATGTTCTGACTGTAGTGAAGTGGTAACTCAAAGTAGTTTTAATTTGCATTTCCCTGATGGTTACAGATACTGCTCACCTTTTAAAACAGTGTTTGGTCATTTTTATTTCTTTTTAATGAAACCTTTATATTTCATTTTCCTATTTATAGATTGGCAGCTTTATTTCCTTGGTATTTAGTTTCTGTAGATATCTGTAAAGTCTAGGTGTTAACCTCCTTCTTTGAAGTGCAGCTGGTAAACATTTTCTCCCATTCTGTAGACTGTTGAACGATTTTGCTAGTTTGTGTACCCCCAAACCTCTACATTGGGATTGTGCCACTTTAGATGGGAAGCTGGACAAGAAACATCAAAATCATCACACAAAAGCAAGATGCCAGGGGCCAATGCTATTTATTTTGTTCACTTATTTGGACAATGCTTGGGGATGGAACATGGGGCTTTAAACATGCTACACAAGTCCTCTACTGCTAAGCCACAACTCCAGACACATAATTTTTATTAGAGTATCAGAAAGGAAATGCATTGTTAACTATGTCCATAGTATTTTTTGTTTCTGTTTGTGTGTTTGCTTGATTCGTGCTTTAGAGTAACAAGAAGGGCCAAACAACCATATAAAAGATCCTCCTTCCTTAATGAATCTACTCGGGAGATTATAAACACTTAGAGATTTGTAGAGATGGCAGATCATTAAGCTCTGGATTGCACTTGTTTTATGAACTACAAACTTCTAGAAATATAAAATGAAAAGCTACATCCGATTTGAAAACTCTTTTCTCCAAAGGTAATATTTCTTGTAAATCGCAATGACGATATCTATGCTGACAAAAGAAAGAATCCCTGCAGGATTCTTGTTTACTTTATCATGAATGGGAAAGTAGTATCTAGGAAGATTTCCCAAATGCAAAACATTGCATTCAGAACAGCAAATCCAAAAAGTACATGAATGAAAAATAGAACGAACAGACCTACATATCTCCATTATATCCAAGAATTGGTGCTTTTTCTCTGAAGGTGACTCATCATGAACTTGTACAAGACTTGAAGTGAAGATGCATTTCCCCACATATTTTGCTTTACTGTGAAAGCCCGAGTCACTGACTCAGAGAGACAACAGGACTACAGAGGATACATGACTACAATAGTAATAAAAATGAATGATTGGCAAAGAGCTCCATTCAGACAAAGTTGTATACTATATTTTAACCTTGGAGAAAAGTTTAAAACCCAACCTCCCCTCCTTTTCTAGTATGTTTCCCCCACTCAATATTCTATCTTCTTTTCACAAACTCATTTTTTATGGCATGACAATACATATTGTCAAAGAACTAAAGCCACTTTACCTAAAAAATAATTTAATTTATTTGAACAGGATGTCAATACAAATACTTTCAATTGTCAGATTTAGAATAACAGCTTCCTTTTCCAAAGCAAAATACAACTACATGAGGGAACCTGCTAGGGAAGTTCACAAATGAGATTCATTACTTAATGTAAATTAGTTTTGATGCAACCCAGGCATCCAAGTCTAAAAGAAAGCCAGAGACACAACGGGTGATGAAGTTATCAGCTAGTTAGAAAAGAAACCACGGCCACACAGGGATTTCCAGAGAACAAGGGAATACATAACAGACACCTGTGTGAATATAAGACTAAAACCTAGCACAAGTGAGCATGCTTAAGGCTTGAGTGCATGAGTATGTGTTACTCCGTTTGTATGAGTGAGAGAACATGTGCATGTATGTAGAGTTGGTGGTGGTAGAGGAGAAGGAATGGCTAAAATCTTAATATCTGTTACAAGAAAAGGAAGCGAGCCTATTAAGACACTATACTATATACACGTCTCAGTTATTTCCTATGTAAAATGTGCCATAGACTAACACTTCGTCTAAAATTGGGTGTCAATCATTTGGAACAATTAGAAGCAGCAGGGAAATAATTATCTAGGGCAGAGGAAGTGAGAATTATGAGCATAAAATGTACAGGAAGTTGTACATAGGCATATTGTTCAGAAATTTTGTTTGGTTTTGGTCTGGCTTTGTTAGCCTGAACCCTGAGTATGTGAGGCAAGCGCTATACCATTGGTCCACAGCCCCAGCTCAAGCTCCAGGGCTTCTTAATACACAAAACAATTTAGGTAAAAGGAAAAGTTCTATCTAAAGAAAAAAGAAAGGGAATAAGGGAGAAAAATTTATTTACATTATCCACCTCATTCATTCAAATGACTATATACAAAAGTTATTATAAAACAATACACTATTTTCCACAATACATTTGATCTATTTCTTACCTGGTTGAGTGTGTATGCTGGCCACTTTAATAGACAATGTTCATAGAAAGAATAAATTTGAATCACTTGTATATTTTAAAACTAGTCTATTTTCACCACAGAGGCAGGCCAAGTGTTTACAATAGACAACTGGCGCTGCCTAATGGCAGAGAATAGAATTGTAAGCAAAGTAGCTAGTCAAAATAAGCAGCCAACGTAAGGACCTATGCAAACACAATGTAATAAAAAGTGTGTGAGCAAGGGATGTGCAGTAGTTCAGAGCTTACGTAGCCGATATCGAGTTTCTTCAAAAAACAAACTAAAAATAAACCTAACATATCACCCAGCCATCTAACTCCTGGATATTTATTCAAATGACTCCAAGTCATTTGAGATCCTTGCATAGTAGTGTTTACTGCAGCTTTATTCACAATAGCTATATTATGGACCCCATCTAAGTGTCCTCAACAAAAGAATGTATAAAGAAGATAGGGTTTATATACACAATAAAATTCCTTCAACAATAAAGAAGAATGAAGTTATGCAATTTTCAGAAACATGGATACAAACTAGACACAATATTAAGTGATCCAAATTGGTCCTCAGGAAGAAAATGTTGCATGTTTTCTCTCATTTGTGGGTCCTATACTCTATAGATTAACAAAATCATATATTTGTACAAACATGGAAGTAGAAGCAAAATTATCTAGAGAAACCAAAGGAACCAATGAGAGGGGAAGGGGCTAGAAAGTTAAGACTTGCCGGGTGTGGGGGGAGTATCCTCCAAGTACAATATATGCCTGCATGTATACAGCTTTATAAAACCTATGTATAATAAAAATTTCAAATCTAAAATAAAAAGTAAAGCAACTAAAATAATTCCTTTAAATTACTTCTCTTTCTCATTTTGTGGTACTTCAAATATATACAGATCACTACAACTTGCATCATTTGCATAGTAATTTCTACCAATAATCCCTCATAATCAAGCATGTTCTGCATGACTGTCAAAACTAACACAGGCTAAGCTATCACTCTGCATTTGAAATACTGGCTGAAAAATTTTAAAGTGTAAGAGGATAATGTGACATTGGAAATGTGAACTCACAAAATAGCCAGGAATGGTGGTGTGAACCTGTAATCCCAGCACTGGAAGCCAGATGCAGGAGAGCCATGAGTTGAGGTCAGTTTGGGCTTCATAGGAAATTTGGTATCACCCTTGGCTCTATAATAAGTGTGATCCTACCTATAAAAATGGGAGCAAGGAAAGAGCTGAGTTCTGGGTTCCATTTTCAACACCAGAGAAGAATTGGATACATATGAGAAAAGCATATCATGATTTTGTATGTGTGTAAAACGCAACATAATAATAAAAAATAATAATGATTATAATAATGCCAGAAAGCATTAGATATGTGAAATTGATTCAATTAACAAAAATCCTGGATGAATTTTTAAATTATGGTTACTAGAAACCACTTTTGACAGAAATCTTTTCAAAATATCAGTTGTCCTTTTTTTGTCTTGGTAAACATCATACATAAAATCGATTTAAATTTTCGCTGATTTCTACACAGTAAGACTAATATTTTGCATTCTTTCAACCCCACAAGCTCTACAAGTTGCTGAGTGTTTTTGCTGAAAGCCAGGATAGGCTGAGCATCTAAAAACTCAAAATCTGATGCCACAAGTGGAAAATTCCATGTCATGAAACTTTGTTTCACGTATGTATTTATTTAAAATAATGGTTAAAATTTACCTTCAGTCTATACATCTAAGTTATAAATGAAATATAAATGAATTACATGTTTATGCTTTGGTTCTACCCCTCAAGATATTTCATTGTCTGTAAATAATCTCAAATACAAACTATTTCTTGCCCTCCAAACATTTTAATGAAGGCACCTTCAATCAGTACCACTCTTGGTTGCAAAATAATTTTCTCAACACCCAAATATCTATGACAAAAGTCTTATTATTTCCAGTCCTTCAGAAAAAATAAAACTGCTTGAGTTCACAAAATCCCTCATTACAGTTACTTCTGACTTATTGAAAAACTATCAGACAACATGGGGATGAGTAAACTTTTAAAAAGCCAACCCCTCATACATTAATATTTGCCCCTTCATCAGTGTGGAGACAATCTTTATTAAACTCTTTATAAAACTTTCATTGTGCTATCGATCACAGGATAGTGAGAACAAGTTAAGTTTTTCCCGGTAATCTAAGTCATTGCTAGGAAAAAACAGTTTACGTTGAAGGATATATTGAACATGAGGTGAGGTCACCCCCAAAAGCTCATTTTACATAGCAGTCCCCCTTCTCACTCCCTCACCTCCTCCCGCTTCTTCCACCTTGCCCCCATTCCATGTCACCATCCACTCCTTAGAAAGGGTAAGGCTTCCCATGGGGAGTCAGCAAAGTCTGACACTTCACTTCGAGGCAAGCAAGAGCAAGGCCCTCCCCCCATATCTATTTTTTGTTATTTAAAATTTTTTATTCAGACAAGTTACGTGAAGGTTGTATTCATGTATTTGGAATTATATAAACATACACATATGTGCTTATGGCAACAAACAATAAGTAAAAGTAGGTCAAGGATTTGAAAGAGAGCAGGTCGAGTATATGGGATGATTTGAAGGAATGAAATGGAAGGGGGAAATGATTAAGCTATATTGTAATATCAAAAAAGAAAAGAAAAAATGTACTTATTTGAATATAAAAATAGTAGATATAGTCCAAATGTCAATCAACTGATAAGTAGGTACACAAAAATATAATATGCTCACACATAATTCAAGAATAGAAACAAACAGCAGGGGTTGGAGAGATGGTTCAGTGACTAAAAGCACTTGCTGCTTTTGCAAGGAACTGGGATTCAGTTCTCAGCATCCAAATGGCAGCTCACAGTCTTCTGGAACTCCATTTCCAGGGAATTTAATGTTTTCCTTGGCTTCTGTAGGCATTACAGAAAAATATACATAAAATAAAATAATCTTAAAACCAATAACTATAAAAAAACCCATGAACAGCATACTGATACATACTGTAACATAAGTAAGCCATAAAAACATTACCCAGCCTCAAAAAGCCAAATAATATATAATTTTATTTATATGCAATGTCCAGAATAGGCAAATTCATAGACAA
This sequence comes from Microtus oregoni, assembly GCF_018167655.1. Taxonomy (NCBI): domain Eukaryota; kingdom Metazoa; phylum Chordata; class Mammalia; order Rodentia; family Cricetidae; genus Microtus; species Microtus oregoni. Next base: position 4,730,978 of record NW_024543873.1, on the reverse strand, counting down.
AGAATGCCCCCTAGTAATTCCGTATAGATGAAGGGGTGGGCTCATAGCTAAGTTGTAGGAGGAAGGAAAATAAAAACTGTCAAGCTAGCAGCATTGAGAATTAAAAATATCTGTAAATATAGTATAAGCTTTGAATTGTAATTTTACACAGGGCATACTATGTGCTACATGTATTACATCTCAATAAAACCACTATTACATGCTTCACTACAATCTATCTTGAACAATATAGTATTTTCATTTTAAGATTATAGAGGTTAAACCAGTAGAGAAGATCTGATTCCAACTGATTGAAAAGCAATCAGTTGGAATAGCTTTGGAATCCTGTTCATTCTTTGACCTTTTTAAGAAAGTTTAATCTTAACTGAAATCCTCATTTGACCATCTTCATTTCTAAGAGTACTTTCACCTGCTGGACACTTTGCCGTATGTCCTTATACATGCATCATACCTCAACTTCCCCACCATGGAGCACAGTGCTTTCCATATTGCATGTGTTCATTGCTTTGATTGTTTTACCAAAGTTTCTTGAGAACTTACTAATATTAATTATTGAGATACATGCATCATACCTCAACTTTTCCATCATGGATCACAGTGCACTGATCCTTTGGCACAGGACAATATATATGAGTTACTTTAAAAATCTCACTGACAAAGAGATAAGCACTCAAGTTCTAATGCTCCATGGCCAAGGAAAAGGACTAAACAGGAAGGAATATCCAAGCTTCCCTCCCATTTCCAAGTATAGGTACTCAAGAACCTAGGTGGTTTGGTTAGACATAACTAATCATCAATCTCTCATCGTATGTATGCCATTTAAAGGGGAGTATGTAATCATTTTGAAGAATAGACTAATAAAGTATGACGTTTCAATTAAACAACAACAAAAATGGCAGCAATTATGCACAGTATTTATATTTTGCACTGGGCACTGTTTTAATAAGCACATTCACGTGTACCACCAATTCATTCATTGCTCAAAACAATCCTGTAAGACAGGTTCTTTTACTATCATCGTTTTACAAATGAGGAAACACACAGAGAGAGATTAAGTAAATTGGCTCAAGGTCTACAGAAGAAAAGTTGCAATCAAATTCAGACATGTTCTAGAATGTTCAGCGTCAGTGACTAATCTGTACAGCCTCTCCTGGGTATAAAATGCAGAGCATCGGGGCTAAGACACATAAAGAACAAATACTTTCTACAAAATATATAGAGGTTATTTAAAGTGCCATCAAGATATACAATGTTTAGAGGTGGCAAGCCATGTTAAAAATAGCTCTGCTTGAGATTCCTTTACTAATAAAACATGTAACTGCATGTATCTTAGATTGATGCTGAAATGAATGAGTATTTGATATACTGGAACATTCACTTTAACATCACTATCTTAATAAAATGTGAGTGTCTTTTTATTGCATGCATATACGATGTGCACACCAGCCACTTGAAGGGACCCGATTCACACAGACTCACCCTCAAGGTTTCAGCTTCTCCAGCAAACATGTCAATCCATTCCATCTTAGCACTTGGCATCCTGGTAGAAATGATGCTGAACTGGATGCCTGACCATGAAATCCTTAAGGGTACATCTTATTCATCTCAGTGTCTATCTCAATAATCCATATTAGTAAATTCTCAAGAAATTTGGTAAAACAATCAAAGCAATCTTCACATAACTTGTCTGAATAAAAAAAAATTATTAACAAAAATAGATATGGGGGGAGGGCCTTGCTCTTGCTTGCCTCGAAGTGAAGTGTCAGACTTTGCTGACTCCCCATGGGAAACCTTACCCTTTCTGAGGAGTGGGTGGTGACATGGAATGGGGGCAAGGTGGAAAAAGCGGGAGGAGGTGAGGGAGTGAGAAGGGGGACTGCTATGTAAATTAGAAAAGATCGTACAATTCCATTATGCCTCCTGGAGCACCAAGCACACACGTGATACACATACATACATGTAAGAAAAACACTAATGCACATAAAATAAAATTTTAAGAATCTAAAATAACAGGTACTACCATAGTAAACCTCACATTGTACAAGTCTGGAACATTTAGGAATGTTGTTACTGACAATATTGTGTGCCAAGCACTTATACTTCATAATTCCATAGTTATTTCATGATGCTTCTCTTCCCAAACCCTTCTAACCTTAGAATTCCATAACTTGGAAGCAAATTGTAAATCTACATGTGCTATTCCAGATGTTCCCTATTTTTTATCCAGTTCTCAGCCCCAGTCGGCCAACATGTGAAAACACGGGTAGCATACTCAAGTTCCCAAACCAGTTCTATACAAAGTTCTATAATGCAAATATGGGAGCATAAACATAGATAACTGTTGGCAGTTAAATCATTACGTTTATGTAGCAATGCTTCTACTCATTAGCAGAAAGCCTCCAGGAATGATACTTAATCTCTCAGAGCTCAGGATCTCCCATCTGTAACAAGAAGATTGCAAAGAACACCAAGCTCACAGATAGTTATGCTGAATATTAAAGGACATAGCATCTGTAAATTGTTGACCAAGGAGTCTCGCATAGAATCAGTGGCTGCTATTACAGGTTCAACATCCCTAATCTTAATATGTGAAATCCTAAAACAAGAGTTTTTGGACATTGACATGGTACCTTAGGTACAAAATCCCATAACATAAGACTGCAGGCTGGGCGTTAGTAGCATACACCTTTGATTCCAGCACTTGGGAGGCAGAGGCAGGCAAATCTCTGTGAGTTCAAGGTCAGAGTAGTCTACAAAGCCAGTTCTAGGACAGCTAAGACTGTTACACTGAAAGCCTTGTCTGGAAAAATCAAAGTTGGGGAGAGTGAAATAAGAAAGAAAAGAATTTGCTTCATGCAAAAATTTATTTTTTAATATATAAAATTACTTACAAAGTATAAATGAAACAAAAATGAAGTTAAGGTATAGGCTTCGGTCTAATCCTAATGGTATCTCACTGCACACAGTCAAATAATCCAGATTTTTTTTTAAAAAATCTTAAATCAGAAACACTTCTGACCTCAAACATCTCAGATACAGAATATTCAACCTGTAACATTATATCATTTTTTTCCTGCCACTTCCTAACATGACCTCAATATTCCTTTTACTTTATTCTACTTACTATTGGATGGTTCTGGAGTTAGACCTACTCTGAAACTAAAAATTGGTTATCATCTAACATTATACTTAAGTAAACTTATATGATAAAGTATTTTATTTGAGGCCAGTTATTGCACAGGGAGAAACAATTCAGATTCACACCTACTATGCACATACATGAACACAAATACCAGTAATAGAGTAAGATAGTCTAGAACTCTTGGTGACGTTTAGGTTAAGAATTTTCCAGTATTTGCATCTATTCCTATTGCAGGAGATGAGAAAGTATTTTGCACTTAGGATGTCCTATTACAAACTTGTAATAGGTCAACTATAAGTGTTTTTAAACAAGACATCACAGTAACTAATAAAATGATTGCTGAGGCAATTTCCAAAGGTTATATGTAGTGAGTTAAAGATTGTTTCTCTCACAGACATACAGAGAATCATCAGGTCATATTTTGAAAACGTGTACTACACAAATTGGAAAACTTAAAGGAAATATACAACTTTCTGGATAAATATCACTTACCAAAATTAAATCAAGAACAGATATGCAAATTAAGCAGACCTATAACTGCTGAAGAAATAGAAACAGTTATTAAAAGTCTCCCAACCAAAAAAAGCCCAGGACCAGATTGTTTTAGCTCAGAAATCTACAAGATTTTCAAAAAACTAATACCAATACTCCTCAAATTGTTCCACACAATAGAAAGAGAAGGAACATTGCCAAACTCTTTTTATGAGGCTACAATTACCCGGATACCCAAACCACAGAAAGACATTACTAAGAAAGAAAATTACAGACCAATTTCACTAATGAACATTGATGCAAAAATACTACATAAAATACTGGTAAATCGAATCCAAGAACACATCAGAACCATAATCCATTATGATAAAGTCAGCTTCACCCCAGAGATGCAGGGATGATTCAACATACAAAAATTTGTCAACATAATCCACCATATAAACAAACTGAAAAATATGATGTACATGATCATCTCATTGGATGCTGAAAAAGCTTTTGACAAAATACAACATCCCTTCATGATAAAGGTCTTGAAGAGAGCAGGGATATAAAGAACATACCGAAACATAATAAAGGCATAAAAGCAGACAGGAGGACCAATGGAACCAAATCAAAGACCCAGATATTAATCCACACATCTTCAAACACCTGATTTTTGACAAAGAAGCAAAAAAATATAAAATGGAAAAAAGAAAGCATATTTAATAAATGGTGCTGGCATAACTGAATATCAACATGTAGAAGAATGAAAATTGATTCATATCTATCACCATGCACAAAACTCAAGTACAATTGGATCAAAGACCTCAACATAAAGCCAGCCACACTGAACCTCATAGAAAAGAAAGTGGGAAGTACACTTGAACACACTGGCACAAGAGATGACTTCCTAAATATAACCCCAGTAGTACAGACAATGTGAGAAATAATTAATAAAATCAGACCTCCTGAAACTGAAAATCTTCTATAAAGCAAAGGACACAGTCAACAAGACAAAACTACAGCCTACAGAATGGCAAAAGATGTTCACCAACCCCACATCAGACAGAGGACTGATCTCCAAAATATACAAAGAACTCAAGAAAATTGGTCATCAAAACAACAATTAATCCAATAAAAAATGGAGCACAGACCTAAACAGAGAACTCCCAACAGAGGAATCTAAAATGGCTGAAAGACACTTAAGGAAATGTTCAACATCCTCAGTCATCAGAGAAATGCAAATCAAAACAACTCTGAGGTTCCACCTTACACCTTTAAGAATGGCCAAATTCAGCCAGGCGATGGTGGCGCACGCCTTTAATCCCAGCACTCGGGAGGCAGAGGCAGGCGGATCACTGTGAGTTCGAGACCAGCCTGGTCTACTAAGCTAGCTCCAGGACAGGCTCCAAAGCCACAGAGAAACCCTGTCTCGAAAAACCAAAAAAAAAATGGCCAAATTCAAAAACACTGATGACAACTTATGCTGGAGAGGTTGTGGGGAAAAGGGAACACTTCTGCATTGCTGGTGGAAATGCAAGCTGGTACAGTCCCTTCAGATATCAGTCAGAAAATTAGGAAACAACCACCATCAAGACCCAGCAATACCACTTCTGGGTATATACCCAGAGGATTCTCAATAATACCACAAGGACATGTGCTCAACTAGGTTCATAGCAGCATTGTTTGTCATAGCCAGAACGAGGAAACAACCTAAATGCCCTTCGACTGAAGAATGGATAAGGAAAAAGTGGTACATTTACACAATGGAGTACTACACAGCAGAAAAAAACAACATCTTGAATTTTGCAGGCAAATGGGTGGAGCTAGAAAACATCATTTTGAGAGAGGTAACCCAGACCCAGAAAGACAATCATCATATGTACTCACTCATAAGTGGTTTTTAATAAACAAAGAAAACCAGCCTACAAATCACAATCCCAGAGAACTTAGACAACAATGAGGACCCTAAAAGAGACATACATAGATCTAATATACATGGGAATTAGAAAAAGATCTCCTGAGTAAAACAGGAGCACAGTGACCATGGGAAAGAGAGGAAGGGGAGGAGAGAAAAATGTAGAGCTCAATAAAATCAATAAAAAAGACTTTTTTTGTCAAAGGAATCCCCAAGAATAAACAGCTACCAAAAGAGCTTAAAGTGACAGCACTGAGGTTCTTGATGACACATCTCAGCTGCTTATGACCCTGGGTAATTAATGGTCTTTTGTGTACCTTAAGTTTGGAAGGTGTAAAATAGGACTACTAAGAGCACCTGCATTAAGAAGAGTGTGGGGAAAAAAGAAAAAGGATTCCAGGGTTGCAAAAGTGAATGGTTTGCTTACCATTTCTCCCTGGATTCTAGAGACTGCTCTCTATCTATCTATCTATCTATCTATCTATCTATCTATCTATCATCTATCTATATCTCTCTCTCACACATGAAGTTGTGTTGCTTCTTGACTGAAGGCAAATAAATTACAACCTCTTTTGTGTGAACTATGCATATTACATATATGAAGGGTAGAATTTTCAGTTTAAATGTTGCAAGAATCGAATCCTTGATTAGTTAAAGAGGTTATGCAGGAACATTGTCAACACAGATACTTAGGAACACCAGTGTACTCAGAGTAAACGTGAAGGAAACAAACATGAGGTCAAGTTTGCATGTGGAGGCAAGATGGAGTTCTGATGGTGAACTACCACAAGAAAAATTGAACACAATTTGCTTGGAAGTGAGTACTCCTCAAAGCTCCACAAAGCCAGACTTCCTGATTTTTGAAAAAGACAAGGGACTTGGCATCCTAAAGAAAATGCTCCTCTGCATGCAGCACAGATGGTCAGAGGGGGAGCAAAGGCTTTCACTGAAAGGCCATGTGAAGAAGAGTGTGTTTGGAAATGCTCTCTCATCACTCACTTTTGTCCTCCTTGCTGGAATCGTTCCATCTTAAGTTTAACAAGCACATCATCATTTCTTTGGTATTTATTATAAGATGAACCACACAAACACGTGCATGCACATACATTACCTTCAAATGAAAACTCATGGAGAATTACAGATAATTCCATTTTCTGTAGGTTTTTACTTCTAATTCTCTTAATTTCAATGTATAAATCCTTATAAATATAAGATTTTCCTGCAATAGTATTCTGAGAATACATGCTATGAATATTTCTCAAAACTCAGAAGCATCTACCTATCAATTCAATTTCTTTGAGGAATCTAGTAAGCAATCATAATAAGAAACCAGAGTACAAACCCTAGCAAGAGAGGCATCCTTTGGTAATATGGAAGAAAGCTTTTGAAGAGATATCAGAAAAAAATAATTAAAGATATCTAGAGTCATCAAGCAATCAACAAGCAATGTTTGCATAGTAGACTGAGAAAAATCATAGAAAGCCATATGCTTAAAATAAGAAAGACACACACTTATGAAATATAACTTTAATGCAATTTAATCCTTAGAATGTGGTATTTATTTTACCCATGAATTCTCAGGCATTCCATCTAGGAAAACTTCTTTCAAATTGAAGTCATGAAATTTGCAGGTAAATGAATGCAAGTATAAAAGATGGTATTAAGTGAGGTAACCCATGCCCAGAAAGACAACCATTGAATGTTCTCTCTCATCTGGGTCTCCTAACTCTAATTATTATAATGTGAGTTTATAACCTGGAGTAACCACACAAACCAGGAAAGTAAAAAAGGACAGTGGAAAGGGTGGCACCAGAGAGTAGAATATCAGGATACAGGTGATTTGAAGGGAGAAACAGAGAATTAGAGGGAGATCTTTAGTTAGGAACGGGGAGGGAGGCCAATACTGAAGAAGAGGGAGGTAGGAGAGTAAACTAACAGGACGATTTAAAAAGCCATAAAATATCTCTCTCTCTCTCTCTCTCTCTCTTCATATATATATATTCAGTAGCCACAGACTACCTAACAAAACCCCAAACACAGGCATGAAAAGCCTCCTTTTGAGTTGTTGGTCAAGGGAATACAAAAGATTCCCAAAACAATGCAGACTTTACTGCTAAGGTTGAAGGTAAGTCCTTATTGCTGAAGACACCATGCATTTCTGACTCAGGAAAAAATATGAGTTGCATCTGACCTAAAGAGCCTGCTCCCTGCGGTCTAGCTTTCAAGGCAGCAGAAGGTGTCATGCAAGCTTCCAAAGGAGGAAATCAATCAATAGTCTTACTCATCTGTGATGCCTATGAACCACAACAATCAGCATGACATTATAACCCTATGGGTGCAATAGTGACACGCATACTTTACAGTAACCAATAGCTCTCTATTTGGACTCAGACTGCTCAACAAGAGGGAAATCATGCCTGTTATTGGAAACATAGCTAACTACCTGGGGATAGTGAAGTCATGGATCTTAGAGTAGAACCTTCAACCACCACTTTACTAAGTCATCAAAATTCCTCACAACATTCTAAATATTTTTCCTTATACCCACAACCAAGCACAGCTCTCATGCTTCATTAAAGGAACTTCACTTTGTAGCAGATAGAGACCATTCTAGAAAACCATAGCTGATCAAAATACAGAGTGTGTTACCCAGCTCCAATTAATAAATGTACAGCATGACTCCTGCAACAAAGGCTCAGGGAACATCATGGAAGAGGTGCAAAAATATCATAAAAGCTAAAAGAACGGGAAGACTGCTATAAGACTTCATTTTTGAGAAATGATAGGGAGGCTACACCCAGGAAAAATCAACATTATGACTTTCTAAACATGAGTTGATCACAAGGACAATACCAACTATCATGCTAACATGGAAGGGGGAAAGCTTTGGGGGCCCCAACTTTAGATAAAGAACTACAGGCAATTAAGGAATGCTGAGCAGAAGAAATAGCTTTCCCCAAACTGGTTATTCAGTACCAAGTAGTCATCCCTGAAATCATACACATACAAGTAACACCAATTATATAGATTGTGTCAGTGCATTTGAGGAAGGGTGTTATATGGTAAGTGTTGGAGAAGAAAAGGGAAAAGGAAAAATAAGTAATTACATTTTAATTTTTAAAAAAATTAAAGTTCTTTCCTTGGGGCACGTGATAAAGCAAACCAATTGAGAAATGCTGGTTTTGATCATTGGTACCTCTACAATAACCTCAAAGATGTGAGTTTTTATGGTTGTAGTGATTCACACCTATAACCACAGTACCTGAGAGGAAGAAAGATAAGGAGCTAATCCCCAAATCATTAGGAGAATATGAGATGAATAAGAATGTATTGCTCACATGGGAGATATATGTAAAAAATACAGAAAGACTTGTGGGTGTAGTTTTAAGTCTGGAATGTACTAGACACCAAAGAGAATACCTGATTTGTAGAACAAATTATATTTCATACTGTAAGAAATTTTGCCATAACAAAATTAAAGTACCTACCAGACCATCTGGCACACAGTAATTGTTCAATAAATGTCAGTTGACTCTGAATAAACACCTATTATAGGACATTTTTATTGGGTGTGAAAATGGGGGTTCAAATTTTATTCCTATATATAAACTCCTGTCTACAGATATTAAGATTGATTTCAAAGTCTAATCCATTCCTGGAGGTGAAGGTGGCTGTAAACACTGGCTCTCCTGCCACCCAAGGGTTCCCATGTCACCGTGCCTGTGCCTGACAGCACAGAGAATGATCACGGAAGCCTCAGCCTCTAACATCTAGATTCAAGTGCTTACATTCGATGCCAATAGACATACCAAGCAAGTCTTGAAAAGCTCTATAGCAGCACCAAAGCAATACCTGTTAATTTTATGTGCTATCTTCCTACCCCAAACATGTCCTAGACATGGAAAGGAAATCTCTCAATTTGAGAAACATGCTTTACAAAAATTTCTTTATAGGATTCTGAGGAAACCAAACTGTAAAAAGAAAATTTGCCATTTTGAAAGAGGTTTGCATTTTTAGTTTGCTTTGGTATTTCTTTTGTTTATCTAAGATGAGGGATGTCATGAGCAAGGGCATCCTACTAGTTGAGATATCAGGATTTGTTTTCCTAATGCCCAATCACTGCTGGCCGCAATTCTTGCAAACAAAGGATGACCCTCTCACAACAGCTCACAAAATGTCCACTAACAGCAATACCAACATCAGAACATTCTTTTGGATAAAACAGTTCAACAAAAATGAGGAATATAGCATAAAGAATGACCCAAGCAAAATCAGAAAATTTTGCACCTCCTTACCCCTTTCTCCATTCCAAAAGGCCATCAGTCTCACTGATTACTGAGCTTAGTCACCACTCACAATAAACAAACTCACCTATCAAGGGCTTGGAGTTTTGTATGCACCTTAAAATTTCAAATGTAATTTGTAAGGGATGTTTCACAACAGATCACAGTACAATTTTTAAACATACTGAGAAAAAACTAGAATGATGTTACATGACTGATGTAATGGGGTTTTGTACACCCTGTCAAAAATTTGCTTCTCACTATTTGCCATATAGTCCATAATAACTGCCCCCCACCCAGAAGCCAAGGAAAAATGTAACTGACACCCAAAACAACGACTAATCTTGTCTGCCTAAAATGCCTAACCTGCTTGCTGGGCTAAAAATTTTGAATAACTCCCACCTAAGTCCCACTTATTCAACCTACTCTGTAAATGTTGCTGGTAGTACAAGAGATACCATAGGCAAAGGTGGCCTCTGCTTCCAAACGTTAAGAAATTTTGCTTTCTAAAAATAGCTTTAACAAATATAATAAGAAAAAATGCCACTACTAAGATCTAGAAATGCAAGCAAACTCACTCATCAATGTATTTAGTTTTTTATCATTGTGAATAAAATACCATATACAACGCTTTGTTATGATAGCTTGATTCTTATGGTGGTTAGTATTTTTACATATAATTTAATAAATTGATTGCATATTACACGATGATTAGATGTATGCCTTTTTCTATTCTTAAGTTTTAAATGTAACATCTCTAAGGAGGGAGTTAGAAATTAATTTATAATCACAGACTTTAGGTGCTAATTCCTCAGTGCTGAGATTTTATTTTCAGGATTGTAACTTGAGTTTAAGAAATAAATGTGTGTGAAGCAAAGCCCAGTTGAATTTCAAGTCCTCGGAGCTGAGAAATTAGCACTGCTTTAAGGTTTTAAAGTATACACACAAGAAGAGGCCTTTGTGGATGAATTCAATACATGCAGGACAGAAAAAAGGGAGGAAATATAGCCACAGATGTAGGGAGGGTGAAGACAAGATATGTATGATCCTATCAGAGGAACAACAGTACTCTAGAAGACATTTTCCTCCCACCAACGATTTGAGTCAATGGAATACACCCAGAATACACACATGTCTAAGGATGATTCAAATCTCCTGACGGACTGCATTCAGTGTTTAAAGTCACATCTGATCAAGGAGATAAATCTTTTTCATTTTCTATTCCTGGGCTTAATTATTGGAAAGGTGATATTGTTATTGTCTTCCTATTTTGAATAATCATTCCCATGAATACATTAGAAATTTAGAAACAGAGACATAGCTACCATGGCACATAGCCAATATCACTCAAAATGTTGGCACCAAAGTCCCCAGCATCTTGATACCATCCTCTTAATAATTCAAAAAGGAAAAATATATTCTGACCTAGTTTGAATTAATATATCCTAAAACACTGACTTATAAACTTTTTGTTGATAGTAACAAATAGTAATAAATACACTTTATATTCTAACTGAACACACATATGCATGAATTTTAAGTAAGTCTCACTCAAAATGCAAAATGTCATTAGATAATATGTTCTGATATTTTCTTACATTCTATGTAATTTTGTTCAGAAGAGATGCTAAGTGCAACTGACTACGCGCATTTCATTGTATTCTGATCAGTCATTTCTTGACACTTGAACACTTCAAGGAGAGAACAAACAGGCAAACAGGATAAGGAAATATTATTATACCTAAATATGGCAGGGTAAGTCTTCAAATTTGTCATCAGTAATTCAGAGGGAAATAACTTGAACCTTAAAATATTATGTTTTCAGATTACCTGTACAACAAGAGTTTACTAAGAAAAATAGTAATGTCAAGAAAATGAAAGACATATTTAAATTTGTGGAGCAAACTATTTAAGGTTTTGGAATCATTGTTTAACTTCAGCCGTGTTGTTAATTATTCATGACTGTAATATTCAGGCCAATGGGATATCTGCTTAGGAAAACTTGGTTGGCTCTTAGCCCAAAACAGTTTATAAGAATATTGTCATTAAAATTGAGATCTTGGGGGTGGGGTGGGATGGGGGTAAGGGGAGATGGGGAAAGAAAAGGGAGAAGGGGAGGATGGGGGGAACTTGAGGAAAAAGGAAGATTAGGATAAAGGAAGGTAGGATAGGGGAGCACGGAAGCACAATTCTTAGTTAAGGGAGCCACCTTAGGGTTGGCAAGAGACTTGAACCTAGAGTGGCTCCCAGGAGCCCAAGCCGAGGTCTCCAGTTAGTTCCTTGGGCAGCTGAGGATAGGGAACCGGAAATGACCCTACCCTATAGAAATACTGACGAATATCTTGCATATCATCATAGAACCTTCATCTGGTGATGGATAGAGATAGAGACAGAGACCCACACTGGAGCACTGGACTGAGCTCCCAAGGTCCCAATGAGGAGCAGAAGGAGGGAGAACATGAGCAAAGAAGTCGGGACCTCGAGGGGTGCACCCACCCATTGAGACAGTAGAGCTGATCTACTGGAAGCTCAACAAGGCCAGCTGGACTGTGACTGAAAAAGCATGGGTTAAAACTGGACTCTCTGAACATGGCGAACAATGAGGGCTGATGAGAAGCCAAGGACAATGACAGGGGGTTTTGATCCTACTTAATGTGCTGGCTTTGTGGAAGCCTAGCCAGTTTGGATGTTCACCTTCCTAGAAATGGACAGAGTGGGGAGGACCTAGGACTTACCACAAGGCAGGGAACCCGGACTGCTCTTTGGACTGGAGAGGGAGGGGGAGAGGAGTGAGAGGAGGGGGAGAAGGATGGGAGGAGGGGGAGAAGGGTGGGAGGAGGGGGAGGGAAATGGGAGGCTGGAAGGAGGTGGAAACTTGTTTTTTTTTTCTTCCTTTTCTCAATAAAAAAAAAAACCTCAATATAAATCTGACCACACTGAACCTGATAAAAGAGAAAGTGAGAAGTAGTCTTCAATACACGGGCACAGCCAACCACTTCCTAAATATAACCCCAGTAGCACAGACACTGAGAGCAACAATAAATAAATGGGACCTCCTGAAACTGAGAAGCTTCTGCAATGAAAAAGACACAGTCAATAAGACAAAAAGGCAGCCTACTGAATGGGAAAAGATCTTCATCAACCCCACATCAGAAAAAGAACTGGTCTCCAAAATCTATGAAAAACTCAAGAAATTAGACATCAACATTCTAAATAACCCAATTTTTAAAAATGGGGTACACAACTAAACAGAGAATTCTCAACAGAAGAATCTCCAATAGCTTAAAGACACTTAATGAAATGTTCAACATTCTTAGCCATCAGGGAAATGCAAATCAAAACAACTCCGAGATACCATATTACACCTGTCAGAATTCAGAATGGCTAAGATCAAAAACACCAATGATAGCTTATGCTGGAGAGGATGTGGAGAAAGGGGAACCCTCATTCATTGCTCATGTGAATGCAAACTTTGAAATTTACCACTTTGGAAATCAGTATGGTGATTTCTCAGAAAATTGGGAATCAACCTACCCCAGGATCCAGCAATACCAACTCTTGAGAGTATACCTAAAAGACGCTTAATCATACTACAAAAGCATTTGTTTAACTATGTCCATAGCAGCATTATTTGTAATAGCCAGAACCTGTAAACAACCTAGATGCCCCTCAATGGAAGAATGGATAAAGAAAATGTGGCATATTTACACATTAGAGTACTGCTCAGTGGTAAAAAAACAAAACAAAACAAAAACAAACAAACAAAAAAAAAAAACCCCACTGACATCTTGAATTTTGCATGCAAATGGATGGAACTAGAAAACACCATCCTGAGTGGGGTGACACACACCCCAAAAGATGAATATGGTATGTACTCACTCATAAGTGGATACTAGCCATAAACAAAGGATACTGTATCTGTAGTTCATAATCCTAGAGAAGCTAAATACCAAGGTGAACTCTAAGAAAAACTTATATACCTCTACCTGGAAAGTTGAAATAAACAAGATCACCTGAAAAAAAAAGGGAATATAGGGGTGAGGAGAGAAGGGAGGGTAGAAGGAGAAGAGGAGGAGAAAGGGGAGGGGTGAGGAGAACTTGAGGGAATGGGATAGTCGGGATGGAGGAAAAACAGAGATGACAGCAAGGAAAGAGATATCTTGGTTGAGGGAGCCATCATGGGGTTAACAAGAAACCTGGCTCTAGAGAAATTACCAGGAATCCACAAGGATGACCCTGGCTAAGACCCTAAGCAATAGAGGAGAGGGTGCCTGAATTGGCCTTCCCCTGTGGTCAGACTGATGAATAACTTAAATATCACCAGAGAACCTTCATTCAGCAACTGATGGAAACAGAGGCAGAGACCCACATCAGAATACTGGACTGAGCTCCAAAGGTCCAGTTGAAGAGTAGGAGGAATAAGAATATCAGCAAAGAGGTCAAGACCATGATGTGGAGGGCCTTGGACCTTCCACAAAGCAACATGCCTTACGCTCTCTGAAGAGTGGATAGGGGTGGAGTGAAGGAGATGGGAGGAGAGGAGGGAGTGGGAACTTGGATTGGTATGTATAATGAAAAAAGCTAGTTTGTTTTCTTTAAAAAAAATTAAAGAAACTCATTAATCTTTAAAAAAAAAGAATATTGTCATTAATCCAAGCTAGCAAAACTTTAGTGACTCATAACATTTAAATTCAAATTTTCAAATAATAAACGTATGTTTCGACACATAACTTTTCATTTCATCATTCACCTTTCTGCTTTAAAAGCTGCTGAAGGAATCACCTATACTAATAACAACTATAATAGTTTATAACAACTATAATAGTTTATTTTTAGAGTATTCAAAACTTCAAAACTCCTTTCATTTTGTGAATTGTAATGACCAGAAATCCCTGGATTACTGAATATTTTAAAAGTATATGATGACATTTGCCAGACTCAAAACTGAAACTTAATATTCAGTTTGTTCTGCATGTGACAGATGATCCAATCCCATGAAGAAATCCAGGTGTCTGGCCTTCAGTGATTGCCTGTGTTTGAGAGTTCCAGCTCACTCCTACCCCCCACCGAGTTTGCACAATAGAAAAGAACTTGAATTTCAAGTGAAAGAACAAGCCAAGCACTGGGGTGGGGAATGTCACACAAGTGTTTTCATGTGGATGTACCTACCGAAACACCTCGGAACAGATGTTTATCTTTTGTAAACTTTCACCTAGTTGGCAAATTGGAGGCTTAGCAAGCTCAGGGGAGTGAAGGGCAGGCCAGGAAGTCAGGGATTCCTAGACGTGAACTCAGCCTTGGTCTTATTCTGTTTTTGCTCTAAATCACTGCCAAGTTCTTCGCACTTCAGCTGGTTTACAGCGGGCAAGAATTACTGAAGAACAAAACTGTTTCCTGGAGATGTTATGGGTTAAATGGTTACTATTACAGTCCCCCAAGGTAATTCCACAAAAGCTAAAGCAGGCTTGATGAACATTGTTTATTTCATTATATATTAGGAGGTAACATACAATGTGTATACCTGGTAACTTTCCAAGGGTGAGCCATCCTTTCCATTCCTTTCTAAGTTCTTGTCTACTTTACTCACAATCAGTCCACCCATTAGGAAACTCAATCATGCGATATTGCAAGTCTTTAAAGTAGCTGCACCACCTTCTAACTGAGCATTTTCAGGCACATAATGGGAAGTTAGGTGCCCACAATTTTACTGGACCTCTACGCACTGGCAACATAAAGGAAATATTCTTCTGCTCCAAGACCCTGTTTGACAACCTAAGGGAAAGACTTAGCATGCTCCCGTTAAGAAAAGAGGGCCCATTCCCTATGCCAGGGGGTCCACCTCTGTAGCAAGCTCTGCCGCTCCCTGCTCTGGGCAATTCAAAAGGTAGAATTCAGTTTCACTTTCCCCCACCACCTCATGAGAAAGGAGAACTGGCCCCTTCTTGGCATTTAATGCATGGTCTTCTCCCCCTGGATTTGGACTGTTGGTCCTTCCAGCCAGTCATGAACTAGCAGGAAATGCCCTCTGCAGCAATCACTATTGTGTAAATAAAGTCATAAACTTTTGGAGGCCAGTGCAATCCCAGACCCCAAAGCTGCACATGTCAGGGTAAAAAAAAATCTTGATTGTAAAAGCACTGCCTTCCAATTTAAACTCAAACCACATGATTCAGTTCATAAAATATACAAAATATGCAGTCCAGTGACAGATTTATTGTGGCCTTACAAAATAAAGAAAAAAATCTCTATATGGAAAACACAGCTACTTTTGACCCAGGCAGCCCTCAAACAGGAAGTTTAAAGCCAATCAGCCAGCTGGGGCCTCACTTAGTTATGAAGGAGACCAGGGCAACCAGCATTTCCTGTCATTGCTTGTCACCATTTTAAGCACTTTTATTTAAATTATTTTCTTAGATAGATAAAAATATTTCTGAGATTTCTTTGGAGATAGAGACAGACAATAAGAAGGGCTAATGTATGAACCATGACTAAAATGAAAACGTGAACCTTACAAAGTACCCTGCATGAAGCCGAGATGACACAGTCTATCCTTTGGACATTTTGCTGCATTTTAATGAATGCTGGACCGGTAGACAAAATTAGTCAACGTATTTAAAGTCAAACACTAGAATTACTGATATTGGTTGGCTGTTTCCTATTAAATGAGGATCAACATTATGCAGCGTGGTTTTCACAAACCTGATCAGGAGGTATTAGAAATTTCAGACTGTAGCATCACAGGAAGTAACTTCTTACTCTTTCTCTTACCCTCTTATGAATCATCACCATCATTCTACAAAAGGACTTGTTCACAGTCAGTGTTATGTTCATATATGAGTTACCTAACTGAATCGTGTTGTAGATCCCTATTAATAAGATTAGGAAAACCATATTGTTCACAAAATACAGAGGCATTCTTATTTTTTTCACTAGTATGGTGAAAAGCAATGCTCTGTGGTACATTTTCCAAGCCAGTCAAATTCTCAGTCACAAGAATTGGTGGAACAGGCAAGTTTAAATAATAAATGAAAAATCATTTTGCCTTGCTATTATTACTACATAGAATTTCTCAATATATCCAAATAAGTTTCTCCACAGAACAAAGTTTATCTCTCTGAAAAGGGGGATTTATTTATAATAAAGAGGCAGCCAGTTGACCTAAAGTTCTGCTAAACAGGGCAGTGGTGGTACACACCTTTAATTTCAGCCCTTGTGAGGTAGAGGCAGGCCGATCTCTGTGAGTTTGAGGTCATCCTGGTCTACCAAGTTCCAGGACAGTCAGAGATACATGGTAAAACCCTATTTCAAAACACAAAACAAAAAAGTCCTTCTAAAACCTATGGTTTACTCCAAAAATGCCTTCCCTTGAAAGCCATGTCAATCTGAACCCAGCGTCAAGCTTACCTTAAAACTATACTGACATAGGGTCTGTCTGTGGCTGAGGTCACTGCCCTAGCCATTCATAGAACAGAACAAATTACAGCGGCTCAGCACCCCACTAGTCCTCCCCAATTTTTTATGTATTTGAAGCTTGTAGACATAAACCACAGCTATATAAGGTGCACTATGTTAATAAGGTTTATTTTATGCTGTCCAAGTACTTGGCTGGGAGGCTGTCGGGATACTAACATAAATGAACTGAGACTTTAAGTTTTCAAAATCACTGCTGAGAAGAAATATTTCCCCCAACTTCTCTAGGATTCTTATCAATTACAGGCAGCAAAAATTTTCAGAAACATCAATGTGTCCGTTAACAATAGTACCGACTACCACACAATTGTCTGAGCAAGCTCCTGACTGAAGTACCGAGCCTACCTTCATGCCCTGACTCTTGCTGAATATATCTCTATATAATTTAAACACAACTCAGAAGAACTACTTTGTAGTACAGATATATAATAATTTGGGCTTTCTTTAAGAAATATTTCACTAGAGCATATTAATTATGCAGTATGATAGATTTTGTTTTTCCACTTTTGTCCATGTATAAAATGTACTTACTGTATATTCACTTCTATTAACCTCTTATTCACACTCCCTTTCCCCAAAGCATCTCCTCTTTCTCAATTAGTATCCCAAGGAATTTTATACCTTGTTTTAGATTGCAAACCTAATCTTTTTAAAAGACTACTACTTTACACACACGCACACCACATGCGATACTTTCGTTCTGTTTTTTTTTTGATCCATGAAAATAAAAAACTAAAAAAAAACCTAAAAAAAACTAAACAAACAAACAAAACAAACAAAACCCAAAATGTGAAATTCAAGCTTTTCAAACTACTCCCCAACAAGATATCCCTCCCACCATGTTCTCCAATATACTCTGTTAAATGTAGTTTTTTCCCATATTGTCACCTAAGGAGAAACTGTGAGAGTTCTACCTAAAAAACAATAGTCCTCTGGCACAATGATATTTGTAAAGGATCAGAAATGGCAGCTCCTGTGTGGGCTTTGCTTTCCGGATACAGCAAAAACAGTCCCATTCACACCTATACCTTGATAATAGAAACTGCAAATCCAACCTGTAAGTGAACAGGATCTGAAAAAGAGACAATGGCCAGCATCCTTTTCCTATTTCCCGTGTCTTTATCACTTTCTAAACTACACATGACAAGAGGCATCCGAGTAACAGGATTTCTTTTAGCTCTCTTTCTAATCTGTAGAGACAGTTAAGAAGAACTGCATCTACATACCTTCATGCTAAAAATGATTTGCCTGCGATGCAGAAGATGTAAATTAAATGTAATTTCAGATGACAGAAAAGTAGCAGTTAGCTTTCAGGTCACTCTTTAGGTCTTATTTTAAAAGCTGCCTTTGAATGCTTATCCCTGGACTCATTCTGAGTTGCCAGTATGGCCCTCAGCAAGACATTCAGCCAAATATAAATTGTTGCTCATTTTCTCATTAAAAACAGAAACATTACTTAAAATCACAGGGAAATATGTATAAAAGGCAAGAGAAAATCAGAAATATCAATCTGTTCTTTAATTTACTAAAGATTTTCCCTAAAAGAGAAAGCATTGAGGATATAAGGAAAAGAGATCCATTAGTCTACCTACCAAGAAGATGCTGGTACATTCAAGGATACCTGAATGAGCCTAAGGAAATCTTTACCAAATTTCCACACAAATGTAGGCGGCCAAGGAGCTCAGAATTCTCAGAACCAGAAGGGACACATTAAAACCAATTTGAAAATGTAAAACCAACATGGAAAACCCAATCCAGCCAACCATCAGTCTCTAGGATGCACACATGGCTTGAGGAGATTAAATAGGCCAGCAGAATTCTCCAGTGTCAAATCCCTGCATTTCTATCTAGACTGCCCTTTCTCAGTTGTAGGCATTCTCCTTCCGGCCAACAAATGCACTCACTGTAAAGGTATAAAACAAACTCCTACGCAAAATCATAAACAAATCATTTTTACTTGTGAGCCAACTTAATGCTGATGCAAGGACTTGAGAGTGGAACATATTATTTTAACAAGCATGACTAATTGAGTCTTAAATTTCTAATCTGGCTCCTCTTCCCCTTGACTTTTTCTTTTCATGGTTGTTATAACGAGTTCTAAGGAGCTGGCATGGTGATGCATGGCTGTAGTACAAGCTACTTAGGAGGTTGAAGGAGTCAGATCATTTAAACCCCGGAGTTTGAAATTACTTTTGGGAAAACTGTGAGGCCCTGTGTCAACTACATTTCATAAAATAAGCTCTGGGGTCACAATGATTCTAACACTATTTACATAAGATAAAAAAATCTATACACACACTCAAATCAAGTCTCTTTTCATTGCTGCTTCCTCTTTAGTTCTAAGAAATTCACCCTTTTTCTGAAAGTGCACTACCTAGCGTTAAACATTTCTAAGAAACAGAGAAATATTGTTCATATTAAATATTGGTTATAGTTTATTGTCAACCTGTTTTTCTTTTATTTCCCATTGGGAAAATGCCATAAATGAGTATTTTTCTAAATTTCAGGGAGAAATCAATGTGTGACTGCAAATACTGTTCTTAATTGACCAAAATCTGTACATTTGTGTTCAAATATATGTTTGTATCTATATTCCCAGACACTTGTGGAATACTTTTATTTCTGAAACAAAAATAAGATCTCATCCTGAACTATATTATTTTGCCCATCAGTCTTTTAAAGGCAAGATCATTCAATTTAATATCAACCAGAAAATAATAATGGGTTTACACTGCACCTTTTAAAAAGGGACTATACAATTTTTTTTCTACTCTCTTTTATATCATTAACATCTGATATCGTAATTTGCCCTAATTCTCAATGTTTTCCCGCATGGTCCCCTGATTGTCATGAGGCCAGATATAAGTATCCATATAACTGTACAACCATCAAGGTCCCTATAGATCTGAAAGTATACATTAATACAGATCCAACTGCTTCTTTTTGCTCTTAATTTTTGTTTCTTTGTTGAAAGTGGAACTACTTGCACCTAGACAGTTTGTTATCTTAGAACGAAAAGATTCACCTCATTTTATGTGAAACTCAGCTTTCAATTTTTGAAATGAATATCATATTATACTTAGAAAGAAGCAGAAAAATCTACAGAAAAATATAATTCTGGTTTCTGTTTCCTTAATATCATGTACATTTATAATGGTACAAACCCATCTGTTTAATCATAACCCAAGAGCCTGGCACATACCTGTAATCCCAGCCTCAGAAAGCTGAGCATAAAGACTAGGAGTTCGAGGCAAGCCTGGGCTACATTGTGAAACAAGAACAATAAAAATCAACACTATGGAAGCATCTTTATGACATAAAGATGACTGCAACCAGTATCTCTTGAGCATTTTAACATAGCAGTGGCCATTATTTTCTTTTCGCAACAGGACACGATCAAGTTACTTGTCTAACATGCACTGTAAGTCATTCTCTGCATTTCCTGAATCCCTGTTTGTAATCCTAGCAGGCAGAATTTTATTTCAAAAGAAGAATTCTACCACTTTCTTGACTATTTCACTAGAAGCAGGTTACGTGTAAAATTTTATGAATGAATATCTTCATCACTTTAAAGCCTTAAAGGGCTTTTCACTCCCTTTCTTCCCTCCCCTTTCCTAGATGCAAAGACAGCTGAATGAAGAACAGAATTGTACTTCAAGCTATATTGTCAACATCTGCACAACAGCCAAGAGCTTGTCACCGTTCCAGCAATGTGTAGTACTGTGCAGCCACTCAAAAGACAAAACCTTTTTTATTTCCAAGCTGCTTTTCACTTCTTCATTGTGTGAAGTTGGAAAGATAATAATACACCTACTGGCTAAAAGGATAACTTTCACAAGTTCCTGGAAGCACAATGAGAGGCAAAAGAACCCATTTGAGGCAAGAAGAATGCAATTAGGAGAATGTACATTGTAATCCACTTTACATTTTAGGTTCTTGCAAGTGTACAAAAAGGCTTTCTGTTTAAATTAAAAGCAGTGTACAAAATCTGTTCTTTTGTGAATTTATAGCCTGCCGTTTTCTATATAGATGAGCATTTATTAAACGGCTATGTGTGCAAGGCATCATTTAGCTATAAGATGGGTACGAATAAATCACAAGGCTGCTTTGGCTACCAGCTCATAGTCATAGGTTTTATCCTCCTTAAAAAGCAGCTGTTACGAAAGGCCTGAAGAAAACAGTTGAGGAAAAGCTATTTTATAACAGTCTTGGGACTCATTAGGCATTCTTCTGGCAGCAAGGGAAATCAGAGAAATGAAGTGCCTCTTCCAAACAGAGCGAGCATGCAGTTGCCACCTCTACGCCAGCCCTGGACCCATTCTCTCACCATCAGTTTCCCAGCAGCCCTTTCCTTACAATTTTTCTAGACTCTCCAGATTCATCCCTATACATGGGAGCAGAAGAGGAACTGGGAAACACTCTCACACCTCTACTGCTCTGGCCCCACGGTTTAATGTTTTCACTTTTTCAAATGATGTCTTTGGGCCACAGTAACTCCTTCCTACAGCAGCACCCACAGAGGTGACCCTTATAGGAGTGAGGACTAAGTTTGAAATCATTAAAAATGAGGGACGTTGATTTTTGCCATCCTTCCATTGCAAAAACAAAAACAAAAAAAACTGCAAGTATCTATTGCTCTACCTGTAGCACTTCCTTTTTCAACTGTGAAGCAATTGCTTCCCATTGCTCTCTGAACAATAACCCGAAAGCAGTGTGGAATTATTATACAGTAAATTGCACTGTAAGCAGTGTGGGGCTTTGTTTCTAGGTAGACTGACTGCAGCACCTGGACAGAAAAACTGCACCAGGCTTTATTAGGAGCAAAGCAATACTTTCCTTTTTTTCCAGTTTCTACTGTGTAGGAGAAGTAAAACGCACAGGGGAGTAGAATATTTATCAGCTGAATTAGAGACAAAAGTCTATTTAGGCTATGGTTAGAGAAGTTTTTGTAGATATGAAAAGTATTTCCCCCAAAGCATTAGGAACTAGAAAACTTAAGTTGATTTAGTGTTTAATGCTTATGAAGGACTAAATTTGCATAGGCAAGAGAGAAAATGTGACTGTGTTCAGGAAAAAGGCAAGCTCATCGCTCAACAGGCCTTTCATGGAAGGAGGGATTATCTGGCTGAACCCTGGCAAGCCTTGGTGTCCAGTCCTTCGTTCAGGTATCTCACCAGTCTGCTTGCCGACTGCCCAGGGAATCACCAAGGGAATCACTAATGAAAGCAAGAAACCAGCACTGTGATAAATCACCAACTAAAATCTTGCAGCAGTTTTATTTTAATTGATGCTTTCTCATGAACGTTACGTACACATATGGAGAAGCTGCGGGATCAGAGGCCAGTTTATAAGGAGTAATTAAGAACACCTAAGAAGAGAACTCCCTAAAAACACATTAGAACAAACAATTCTTCAGGTTTACATTTGTGTCTGTATGCGTGCATGTGTGCATACTTAACAATAAACAGTGTTCTGAAAAACAGAAAGTAGGTGTACCATAACCATCAGCAAACAGCACAATAGCCTGTTAAAGTTCAAAAGTACCCTTGCTTCAATTTTATCTTCTTACCATAGCAAGAGACTGAGTGCTAAAAACTACAGCTACCCTTTATAATGCTCCCCTACAACGTACTACCCTCATGTCCTTCGGCCCCAGGTGAGAAAAGCAAGCTGCCCAAATTTATTGACCCAGAGACGCGCTTCTGCTGCAGCATCCCACGGAAATGGGAAAGTTAGTTGTTATCGGAAAGGGTTTGGTAATGCCATGCCATGCAAGAAGTTCCTTTCAATTAAAAAAGAAAGAGCAGAAGGAAGAAGAAAGGAAAGAGACGGAAAAGAGAAAAAGCAAAACTTAAAAAATAATAACGCAACAAGTTGCAGTGTTAATTTCCCTTCTACTTGCCATTTCGCCGGAGTGGAAAAAGTTTAAAAAGCAGCGCATTTCCCTGGCGTCTTAGCCAGGCAGCCAGTGTCGCGAACCCCAAGTCCTGTCCAGCCTTACCTTCTGTCGCTAGCACAAACCCAGAGGCTAAGGGGCCCTTGCTCTCAGTGGCAGCGGTAGGGGCAGAGGCAGCAAACAGCGGCACATGCCATCTGTTAGCGGGAGAAGCAAGAGAAAAAAAAAGCAGCCCTGCGTGAGGTGGCCCCGGGGCCGAGAGAGCCTTTAGCAGGGGTGTCTAGTGGATGCCGCCATTTTAAAGCGAGGTTCCTGAAATCATTAGATATAAGCAAATTAAAGCCCGCCCCACCTCCAGAACTTCTGGCCGGAACGTGCCACTGGCCTCCGAGTCGAGCGGCGGCAGCCAGCGGGGTGTCCAATGTCAAGTCCAGCAACAGGCACTGGGGACTCTGAGGAGCCTGACCACAACCCCCCGAGGTGCCATCTCCCCCCCCCGTCCCGCCCCCACGCCCACGCTTCGGCCTCCAGCGGAAAAACAAGGCTAGTCCGTGGCGTGCCCTCCGTGCCCCCCCACCCCTGTCCCCGCCGGTGGCCCGCTGGCTGGAGGAGGGGCCCGGGAGCCCAGCCTCACCCCCTGCCCCCCCCCATGCCGCCTCCGCTTGGTTCCGTCCTCGCCCAGCACACCTCTGAGCACTCAGTTCCCCCGCGGGCAGCGGGGCGCCTAGCGAGCCTCCCTCCCTCCCGGGCCACCGGGCCAGCGGCGGGGGAGGGGGGCTCCCACCGAGGTTCGCGTTTGCCCTGGCAATCGCCCCCCCTTCTCACCTCCCACCCCGCAACCCCAAGCAGACCCCCAGGCAAAGGCCTGTCCTGGCTTCTCCCACCCATCCCCCCCCCCCCCGCGCCCCTGCACCGTACCCCTTCACCGTGCATCCACCCCCAAAAGTCCACCCTACCGGGGTGACCCGACGCTCGGGGCTTCCGCAGTGCCAGCTGCGCTGGGGCCTCGCGGAGAAAACTCGGCTGCTGCTTCTGACGGCGACAAATTTCTTCTTTAGGCGCCAAAAAGGCAACTCGCGCCCAACTCTGTGAGCAGGCAGCGAGTGGTGCACAGCCAGCGGAGCGAGCGAGCGAGCGAGAGAGTGAGCGGCCGTCCTCACCTGCCCTCCTCGGGCCGGCCCCGCCCCGCCTGGCCAGGTAGCGCCACTCAGCCCAGCCGGTCGCCTTGTAGCCTTGTCCTCGGCCGCCTGCCACCGCCACCCTCCCACCTTACCTGGACGAGGGAGCGACCGCAGTGGCGGCTCGCCGGCAGGGCGACACGCGCAGCAACTCAGGCGCCTGCTGGCTCAGATTCCCGCGCCAGCCCAGGACTGTCTTCTGCCTCCTGGCGGCTCGCTCGCAGAGAGCGCCAAAAAAAAATAAAAAGTGGCGCTCGGAGCGGGGGCACCTTCTTCCTGGAGGGGCGCACTTTCGCGCTCCCGACCGCGCACCGACTGGGGGCACCCTCTTCCTGGAGGACGCACTTGCGTCGTGAACTCGAGTCTTTGTGTGACTCGGCCATTCGCGCCGGCTCCCCCCGCCCAGCACCCCCCAGCGGGCCAGCTGGGGCTTTCCTCCCAAGGGGGTGTGGCGCCTCGCCCCTCCAGGAAGCCAGCCTGCCTCGCCCAAGGGGCCTTTTGTCGTGTCATTGGGACCTGTGCCTGGGGGGGTATGGGGAGGACCCACAGCAAATCATACCGCTTGGGATGCACAAAAGCAAAGCTGGAGGGAAGCGTGTTGTTCTTACCCTGGTGGCGAGAGCTGGGCCACTCCAAAGTTTCTAGAGCTTCGGCGGTGGCGGCGAAGTGCCAAGGAGAAAGGCGACACAGTGCGCTGTGTAGCGCGAAGTTCTAGGTTTCTAGAACTTCCGAGACAGGTGAGGGGAAGTAGGGAATTCCAACAGGACCTCGATCGATAGGGATATCAACTCACAAAGGGTTAAACACTCACCTGTGCCTTCCTGGGTCTCCTCCTTTCAGTAAAAGCCCAGATCTTCTATTTCCCTCTAAAAACTTGAGAGAGGAAAAACGTTAATCAGAGGAAATGCTTCCCCTACTTCAAGGGAGTTTTACAGGGTAGGAGGAGCCCTGAGGTAAGATGCCAGATACTTCTGAACAGAAAATGGACAAAGCGAATGCGATTTTATACTTTGATTTAAAAATGTGCATCTGGGCATCTAAATTACAAGTTTCAATTTAATACAAGCGTAATAAGAGCACCAGCTGTCTCTTAATTGGAGCCCCACAATAATAAACGCGTGCTTTTTTTAATTTTATGAGGACAATTGTAGATGATAACACACACATATGCAGGATCGTCCACGAGGAACTCATAGCAATTCATGGCTGCTTTCCTGCATGCAATCAACTGCTTCAGCCTAGAGCTCAGCTCTGTAAGCTCTACAGAAAGTGCACAAGCATTGCGGGACATATTTAAGTTAGGTTGAGGAGTGGAGTGAATTCTCAGGCTAATTATACTTTTTAATACTGCCAAATAGAATTCAACTAATTTTAGGCAAGAAATCAATCTCTGCGTGTTAAATGCAAAATAATAAGAGCAGGCCAGCAATGGTTAGGAGAAGACTGGGCACAGACTACCATTCACATAATTGAAAAAACTCCACAATGGCATTTGGCAAGAATTGTGAAAGTCACCAGGACAATGTGTAGGGACACTGTCTGACATTTCAGAGTTATGACTAGGATCCTAGCGTAAGTCAAAACAAGAAGGACTTCCTAGTTACCTCATGAATTCCTAACCACTTCTCCCACACCTTCTTTCATAGTTGCCAAATTCCCTGAACTACTGTAAAAAGTCAGACTTGTCTGGCATCTGGGAAGTGGCTTTGCCAGTGCAGGAACCACCACAGAACACTAAAGAGGTGTTGCCTACCATGGGAGACTAGAAGGGCAAGGCTGAATTATATAACTTTATGCCCAGTGACCCAACAAATGAAGAACTGATGTCAGTGACTCAACAAAGGAGTCTTTATACTAAACTTGGGCAACACCAGTTCTCTCACCTCTGTCCACCATTGTGATCCACCTGTCCTGTGGGACGTCCAGGCTTTGCTGGCCCTGCTTTATTGCTCTGGAGTCGCTAGAATAACTGTTTGATCAAGAATTATGGGGCACCGTAAGGAATGTAAGCATTTGGTGAACACGATACTTTCAACATTATCTCTTGCTTGAAAATGCTAGCCAGTGGAAAGAGCAAATGAGACTAGTATTCTCTTCCCCACACTGGAAGGAAGAATAGTCTTCCAAATAGATTTTAACCAATAAACAGTCTTCCATTTTTTCCAAGTAGCAACCTCCCCAAATAAAATGAGGCAAATTTCCATGCCACTGAATCCACTGGGGAGTATTTTTACTTTTTATTATTTATGTATTTATTTTTATTTTTAAAAAGAAAACGAACTCTTTTTCATTATACATACCCAATCCAAGTTTCCACTCCCTGCCCTCCTCCCATTTCTTCCACCTAACCCCCCCAACCCAGCCCCCTCTAATCCTAAGAGAGGGCAAGGTACTTTGCTTTGGGGAAAGTCCAAGGCCCTCCCTACTATACCTAGGCTGAGCAAGGAATACATCCAAATAGGATCCCAAAAACCTAGTCCAAGCAGTAGGGATGAATCCTGGTGCCACTGTCAGTGGCCACTCAGTCTGCCCCAGCCATACAACTGTCACCCACATTCAGAGAGTCTAGTTTGATCCTATCCTTATTCCTTCCCAGTCCACCTGGAGTTGGTGATCTCCCATTAGCTCAGGTAAACTGTTTCAGTGGGTGTCCCCATCATGGTCTTGACCTCGTTGCTCATATTCTCACTCCTCCCATTCTTCAACTGGACTTTGGGAGCTCAGTCCAGTTCTCCGATGCAGGTCTCTGCCTCTGTTTCCATCAGTTGCTGGATTAAGGGTTTTTTTTATTTATTTTTTTATTGACAATTTCCACCTCCTCCCACTTCCCTTCCCTTCCCCCACCCCCTCCCCCTCCCTCTCCAGTCCAAGGAGCAGTCAGGGTTCCCTACCCTATGGGAAGTCCAAGGTCCTCCCTACTACCCCCAGGTACAGGAAGGTGAGCATCCAAACAGACTAGGCTCCCACAAAGCCTGTCCATGCAGTGGAATCAAAACCCAGTCCTTGGCTTCTCCCTCAGCCTCCACCATCAGCCACATTCAGAGAGTCCAGTTTGATCACATGCTCCATCAGTTCCAGTCCAACTGGACTTGGTGATCTCCCATTAGATCAGTCCCCACCGTCTCAGTGGGTGGACGCACCCCTCGCGGTCCTGACTTCCTTGCTCATGTTCTCCCTCCTTCTGCTCTTCATATGGACCTTAGGAGCTCAGTCCAGTGCTCCAGTGTGGGTCTCTGTCTCTATTTCCATCCATCTCCAGATGAAGGTTCAATGGTGATATGCAAGATATTCATCAGTGTGGCTATAGGATAAGGCCAGTTCAGGCACCCTCTCCTCAGCTGCCCAAGGAACAAGCTGGGGAATCTCCCTGGAAACCTGGGAACCCCTTCAGAGTCAAGCCTCTTGCCAACCCTAAAATGGCTCCTTTAATTAAGATATCTACTTCCCTGCTCCCACATCCACCCCTCCTCCATCCCAACCATCCCATTCCCTCAAGTTCTCCCCATACTCCCCTTCTCCCTTCTCTCTCCCCATCTCCCCTTATCCCCCCATCCCCCACCCCCGTGCTCCCAACTCCTATTCGCCAATCTTGTCTACTTCGTGGTAACATTTAAGATATTCATCAATCTGACTACAGGGCAAGGCCAGTTCTGGCACCCTCTACTCTATTGCTTAGGGTCTTAGCTGGGGGTCATCTTTGTGGATTCCTGGGAATTTCTCTAGAGCCAGGTTTCTTGCTAACTCCATAATGGCTCCCTTGATCAAGATATCTCTTTCCTTGCTCTTTCCTTGCTCTCATCCTTGTCCGTCCTCCATCTCCACTATCCCATTCCCTCAAGTTGTCCTTGCCCCTTCCCTTCTCTCTTCCTCTTCCCTTCTACCTCCCTTCTTCAGCCAGACTATCTTGTCTGTTTCGCCTTTCCAGGTGGATCTATATTTGTTTTTCTTGGGGTTCACCTTGTTACTTAGCTTCTCTAGGATCATGAACTATAGGCTCAATATCCTTTTTTTTATCGCCAGTATCCACGTATGAGTGAGTACATACCATATTCATCTTTTTGGGTCTGGGTTATCTCACTCAGGATAGTTTTTTTTTCTAGTTCCATCTGTTTGCATGTAAAACTCAAAATGTTATTGTTATTTTACTGCTGAGTAGTACTCTAATGTGTAAATGTGCCACAGTTCCTTTATCCATTCTTTGGTTGAGGAGCACCTAGGTTGTTTACACTTTCTGGTTATTACAAATAATGCTGCTATAAACATAGTAAAACAAATGTCCTTGTAGTATGATTGAGCATCTTTTGGGTTTATGCCCAAGAGTGGTATTGCTGGGTCCTGAGGCAGGTTGGTTACTAATTTTCTGAGAAACCGCCATACTGATTTCCAGAGTAGTTATACAAGTTTTCATTCCCATCAGCAATGGAGTGAGTATTTTCAAAGGCCACAAGAAATTACTGCACACTCTCCTCGGTATTTTAGAAAGGCCCATTTGCAAGTGTAGATAGACCATGGAATTATTTTCTGCTTTAGTAGACTGGTCAGAACTATCCACCATTTTCTCTTCTGCACTTCTCCCCTTAGACTTGATGAGGGGGACATAACCAAAGGAAAATAAGGTTGGGTCTACACTGATACTGCAGATGAGTTCTTACTCTACGTGTTTGTTCATCAAGTCTCATAATACTTCCACTAGCTCCTCAGATATATTTGGAAGTCTTCTCAGGATCATTACCCTGACAGATCTTAAAAGGCTAGTGCGTGAATCTAAATTTTCATTCCCGGCCCTTTGCCCTACCAGCCCAGTGCAATGGAGGCACAGGAGTAAGCATCGAAACGTTCCTTGTGAACATTTTTCTAAGCTCTTGCTGCAATTTAACACTTGAAATGGACACTTACACATAAAATGTAAGGTGAAAAATACAACAGCCTCAAGTGGAATTTTCTTCCAATAAAATATAGTTAACTTTGATTGGTGTAATAGGAAAAATTCTAAAACTTGAATATAATTTAGAAACAGAAGGATTGCTATAATCCATAAACAAATATGTATGTATTTTTAAATGTGGAATAGGCAAACAGGCAAAAAAATCTCTAATGTGTTAGTGTATCATGGTTTTAGGATTTTTTTTTAAAGTTCTTATTATATAGTATTGGATTTTCTATTTTTTCCTCTCCTAAGCATTATAATTCATTCATTATTCTCTTTAAAAAGACAATTAACCTGCGCAATTAGACATAGAAGCAAAGCCATGTTCTGAAGAGAACAACAGCATCTCCCTCCTGATTTGAATCTGTGCACTCTTCTCACCAGCCTTGACTTATCAACAGCAGCACTATTCGCTAATTATTTCTGTGCTCTAGAAATGCGCTACAGGCTGCAGTTACACAGCAACACTGGTCATTTCAGAAAGGAGCCTCCAACCATTGAAGGGTGGTTCAAGAGCTATTGGCACTATTCATTATTCATTCATCCATTCCTGAAAAGCCTTTTTCATTCAGAGTTGGGAATTTGGAGTTTGTGGTTCAGACAAAGCTGCTAAATAAAGAAACAGAAAAAAAAGGGAAAATCGAGCTGTTAAAAAAGTTTAGACAGTCAATGGATGTTGGCTCCCAAGGTATTGCTTTTTTAAAATAGTCCACACTATATTTCTTAGACAAGGAATGATAAAATGATCCAGTAAGTAGCAACACACTGAAATAATTGTTAGCAAAGATAATAAATTGATGAGCAATTCTCAGGTCCCTTTTTTAAAACAGTTCGGCCTTCTTCGGTTACCTGAAATTGTCAGAGTCATCTGGACACTTTCTAATAAATGCAAAAGTCCAGACAAATGTGGAAGAATTGCATCTTCCAAAACATACTTGAACCTGATGGATTCACAAGGCGATTTTCCTCCAGGCATCTGAAGAATATATGATATGAATTATTTTTGATTACTGAAAAGTAAAATATATTTTAAAAAGTATCCTCAGAGGGAAAAATGCTAAGAATAACACAGATAAAAGATGGTACAAAAAGATAAAACTAAAAGGTAGAGATGCTATTTAAAAAGAAAAACTGAGAACTATGACCAAAACATAACAGATAAAATGCAGATGCTTACAAAAATGTTTGATTGTTTATTAAATATCCAAGAAGGCATTTAATAAAGTCTAGTTTCATATATGGTTAGCATCATCTGAGAGTAGTGACCATGTCCCTTACTGCATGGGTTTGTTTTTGGGCTGGGGTCTCCTTTTGTAACCCCTGCTGGGCTGGAATGCTAGATCCTTCTGCCTCAATATTCCATGTGCTGTGGTTACAGGTATATGCTACCACCCCAGCTTTGAACAGTGTTTCTAAAGGGTGGAACCCGCATCCTGAAGAACCTCATTGTTTATCCTGGAAAACATCATTTCCTGTAAAACCTGGATCAAAGCAAGAATGCCTTAACTCATTTGTTAAGTCTAGTGTTTCTGAGAAATTTCTGTTTTGACAACAATGTATGAAAATTAACCAGTAGCAAATGTTAGAACGTGAAAAACAGTTGAAGATGAAGAAATTTTTCGTTCGGATTTTAATTCATAGCAGTTTAGGTAGGCCCAAATCAAAGTTGAGAAGAATATACTGGGATTTTGTATCAATCCCTGCCCCACACGTATCACCTCACTGACTTGCTGACATCTTGAATCTGTGTCATACATTACTGTAATTGGTCATGAAAATGCAGAGAAATTAGCATAAACCTTTGTGTTTTGCTACATTTAATCATTACATGAGTTAAAAATATTAATATTTAAAGAAAGCTCAAAGGTCTGGAACTTTGACCTGCAAGATGGATCAGTGCATAAAAGCACAATGCTGATAACCTGACTTCAATCCCTGGAACATGTAAAGATGGAAGGAGAAAGCCAGCTCGACAAAGTTGTTCTCTGAACTTAAGCGGCGCCTCATGGCATGTACACACAGATACCTTAATAACAAAATAATAATAAACTTTCACATTTTTAAAGAGAAATCTGATTTTTAACTTAACTATGTGGCTTTGAGATTTTTTTGACTAAAAATATTATTAAGGGAAGATGAGGCAAGAAAATTTAACTGTAAAATAGTATTGAAACAAATATCAAGATATGAAAATACTAGCATCATTACATATAAGTTCATAACATGAAAACTGTATAAGAAATATTGCAACTCTATAAGATCTTATTCGATACCAACTGGACAAAAATATACATATTCAGACTACAAGACACCATTTAATACTAACTTAGCTGGCAAAAGTAACAGCTCAATATTATATAGGTACTGAAATAACAGGTATATTTCCAGCACTTTGGGCATTGTGAACGGCGTCAATAATTATAAAATATTATCGTAGTCAGTCTTAGAACAGGAATTTGATCCTGGAAATGACATTGAGGCGGTAATCTAAAAGAAGAAAACAAGCCATTTTAATTTGAATATTTAAAAGATACTTTACAGGTGGCTGGAGAGATGGCTCAGAGGAATAAAGCACAGGCTGCTCTTCCAGAGGTCCTGAGTTCAATTCCCAGCAACCACATGGTGGCTCACAACCATCTGTAATAAGATCAGGTGTCCTCTTTTGTACTGCAGGATACATGAAGGAAGAAACCTATATACATAAAAATAAAAAAATAAAAAAAGATACTAAATACCCAAGAAGGAGAAAGTACTCAAAATATTTACTATATGTAAATATAATAAAATTATTTTAATATTGTAATTAAAATAATATGGAAATAGGATAAATGAAATAAGATGGATAAAAGATTAAAATAAAAATTATGTCATTCTCTCCATATGTATGCATTGATGAGAATAACAATTGAGACAAATTGTTCTTTTTTATTTTTAAAGTAAGTTGGAAATACACTACTTATTCTTAGTTTTATGCTTTGTGTAAGAGACGCTCTTAAATTAGAGAAATTCATGGCTTGGTGTGAGATTTTCTTAACTACTCCTTTACATTCTTGCCGTTTCTCCTTCACTTTGTATTACTGAGATCAGTTCTCTTCTGTTAATATGTTTCTGACGCCTTTGCATCTCCTTTTCCATTTCCCGTTCCAAGCATCTATGTTTTTCTCTATCACTTCTCTTACCCCGCTGCTTTCCTTTTATTCCCTTTAGCTCTTTTTGTTCCTCTTCTCTTTGACTGCTTAAAGTATGGGCCAGGAATGTATTTTATTTATGTTTTCTCTTGAATAAAACATCACTTTTGTCCATTTTTAAAGTGAATGAGCTGAATTCATTATTTTTAAATTCTTTTCTAAAGGACTCCCCAATTGAACCGTGTTTTAATTATTTATGGCTGGGTACAGCTAAATCCAAACCTTCTTGAAAGACCTAAACTATGTGAAGTAGACAACACTCCATCTCATAATTCCGCTAGATTTATTACCACGGGGGGGACAGTGAACATACATGTGAAAGGTGTGTATCTGTAGTTACAGAAAATCATTTCCCATTTTGACTTGTCAAATCACTATTTTTAATCATGTTGGTACCCTCATGTAACATGTTGATGCATTAATGATGTCATTGTTTTTTGCATTCATGCTATTGTGCACATAATATGGGTACTGTTACTGTGAAGCTTGAGATGAAACTAGATGATACTACACAAATGCAAGGAATGTGCTAGAAGCTAGTAAACATTTGTTGGTATTTTAGGGACGTTGGGCAAATTACTTCTCTTTCTCTGTTTCATGAGAAATAAAAGAAAGAAAATATTTGTATTTTGTATAAGTATATACTGTGAGGTTAACTATGACTGATGGTGGAGGTTTGGGAGAGGGTTTTTGTTGATGAAGGTGGTTTTTACTTAATACAGTATTTGACACACAGTAAGTGCTTCACTGGTGAGAGAAGGAAGATGCCTTATATATTCAGAGGCACAATATGCAAATTGCCCTGTAAAAAGCCTGATGTGACTAAATAACACTGGACGGTTAATTTGGCAAAACTTCCCTTTATCTTTTTGAAAAAGATTTATGTATCTTATTTTTTTCCATATGAGTGTTATGCCTACATGTATATATGTGCATTATGTGTGTGCCTGGTGCTCACAGAAACCAAGAGTGCATCTAATACCATAAAGCTAGAGTTAGAGACAGTCCTGATCCACATGTGGGTTCTAGGAACTGAACCCGGATCTTCCATGAGAGCAACAAAGGTTATCAACTGCTGAGCCATCACTCCAGTCCCCCATTTTACTTTTGATTGTATTAGTCACACTTTGGTTATTCCTTAGCAAACTTTAAAGCAATAACCAGATGTAGGCATTTCCTCCACCCCCTTTTTAATTAAGACAGTGCCTCAATTTACATAATAAATGTAGTCCTGGCTGACCTGAAACTCAACTATATAGACCAGGCTGGCCTCAATCACAAAGAGATCTGCCTGCCTCTGCCTCCTAAGTGCTGGGATTAAAGGCTTGCAGCATGGCGCTTAGGACTCTCCTTTCCCCTGTGAAATGGAGTGGTATGAGAAAGGAAGGTGCTGGAGGAAGGTGGCATAAGTTCTAGACTATTCTTAGGAGAAGAATAGGCTCTTTTGAGCAGTCTGCGTGCCAGACTAATGCTGAGTACTAGTCTCTGTGTTGCCTAGGGCAGAACAGCACTATGCTTGGGATATAGGCTGAGAAGAGGTGCGTTACAGGGGAGGGAGGGTCTCTCTGAGGTTAAAGGCATCCTGCCCTATTGGCTGATGCTGTGCAGCTAAAGGACAACTCACTCCAAAATGCTGTTGTATGTGACTAAAAGTCAAGCGTCGTAGCAGTATCACCTTGTACAAGTTACTTCTCTCTACATCTTGGTCTTTGCGAAGTGGGCTAATTATATTGTCTACTTCCTGAGGCTGCTGGTGAGAATGAAATGAGATGGCATACGAAGGTGTTTGGAATGCTGCCTACCAGGTACTGAGCACTGACAGATTTTATCCAGGTGCAGACAACATCTGTGATCAAGAGAATTTTCTTCCTGGGTCCAAAGAAGACACATTCCAAATACAAGACAAGAGTAGTGTGCATTTTTTTTTCCCATTTAATCAAACTTGAGTGTGGCATACTAAAAGTCACAAGGCAGTGAGGTAACTTGGGCCCTGGGAGATCTTCCCAAAAGGCCATCATCAAAAATAGGCAGATGCTAACTCTGAAAGCTCAGGTTGTGTCAGGGTAGTTTCCTCCACTCCAGGCCACAATGAGACCCGAAATTTCCTGCCATCATGCCTTAATGGCTTCCAAAAACCCCTTTTGAAATGAGCCCATTACCCAGGAAGAGTAGCACATTAACCTGTTAGCCGGATAGATACTGTAGCTGAGATTACTTCCATCACATTACTTAGTTTCTGGCAGATGAACGATGGCTAAATGGTTCTGTGAGATAAGGAAAGGGGAAAGAGCATCTGGAGGCAGACTTTGGCTTGTGGGGATGAAAGCTAGCCAAAGTACAGCTCTGCTGAGTCTCCAGGATAGCAGGCTGAGTTCCCATAATCCTACTGTCTTAGTCACTGTTCTACTGTTCTACTGCTATGAAGAGACACCATGACCACAGAAACTCTTATAAGAGAAAACATTTCATTCCGGGATTGCTTACAGTTTTAGAAGCTTAGTGCATTGTAACCATGAAGATTATCTAACTGAAATATATTTCTGTCTATCTAGAAAAGCTAACATGACTATAGTTTGACTATCATAGATGACTATTAATTTACAATTTTTAATTATACATTACATTTTAAATTAACTGCATAAACATAGCACATTAAAAAAGAGTATATATAGTGTAACAAAACTGACCTTAAATTTATATCAATAGACAAAAATCCATATCAATGTAAAATATTTATTTCTATAGAAAGGCCTTTGACTGTGGCCATTAACCATTTATGATCAACCTCCTTTAAATTAAAACAAGCATTTATAAACAATATTTGGGATTTGGGCATATTTTTTGGACTACTTCTTGCTTATTTAGGGTATTGTTAATTATATCTTTCATGATGAATCTTGTGTGGCTAGTCCATCTCAGTCAACAGTTCTGAAGCTGTCATGGATGTTGGACCACCTGGACCATCACTTCTGGGGGTCTTGTTTGCTCAAACCATATTAGCTGGTAAGGAATCCACTGCATTTTATCCTCTGTGAAAACAAAAGCAGAAAATTTTTTCTAAAGTAACATGCCCTAGGCTTAAATTTTAAAGTCAAGATACCTTTAAAATATATATGTTGGTTTAGCTTAGCAGCCCATACAATGAAATGTCTCTCTGTAGTTAGCTTATTCACAGTGAAAAAAATAAAAGAAAACATAATAATACACATAGTCCAGATTCTTTCTATATTTTTCATCTTTATGTGGCTTTTCTTACTCTATTTCTTTTATTTTTAATTTTTGTTTTTTTGAGACAGTGTTTCTCTGTGTATCTTTGGCTGTCCTAAATCTCACTCTGTAGACCAGGCTGGTCTCGAACTCACAGAGATCTGCCTGCCTCTGCCTCCCAAGTGCTGAGATTAAAGGCATGAGCCACTACACCTGGATACTCTATTTCTTTTTAAAGGACATTCTCTTTCCTTTTTTTCTCTCTCCCAAGCCTTCATATATTTTTTTAATACACTGTAAACTGTTTAGAGGGGTTTTTTTCATCTGAATATGTGTTTACTGTATATCTCTATCTTTTTTGACCACATGAGTTTTGAATCTGCTAAGTTATATGGCTAGGATTAAAGCTTTAGCTTTGACGACTGCCTCCACCCCATTTTTTAGCTTTTTGAGAGTCTAGCTTCATAGTGGAAGTTCTAGCAGGAGTCACATTATTGTCACAACTCTGTGGAGCTTCTAGGTTCATGCCAACACCAAGATGCCTGATGCTGGCTGCCCATAAACACCGTTTAAGTATTTGGTGTCAGAGTCTCTTAAAAGAGCTGCAAGGTTTTTGTCACTAACACTGAGCCTCTCTCTTTTTTATTTATTAGATTTTTTTTAAAAAAATACCAATCCAAATTTCCACTCCCTTCTCTCCTCCCATTACTTCCACACACCCTCCCAACCCACCCCCACCTAATCCTAAGAAAGAGAAAGGCACGTTGCTTTGGGGAAGGTCCAAGGCCCTGCCTACTATATCTAGGCTGAGAAAGGTATACATTCAAAGAGAATAGGATTCCAAGAAGACAGTACATGCAGTAGAGATAAATCCCAGTGCCAATGCCAGTGGCCCCTAAGTCTGCTCCAGCCATACAACTGTCAACCACATTCAGAGGGGTTAGTTTGGCCCTATGCTTGTTCCTTCCCAGTCCATTTGGAGTTGGTGAGCTCCCATTAGCTCAAGTAAACTGTTTCAGTGGATGAACTAATCACAGTCTTGACCTCTTTGCTCATATTCTCATTCCTTCCACTCTTTAACTGGACCTTAGGAACTCAGTCCAATGCTCTGTTTTGGGTCTCTGACTCTGTTTCCATCTGTTTTTGGACGAAGGTTCTATAGTGATATTTATGATAATCATCAGTCTGACTTCAGGGCAAGGCCAGTTGGGGCATCCTCTCCTCTATTGCTTAGGGTCTTAGCTGGGGACATCCTTATGGATTCCTGAAATTTTCTCTAGATCCAGCTTTCTTGCTTATCCCATAATGGTAGTCTTCAATGCATAAGAGATCACTTCATAAATATAACCCCAGTACTGAGAGCAACAATAAATAAATGGGACCTCCTGAAACTGAGAAGCTTCTGTAAAGCAAAGGACACAATCAATAAGACAAAAAGGCAGCCTATTGAATGGGAAAAGATCTTCACCAACCCCACATCAGACAAAGGACTGATCTCCAAAATATATAAAGAACTCAAGAAATTAGACATTAAAAATCTAAATAACCCAATTTAAAAATTGTGGTACGGAACGAAACAGAGAATTCTCAACAGAAGAATTTCAAATGGCCAAAAGATACTTAAGGAAATGTTAAACTTCCTTAGCTATTAGAAAAATGCAAATCAAAACAACTCTAAGATTCCATCTTACATCTGTCAAAATGGTTAAAATCAAAAACACTAATGATAGCTTATTCTGGAGAGGATGTGGAGTAAGGGTAACACTCCTAACATTGCTGTTGGAAATGCAAACTTGTACAACCACTTTGGAAATCAGTGTGGTGGTTTCTCAGAAAATTGGGAGTCAACTTACCTAAGGATCCAGCAATACCACTCTTGAGCATATACCCAAAAGATGCTCAATCATACTACAAAAGCATTTGTTCAACTATCTTCATAGCAGCATTATTTGTATTAGCCAGAACCTGAAACAGCCTAGATGCCCCTCAACTGAGGAATGGATAAAGAAACTGTGGCACATTTACATATTAGAGCACTACTCAGCGGTAAAAAACAGTGGCAACTTGAATTTTGTATGCAAATGGATGGAAGTAGAAAACACTATCTTGAGTGAGGTAACCCAGACCCAAAAAGATGAATATGGTATGTACTCACTCATAAGTGGATACTAGTTATAAACAAAGGACATTGAGCCTATAGTTCATGATCCTAGAAAATCCAAGTAATAAGGTGAAACCAAAGAAAAACATATATAGATCCACCTGGAAATTGGAAAGAGACAAAAATTGCCTGACAAAATTTGGACTATGGGGGTGGGAGGAGTGGAAGGAAAGGTAGAAGGGGGAGAAGTGGGGAGAAGGGGAGGGGCGAGGAGAACTTGAGGAACTGGGATAGTCAAGATGGAGGAAGGACAGATATGAGAGCAAGGAAAGAGATATCTTGATTGAGGGAGGAAGCCTCTCTTAAAGGAGCTGCATACTGCTTGCCTCTAGCAAACAGTTCATCCAAGACAATGCTGCTACCAAGAAGCCGTGCTTGAATCTATTCTTTTCTGTCTCGAATCCTTTTCTTTTAAAGCTTCTCAGGCTTTATGTGGAAATTTTTGCCAAATGTTTGGGAGCCATTTGTAGATGGAGACTGCACATTCATTTCCTGGCAGCCCAGACTCAAATAATCACAGGGAAATTATATTAATTACAACACTGTTTGGTCAATGGCTCAAGCATATTCCAAGCTAGCTGTTACACCTTAAACTAACCCATTTCTATTAATCTATGTATCGCCACAAGGTTGTGGCTTTTCAGTAAGGTCCTGGCATTCTCTCCTTTGAGGCTACATGGTGTCTCCTTGATTCTGTCTACTCTCTCTATATATCTCTCTCTTTGGATTTACCACCTGGCTTTACTCTGCAAAGCCATTGGCTGAAACAGCTTTATTCATCAACCAATAAAAGTAACATACATACAGAAGGACATCCCACATCAAAATGTGGTGATATTTTGCTTGTGCTCTAACAAAGTTTGCCTGAAGATCAGAGGGTGGAGCTAGCCACTAGATAACCATAGAGGCCAGGCAGTGGTGACTCACACCTTTAATCCCAGCACTTGGAAGGTGAAAGCAGGAAGATCAGGAGTTCAAGGCCCCACTGGGCTACATGAGATTTAACTGGTCTAAATGAGAGTCAGAGCTCCTGCCTTCGCTTACAGAAGTTGAGCTCTCACACCTTTAATCTCAGCACTCGGGAGGTGGAGACAGGAAGAGATATGGCTGGGCGAAGAGAGGAATAGGAGGCAGGAAGAAACAGGAGCTCAACCCTTGCTGTCTGAGGAATTCTTAGAGGTAAGAACTCTAGTGACTGTCTGCTCTGTTTCTTTGACCTTTCACCTTTCATCCCCTAATATCGGACTCCAGGTTTTTATTATTAAGACCAATTAAAATTCACACGATAGTACCATTCTCTGATGATTAAGCATTCAAATATATGTACCCATGGGTATCATTCTTATTCAAATCACACCTACTTTTCTACTCCTTTATCTTTTTTCTTTTGCTTGTGTGCATGCATAGAGGCATGCGTGCATATGTATGTGTGTACTACATGTCACCCTGCATGCAGCTAAGCACACAATCAAAAAATATTTATGAGGTATCTGAAGATCGGCAGGGATGTTCTGTTTTGAACATGTTTAGGGCTGGCTTAGTAACTCCTAATATGATTTGGAGCTAGAATCTAGAGGCTGATCTGCTCCATAGGGTTAAGGAGGTACTGGGAGCCTGAACATCACCTGCACTGAGTTACTACGGACAATACAGCTGGGGTGTAGTGAGAGAAAGCTACAAGCTAAAACAACTTTAGAAGATCCAAGAGATGAGGCAGCACTATAGAACATACCCAGGCAGTATTGAGTCCAAAGACCAGGAGGAAACAGACTTTCTAGGAGGGAGTCATTTATCATTATTTTTCTAAAGAATGCTTTATAACGAGTGCTTCTTTGTTGCCAGGTATTTTTCCTGACCCCTCAAAGTATTTATTCCTCACAACAGGACTAAAAGGATTTGTTCTATAAATGAGAAATTGATCATCAGAAAAGCTGAGCTATAGCAGCTAAGTGCACAGACAAGGATTTGAGCAACAACTGAAATTGATTCCCAATTCTGCCACTTATTAATTGTATGACTTTGGACACATCATTTCACCTCTCTGGTCCTCAGTTTCTTCTCTGGTACAATCGAAGATGATAGCTAGCTGTACTAATCATTAGCTAGACACTTGCCTGACATGTTCAAATCCTTGAGTTCAATCCTCAGCACCATAGAAAGTAAAATATTTTTAATATGAAGCTAAAAATAGTATCTGTTTATAGAATTATTAGAAAGTTTATGAGAGTTAATACTCACAAAGCACTTAGAAAAGTGCATTACACATAGGGAGTGTTGTACAGTAGGTATCTACATAAATAAATGAACAAATGAAGAAACAAATAACAAACTCTCCCAAAGCTAAGCAGTTAGTATAAGAGAGAAGCAGGATTTAAATTCAGGTCCAAATCCTTCAGTCCCAACAGTTCTTTTTTCTTTTATTGAGCCCAAATTATAGTCTTTTGAAGAACTTCTCAATGACCTGGGTCCCCCAAGAAAGTTACCCCAAGGCTCTCTCTTTAGCTCTTCTCACAGACTGCTCGCCTGATTTGCTTTCTTCTTCGACACTCTCCTATTTAGCAAACTAGTTTGTCCATTTCTTCTTGAGTTCATTTGCTTCTTTTCATCTTCCAAAGTTCCTAGTTTTTCCTCTGTGCTTTGAAATGTAGATGTTTCCCAGAGTTCATCAGTGGAGCCAGTGGTGTTGTAACGTTTTGAGTGGCATAAACATGTGGCAGAGCATACTGGCCCAGAATCCCTTGGTATTTCCTAGTCCTTGTTTTTATGCGCATGTCCCTCCATTCTCATAGTTTTAAACTAAGCAAGGGGCAGAGGACACAGCACTCTAGCTTGTAACTTGTTCTATGTAAGGTTTTGGCTTCTTTTCTTTTTGTAGATTTTTATAAACAATTATTTCAACTCTCATCAGTTAAAGCTTTTGCAGAAGCATAAAGAAAGGGAATGAGAGACAGAGAAGTTCCCATAAGATCATAATTTCTCACTATCCCTTCCCAAGCTTATGACACTGAGTCATAAGAAGTAATAGTAATGGAAAATGGCCCAAAGCACACGGGTGTATTTGAGCTTGGTACAAAAGGAAATATGGAGTTTATTTTAAAGTTACGGTCTATTTCTAAAGTGCCTTGTGAGCTTTGAATATACTGTACAATCACATCTCCGAAGAAAAAGCATTGCACATGAGTTCTAAAAACGCTTGCTGAGACAGTAAAAGAGTGCGCTTGATTTCCTGATCAGAGCCCTTCATTCCAATTTGATGCAAGCTGTAAATGAAATGACTTGGCTGGTTCTAAGTCAGTCCCCCATGGACATTTGTTTACATCTCCCAACCACTATACATAATTGCTGCCTCTGCTTGGGGACACCCAGCTGGGATTGCAAGATGTGTTGCAAGGTTCTAGTGAGGTGTGATCACCAGTTACAGCATGAACCTGGCACTGGGTGGCTACACTCTGTCTACCTGGCAACTGGAGCCATCATTCTTTCTCCTTCGTGCAAACGAGATTTGCCAAATAGACAGCAGAAGTCTTGGAAAGGAGAACACAGAGCTGTAAAGACGCTCAGATATGGGATACCATGAGCTAAGGACCTCGTGTCCCCTCTGAGATGCAGTGTGTGGCTCCACAGTAGTTACTGTCTTCTTCTGAAAAGTCAATGTCAGTACATTTTCACTGGGGAAGGAAAGGGTAAATAGGGGATAAGTCAGGATCCAGGGCCAGTTGTCAGTCTTTGAAAAATAAAAACAGGCAATTTGCCTTAATCACTTCCATTGCAAAGGAAAAAAAAATGAGTCTATTCAGAGTGAATAATGATAGAGATAATGCATCTTCTTT
This sequence comes from Microtus oregoni, assembly GCF_018167655.1. Classification (NCBI taxonomy): domain Eukaryota; kingdom Metazoa; phylum Chordata; class Mammalia; order Rodentia; family Cricetidae; genus Microtus; species Microtus oregoni. The sequence goes on along the minus strand of NW_024543873.1, from coordinate 4,689,307 downwards.
CTTCCCATTTTTAAATATTTAAATTTAAGGTAAATCTGTTGAATCTTTTACAATTGAGGATATTAATAATACCCATTCTGTTTGCTGTAATGGGAAATGTCCACATAGTCTCTAACTGGAGGCACTGTTTGGGAAGGTTACAGAACGGTTAGGAAGTGGAGCTTTGCTGGAGGAAGTATATCACTGGGGGTGGACGCTGAGTGTTTAGAGCCTCATCCCACTTCTCTTGCTTCCTGTTTGTAGTTGAAAATGTAATCTCTCAGCTTCCTGCACCAACTACCTCTGCCATGCCTTTGCCACCGCTCTAGATTCTCCCTCTGGAACCATATGCCCAAATAAGCCCTTTCTTCCATAAATAACAGCAACAGAAAAGTAACTAGCAAACCTAGGTGCCTATGAAGATTCTAAATTTCACAACAGTGTGAGCAGCTCTATTAAATTGTCTGATAAATACATAAATACAAGGTGGAATTATAATTATAATCTTCCATTTTGTGCAACTAATGTTAGTGAAACAAAAGTAAGTAAAATTGGTTTTGTGGTTCAATACATTTTTGCATATTTTACATACACATTTTCTCTATAACTATGCTACTGAAATAACAGTGTACAAAAGCAATTTTTGAGGCTCAATATATTGTTGAATATTTGAAACATATATATTTACTTTATATTTGCAATGTGACCCAAAAGAAGTTGAACATTAATTGGAGAGTCGATATCATTCCCTCTAATTCCACTGATTTATTGTATGCTCTTAGATAAATCATTTCTCATAACTTTCTGATCTTATCTATAAAGGGGGTATAAGCCTATCTCACAAATATGATCAAAACAATTAAGAGGTCACATGAGTCCTTCTCCCCATCTATACTGCTAACAAATAGTAATAAAGCAGGTGATTAGATTGAGTCAGATATTGCTGCTATTTTCTTTTATGTTCAACCTTTGTCCAGTAAAATCCTCTGATAAATATGAGCAAGACCTTGAAGTTGGTCTTGTAAGGAATTCTAAGTGTTTAGAAGGTGGCATATTTGAGGAATGAGACTCGGACCACTGGGGGAAGAGAGTCTACATTTAAGCAGTAGACCTGCTTCCTAGGAGGCTGGAACAGCCAAGTGTGAACATCCCTCCTGGATGAGGACAATACATAGATCAACTAATTTACACGTTCATGATAAGTGATACAGCCAGCATTGTACCAATCCCAAGACTTCACTGTCAGAACCAAGCATCAGCTTTGGTGATAAACACTTTCAAAGAACCTTGTGGAAACCCAAAGTACTGGCTGTTTTGTGTGATTATCACTTGGCAAAATAAGCTCCGAAAGGGAGCACTGGAGAGGGGAATTGAATCTTTCTCTCTAATCTGATTAATATCCATACCACAGGAGAATGTAGTTTTGTTTACACGGAATGTTTTTTTTTGTGTGGTCCTGGCGATAGAACACAGTGCCTCGTGTATGCCAGACAACACTTTAATCCTAGCTTATTTCTATGGAATTCCTTGAGTAAGTGACTCAAGTTTCTTTAGGTATGTATAGGGGAAAGACCATCCTTTTATTCCTTCACTGAGGTGTGTAACAAAAGGTCATTGGTGGCAATGTGACAAAATGGTGTCCAACTCAGTTTTCCAATTCTCCTTTGTGCACCAGTTTGTGATGTAATTCAATCCCTTCTCCTTTCATTTTGTCATAATAGGTCTTGAGAACTTTTTATTTCTACCGTTATCACTGTCAAGGAAGTTAAGACTTAAAAATATTCCAAGAAAAAACAAGTGGAGGAAAACACGAATCAGTATATAGATGGAAAGTCCTCTTGAATAGGGATGAAATACCCCCCCCGAGCCCTCAAAGATGCCATGTTAATACTTTTCTGCCCAATTATAAACCAAATCTGGGATCTGGGAATAGGGTTCCATGGCAGAAACAGAAGAAAATGATCTGCATAGATTCTAGAAGGTTTGAGTCAATGCAAATTACAGGCAAAATATCTTAAATTTCCTCTATTTTTATGCTGCTTAAGATTTTAATATCATTGCTTTCTTCATTCTGTGTGCCGGAATCCCTTCTGCTAATTTTATTTTTGTTTTAAAATTGTGTGTGTGTGTGTGTGTGCGCGCATGCGCGCGCGCTCATGCACGTGCATGTGTGTTTTGTCTACTGGGGACCAAGTCCCGCAAAGTGTGTGTCTAGAGACCAAAGGACATTTTCATGGAGTGGGTTCTTTCCTTTGTGGGTTCTGGGGATTGAATTTAGGTCCTCAGGCTCGCACAGCAAGTGCCTGTAACCTCTGAGACATCTCACCAGGTTCCTTTTCCTGTTTTTTAGGCAAAGAGAAAAAATTGACATTTGTGTTTCTCTGTTTGTTCTGAAAACTGCCTTCCAGCTTATTAAATGCAGTTCACATATGACACAATATTTCCTTGGTAAACGCAACCAATTTTAGACTAAACTAAAACATAACCTTAGATACACAAAACTGTGTACCAGAGCCAGCCTACCCAAGCCACAGAATTCTTTCTCTTCCCCAGTCATTGATGGCCACAAATATCCTATGTAAATCAGTTATTAGTCACTTCAGCCTCTGTCTTCTTTCGTTTGAAGATACAAGCAGCTGGCTTCGGAAACCAAACCCTCCAGGCGTTGCGAAAGCTTTAATAAACTTTCCATTGCTGTGACAAAATACCTGAGGTAACCAAATTAAAGAAGGAATGATTTATTTTGGCTCAGAGCTTAGAAGTTTCCATCTGTGGGTACCAAGCACCATTGCTGTGGTCCAGTGATGAGGCCAACACACAGTGACAGGAATGCACATTAGAGCAAAACTGCTCATCTCGTGCAGCCAGGGGGCAGAGGGAGTGATAAGACAGGGCCAAAAGGAGAAATATCTATTGGAGACCTCTGAGTGCCAGCCTCAGTGTCCCCGCAGGGTTCAGAAGAAGACTTATAGTAAGAGTGAGACTTAGAAGGATCTGAAGGTGCAATGAACTCTCCACTATGTACTCTTCTGCATCAGGTTCTTTATTCATCTCCTGCTCTTCTCTGTCCTGTAAAGTTTCCAGTTTACATACACATTCAAAGCAAAGGCAAATTCTCTGAGCTTGGATGTCCCTTTATATTTGAAGGTCCCAATTGTGGTCTATATGAAAGACTCCTTTCCTGTCTGCATGCCTGCCAAATGGAAGACAGTCTCAGGGAGGTGGCTTCTAAGGAATCTCAGGGAACAGAAAGGAGAAAATGGCTGTGGGAACCAAGGTTTCTGGCTATGTGACTAAATTTTCTCACTGAGAGTCTCACAGGGTAGGGGAAGCATCCAGTAAGCCAAAGAAGAAGGCAGGCTTTTAAATGTCCAACAGTCCTGTGGGACAAATAGATCCAGTTATAAAGCATGTCCCAATATATTTTTTATGTCAGAACTATATGGTTAAATGAAAAGTCATCTACCTGATCACCAACAGACTCATGTGCCCACAAGATTGAGATGCAATCATTAGATTACCTATACACATGACATGAGATTACACACTACAATGCAAGTATAGGGGAGACAGCAAGCTGTTTCAGTAAAAGTGAGCAACAGCTTTCAGAGTTGATGGTCCTGCAGACCTTGTCTGGACAGGATTAATCCTCCATCAGATAACCATGCCTCTGATGGGTTGACATCTGAATACAGTGTTTCCACCTGCTTCTCATGGTCCGTGACAAATATCTTACTAAAATATTTCATCAGGGACCTACTTGTTCCAACTAGACTCTACCTCTACCTCTACTTTATGGAGAAAACAATAGAATTTGTTCAACTTGCTTCCTACCCCCAATTCTTGTTGGACTCAGACTGCCTAACCTTTCCGCAAATTCAGTTCATGCTCAGAAGACCAAATATTTGCACACTGACTCATAATAATTGGTTCTGAAGGTAATTAGTAATAAGGAAGGTATCCCCTGAAACACTAACTGTATTGCCCCAAAAGGGATGGTATCTAGTTTTACCTAAAGCATGTAAGTTATTTAAATAATGTAGGTTAGAATGAAGAGAGCTAGATTAAAGTAGAATTTTGAAAATCTAGCCACACAGTTCTCAGAAAATTTAGAAACAATCTTCCTCAAGACCCAACAATACTGCTGTTGGGAATACACACAAAGGATACTCAATCATACCACAAGGATGTGTGCTCAACTATGTTCATAGCAGTATTGTTTGTCATAGCCAGAACCTGGAAACAACCTAGATGGCCCTTAATCAAAGAATGGATCAAGAAAATGAGGAATAATTTACACAGTGGAGTACTACACAGTGGTAAAAAAAGGGGGGCATCTTGAAATTTGCAAGCAAATGGATAGATCTAGAAAAAAACATTGAATGAGGTAACCCAGACCCAGAAAAACAAATATAATATAGAGAGCAGAGAACCCTAAGAGAGACATACATGGATCTTCATAGGAAGATGAAAAAGACAAGATCTCTTGAGTAAACTGGGAACATGAGGGTCACTGGAGAGGGTAGAAGGAAAGGGGGAGGAAGAGAGGAGACGGGAGAAAAATGTATATCTCAATAAAAACAATTAAAAAGGAAATCTAGCCACTTTCATTTCTAAAAGTAACAACAAAGATAAAGCATCTTAAGCCTATTATAAATGAGCATTTTGGGGTATAGCTCAGCAGTAGAATATTTGTGTAATATGCACAAGGCCTTGAGTGAAGCACACAGAAAGTCAATTGTAATAAGGAAATATCCCTGGTGGCTACATTTTATGGATTCCCAAATGAATGTTCAACAATAAAGGCATAGAATTAAGTGCGGTTGCACAAGCCTAAAATCTCAGCTCTCAGAAGGTGGAGATGTGAGTTTGAAGCCAATCAGGGATATATAGCAAGGCTCAGTCTCAAAGGGGAGAAGGGGTAAGATGTTTGTGTTTGTAAATATATATATAAACTGGTGCTTTTTATTCCCTTCTATCATGAGCCCCACGTTGAGGGGCATCTGTCAGGGTCCAGTCTCAAAGAGTTTGCGCATCCCAAGGTAGGGGTATGTGGATTAGAAATATTTGGCTGAAGGAACAGAGATATTAAAGAAAAGGACAGAGACACAGAATAGAGTCAGGAGGGCAACCAATTGAATACTGAATTTGCCTGTGCTTATTTTCCATATGCTTATGTACCCCAATCCAAAAGGCAGGGATGACAAAAGACTGTTTTACCATGATACAAAGAAGAAACAGAGCAATTACCTCTTCAATACCTGAAGCATTAAACAATTAAACCCCAAGTTAAGTATTCTGTAGTGTAGGCAGGACATGCAGCGACCACACATTAAGACAAGCATCCTGTAGGCAGCCACTCTCTGGGTCAAGCCTCCTGTCATATACTTGAAGGAGCAAGAAAAGGCCTGAACTCTCTGACATTTGGTCAAGTTGGGATGATCCACATCTGGAGACCATCTTAATACCCAAAACACCAAGAAATCACACCCTAGGTCAAGATATCTTGTTAGTAGGCACACCTTAAGTCAAACCTCTTGTCCATAACCTTGAAGGAGCAAGGATAGGCCTGAAGTCTCTGACCTTTATTCAAGGTGAAACAGCCCCACTTCTGTGGGCTCCCACACCTTTAGTGTGGTATATAATGGAAATGGAGAAGAGATGTAAAGAGGATAACAATAAGAAGTGAGTACTTCTGCTTAGATTGAAAGAACGTAAAGTGAGCATGGATTTAAAAATGAAGTTTATGCCTTCATTTTACTACAGATTTTACCATCTTAATGTTAAGAGTTATTTTGAACACATTAAAATTCACAATAACACTATATTTAAACTCAATGAAAAAGGAATTCAGTATCTGATAATTATTCTAACACACTTAAGATTTCTTTTCTATTTTCTATTCTTCGGTATTTGAGCATGAAAAACAGTCAGTGGAAGCTAATGAAGGGAAAACTTTAATTTTAGTTCACTCGAACATCTTACTGGTTGAATTGTTTTTTTCAGTAATATAATACCTGACACCACTAAAAATTCTTAAAGTGTCATATACAGAATTCCACACAGACCCTAAATATAGTGATTAACTGAAACATTTTTTTTGTTCTTTTCATAATTACATATTCAGAGGATCATGATCCCATTAGTTTAGCTCAAGACAAAGCTCAATCATTGGCAGGAGGAAAACCTCAATCAGAACACAATAACTGGATACCTTAAACTGTTGACATTCCTTTTAGTTAGAAAGAAGCAGTAAGAATAAAGCAAGTGAATGTCAACCAGCCCAACTAACAAATTCTATGAAATCTTCTGGAAGGGAGGGAGATCTTAACTTCCCCTTTCAGTACAGTTTCTGCAAATTCTTTAAAATAAATTTCTCTCTCTCTCTCTCTCTCTCTCTCTCTCTCTCTCTCTCTCTGTATATATATGTGTGTGTGTGTGTGTGTGTGTGTGTGTGTGTGAATGATCAGAAAATGGAGAAATGGATTATGAAGTACCTCCCTCCCATATGTTCATTCAGGTTCTAGCTTAGTGTAGTGAGCCAGACAGGATCGCCGTTACAAGATGGCGCTGACATCCTGTCTTGTTGGTTATAAACAACTCCATATTTGGCTATGGCTTTGAGAGCTGCGCATACCCGCTTCCCGCATGCGCAGTGGATGAGGATCCTTGAGCCTATCCCGATGCGGTCTGGTGTCAGCTGTTGGTGGCAGCCAATCACAGGGCGACCCGTGTGCCAATTCCCTATTTAAGCGGCTGCCTAAGTGCACCCAGGCCCCTTCGCTTCCTGCCCCTTAGCTCCCTGCCCCTCCGGTTCCTGTTCCTTGTTCTCCTGCCCCCCTCATTCCATGCTCCCCATCAATCAAGGGCACTCCAGTAAAGGCGTGATCTGAGTGGAATCCTGGTGTGGTGGTCATTCTTCGTCGCCGGTCAAGAGGTCCGCCACAGCTGGTGCCGAAAACCCGGGAACTTCGGTAGCCAGGCGAAGGGCCGAAGAGGATTCTGAACTCAACACGCGGAGTGGCGACGTCGGTAAGTTTCTCCCAGTATGCTAATTTCAGTCTCCCCAAGTATGCTGTTTGTAGGAGTGGGTTCTTGGGTGTTTGGTCTCGTGTTCGTGGCGTTTGTGATGTTTATACTGGCCTGCTGTCTCTGGTTGCACTGCTGTAAGTCCAGCCGCAACCTCAGAACAGGGAACAGCGTTGACGTTCCGAGAGAGGGGCGAAAGGCCCGCATTAAACACAAGAACAGTTTTTCAGATTCAGATTCAAAGGGAGGAAACTTGGAAAGGCCTGAAAGAAAAAAAGTAAGAGAAAAGGATCCTGGTACAAACCTCTCTAAAAGAGAGGCTAATGAGAAGGGGAGAAGTCCCCTCTATCCAGCGCTCAAGGAATTTGCAAGCCTGGATCGGTCTGAGGAGGAGGTAGACCCTCAGGAGGATGAAGATCTGGAGGAAACCTCCGCTGACTATGAGGAGGAAGGATATGGATGGAGGCGGCCCCCTGCACATAATGAGTCAGCGGGGGTGGGTGTGGGCCCATTGGCGCCACGGGAACCATGCCCGCCCCCTGTGCTTCCATCCTATTCACAAGGGAGAGGGGGATGCCATTTTATTAAAAGAGATACATGGGCGTGTCTAGCGTCTGCATTTCCAGTTTTTGAAGACCCGCAGACTAATGAGAGACATTATGAGTCTGTATCTTATAAACAGTTAATATTCTTCTGTTTCGAGTTACCAAGGCCTCCAGATTTTGTAGAATGTGAACAGCTGTGGCTCCAAGATGCAAAGCTACAAACACAGGACCTGCCTTGAGGACCAACAGGCTAGAACGCTAGGCCACTCCCAGTGTGGGCCTCAGGGCATAGCGCAGCAAGACCCTGGTGAGGCTCACCAGCTTGAACCTCTGTCCTAGCCCGGAGCAACCGGCCTGGATCAGGTCGGCACAACTGCTCCTCTCAGCTACACCTCCAAGCAAGGCTGAGCACATGTTCTTGTGGTTAAACAACTATGTATTTAGGCCCAAAAGGGGTACTGCTAAGTTTTGAGGTAAATATTTGCCTAATTTTAAAAGATAGACCTAATGGGAGACTCCCAGTGCTGGGGAGACTCTCACTAAGGTCTAGGGATGGCGCGGGCCCCCACATGGCTAGCCGGAGACTGTCCTTGCTGAGGTCACATGGCTTTGATTGGCGGGGGAGGAGTTTGACCCCTAGTGACCTGGAAAAAATTTTTTTGAGGCCACAGCCCTATACTCAGGGAGGGTCATAAATTCCAAAAATCCAATGGTGGTCGCAGGGGGACTCCCTGCCTCAGGACCACTCCCAAGGTCATAATCAGCTAGTTCCTAAAACAGCAAGCTAATAATCACAAGGAGAGAACTCAACTGTTTATCGGGATTGTTATCAGGATTGCAGTCTGGTTTTGTCTTCAGCTAGTTCCTGATGCAGGGTCGCTGAAGCGGCTAGTCCTGGATTTTTGGTTCTTCTCTTCCTGCTGGAGGAGTCTAGATTTGTTCAGGTTTTTCAATACGATGTGTGATCCAAAGATGGCTGTGTCAGTTTACACTTCCAGCAATAAGGTTTTTTCTTTACCCACATTTTCTTAAGCATAAATTGTTAACAATAATTTTTAATCTTGGTCATTTTTACAAGGTTAAGATAAAATCTCAAAGTTTTGGTTTACATTTCTCTGAGGGCTAAAGGTTGTTATGTTTGAACATTTTTTAAATGTGTCAGTCATTTTTAAGTTTGTCTGTTGAGAATTTTCAGTTTAGGTCTGTAATAAGTAAAGATCTTTTCCCACTCTAGCCTTGTTATACAAAAGCTTCTCAATTCAAGAGATATAATTTATGGTTTCTCACAATGTTTGTGCCACTAAGGCTATGTTTGAGACGTGACAAAATGTGCTTCAAAAATTTTTCTCTGTGAGGTTCAACATAATTTTTATATGCTAAGGCCTTTGGCTCATTTGAACTTAAGTTTTGTACATGGAGATGGATGTAGATCTATTTTCATTTTTCTACGCCGTTGGGGCCTGGTCTTGGCACCTGATAAGATCCAACAGACTACTGCTATAAAATTTCTGGGGGCAATTATATCCCCTTTGACGGTGACCCCTCAAAAGATTTCCATTCGCACTCATCATTTGAGGACACTTAATGATTTTCAACAATTATTGGGGGATATTAATTGGATTAGGGGGTATTTAAACATCCCCCGGGCAAAGTTGTTGCCCTTGTTTTCTATTTTGGAAGGTGATCCAAATGTTAACTCGAACAGAACTTTGACCCCCTTGGCTGAAAAGGCTTTAAAACAGGTGGAGAAAGCAATGACTAAGGCACAATTGTGCCGAGTCAATCCTGCTTTGCCCATATTCTTATGCATCTTAAAAACTACACATTACCCTACTGGGGTGCTATGGCAAGATGGCCCTTTATGGTGGTTCCATGGTAATTCTTCAGGTACCAAAGCTATTCAATATTATCCTGAGTTGGTTGCTTCTCAAGCGGTATTGGGGATAAAACATTGCTTAACATCTTTTGCAACCATGCCAGATAAATTAATTATTCCCTATACCAAGGGACAGGTGGAGACATTGGCAGCCACAGTAAATGAATGGGCTGTTTTGGTTTGCGCTTTTCCTAACCTTATTGATAATCATTATCCAAGACATCCCATATTAAATTTTGTGAAAAGGAACTTAGTGTATTTTCCTAAGGTTACCTTTAAAAAGCCCATTAATATGGCCTTGACTGTTTTTACTGATGGCTCCAAAACTGGCAAAGGTGCCATAGTAATTGAAGGTAGGGAACCCATTTTGCTTGATTTTCGACCTGATTCCCCACAAGTCACGGAATGTATGACCGTGCTGGAAGTTTTTAAAAGATTTTCAAAACCCTTCAATTTATTTTCAGATTCTAAATATATGGTAAATACTGTTGCCTCATTGGAGGTGGCTGCCTTTGTTAGAAATTCAAGTACAGTTTCCAATATTTTATGTCAAATTCAAGCATGCATTTTACAAAGGGATAATCCCTTTTTCATTGGACATATCCGGGCTCATACTTTGCTTCCAGGACCCATGTCTAAAGCCAATGATTTGGCTGACTGCCTTACCCAGTCCATGGCTTTGGTCATCTCGGACCCTATAGAATTAGCACGAGATTTTCATAAGCTTTGGCATGTGCCTGCCAATACCCTTAGAAAAAATTTCATATTTCCTGACAGATAGCCAGAGATATAGTTAAAGCCTGTTCTTCATGTGTGACCTTTTTATACCCCCCTAATGTTGGGGTCAACCCTAGAGGGCTGCAACCTAACGCGTTGTGGCAAATGGATGTTACCCATCTGCCTGATTTTGGCAAATTAAAATATTTACATGTATCAGTGGATACCTTTTCTGGCATTATTCATGCCACTCCCCTAGCGGGAGAAAAGGTGACTCATGTAAAAACCCATTGCCTTGAGGCCTGGGCTGCCTGGGGAAAACCCCTATGCCTGAAGACAGACAATGGCCCGGCATATACCTCCCATGGATTTAGTGCCTTTTGCGCACAGCTCCAAGTGACCCATATTACGGGTCTTCCATACAATCCACAAGGACAAGGTATTGTGGAGAGAGCCAACAAAAATATTAAAGAAATTCTACAAAAACAAAAAGGGGGAATAGCTGAATCCGCCTCCCCCAGGGAAAGAATCTCCCTTGCTCTCTTCACACTTAACTTTTTAAACCTGAATGAGTCGGGTACTGCAGCAGCTAAAAAGCATGCAGCAGGCCCTATGGAACAAAAGAAATATGTGATGTGGAAAGATATATTGGATAACAAATGGTATGGACCGGATCTTGCGGTGGCAAGATCCAGGGGAGCTGTATGTGTTTTTCCACAGGGCCAAGAGGCTCCACTTTGGGTTCCGAGCCAGCTGACACGCATGATCAAGGAAGTTCCTAAGGAAGAGGCTGAGTCGCTGGAGAAAGTTCCTGCTAACATCCCTGATGACATGGATTCAGGGGAAGGTGGAGCACAGAAGGAAAAGCCTGTCAGCCTTCCCAAAGGCGATGCCCGTTCGCCATGATTTCCCCAGATTTTTACCACCGATAGAAACCTTGAGTTATAAGTCTAAAGTGGCCCTTTTAGGAAAAGCATGTAACATTACAGAGAAAGCGTCCCTGTGCTTTCAGTTGCGTGGGCATGTTTTTTGGCAAGCTGCCTGGGTGGCTATGTGTTGTGCCTGTGGTTGGTTTGCTGCCTTCGAACCCAGACCAATAGGGATAAGGCTATATTGGGATAAGGTTATAATCTCTCAGGCTTTAGCTACCCTGGAGTGTGGCTCCTTCCCCCAGATATGGTTGTCAGCACTAAGAGACGCTTAGGGCTTCCATCCTGCATTGCCTTTGCACCCCATGGGATCTGTTGATTGATCCATTGCACTTGGGTAGGTGTGCGGATGTAGGTTCCTCCTGCACAGCCTTTGCACCCCATGGGATCTGTCGATCCATTGCACTTGGGAAGGTGTGTGGTTGTAGGTTCCTGCGACACAGCCTTTGCACCCCCGGGGTTCCTCGAGTACCCATTACACAGGGGAAGGTGTGTCCATGGAAAATATCTTCCATCCTCGATCGACCAACACATCATGACGTGGGGGTCAGATTGGATGACATTAGTCCTGCGCTCATTGCTTACAAACAATAAGGGGGAATTGTAGTGAGCCAGACAGGATCGCCATTACAAGATGGCGCCGACATCCTGTCTTGTTGGTTATAAACAACTCCATATTTGGCTATGGCTTTGAGAGCTGCGCATACCCGCTTCCCGCATGCGCAGTGGATGAGGATCATTGAGCCTATCCCGATGCGGTCTGGTGTCAGCTGTTGGTGGCAGCCAATCACAGGGCGACCCGTGTGCCAATTCCCCATTTAAGCGGCTGCCTAAGTGCACCCAGGCCCCTTCTCTTCCTGCTGCCTCTCCCCTCAGCTCCCTGTTCCTTGTTCTCCTGCCCCCCTCATTCCCTGCTCCCCATCAATCAAGGGCACTCCAGTAAAAGCGTGTTCTGAGTGGAATCCTGATGTGGTGGTCATTCTTTGTCGCCGGTCGAGAAGTCCGCCACAGCTTAGGCTAGCATTTCATTCTTGTTGCTTTACATATTTTTGTCCTAACTATTCTAGACAGCTTCTATGTTGCTTAATAATATTGACAACCATATAGGAGTGTCAATATTTTAACTTTTACTCAACAAAATTGCAAGAAACTTGACCTATGACTTGAAATTAACTTACTTATTCAAGGTTGCATATCAATAGTATGGTTGATATTTGATAGCAGCACTCGCATTCAAATTTATTGCCCTTCAACATTACAGAATTTCTAGCTAATATATGCAAATGTTCAATTTAATTCATTAGTGTGTAAGCCCTGACTGCCCATGAAAGTTGATTTTTCATCTGTATAAGACATACGTAACACAAGGAGAAAATTTGATACAGTATTTTAAAGTTCAGTTAGCTGTGATATCTTCTAATTCTAAAATTCCAAGTTAAAAGAAAAAATTTCACTAGTTAACAAAAAATGCTATTTTTATAGCATATGTTCTCAGATCACAGTAAAACCATGCCCAAAATCAATAGCTAAAGTTTTTCAATATTTGATACTTAGAAAAATTCTAAAATGTCCTTAAAGAAATAATCAAGAAAAGATATCAGCAAAAAAATAACAAGAGACTTTTGAAATTTATTTCAATTAGTTTTTAAACAAACTGTATATTTTCAGAATAATATTTGTACTAATCTTTTGAGAATTTCAGACAACTTCTTTTGAGCACATTCACTTTGATTCCTCTCCCTAATGCTTCTTCTAAACCTCCCTACCACCTTCCAGCTTCATATATTCACGGGACATGTTGGGACATCCACCTAACATTGATTGACTTACTACGGGCCACACTATTGAAGCAAATTGGTTCTTCTTCCTCCAGGAGCCATCAATTGTCATAAACTCCTCTTTCAAGGGTGAGGGCTCATAAGCCCCTCCCTACTTCATGAAGGAATGTTGGCTGGTTTGGTAATGTGCAGGAAACTACAGCTATAGCGACTTCCTGAGTGCAGAGGTCCATCCCATAATGCCTAGAAGACAAAAAATTGCAGCAATCCTCCCTTATGTCTGGCTCTTACAACCATTCTGCCTTTTCTTCCACAATGGTACCAAAATCTTGTCTAGAGATAAGCAATAATTTTCAATTATTCAATGATGAGCTTTTGTAGAATTCTAGGTTGCTCTAAGCATTTTGCTAATTTTCATATCTCTGAAAAATGATATGTCATGTCTATAATAATATAAACACTGCTCAAATGGCTATAGTAATACAGATAAAATGAACTTTCAGACAAATTTTACTGAATGACAAAGAAGTACATTTCAAGATTTTAAATGGGTCAATTCTTCAGGAAAATTTGGCAATTATATACAAATAGCTACCAAACAGAGTACTAAATTGTGTAAATCAAACAGAACTTACAGGAGAAATACTTCAGAAATTACAGTTTGAATCTCCAACATGTACCTCACATGAAATAATTCATATAACAACTAGATCAAGATGACAATAATGAATAGATTCAAAGTGAAATGGACAACTTTAGCAGCATGGCTGGCTGGCCCTAACAGACTTCTAAAGAACATGCCACTCACCATTGAACGCATTTTGTTTCAAGAGCACTCCAAAAACACATCAAGTCTGAAGGTTAAACTACAAACTAGACTTTCAAATGAATCTTGGTAAAGCCTGAAGAGCTAAAAATTTGGTATGCCTGTCTACACAAACCAATCCAGTGAAAGTAAGGATGTATAGATAACTACAAAGACAAAGGGAGAATGGGAGGGGCAAGGAGAACTTGAGGGAATGGGATAGTGGAGATGGAGGAAGGACAGAGGTGAGAGCAAGGAAAGAGATATCTTGATTGAGGGAGCCATTATGGGGTTAACAAGAAACCTGGCTCTAGAGAAATTTCCAGGAATCCACAAGGATGACCCCAGCTAAGACCCCAAGCAATAGAGGAAAGGATGTCCGAACTGGCCTTGCCCTATAGTCAGACTGATGAATATCTTAAATATCACCATAGAACCTTCATTTAATAACTTGTGGAATCAGAGACAGAGACACTCAGTGCAGCACTTCACTGAGTCCCAAAGTCCCATTGAAGAATGGGAAGAATGAGAATATGAGCAAAGAAGTCAAGACCATGAAGGGTTCACCCACTGAAACAGTTTACGTGAGCTAATGGGAGCTCATCAACTCCAGCTGACTAGGAAGGAACAAGCATAGGACCAAATTAGTCTCTCTGAATGTGGTTGACAGTTACATGACTGGGGCATACTTAGGGGCCACTGGAATTGGCATCAAGATTTATTCCTACGGCATGTGCTGGCTTTTTGGGATCCTATTCTCTTTGGATGGATACCTTGCTCAGCCTAGATATAATAGTGAAGGCCTTGAACCTTCCCCAAATCAATGTGTCTTACCCTCTTTGAGGATTGGATGGGGTGGTGGCAGTGAGGGGGTAAATGGAAGAAATGGGAAGAGGGAAGCGAGTGAGAACCTGGATTGGGTATGTATAATAAAGAAAGATACTTTGTTTTCTTCTTTTAAATAAATAAATAATGTTCTAGGAAAAGAAAAAAGTTTATTTTGAAATTTAATCGCATTGTAAAAAAAATTAAAAACAAAAAAGAAAACTACAAATGGATAAAAAGCATAATCCCAAATAAAAATTGAGATTAAGAGAGAATTTATGAGAATGTTCTGAGGTAAAACTGACAAAGAAAAACAATGGAATATCACAAAACTGTGGTTAGAGGAAAATATATATATATATATATATATATATATATACATTAGTTAAAAACTTGGAGAAGAGGGTTGGAGAAATGGCTCAGTGGTTAAACACACCAGCAGCTTTTTCAGAGAACCCACGTTCAGTTCCCAGCAACCACAAAGCAGCTCACAACTGTCTGTTACTCCAGTTCAAAGGGGACTAATCTCCTCTTCTGACCTTGGTGGTCACCAAGCATGAACAGATGAATATGTACACTTGGAGGTCAACATGTATATGCATACAACTAAAAAATTAATCTTGAAAGAAACAAAAACAAACAGAAAGGAAAAACCCAGAGTAAGTAACCTAACTTTGACTTAAGAACAATAAAATAAACTTAACATACAAAGGAAGAATGAAATAATAATAGAAAAGATATTAATGAACTAAAGAACAGAAAAACAATTTATAAATTCAATAAAACTAAATATAATTTCCTTATAGCAACAACAACAACAAAAATGGCAAATCTTCAGACAGAGTGTTGAAGAAAAGGGAAGATTTATATATTAAGACCAGCATTAAAAGAAGGATGTATGAACTGGTATTTGGTCTAGTTGTTGAGTGATTACCTAAGATGTGTGAAGCCATTGGCTCTAATCTCCATCACTGTTAATGAACAATAAGAAATAAAGCAAAACTACAAGAGTGGTGGTACTGTGAACCTTGCAAAAAATAAAAAGGTGATAAAGGCTTGTTATGAGCAACTGTAACGTAGATAAACTGGATAAATTCTTATAGAACATAGCCACAAAAACACACTCAAGAAGAATTACACAATCTGAATATACACATACCAAATACAAAGATTGAAACAACATTTCAAAACAAGAAAGGAAAACGCAGTTTCTCTAAAGTTTTATAAACATGTTCAGTCTTGGAATTTCTCAGGAAATCAGCACTAATCTAACAAATTTTCCCAAGGTCTCAAAGGACTACCTCTCTCTTGGTTAATCCTATAAATTAGTAGTATCCTCATAACAGAGCTGGACAAAAGCATAAGAAGAAAATAAACTGTAGACCATTATCTATCATCAATATAATTGCAGAAGTTTCCACCAAAATACCATCAAAGAGAAACTATCAGCAGCACATGACAAATGTTATCTCCAATAACTAAGTAATTATATGAGTAATGATGGAGGAGGGTCATCTGTCTATTGGTTAATAAGGAAACTGCCTTGGCCCTTTAATGGGACAGAAAATTAGGTAGGCGGAGTAGACAGAACTGGGAGAAATGCTGGGAGAAAGAAGCTGAGTCAGACAGTCGCCATGATTCTCCCACCCAACACAGACACAGGTTAAAATCTTTCCTGGTAAGACACACCTCATGGTGCTACACAGATTATTACATATGGGTTAAAGAAAGATGTGAGAATTAGCCAATAAGAGGCTGGAACTAATGGGCCAGGCAGTTTCTGTGTAATTATTTTGGGTAAAGCTAGCTGATGGCTGGGAGCCCTCCTGGGCGGCCCACTGCTCCATCTACATCAGTAGCATAGATTTGAATCAACATATATTCAATGTGATATGTCTGGTTTGTTAAGGAGGAGAAATGACATATTCATCTCAAAATATTCAGAAAGTATAATTGACAAAGTCCAATGTATTACATAATAACACTCAACAAAGAAAGAATGAAAAGGAAACTCATTGATAATATCTATTTTTAAAAAACACCATTAATAGCATATTTAATGTTGAGATAATAAACTTTCCTCATACAATTAGAAATAAAATTTATCTCTCTCCTCTTGCCAGTTCAATTAACTCTGTTTTGGAGGTCTCAGCCAGAGCAGTTAGATGAAAATAACTACAAAATACATCCAGACTGAGAAGGAATAATGGAAACCATTTTGACTTGTAGATAACCATAATCTTGAACATGGAAATACTAAGGGCTTCATAAGAAAATGGACAGCCCCTAAATCAGTTCAGCCAATTTGTAGGGCACATGATTAAAACCCACAACAGTGCCCATAGATGTACAGTGAAGAAAATTTTTTAGTATCTTGATATGTATTTTTTTATGGTGTCTGAGTGTTTTACTTATATGTATGTATTATGCCACATGTATGTTTGGTGTCTGTGGAGATCAGAAGAGGGTGTTGGATTCTTTGCAACACACAGTTAGCTATGTGTTGGCCTGGGCATAAGGTCAGTGTAACTTCCTAAGCCTAACTTGAGTTTGGTGAGGCCTAGTGTAACTTCCTGAGCCTAGCTCGAGTTTGGAGACCTGTCTCTGGCTACCCGACCTAGGCCCGCCTCTGCCTAGACACCACTAATGTGGCAGAATATTATTGGCCTTTGTTCCTTGCTCTGCCTTGACACATTCCAGGCTTCCCAGCCTCTATCTCAGCCTATGTAAGTTCTTGCCTGATGCAATTAAAGGAGATCCTGCTTTGACAGACTTTCTAACTCAGTGTGTGTGTTTCTCCCTGGTGGCCAGAGGGGAGGTTTGAGTCATTGACACTCACCATCTGACTCAGCCCCATGGAAAGGTTCTGCAGGTCCTCTGCACCCCCTCCTCTGCCCTTTTTGCCAGAGAATCTGGCAGCTGTGAGCCCTAGAACTGTAGTTAATAGATGTCTGTGAGCTGATATCTGGGTACTGGGAACTGAACCTAGGTTTTCAAGGTTTGCAACAAGTGATTTTAACTGTTGAACCACCTCCCCAAACCCACTGAAATCTTTGGGAAACTCCTTGAAAGTGAGTAAGACATCTCAAACAAAAGGAAAGACATCTTGTGCTCATCAACTGGAATATCTAACATCTTTAATTGGAAAACGGTTTCAAATTCATCCATAGATTCAATGTAATATTTACCTGACATCCAGCTTCCTCTTTTACAGAAACTTAAATTTATCATAAACTTCCTATAGGACCAAAATAGTCCCAGAAATTATAAGTCAATCCTTAGAAACAAGAACAAAGTCAAAGATCTCATGCTTTTGTGCTTCCCCAGTTCATCCCTAGACAGTGATGAAGTCTGTGTGGATCTGACATAGCAATAGGGTATGTAGATCAATAGAGTAGACTTGAGCAGTCAGAAATAAACTTGTATATTTCTAGAAAAAATATATTTGACCAGAAAGCCAAGAGAATTCAATAAAGAAAAATGAATAATACTTTAAAGAAATCTTTTTTGGAATGGTTAGATATCTATACATAATTGAACAAGGTCAAAAACCTCACCTCTAGCCATATACAAAAGTAAACTTAGAATGCAAAATAGATTACACACATGAATTTTAGAAAAAAAACATAAAGTTTGTAGAAGAAAACAGGATGTAAGTCTTTGTGAAGTTGGGTTAAGTAGTGGTTTCTTAAACGAGACATATGAAGCACAAAAAAAAGCCCACGAAAACTTAGTTGATGAAAATGGAAACAATTTCGTATTATAATTATAAAGGGGACTGGTTAAAAACTATAGCTAGCTCTGAAAGAGAACAAGGAGTGGTATTTAGAAGGGTTTGGAGGGAGGAAAGAGAACGGAGAAATTATGGGATTTTAATCTCAAAAATAAAAGAAAAAAATCAAAAATTATAATTGTAATTATTTTAACACTTGTTTTTATAAAGAAAATAATATTTGAACGACATATGAGAAAACAATAAACTCCTGATAAGCTACATGAGATATGATATTGTTTTCTACATTTTATCTATCTTTAAAACATTAAATTTTTTTTTGGTTTTTTGAGACAGGGTTTCTCTGTACTTTGGAGCCTGTCCCAGAACTAGCTTTTGTAGACCAGGCTGGTCTCAAACTCAGAGATCCACCTGGCTCTGCTTCAAGAGTGCTGGGATTAGAGGCATGCACTACCACCACCTGGTTAAAATATTTATAATTTTTTTCATAATCCACAAACCCAATAAAACTGAAAATCCCTTTAATCACAATATACATTCCTCAAATTTCAGGTCAATTGATATGTTAATCCCCAAGTCAAAAGATTTGATCTTTTTATTATTAAACTCTACAGCTAATATGAAATATTATTGATGTCAACATGGATTAACCTTCTATCACCATTGTAACACATTACCACAGGTATAGTAGCTTAAAATGACAAATTTATTATCACAAAATTCTAGATGTCAGAAACCTGAGATGGAATAGAAGTATCTGCAGGAAAAGGTTCTTTCTACAAACTCTAAGGGCAAAAGAATTCTACTTGTCCAGCTTCATTTGTTCAAATACATCTTCCTTCATCTTCAAAACCAGCAGGGTGACTTCACCCCCACCTACACACACACACACACACACACACACACACACACACACACCTACATACAGACCTGAATTCCAGTCCCATTGCCCTTTGTCTGTCTTATAAGTATTCTTGTGGTAGCCACTTATCTAATCCAGGATAATTTCTTCATCAAAATATGATATCTTAACCTTGTGCTAGTTTTAACTGAGCAAAATTTTATGGAGCTCAGGCTATGGTAGTATTTGGAAGCAATACTTGTTTTATCTACTACTGAGTATGTTTAAATTTTACATGTACTGAATAATAACAATAAATAAAAAGCAATAAAAATGTTTTGAGGGGAGATGACTCAGTGAGCAAGAGCCTTTTATGTACAAGTGTAAGGACATGAGTTCAGCTCCCCAGAACTTCTTTATGTCAAACAGCTGAGTATGCTTGAGCATACATCTGTAGCTCCACCGCCTTAATAGAGGGGGTGAGAGGCAAGAACATCATTGAGGATTTCTGGCTGTCAGCCTAACTTCTGATTCAGTGAGAGACTGTGTCTTAAAGAAATAAGGTGGAGAGTGATCAATCACCCTCCTCTGAACTCTACAAGCAAGCACACATGGGTGTACACATGTATGCATACACACACACACACACTTACACACACACCACATTTACCACTACACACAATTTAAAAGAGATTAAAGACATAATTATTCCCTTTTGATTTTTCAAAGATGATGTTGAAGAGCCAAGAATGTACAGGTAAAAACTGAGAGTTAAGTAGACATTAAGTTTCAGAATGAGTCACACCTAAAAAATGATAAATATGATATCTAAGAAAAGACCATAATTGGATTGATTATTACTATTTTTGCTCTCTGGAAAAATATTTTAAAAATATATTACTGTGGAATAATGCTCTTGTACACTGAATTGATTTGTCACTCATATTGGTTTAATGAAACACTGATTTGCCAATAGACAGGCAGGAAGTTTAGACATCACAACCAGAGTAGGAGAATTCTAGTTACTGAATCACCAGCCAGATGCAGAGGAAGCAAGATGAGAATGCCTCATTGAGCAAAGGTACCAAGCCACATGCCTAAACATAGACTATAATTATGGCTTACTTTAACTTGTAAGAGATAGTTAATAATAAGCCTGAGCTAATAGGCCAAACAGTTTATAATTAATATAAGCTTATTTGTGTTTCTTTGGGGCTAAATGGCTGCAGGACTGGGAGGGACAGAAACTCCCATCTTCAACATATTATATATTATATTATAACTTTATTCATTATATTTATATTATATTTGTGTATCATAGATCATTCTATATATTATATTAATTAGTTATACACACACACACACACACATATATATATATATATATATATATATATATATATATATATACAGGGAGAGAGAGAGATCTGTTTATATATTTAAAAGAGGACAAAGTTTTTCCATTATTTTTGGTTTTTTGAGATAGGGTTTCTCTGTGGCTTTGAAACTTATCCTGGAACTAGCTCTTGTAGACCAGGCTGGCCTTGAACTCACAGAGATCTGCCTGCCTCTGCCTTCTGAGTGCTAGGATTAAAGATGTTCGCCACTGGCAAAGTTTTTCTTTTAGTCAAAGGGAAAATTGTGATCTGGAAAGTGATAACCGAGTCGCTACCTGCTAAACTAAGTATGGTTTCACCTTTCCAATGCTCAAGCTGATGTCACTTGACAGTGTTGAGAGGTGGAGCCTAGGGAAAGGTGTTTGGGCTATGAGGATGGAGTCTTCGTGAATCAACTAATGTCTCCTTTGCTCTCAGAAGGAGTTTATGAAGCAGTATCTTTTCATGTTCTAGCCTCCTTTACCACAAACCTCCTTGCTCTCCTATTCTCAAAAATGAGTGATCATCACACAGAGTGTCACTAGATGCGGAGCAAAGGGTAACACCATGTTCTTGAATTTCTTAGACTCCTGAACTGTAAACCAAAATAAGCCCCTTTTCCTTATAAATTACTGAAGGCTATACGTACATCCTGAAATAGTAATAATAGCCATTTGTAACAACAACAACAATAAACTGTAGCAGTAATTAGTCTTATTTGAATTGTTATATAGTATACTTCTAAAACACTTGCATTAGATATTTAATTTCTTTCTCAAACTAGCTCAAGGAAGAAATTACAAAGACTTTTTCGACGAGGAGGAACATAAATATTCAATAATCCAATGATACTACTAAATGTCAGGGATATATCAAGATGCCCAGCTGTCAAGTTTAGAGCCTGCTATGGGAACACAAATGTGGGATACCATTGATATGGCCATATTCTAAAGGGAAAATGGGAAAAGTTCTAGAAGGGAAGCATACGAGCCCTTGAGATGGTATTTTCAGAAAATATGACTAGTTGACTGGATCAAGATGGACTTTACTACCTTAGAATATTAAAGGTGATAAACAATGTGCAAAAAGAGAAAATATGTGGAAACACTCTGGAGGAAGTACATTACAAGATGAAAACAGTGATTATGGGGCTGGAGAGATGCCTCAGGGCTGAAGAACATTTCCTGCTCTTACAAAGGACCTGACTTTGGTAGCCAGCACTCATACACATCAGGCAACTACCACCTGCTTGTAGCTCCAACTTCAGGGATTTGATGCCCACTTCTGGCCTCTACAGGCTATGTGTGTGTGCGTGTGTACGTATATATGTGTGTATGTATATATCCACAAACAGACATAAAACATACATTATTAAAAATAATATTCATCTTTAAAATATAAATAAAACAATTGTCAATGTGTTTAAAAGGTAGTGATATAGGAAAATATGACATGCACTAAAATGACAGGTGTGAGCAGAATTCAGGTCCTGGAAGGTTGTACATGTAAGGGTTGATACTAAAGAAGTGGTCATGAGGGCTGGAGAGATGGCTCAGCCATTAAAGGCTAGGCTCACAACCAGAAATATAAGAAGTGGTCATGAACTGATAAAAATTTTGCTCCCCCATTCAGGAGACATATCAATGTCTGTAAACACTTTGTTATAAGAGTGGACTGTTAATGGTTAGTGAGTAGAAGCCAAGGATACTGATCAACACCCTACAGTGCACAAGACAGACTTCAGAGAATATTTGGCCCTAGTATCAGTGTTGCTGAGACTGGAAGCCTTGTTCTAAAAGTGTCGAAGGAGCTGCGGTGGGCTGTGTTCCCACCCAGCTCCGCACGGCTAGCTTTACCTGAAATAATTACACAGAAACTGTATTCTTTTAAACACCGCTTGGCCCATTTCTATCTAGCCTCTTCTAGTCTAGCTCTCACACCTGGACTAGCCCATTTCTAATAATCTGCTGTAGCCCACCAGCTGGCTTACCAGGAATGATCTTAACCTCCGTCTGTCTGGAGTGGGAGAATCATGGCGACTCTCTGACTCAGCTTCTTTCTCCCAGCCTTCCATTCTGTTTACTCCACCCACCTAAGGATGGGCCTATCAAATGGGCCTAGCAGTTTCTTTATTGCTTAACCAATGAAATCAACAGATTGATATATGACACTCCCACATCATAAAAGTAATAGGAAAGTTTTGAATAGATGAAAGACCACATATTCCATCTATTTTAAGATGAAGGTTTCATATGTTTATGTCTGATGTCATTGTAGAGATTTGATGGTACAGACCAGTGGCTGAGGACAGGTAGACTTACCAAAGAATTTTGATAAAAGTTACAGCAAACATTTCTTATGAAATTGCTAAGGGTCATTCCAATGGTAATAAAGCGAGGTTAACTGCCCATCTCCTATAATCACATTGGTAACACCCCCAATTGTCGTCAGAGAGCGTTCATCCAATAACTGATAGAAACAGATGCAGAAGACCACAGCCCAGCACTGGGTCAAGCTCTGAGAACCCTGTTGAAGAGAGGGGAGAAACAACTAACCTCGGCTCATGGGAGCTCACAAAGTATGGAACAACAGTTGGGGGCCTGAGTGGGAGAGGCCTAGGCCCTCTGCATATGAGTGACAGTTGTGTGGCTTGGTCTACTTGTGAGACTCTTGGCAGTGGGAGCAGGGCCCGTGCCTAACACTTTGGCTGGCTTTTGGGAACATGTTCCTAATGCTGGGTTGCCTTGCCCAGCCTTAATATAAGGAGAGGAATTTAGTCCTACCTAAACTTGATATGCCATTCTTTGTTGACACCCATGGGAGGCCTCTCACTTTCTGAACAGAAGCAGGAGGAGTGGATTGGGGAACAGAGGGGAGGTGGGGGAGGGAATAAGAGGAGAGGAGGGAGGGAAAACTGTGGTTGGGAAGTAAAAAAATTAATAAAAAAAATAAAGTAAGGTGAAATGACCCACGTCCTATTTCAAAGAACTTCTGAGGGATCCTGCAGTCAGTGCTTAAGGAACAGAAAGGACCAAAGAAATGCACACATTGTTTGGCGTTAGCTTATAGGTGGACGGATGGAGAGAGGTACAAGTGAAGGAGAAAAGAATTCATGTTTCCTTCTCTCCACCTCTAGCACAATCATGCAAATGCAGCCTGCACCGCTCTTTACTGGACTTCCCCACGAGTCCCACAGCACATCTCCCCATTTTCAGTCAAGCACTCTCGCTTCATCCTTCAGACAGCTGCCAGCACTGATCACTCAAAAACATAAATTCCATATTACTCTTGTGACTTTAAAGGTCTCCCAGAAGGTGACATGTCACTGATGGTAAAACCCAAAGGCCTCACCATGACTGTACATGATGTGCAACTTGTCTGTTTTTCTACCATTTCCCACACTCTTTCCATAGTCAACACTTTCCGGACAAACTGTGGTCTCACTGTGCTTTGGCTTTGGGGTCTTGTCTTTTGCTGTTGTCCTGGCTGGGCTGATCCTTTTGCTATAGTGTTTCCAATATTCTCCTAACAGTACCCTGTCTAACTTCAAATCTTTAGTTTTAATGTCACTTCGTCAAAGAGGACCAACTTTTACTGTATTTATTAGCCGTCCAGAAGAAAATAAGTGTTAGTTCCCACTGTGACAGCAGCACTGGCAGGCCAGGCTGCATCAACCAAGGGGGCAGTTACATCATCACCTGCTTCAGGGGTCTTTCATCAGCCACGAGACATTCTCACCCTTTAAAAGTGATGTTCCATCACAGTCCCTCTTCATTTTGCCTCTCTTCTTCCTCTAATCTCTCTGTCTGTCTGTCTGTCTGTCTGCCTTCCTCATGTCCCCACTCAAACTCTCCCTTTTGCTCTTTCAATAGGAAAAAAAAAGGGCCAGCCAAAAAAAAAAAAAAAAAAAAAACACACTTTGACCCTGTAACCAGAACCCAAAACCACATTTTGGCCCTGGAACCAGAGCCAGTAAAAGAAACACACCTGGCCTGAAATTAGAGCCAAAAGGCTTAAAAGGGCCAGTGAAAGAAACACACTTTTGCCCTGAAAGCAGAGTCAAATCTGTCCCTGACCAACTAAGTAGAAAACCAACCAATCCTTGAGCACGATATTAACCAATCTCAGCTCAAGGAACTGAAATCTCACCAATCTCACCTATCCTGAAAATCTCCCTGGAAAAATTCCACCCTTAAGAAGACCTTTATATGCCCTTTTCCTGTTCAGTTTTCAGTTTGCTCCTGTCTTCTTTTAACCTGGCAGAGTCAGCCACTCTCCTGAATTCTTCTCTCCCAATAAATCTCTTGAAATAAGTTTGGGTGAGACTTTCTTTTGCCGGATTGGAGCCAAGGAGAGAAATAATAACTTTTCATTGGAGCAGAGTGGAGCAGGGCTGCAACATTTGTGCTGGGAAAACCTTCCCCGAGCAGGGCAGAGTTGATACACTCCAGGGAACCTGACAGAACTGGAACAACTTCGCTGGGAAAACCCTCCCCTGCCTGGGCAGACCTGTTACACTAGGGAAACCATTTTCTGGAGCAGGGCTGTAAGCCACTATGCTTACTGTGACCTGTGGCATTCCTTGGCTCCCTTTCACCAGAAGACTTTTCCATCTGAGCTGTAACACTTAGAATTCCATGGCTCCCGACTGTCAAGATCCCTTTTCATTTGAGCTGTAATGCTTACACTTTCACTCTCCCCCTTGTAGTGTAAAGGGGCTAACCAAAGAAACCTACCCTATCTCTGAAACCAGAGCCAGTGAAAGAAACACACCCTGGCCCTAAAACTAGAGCCAAAAGACTTAAAAAGGCCAGCAAAGAAGCACACTTTGGCTCTGAAAGCAGAGCCAAATCTGCCCCTGAAGAACTGTGCACAAAACCAGCCCATCTCTGAGCAGAAAACCAACCAATCCCTGAGCATTAAATCTAGCCAATCTGAGCTTGTCTAAGGTCAAGGGGATTGATATCTAACCAATTACCACCCTGAACATGACCCTGGGAAAACTCTGCCCCCTAAGAAGTCCTATATAAGCCCTGTGCGCATTCAGTTTTCAGTTTACTGCTGCCTTTTCCCACCCTGGCAGAGGCAGCCATCCTCCTGGATTCTTCTCTCCTAAAAAAAAATCTCTTGATCGAGGTTTGGGTGATGATCTTCTTTCACTAGAATGAGGCAGAGCAGAGAAGCAGTAACTTTTCGGCAGAGCAGGAGCAGAGTAGAGGAGGGCTATAGCACTTTCACTGGGGAAACCTTTCCCTAGCACAGCAGAGCTGTTACACTCCAGTGGACCTGAACAGAAACTTCCACTGGGGAAGCCCTCCCCTGTGAGTGTGGAGTTGGTACCTTGGGGAAACCTTTCCCCGGAGCAGGGCTGTAAGTTGCTGAGTTTACAGTGACTTCATGGTACTCCTTGGTTTCCGATTGCTATTATACTTTTTCATCTGAACTATACTGCTTACACCCCTCCCCCTCCCCCAATAAACTTCTTACACTAACTCTGTTGCATGTGGCATGTTATCTTAATGACACGCCTTGTCAGGGCTCACCCAAAGGTACTCACTTCACCTTTTGTTTTTTTTAAAGAAAATTATTTTAATAAGCTGTGCACCTTCTCCATACTTCAGATTATTTATCAATCCACTGAAGGTCAAAGACTTCTTAGTAAGCAAATGGAAATTTCAGTACATGATTCTGAGAGAAGTATGTAGGCATTTGGAATAAAGAAAGATGGGGTTCATTTTATGCATAGTACTAAATGATGAATTCTGTATGGATCATATAGGAATTTAAATGTAAACCAAAAAAGTCCTAGAGGGAGACCAGGATGAACTCCTCTTTGACGGATGTGTAGGGAAAGAATAGCTATAGTCCAGAATGCTATAAAAAAACAATATATTTGACTGCATTAAAACATACATGTGTACAAGATTTTACCACAAATAATAAAAATGTCAGAAAATACTTGCAACCTATATCATAAAAACTAATATGCTTGCCATAAAAAATTCTAAAAATTAAAGGAAAAAATTAGCATAAACACCCAATTCATCAAAATTTTAAGTAGCCCTTAAACTTGTGAAAAGATAGAGAACTTCCCTCACAATAAGGATATACTAAGTAACATTGTGCTGAGTACTCGATTAGCAGAGGCTAAAATGTCCAGCAAAGGACTCTGATTGGTGAAACTAGGCCAAAAAAGATATTAACTTGTGTTGATGGTCATAAAGAAAATTGGTACCACTCTTGAAGCTAACTTGTCAATATCATTTGATATAGATTTTACATAGCAACCCCACTATAATCTGAAGATTTGTTTTCATTAATACAAAAAGAAGTGCAAAGCTATTTATCATACCATTGTCTGTAACTACAAAATACTGAAGTAGTAGGGTCATTTCAAAGAGGGCTTGTTGGACTGTGAAACCAAAAGCTCTTTACGCTGTGACCAAAGATTGATGTTCTTCACAGAAGAAGAAAGCAGGCACTTGATAGTGTTGTGTTTTTCTGAGAAGATAACATGCATTCTCCAAGTCAGAAGCTGTGAGTGCTTCTTTCTTTAAATCCCTTTAGAAATCTGGAAACCATGTGACTCAGGATGGAGAGCAATGGAATCAAATCCCTTAAATAAAAATTTATTTACAATAAAAAATACTGAAATAGTTGTATAAACTGTAATACATCCATACACTGCAATACAATGAAGTTCTGTAAAATAATTTTGCGTTTTTTATTGTTGCTTGTTGTTGGTTAGTTTTGAATATTTTTTGACAGAGTCTACCATGTAGCCCAAGCTGGCCTCAAACTTGTTATGTAGCCCAGGCTAGTTTCAGCCTCACTATCCTCCCTACTTCATCTCGGCTTCAGCTATCCCAGTGCTAGGATTATAGGCATACACTACAATATTCAGACATATAGAAATTTGTAAAAGAAAATTACTGTTTCACTAAAAAGTAAATATCTACAAAGATTTGGGAGTAATCCTAGCATAGAATATTAGCAGAACCAAATGAAATCATTTTTATCTGAAAATTAATAGCATAATAATTCTGAAAGTAGAAAAGGCAAAGTAGCTAAAATCTCTGTTTAATGTTTGAGGAGCAGTACACAAATTCTAAAAACAATTTATCTTAATCTGAAAGGCCATGTGAATATAAATTCTTTTAACAGCGACTTTGATGATTTTGTAGCTTAAACTCTGGGCTCTAAACCATTTTCCAAGGACTTTACACTTGCAAGTGTATGTGCTTCTTTGCCACGAGGAAGACCTAAGTTCAAGGAAAGATGTTTTAAAGAGGCAATTCTCCTACAAAAACAACACAGCTGGGTCATGGTAAATCAGATTTGGCTGTAGAATAAACTCTCTTTACTTCCTTTACAACCACTATCTGATCTGACTTAAGGCCCACTCCAAGTGATGGCACCCATACTCAACACTGCTAGGATAAAGCCATACAAGTGGTAAGGAAAAAACTAGTGATAAAATGACTCCTGCTGGCTGATATTCTGCTATGCTCGTAGATCAGTGTCTTTTTCGGCCATCATTACATAAGCTTCCTCCTGCAGCAGATGGGACCAGATGCAGAGACTCAAAACCAGACATTATGCAGGAGGGAGGGAAAGAAAGAGGGAAGAAGAGAGATAGATACAGAGAGAAAGAGAGAGAGAGAGAGAGAGAGAGAGAGAGAGAGGACCTTGGAACACATCGCTCTAAATGGGAGGTCTCCATCAAATTCCTCCCCTCAGAGTTCATGGAACCCTGAGGAACAGGAGGTGGAAACTGAGTAAGAAGCAGAGGTAATGGATGATACTAGGAGAACAAAGCCTTCTAAATCAACTAAATGAAAGTCATATGAACTCACAGAGACTGAAGCAGCTAACATGGGGCCTACAGGGCTGCCTCATGTCCTCTGTGTGTGTATTATTGCTTTCAGTTTAGTATTTTTATGTCATTCCTGAGTGTGTAAACTGACTCTTCCACCTTATCTTGTGCTCTTTTCCTTCTGTTGGTTTGCCATATGAAACTTTGACGTGTTTTATTCTAATCTTACTATATTTTATTTTTGGTATCTCTTAGAAGTCTGTTCTTTTCCAATGAGAGACTAAAGGGAGTGGATCCAGAGTGGGAAGGAGTCAGAAAGAAACTGGGAGGAGAGGGAGAGAGGGAATTAGAATCAGACCATATTTTTTAGAAAAGAATCTATATTCAATAAAAGGGAGGGAAAAGAAACATAAGAATAAAAACAATTTATATGTTCAAGGCCTGTGAACTATGCTTGTGACCGCAAAGGGTCAGCAGTATGCTTTAAGTCAGACATAAAAATTGCCTCTCCTAACTTATGAAATGTCTACTTCACATCCAAGACAGTTGAAACCTCCCCAAACTCCAGTTCTATGCATTGTCTTGTCCTTTGGAAAAAATAAAAAAAAATGCAAGCAGCAAATGACTTCATCTGCTTGTTTATTTACATCTTCACGGCAGGGGCATTCATGTGGAATTTATACTGTACCTTTCAAGACTCACTTCCTTCCTTTCACCATGTGAATCCTGTGAATCTTCGAGATTAAATTTGCGCTTTAGGGTCAAGAAATTTTTTTACCCTCAGAGTCATCTTGCCCGCTCACTTTTAATTTTTAAATTAAAAGCATTCTCATCTAACAAATGTGATCAGGGAACCTTCTTTTCCTCACAAAGCTTGTGTTTGGAAAATGATAAAATGTGTCCTATTAGTCAGACTTGGCCTAATTCTCTTCTGCTTTCAAGAAAGTCTAATTCTCCTTGACTTTAGCCCTGTGCTTTTTCCAGTTTGGTGGTTAGCTTCGTGGGTTGCCTCTAGGTGTGTTTGCCCTTTGTTCCCCCTTTCCCTCTGAGTTGTACTTTTCCCCCTGAGGGTTGATTCTTTCCTACTGCTGTTTTCGTTTTCTACATTTCCAGGCAAATGTTTGGGTGCAAAGATCCGAGCCCACTTCTTGGGTTCTTTCATCACAGAGTTTGGAAAACTGGGCTGCCAGACCACTGCCGAACCTCCTCCTGCCATTAAATAACCTTTAGAGATAATATTTGGACAATATAACCTGGAGGTATAGATGAAAGAACTCTAAAATAATATTGAATTCAAGCTGGTAGACTTCTTTTTCTCAGAGGAGTGGGATAGTACTACTGAAATTACTTTCTGTGTATTCTAGGACTGGACAGATAAGTAAATATAACGTGGATCAAGAAAGTTAGATCTCTTATTGCCACAGGAGTCAGTTACAAATATGAGAAGCAGAATAATCAGTTGGGAGGTAAAGACAGGAGGATCAGGAGAGAAGGTCATTCTTAGCAACATAGTCAAAACGACTTGCAATACATGAGACCAGTTCTCAATACACCAAGAGATAGATGTACACACACACACACACACACACACACACACACACACACGAGGCAGCAACAAATATGAGAAGCAGAATAATCAGTTGGGAGGTAAAAGACAGGAGGATCAGGAGAGAAGGTCATTCTTAGCAACATAGTCAAAACAACTTGCAATACATGAGACCAGTTCTCAATCAATACACCAAGAGATAGATGTACACACACACACACATACACAGACACACACACACAGCCTTTCTAGTTCTTTTGATCATGAGGACCTAGAAATGAGCATTTCTAAGACCCTGAACTTGGCTTCTAAATACTGAAAGGAATCATGACCCTTAGAAGAGATGTATGATTTCAAGGATAGAACAAATAAAAAGCACGATGAACCTGGAATATTCTGGTATGCCAGAAAAAGAGACTGTGTTCCAATCTGATAGAGACATGTCAAAAGAAAACAGGAGTCACTTTTCCAGTGTTTTCATTTGACCAAATCAGGTGCAGTTTGAGCTAAGTAAACGACAGTTAAAAATGCAATTTGTTAAATAAGAATCAAAAATTCACATTAATATAATT
Source organism: Microtus oregoni (assembly GCF_018167655.1). Lineage (NCBI taxonomy): Eukaryota > Metazoa > Chordata > Mammalia > Rodentia > Cricetidae > Microtus > Microtus oregoni. The sequence goes on along the minus strand of NW_024543873.1, from coordinate 4,658,940 downwards.
GGAAACAAACCAAGAATGATCTTCTAATTTTGCTTTGTTTTGTTTTTCAAGACAGGGTTTCTCAGTGTAACAGTCCTATAAAGTGTAACTCACTTTGTAGAGCAAGCTGGTCTCACACTCAGAGAGATCTGCCTGCCTCTGCCTCTACCTCCCATCAAGGACGATTTTAATGTAGGTACTAGCAAAGAAGTGTAAATCAATAATGGAATTAGAAAAGTCACTATGTAGCAGCTATTAAAGTAATAATTAATTTCTGGGTGGTGGTGGCACACACCTCTAATCCCAGCACTTGGGAGACAGAGGCAGGCAGATCTCTGGGAGTTCAGAGCCAGCCTGGTCTACAGAGTGAGTTTCAGGACAGCCAGGACTGTTACATAGAGAAACCCCATCTAGAAAAACCAAAAAGAAAACAAGTAATAATTACTCTAGATGAAAATAAATCTATTTGTGCTAGTTGGGTTTTGTCAAATTGACACAAACCTGGACATATCTGGGAAGAAGGACTCTCAACTTGAGAAAATGCTTCCATAAGATTGGGCTGTGAGCAAGTCTGTGGGGCTATTTTCTTGATTAATTACTGATGTAGGCTAGCCCAGCCTGTGTGGTCAGTGCCGCCACTGGTCCTGGATGGAATAAAATAGCAGGCTGAGCAAGCCCTGAGGACAAGTCAGTAAGAAGCCCTCCTCCATGGCCAGTGTATCAGTTATTGCCTCCAGGTGCCTGCCATGACTTCCTGCTCTGACTTCCGTGGATGATAGATTTACAAGCTGTGTGAAGAAATCTACCCTTTCCTCCCCAAGTTGCTTTTGGTCATGTTGATTCATCACAGCAATAGACCTCCAACTAAGACAGTAATGTCTAAAATTTTGTGGAGTAGCAGGACACTCAAGTTTTAAAACATTTTTCCTTTTGAAGCATATTTACTGTAAAGAGGAAAGATTGCTATTTTATGAGAACAGTCTGATACCTATTGCCTTAATGGGTGAAAGAGGATTATATTATGTCAAAAGTGATGCACGAGGCCTAACTATCACTGGAAAATTGATGTCATCGTTATTTAGATTATCTTTAACTTAAAATACTTTATTTATATGCATGTGTGTGTGTGTGTATAGGTCGGAGGAAAACTTGCCAGGGTCAGCTCTTTCACTCCATCATATGGATCCTTGGGATTGAACTAAGATCATCAGGCTTGGCAGCAAGTACCTTTATTCTCTGAGCCATCTCCTTGGCAATCCCTCTTTTGAGTAAAGGTTTGGCTGTGTAGTCCTAGATAGCTGGCCTGGTGCCTGATTTGTAGATCAGGCTGGCCTTGAACTCCCAGAGATCCACCTGTCTCTTCACTGGGAGGGCTGGGAATAAAGGAGTGTGTCTCCATACCCAGCTACAATTATTTTCAATTTTTAATAAATACTTTTATAGTTCTTGCTGTGTAGCAACCTCATCACCTCATTTATTCTCTGTAGTACAGATTTTAAATGAATGAAATATTTATTAATTCGTTGAAAATTTCATGCATGTATACAGTGTATTTTGATCACATATCCCCTTGACTCTTGCTCCTAACTCCTCCCAGGTGTAGTTCATACTCTTCCAAACTTCGTGGCCTCTAGTTTTTAATAACTCACAGAGTGAAATCTCTGATGTCCATGCAGTCATGGGTGTGATGCCCTACAGCTGGGCGTGATCAACCTGCCAAAAGCCATGCCCTTAAAGCAAACTGATTCTCCCTCCCCCAGGAGCCATCAACTGCCAAAGGAGAGTGCTCCTCAGCTACAGCTGGGTGGCTCTTGAGTCCCGTCTCCCACACTGGCATTCTGACTGCCTGGATCTTGTGCAGAAACTCCCCTAACCACCACAGCTGCATTCCTGGGGTGAGTATTTATGCCAGTTACTTTTCTTATCGCTGGGTCAAAATGGCTGACAGAAACAATCTAAGGGTTGAAGAAATTATTTGGGGTCAGGGTTTCAGAGGGTTCAGTCATATTTGGTCATCCCCAATGCATTTAAGCAGAAGGTCATGACAGTAGGAGTATATGACTGTGGCTGTCCTTTACTCCCTGACTTATGAGAAGTAGAGAGGAGAGAAATAAAGCAAGAGACTAGGGCATGGAATCGAACCCACGGATGTTCTACCTCTGACCTACTTCCTCCAAGCAGGCCCCATCTTCCACCATTCACCACCTCTTAAAAATGACATCGAACCAGACTCAAACAGGGGACTAATCTGTTTGTTCGTTTAGTCAGAGCCCTCATGACTAAATGGCATAGGAAATATGCCATCACAGATATGCCCAGAGTTATGCATTGTTAAACTTCTGAACAATCCCTTTTGTTTGGTTTTGTTTTGTTTTCAGAAGGAAGCTCAAAGACAATTTTATTAGAGTTTAAAAGAAGGGTCCCAGGACAGGCAAGTTATAAATCCTGGAAGCTCCCCAGAGGAGGACAATGGAGAAGAGGAAGAGAGGAAACCTTGCTGTTCCTAAGAAGCCACATGGCAGAAAGGAGGAAGGGCGTGACTTCAGTGGCAAAGAGTTAAAAAAAGAAGAAGAAAAATCCAGCATTGAGGAAAGCATGTCAAGGCTATGGCCAGTATCTGAAAGAAAAAAAAGAGAAGAAGAAGAAGGGAACGTTATATGTTTCTGAGTCACAAGGGCAGGGAAGTTTAGCACTGCACCATGGCCTGGTTCCCTAAATGGCTATCTGTTGGGCAGTTCTTAACCAACTGACTGCATAATCACGGTTAACCATTATAATCATAGCACTCCAGAAGAAAAGTGATTGAATTTGAGGCCAGATGGGGCTACATGGTGAGACCCTTGCTCAACTCCCCACCTCTCACCTATATGAAAGTTATAGCAGTACTATTGCTCCCTGTTTCATAGGTAAGGAAACTGAAATTTTCCCAAGTCACACAACCAATAAATAATAGAACCTACATGGTAGGTTCAGGCCACATAGGCTAAGTCTATACTTGGCATTTTTAGCTAGGCTAATTGTTATGTCTCCTGATACTCCTTACATTTGCATCACTAGGTCCCGCAATACTACTTAACAAGAATACCAATCTTGAACTTTTATAATTTTCCTTAAAACGTTTTTGCTTTTGTTTTGCTCACATTTTTTCATATAATATATTTTAATCATATTCTTGCTCCTTCCCTAACTTCTCCCCTCCTCCCCTCCTCTCTTCCGGCCTAACTTATTGCTCTCTCTCTCTCTCTCTCTCTCTCTCCCTAAATACACAAAACAAATTAAAAAAAAATCCAGTAAAACAAAAATAGAACAAAACAAAAAGCACACACACACAAATATAGATTTTGTTTTTGTCTTGACCAACTCCTCCTGAGAATGGGGCCTACTCTAGAACGTGATTGATACACTCACTCAGTGGCCCTCTATTGGAGAAAACTGATTTTTTTCCCTTGCCCAGTAGATACCCCAGGAGATAGATAATTGCTTCTTGGGTAGGAAAGGGACTTTGTGTCCACGTCCCCTTCTCAGTGCTAGGGTTTTGTCTGTCTTGAACCTGTGCAGATCTTGTGTGTGCTGTCATAGTCTCTGTGAGAAAGTTCATCTGTGCATTGGTCCTGCTGTGTCTGGAAACAGCATTTCCTTGCAGTCATCTGCCATCTCTGGCTCTTACAATCTTCTTTTAATATCTTTCAAACTCCCTTCAGCAGAACACCCTTAGCCTTGAGAGGAAGGGATTTGGTAAGCACACCCCTTTAGGGATGACTGCTCCAAAAGTTTTCTTGCTCTGCACATTGCCCAGCTGTGGGTCTCTGTTCATCTGCGGCAAGAAGTTTCTCTCATGAGCGTTGAGTGATGCTATGATTTCTTAGTATAGCAATTAGGAGTCATTAAAATACATAGTTTTGAGATAGGATCTCACTGTGTAGCCTTGGCTGACCTAGAACTCACTATGTAGACCAGGCTAGCCTCAAGCTCACAGAACTCCAGCTGCCTCTGTCTCCCAAGTGATGGGGGTATAAGTGTGCATCTCCATGATCAGCTCTTTTTAAACATGTTATTCATTTACTCATATATTACTATGTATATGGTGGGGGCACACATATGCCATGATTCAAGTGTGGAGGTCAGAGCACAACTTGACAACTTTTGGGAGACTGTTGTCCTCTTTCACCACGTGGGTCTCAGGAATTGAATTCAGGTCACTAGGTTTGGAGACAAGTGCCTTTACTGATGGGTCATCACTCTGATCCAGGTTTACATAATTTTTAAACCCTGTTTTTCAATTTCTATGGAGGGAGATATTTCTCTTTTATATATTACTTACTCATTCTCATGTATAATGTTTTTAAATTTTGTGTGTTTTTGCTTTATAAATAATACCATTCAAGATTTCCATTTCCTCTCCTCCTGCCACTTCTCTTCTGCTCCCTCCTCCCTCTCCCCTTCCCCCTCCAGTCCTAAGAGAGGGCAGGGTACCCTGCCCTGTGGGAAGTCCAAGGCCCTTCCCCCCCATCCAGGCTTAGGAAAGTATGCATCCAAATAGAGTAGGATCCCAAAAAGCCAGTACATGCAGTAGAGACAAATCCCAGTGCCATTATCATTGACTTCTCAGTCCGCCCCAATTGTCAGCCACATTCAGAGAGTCTGGTTTGATCACATGCTCATTCAGTCCCAGTCCAGCTGGATTTGGTGAGCTCCCATTAGATCAGGCACACTGTCTCAGTTGGTGGACCAACCCCTCGTGGTCCTGACTTCCTTGCTCATCTTCTCCCTCCTTCTGCTCTTCAACTGGACCTTGGGAGCTCAGTCCAGTGTTCTGATGTGGGTCTCTGTTTCTATCTCCATCTGTTGCCAGACTAAGGTTCATATTTTAATAGAACTCTCATATTTTAATTTTTCTCTGAATCTCCTCTCGAATTCATCCTAGTGGTCCATACATGACATGCAATAATGATTTTATGTAAGAAATAGAGAGTAATGTTTTTCATTTTGTTTTCAATCCTATTTCTGAAAACAACAAGCCTTTGATCAGTAATTTGATAATCCTAATACTGTCTCTAGGCAGACAGTATTCTGAAAGTTATTTTGGAAAAATGTTAACCAAGGTTTCTGTCCCACCAGGTCCCACATCCATTTAGTCCCTAATAAACACATAGAGACCTACATTAATTATAAACTGATTGGCCAGTTAGCTCAGGCTTCTTATTAACTCTTATAACTTATTTTAGGCCATAATTCTTGTCTGTGTTAGCCACGTGACTTGGTACCTTTTTTGGCGAGACAGTCACATCTTGCTTGCTCTGTGTCTGTTTTCCTCTGTGTCTGGGTGACGACTGCAGACTGAGCTTTCCTCTTCCCTGCATTCTCTTTGTTCCACTTGTACTTCCTGCCAGGTTGCCTCACCTATACTTCCTGCCTGGCTACTGGCCAATCAGCATTTATTTAAAATACAAGTGACAGGGTACAGACCATTGTCCCATCGCAGAAAAACCTAAATGTGATTTGCTTCTGTTACGTTGTACACTCTCCTTAATTTTTTAATCTAAAACTCGACTATAATTCTAATCTTTATGTCAAGTTTATGTATTTAAACATATTAGGTCATGTCTGGAAAAGTGCTGAGAGGTATGTGATAGTTACTGTAGTTTATAAAGAACGACTAACAGTTAAGGGAGCAAGTTTTAAAAAAAATGTACAAATTTGTCTCCAAATGGCAACTTTCAAAAGTCTCCAGTTTAATTCTACTCCTATTGCAGTGCTCCTTTGACTGTAAAACTGGGCATCAGACGAACAATCCTGGGTGTATGCAACAAACCACAGAGCTCTTTCTCTTTAAGTCTATTATGGGCCAGAAATATAATTCAGTGGCATGAAAGCCTGAGGATCTGAGTTCAACTCTGGAACCCTTGGAAAAGGTCCACAAAAGTTGCCCTCTGACCTCCTCTTGTGCACATCTGTTCCACACAGATACACAGTAACAAATGAATCCATACAACACACACACACACACACACACACCATAGTTTTAAGCTATTATTATGAAGCACTTGTGTTTCACATGAATAGGAAGTATCATTGCTTATATTTTCATCTGAGCTGATAAATCAAAAGCCAGTACTCTACCACTGTGCAACACTTCCGGCCTTTGTTAGTTAGTTATTAGTTAGCTAGTTTGTTTTTTAAGACAGGGTCTACCTAAGCTGTACTTGTAATGCTCCTGCCTCATCCTCTCCAGGAGCTAGGATTACAAGCCTGTATGTGAATGGAATCTTCTCTGTTTTATGTCCTTAGGACAATAACCAGAGACTTTCAGATGACTGCTATATAACATTTTCAGTAGTTCAATTATTGTTCTGCTGGATAGAGGATCTGCTAGGGCCTCTCTTCCATTTAGGAAGTCTGGCCTCCTCTCCTTTTTAACAGAGAAAGTGAAATCTGGACAAACTGGGAATTGCCTAGAGCTGGGACTGGTTGGGACTGGAACTCAAATCCACTGTTTTAAGTGCTTTAAGTAAAATAGTTAAGTGACTTATGTTTCTTTTTATATTATGATTGGGTAGATGTGATTGAGACAAATGGTTAAGATGTGGGAAATGTAAATAACCCAAGCACAATAAAGCAGCACTGCCAAATACCCTTGCTGTGCCCCTGACACCTTTCCTTCAGTACTTCACTGATTCCCTTCATCCTACTTCATCTCCGTTTTACCCCTTTGTGTATACTTGGGCCAGTGGTAAAATTTCCAGGACACTTATTCTACTAAGAAGGCAAGCCAAGCTTTCAATTTTTCCAACGAGTATTGGCACATCAATTTTGCTTTCTGAGGAGCTAGCTGATACAGAGACTGTGTCCAACTCCAGTTAAAACCATGGCTTTGGAAGCTTACGGGGTACTTTGAATAATCATTTTGCACCTCAGCTTTTGAATCTGCAAAACCCTAATAACAAAACTGTAGACTGTTATAAGGAAAGTATCTCTAGGTGTACATGGGCAATGACCCAGAATGAGGGTTAGTTTGCAGTCACTTCTTTCCATCTCAGTGTCCTGGGGTTCCACTCACTGCCTCCCTCTGCAGACTGTTGCTTAGTTTCTTGTTCCCTGATGATATCTCTCAGATGTTATGTTGTGCAACTGACGCACATCCTTAATGCTTTACATAATATTGTGCTTCAACTAATATTAAATTTAGGACTTTACATAATAATTCAGGGGCTGAACTGCCTTGGAGACTGATAGATTCCAGATAGCTGGCCATTTTGTAATGGCTTGTGAATTTGGGGTTCCTACCTCTATCATTTCTTGCCTGTTTATGTGGATGTCCCATTAACCTCTGTTATCAGGGCATCTAGAAATAGTGGAGTAATTCACTAAATTAGTACCCTGGAGTTCAGAGGGCAGTCATTTTATCTAAGTGTTTGAAAAGATTCATATCCTCCCCAACGTAAGCAATCCTGTAAATCTGTCCAGTCTAAGTGTGTTATGATTGGGGTAGATTAACCTTCTTCCATTAAAAGTGAATGAGAGAACTCTGTGCTGCAACCAAAGTGAACTTCTTTGCATCTATCACAAAGTAGCTGTGTGGTTGTAATCTGACATTTCATTTCCCAGACTCAGACAATGTTCATGAAACTGAGTGAACATTGAGTCGGCTCAAAATGAATTAAGTGTATGAGGCGTGTGTGTGTGTGTGTGTGTGTGTGTGTGTGTGTGTGTGTGTATTAAGAGAGGAGGATACTAAACATGGTCTTGAATGTTCATGGAGACCTCATGACAAGTCACCAAAGACCACTTTAATAAGGAAGTGCATTGCACTTGTACAATGATCTATTCAAAGTGCTTTGTGTGTTAATTTATTTGATGTTCAAAACAACATTCACAAGACATTTATGATTATTCCATTGTATAGATAAGGACACTGAGGCACAGAAAAGTTGAATGGCCTGCCCATGGTCAAAAATTGGCCCACAAAAGAAGATGCTGCCTGCTACTCTGTTGCTTGCTATGGTTGGGATCAGTAGTATTTCCCACAGACTCATATGTAGTCCTTAGATTTTGAAAGTCATTGAACCTTCAAAGGGTAGTGGGATGACAGAAGAAGGTCACTAGGGGCGCACCTTTTAGAGTGATAACTTGGTCCTTATTCTGGCATTGTCTCTGCTTCCTGCTCTGTGACTGCAGGGTGACTATATGCTCTTGTGCCCAGGGACAGGACCCCTCCCACTACTATGGCTTGACTACTGAGATAGTCTGAACTCTCTCTGAAACAAGCCTTTCCTCCTCTAAGTTTTCTTTTTTCATGTTGTTTGATCACAGGGCCTCCAAAGAACCCAAACTCTGCTGTTTGCATATGATACCCAAATGCCTTTTTGGTGCACTTGAGTCTGTGTTCTTCACCCGAGAAACTTGACAAAGCCCGCCTCATGCAAAAAACAATGTTTGCTGCTCTTCTAGTGTCATGCCACTGACAGCAGCAGAGTCCAGCTTGCTTTGGTGAGTTCCCATTAGATTGGCCCCACTATCACAGTGGGTGGGCATACCCCTCACGGCCCTGACTTCCTTGCTCATGTTCTCCCTCCTTCTGCTCCTCATTTGGACCTTGGGAGCTCACTCCAGTGCTCCATTGTGGGTCTCTGTCTCTATTTCCATCCATTGTCAGATGAAGGTTCTATGGTGATATGCAAGATATTCATCAGTATGGCTATAGGATAGGGCCATTTCAGGTTCCCTCTCCTCAGCTGCCCAAGGAACTAGCTGGGGACATCTCCCTGGACACCTGGGAGCCCCTCTATAGTCAGGTCTCTTGCCAACCCTAAGATGGCTTCCTTAATTAAGAAATATACCTTCCTGTTCCCATATCCACCCTTCCATTATCCCAACCATCCCATTCCCTCAAGCTCTCCCCATCCTCCCCTTCTCACTTTTCTCTCCCAATGTATTCTTCTCTAGTACATTACATTCCAATTGAAGTTTCCCCTCCCTCAACTCCTCCCACTCCTTACACCCACCATTTGTTCTAGCAGATATCCCACTTTATGTTTGTTTAGTAACATTCTGCAAAATTTTGATATGTTGTATTTTTATTTATATTTACTTCAAAACATTTCCTAATTCATATCTTTAATTCAAGAAATAATTTATTCCAAAAGTCTTCATTTCTGTCCATTTGCCCTGCTATTAAAAAATACCATAGACTTGACAGCTTACCTAAACCAGAAATTTATTTCTTATAATTCTGGAAGCTAGGAAGGTCAAAGTAAAGGCAGTGACAAAGTGAATGTCTGCTGAGGACCACATTTTTTAGGTTTAGATGCCATCTTCTATGTTATGTTTCCAGGCAGGAAGGTGGGTCAAGAGAGCCCTTTACAGTTCCTTTTGGAAGAACACTATCTCACTTACCAAGGCTCTGCCTTTATGATCTGATCACCTTCCACATAAGTCTCCTTCAAAATGCCTCTTGATGGAGACTGGGTTTCAGTACAGATTTTTTTTCAAGCTGTAGTAACCCACATGTGTAAGAGAAGCACTAGATAATAAAATGGATAATGCCACTCCAAGAGTATGCTCCACTACTGTGGAGTTTGCTGTCTCAGGTATGCCCTGGCCTAGGTTCCCAGCTCAGACCTGTTTCTGTATATGTTCCTGGTCTAGATCTGCTCCTACGGTGGCCTGGCTTGGGGTTGGTCCTGCAAAGGTCTCTGGCTCTGATCTACTCCCTTGGAGGTCCTAGACTCAGTTGACTCCAGACCTGCAGAGGTGCTGGCTCAGGCCTACTCCCTCAGAGGTTCCAGACTCATTCCCCGGCCTGCAGAGGTCTCTGGTTTTTGCCTACACCCTCATAGGTCCCAGACTCATGCCTGGACCCACATACACCCTCATAGGTCTCTGGCTCTGGCCCTCCGCCGTCTCCCTCAGCAGTTACTCCCCTGTACCTGTTCCTGTGGAGTTTGCTGTCTCAGGTCTGCTCCAGTCTAGGTCACAGGCTCAATCCTGTTTCTGTAAATGTCCCTGGACTGGATCTGCTTCCGCTCTCATGGAGTGGAGCTCACCATCTCAGGACCACTCCAGCCTAGGTCGCTGGCTCAATTCTGCTCCCATGAGCTTGCTGCCTCAGGCCTGCTCTGGCCTAGGTTGCTGTCTCAGTCCTGCTCCTGTGGGGATTGCCATCCCCATCTCCATACTTTCAAGAGGCGATTTTACTTTATACAAATTATTTCTCAACAGAATGGGATTTTTAGGATTTCAAAAGCTCCTCATCAAAGAACCTTCCCTTTATAGGAAATAGAAACTATCATATGAAACCACAACTGGACACAACATAGAGAATAACAGATCATGGGGAGCCCAGTATCAATGGATACATCTACAACACAACTCCTGCACTGAAAGCACATGTAACATCATAAAAGAGGGACCACTGAGATTATAAGAGCCAAAGGACAAAGAAGTGTTCTGTGAGACATTTGTCTTAGGTTTACTATTATTGTGATGAAACACCATGACTAAAAAGCAAGTTGGGGAGGAAAGGGTTTATCTGGCTTTCACTTGCACATTGATGTTCATCATCAAAAGAAATCAGAACAGCAACTCAAATGGGGAAGATCTTGGAGGCAGGAGCTGATGCAGAGGCCATGGAGGAGTGCTGCTTACTGGCTTGCTCCTCAATGTCTTGCTCATCCTGCTTTCTTATAGAACCCAGGACCACCAGCCCAGGGATGGCACCACCCACAAAGAGTTGGATCCTCCCTCACCAATCAAAAATTAAGAAAATGCCTTAACGTCAGATCTTATGGAGGCATTTTCTCAACTATGTTTACCTCCTTTGCAGTGACTCTAGATTGTCTTAAATTGACACATAAATATTCAACACATTGTTTCTCATAAAGAGAGCTGCCTAAACAGAGCTGGAATAGTGACAATATAAATAGACACGATAATGCAGAAGAGGAAATACCACATATGGTCCCATCCTTAGACAATGAACTATAGGCAACTAATGACTTCTGAGAAAGGAAGAATTAGCATCTCCCATGGGCTTCTTAATTTGTTATTCAGTGCAATCTAGTTGAACTTTATATACATGCAAAAATTAAATGTCTACTAAGCAGGATATATTTATAGATTTATATGTACTCATACACACATACCTACATGTAACATAAATAATCAAAGAAAAAGAAGTCACAAATATGAGAGAAAATTGAGGGTAGAATCATGGGCAGATTTAAGAGGGAGATGTGAGAAGGGTTGGATGGAGGGAAGGAAATGGGGGTAATGATGTAATTATAGTTTAATTAAAACATAGTAAATAAAATATTAAATAGATAACAGATTTGGGGGCTGGAAAGATGGTGCAGTGATTAAGAGCACATACTACTGTTTCAGAGAGTTGATTTGCTAAGAATCGTTTCTGCGATGAGGGAAATCATAAGTTATAGGAGCTTATAGGGTTAAATATAGATAAGACAATTTTGAATGAAAATGGACTTTTCAATATATATATATAACCACAAGACAAAACTACCTGGTCTACAGTTAGCAAAGATCTTCAGAACAAAGAGTTCTGAAGGATGGGGATGGTATTTATCTTATAGCCCCAGGACCTAATCTAGTTCTAGTAAATGTTTGTTGGATAAAATAATTTCTCCAATTATGTGTGCTTATATGTTTTTTCCTCTTTATGGTACCTAATTTGAATAATTCTCAGATACTTTTAATAACAAAGTTTGATTAGGCAAATGATCAACTCTCTTGGACTGTTTAGCTTCACTAGTGATTGAACAGAAAGAGACATATCTCACTTTAAACCAATAGAGATGTACTATAGACTGAACTGTGAAGCCACAAAAATCCATATATCAAAGGCTTGCCCCACCCCCACATCTTATTTGGAAACAAAACCTCCGAGGAATAATTAATGTTAGATGAGATCATATGAATGGAAGGTTGATTCTAATAGCATTAATGCCTTTGTAGGAAGAGGAACCAGAGACATGGACACAGATTCCCATTTCTCTATCCTCCCCTGATCTCACTTCAATGTGAGAACATAGTGAATAGGTAATTGTCTTCGACCCAGGGAGATGGTAATCACCAGGGAACAAAATGGCCTTTGTCTTAGAATTTCTACTTTCCAAAATTGTAAGGAGTAAGTTCCCTTTGCTGCTCAACCTGTGATTTATATGATAGCCCAAGATAGCTAACAAAGGTTCTGACTACCCTTGCTGTTCAATCAATAACTGAGTCAGAAAGCATGTGAGATAGAGTGCAATAAAATCAATGCAGAAATGTGGGTGGAGTTAAGTCATAGAAAGCTTTGAATTCAGGTAAGAAATTGGTTATGCCATATAATTAAAGAATTATTTATGTGTAGCAAAATCCGGTATAACTTTCTATGACTGTTAAATATAGCAAGCCTGTTGCATATAAAATATAACTTGTACTTGCCCACATTTTTGTTACTGTAACAAAATACCTGAGACAAGCTGTTTTGTGAAGAGTAGAGGTTTATTTTGTCTTCCGGTTTTGTCGTTAGAAACTCTAGGGCTCACAATAGAGATAACCTTCCTACTGTCAGAATCCCGAGACATCTTAGAGCATTACTAGAGAAGGAAGAGGGAGCATGTGCCTATATGTGCAATCTCTCTACTTCTTCTTGTAGACCAGTACCAAATTACAGGGTCTCCACTCTAATGGTCTTATTTAATAACAATGACTTTTTAAAATTATCTACATCTATAGACATGGCAAGATAAGTTTGTACTCTGTTTATACCATTAATGTGCAACTTTGGAGATTTTACTCATTAATAAATTGAGGGAAGAACCATATTCAAACTATAGAGTAGTGGTTCTCAACCCATGGGTAGCAACCCCACTGGGGGTAGAATAACTCTTTCACAGGGGTTGCATATCAGATAGCCTGTATATCAGTTATTTACATTATAATTCATAACAGTAGCAAAAATGCAGTCATAAAGTAGCAACAAAAATAATTTTACATTTGGGGGTCACCACAACATGAAGAACTGTATTAAAGGGTGTAGGCAGATGGGCACCGATTTGTTGGTGGAGGCAGCTGTTCATTGTCCAGCTATCCAGACCCAAAACAACTACACAGAAACTTTATGAATTGCAACACTGCTTGGCCAATGACTCTAGCATATTCTTAGCTACCTCTTACATCTTAAATGAACCCGTTTCCATTCTTTTATATTTTACCGTGAGGATCGTGGTTTACCAGCAAAGTTCCTGCACGTCTGTCTCCTGAGGTGGCTACATGGCCTCTCTCCCACTCTGCCCTCTTTCCCCCTTTGTCTGCTTGGAATTCCCACCTTGCTCTGTTCTGCTAAGTCACTGGCCAAAACAGCTTTATTCATTAACCAAAAAAAAAAAGCAGCACATATAGAGAAGGACTTTCCACATCAAAAGCATCACAGCATTAGGAGGTTGAGAATCATTGTTATAGCACATCTTTGTCTTTCTGCTCGCTGTATTTGGAGTCAGTGACTGACAGGCAATAGAATATACTGGTAAACAGTCTGGCTATGGAGTCAGAAATACTTGCTATTACTTCTGACTCTGTCACTTAAAAGGTGTCTTCTTCATTTCTTGGTTTCTCCATTCATAAAGACAGGTTTCAAGGTTGCATAGGGATAATAAATGCAAAGTATTTTGCGTTGGTTAAATACAAAATACATTTTGGTTATTATTATGCATAGTTACAAAGAAGCCCTGGTGTTGTTCTCTCTCTCTCTCTCTCTCTCTCTCTCTCTCTCTCTCTCCAGAGTGCCAGCTACTCAGTCCAACCAAGAGTAATACAATAAAATGATGATTTCATTCTGTAGACCTTCACCAGTTCAGGGATGGTAATATAGTGCAAAACCTATCAATGTTCCACTATTAATAATTGTCTTAACAATTAATAATTGTCTTCAACAATTATCACATAGCAACCCACATGAAACATTGCATGATTTTACTATATTATAATCTTAGTTTAAATATATCTGTGTTGGTTGAAATATGAAAATCAATGCAAATCAACATTGTCTGGGTGCCCTATGATCTTTTGGAAACAAAAACATATAAAAGGCTGGGATGGAAGATATAACAGCTCCATTTTGTGAGGCAAGACACTAGGAGTCAAGTTTTTAGCAACACTTACTCTGTGACTTGGCATTTAAGAGCACTTGCTGCTTTTCCAGAGTACCTGGGTTTAGTTCCTAGCACCCACATGTTAGCTCACAACCATCCATTAACTCCAGTTCCCAGGGAATCTGATGCTTTCTTCTGGCCTCTGAGGACATTGCATGCATGGGGAACACATATATACATGCAAATAAAATAAATCTTAAAAGGCAGTGTCTGTTAGTTATTCTTCACCTTTTGACAGATTTTATGCAACTTTTCAAAAGACTTGGCTATAAAATTCCCTTCACTTTGTGCGTGGCATCTTGTTAATGACTTTGTTAAATGATTGCTTTAGCCAAGATGAAATTACCTATCGGGCTTTGTTTCAAGCACTTGGACATCAAATGGGAATTTTTTTTTTTAATTTATTTATTTATTAAGGATTTCTGCCTCGTCCCCACAACCGCTTCCCATTTCCCTCCCCCTCCCCCGATCAATTCCCCCTCCCTCATCTGCTCGAAGAGCAATCAGGGTTCCCTGACCTGTGGGAAGCCCAAGGACTGCCCACCTCTATCCAGGTCTCGTAAGGTGAGCATCCAAACTGCCTAGGCTCCCACAAAGCCAGTACGTGCAGTAGGATCAAAAACCCACTGCAATTGTTCTTGAATTCTCAGTATTCCTCATTGTCCGCTATGTTCAGCTAGTCCGGATTTATCCCATGTTTTTTCAGACCTAGGCCAGCTGGCCTTGGTGAGATCCCAATAGAACATCCCCATTGTCTTAGTGTGTGGGTGCACCCCTCGTGGTCCTGAGTTCCTTGCTCGTGCTCTGTCTCCTTCTGCTCAACTATGTTCATGGCAGCATTGTTTGTAATAGCCAGAACCTGGAAACAACCTAGATGCCCTTCAACGGAAGAATGGATGAAGAAAGTATGGAATATATACATATTAGAGTATTACTCAGCAGTAAAAAACAAGGACTTCTTGAATTTTGCATACAAATGGATGGAAATAGAAAACACTATCCTGAGTGAGGTAAGCCAGACCCAAAAAGAGGAACATGGGATGTACTCACTCATATTTGGTTTCTAGCCATAAATAAAGGACATTGAGCTTATAATTCATGTTCCTAGAGAAGCTAAATAAGAAGGTGAATCCAAAGACAAACACATAGGCATCCTCAGGAATATTAACCTTCATCAGGCGATGAAAGGAGACAGAGACAGAGACCCACACGGGAGCACCGGACAGAAATCTCAAATGGGAATTTTGAAGCAATTAGAATGACAGCACCTCTTGCTTTTGAGATCCCTGAAGCAATAAACCAATGCTTAAACTACTTATAATTCAACAGCCACTGAAAGGACAATTTGCTGTGTATTTCTCCTAACACAAACACATCAGGTATTTTCTTTGATTGTCCTACAGTGGCTTCAATCATTTCCATTCCCAGTGTGGAGTCTAAGTCCCCAGATATCTAGGTAAGGAAAGAAATTATAGGTTTTTGGTTGTGAATCTATTTTCAGTTCCCCAAATACTAGAAACAGGATTTTGAAATGTGAGTCATGAAAAAGAATCTTCATTAACAAAGTAAAAAGCTCCTGACACTGGGGGAATAAGGAATATGAGAATAGCATCCTTAATGTGAGATGACTTTTCGAATGCATGGACCAGTAGTTTTAAGAAGTCGTAAAGAAATTAGAACATATAAATAATGGCTATCTCTATTTGTTTTTTTAAATTAGGTCATATTTTTCTGCCTTATTCCTTTTGTCCATGGTCTTAAAATTTTCCCAAGAATGAGCTTTCTAGCCGAGGCTGACCACCTAATTTGTAGGACCTAATAACAAAATGAAAACGCAAGAAAGAGTCTTTTATGAAAATGTTTCTTAAGGATTTCAATGCAGTAGCAACAGATCATTAAACCAAGTGCAAGGCTCTGAAAGTGAGATGCTCCATCTGACTACAGAGGCCTCACTGTCACCAAACAAGCCCCATTCCTCTCATTAGAGAATCTCAATTTGTGGGAAGAAATGTCAATAAAATGCCCTCTTTCTTTGGAATGCAGAGTCTAATGAGTTTGGGCATGTTGCAATGACCAAGACATTTTGTTTCCACTGTCCTCTCCTGGCATTTCCCTCAATTTCCTGATGCTGTATCTTGAAATAGAGCGGCATGCTTGTTTTAGTATTGTAAGAATCATCTACGACTTGCTTCCTTCCAGATATTTGCCTTTGATCCTCCTGTTTAAAAACATTATGATGTCCAGGACTAAATAAAAATCATCAAATGATTCGAGCACCAGAATTCAGTGCTCTGTGTTTTCAGAGTCCACATGCCATGTGATCAGTTGCCTTCTACTCTTTCACCATCATGGTGGTCTGTGTGTCAAAATAAACTCTTCTTTCCTGACGTGTGTCACAGTGGCGAGACAAGTACAGGTACTCTTCTTTGTCTTCAGGGCAATGGCAAAGAACTCAGATTGTACCCGTGTTACAAGTCTGAGATAAGACTCCGCAGGCTGCTAAGAGTTGGTTTTGCTTCGGTAGTAGAGGCTCAGTCATTTGGTATTGCTGAGATGGGCCCCAACACGGTTTTGCTTCCTGGTGACCTGTTTCTCCTCAAAGATATGTGCTTAGAAAAGAGCGTGGGCTACTCAAAGCATGGCAGAAGTGGTCAGTCTACAAAATAGGCAACCCGAATCTTGGACTGTTCGTGCATAGGATGCAAACAGAGCTTCCAAACATACAAGGCATGCATCAAGTCTTTGTACTGCTTTGTAGGCTGGCAGGTCACCTCAGAATTCAAAAAAGAGCCTGGATGTTTTGGAAAGCACGTCGTTCACAACACACTGAAGAGCAGAGGCACGGAATTCTCTTGTTGTTTTTCGAGACAGGGTTTCTCTGTGTAGCAGCCCTAGCTGTCCTGGAACTAGCTCTGTAGGCCAGGCTTTCCTCGAACTCACATAGATCCTCCTACCTCTGCCTTTATAGTGCTGGGATTAAGGTGGGTGTGCCACTACTGCCCGGCTCAGTTATGGAATTCTTAAAAAGCGATAATTATCAGATATATTATCAGAAGTCATATATTTGTGTCAAGTTTATGCATATGTGTGTATGCATATATGTGCACACATGCACGCATGTGCATGTATATTGTATAGATTTATGTGTGCATGCACATACATCACTGTGGATGCAAAGACTGTCAGTTGCCTTCTGGTCTTCTGCTACCTTGACATCCAGGTTTGGGCTGAATTACTGGGGAGAAAGAAGCCCATTATAAATGAACTTCATTCATTTGCTTGGTAGTAAAGTAATCACTAATGGCCAAGAAATTTTGACCAGGTATGAAAGCATAGGGGCACCCGAATACTTTGCTTTCAGGAAAGTTGCTGTACTGTGAGATGTCTGATTCTTATGACACTGAGTTAGATGCAGCACTTATGGTTTACCTAATGTAATTTGTGTGATAAGTACTCTGAGGGGTCTCCCATGCTTGACTCAACAGCTGTTGCTGATCATGCAGTGAAGCAGAAATGTATCCATGGTGATCTTCCTGTTTCATTCAGAATGGGGGTTCCCATTGGGCTTAATGGTCTGGCTTATTCCTGGCATCCTTAATAAGTAAAAAGCTCAATTGCATAGGAAAAAAATATGAAACTTCCTTTCAGAGAAAGGGCGGAGCTAGCAAAAGTCTCTATGTTGTGTCAGTAGGGGGTGGGTAAAGGAGAATAGATTCAAATTGGAATTTATTAAAACACCTCTATTCCTTGAAGTATCTCATTTCCTCCATTCTTTAATCATGTAAATGACCAACGAACAACCTTCCCGGGGGTATGTGATTGATTGCACATTATACATGATGAGAGGGACACTATGTGGAAGGAGGCAAATAGTAAAATAAGCAAATTTTATGGAGAGGCATTTTCTCATTTAATGTCCTGTTAGTTTGGGGACATTTAAGGTGGAGGAAGAGATGACAAACACAGGACAATTTAGAAAACATCTGTAGCTGGGTATGAATGAGGGTAGGCCAGGGATTTGATTATTTAAAGCATAAAGAGAGAGATATTACATCTCTCTCCCTTCCCTTTTTGTCTATGCTGGGATGGATTTCCCAGATGAGGCAACAGAAATTGTGTGTGTGTGTGTGTGTGTGTGTGTGTGTGTGTGTGTGTGCGTGTGTGTGTGTGTGTGTGTGCAGGGAGGGGGTTAAAGACAAAGGCATGGTCATTTGGGAGCAGAGAAGTGACTTATTGGCACATCCTGCTGAATAATTTAGCGCTTTGACTAATTTTCCAATACAAGCTCCAATACAGAGAACACTGGTCATTGTAGGGAAACAGTGAAATGATGAGTTAAGGACACCTGAGACCTCCTGGAACAGTTTGAAACAGCAGGATAGCCAAAGAGAAGGTCTTGATGCCTCACATGACCCATTCCAGTCAGAGCTTGTGGCTCAAACTGAGGTATAGTGTCCCCACCTGGGAGTTTCCAGTCAAGCTCCTGGACATGAAAATCAGGAACACACGTTTGTATCTTTATGGCATTCACAGGCTTCTGAATGGCTAAGCGTGACAACCTCTGTTTGGGAAGGTGCCAAATGACCTATGTTCTATCGAAGCTGTCTTATGTTGCTGTTATATAATTAAGAATTTCCAGAGATTCTATAGTTTAAAACTAATGTTTGAGCTTACCCCTTCATTCATTACACAAGGCAGGATCTAGTCTTAAGACACCAGTTTAACACTGCACTGCTGTACTGGGAGAGAACACTAAAATATCATGGTTCCTTTTAGTTGATATGATTTGTTGGTGATAAGCTGTCTTGGTGTTAGTTTACGAAATCCAGGAAGCAAGTTTGGTGCCCTTGTTCTTCTATGCATTTGGCTTTTGAAGAAGCAATAAATAAGTGTTATATGTGTTTGTATAAATGTGTTGTGTTCTAGGCCTAAAAGATAAAAACCTTTGGCAATTATAAAAGCCAAGGGGTGGAAGCAGGCTGACATCTGCCAATTAAAAGATAATACAAACAATGGAATATTATCTAACCATTAAAAGAAAGAGAAATTTGCCACAAGCTACTTAAGAAGACAAACCTTGATGATATTGAGTTAAATAAGCTGGTTACCAAAAATAATGAATGGATTTAACTTGTAAGAACTATCTAGAGTTCATGATCCTAGAGAAGTTAAGCAACAAGGTGAACCTTAAGAAAAACATATATAGATCCACTTGGAAAGTCAAAATAGACAAGATCACCTGACTAAATTGAGAATATAGGGGTAGAGGGAGAAGGGAAAGTGGAAGGTGAAAAGGAGGGGTGAAGAGAATTTGAAGAAACTGGATAGTTGAGATGGAGGAAGGACAGAGATGAGAGCAAGGAAAGAGATATTTGGTTGAGGGAGCCATTATGGCATTAGCAAGAAACCTGGCTCTAGAGAAATTCCCAGGAATCCACAAGGATGACCCCAGCTAAGACCCTAAGCAATAGAGGAGAGGGTGTCCGAACTGGCCTTGCATTATAGTCAGACTGATGAATATCTTAAACTATCACCATAGAACCTTCATCCAGCAACTGATAACAGAGGCAGACACCCACAGTGGAGCACTGGATTGAGCTTCCAAAGTCCTCTTGAAGAGTGGGAAGAATGAGAATATGAGCAAAGAGGTCAAGACCATAGTGGGTACACCCACTGAAACAGTTTACCTGAGCTAATGGGAGCTCACCAACTCCAGCCAGACTGAGAAGGAACAAGCATAGAACCAATCTAGCCCCTCTGAGTGTGGTTGACAGTTGCATGGCTGGGGCAGACTGAGGGGCATGGGCTGTGGCACCAGGAATTATCCCTAAGACTTATATTGTCTTTTTGGGAACCTATTTTCTTTGGAGGGATACCTTGTTCAGCCTAGATTTAGTAGGGGAGGCCTTGGAGCTTCCCCAAAGCAATGTGCCTTATCCTCTCTGAAGAGTGGATAGGGTTGGGGTGGGGGGTATGAGGAGGGAATGGGAGGAGGGGAGGGAGTGGGAACTGGGATCAGTATGTATAATGAACACAGATTGTCTTCTTTTTTTAAAAAAAATAAAAATTTTAAAAAAGTGAAATGAAATTTGGTATTGTAAAAAAAAAATAGACTTTGCCAGCAATGTCCTTATGTATATGGACATTCTGAATGATTTCCCCAAACCCGTGAGCTTAATGACAGGGTCCCTGACGTCTCTAATCAGGGAGCATGTGTGGCCAGGCTGTAGAAGGGCATACTACGCCTGTGAACGATACCTTTCCAGAAACAGTGTGTTACAGTTAGGAAAAACAGATTTTGGATTTGACCTCAGTATTTAAGAAAAGAGTCCTATTATACTTAACTGCAAGAAGACGCTGCAGTCCTGAATTCAACCACGGTTGTGCTTTGTATCTGAAGTTGTTTTTTAGTTTTAGTTTTTTCCCAGTAAATAACCATGGGTGATAAATAGTAATGTCTAAGGAATTTGGTCCCTTGGATTATTAAAGAAAAAAACTGTCCATTTTTATCATGGTTCTACATTTCTGCTGGATACTTAAGGCCCTGTAAGTAGCCAATTAATTAACCTGTTAAAGACCTCATCCTTGGGCCTCACTTGGGCTTGGGGAGAACCCCTGTCTCCTCTAGGCTTTTTTTTTTACCTATTAGGCCCTCTGTGAGGCCAAGTCAGAGGTCTTGCCAAGTGAAATGTGGAGGAATTATTTCATCTGTGTTGACCCTCCTCTCTCTAGACTTGGCAGTGTTTGGAGACCACTGAGGGGAGTCTTCATAGCACCCCTGAACAAGAGAACAGGCAGCTCCCCATAGTTACAGGACACCCTGAGAGGCCTTTCCCCAACTACCTCCTGGTACTTAGTTGATTTGGAGGGAAAGGCAAGAAATAATCTACCTGGATTTTAATCCCTCTGACTATGTTAGTATAGGTCTCCAAATATCTATTGAACACCCAGAAAGACAATTATACCAATCCAGTCCTTTTAAATACTCTATAGTATTTTCAAGATCTAGGCACTTCTAAATGAAATTTGATTAAGCCCAAAATCTATCTAAGGAAGCCAGATTAATAGAAACAGAATATAAATTCTTTGCCACATGGGGGCAAAGGAGATGCAAAAGTTAATTACCGAGATTTTTGCAGGGTAAAAAACATCTGGAGTCCAATGCAACACCAATCATCTATTACTTTAAACTATTTTAAATAGAGCCAGTTGTAGTGATACTTCATATAATCCAAGCACTTAGGAGGCAGAGGCAGGGGAGTTCCTGAGTTTAAAACCAGCTGGGGTTCTACAGTTCCGAGAAAGCCTGGACTACAGAATGAGACCCCATTTCAAAACAAAAAAAGCCCAAAGATGGTAACTTTTATGCTTCGTGTGTTTTATCACAAGAAACCACACAGGGATCTCTTTGAGCTTATGGTAACCTTGCGCTCTGTCACGCATTGTGCTGAGGTGACTTTACTTGTTCTACATTATTCTTCACGCAGCCTGCAAAGCTTTGCATTAGCTTCACCTTTTTTTTAAGACACAGCTAAAGTCTACTTTATTTTTATAGGTAAACATAATTATGCCAGCACATAAAATATTTACCTACAAAAGGTAATACATTTATTGATAAAATGCAACCTGAGAAATATCTATTTCACATTTGTCTTGCGTAGTTTTTGTTTGTTTGTTTGTTTCATTAAGATAGCAACCAGGTCTCTCTGTAAATCATAGCACAAGAGGAAACCATAAGGGTCTCCCCCACTCTGGCCACAGGTTTCCTGTGGCATCAAATCCCATGATTGATTTTTTTGCCTTTTCTCCTTGAAATTTCACTGTGCTGTGATCACCCTGCAGTAAGAAGTATCTGTGGTAAAAGCAAACTTCATGCTTTTTTTTTTGTCTTAACCCTAGCTAACCTATGTAAAGCCTCTAGGCCGCAAATTAATACTTCTGTGTTCTTGGCATCGATTCCTCCCAGGTAATCATTATGCTATCTATCCTGCCTTCCTTGTTTAGCCCCCTGCCGATGCTTATTCAAGCTGACGTCCCTGTCAATTTTCTTTATAACAAGTCTCTGTAATCTACCTCTTCGTTAATTATACCATTGCACTTTTCAGAGTTCTAATTTATTCTCTCTTCCTGATCCTGAAGAGCCCTGAACATTTTCTTTCCTATTTCAGAGGTGGAAGCGAAAAATGCGTTTCTGAGTTAGAGAACAATCGTTGGTTGACCCTGAGCTTCCCTACAGTGCGTACATAAAAAAAGTTGGGGCTCCTCCAGTTAAGCATTCTGTAGTCGTGTTTCACATTGAAAAAGAAAATGCACACGTGACAGAAGCTGCAGCAACCACTGTGTTTTCGATGCTAATGTATAGATACCTTAAAAATAGGAGTGCACATGTGTGAGCGCATATATTATCTGTTCAGTGGCCAGAAAATATTTATGTAGCATGTCACTACTTTAGGCAATCTTCTAACCCCCAAGTCACTTTCTTCCCACCTTCCAAAAGTGCTGCGATCCACAACTTAGGAGAAATGCTGTATAGACTAACTTCAGACTCCAAGAAAATTGTGCTGAAGTAACGCAGAGAGCAGATTAAATGACCTATGCTAAACACCTCCAACAAAGGAACTTCCATGGGCTTACATTTCCCGTTCCACAAGTGAACACTGCAGCCCTTTCTAACTCTGCCCTTGTAGGCTTCCTGCCAGTTGCAGACATCTGCTTCAGCCAAATGGAGGAACTCCGATTTTCATTTCTCCAAGCCCACTGCTTCTCTGTCAGCCAATACAAGCAGTCATTTCAAGGAGGCCTGTGAGACTAACCCTCATGTTGCAGAGGTGAACAGCAGGAAGCTAGTTATGGGGATAAGAATGTAGACACGAGGCCTCAAATCAAATGCTAATCATTATCACTTCACATGTTGATGTTGGCCAAGTGTGCTCAGACTCGCTAAATTTCTGCAACCTTGTTTGACACTTGAAAGCTGAAGTCGTTGACAAATTGCTATGGAGCTTAACTAATTAGATTCTTGGCTCTGAACTTAAGGCTGCAAAGCTGGAGAATGCTTGTCCTCCTCTTTTTTTTTTAAATATTTTATTTATTTATTTATCATGTATACAATATTCTGTCTGTGTGTATGCCTGCAGCCCGGAAGAGGGCACCAGACCTCTTTACAGATGGTTGTGAGCCACCATGTGGTTGCCAGGAATTGAACTCAGGACCTTTGGAAGAGCAGGCAATGCTCTTAACCACTGAGCTATCTCTCCAGCCCCCCTCCTCTTTTTTAAAAAATTTATTTATTTATTAAAGATTTCTGTCTCTTCCCCGCCACTGCCTCCCATTTCCCTCCCCCTCCCCCAATCAAGTCCCCCTCCCTCGTCAGCCTGAAGAGCAATCAGGGTTCCCTGACCTGTGGAAAGTCCAAGGACCACCCCCCTCCATCCACGTCTAGTAAGGTGAGCATCCAAACTGCCTAGGCTCCCACAAAGCCAGTGTGTGCAGTAGGATCAGAAACCCATTGCCATTGTTCTTGAGTTCTCAGTAGTCCTCATTGTCCGCTATGTTCAGCGAGTCCGGTTTTATCCCAGGCTTTTTCAGACCCAGGCCAGCTGGCCTTGGTGAGTTCCCTATAGAACATCCCCATTGTCTCAGTGTGTGGGTGCACCCCTTGCAGTCCTGGGTTTCTTGCTCGTGCTCTCTCTCCTTCTGCTCCTGATTTGGACCTTGAGATTTCAGTCCGGTGCTCCAATGTGGGTCTCTCTGTCTCTCTCTCCTTTCATCACCTGATGAAGGTTAATATTCAGGAAGATGCCTATATGTTTTTCTTTGGGTTCTCCTTCTTATTTAGCTTCTCCAGGATCACTAATTATAGGCTCAATGTCCTTTATTTATGGCTAGAAACCAAATATGAGCGAGTACATCCCATGTTCCTATTTTGGGTCTGGCTTACCTCACTCAGGATAACGATTTCTATTTCCATCCATTTGCATGCAAAATTCAAGAAGTCCTTGTTTTTTACTGCTGAGTAGTACTCTAATATGTATATATTCCATACTTTCTTCAACCATTCTTCCATTGAAGGGCATCTAAGTTGTTTCCAGGTTCTGGCTATCACAAACAATGCTGCTATGAACATAGTAGAGCATATACTTTTGTTGTATGATAAGGCCTCTCTTGGGTATATTCCCAAGAGTGGTATTGCTGGGTCCAGGGCTAGGTTGATCCTGAATTTCCTGAGAAACCACCACACTGCTTTCCAAAGTGGTTGCACAAGTTTGCATTCCCACCAGCAATGGATGAGTGTACCCCAGTGATGTGGGAGTGTCATATATCAATCTGTTGATTTCATTGGTTAAGCAATAAAGAAATTGCTTGGCCCTCATAGGTTAAAACATAGGTGGGTGAAGTAAACAGAATAGAATACTGGGAGGAAGAGGAAGAGAGCTCAGAGACGCCATGCTTCCCGCGCCTGGGCAGATACACGTGATGAAGCTCCGATCCAGGATGGACGCAGGCTAGAATCTTCCTGGTAAGTGCACCTAGCAGTGCTATGAAGATGATTAGAAATGGGCTAAATTAATATGTGAGAATTAGCCTAGAAGAAGCTAGATAGAAATGGGCCAAGCAGTGTTTAAATGAATACAGTTTGTGTGTTGTTACATCGGGCATAAGCTAGCAGGCAGTTAGGGTGCTGGGGACACAGCCCTGCCACTCCAATTACAACACCCCTTTCTCCACAACCTCTCCAGCAAAGGCTATCATTGGTGTTTTTGATTTTAGCCATTCTGACAGGTGTAAGAGGGTATCTTAAAGTTGTCTTGATTTGCATTTCCCTGATCGCTAAGGAAGTTGAGCATGACCTTAAGTGTCTTTTGGCCATTTGAACTTCTTCTGTTGAGAGTTCTCTGTTCAGCTCAGTGCCCCATTTTATAATTGGGTTGATTAGCCTTTTACGGTCTAGTTTCTTGAGTTCTTTATATATTTTGGAGATCAGACCTTTGTCAGTTGCGGGGTTGGTGAAGATCTTCTCCCAGTCAGTGGGTTGCCTTTCTGTCTTAGTGACAGTGTCCTTTGCTTTACAGAAGCTTCTCAGTCTCAGGAGGTTGTCCTCCTCTTTAAAATCATCAATAAAATTGCTAAAGAAGTTTTGTTCCATGCACACAACTTGGTGAATAACTACTCAAGCTAAAACAAAGTGTGTAGATGCTAATAAATGCATTTACTTTTCAATGTTCTTTCTTGAGATTTTTTCTTACTTATGTGCTTTCATGAAGAAAATATTAAGATCCTGAATTACCCATGACATAACCACACTCCTAGGCCTACCTCAGTATAAGTAGCTGTTGCACAAGCCAAGATGGTAAGTGACCCAGAACCCCACTCACTATCTATAATATTCCCACACTCTAAGAAGGCCTAGTTTGGATTCAACAGCCCATGTAGTAGGTGAGTGCCCCAAAATCTCACCCAACAATGTTGTCTCCACACATCTATACTATCTTAGTTAGTATTCTATTGCTGTGAAGAGACTCTGTGACCATGGCAACTCTTATAAAAGAAATCAGTTAATTGGGACTTGCTCATTTTCAGAGGTCTATTGTCATCATGGCAGGGAGCATGGAGACATGCAAGAAGACATGGTGAAGGAAAGGAGCTGAAAGTTTTATATTTGGATCCACAACAGGCAACAAGAAGATTCAGTCACTGGGCCTGGCTTGTGCTTTTGAAACCTCGAAGTCCACCCCAAGTGACACACTGCCTCCAACAAGGCCACACCTCCTAGTCTTTCAAAATAGTGCCATTCCCTAAGCTTTCAAATATGTGAACCTATTTGGGGGCATTCCTATTCAAACCATCACATAGACTTAATTCAGGTTCCACAAATCAAACTGGCGAGCACCACAGATCCTTACCTGCTCCTCACATATTCTTACTCAGCACAGCTTCCAGCTTTGTACCAGCCCAGGAAGAGCCACGCACACATGAAGGTTCTATGGTGATATTCAAGGCCTTGTCCCGTAGTCAGACTGATGACTATCTAGAAGTGTTTCTTAATGAAAAGAACTTCATGAACCTCAGGACATAGAACAAAAAAAGTATCATAAATGTGATTAAAGAATCCAAAGAGTTTGGCAAGAGATTTGGCTCTAGAGAGAATCCCAGGTGTCCAAGGGGATGTCCCCTGCTAGGTCCTTGGACAGCAGAGGAGAGGATGCCCGAACTGGCCTTGTCCCATAGTCACACTGATGACTATCTTGAATATCACCATAGAACCTTCGTCCAGCGATGGATGTAGATAGAGACAGAGACCCACATCAGAGCACTGGACTGAGCTCCCAAGGTCCAGTTGAAGAGCAGAAGGAGGGAGAAGATGAGCAAGGAAGTCAGGACCACGAAGGGTTGGTCCACCAACTGAGACAGTGTGCCTGATCTAATGGGAGCTCACCAAATCCAGCTGGACTGGGACCAAATGAGCATGTGATCAAACTGGACTCTCTGAATGTGGCTGACAATGGGGGCTGACTGAGAAGCCATTGATAAAGGCATTGGGACTTGTTTCTACTGCATGTGCTGGCTTTTCGGGACCCGAGTCTATTTGGATGCACACCTTCCTAGGTCTGGATGGAGGGGGGAGGGCCTTGGACTTCTCACAGGGCAGAGAATACTGCTCTCTCTTAAGACTGGAGGGGGAGGGGGGAAGGTGAGTGGGGCAGCGGGAGGGGAATGGGAGGAGTGGAGGAAGTGGAAATTTTTGAATGGAAAAATAAAAATATAAAAAAATAAAATATCTCCAAAAAAGTGAAAAAAAACAGTAAAAGAAGAGCAATGCCTCCTGAGAAAGGGAGAATCTGTTCTATCCAGGGACATGTTCCTTGAAAGCTTATCTAAGTCCAAGTGATCACAAGTGATCAGTCCTAAAGACATGTACATACAAGTAACATTGAATGGACTCAGTATGGGTGTGTGTGTATGTCTGTAAATGTATACATATATGTGTAACAATAACAATAGAAGAAGGGTCAGGAATCTAAAAGGGAGCAGGGAAGTTGGAAGGGACAGAAGGAGGGGTAGAAATT
The DNA here is from genome assembly GCF_018167655.1 of Microtus oregoni. Lineage (NCBI taxonomy): Eukaryota > Metazoa > Chordata > Mammalia > Rodentia > Cricetidae > Microtus > Microtus oregoni. The sequence goes on along the minus strand of NW_024543873.1, from coordinate 4,631,744 downwards.
ATATAAATACAGTACTCATAGATGAAATTCTCAAAAATAAAAAGGTTTAAGTTAAAATATTGTATTACTATGCATATATCAAAATACCATAATACAGCTTCTTATACCACATAATTAGTATATGCTGAAAAACCCCAATGCTATGTTGCTATATTTTTTGGCACAGCAAAATTTGTAGCTGACAGGAAGTATCATGAAAATAGCAATCAGACATTAACTGAATATATAACACTCTCCATGTTTGAGCCTCATTTCTAGCATGTGGGATGGGGGAGGGGCGATAAGCAGCATGTCGTGAAGGGCTTTTGCAACTCTTCATTCTCAGAGTATGTGTGCAGTTCAAGTTAATGGCATTAGTTTTGGAAAATCCATGACACATATGCAAAAACATGCCTTATGCTTAAAACAATTATACAGTTCTCTTCATCAATTTTTTGTGAAATATTTGTTTAACTGTGCAAACATGTATTGCATTTGTTTAACTATGTAAAGATGTGTTGCTGTTTCATCTTGCCTATCTAAGGCACCTGATTGTTCTAACAACAACAACAGGAAAAAAAAAACCCTGAATGGTCAATAGTGAGGGAAGAGGTATAGGTGGAACTTCCCAGCAGGGAGAGTAAATAGGAGGAGGAATTTAGGCTTGAAAAAAAATGGATAAAGAAAAGGGAACAGACAGGGATATGCCAGAGGCCAGCCAGACATACTGGCTTGTTGACAGCCCAAAGAAAATGCCAGCTGCAAGCAAGTAACTGTCAATTCATATTTTAAAATTGGCACCTATAAAACAATGACTTTCAAGCTAATAAAAATTGAACTTAAAAAATAAAATAAAACCTGACACTATTCCTGAGTCTCTAACACCATTCTCCACCTGAAACAAGTAGGGTGACATAGAAAGCTGGTTGAATTCCAAGGGCAAGGAAGGTACCAGATGAGCCTGGAAGAATAGCTCATACTACAAAGCAATGAAGAGTTTGAAAACATTGGATCTGGCTTGAAGGTACTCCCACTCAAAAAATCTGTGGAATCTTGGCATCAAAATAAATAATAATTACAAAATATTGTGCGGAAAGTGGCAAATCTGGAGCTCATATCAATTATAAACAACAAGAGGGAAGGAAAAGTGCTAGATTATAATGCATTTCTAAATGCTGCCTGGCTAATGTAAGGGAGGTTATTGATAATGTAAATCACAAAACAATCCCACACAGTTCAGAATTATGAATAATAAAAGGGTTATTTACTTAAGGGGAAAACTTACACTATCTTAGATAACAGTTCTCTGTGCAAACAGAAACAGAGTCTAGCAGTCGGAAGCAGGAGCCAGAAGCAAGAGAGCAGGCTCACGTTTACAACTGTTTTACAGTATCAGAGACCAGACCCAAGTGAGCTGGTATCTTAAAGGCTATTGGCTGAAGGAGCAGAATGTGCTCCTGCAGCACCTCCCCCTTTGTTTAAATAAGAGAGCTCCAAACCCAATACAAAACTATATACACTAGGAACAGATATCAATATAATTAGAATTACAACCAGCATAAACAATATTAAGCAAGGAACATATGCTAAATGTTTTAATAAACACTCTATCCTATGGAGTATAGGAAATGGCTTGGCTAGATCACGAGTACAGTAACTATGACTAATCTTCAACCCCATCGAAGGCCTGAGAAGGGAGATAATATTACTTGAGCAGGCAGAAAGTACAGTCAATTAGCTTCCAAAGTGAGCAATATATGACGGTGACAATTAGCTACCTGAGAAATCACGCAAAGTCTCATTTTGCAACATCGTAGCAACCAACTTTGGCTAAGGCCTAGTGTAACTGACAGACCATTTTCAGAGGCAGGAAAATTTTCAAAACCATCTTACCGTGTCTTGGCAAGATTTGACAGTCCTGCTTATCCATTTCCAGATACCATGTAACTTGTCAGTGGTTGAGGCATTGTCAGTTCCTTGCCCAAAGGCCAGTTGCACCAAGAAGAAAACAAATTCCAAGTGGAGTGTCTTCAATGCACAATATTCTCTTTGGAATAGATTGGTGCTGTCAGAAGCAATTGTGTCTCAGGTCAACAGAACCCTAAGTTATTTTAATGCCATGTTCCACAGATCCTTGAAGTGGTTGAAGATTACATATGTAGGCAGAATAAAATCTCTATGTATCTAAATAACCTAATTGATCTGACTGTATGTACAACAAAAATGAACAACTATTGACCTATAATAATTAATACCTGTATAACTTAAAGACTAAAACTTTATGTCAGAATATTAAATAATTTGTAAATAAATGTGCAATAAATGAGGACAATGACCTCAAAATGTAAACAATCTATAAGTATTTTAATCTGAGGTAGGAGTAATATATAATGCAATATGAAAACATATCCTAAAAGTTGTATCAATATACAAAATATATACAATCAATAACATGCATATATACAATCTGACAAAATAACTTTGCATAGGTGTACAAATAATGTAAACAAAAGTAACAAATGTATTCACTCATAGGTGGTTTTTAAACATAAATCAAAGAAAACCAGCCTATAAATCACAATCCCAGAGAACTTAGACAACAATGAGGATCCTAATAGAGATATTCATAGATCTAATCTACATGGGAAATAGAAAAAGACAAGATCTCATGAGTAAATTGGGAGCATGGGGAACTTGGGAGAGGGTAGAAGGGGAGAGGAGAGTCAGGGAGGGAGCAGAGAAAAATGTAAAGCTCAATAAAAATCAATAAAAAGTAACAAATATAATTTGAACTTGTATCAATATACAAAACCTATACCAATGTAAACTATACATAAATAATAGCTCACAAATATTCACTCTATTACCCACTACTACTATCCCTTTTTTTTGAACAAACAGTTTTCACCCCAACCCTATATCTAGTACAAGTAATAATCAACAACCCATAATCAGTGTTCCAAACCCTATAGACAAACTTTTTTGGGATAGGGTAGTTGTCTTCTAGAATTGCTTCCCACTATCATGGAGGCAATGTTCTCTTAATGGGATCCTACAAAAGTAAAGTGAAGGTTAAGTTTCAAAATTACTCTCTAATATAGTTGCAAACAATTTCCAAGTAGTCAATAGGTTTTTTTAAAAAAATTTATTTATTTACTTATTTATTTATTATGTATACAATATTCTGTCTGTGGTGCAGGCCAGAAGAGGGCACCAGACCTCATTACAGATGGTTGTGAGCCACCATGTGGTTGCTGGGAATTGAACTCAGGACCCTTGGAAGAGCAGGCAATGCTCCCAACCTCTGAGCCATCTCTGCAGCCCCTGGGTTTTGGATTTTTGTTGTTGTTTCAAAGTTATTATTTAGAATTCTTGCCAGAATGTCATGAGAAGGGAGCACACGAGCCTGGGCAGGGGAGTGGGATCAGGTCTGCTAGTCTTGCACAGGTGGGAGAGCATGGTGGATTCCCGCTGCCATACACAGAGCTGTGTAGTAGATTTGTCTGTTACTGAGATAAAAAGGGTTTATGTGCTGCATGCTCATTCTTGGGCTTGGAGTGCTGAGCATGGCTCCTTCCTGGTGGTTCCAAAGCTAACACTGGTGGGGCTTCCACCATTTAAAAAGTGGAGAGAGAGGTAGAGCCAACATCCGGAGCAGTTGCAACCAAGCTGCTTACCATTTTAAAAGCTCTTCAAGCAGTAGAGAATTACAGATAATGCAATAAGGACAGATTCAGACATAAAAGAATTCTAAATGGGTCACAGTGTTGGATGAATGTACATAGGCTTGAAAGAGAAAAGGAAAAGAGTATAGAGAATTAAAAAAAGCCTTTAAAGAGACAGAGTACAGACAGTCATAGATTAAAAGGAGTAAAGAAAAATAAGCTACACAAAGAGGGAAAATACACAGAGAGCTGGGATTATGCATATTATTGTGTTTTCTTTGAATTTTTAGTGTCAAGGAGCTAAGAACAGAGAGAAATTTCATTGTATTGGCTGCTAAGCTAAACCAGCATATATGTTCTAAAGGTATCATGACTTCCAAATTTGGGCCTAAGGATATGTTGCTTTGGAAAAGAGATTCTTCTTTTGTTTTCACAGAAGATGAGACCCTGTGTATTGTTTCTAGACCAATATGGTTTGATAGACCACACCCACCAGAAAGGTTGCCCTGAACACCCTCAAAAAATTACTTTGCCGGGGGCTGGAGAGATGGCTCAGTGGTTAAGAGCATTGCCTGCTCTTCCAAAGGTCATGAGTTCAATTCCCGGCAACCACATGGTGGCTCACAACCATCTGTAATGAGGTCTGGTGCCCTCTTCTGGCCTGCAGGCATACAAGCAAAACAGAATAATGTATACCTAATAAATAAATAAATATTTAAAAAAAATTACTTTGCCCAACTGTTGACTGAGATGAACCTAGTACACAGGATACACCATGAAAGATCTGATTAACAGTGCTCCCATACAGCATGTAGCAGTTTGGAGAGAAAAAACTATGCCCATATTCCTAAATATTGTTTATAAATGTTCTTTTACATTTAAAGGGGTATATGATATAGAGAAGAATAATTTGCATTGGTATGGATTTTGTTTTATTGATATAAATTTAAGGTCAATCTTGTTTATTTCAGGGCTAAGCTAGCAGGGCGGCTGGGACCAACAAACAGGCCCTCCTCCTTGCAACAAATTGGCATGCCAACATGGGTAACTATGTCCTCATAAAAACCTAGCTGGGCGGCAGGGACAAACAAGCAGGCCCTACTCCTTGCAACAGGGATTCCCACCTACATGCTGTGAATACCATCTGTTAATAAAGAAACCGTTTTGAGCCTATAGCAGAGCAGGGCAGAACAGAGCTAGACAGGGAAAACTAAACTGAATGCTAGAAAAAAGAAGGTGGAGTCAGAGAGAAGCTATGGAGTGACTGCCAGAGACAGACATGCCAAAACTTTGCCATTAAACCACAGCCACATAGCAATACACAGATTAATGGAGAAGGGTTAAATATGTAAGAGCTAGCCAATAAGAAGCTAGAGCTGTAGGCCAAGCAGTGATTCAATTAATACAGTTTCGGTGTGGTTATTTTGAGTCTGGGAAGCTGTGAATGAACAAGGTTAGAGTTGAAAAGACAATATTTCTGGCCAGTGACACAGCTTCATATGCAAAATAACTTGTTGCCAAACCTGACAACATGAGTTACATGCTAAGGACAGACATAATAGAAGGAAAGAACTGATTTCTACAAGTTGTCCTCTGATTTGCTCATATGCACTATGGCATGCACACAGCATGAGCATACACTCAAACAGATACAATTCACTATTGCATAAGTATGAATGAGTATGCATACATGCACAAACACAAATACTAAATAAATAAAATGCTTAGTATACAAATTAATGAGATAAAAGACTATTCTTCAAGCATTGTAATAGAGATGGCATAAAATAAAATGATTTAAATGGATGTTAAATCTAGCTGGAAATTTTAATGAGAAGGATATTTACAAGGTAATAAAAATCTTTTCATAGACTGCCTATTATCAGTTGCCAGGGAAATATAACAATTACACAATGGAGAAACAGGATAACTATTATTCCAAATGATCAAAATTAACCTTACTAATGAGGAGCAGATACATAGCATGTACATTTGACTCTAGTACTCCAGGAAGCCTATCTCCCTGCCTGGGCTGCACCATTCATATTTAATCAAGAACATTTATGGAATGTCTCCACACTGTACCTTTTTCTGTTGTAAAATTTTTCTTTGTAGTATTTCCCATGTCCAATACATGGTCGAGTACTGCATTTGGCTATCATATATCTTTAACACCCTTTTATCTGGAACACTCCACAAATCTTCATTTTTTTATGGGGTTGACAATCTTAAAATTTCTTTTTAGAGGCTTCTTGAAGGTTTCTTCATGATTAGATCTGAAGATAACATTCCATAACCACTTCAATTGTTTTGCCTGCTTGATTATTTTGTTTTTGAGTTCTTTATATATGGAGGACACATGGCTTTTATGTGGATGCAAGTATTTTATATGATTTCAAAATATGTCCTCCTGTCTTGTTATCTATGGCTTTCCTTTTTATTCTCTTCAAAAGAATAAACTTTTCTGACCAATGAAATGTAATATTTCGATACTTTATAAATTGTACTTTTAGGGCTAGCATCTAAGAAATCTGTGAGTACTTAGAGTTTTCTTTTTATCTTTTCTTTTTGGAAATGATTTAGAGGAGACAGAAATTCTGTACAAATAACGATAGTGCAAAACTACATAACATCCATATATTTTACTTCTTATCACTTTAACCCTTTGCTGTATTTATTTCTCTTTCTCTAAGCATTTCAACTATTTAAGAGCAAGTTATATACATGACTAAATTGCCCTAAATGTTGTAGTTTATCACTGTGAATTTATTAAGCTGATTAATTCAACTTAAAAACGTAGAGAACAGGCACTGAAAATGCTTTCATACCATATAAAGCACTTGCATTCACATAAAATACATGTATTTGTAACATGTAAAGAACTCTCAAAATTAAATAACAAAAAGCAAAACACAAAAATGGTTTTAAAAAACTATGAACTAGATACTTGGTTAAAGAATGTACAGAAAATCAGTACATGAGAAGATGACCAATCTTACTGATCACTAAGGAAGTATACTTTTAATTTTAACTGATATCTCCATGTCTTCTTTCCCCCTACTTTCCAAAGCCTCTAGTACATAGACTCTACCTTCAACTTCCATGAGAGTAACTGTTTTATTGCAGTGATGGATACTGAAGAGAGGCCTTGTACAAGCTAGGCAGGTTCTTTACCAATGATCTACAATCCAAGACCCTGTTATCAACTGGTTTTTTGATTGTTTTTATTCCACTGGTTTAAAATCATTTCATATTTTTCTTCTTGTGTCTGACTTTACTCCAGACCCATCCATTTTGTGGCAAGTTTAAATGACAGTAAGCTATTTTTTGCAACAATAACAAGATAATGTAAAAGAATGACTATATCAAGTGTTTGCAAGAATGTAGGAGAGCAGGAACTGATGCATACTGCTGGTGGTATAAAATTATATAAATGCTCTAAAAAATGTCTTGATGGTTACTACACTCTGCTACTCCACTTCCAGATACTAACACAAGAGAAATGAAGGCATATTTCCAAACAGAGACCTGCATAAGAATGTTCAGAGTTGCTTTGTTTACATAGTGAAAACCTAGAAACTACCCAAATGTCCACAGCTAGATGGACAAATAAACAAATTTTGCTGTAAATCTATTCAAGTCCTAAAATTAACTATTAATACAGGCCCATGCTTTAATAATTTTGAATCCTAATAAGTAAAAATGAATTGAAAGAGGTACAAATCAATCAGAAGATCGATTGTCTTGGGTAGGAAAAGAGGAACAAAAGGAAAGGGTTTAATAGCACAGGAAGTAACTTTGAGGTGTGAACAATATCTAATATTATCATAATTGTGATTGTGAGTATGTATCTATTCCAGAACTTGCCTGTTGCATGGAGGGGACTCTTGTTTTTCCAGGCTGCCCCAAACCAAAATAACCACACAGAAACTATATTAATTAAATCACTGTGTGGCCCATCAGGTCTAGCTTCTTATCGGCTAACTCTTACATTTTAATTTAACCCATTTCTATTACTCTGTATATTGCCTGGTGCCAGTGTCTTACCAGCCAAGACCTGGCATGTCTGACTCTGGTGGTTGTTCCATAGCATTTCCCTGACTCTGCCCTTCTTTCTCTCAGAATTCAGTTCAGTCCTCCCCACCCACCTAAGTTCTGCCCTATTTCAGGCCAAGTCAGTTTCTTTATTCATTAATGGTAATCACAGCACACAGAGGAGACTCCCACATCACTTGCCAGATTGTAAGTTCACTATACAATCAGAGTATTCGGAGTATTGATTAGCTGTAGAAGAATTTATAGCTACTAGATCTCAACTAGGTTGTTTTAAAGGTGGCTAGCACAGTGACTGGTATACAGCAAGCATTCAGTACTGTAGGCTGTTGTCATGGGTTTCCTCTGCTGACTCCACCCCCACTATCCAGTACATAGTACTTCAAAAGAGCACCGTTTTCACTGTAGCCATTTTCCTCCCATAGTCTGAGGACAAAAATAGAAAAGACAAAATATATACACACATGCACATATAGATGCACACACACACACACACACACACACACACACACACACAAGCATGATGGGATGGCAAATGCCTGTACTCCAGCTACTCTTCAGGGTGAGATGAGGGAATTATGACTATTCTGGATGACATTGGGAGAGTCTATTAAGAAACATTGCCAACAATTTTCCTGTTTTTCAAGATAATAAATGGATAGATAATATAGATAGGTGGCAGGCATATGACAGATAAATGTGTAGATAGACTCCTTCCACTGTTTCTTTACTCCTCTTTCCTCTCCTAATTCCTTTCCTGTTCTTGTATTTCCTCCTATTTCTTCTTTTGACAAGTAGGTTTGTAAAATTTTAGTGAAGAAAAAACAGCCAGCATATCTTCATATCTTAGAGTTCACCTTTCTTGTTACTTTTTATGTTTAAGTTACCTTTCTATGTTTAAATGTCTTCTACAGATAATAGGCTTTTTGATGCTAGTAGACTATTTCAAAAGACAAAGAGAGCAAGGCAGAGAGGCACAGCCCTCTCATTTCAGCACTTGGGAGACTGAGGTCTAAGCATGTCAAGTTCAAGGTCAGCCTAGACTACCTAGTGAGATCCTGTCTCAAAACAAAACCTATAGCCATACTGATGAATATTTTGCATATCACCTTAGAACCTTCATCTGGCGATGGATCGAGACAGAGACAGAGACCCAAACTGGAGCACCAGACTGAGCTCTTAGGATCCAAATGAGGAACAGAAGGAGGGAGAAGATGAGCAAGGAAGTCAGGACCACGAGGGGTGCACCCACCCACTGTGACAGTGGAACTGATCTATTGGGAGCTCACTAAGGCCAGCGGGACTGGGACTGAATAAGCATGGGATGAAACCGGACTTTCTGCACGTGGCGGACAATGAAGGCTGAAGAGAAGCCAAGGACAATGGCACGGGGTTTTGATCCTACTACATGAACTGGCTTTGTGGGAGCCTAGCCTGTTTGGATGCTCACCTTCCTTGTCCTGGATAGAAGTGGGAGGACCTTGGACCTCCCGCAGGGCAGGGAATCTGGACTGCTCTTCATTCTCGAGAGGGAGGGGGAATGGAGTGGGGGGGGAGAGGGATAGGGGAGTGGGTGGAGGGGGCGATGTGTGCGAGGAGGGGGAGGGAAATGGGAAACGGGGAGGAGGCGGAAATATTTTTTTTTGCAACAACTAAAAAAAATAAAATAAAATAAAATGAAAAAAAAATGAGATCTTGTCTGGGAGCATGGGGACCATGGGAGAGGGTTGAAGGGGAGGGGAGAGGCAGGGAGGGAATCAGAGAAAAATGTATAGCTCAATAAAATCAATAAAAAAAGAGAGCTAGTTCCTGGAAAACCTCCCCAAAAAAGTGGAATAAAAACCTCTGAAGGTCCCTTCTTCCTGAAAAAACAAACAAGCAAAATGACAAAAAGGATTGAAACCAGACACACAGTATGGTGGTAAGGTTCTTGGGGTGTCAGAATAAGGCCAAAGCATCCTATTCAGTGTGGCAATAGGTAATAATTATGATAGAAATAATACAAAAGCAAATGAAGAAAAGAAAGTAGAAAGAAAGAAATAGGACCAGCATTTCACTTAAGCACGTCTCCTAAGTTTGCTTTTCAACTCCGAAACCCAGAAAGCCTCGGGTGAGTTCACTTTCAGAGACATATGCTACACTGGCAGGTGCCACCAACAGGGCAGTGACCTCCATGATAGATGCAGTACTGAAGAGACACAAATCTGTCTCCAGATTTGTGAAGGGGTCCATAAATGTCACCTGATCTAATGGGCTCTTATCAGAATGAAGAGAACTAAAAAGTTCGTGGAATCTAGCCATGAAAAATGTCGACTTTGTCGCCAGTGCAATTACATTGAGCTTAGTTTAACTGCCTGTCACATCATTGCTATTGTGAGAACAGCCAAGAAAGCAAAACAAAGCAAGAAAATAAATACATGCAAACATGGGAGAAAGAGAAATACAGTAACCAGGTAATTTATTTTCACAGTAACAAGACTTTGAAGGTCTCAATTGTAAATACAACACTTAAGATTCCAAAAGAAACAGGCAACAGGCAACATATTCTTTTTTACAGATGCAAAAATCTTTGTGATCATCTGAGAAAATAAAAGCTTTTTTAAAGTCTGCTGTGAGGCCTGAAAATAAAGGCAGAAATGTGATTTATAAGGAAAAGTATTTGCCTTTGACAATGTTTTTTTACATTGATTGATTAGGGCAGTATTACAAACTCTCTCTCTCTCTCTCTCTCTCTCTCTCTCTGTGTGTGTGTGTGTGTGTGTGTGTGTGTGTGTGTGTGTGTGTAGATCAAGGAGCAATAGGCCTATCATTTGGGTCTCTCAGATTGAACTCGGGTCATCAGACTTGGTAGCAGGTACTTTTACCAACTGAACTATTTCTTCATCTCCTTGCTAGATTTGTTTAAAACTGATAAAATGTTCATCAACTTTTTTATTTTATTTTTTGAAAGACAGGGTCCCACTGTATATAATTGGCTGTCCTGGACCTCACTATATAGACCAGACTGGTCTGGAATTTACAGAGATCCTCCCTGCATGCTGAGAAAGGCATGTGCTACTACCATGCCTGGTACCACTCATTAACTTTTGAAAAGCCAATGATCACATCAAGACGCTAGAAGAGTGGAGCCCTTTAAAGGTCTTTTCTCATCAGTTTCCACTCCTTTGGGTTTCTCTCTAACTGTTACCACATGAACATGCTTCTATTTTTTGTCAGTCTTCATTCTAGAATCATCTTTTCTTATCCTTCCTTCCTTGTTTGCCTACCACCTGTGAATTAACTATAATGGTGCGCAGGGATGTTTTGAAAAAGAATATTTGAAGGGTTGTAGATTTAGCTAAGTTAGAGTGTTTACTTGGTATGCCCAAGGGACTGGGTTCCATTCTTAGTGCCACATAAACTGGGCATGCTGCCATTTTCTTGTAATCCCCACACTGAGAAAAGAGATGGAGACAGAGTGTCACAAGTTCAAGACTATCTTCACCTACATATCATGCTTGAGGCCAACATGGGATCATGAGATGCCATCTCAAAACCAGCAAAAACAACAAAATCAAAACAATTTCAAAATAGAATATTTGGTGGTAACTAAATTTTTAGTGCATAACATTTCATGTAAAGTTGGAATAACATAGTATAAAGTTTTGTTACCTCCTTTTCTCCTCTTAATAAATCACAAATACTAAAAACACAAGACTCACAAATTCTACATCTGTTCCTTCTGAGAGAGAGAAAATGCTTTTTTCCATATATAACCTTGATTTTTATCTCTTTGATGGGTTGCTGACTAGAAGCAAGCATTTTCCATCCTTGATGTATATAGCTAGACCTAGACAGTAACATATACCTATACAGCAAGATGAAGAGTCAACAGGAAGCCAGGAAAACTTCTGGCCCATTTCCCCATTGTGAGCATTGTTTCTTTATTAAACTCCTGCCTTCAACATACTTCCTGAGCAATGGAAGAAAAATGCTCTCGTTGCCCCTGTCAGGGAACATCATCATTACCTCGTTTGGTGGGAGGGATTTGGCTCCTGCTTGACCACATAAAGCTTCGGCAATATAGGAAGATGAAGCTTTTCATTGTTTCCCTGATCGTCTTTCCACCTAATCCTCTGACTCCCCCACATCCTGTTGCTGTCTTGCCAGCAATTCCATAGGTCCAGGAATTTACTGCATTTCCACCGGCCATGTGCTTGTTTAGGCGGGGAAGGAAATGTCATACAGGGCTTTGTGAGCAGGAGATACCCAGCTGAAACTGAACATGTCCACAAACAACATTTTATATTTGATGGATGTCTCCTCTACGCCCAGCTTCCTTCCTTTCTTAAGACTGTGGCCTACAGATTTGACTCACGATTGTCACACAGCCAGTGTTCTTAGATTTGACTGATGGCTATGAAGCTTAGAATCAGCCTGTGTCTGCTACTGCTCCATTTGAACTCTCCTACTCTGGGAACCAAGTAAAATGCAGTATCATCAATGAAAGCCCAGGGATTCAACCACCAGAGAATTTTGAGGTTAGCTAAGACATTATTTTGGTTGCTGGGCGATGTTGTCAAGAGGTCATGGAACAACCATAGAACAATCAGTGGAATGTTTCTAAAGATAAGGATAAAAGATGTCTTGGATATTGGTCCCAGCTTCTGGTCCTCAACCATTGATCAGTTTTCCTGGCATCCAGTTTGTTATTCGTCTTTCTAGTCTTATCATTCTTTGTCTTGATATCCTTGTTAGTCATCTGGCCTTGTTATAAAAATCAATGCTGGAAAATGTTTGCTTCTGGCCATCAACCCATAAGGGAGGGACGAATCTAAAAACTTCGACAAACCCTTTCTTCCTTAATTTTTTCTCAGGGTATTTTTTTTTTATCATGGCAGCAGAAAAGAAACAAACACACAGACTCTAGATGACTTAAATAGTAAATTAATCAGGATGAAAACGAAATGGTTCATGGTATGAATGTGGAACTAAACTTAGAATGCCATTCTTCCCTCAATATGGATAAACTTTGGCATTTCATCAGTTTGCACTATGGCCTCTTCTAATGACCTCTTTCTTTGGGCCTGGGTTTCTTTTTCTACCTAGCTGCTGAGACAGTGGGTTGTATCCCTAAGCTGCGCACCCCTTCCCAGACTCCTTTATGCCGGAGTTTGAGACTTCTTGATGAGCTCATATCACTGGCTCGCAAACCAGAACCAGTGTTTGAAAGGCTTGGATGCTGCCTGCCTACAGAGGGTATTATTCTGTATGTCTGAGGTGAAGCGCAGGAAGCTGAGCTTAAATGTGTCGCTCAGGTGTTCCTGAACAAATGAGGCCACACTCTGAGAAGCAAATGTCTCACAAAACTCCCCATTCCTTCCAGTCCAATCCGACACCGGGATTGGGGGAGGGGCGTGATTTCTCAGTACTATAACTCCACTTGTCTGAAGAAGGGGGCCTGCAAGTTTAAAGAGTGCTTCCTGGGGCTTCTGGAATCCTTTTGCTCCTGAGTACGCCTATAGGAGCGGGGACATGGAGAGAGTTCCAGCGAGGTAACAGTATTACCTGCCTGTTCTGAGCAAAGCTCCCCAGCAGCAGTACAGCGTGTAATGTAAGACCAATACGTGGCCTGGTCGCTTCTAGCCGTTTCCTGTCTCTTCTTGGTCCCCAGCTGGTGACACAGATTGGAAAGGTTATGAGACATGGAGGAGATGGGCCCTGGCTAGAGGAAATACATCCCTGAGGGCGTGCTGTGAGGGTTTATAGTCTGACCTTATTTACTCTTCTCTCTGCTTCCTGACTATGGACGCAATGCGGTCAGCAGCTTCCTACACCTGCAGCCAAGCATCCCGTGCCTGTCGCCATGTCTTCCCTGCCATTGTGGGCTCTCTCCCTCCGGATCTATAAACTTCGACAAACCCTTTCTTCCTTAATTTTTTTCTCAGGGTATTTTTTATCACAGCAGCGGAAAAAAAAAAAACTAAAACACCGACTCTAGACAATTTAAATGGAAAATTAATCAGGATGAAATAGAAATGGTTCATGGAATGAATGTAGAACTAAGCTTAGTGCAAACCAGAGGCATCAAGGGGAGTCATGACGAACTTCTCATCACCCGCCCCCTTACCAACTATGAGGAACTCGGGAAAGCAGGCCCTGCATCTCGCCTGGACAGTACAGTAGAGCTGACCCTGTTGGCAGGGGCTCGGGTGAGCTGGCCTGAGAACACGAGCATGGCAAATCTGACCCTGTTCCTTATCTGCCATATGGTGGCAAGGGTGAGGGAGCTATACCCTCCCCCTGCTCCTCACTGCCTCTGGCGGTTGGGAGAGCTGGCCCTGAGGTCATCAGAGCAGGATTGCTGTCCCTGTCCCTCACTCGCTGCAGCACTCGAGAGAGCCGCCCTTGCACCTTGCATGGGTAACAGAGTAGAGCTGGCCCTGAGGGTGTAGGTGCGGGTGAGTCTATCCAGAAGGCATGAAAGCAAGGAAGCCAGCCTGCCCCTTGTTCCTTGCTGAGAGGGTGAACTATCCTGGGCAATGCCAGAGAGCTCACCCCGGTGTGGAGTCGGGAGAGCTGGCGGGCTGACCAGCCCTGTAACCCTCCCAGGCCCAGAACTGGGGTTATGAGTTGGCCTACCGCAACATCTGCCCCCACCTTCACCCTGCTGCTGGATTACATGAAGGGACCAGTCCAGTCCAGGAGACCCAAAGCTTCAGTGTGTCCACAACACAGGGCTACAGCAGGATTGTTGAATCAAGAGAAGTTCCAGTGAGGGCCCAGCATCGATACTGTAGCAGGAATCTGAGGCCTAGAACCAGGCCAACGATTCTGCGCAATGAACACTTGTTAGTAGAGGTATATAGATGAAAGGGTTTCCTGTGGGACTCTGTGACACACACTACAGCTTCCAGGAACAGATTGACTTGCCTTCTTTCTCTCTCTCTCTCTCTCTCTCTCTCCCTCCCTCCCTCCCTCCCTCCCTCTCTCTTAAATTTTATTTTTTCTTGGGGAGAGGTCTCAAGGGCATAGTGCAGATATGAAGGGATGGGCAGATGAATGGAATCGAGATGCAAGATGTGAAAGACGCAAAGAATAAATAAAAGTTTAAAAAGATCTCAGCAACTGCCACGGTATACAACTGAAAAAGGAGTACTTCGTCTGTACTAGTCTAAGCCAAATTGGTTATTATGGGTTGTATACTCACCCTTTCAGCAAATATACACCAAGATATCATAATATGGACAAAAGAAATTTTTTCATGAGAAAATCAAGGTGTTGAATACTCAAAACCCAATAGCAACTTCCTATTACAGGGGCTTACAAACTTACTACAGGAATCTAACTTAGCCTGTGTTCACTCTATGGGTGACTTCATGAACTAGAATGACCTAATTGATGCCAGAAGATATGGAGAAATAAAACAAACTCTCAGAAAGATTTTAAAATGAAAACTAATTACTATATATTGCTAAGTATGTCCCCCAAACAAAGACCACTCTTATAATCGTATGACTCATGTTAGGTGTCACTCTCACAGAATTTATATACCCTGAAAGAACAACCCTTTGCTGTGGGCAGCCTCTCTAACAGTATTTAACAATGGAGAGGGCATTCACAAGAATTGCAAGAATATTCATACATGCAGGTCTCCATCATTAGATCTTTCATCATCGCCAACCTAAATGATGAGGTGGTGGTGATGGCAGAAGTATAGTTCCAGTCTCAGAGGGTCCTGGTGGACCTATATGAAACCTCTGTAGATGTTCAGCTCGAGAAACCTCAAATATCGATGACAACCAGGAGTGATTTGCTAACAACTAACTGTCCACTTCCATGGAAAGTTTCGTAAGTGACCCCAAGTCCATACTGGCCATAGCCTTTCTATGTTGGCCATACAATCAAAATAAATACATAGGATCTGATACTGACGGCGAGATTTGGGAACCAATGATGTGAATACAATTTGTTTTATTTACCAAAGCCAGTGGGAACCACTGTTGGAGAAGATTAGTAGTGATCTATTTCAACAATGTTTTTATGCCCCATTGACAAATCTTTCAAATAGAGGAGTTAAGTATTGGGTACAGAGCCTACTGCCAGTAAACATTTAGAGCAAAATGCGCCAAATTAAAATTGTTAGTTCTATTCTTTTTCTAGGGTGATAGGGCAAAACAGATAACATGTAGGCGTCACACTTTTTCTCCCCTAGCCTGAGAAAGAACATGGAAATTTTTTATTAAATTTGCAGTTCATTCTTATGTGAAATTTTCTTTGTTTAATTAATTTGCTCTGCTGTCTCTCTTCTCCCATGAGAAAGTAAATGCCAACAGAGCATAAATTTTTGTCTCTTTTGCTCACTTCTACATCCATGATACCAAAGACAGTGCCTGGCATATGATAAGTGCTCAATGAAATTTGTTCAGTGAGCGAATAAATGAGTTAGCCTGATGGCGCAGGACTGTAATGCTAGCTACTTGAGAAGCTATAGCAGGTGAAATGTAAACACTAGGGCAGCCTAGGCTGCGGAGAGGAAGGAATAAATGAATGCAGTAGATAATTTGAAAGATTGGATGGCATTCATCATATATAAATCCAATATTTGATGGGTGATCAAGGCACAGCTTTCAAACTCAAGCTGGAGGGTTTTGATGAGGAGGCTACATTAGCTTGTATAAGGCACACTTTGAACTCATCTGACACTGGTGTGGAGTTTGTTTCATAAAAGTATCACATAATCTGGACTTCAAGAACTAGGTCCTATGACGCACGAATCACCTTAAACCTGACAAACTTTAATTAAATTTATGTATCTGCTATTTCCACAAGGGCATCTAATGATTTCAGAACATTAACAGAGATTAGTCTTGCATTAAATTTCCTTGTATTCTCTTTAACATCTTTCGTAGTGTTCTGCGTAGGAACATGAATCTGTAAATAGTGGCAGGATGAAGAAAGGAATTAAATCTATCTGGGCACTAGGTGAATTTAGATTACTGCTCTGGCAATTAAATAGAAGCGACTGAGATTCCTAGCAATGTGAGTAGTATACAGAAGTATGCAGTCTCTTGTCTTCATAACTTCCAACTGCTCCCTCCCTCTCCTCTTCCTCCCTCTCCTCTTCCTCCCTCTCCCCTTCCTCCCTTCATTACTTCCTTTCATCTTTCTTTCCTTCCTTGTAAACGAATCCAAGCATTTTGTGATATACATACTAATCCTTGATTATCTAGATGGTCCCAAATAAATCATATAAGCGCTTAAGATCAAAGAGCTTTCTTTCTTTCTTTCTTTTTTCCTTTTTTTTTTTTGGTTTTTCGAGACAGGGTTTCTCTGTGGCTTTGAAGCCTGTCCTGTAACTAGTTCTGTAGACCAGGCTGGTCTCGAACTCACAGAGATCTGCCTGCCTCTGCCTCCCAAGTGCTGGGATTAAAGGCGTGCGCCACCACTGCCCGGCTGATCAAAGAGCTTTCTAATCTGCAGAAGAGATCTCGTGGTAAAAGTTAGAGAGGTCTGATTCATAGGAGGGATTTGACACACTGTTGCTATCTTGTAGTTGGAAAAAGATTATATAGGCAAGAAATGGGGGTGAGAAACTAAGGATGACTCTTAGTTAATTAGCAGCTATGAAATGAAACTCCCGCTCTCACAGCTGCACAGAAATGAGCTCTGAGAACCATCTGGTAACATGGGGGTGGGGGTACGGTCTCCCACAAACCTCCAGAAATGAACATATCCCTGTGAACATCTGCTTCCTTCCTTGTGAAACTTTCCAGGAGAAAATTCAGCTGAGACCGTGGACTTCCAATAAGTATGTGCCATGGTAAACCATGGAGTTTGTGGTGACTTATTACATGATGATAGAAAATGTGTATAAATACGAAATCTAAAGGCTGGATGAACGGCAGCTAGGCAAAGAGCCAAAGATGAGAGGCACGAGACATACAAGTAAGTTGGTATGCAGGTAGAAATACGGAAGTGTGAGGGTTGGACAGAAGCCATTTTTACTGGATCATGATAAGAGACAGGGTCACAGACTGAGCCAGGAAGAAGAGCAGAGGCCAGGTCATGAGCCATGGTAAAAAATCTGGCCTTTTCTTTTCCCTAAAACAATGTTGATTATTAAATACTTGATTATCTAGATGTCTTTTTAGTTTTTGTTTATATGAGTGGTATCTATCAGGATTTACCGTATTTTAATTTAATGCAGAAAAACCTCTTACTCTTTGTTTTATTTTAAAATATTTTATATAGTATATATTGATCACGTTTTCTCCTCCTCCAGCTCCTCCCAGATCTTTCCAATCCCTGTACCCCCTCAACTTTATGTTTTTTGTAGTAATATTTTGTTTGTATTTTAACAAATAAAGCTTGCTTGAAGATCAGAGAAACAGTACAGTCACTAGAGAAACTGTTTACCACTACTGAATCCTTAGACCAAAAGGGCAATTTTTCCTCAGACTGCCTCCTCAGACTGCACCTCAGACTATGTTCTCAGACTGCAATGAGCTCCTGTCACCTTGTGCTTTATATTCCTCTCCCCACCCAGCCATATCACTCTTGTCTCCACCTCCCTAGTGCTGGGATTAAAGACTTGGGATCCCAAGTGTTGGGATCAAATTTGTCTGAGCTCTGTTTCTCTTATAGACAGATTCAATCTTGTGTAACTTAGGGTGATCTTGAACTCACAGAGATCCATCTAGCTCTGTCTTCTGAGTCCTGGAATTAAAGGTGTGTGCCAACACTGCCTGGCTTAGCTCTGCACTTTGATCTTCAGGCAAACTTTATTTTTTAAAACACGAATAAAATGTGACTATAGTTCTCTCTCTCTCTCTCTCTCTCTCTCTCTCTCTCTCAAAAACCCACAATAACGGAAGTACAAATTAAAACTACTTTGAGATTCCAGCTTATACCTGTCATGATTACTAAGATCAAAAACACAAGTGACAGCTCATGGTGGAGAGGATGTGGAGCAAGGAGAACACTCTTCTATTGCTGGTGGAGGTACAAATTTGCACAGCCACTTTGGGAATCAATATGGCAGTTCCTCTGGAAGATGGGAATACATATACCTCAAGATCCAGCTATGCTAGTATTGGGCATATACCCAAAGGACCCTACTCATTACTACAAAGTTGCTTGTTCATCCATGTTCACTGCTACTCTATTCATAATTGCCAGAAATTGAAAAAAAGCCTAGCTGTCCATCAACTGATGGGTGGATAATGAAAATACAGTACATGCCCACAATGGAATATTATTCAGCTATTAAGAAAATTAAATTATGAAATTTACATGTAAGTATATTGAGCTAGAAAGAAAATTCATCCTGGGTGAAGTAACTGAGAGACAAAAAGACATAGTGCATATTTTATTTTAAGCTTTGGTAGTATGTGTGCTACAAACTGAATTATCACAAATGCAAGGTACCAGGAGTGCAGAGGAGATCTACCAAGGAACTGGAAATAGAATATAGTGTTATGGACATATGGGTGGGGGGGGCAGAATAGGAGGATTAAATAGGAAGGGAGATGGGAGAGATGGGTAAAGGAGGGACTATAAAGAGGAACAACTAACATTAAAGGCCTTTTGGAAAACCATACGGAAACTTACTGCTGTAGAAGCTTCCTAAAATGTATACATTTGTGAAAAGAATCTAAATGGAGTCACAAAATAACAGGAGAGAGAATGTCCCAACTAGACATCTTAAGTCACCAGGTAAAACTTCCAGTGACAGAATGGACATATTATTGAGTTGTTGGCCAAAGTGGTCCCATGGACTGGCCCCAAGCCACACAGGCTCTTGCTAAGGATACTGGTTACTCTCTAAAAACCTGCTGCTAAGGCCTATTGCTGAAGACAACTCTTATTTATGCAATCAAACATTGAAATGTAAAGATGGTGACCAAGTAGATGCTTCACCCCTACTGACTAGTATTCCTGGTGCTAGAGTGCATTTTGAATGCTACCAGAGGAGAAAGGTAATCATCAACAAGGTCCCATCCCTAACCAAGAAGCTATTTGTAATTGACACATACTATCAAATGGAAAAACCCTTTTTCCATGGAGTATCACTGTATATATCAGCCATACATATTTAAGGACAGACCATATGTCCCAGAAATGATGGCCAGCACAAAATGAATTCCATGTTTTGTGGGCTTTTTGTTTTATTTTGAAATATTTTTTGTCTTATTGTTTTTTTTTTCTTATTTTGATTTACTAGCTTTTAAAAGACAAATTCAGGGCTAGACTGACAGCTGATTCTGTCCACAGGGCTGAGTTTAATCCTCAGCATTCACAGGAAAGAAAAAGTAGGTCATAACTAGGTATTTACAATGCCAGTGTAGGGGAGACATAGACAGGTAGTTCTCTTTGGCTCACTGGCATCCTGCACAGACAACTTGAAAATTCCTAGGCCCATAAGAGACTGTATCACAAAATAAATGTGGATGGCACATGAGCAATGAAACAAAGGCTGCCCTCTGACCTCTATACACAACTAAGCACATGGGGACTTGCATGCACACCAATGGGTACACACAAATGCTCACAGCATAGAAAAACTAAGTGCTAACATTTTCAATGAAAGCTGTTTATGTTTTCCAAACCAAAGCAGACACAGTGTGAAATTAAACATTGCTTTGTGTTTCTGCATGCCTCTAATAAATGACTGAATCTTGAAGAGCTGTATTCTTCTCTCTCTGTATTCAGTGGGTTGTAATTTTTTGTTTCAGTTCAAACAAACAAAGAAAATTAAGTTGCAGAAAGCTACAAAATTAGAAGAGGAAGAGGTCACTTAATAGATGTCTCGGGTACTCAGAAATGTTCTTGGCTGTCATACCAATATTTAAACAGAGGTGCTTTCTAAAAAGTTATGTGCAATGTTATATCTAAATTATATAATACCTAATTCTCAAAATTAATATCACCTGTGATATCCTCAGAAAAGCCCTTTGCTTGTGAGATTTGTCAGGCATGCAGTTGTGGAGGTAGGTTTCCATAACTAATTTACACTTGAGTGCACCAATATTTATCTTTGTTAAAAAAAAAATACCATCAAGTTTTTTTTTATTGAGAAAAAAAAATTTCCGCCTCCTCCCAGCCTCCCACTCCTCCCCCCTCCCCCCACTCCACTCCCCGTCCCCCCACTCCTCTCCCCCTCCCTCTCAAGTCTGAAGAGCAGTCAGGGTTCCCTGCCCTGTGGAAAGTCCAAAGTCCTCCCCCCTCCAACCTGGTCTAGGAAGGAGAACATCCAAACTGGCTAGGCTCCCACAAAGCCAGAACATGTAGTAGGATCAAAACCCAGTGCCATTGTCCTTGGCTTCTCAGCAGCCCTCATTGTCTGCCATATTCAGAGAGTCCGGTTTTATCCCCTGCTTTTTCAGTCACAGTCCAGCTGGCCTTGGTGAGCTCCCAATAGATCAGCCCCACTGTCTCCGTGGGTGGGTGCACCCCTCTTGGTCCTGACTTCCTTGCTCATCTTCTCCCTCCTTCTGTTCCTCATTGGGACTTTGGGAGCTCAGTCCAGTGCTCCAGTGTGGGTCTCTGTCTCTATCTCCATCCATCGCCAGATGAAGGTTCTATGGTGAATTGCAAAATATTCATCAGTATGGCTTTAGGATAGGATCATTTCAGGTTCCCTATCTTCAGCTGCCCCAGGAACGAACTGGGGACCTCGCCTTGGGCACCTGGAAGCCCCTCTAGGTCCAAGTCTCTTCCCAACCCTAAGATGGCTCCCTTAATTAAGATATGTGCTTCCCTGCTCCCCTATCCAACCTTCCTTTATCCCAATCATCCCGTTGCCCCAAGTTCTCCCCATCATACCTTTCTCACTTTTCTCTCCCTATCTCCCCTTACCCCCCTCACACCCCACCTTTAAAATCCCGATTTTTTGCCTGGCAATCTTGTCTACTTCCCCTACCCAGGAGGATAGCTATATGTTTTTCTTTGGGTTCACCTTCTTATTTAGCTTCTTTAGGATATCAAATTATAGACTCACTGACCTTTATTTATGGCTAGAAACCAATTATGAGTGAGTACAACCCATGTTCATCTTTTTGGGTCTGGGTTACCTCACTCAAGATAGTATTTTCTATTTCCATCCATTTGCATGCAAAATTTGAGAAGTCATTGTTTTTTACCGCTGAGTAGTACTCTAATGTGTATATATTCCACAATTTCTTCATCCATTCTTCCATTGAAGGACATCTAGGTGGTTTCCAGGTTCTGGCTATTACAAATAATGCTGCTATGAACATAGTTGAACAAATGCCCTTGTCATATGATCGGGCATCTCTTGGGTATATTCCCAAGAGTGGTATTGCTGGGTCCAGGGGTAGGTTGATCCCGAATTTCCTGAGAAAACGAAACGCTGATTTCCAAAGTGGTTGCACAAGATTGCATTCCCACCAGCAATGGATGAGTGTACCCCTTCCTCCACAACCTCTCCAGCAGAGGCTATCATTGGTGTTTTTGATTTTAGCCATCCTGAGAGGTGTAAGATGGTATCTCAAAGTTGTTTTGATTTGCATTTCCCTGATTGCTAAGGAGGCTGAGCATGACCTTAAGTGTCTTTTGGCCATTTGAAATTCTTCTGTTGAGAATTCTCTGTTCAGATCAGTGCCCCATTTTTTAATTGGGTTAATTAGCATTTTAAAGTCTAGTTTCTTGAGTTCTTTATATATTTTGGAGATCAGACCTTTGTCTGTTGCGGGGTTGGTGAAGATCTTCTCCCAGTCAGTGGGTTGCCTTTTTGTCTTAGTGACAGTGTCCTTTGCTTTACAGAAGCTTTTCAGTTTTAGTAGGTCCCATTTATTCAATGTTGCCCTTAATGTCTGTGCTGCTGGGGTTATACCTAGAAAGCGATCGCCTGTGCCCATCTGTTGTAGGGTACCTCCCAATTTCTCTTCTATCAGGTTCAGTGTGCTCTGACTGATATTGAGGTCTTTGATCCATTTGGACTTGAGTTTTGTGCATGGTGATAGATATGGGTCAATTTTCATTCTTCTACAGGTTGACATCCAGTTGTGCCAGCACCATTTGTTGAAGATGCTTTCTTTCTTCCTTTGTATACTTTTAGCTCCTTTATCAAAAAAGAGGTGTTCATAGGTTTGTGGGTTAAAATCTGGGTCTTCTATGTGATTCCATTGGTCGACTTCTCTGTTTTTATATCAATACCAAGCTGTTTTCAATACTGTAGCTCTATAATAGAGTTTGAAGTCAGGGATGGTAATGCCTCCAGAAGTTCCTTTATTATATAAGACTGTTTTGGCTATCTTGGGTTTTTTGTTTTTCCATATAAAGTTGATTATTGTCCTCTCAAGATCTGTGAAGAATTTTGATGGGATCTTGATGGGGATTGCATTGAATCTATAAATTGCCTTAGGTAGAATTGCCATTTTTACTATGTTGATCCTCCCAATCCAAGAGCAAGGGAGGTCCATCCATTTTTTGGTATCCTCTTCAATTTCTTTCTTCAATTCCTTAAAGTTCTTGTCAAATAGATCTTTCACTTCCTTGGTTAGAGTTACCTCAAGATATTTTATGCTATTTGTGGCTATCGTGAAAGGTGATGCTTCTCTGATTTCCCTCTCTGCTTCCATATCCTTTGTGTATAGGAGGGCGACTGATTTTTTGGAGTTGATCTTGTATCCTGCCACATTACTAAAGCTGTTTATCAGCTTTAGGAGTTCTTTGGTGGAGTTTTTGGGGTCGCTTATGTACACTATCATATCATCTGCAAATAATGAAAGTTTAACCTCTTCCTTCCCAATTCGAATCCCCTTGATCCCCTTATGTTGTCTTATTGCTATTTCTAAAACTTCAAGCACTATATTGAAGAGGTATAGAGAGAGTGGACAGCCTTGTCGTGTTCCTGAGTTCAGTGGGATGGCTTTGAGTTTCTCTCCATTTAATTTAATGTTAGCTGTTGGCTTGCTGTATATAGCTTTTATTATATTTAGGTATGACCCTTGTATCCCTAATCTCTCCAAGACTTTTATCATAAAGGGATGTTGAATTTTGTCAAAAGCTTTTTCAGCATCTAATGAAATGATCATATGATTTTTTTCTTTCAGTTTACTTATATGATGGATTACAATAATAGATTTTCGTATGTTGAACCAGCCCTGCGTCTCTGGGATGAAGCCTACTTGATCATAATGGATAATTTTTCTAATGTGTTCTTGGATATGGTTTGCCAGTATTTTGTTGAGTATTTTTGCATCGATGTTCATGAGTGAGATTGGCCTGTAATTCTCTTTCTTGGTTGAGTCTTTGTGTGGTTTTGGTATCAGAGTGACTATAGCTTCATAAAAGGAATTTGGCAATGACTCTTCTGTTTCTATATTGTGAAATACATTAAGGAGTATAGGTATAAGCTCTTCTTGGAAGTTCTGGTAGAATTCCGCATTGAAACCATCTGATCCTGGGCTTTTTTTGATAGGGACGTTTTTGATGACAGCTTCTAATTTTTCACGACTAACAGGTCTATTTAGATTGTTCACCTGGTCCTGGTTTAACTTTGGTATATGGTATTTATCTAAAAACGTGTCCATTTCTTTTACATTTTCCAGTTTTGTGGCATACAGGCTTTTGTAGTAAGATCTAACGATTCTTTGAATTTCCTCTGTGTCTGTGGTTATGTCCCCCTTTTCATTTCTGATCTTATTAATTTGCATATTCTCTCTGCTGTTTGATTAGTTTGGATAGGGGTTTATCAATTTTGTTGATTTTCTCTAGGAACCAGCTTTTTGTTTCATTGATTCTTTGGATTGTTTTCTGTGTTTCTATTTTGTTGATTTCCGCCCTCAGTTTGATTATTTCCAGTCTTCTACTCCTCCTAGGTGAGTCTGCTTCTTTTTTTTTCTAGAGCTTTCAGATGGGCTGTTAAGTCTCCAATGTGTGCTTTCTCTGTTTTCTTTAAGTGGGCACTTAGTGCTATGAACTTTCCTCTCAGGACTGCTTTCATTGTGTCCCATAAGTTTGAATAGGTTGTTTCTTTATTTTCATTGAATTCAAGGAAGACTTTGATTTCTTTCTTTATTTCTTCCTTGATCCAGGTGTGGTTCAGAAGTTGACTGTTCAGTTTCCATGAGTTTGTAGGCTTTCTGGGGGTAGCATTGTTGTTGAATTCTAACTTTAATCCATGGTGGTCTGATAAGATGCAGGAGGTTACGCATATTTTTTTGTAACTATGGAAGTTTGCTTTGTTACCGAGTATGTGGTCAATTTTCGAGAAGGTTCCATGAGCTGCAGAGAAGAAGGTATCTTCTTTCCTCTTTGGGTGGAATAGTCTATAGATGTCTGTTAAGTCCATTTGCTTCATTACCTCCATTAATTCTCTAATTTCTCTGTTAGGTTTCTGTCTCATTGACCTGTCCATTGGTGAGAGAGGAGTGTTGAAGTCTCCTACTATTAGTGTGTGCGGTTTGATGGCTGCCTTGAGTTTTAGTAATGTTTCTTTTACGTACGTGGGTGCTTTTATATTAGGGACATAGATATTCAGGATTGAGACTTCTTCCTGATGAATTGTTCCTGTTATGAGTATAAAATGTCCCTCTCCATCTCTTCTGATTGATTTAAGTTTGAAGTCAACTTTGTTAGAAATTAGTATGGCCACACCTGCTTGTATCTTGGGTCCATTTGCTTGATAAGCCTTTTCCCAGCCCTTTACTCTGAGTAGGTGCCTGTCTTTATGGTTGAGGTGTGTTTCTTGTAAACAGCAGAATGTTGGATCCTGTTTTCTTATCCAATCTTTTAGCCTGTGCCTTTTTATAGGTGTGTTGAGTCCATTGACATTAAGTGATATTAATGACCAGTGGTTGTTAACTCCGGTCACTTTTTTAGTAGTAGAGTTTGTGTGTTTCCCTTCTTTGGGTTGTGCTGGTGAAGGGTCTCTAGATGTTTGAGTTAATGTGGTCATTGTTGGACTCCTTGGTTGTGTGATTTTCCTTCTACTACTTTCTGTAAGGCTGGATTTGTGGCTACGTATTGTTTAAATTTGTTTTTATCTTTTAAGATTTTGTTTTCTCCATTTATAGTGAAGGAAAGCTTGGCTGGGTATAGTAGTCTGGGCTTGCATCCATGGTCTCTTAGTTTCTGAAGTACATCTATC
This sequence comes from Microtus oregoni, assembly GCF_018167655.1. Taxonomy (NCBI): domain Eukaryota; kingdom Metazoa; phylum Chordata; class Mammalia; order Rodentia; family Cricetidae; genus Microtus; species Microtus oregoni. The sequence continues at coordinate 4,605,950 of NW_024543873.1, read as the reverse complement.
CAGGACCTTCTGGCTTTCATGGTTTCCATAGAGAAGTCAGGTGTAAGTCTGATAGGTTTACCCTTATAAGTAACTTGACCCTTTTCCTTTGCAGCTCTTAATATTCTTTCTTTATTCTGTATGTTTTGTGTTTTGATTATTATATGGCGAGGAGATTTTTTTTTGGTCCAGTCTATTCAGTGTTCTGTATGCTTCTTGAACCTTCAAAGGAATATCTTTCTTTAGGCTGGGAAAGTTTTCTTCTATAATTTTATTAAATATATTTTCTGGACCGTTGAGCTGTACTTCTTCTCCTTCTTCTATCCCAATTATTCTTAGGTTTGGTCTTTTTATTGTGTCCCAGATTTCCTGAATGTTTTGTGATGAGAATTTGTTGGTTTTGCTGTTTTCTTTGATCAGTGTGTTTATTTTTTCTATGGTATCTTCAGTGTCTGACATTCTTTCTTCTACCTCTTGTAATCTGTTTTTAGTACTTGTCTCTGTAGTTCCTGTTCGTTTACCCAGATTTTCCATCTCCATCCTTCCCTCGGTTTGTGTTTTCTTCATTGCTTCCATTTCATTCTTCAAGTCTTGAACTGCTTCCCTAACCTGTTTGATTGCTTTTTCTTGTTTCTCTTGGTTTTCTTGCGTGTCTTTGAGCGATTTATTCATTTCCTCTACCTTTTTGTTTGTAATCTCTTATTGTTTATGGCAGTTTTTCACCTCCTGTTTAAGGTCCTCTATTATTTTCATATAGTTCACTTTTGAGTCGATTTCTTCTAATTCTTCTGGAGTAGGATGTATAATTCTTCTTATTTCAGGATCCCTGGATTCTGGTGGTGTCATGTTGCCTTTCAGGTTGTTGGAGGAATTCTTGCATTGGCGCCTTCCCATCTCTTCCTTCAAATGGAGCCAGGAGAGGCCTGGTGTCTTGGTCCACTCTTTGCTGTGATTGACTCTCTGGGTGTATCTCTTCAGTGTAGAAGCAGGAACCGTTCCCATCCAGATGAACTCCTCAGCACCAAAACATGGACGCCTGGTAGTCCAATGACCCGAGGACAAAAGGGGGAACTTGGGGGGCAGGCTGAGGACGAGTAGAACACAGGACACCCTGCCGCACAGGCTGAAGGTGCATGTTCTCCCTTACTGGGGTCTGATGTGGGAGTGATTTCTTATTAATAAAGAAACTGCCTAGACCCATTTGATAGGCCAACCCTTAGGTAGGCGGAGTAAACAGAATGGAACGCTGGGAGAAAGAAGCTGAGTCAGGGAGTTGCCATGATTCTCCCACTCCAGACAGACGCAGGTTAAGATCATTCCTGGTAAGCCAGCTTGTGGGCTACACAGATTAATAGAAATGGGTTAGATCAATATGTAAAAGCTAGCCAATAAGAAACTGAAACTAATGGGTCAGGCAGTGTTTAAAAGAATACAGTTTCCGTATAATTATTTCGGGTAAAGCTAGCCGGGTGGCAGGACACAGCCTCGCCGCTCCGTACCACAACAGGGGTCCTTGAGGCCTGCCCCTTAGGTAGGCTCTCACCGTTCTGGGTGGGTAGCCTTAGTGTAGGAGCAGAAAACTGTTCCTGAGCAAAGGACCTTGCAGAAAATGAAGACTTGGGGGGGGGTCATGTGTAAGAAAGACAGCCCTGCAGAAGGAGCTGAGGGAGGGGGGTTTGTGCTCTCTTCCGGGACAATCCGCCCTGGATAGCACATACTCACCCGTCCAGATGGGATTCCTCAGCAACTCTACCATCAAGTTTTATTCTGGAAATGGCAGATCACTTCTTTAATTTTTTTGGAAAATGTCTACAGAACACCCAGGCTTTCATGTAAAATATTGTTCTATGCAGAAACATGACTACATAACATATTCACAGAAGTGTGCTTCCTCAAGGCCACTGTCAGGTTTCAGTCTGCAATAGACCGTATTGAGCATTGTTCCAGCTTGACCAAACAGAATGTTAAAATGTGTGCTTAGGGCTCAAGATCTAATAAATCTGAAATGTACTGCTTTGTCAAGGACAATATTGTGTACAAATGAGCTTTTAGAAAAACTATGTATATGGTGGTAGTGATAACAATGACAAAGTAGAATGCTTGGTGTCATTGCCTTGGTTCCTGCCAAGGCATGAGTGGGGGAAAATACCAGCACATGCAAAAGGCTAAAAAAATGTCTTTTGATTATAACTGTATCTTTGAGTATTTTTATCCTTCAAGCAGATGTGCAGGAACTGGCGGCCAATCATACACTGAGAATTGTTGTTCACAACAAGGATATTAAGCAAGATAGGCATGAGCAGAATTGATTTTACTATAGAATTGCAAAGTTAGCTCAAGCACCCAAATTTATATAATAGTAGTTCATCAGAGATACAGTAACATCAGGTGCTCAGAGTCCTCGTTTTCAGTTCCTTGTGCATTTACCAAAAGCCTCCCACTATTTTTACTTGAAAAAAGGAGACAATAGAGAAAAATTAAAGTGTAGGAAGAGTTGACCCAATATAAAAACTATCTATCATGTGGTCATCCATGTCTGAGATTCCAGCAATGGGGGGGGGGGGGTGGCGGCTATACAGGAAAATAAGTATTCAAAGGCCAGTTCAGGATATGCAGTGTCATCCTTTCTCGAACAAACAAAATGAGATCTAGGATGATGACTCAGGAGCTCAAGTTCTTGCTAGTGCCATCAAGAAAGCCCAAAACCCAGAGGGAATTCTGACAATCAGAAAATAACCTGCCTGTAATCCCAACCTTGGAAGGAAAAGACAGGGGGATCCTGGCTAGTAAAACTCTCACTCTGGGCAAACTCTGTTTGATTAAGAGTGACTGAGGACAAGTCTGGAAAGCAGCCTCTCTCTGAGAGAGAGAGAGAGAGAGAGAGAGAGAGAGAGAGAGAGAGAGAGAATAAAAAACAACAGAACAAAAACAACATGAAATGTCCCTGAGGCAAGTTGAAAGGGGGGAAATTTACTAAGGAACAATCTGTAACGCAGGTGCTCTGAAGAAGGACAGAGACAAGTTAGATATAAATAGAATGAGTATTTTTTTCCTGTGAGCTTTGAAACACATTAAGAATTGAAACATGTAGAGAAAGGGGTGTCGAAAGATTTTAACCTAGAGAAAATTCTAAAGGTGGCAGGGTTGTGTATTAGAGTCGTGGAACCACGTGTGAGAACACATACAAAGACACAAAAAGTTTTGGCTCATACGCTGACAAAGGGTAAGCATTCTATGACCTTTAAGGAGCCTGATAATCTGGCGAGTCAATAACATAGAGTGTAGCTTAGGTATACAGGCCTACAATACAAGACCATTAAGGTCAAAACAAGACCTATGTCCCAGTTCAGTCAGTCAGTCAGTCAATTTACCCTGCCTCTACCTTGAGATTCTATTCAGTCCTCAACAGAATGCATATTGTGTACCTGATGCAGTGTTGAGATCTGTGGGGCTCAGGCTCAGCCCAGAGGAGTTTGACCCAGACAATCAATTGTCACCAACTGTCAAGCTGCGATGGCTCTCAAGTTTACTGTCTTATGTTGATGATGTTTAAAGATGCAGATGCAAGTGAGGGCAAGCCAAGAACAGAAGGAGATGCCCATAGTGGAAGACTTAGAGCAGTAACTAGGGAAAAACAGTTGGTTTTATTAAGATTGGCTAATTCTCTGGGCATATCACACAGACCAAATCAATTGGAGGATCCATGTTCTGTGTATGTTCCCTTGATCTAACCAGGGCTATGATCACATGTGGGGCAAGCGCTGCTTACTCAACTGAGGAGAGGGGTTGCATATTATATTTGCCTTTGTTCATTCTTTCATCATCTTAGTTTGCCAGTCTGGCCCCGGCTAGGTCTCTCAGCCTCTCACCTAGGGGAGGTCTGCCAGCTTGGTTAACTAAACCATGCTTGTTTTGTTTGGATGTTTATGTGACCTGTTTGTAGTTTATCACGGACACTTCTGGGGAGCTAACTCCCATCCCAGCTACCAAGATGTAGCTGCAGTTGTTACTTCTTACTTCATACTTAGCTCCTTGACTGTGGAGGCAATCTCAGGTGATCTCCTTCCAGGACTAGGTGGAGGTTTTGTTAAAAGCTATCATTGTGTACAGTTGATTCTGTTGTGCTCAAGTGCATTTGGTGTGAGGACATGAGAAAAGGCAATGGTGCTTTGAATGTGATCTAGAGGACACTAAGCTAGTCAGAGCCTACTGAGACTGAACTGGTTGTTTCCCGAGAGCCTTGTTCTTCCTCTAACCTGTCCAGCTTGACTATTTATATCAAGTTACAAATCCTCTTGTTGACCTTTGTCAGTGTTTCTAGACTTGTCGTTTTAACCTTAACATTCATTTTAACCCAAATAACCATTTGGATAAATCTTAATTGCTTCACTTACCTTGGAAAATAGCTACAATAAGAGTTAAAGTCTTCGAAATAAGACCTAGATTGGACCAGCACCAATACTTGGTAACAGTTAAGCCTTTGACAAACTATTTAAAATGTTTAAAACTCAGTTGTCTCATCTGTGCTATGAGTATAGTAACTATACTGATTACACACAGAGACTCTGAAGATTGTGATAAATGAGACAACGGTAGGCAGCTCATGGAAAGCCTTGGTAAGTGTACATCATTCCTATCATCTCTGGCTGAATATTACTAATTTAATTGAGTTAAAAATGGTGAAAAAGCAACTAGCACACTCATTTATTTGCTATGTTGCTAGTCACAACAGTCAAGTCATAGAAGCATTCTAAGTGCGCACCAGTGGATGAATGGGCAAAGAAAATGTGGGATATGTATACAACATAGTTCAAGTCAGTCATAGACAAAATGATGCAGTTGCAAAAAATGTTGATGGACCTGCTAAAACTAGCCAGATTCCAAAAGAGTAATATCATGTCTTCTCTCAGAGGCAGAATCTAGATTATTTTGAAGACAAGAAGGGAGAAGGGGCACTATTTAGTTAGAAATGGCTGCAGTGGGAGAGTGAGTGCAAAAAGGGTGGAGAGGCGGATCCAATCAAAGTACACTGGTTATATATACTCAACAACAATCGCAGTGGGTTTTTGATCCTACTGCACGTACTGGCTTTGGGGGAGCCTAGGCAGTTTGGATGCTCACCTTACGAGACCTGGATAGAGGTGGGAGGTCCTTGGGCTTCCCACAGGTCAGGGAACCCTGATTGCTCTTCGAGCAGATGAGGGAGGAGGACTTGATCGGGGGAGGGGGAGGGAAATAGGAAGCGGTTGCGGGGAGGAGGCAGAAATCCTTAATAAATAAATAAAAAAAATAAAAATAAAAAAACAAAGTACACTGGTTACATGCATGAAACTGTTATAATGAGCCCCATTTTACTACAAGTCTTCTGAAGTAAGTACATTGCATTTGTTGGTGAAAAATAAATTTGCACCTAGCACTTGTAAAGATATATTCAGATGCCTAATCAAAGTGACAAAATTTCATTGTTTCATGAACTTTAAGACAGCAAATAAGGTAGCCCCACTAGTCAGTCAGCAGGCAAGACTCCTGCTGGCAGGCCACTCCCCTCTCCCCCCATTGGACCCTGTAAACTACAAGTCCCACTCTGCCCCACAAACCCAACCATCCACTGCAGCATCTGTGGCTCCCAAGGCACAGACACTGCCTGCTCCAATTAGAGGAAGAGTGGCCCCCAGAGGAACAGGCACCGCTTGTACCAGTTGGAGGAAAAGATGGGTAGATGCTAGTGCAAGAACACATTCAAAAACATAAAAGCAACGTGACATCACCAGAACCTAGTCGTTCTACAAGTAACACCTGAAAGTCCCAATGCAGAAGAAGCAGAAGAAAACAACCTTAAAATAACTTTATGAAGATGATAAAGGCCCTTAAAGAGGAAATGAAAAATCCCTTTAAAAAAATCAAGGAAAAGACAACTGAAAAATTTGAAGACATTGATAAATCCCTTAAAGATAGCCAAGAAAAAAAACAAACAGGTGAAGGAAACAGTTAAAGACTTGGAAAATGAAATAGAGGCAATAAAGAAAACACAAACCACGGGAATTCTGGAAATGGAAAATCAGGGTAAATGAACAGGAAGTATAACCAGCAGAATTCAAGTGATGCAAGAATCTCCGGCATTGAAGATACAATAGAGAAAGTAGACTCATTGGTCAAAAAATACATTAAAGCCAACAAGTCATAACATGAAATATCCAGGAAATCTGGAACACAATGAAAAGACCAAGACTAAGAATAATAGAATAGAAGAAGGAGAAGAATACCAGCTAAAAGTCACAGAAAATCTATTCAACAAAATAATAGAAAAAAATTCCAAACCTAAAGAAGGAAATGCCTATGAAGATATAAGAAACTGACAGAACACTAAATAAACTGGATCAAAAAAAAACATTCCCTAAACTCTTAATAATTAAAACACTAAACACATAGAATAAAAAGTAATATTAAGAGCTGCAAAAACAAGTAGCACATGTACTCACTCATAAGTGGTTTTTAAACATAAAGCAAAGAAAACCAGCCTACAAATCACAATCCCAGAGAACTTAGACAACATGAGGACACTAAGAGAGACTTACATAGTTCTAATCTACATGGGAAATAGAAAAAGACAAGATCTCCTGAGTAAATTGGGAGCATAGGGACCTTGAGAGAGGGATGTAGGGGGAGGGGAGAGACAGGGAGGGGAGCAGAGAAAAATGTAGAGCTCAATAAAATTTATTAAAAAGATCTGCAAAGGAAAAAGGACAAGTAACATATAAAGGCGAACTCATTAGAATAACACCCAAATTCTCAATGGAGTCCCTGAAAGCCAGAAGGTCCTGGATAGATGTTATGCAGGCACTAAGAGACCATGGATGCCAGCCCAGACTACTATAACTAGAAAAGCTTTCAATCACCATAGACAGAGAAAACACCTTTAGTAATGTGGTGGGATGTAAGATTAAATAAAAAAAATCAGTAGCCCTCTTATAATCTTGTAATCTCCATCAAAATCAGAACACAATTCTTTACAGACCTAAAGAGAACAATGCTCAACTTCATATGGGAAAAAAAACAGGATATCCAAAACAATCCTGTACAATAAAAGAACTTCCATCACCATCCCTGACTACTTGAAGCTCTACTATGGACCTATAGTAATAAAAACAGCTTGGTATTGAGATGAAAACAGACATGTAGATCAATGGAATTGAAACAAGACCTTGCTATAAACCTATGCACACATTAACACCTGATTTTTTGACAAAGAAGCAAAGCCGTATAATAGGAAAAAGAAAGCATCTTCAAGAAATGCTACTGGCCTAACTAGATGTCAGCATGTAGAAGGTTGCGAATAGATCCATATCTATCACCCTACACAAAGCTCCAGTCCAAATGGATCAATAACCTCCACATAAATTCAGTTATGCAGAACCTTATAGAAATGAAAGTGGGAAGTAGTCTTGAATGCATGGGCACCAAAGATCTCTTCCTAAATACAACATCAGTAGCACAGACTTTCACAGCAACAACCAATAAAAGGCACCTCCTGAAAATGAGAAGCTTCTGTAAGGCAAAGGATCCAGTAAATAAGACAAAACAGAGTGGGAAAAGATGTTCACCAATACCACATCTGACAGAGGGCTTACGTCCAAATAATATAAAGAACTCAAAAGTTAATCCTTAGCCATCAGATAAATGCAAATCAAAACAACTCTGAGATTCCATCTGACACCTGAAAGAATGGCCAAGATTAAAAACACTGATGGCACTTATGCTGGAGAGGATGTGGAGAAAAGGAAACACTCCTGCATTGCTGGTGGGAATGCAAGCTGGATCAACCTCTTTAGATATCAGTATGGCGATTTCTTAGAAAATTAGGTAACAACCTTCAAGACCCAGCATATACTTTTGGGTATATGTCCAAAGGATGCTCAGTCATACCACAAGGACATGTGCTCAACTATGTTTATAGCAGCTCTGTTTTACACAGCAGAAAAAAAATAATGCCACCTGGAAATTTACAGGAAAATGAGCAGATCTAGAAAATATCATATTGAGTGAGGTAACCCAGACCCATAAAGACAAATATTACATGTACTCATTTATAAATGGCTTTTAGATATAAAGCAAAGAAAACCAGCCTACAATTCACAATCCCAGAGAACCTAGACAACAATGAGAAATACATAGATCTAATCTACGTGGGAAGTAGAAAAAGACAAGGTCTCCTGAGTAAATTGGGCGCATGGGGACCATGGAAGAGGGTTGAAGGTGAGGGGTGAGGAAGGGAGGGGAGCAGAGAAAAATGTAGAGCTCGATAAAAATCAATAAAAAAGAACTCAAGAAACTAGACATCAAAACACGAAATAATCCAACTAACAAATGGGGTACAGAGAATTCTTTTTTTCTTTTTTTAAAAAAATTATTCATTTATTTATTAAAAATTTCCACCTCCTCCACTCCCCCCACTCCCTCTCTCCCTCCCTCTCCAGTCCTAAGAGCAGTCAGGGTTTCCTTCCCTCTGGGAAGTCCAAGGTCCTCCCCCCTCCATCCAGGTCTAGAAAGGTGAGCATCCAAACAGACTAGTCTCCCACAAGGCCAGTCCATACAGTAGAATCAAAACTCAGTGCCATTGTTCTTGGTTTCTCAGCCAGCCCTCATTGTCAGCCATATTCAGAGAGACACTTAAGGTCATGCTCAACCTCCTTAGCGATCAGGAAAATGCAAATCAAAACAACTTTGAGATACCATCTTACACCTCTCAGGATGGCTAAAATCAAAAACACCAATGATAGCCTTTGCTGGAGAGGTTGTGGAGTAAGGGGAACACTCCTCCATTGTTGGTGGGAATGCAAACTTGTGCAACCACTTTGGAAATCAGTGTGGTGGTTTCTCAGGAAACTGGGAGTCAACCTACCTCAGGATCCAGCAATTTCACTCTTGGGAATATACCCAAGAGATGCCCAATCATACTACAAGACCAGTTGTTCAACTATGTTCATAGCAGCACTATTTGTAATAGCCAGAACCTGGAAACAACCTAGGTGCCCCTCAATAGAAGAATGGATAAAGAAGGTGTGGCACATATATACTTTAGAGTTCTACTCAGTAGTAAAAAAAAATAATATCTTGAATTTTGCATGCAAATGGATGGAAATAGAAAACATTTTACTGAGTGAGATAACCCAGAGAATTCTTAACAGAAGAATTTCAAAAGGCCAAAAGTTATTTAAGGAATTGTACACCATCCTTAGTTATCAGGAAAATGCAAATCAAAATTACTCTGAGATACTAACTTACACCTGTCAGAATGGTTAAGATGAAAAACACTGATGATAGCTTATGCTGAAGAGGATGTGGAATAAGGCGAACACTCTTCCACTGCTGGTGGGAGTGCAAAAATGTGCAGTCACTTTGGAAGTCAGTATGGCAGTTTCTCAGAAAATTGGCAATCAATCTTCCTCAAGATCCAGCAATACTACTCGTGCATATATCCAAAGAATTCTCAATCATACCACAAGGACACTTGCTAAGCTGTGTTCATAGAAGCATTATTCATAATAGGTGAAACCTGGAAAAAGTCTAGATGCCCCTCAGCTGAAGAATGGATGAAGAAAATGTGGTCCATTTACACAATGGAGTAGTACTCAGTTTTCAAAAAACAACATCGTGAAATTTGAAGGTAAATGGGGGGAACTATAAAAAAATTATCCTGAGTGAGGTAACCCATACCCCAAAAGACAAACACGGTATGTATTCATTCATAAGTGGGTACCAGATGTAAAGCAAAGGATAACCAGAGTACAATCCACAGCTCCAGAGAAGCTAGGTAACAAGGAGGACCCTAAGAGGGGCATGCATAGCTTGCCCTGGGAAGGGGAAATAGATGAGATATCCTAGGTAAACTGGGGACAGGGATGGTCGGGGGGGGGGGCAGAGAAAGTAGAAGGGAGAGGATGGGGGATAAGAACATGAGAGAAAGGAACAGTTGTGTTAGGGGAGGGACAGAGTGGGAAAACAATAAAATCCCGATAGAAGGAGCCTTTGGGGTTAGGGAGAAACCTGGTGCTAGGGAAAAATCTCAAGAATCCACAAGGATGACCCCAGCTAAGACTCCTAGCAATAGTGGAGAGGGTGCCTGAACTGGCCTTCCCCTGTAATCAGATTGGTGACTACCCTGTCATCATTGAACCTTCATCCATCTTTTACATTTAATGGGGGATATGATATAGATATGAATAATTTGCATTAGTATATATTTTGCTTTATTGATAGAGATTTAAGGTCAATTTTGTTATATGTATATTTATTTCTGATCTTTATTAAGGTATTGTGATTGTGTAGTTTACTTAAAAATGTAATGTATATAGGTTGTTAATGGATAATCAATAATAGTCAAGCTTGTAGTCATGTTAGTTAAGATTTTCTAGATGTACATAGGTATATTTTAGATAGGCATTCTTCATATTTTTCAAAGATTAGAGAATATGGCATTTTAAATGTTTTAATAACTTAGGGTTTTTCATGACAATAAGACACGTCTGCTCCTGGTAGCACCAATCTACTTCAAAAGGAAGCTGGGCATCGAAGAGGCACCTTATGGAGTTTGATAGCCATTTGGGCAAGAAACTGCTCTTGCCTGGACTGTTGCATAAACTGGACACAGAACCCGCAGAGAGAGGACTACTGAACTTGCCTAAAGGTGAGATGGTCTTTCGGGGTTCCTGATTCATGAAAGAGTCTGTAAGACATTCTTCAGGACACAGCAGAAAGTGACTGAACTGCCTTTGAAATTTCCTGCTTCATTGAAATGTCTGCTGGATACTATGGGCCTGTAGGCCAAAGATGGATGCCCCAACGGTACAAAGGAACTTTAGGTGACTGTCTAGGCAGCAAGATGTCTCTGTTATTTCTAGAGTTTTGGATTTCTTGTTTGCTTAGGTAATATTATATCCTTCTGGAGTCTTTGATGGTGTTGAATAGATAGATAGTTATAGTTTTCCTTAGTTATGATAAAGATAAAATAGATGTAAATATTGTAACTGTAATTCTTGCTTGATAACTCTTTTGTTGTATGTAATTTTGCTATGTTAAAGTGAAAGCCTTCCTTTTTTGTTTAAACAGAAAAAGGGGAAATGATGGAGGAAGGTCATTGGTTAATTAAATAAAGAAACTGCTTGCCCTGATAGGTTAGAACATAGGTGGGTGGAGTAAACAGAACAGAATCCTGGGAGGAAGAGGAAGTGAGCTGAGAGACGCCATGCTCCCCTCTCCCGAGCAGACACATAGCTCTGCTCTCTGAAGCAGACGCACGCGATGAAGCAAGCCACCAGGTCAGACATGCTGAATCTTTCCCGGTAAGACTGGTGCTACACAGTTTATTAGAAATGGGTTGATCGGGATATCAGAATTAGCCAGCAAGGGCTAGAGCTAATGGGCCAAGCAGTGTTAAAAGGAATACAATTTGTGTGTTGTTATTTTGGGGCATAAGCTAGTGAGGCGGCCGGGGTGCTGGGGACGCAGCCCCACCGCTCCTATTACAACATAAAAGTAATATTTTAAAGTTTCTATCATAGTTAAATAAAGTCCTGTATCAGGCAGCAGAATTCTGACAGATCTGATATATGAATTCTAACCATCTCACACCTTTGGTAAACCAAGATACATGACAGAGCCTTGGTTTGTTTTTCTCATCTTCATACACGGCCACCCTGCTTCTCACATGAAGGCTCACAAACACTATCACTCCAGTTCCAAAGATTACTATGCCTTTTGGTAGCTTTTGTGAACACTTGGAATGCATCCAGTACACACACATGCAGATATATTGATATCATATATATCAAATACTTATAGAAGCTTATCAAGAAACCTGAGTTTCATGAATTATCTGATTCTGTTCCTTTTTACTTTGCATTTACATCTAAATGATGATAGCTACACTTTGTCTGATTCTGCTGGCAATACTACATTCTCTCTGTGTGTCTCTGACTCTGTCTCTCTCTCATTCTCCTTGCCCGAATGATTCAGTGATCAAAGCATTACTACACGTCCTCACTGCCCCAAATGGCAGAGCAGAGGGGAAATACATCAGACTCTAATTGTGAATTGCAGAAATTCTTTTAGAGTGCTTGTTTTGTTGAAGGCATCATACTCTGAAGTGAAAACAAATCCTTTGATTTATGAGGAAGTGTCTAGTTAGAATTTTAATATGGGATTCTTCCATTTATGAATTCAGTAGTCTAATAGTGTTTAAAATATATTAGAAGGGATTTTTGCTTTATATATTCATGACGGACATTTCATCATGTGGCATTATAGAAGCAGAACATATAATCTGCAGGAATTAGAAGAAGAATGGAGATTTGCACAGTCTTATTTAGTCCCTGAAAAGTCCTCCAGACAGGCACCCATACCCTTTTCCGTATAGCTCATCTTTTTCTCTCCTCTTCAAAAAAATACTTAACAGGAACTATAGACTTACAGACTCTTAGACTAATGCCTAGTTCATTTGTAAAACACCTTTGAACATGAAATTAGGTGTGAAAGTATGAAAGGAGATGTTTTGTCAGTTGTGAGTTTATCTAATTTTATCGTCTTATCAAGATTCTATTTACAAGTCACGCTATAGCATCATCTACGTCAGTTAGCTTTGCACCTGGTGGCACAGAGTACACCTTGTGCTTCACAGGTGCCTGACGTGAAAGCGAGTCACGTGCTTTAGAATTTCCTTGGCTCGCTTTGTGCTGTGCTGTCAAACTCTAAAACAACTAATTAATCATCACTTACTTTATAGGGAAGGTTGTGTTCCATATTCACAAAGGAAAGTACATAATCCATGTCCCTGCATGACAGAACTTGCCAGAATCTCCCTTAGGCAGTTTCTACAAATAAAGTTTGCTGTTGTGTCAGCAAATGTAAAAATCTAGACTAATGAAGTGAAGGGTCAGACTTGGTTGACTCCCTATGGGAAGCCTTACCTTCTCTGAGGAGTGGATGGGGGTTTGGGGTGGGGGGATGGTAGGGGAGCATGAGGAGGGGAGGGAGTGGGAACTGGGATTGGTATGTAAAATGAGAAAAGATTGTTTTAAAATTAAAATAATCTAGACTAACAAAAAAAGAAGTCCCTCACCCCCCCCCTCCTCCTCCTCCTCTTCCTCCTCATCATTTTTACTTTAGTTTTGAGACAGAATCTTGCCATGTAGCTCAGACTAGACAAGACCTCAAGATCCTCCTGCCTCTGTCTCCTGGGTGTTAAAATTACAAGTGCATGCCACCACGCCAGGTCAAAAAGCAGTCTTAAACTCACATAACAACTTCTTTATGTTGGTAAAAAAAATTAAGGCAGTGGAGCCCAAAGGAGGACCTAGTTTGTCCAAGAATACAGAGCAAGCTACAAAAAGCAATAGAGACGAGACCCAGAGCTCAGCTACTCTCTCAGGTTGGTATTCACTTTTGAGTGAAGCTCTAAAATATATAAATGGGATAAGTCATGATGCAATACTGAAAACTAGGAAGAGATGAAAATAGATTTATAATGAATAACATGCCCCATAAATTTTCTTCTGTAAAAATAAAAATGAATCATTTTTATAACACACTTGCTAAGTAACAACCACTAGAGTAACACTGAGGACTTAGAAATAGATGAGAAAATATTTCTGATAATTTCTTTAAAAGGACTGACTCATTTGATCATTCTCTGCAGTCTTGGTAAGTTTTCTGAATCAAAAAGCACACTAAACCACATGTTTTTCAGTTAGTCATTGTCTTTGAGTTTTCAGTCTTATTTTTGTTTGTTTGTTTGTTTTTGTTTTTTGAGACAGGGTTTCTCTGTAGCTTTGGAGCCTGTCCTGGAGCTAATTTTTGTAGACCAGGCTGGCCTCTAATTCACGGAGATCTGCCTGCTTCTGCCTCCCAAGTGCTGGGATTAAAGGCGTGTGCCACCACCGCCCAGCACATTTTCTTTTCTTTTTTTTAAATAACTTTTTTATTGACCTTTTGTGAGTTTTACATCACGGATTCCCCATCCTCGCCCTCATCCTTGCCACACCCCCCCCAATAAGGAAACAAATCAAAGCATGCAAGCAAGCGAACAAAAGCAAAAGAAATAAAGACCAAAACCAAAAAAGAACAGCAGAAGCATCGTTTTGCTTCTCCTTTCCTGCTTCTCCAACATCTTTTCGTTGGTCCTGGTAGCAATGGAGGTGTCAGTGTACCATATTTTATAACTCTTTTCCCCATCAATTTTACTGGCAAATGTCTCTCTCAGTGAGTCACTGGTCTGGTTCAAGGCCTCTGGTTTCCAGTACACCATCATCACTGGGTCCTCACTGGAACTCCTGTGGGTTATTCTATGGCTATGACGAGTCTTGGAGATCATGCGGGTATCATTCACAAGACTAATCCCTTCACCAGCTCCAGCTGGTCCTAGACAAGGTAAATGCTAGCTAGGCCTGGCTGTGGGCCTGGATAGGAGCCAAGTTGGTCAGACTCGGTCCCTGGGGTGACCCACCTTGGGCAAGTGAGTGGAGTCAGCTCCCGTACATGCATGTCCTCAGGGTTGGTTCACCCTGGCCTGTGGTGAAGGGTGGGGCCATCTCTACAGCATTTAGTGGCCAGCTGTATAGCTGCAGTGTCCAGGGAGAGGCAAGACTAATTTTCCCAGGGCCAGCGAAGGGCGTGGCCGGCTCAGTGTGGCCCTCTGATTTCTTCTTGCACGGTTCCTAAGGCTTCCTGAGGTGTCACAGGCCACAAACATCCACGCAGACCCCAGCTGTAGCGGGACCGTGAACCCAGATATGACCCTTGGCAACAACTTAGGCCCAGTAGACATCCTGGCTCTGGGTGAAGGGACTGTCCACTCAGGTGGGAATGGTTGCAGTCCTAAACTTGGGGCCTCTCCTCTATGTGACCTTTGGTGGTAATGTAGGACCCGGACTTCAGCACAGACCTCAGCCATGGTAGAACCATGGACAGTTTTATTTTCTTAATGACTAGGAAAGAGGAAACATAAACATTGAAAGATGGTAGACTGCCACACCAAATTATTTGCAACTTGTTGGTGACTTTATCCTTAATGAGAAATATGATAAAGCCACATTGCTCATTACTTTCCCAGGAGAATAACCGTAACAAGCTCTATGGACATTTAAAATTCAAATACTGATTTACATATTTACTATAACAAAATGCCATATTCTGTACTTTATGGCATACTAACTTGTTGGCAGAAGTAAACTATTCAGGTAAGAGGCTGAAAATGAAACGTTGTGGGTAAGGGTACTTGCTGGAGTGCAAGAGAACCAAGTTCAAATCCCCAGCATCCCCATAAAGGCATGGCTGCATGTGCCTATAACCTAAGCATTGTGAGGCACAGAAAGGTGGATCCCAGCAGCGCATGGCCAGTCATATTTGCTTCTGGTTCAGTGAGAGATCCTGTCTCAAAAAACAAGGCACATGAACCTGCACACACGTGTGCATACACCACATCTGTCTCTCTCTAACACACACATAAACACAATTTTCAAGTAGTATAAAATATTTTGCACATATAATCAGCATACTATGATATTTTGCACAATAATTTAATTTTTCATTTGCAAGTATATCAATGTCAAAATAGAATGAAATATAAGACATAAGAACCACAGGTAAATTTTGTCTGGAAGGAAAATTGCTATTGGGTATATATGGAAGTACTGGGTTGCATTTTATATTTCCAGACTGATGGTTTACTCCTCTAAAAATTTAAAGTAAATAAGCAGTTCCTTTTTCATTAACACAACAGTGAAAGCATAGCATATAGGCATAGAAAAGGGAAAAATTATTTAATAAATGATATTAGGATAATACATGGCAAGTCATTTCCAGGGAGAATTAACTTAGGTACTATCTGATGCCTTAAAGTAAAATAAAATAAAGTCAAGATTTCCATAAGATTTAAACACTAAAATTACTAGAACCCAGAGATTTTTAATTTTCATAATCTTAGAGTAGAAAATGCTTTACTAAAGTTAACATAAAACTGAGAAGCTATGAATGATTGATAGACATAAATACATAAGTATTTTAAATAGTTATGTATATTGAAACACTATAGTTGAAGTAAAAGTCAACACAAAATTGAGGAAATTGATGCTACATATATTTCATAAAATAATGCTACATATAAGACACTAATATATATAGAAAAGAGCATTCTACCATAATCAAATGAATATCACAAAAGAAAAGTAATGAAACAGCATAAATAGTAATTCACTAAAGAAGTTATGAAGAGAACCCCAATAGAATAAAGACTAATCCATAAAGCTTTTTCAATCCACATACCTTCGTGGTTTTAGTCTACTTTTGTTTTCCTTTCAACATTATCTTTTTTAAAGTTGTGTGTGTGTGTGTATGTGTGTATATGTGTGTGTGTGTGAATGTGTGTATGCATGCACGCACACATACTTCTGCAAAATTGCAATGCAAATGCCTTTGGATGCCAGAAGAAGACATGATATCAATCCCCTTGTAGCTGCAATTACAGGCAATGTGAGCTGCCTGATACTGATTCTGGAAACGGAACCTGGCCCTCTGCAAGAGCAATATGTTCTCTTAACCACTCAACTGTCTCTTTACTCCCCTCCTTTCAACTTTATACTGTAATAGTTTTCAAATACACGGATATTGAAAGAATGATACTATAAAGATATGCCTGCAGTATACGCACCATTTTTAACAATCTAATCATACTTCAAACTTAGTTGAATTCTTTCTCTAAACACTTCCTAGATCTAAATACATAAATATATGTTCTTACCAAGATGACACACCATACATAGATACAATGGATTATGATTCATCTTCTAATTAGAAAAACTCTCACAAATTAGAAAATTTAAAAGAAATTAAAAGTGTCTTCACACATAGGGTCTAACAAAATTTAATCAAGAGGATATAAACAGTTTAAATATTATCTATTATGAATGACGATATTGATGCAATAATAAATAATCTTCCAACTGAAAACAAACAAACAAACAAACAAAAAACAAAATGCCCAGGCACAGATGGAGTCCATGTTGAATTCCATCAGATATTAAAGAAATTAAAATACTATTGCTTATCAAAATATTCCATGAAACAGAAAAAAGAATACTATGAAACTCATTTTACAAGGATAATATTACCATAATATCAAAATCAGATAAATACACACACATGTAGAGAGGGGGACAGGGAATTATAGTCTAAACTCCTGAAGAACATGGAGCTTGAGACATGGCTCAGTGATTATGAGCACTTGTTGTTCTTGCAGAGGACCAGAGTTCAGATCCCAGTACTAACATGGAATCTCACGACCACGTGCAACTTCAGTTACAGAGGATTCTATGTCCTTTTATGCCTTCTGTTAGTACTGCATTCACGAGATACATAAACATACATGCAGGTAAAACACTACATACAAATATAAATCTAAAAAAATCTTTTTTAAAAAATTTTCATTAAAATGCTTGCAAGCCAAATTCAGCCACTCTTTATAAGGATCATTGAAAGCTCTCAGGCACATGGACTGGAGAGGGAGGTGGAGAGGAGTGGGGGAAGGGGGAGAAGGGTGGGAGGAGGGGGAGGGAAATGGGAGGCTAGGAGGAGGCCGAAACTTTTTTTCCTTTTCTCAAAAAAAATTTAAAAAAAAAGATGGAGGAAGGGTAAATATGGGAGCAGGGAAGAAGATATCTTAACTAAGGGAGCCATTTTAGGGTTGGCAAGAGACTTGGCACTAGAGGGGTTCCCAGGTGTCCAAGGGGATTTCCCCAGCTAGGTCCTTGGGCAGCAGAGGAGAGGGTGCCTGAACTGGTCTTCTCCCATAGCCACACCGATGAATATCTTGCATATCACCATAGAACCTTCATCTGGCGATGGATGGAGATAGAGAAAGAAACCCACATTGGAGCACTGGACTGGGCTCCCAAGGCCCAGATGAAGAGCAGAAGGAGGGAGAACATGAGCAAGGAAGTCAGAACCGCGAGGGGTGTGTCCATCCACAGAGACGGTGGGACTGATCTAATGGGAGCTCCAAGGCCAGCTGCACCGGGACTGAACAAGCATGTGATCAAACTGGACTCTCTGAATGTGGCCGACAATGAGGACAGACTGAGTAGCCAATGATAATGACACTGGGTTTTGATTCTACTGCATGTACTGGCTTTTTGGGAGCCTAATCTGTTTGGATGCACACCTTCCTAGACCTGGATGGAGGGGGTAGGGCCTTGGATTTCCCACGGGGCAGGGCACCCTGACTTCTCTTAGGACTGGAGAGGAGGGGAAGGGGAGTGGGAAGGAACTGGAAGGATGGGAGGAGGTGGAAATTTTTAATAAATAAATAAAAAACTATAAAATAAAAAAAAGAAAAACTAGTGTTCCCAGCTCCCATCTGCCTACCTTAGCTTCCATGTAAAGATGGAATACACAGAAAATCTGGATAATGTATGTTATAGTGTTGTCTTTGAATTGTTTGACTACTGAGGAAGGAGCAACAGCTACTAAAAGACATTTGATTATAAATGCTGCTGGATTAATCCAACCTATATATTTTGAAAATGCCTTGACTTCAAAATTTAAGTCATAAGATATGTTACTTTGGAGAAGAGGTTTTGCTTTTGTTTCCAAAGGAAGCAAGAGGCTGTGGATTCATTCTGAATTAAGAATAATAAGGTTTGATCAAAATGCCCTGACTTCAAAATTTAAGTCAAAGATATGTTACTTTGGAGAAGAGGTTTTTCTTTTCTTCCCATGGGAAACAAGAGGCTGTGGATTCATCCTTGGTTAAGAAAAAAATAAATCTTGCTCAAGGAAGACCCCCTGAAAAATCTCCAATGGGAACAGATGACACAGATGATTCAATGCTTCAGAGTACATTTGTTGCAGCTTTCTCTGAGTTCTACATCCAGAACAGCTTCAAGACTGCTGGCTAAATGATCCAGCCTCACAGAATACTCCAGTAAGGACTGGAACCATAATCCTAAATTTTGGGGGAAGTCCCCATAAGATTACCAGCACCCACAATCAACAGGAAGTAGCTTAGAAAACTACACCCACATCCCCCCCAAGAAAGGATTATGGATGCTTGTCTTTTTTAATGTGCTGGTTAAAAGTTGTTATGAATAATCTGCAGGAAAAAAAAGTTAAATAAAGGAAATTAGATTCAAGGTTCTCGTTTTGAAAAAAAAAAAGGCCAGGCAGTGGTGGTGCATATCTTTAATCCCAGCACTCAGGCAGCCAAAACAGTAAATCTCTATGAGTTCAAAGTCAGCCTGGTCTACAGAGCAAGTTCCAGGATGGGCTCCATAACTACTGAGTAAACCCTGTCTCAAAAAAAAAAATCAGAAAAGGAAATAAAGAAAGGGGGGGGGAGAAAGGAAAAGAAAAAGTGAAAAAGTGGGATATAAATATGATAAGATAGAAAGGTAGATTATTGAATCTACCCTGAAAAGAATAAGGGAGAATACAGATAATAAGATTAAAAGGTAGATTACTGAATCTACTTTTTAAAAGCAACTATTAGTTTTAAATGTTTTTCATTAGTTTTACTTTTGTATATTGTATGAAAATTTTGTATATTGATACAAATTTTAGAATAATTTTGTTAAAACATATTGTACAGTATGTTCAAGGTTTTGTACCTATAAAGTTCATTTAACCATGTAATGTTACATTTAACAACATAATCTTGTTCAAGGTATTGTACCTATACAGCTCATTTAACAATGTAATGCAAATTTCTAGTCCTTGAAAATTATTATTATCAACTGTTTTGGATAACAAAGAAATGGAGGTTAGTTGTTAATCACCTAGTATAATTGAATTTGTAGTCACATTAGGCATGTTTTCAAGGTCAAATCAAGATATAATTTTGATAGATAGGTCATCTTCAAACACTTCAGAGGTCTACGTAATATGGCATTTAAGATGTTTTAATAACCTAGATTCTTCGTTTTTATGACATTGAGATAAGTCTGCTCCTGGCAGCACAAATCTACTTTATAGAAGACAATGGGCATCAAAGAAACACCACATGGACTTTATTTTCTTTGTGGCAAAAGTAAACCACTGGGCAAGAAAATGCCCATGCCTCAACTGCAGACAGTATGCTGCCCTAATTAGACAATCAGGACACAAAATATCTTGCTTATCAGAAAAGTCTGTCAAATATGCCAGACCTGTAGACCAAAGATGGATGCCCCAGTGTAGCAGAGGAACTATGGGTGACTGTCCAGTCAGGTAGATGTTTCTGTCATTACTCACAAAATTTGGAAGTCACTTGCTTGCACTTCCTGCTTACTCAGTTAATATTATTTCCTTTGTGGGTCTCTGAGGGAGTTGAAGATTAGATAGCTAAAGTTATAGTTTACCTCACAGAAAGCAAGTTATGATAGAAAGTAAATTAGGAATAAGACTTTAGACTCACCAAGATAGGATAGATTGGAAATATTTTCTCTGAATTTGTCAAATGCAAATGGACTACACATTGTTGATGTATTTATTGCCTGTATATAGTCATGGTACTTATTGTATATAGTTTTCTTAAATTATTATAGTCTTCTTTATTTTTTTAGACAAAAAGGGGAAATGTAGTGGCATTTCAATTGTATTTTAATAAGTAAAGACTGCCTGAAGATCTGAGAGTAAAACAGTCCCACTAGTCAGCCTTATAGACCAGGTAGCACAACTTTAATCCCAATAGTCACAGTAACAACACATTTTTTAATCCCAGTAGCCACAATGACACACACCTTTAATTCCAGTGGTGCATGCCTTTAATCCCAGCCCTAGAGAGGACTATAAAACGGGGAGAAGACATCTCTCAGACACAGTCTCACTCTGAGATTCCTGGAGACAGGATCGACTTTTTAGATTGAGGTTGAGGTAAGAGTCAGTGGCTGGCTGTTTTGGTTTTCGGGTCTTCAGGTTGAACCCCAATTCCTCTGTCTGAGTTTTTATTAATCGTGTTTCAACAAATAATATAATACAAAATCAATATGCAAAATTGGTAGCTTTCCTATATGCCAAAATCAAACATGCTGAAAAAGAAATCAGGAAAATAATCCCATTTATAGAAATAAAATACTGAGGAAGTAAACCTAACCAAGGAGGTAAAAGACTTCTATATTGAAAAATTTTAAAACATCAAAGAAACTAAATTTTGAAAAGATCTTAAGCTCATGGGTTGACAGAATTAATGTAGTGAAAATTACTATATTACCAAAATTGATCCACAGATTTAGTGCAATTTACATAAAATCCCAATGATATTGTTCTCAAATAAAGAAAGAAAAACTACCTTATCATTCATATAGACACACAAAAGACTTCAAGAAGTCAAAGCAATCCTAAGCAAATATACAGAACATAATGCTGGAGGTAGCACAACACCTGATTTCACATTGCACGCTGGAGCAATAATAACAAAAGCAGCATTATGTTAGAAGAAAAACAGACACAAAAAGCAATGAAATAGACTAGAGGACTCAAAAATAAACCCGCACTGATAAAACCACCTGACTTTTTACTATGATGCCAAAGACATACACTGGAAAAAAGACAATACCTTGAACAGATGGTGCTGTGGAAGGGGATGTCCACACGTAGAAAAATGAACATAGATTCCTACTACTTATCCTGTGCAAAAAAAAGATCAGAAGACAAGGCATAAAACTCCAAGACTGTCAGAGAAAAGCATAGTGAAAGCATGGCAAAATAAAGGCACAGGCAAGAACTTTCTGAAAAGGACTCCAGCAGTTCAGGGAATAGTGCCTAGAGTTGATAAATGGCATTGAATGGAATTGAAAAGCTTCTAAATAGTGAAAGAATCAATTATATTTTAGGATCAATTATTTAAGTGAAGAAACAGACTGTCAAATGGAAGAAAGCACTTACTAATTATATATCTGATGGATGATCGCTATCTGGAATATAGAAAGAATGAGGGGGGAAAGAAAGAAAGAAAGAAAGAAAGAAAGAAAGAAAGAAAGAGAAAAAAGAAAAGAAAGGAAGGAAAGGAGGAAGGAAGGGAGGGAGGGAGGAAGCAAGGAAGGAATAGCCTCAAGCCAAACTCAGTCAATAAATATGCTAAATAAACGAACAATTCTCACAAGATGAAATAAATACTAATGGCTAATTAAATTATTCAATATTATTAGCCACCAGATAAATGAAAACTAAAACTGTATTGAGATTTCATTTCACCTCAGTCAAAGGGCAATCAAGAAAACAAACAACAAATGCTGACAAGTAGGGGAAAGAAAATTCTTTCTGTTGTTGGTTTTTCAATACAGGGTTTCTCTGTGTAGCCTTCGCTGTCCTGGAACTCGTTCACAGAGATCTACTTGCCTCTGCCTCCAGAGTGCTGGGATTAAAGGCGTGCATCACTACCACCCACCTGGAAACAGAATTCATTCACATTGTTGTTACTAATATAAGTTGTTCCAGCTACTGGGGAAATCAATAGGGATGTCCCTCAAAAAGCTAATCATAGAACTATCATATAATTCAGGCATGCCAGTCCTGGTTATACATTCCAAGTCAGCATACTGCAGAGATGCTGTCTCATTCACAGTAACCAAATTATGATGTCAACCTCGCTGTCCACCAACAAATGGATGCACGAAGAAAATGTGGCATATATACAAAATAGAGTTTTATTTAGTCATGAAGATTGAAATTATGTTTGCTGGAAACCGGATGCAACTGGAGATTATCATACTACGTGAAGATCCAGATTCAGAAAGACAAGCATTGCATATCTTCTCTCACTTGTTGCTCCTATGTTAAATACAGATACACAAAACAGCACAGACAGACAGACTGACAGACAGACAGACACACACACACACACACACACACACACACACACACACCACAACACATACTACAGGAAGGAAGGGAAAGAAGCAATAAAGGAGAATGCTTATATTTGGGTGACTTTGCTTTCTGCTCCTTGTGTTTTTAATTTTCTGTTAATGTACATGTTAACTTGAAAAAATATGGGTTCTTGGGTTAACTATGAACCTAGGGTAAAACCATATAATACTAGTCTGAAAAAAAGAGAAAAAAATGCAATGATAAAATGACTCCTAATGACATTCTGCTATACTCATAGATCAGAGCACTGCTCAGCCATCATCAGAGAAGCTTCCTCCTGTGGCAGATGGGAACAAATACAGAGACCTATAGCTAGACATGAAAGTAAGAGACCTTGGAACACTCAGCCCTAAATAGGATGTTTCCCATCAAATCCTTCCCCCCTCAGGGTTCAGGGAACTTCATAGAAGGCAAGGTGGAATGTGGAAGAGCCAGAGGGGATGGGGGACACTAAGAAAACAAGTCCCTCTAAATCAACACAAGCAAAGCTCAGATGAACTCACCTAGGCTGAGGTAGCAAGAAGCACAGGTCTGCACCAGGTCCTCTTTCATTATCTTATGGCTTCCAGTTTAATGTTCATGTGAGATTGCTGAGCGTATGAAAGAGTGTGTCTCTGGGTCGGGTGGTGATGGCACACACCTTTAATCCCACTGAGAAAAAACTTAAAAGTTGGGTGGGTAGGGAAGGGAAACGATCTGGAAGGACTTGGGAAAAGGGAAGAATATGACCAAAATATATTTAAACTTAAAAGCTCTTTTAAATAATAATAAATATAACTTTAAAAAGCAAGGATAACGAGAAAAGTGTTTATAAATTTCTTTTAAGAGCTCTTCTTTCACTGTTTTATTTAGTGTACTGCTCAATTGCCAACTATTTTTGCATGTTCTGTTTATGGCAAAAAAAAAATCCTGCCAAGAGCAACAACATGGGTGGACCTATAGAACACTATGCTAAGTGAAATCACTAGACACATAGCAAGAAACGCCGAATAGCCTCATAGGAGGAGGCTCTACTCATCAAATCCACCGCAGCAGAATTAGAATGGTTATCGTCAGGGACAAGGGGAAGGTGAATGTGGAATACCAGTCAAGTCAAAAAGTTTCATTACCAAGATGGATAAGTTCTGGAGGACTCATGTGTAGCACAGTGATTATAGATAACACATGCAATACTTTATACTCAAAATAAGGTAGATCCTAAGAATTCACACCATTACAGGTAACTCTACAAATTTAAAGATATTAATAATTAATCATATTATTTATTAATTATATTAATTATTATGATTCTCAAGAGTGTATATACATACTGAGTCATGTTATATGTCAAATATACATATAGATTACATTTTATATTATCGTTTTGCAATTTCCTTTAATTTTTTATTTAAATACACATGTCTTTTCAAGATATTCTTCCACTATATACGTATTTACCCACTAATATTTGTTGCACCCATTGATCATGATTTTCATAGCTAATGCCCTGTAGTACATTGGTTGTATTCCTAATTTTTTATTGTGAGGAAAAACAATAGCAGTAAAATTAATGTATCTCTTGGCTTTACGTAGCAATATCCTGGGTAAAGTAAATCCCGGGGATAAAGGAGCTAAAAGGCATGCACATTTTACCTATTACTTAATACTGCCTTCGAGACAAGATTAATAGCAGGTAGCTCTATAGTTTACTGTAGAGATCTGATGCCATTCAAACACAACTTTCAGAGAATGAGCACTTCCTCTTTGTAAATAAAGCTATTAGATACCTGAAAGATCCATACCTCGATACCAATATTCTTAATTACTTAAGCTACAGAATCTTATAAAGTAGACTTTGTGCTCACCCAGTTTCTCAATGACCTGATAATCATCATTGCTTAATCACTATGAGTTTTGGGTAAGGATTCAAGTCATAGTGTGTTTTTGTCTGGGAAATTTGCTCCCCACATTGAATAACCCCAAATTCCACTGTTTTCCTTGCATAGTTAGTTCCTAGGATGTGGAAAACAATCTAAATTTTTCTTTCACTTGTCCTTCCCCCTACTTCAATAATGTAACTTACATTGCAAGGAGAACTCTGGGGAAAATGAGATAACAAAGCTTCCTAAGTTGTGATGTGTATCCAATTCTAAGTCAATCTACTCTGACCCGAGGCCATTTCATCCCAACATTGTACATCATTTCCAAGACTTCCTTTCCATCACTTGTGTGCAGCTGCTTGAGATTGCTAAGTATTTAACCTGAAGAATAGCAAGTGTTTCTATAACAGTGCAGTATGTTCTTAAGCATGCCAAACACTTTAGGTTAAGGATACGTCTTCTTATTTTATTTTTTTTTAAAAAAATAAAAACCTTTGTATTATTTATCTTGAATCTATTTTTCCCAAGCCTACATTCTTCAACAAAAAAACAATGAAATAACAGAGGGAGCAATGTTCACTCCTGAACAGTTTCACAAGAGCGGTCTTTTCCAGTAATTGTCTCCCATGATGTATGAGATAGAAAGCTATGTACATTTGCTCTATAAATTGGAGGGTTTGTCTCTGAAGTTGACTTATAAACATAGTCTGCAGATCACATTTTATGAGAAAGAAGGAAAAAAAGACCATAGAGCAGAGAATTATCTGAGGCGGTAGCATAACGGATACTTAAATTCTCTCAAACTCAAGCATCAACTGGGTCTACATAATCAAAGTGAAGTAGAGAATTAAAGTAATTTGAGCTAATTCAGACTGGCAAAATCTACCCCTAAAAAACTTTCACGTAATTACATCTATTATCTAATTGAAGTAAATCTTTGGGGATTATGGCTTGAATTATTCTTATAATTGATTTAATTTTCATTTAGCCTGTGTAGGAAAAGACACCCACACACAGTCTACTTTAAAGTTTCATATTTAGTGGCTAGTTAATGCAACTTCCATCTGACATAATTTTTACTTGTGGTTTCCTCCTATTGGCATATCCTAACTGTAATTTTTCATTGTCATGGTCACCGTGTAGCTAGGAAAGGAAAGCTGCAGCTTAAATATGTTTGAGAATTGTTTTCTGAAATAAGAGATCAAATATCCCTATATTTCTAACAAGATCTTTTTCATTGATTTCTTTTCTTTTCTTTACTCCCTCTTTCCATCTCCTCCTTTGTCTTTCTTGTTTCTCATGTGTTTGTCATTCTGCAGGAGAAGCTGGAAATATTTAGTTGGAGAACTTATAATGACAGGAATTTTTTTTGTTCAGGTCTGCCTATTTAACAGTAGCCTATTAATAGATTGTCTCCCTGCAGAACTGAAAAGATTCTACACTGCACCAAACCTAAAATTCTCCTCTTAATGAAATTCTCCAAACTGACAGTAAGTGTCAGACTTAACTCTCTTCAAAGGAAAAAAAATTACTCCTCTCCTTCCTTCCCCTAGTATTGGCAACTTAAAAAGTTCAGGATCATTAAGGCTTATCTCTTCACATGCTGCTGCTAATGGATATTTGAAGATTACTCAATCCAAACAGTATCTAAAACAGAAGAATAGGGATAGATGGTTATTACAAGTTAGTGTGAGTGGTCTGGGGAGGAAGGATAGAGGAAAGCTGAATAATATATAGGAAAGCAAAGGCATAAAAGTTCTCCAGAACTGTGAGGGAAGTACAGTTTACAACTATTGTAAGATTCATGAAGATTAATTCAGAAAGGAGTTCAATGACTCTAAAGAAAAAGATGCACCGGATAGAAAGGTAATAACAATTATTTGTCCGAGTATGACCAAATACTACACGGTATACAATAGTGTTGGAGGATCTTATAGTGTCCCATAAATATGCACGATTTTAAATAGTCATAGTTTTAAAGGGGTGAAAAGGCAGTGTGAGGTACGGGGAACAACATATGTGCAATGTATAATACATACTTGCATGAAAATATTCTTATGTAACACAATACCATGTGAAATGAATATATACAATGAATACATTATAGAAAAAATTGATAAAGTAGGATTCTAATTTTCATCAAGAAAAGAAAAATACATAAGTATAGATAATTTCTCAAATGAATTGAAAAGTGTATAGTCAGACATTAACCTAATTAAATTCTAAAATGTGAGATTCAAAATAATTTAACTAGACTTTTGCATCTCATATTTTGATGGCTGTTGTTTTTGAACATTTAAAACTCTACAATAAAATTCACGTACTTTGTCAACAAACACAAGCATGCAGGCAAAGACTCTTCTTAACTGGAAGAGTTAAGTCATCTAATAGGCATTTAATGAGACTGAGCTGGATCTAGGAGATGGATAATAGACACAGTGGAGGGCTGGTTTAAGGCATTTGGCAATATGAGACCCAGACTTAAGCAGAAACTGAACCAGAGACATGGAGGAATGAATCCTCGGTATAGAGCTTATTAAAAAGCATGGGGAAAAAAATAGCGTGTTCCCAAGGGAATGGTATATAGGAGAGTGCAGACATGAGGGTCCCAGGAACAAATAGAAAGAATACAATTATGTGGGACACAGTTGCAGAACAAAAGAAGCCACAATAAGGCCAGTACTGCCAGGGAAATGAAAGGAAAAGAGTCACATGTTAGAGAGACTCTCAATCTCCTGGCGGTTACTGGCATCCTTACATAAACCAATCTTCTCTGCATTCATTTTCTTGATCTGTATTGAAGTAAAACATGGGAAAGCGTTTTTATGTTGTTAGGGTTAAATTGACAAATACAAATAAAAAGGAAGCTCATAGCATAATAGATCACAATGTTAATCATAAAAGGCAATATTTCACTTTACTTATAGCTTTGTTCTGGGAGAGCCAGGAGCTAGTGTGCCCCTGTTTGTCTTCTAAGATCACTCAATAAAATATTACTTTATTAATAGCAAATTGCCACTGTGTACAACAGGTCTCTTAAATTTATTCTTCCTCTCTACCTGAAATTTTTTATCAGCATCTTCCAAATCTGTCCTTGATCTGGCCTCTGCTAGACATAAGTTTGATCTCTATCATTATTGTTCTAAATGTTTCATGCTTCACATAGGAATAAAACCATTCAGTACTTATCTTTCTGTTACTGGGTTGTTTCATTTAAGATAATGCATAGGCTCATCTATACCGTCACAGAAGATGGACTTTCTTTCCTGGCTGAAGCATACTCCATGTGTGTACGCACTACACATCCATTCATTTCATGGTGGGAATTTTGGTTGATTCTATATCTTAGCTATTATGAACGTTGTTGAAATGAACATGGAAGACTAGATGTCTGTTTAACATACTGATTTCATACCTTTGTATCTATGCCTGGGAGTGTGATTGCTGGATTATATGCTTGTCTTGATTTGTCTGATAAAATTCTGAAAATTTTTTTTCAAAATGCGTGTAGTTATTTTTTGCAAAAGCATTGATTCCCTTTTTGCCTATGTCCTCCAAATCTTTATAACAGCCATTTTGGTGGCTGTGAGGTGATATCAGATTGTTTCATGATTTCTTTTTATGAGATGTAATCTCAGTATGTAGCCCACACTGGCCTCCAACTCACAAAGCTCCTATCTCAGCTAGCCAAGTCAGGGGATTACCAGTGAGTGCCAGATACAAGCTTCATCATGGTTTTTATTTGTATTTTCAATGAGTAGTGGTGGTGAGCATTGGTCATGTGCTTCTTGGTTATTTGCATATGTTCTTTGAGTGTCTTACAAAAGGTCCTTTGCCTCTTTCTAAAATTATATTTACTATCTCACACAACTGTCAAGTTCTTATGTGTTTTGGACATTGACGCCTTATCAGATGTACAGTTTGACAATATATTCTCTCATCCCATAGGCCATCTTTTCATTCTGCTGACTTTTCCCCTTAGCTATGCTTGTATCTACCATTTGTTTAATTTGTTGTTGCCTACCCTGTGGAGGTTAAGTTGAATACTCATTGTAGGGGCTGGAGAGATGGCTCAGCTGTTACAATTGTGTAGAGCTCTCACAGAGGATCTGGGTTTGGTTTCTGGCATCCTTATCTGGCAGTTCACAAGTACTCATAATTCCAGATCCATGAGATGCATCATCCTCTTCTGTTGTCCTATGACACTGCACTCATGTGACATACACACATACATACACGCAAACGAACATATACACACACATACACAATCTACAATTAAAAATAAATCTCTAAAAACAAAACAAAGCCATCATGAAGACAATTGATGTGGAGCATTTCCCTAGGTCATTTTCCACAATGTAAGTCTTAGATTTGAGTCATTAATCGATTTTGATTTGATTTCATAGATAGTGTAAGCTGAGAATGTAATTTTTCTCTTCTGCATGTAGCTGTCTAGTATTCTCATAACTACTCATTCAAGAGACAGCCCTTTTTCTATTGACTGTTCTCAGTATAACGCTAAAAAAAAAACTGGGATAAATTATTTAAATGATACAGGCAATGATATCAGGAAGCATAAAGAAGTGTGTATGACCAGCAACCTTCTTCTTCAAATGAAGACTGTTACCTTAAAATAAATAACTGCTCATTCAGATTTATTCTGCTCATGATATTTTTTTAGTTTTTTCTTTTATTTTTGAGATTATAATATAATTACATCATTTTCCCTTTCTTCTCCTCCCTCCAAACCCTCACACACACACCTTCTTGCTTTCTTTTAAATTAATGTTCTCTTTTTTTAATAATTGTTTGTACATATATAACTATATATTCCTAATATAAGCTGTGTGATCTGTATAATGGCACTTGTGTATGTCTTCAGGGTGGACCATTTGATACTACAAAAGCAATTTGTGTGCATAAATTCAAATTTTAATATATCAGATTTTCTTAACTCAGAGTGCACTTCTAGTTATATTTGCATCTGTTCTAGTCCACAGGCAAGGGTATTACTGCCCTCATCACTTCATTTTCATGTGGCTTCCTAGGATCCATTAATGGATATGGATGTGTGTACCATTAGTCATGATGCTCACTCACCACTTTCTGGCAGTCTTAAATGATAACAGAACATTTATGAGGTCAACTAGGGATAACTGGAGGTACCAGAGCAAGGGAAGATAATAAAGTCCACTACAACAAATCAGAATCTCAAAATCTGAAATTTGGCTTTCATTTGAAGAAGAAAAAGATGTAGAAACGTGAAAGGGGACAAGGTCCATCCTGATTACTCCACTCACCCAACACTCTCCAGTTCTAAGTTTCTAAATCACAATAACTTATCGAGGTAAATTCCATATTGATTTCCAATGTAAGCTAATCTCACAGTTAAGAACAAAAAAAAGGAGCATAGTTATTGATTTCTAATAACTCATAGCTTAAGAACAGCTGGCATATTAACAAATACTCACAGAACAGTGCAATTAGGGTTCCACTACATGTGTTAACTGCTGCTATTGTTGAGACCAAAACATATAACTTCATCTCCAACAGTCTATACTTGGTCTATGAGAGACTTCTTGATGCTTTATGTGCATGGAAATGACATTGTTTCGAAAGAAAATAGATGGAAAAACAGGAGCAGGGACCATTTCATTTCATCACAGTAACTATTTCGCCAACTCTCCTTCAGGACTTGCAGAACTCACATTCTAATACAGCTAACATTCGGCAGTTAAATAAAGGATAATATTGGTATTCTTGAAAGATAGGATGGATACTATAGGTTGGTATATTAGTGTACTCCCATAATCTCAGCACTTAAAATACACTGGTCAAAGGACTGCTATAGGTTTGAAACCAGCCTAGTTAACATGGTGAGTTTCAGGCTAACTTGGGCTACATTGTGAAAACCTGTGTTAAAAGAAAAGAAAAAAGAGACATAAATCTCATATTGTCTTACTGTATTTCTATTTTTGTGTAGAAACTCAGATTCAGAGAACCCCAAGTATGTGCCCTGTAACATACTAGTGATTTGGATAAATGATAGCAGAGAATATGAAATAAATTACATTGCTCATAATTTTTGAAATTGATTAAATATTACAGGATACATACAGGTCATGAAATGGTTAAGCAAAGCAGATTGTCATAGTGATTATGTCACACAGTTATGTTTTTGTTAAAAGCAGCTAAAACATAAATTCCCAATCTAGTACAATTTTAATGTGTTGAGGGGAAATATAATAGAGATATGTCAGAGAATACAGCATAGCACCAGATATAAAGGATGGAGACGTTAAGAATAGCCAAAACAATCCTGAAAAATACAAAGTTGAAAAACTCATTCCCTACTGATTTCAAAGCTAATAACAAATCAAAAGAGTGTAGTGTAAGGCTATATCTCAGTCAGTAGAATCCTTGCCTAGCATGCGCAAAGCCATGGGTTCTAGCCCTAGTACCACATGAAGAGGTGTGATGGTACATACATGTAATCCCAGAACTTGGGAAGTTTAGACAAGATGATCAGAAATTATTTTTTATTGTGCAACAAAAATCATCTTCAGTCACATAAGGAATTAAAAACCTACCTGGGAAACATGAGACTCTGTCTTAAATGGAAAAAAAATGATACTTACATATGGTTAGACATACAGATCAATAGAATCAGTGTTCAGACGTAATGCCTCTCATTTTCAATGCACTTTGGTTTGTTTCCATGGGTATCAAGATGGTTTCAAAGGAAAAGAATGATCTTTTCAGCAAATGATGTTGGGACAATCTTGCTCACATGGTCAACAGCAAAGTTGGACCTCTACACCCCATCATATATAAAAATTAACTAATAAATGGGTCAAATTCCTAAATATTAAGTTGTATCTTAGGAGAGAACATGAGAAAACATTTTCATGACCTTGAGTTAACCATTATTTCTTATATACTACACCAGAAATGTAAGAAAGAAAACTAAAAGGGGAGAAATTAAATGGTAGGAAACAAACACTTTTATGCATCAGAAAAATACCATTAGTATAGTGTCAGGAAGCTGAGTGTGGTGATACATGCCAATAATCACAGAATTCAGCATGCAGGGACAAGAGGATCATGAGTTAGAGGCCAGCCAGGGCTACACCGAGAGTCTATTGGAGGGTGCACAACCAAGCGGCAGGATGTCTAAAACAATGATAGAAAACATATGTAAACCATGTATTTGGTGAATGAATGAAAAAGAATAAATGTTGGTGAAAACTGTGCACTATGGACTCAGAATCCCACAAGACACTTGGTGGGCTTTTACATTGTGAGTGAGTGGGACACCAGGCTCGAAGAAGCAGTCCAGTGGGAAGACTGGGCCCAGCAGAAGTACAGAAGAGGCGTTGACACAAGGCACGTGACTGGAATAGGAAAATGGGAGTGCAGGGAAGATTTCAATTAGCCCGAAAAATTCAGGGTACATCAGTTTCCTTGTCACACCAATAACAGTTTGAGGCATCAACTCATCCTTGACTAAGAGTAGTTTGGCCTAAAATATACATTTATTAAAGAGCGTTAGTAGTATATGACCATATCCCAGTACTTGGGAGATATGGAGACAGGCGGACCAGAAGGTCAAAGTCATCCTTTGGTACTTAGTGAGTTCAAGGCCAGCCTGGATATGTGAGACCCTATCTCAAAAAACAGAAAGCATGGAGCTAGAAAACATCATTTTGAGTGAGGTAACCCAGACGCAGAAAGACAGTTATCACATGTACTCACTCATCAGTGGTTTTTAAACATAAAGCAAAGAAAACTCACTTACAAATCACAATCCCAGAGAATCTAGACAACAATGAGAATACTAAGAGAGACTTAAATAGATCTAATCTACATGGAGAGTAGAAAAAGACAAGATCTCCTAAGTAAATTGGGAGCTTGGGGAACTTGGGAGAGGGTTGAAGGGAAGGGGAAAGGCAGGGAGGGGAGCAGAGAAAAATGTAGAGCTCAATAAAAATTAATTTAAAAAGAAAAATAAAAAACAAAAAGCAAAACAATTTTTTTTTCATATTAGATGCCATTTTGAAGTAATAAAACACAGTCCACATGGAAGCGAGTACTTTTTAGGACAATTTCAGGAACCATCCATTTTTTTTTGTAACCACTATGAAATAATACAATGTGTATGGTGGGAATATATGGAAAGGGTATTTTGATGTGGTAGCAGAAATAGGCTGTGAGGCTTTTTATATTGATTAAAATGATATATTTTGCACTATTTCTAGGTTTTCCTTCTGCATGTCATATTCTTACCCTGGATATTTGGATGGCTAACTGTTCTCACGTTCTTTTTCATCAAATGCCACTTTTTAAAATTTTTTTTAAAGATTCATTTATTTTCTTCTATGTGTATCAGTGTTTTTCCCAAATGTTTGCATATGTAGCCTTCAAAGTTTATAAGAGGCCATTGGATCCCCTGGAATTGGAAATATGGATGGTGTGAGCCATCATGTGAATGCTGCTAACTGAACCTGGATCCTCTGAAAGAGCAACAATTGCCCTTAATAGCCTAGTCATCACTCCAGCCCCAAATGTCACTTTCTTAATCAAGTCTATTGTGAACATTCTATTCTACAGAACAACCTATCCAATCCACTCTGCATTACCAGTGTCCTTAACCCTGCTTCAGCTTTTGTGGAAATCTCCATAGTACTTTTATGAATCTAAATAACATATAATTTGATGATTTTTGTATTTTTTGGTTCTTTCCCAGCTTTTATCAGCTGGACTATAACCTCCTTGAGCTCAACATTATCTTGTCTTTGTTCAGTGATGGCTTCCCAATGTTTGTAGTGGAACAGGGCGTGACACATAACAGAACCTGATACTTATCTGTCCACAGACAACACAATAGAACCTGATGCAGCAATCTCTTGTTTCTGTTCACTGACGTCACTTCCAGTATCTAAGACATAATGGCGGGCCTGAGTTGAAAAAGTCTAGTAAATATTTGTTGTACACAATTAACTCATATCGCACACTCGATAGCTAGTTTTGCGTGCTTCTAGCAGGCCTGTGATGTTTTCCAGCACCACAGTATCATCCTAGTTATTTGGAAGACTGAAATGTTTAAAGTCCCACCCTGCCCTTCCTCAACAACCATCCCCACTGGACGACTGTGGTGCTATGCTCCTAATTTGAAAGCAAACATGCCTGCTTCTTACTAGTGAGTAGAAGACTACATACAGATTAGAAAGACAATGAAGACTGTCTCCTCTGGTCTAGTAAAGCAAAGAAAAGGGCAAATAAAGCCAGAACATCGGGAATGATAATTCAACCTGGCTGCAAAGGTTTGAAGAAAGAAATCGGTGCTGGCATACCTTAGATAAAAAGCCATTGACTGCTGAGCTGGAAAAGTTCTATAGAGAAAGTGGCAAAGACAAAGTGTCCTGTGTTTTTTTATCTTAGAAGAAGCCTCAGGAAAGCAGAAGCCAGTAATATAAGTATCTTATGACTGAGGTTAGCAGAATGACTTAAGGTCTTCTGAGAAAAAAATCTAGAGGGTGTTTCCAGGAATGAAGGACCACCCGCATGTGCCCCCCCCACATCACACACACACACACACACACACACACACACACACACACACGGATGAGAGCCTTGAGACACTGAAATGTTCAGTTTGAGACCTATTTTCATGAATTTGAGGGAATATGAAATTGAACAGAGGATGAACATATTCTCTGCCAATGGGCTTTCACCCTGAACACATTCTGAATTGAGAAAAGGACAGTGACCCTTAGATGCTTAGGGAAGCACAGCCTCATGGTTTACAATCATGAAAGTGGCCTGAGATAAGTCCTTGTTTAGACAGAAAAAGAACAAGGTCATCACTGGCTGAATACAGTAATCTACATCAAAGCCATCGCAGCGTGTGTAAAAGACTACCCAATACCACTATTGCCAAAACATAGAATATGTGGGATGCTGGGAGAGAAAATAGATACAAGGGGAATGAATCATAAGGCCCTTTCTTTTGCCATCTCCTTACCTTAGAAATTTTCCAACATAGAGTTGTCATAGCTATAAACAGGAAAGCAGAATACTATTCCTTTCTATGTGGCTATACTGTAAATGAAGTAAATGAAATTATTTTGAGACTTCATGCCTTCAAGGCCACCTGGTAATTAGTAGTGTGAGAATTAATGGAAGCAAAAGTGATTCGTGTGTGTGTGTGTGTGTGTGTGTGTGTGTGTGTATTCTTCATTCGTCAGTTGGGGCTAGAAGACTCTGAAGCCATCAAGCTACAGATTAGGTAAATCGTGTGTATTTAGGGTATACCCTGGAATTAAACAGAACAGTTTTAAATTTTACTAACGTACTGTGAATTGTTACCTTAAACTGGTTTCTTAATCTCTAGACCAGTGGTTTTCAACCTGTAGGTTGCAACTCCTTGGGATCACATAACAGATATCCTGCAGATTAGATATTTATGCTATGATTCATAACAGCAGCAAAATTACAGTTATGATGTTGCAATAAAAATAATTTTATGATTGGGGGTCACTACAATATGTGGAACTATATTAAAGAGTCACAGCATCAGGAGGGTTGAGAACCATTGATCTAGGCCTTGGTTTACATCTGTAAGATGGATTTCATGAAGTACCATTATAGTCTAAGCACATACAAATACACAGATGCAGTGAATATGCAATTTAACTGTCTTAATACTGACCACCTAAAGTGTGGTGACCACCTAAAGAGAACAGTGAGTCTCAAAGCTGGACAAGATTATTTTCCAGTCCTCTTCTGCCACCATTGCTTTGATTTCACACCATTCGAACTTGACTTGGGTACTCTTTAGTAGCAATCCAGCTTTCATTATCCGTGAGTGTAGCAAATAAGAATATAACTGATTCCCTACCTGTATGTTGTAGGAGGCCACTTGTTTGTTTACTGGGACTTCCAAAATAATCATACAGAAACTATATTATTTAAATCACTGCTTGGCTCACTAGCTCTAGATTATTGACTAACCTTCACATCTTAATTTAACCTATTTCTATTAATCTGTGTATCGCCATGAGGCTGTGGCTTCCAGGTAAAGTCCTAGCATCTGTCTCTGGCAGGGCTACATGGCTTCTCTCTGACTCCATATTCTTTTTCCCAGCATCCAGTTTACTTTTTCCCTCCTAGTTCTGTTCTACCCTATCAAAGGCCCAAAACAGCTTCTTTATTAACAAATAGTAATCACAGCATACAGGGGGGAATCCCACATCACCTCTTTTTTTCTGTTTAAATAAAAAAACGAAGGTTTTAACTTTAGCATAGTAAAATTAAATATAACAAAACAGGTATCAAGCAAGAATTATATCTATTAATATTACAATATTTGTATCTATTTAATCTTTCATCATAATTAAGGAAAACTATAATTATAGCTATATATCTCCAACTCCGTCATACACTCCAGAAGGATATATTACCTAAGTAGACAGGAAGTGCATTGTAAGCAACTTCTAAAACTCTAGAATTAACAGAGACATCTCGCTCTCTGAACAGTCACCCAAAGTTCTTCTGTATCTTTAGCCTACAGGCCCATAGTATTCAGCAGACTTTTGCATGAAACAGGAAATTTCAAAGACAGTTCCACTTATATTGGCAGTTTGTCAGTAACTTTCTTTTGTGTCTTACAGAATGTCTGGCAGACTCTTTCATGAAGCAGGAACCCTGAAGAACCATCTCACCTTAGGCAAGTTCAGCAGTCATTTCTCTGTGGGTTCTGCATGTCCAGTTCACACAGAATACCATCAAGCAGTCTAGGAAAGAGCAGTTTCTTGCCCAAATGGCTAACAAACTCAATAAGGAGCCTCTTAGATGCCCATATTCCTCTCAAAGTAGTTGGTGTTGCCAGGAGCAGAAGTGTCTCATTGTCATGAAAAGGCCTAACCTCTTAAAACATTTTAAATGTCATATTCTGAATGTCTGTGAAAGGTTTTAAAATACCCATCTAACTGAAATACATCTCTATATATCTAGGAAACCTAACTAACATGACTACAAGCTTGAATATTATAGATGATTATCTATTAACCTATATTTCTTAATTATACATTACATTTTTAAATGAGCTGCACAAACATAATACCTTAATAAAGAGCACAAATACACATACAACATATTAATAGAGCAACATCCATACCAATGCAAAGTATTCATTTATATAGCATATTCCTCCTTTAAATGTAAACGAATATTTATAAACAACCATTTAGGGAATTTGGATGTAGTTCTCTCCAGGCTGCTTCCTGCTTTTTGTTGGGCAAAGTAATTTTGGGGGGTATTAATGGCAACATTTCAGGGGGCTATAGTCCATTAAACCACATTAGTCTAGTAACAGTTGTGTTGCTTGGTCTTCTTGTGGGACTCCTAACAACAGGAACAGTGGCTGTCTCCAACTCTTATCCTGGCTTTTGGGACCCTACTCCTCCTACTGGGTCACCTTGCACAGCCTTAATACACAAGGAGGTGCTTCGTTTTATTGCAACTTGATATGTTATGTTTTGTTGATACTCATAGGAGACCTCTCCCTTCCTTGGTGGAGACAGAAGAGAAGGGGATTTGGAGTGAGGAAAGAAAAGGGGTAGGAGTGAGTGAGGAACTGGGAGGAGAGGATGGAAGGGAAACCAAGGCTGTGATGTGAAATTAAAAAAAAAAACCTCATAGCATAGAATTCACTGACTAAAATACTAAACGTGGAGTTTGATATGAGTCAGCAACTCCACTTCTAGATCTGAATGATATGTACCCATAAAAGACGAAAGACAAGTCCTGCTTTGTTCGAAACCATAGGAGGCCTGCCTCTTTCTGAATGGAGCCGGAGGCAGAGTGAATGGGGAGGGGGTAGAAGGGAGTCTGGGTAGGAAATGGGAGGAGAAAAGGGAGAGAAAACTGTGGTCAGTATATAATATAAATGAAAAAATAATTAAATAAAAAGAATAAATTTTCAGACTCATTTTTATTTGCATTTCCCTGATAGCTACATGTGTTGAGCAATTCCTGAAACGTCTTTTGGCTATTTGAATTTCGTCTGTTGAGAATTCTCTGTTTAGATCTGTACCCATTTTTAATTGGATTATTTAGTATTTTGATGTCTAGTTTTCTTTTGTTCTTTTGGAGATCAGTCCTGTGTCAGATGTGGGATTGGTGAACATTTTTTCCCATTCTGTAGGTTGGTATTTTGTCTTATTGACTGTTTTCTTAGCCTTACAGAAGCTTCTCAGTTTCAGGAGGTCACATTTATTGCTTTCAGATTCTGTGCTACTGATGTTATATTTACAAAGAGGTCTCCTGTGCCAATGTGTTCAAGGCTACTTCCCACTTTCTCTTTTATCAGGTTCAGTGTAATTGGATTTACATTGAGGTCTTTGATCTACTTGGATTTGACTTTTGTGCATGGCAATAGATATGATCTATTTGCGATCTTCTACATGTCAACATCCAGTTATGCCAGCACTATTTGCTAAAGATGTTTTCTTTGCTGGGTGGTGGTGGTGCACACTTTTAATCCTAGCACTCAGGGAGGCAGAGGCAGGCAGATCTCTGTGAGTTTGATGCCAGCCTGGTCTACAGAATGAGTTCCAGGACAGCCAGAGACACACAGAGACATCCTTTCTCAAAAACAAAAAAAAGAGAGATGTTTTCTTTTTTTACATTATATTGTTTTCGCTTGTCAAAATTCAGGTGTTCATAGGTGTGTGAATTAATGTCAGAGTCCTGTACTCACTTATAACTGGATATTAGATGTAAATAAAATGATAACCATTCTACAATCCACAACCCCTGAGAAGCTAGGTAACAAGGAGGACACTAAGAGAGACGTGTATGGATGTCCCTGGGAAGGAGAAATAGGTAAGATCTCCTGAGTAAATTGGGAGGAGGAGGGTGGCATGAAGGGGAGGGGGGAGATCATGAGGAATGGTTGAGCTGGGGGAGGGACAGAGAGGGAGAACAAGGAAAAAGATATCTTGATAGAGGGAGCCATTATAGGGTTAGGGAGTAATCTGGTGCAAGGGAAACTCCCAAGAATCCACAATGATGATCTCAGCTAAGATTCCTAGCAAGAGTGGAGAGGTGCCTGAACTGGCCTTCCTCATAATCAGATTGATGACCACCCTAATTGGCATCATAGAACCTTCAGCCAGTAACTGATGGAAGCAGATGCAGCGATCCACAGCTAAGCACTGGGCTAAGCTCCCTGAGTCCAGTCAAAGAAGGGTCAAGATCATGATGGGGAAACCAACAACGACAGCTGACCCAAGCTAGTGGGAGCTCACTGGTTTTTTGGACTGATAACTGGGAAACCTGCATAGGACTGAACCAAGTCCTCTGAATGTAGGTGATAGTTCTGTGGCTTGGGCAGTCTGTGGGGTCACTGGCAATGGGACCAGGATTTATCTCTAGTGCATGAATGGGCTCTTTTGAGCCCATTCCCTATGGAGGGATACCTTGCTCAGCCTAGACACAGAGGGGAGGGGCTTGGTCTTGCCTCAACTGAATGTGCCAGACTTTGCTGACTCCCCATGGGAGGACTTACATTTTTTGATCAGTAGATGGAGGTTGGATGTTGGGGAGGTGGGGGGAAGAGGGATGAGGGGAGGAAGGGGAAACTGTGTTTAGTATATAAAATGAAAAGACTTCTAAATCAAAAAATTAAAAAATAAAGTAAACAGAATAAGAAAAACCTTCCAGGTACATAAAAAGAAAGAAAGAAAAAAAGAAAGAAAGAAAGAAAGAAAGAAAGAAAGAAAGAAAGAAAAGGAGGGAAGGAAACAAAATACATGTACATAGAAAAGCTTATATTCTAGTGTTACACAGCAATGTGGTTTGCATTGACCAAAAAAGATGTGCAATTGTAAGTGCTCATCAAGTGATGGAAGAATAAGCAAAATGTATCATAACCAGACAACAGCACATTATTTGGCCTTATAGAGAAATTAAATGGGCTGGGGAGATAGCGCAGTTGGGAAAGAGTTTACTGTGTAAACACAAGAATCCGAAGTTGATCGGCAGTCAAATCTAATGAGCAAGTCCCAGAGAGAACCTGTCTTCAAACAAAGTGGATGCCATCTGCTGATGACACCCAAGATTGTCCTCTTGCTTCCACATGCACATATGTGAATCTAGACTTACACATGTGTGCATGCATGAACAAGCAGGCAACACACACACACACACACACACACACACACACACACACACCAAGACATGAAGTACTGATACATGAAGCAATTTGTATATGCCTTAAAGAAATGCAAGGTGAAAGAAACTAGTCATAAAAGCCACATACTGCATATTCTGTTTATATAAAATATCCATGATGAGCAAAACTATAAAAACTAAATACAGGAACCAGTAAGATAGTTGAGCAGTAAAGGCACTTTGCCACTAAGGCTTATGATCTGGTTTTGATGCCCAAGACCAACATGGTAAAAATAGAGAATTGACTCTCCCAAGCTGTTCTCTGACCTTCATACACGGACTTAGGCATGTAAGTGTCCAAAAACATAGACCCCACACACGCTCGCATGCATGTGCCAAATAAATAAATAGTAATATTTTTAATCAAAAAAATGTAAATATGGAGTCATGATTTCCAGTGTTAACAGAGAGGGAAGTTTGGAGCCAGTGATCAGAAGTATTTGGGGCAAGAATATTAAAAATGCTCTGGATTACACATCTCAGTGAATTATGACTACAGTGTGGATGTTTAATATAAATCTATTATATCACAGCGAAACTGTGACAAAAACCCATAAGCCCTCTTCATGTTTAGAACAATGTGAAATTGAGAATACTTATTGTGCCCTGGAACCACTTCATAACTGCTGCTTTCTGAGTGTGGGACCTAAGTAAAGCTTGCCAGGGGAAGTGAGTAGGCTAATCACCGTGATCACATATCTGTCAACACAAAACTCCTCTAACTCATGTTCAGATGAGCTTCTGTTTCTCCCAGTTTGCCCTTAGGTAGCTCACTCCCTCCAGTCATGAGTGCCACTGTAGCCCAAGGACTCTGCCCAACCCCCACCTTTGCTGCTTCTGTTGCTACAACCGGCCTTTTTTTTTTTTTTACAACCAAGCTTTGTGTCAGTTCTCTCTTGAAGAGTGGAGATATTTCTAGTTGCTGTAAATTAAACATTGTGAACATATCAACCATATATTAGCATATTAACCAAGTATTAACCAACAAGCTTTAATATTAAATGAAAAACTGGGTACCCAAATTGCCCATTTAAAGCATTATTCCAAACTAGGAATTAAAACTTGAGAATATTTTTTCTCACACATGTAAGTTTCCAAAAAGTATAAAAGATCAGGTTTGTACCAAGAATGTATGCTTCATTTGTGGCCTCTTTAATGTCAAATTAAACAAGGTTATTGTCACTGAAAACCCTTTAACTTTTTATGAAATAATGTTTTGTGAAACACATCTTAATAATCCAGAGATAATTTATCCAGACAATTTTATATAAGCTACAAATGAATTATTTTTTAATGTCCTGCTAGTTCAAAGCTGTCATAATTTGTCACTTTAAACTCTTTAATGGACATGGCCCATGTTCTTCATCAAATGATTAAACAGCAAAATCCTACCTCTAATTAAATCCTTCTGTTGGAGAGGGGTGGAGAAAACATTATCCCATGCATTGACCCACACTAGAATTGTTAATAGCTCTTTTATCTCCAGATAAAATGCAATAGAATTCTGTCACAGAAAGAGGCTTTCTCGGGTACTGAATTTAAAGATCCAACCATATTTTGGGCATAGGGAAAAGAGCAGATCATTGAAATCCCATGAGCCTGAATCCTATCACTGTGCTGTTATAAGCATATTCTGGTTCTAATATAGGCCAGTTCCTGAGGAGTGAGACCAAACAGTAAGTGACCCATACTTGAGGGACTCTTTGGGGCTTGAGAAGAAACTCAGGAATGTCCCTATTATCTTAAAGTGGTATAACTTCTAAGAACTCTCATCCGCAAGGCTTTTAAAGGATGCTGTGAATAAGAAGATAGAGTGGGGGTAAAGCAAGGGATCCTGAAAGTAAGTAGTACCCTGGGGTGCCGAATGACAAGATCTTTATTTCAGGGAACTCAAAGCGTCAGCCATGGGAAGCTAGAAAAAGATAAACACTTCTTTAATTTAATTTTGCTCACTAGGTCTATCACTCCATGAAGATTATAGACCCCTTGAGAGCAATCAGTTTCTCTTTGATTTATTGATGCTTCCCCCAAGATATAGCACACAATAAGGCCTTTCTAGGTTTTTAGATCCATAACCTATCAGGCAATATACACTTCAGATTAGCTAGGATACTGGGACTCTGTATTTTGAATACCCTGGAGTGTTTCCTTTGTAAACTACTGAGAATGGGCTAGTGATCCTACCGGTGGCTCTAAAAGTACTACTGTGGTTGTAGGGAAAGGGGCCTGTCAAAGAAATGCACCCTTTTGCCCTGGAACCAGTCCAGTGAAAGAAACATACTTCAGTCCTGAAACCAGAGCCAAATCTGAGAGCCTGATCAACTGAGAACAAAACCAACCAATCCCTAGCCAGAAAATCAACCAATCTCTGAGCACAAGATCTAGTCAATCTGAGTTTATCCAAGCCCAAGGGATTGAAATGTGAATGAGTCCCACCGTGAAAATCTCCACCCTGGAAAAACTCTGCCCTTAAGGAGCCCTGTATTAGCCCTGCACCTGTTTTGTCCATAGTTTGCTGCTGCCCTTTTCCACCCTGGCAGGACAGCCACCCTCCTGGAGTCTTCCCTCCTAATAAATCTCTTGAATGAGGTTTGGATGAGACTTCTTTCACCCCAGCAAACAGAGCCTGGGCAGAGCCAAGCAGGGCTGTAACACTCTGGCTGGGGAAAGCTTCCCCTAGTGGAGCAGAGTTGATGCACTCCTGGGGACCCGAGCAGAACTGTAACAACTTCCCTGGGGAAATCCTCCCTTGCTTGTTGCACTGGGGAACACTTTCCTTGGAGCAGGTGACTTTATGGTATTCCTTGGTTCCGGATTACTAGAATACTTTTCCATCAGAGTTGCAACGCTTGCAGTGGTACTGCCAATGGACATCATCTATGTATCCTTTGTGTGATTTTTCTGTGTCTGCAATTGAAGACCACTATCCTATAGCAATACTTGAAAAAGTCAGTCTGCTGGGGATAGTGGATTGCATATGTTTCCATGCCAGAGAGTTCAGGTTTTATTTAAAATATGGTTTTCTTGGTTCCATCCTAAGAGATCGTGAATCAGGGTCCTTGTTAAGGTGTCCAGGAATCTGAATTTGTAGTGAAGTGTGTTATTCTGATGCAATAGACTGGAAGACCATGCCTCAAGAATAAAACATGCAAACTCGTTATTTGTGTCGCATGACGACAACATCGTCTGCCTCCCTGTGTGGCTGCTAGGAACTGTAGAGTGGAGTTTTTCTCCTTCTGCCCATGTCATCTGGAGCAACCACAGGCTTGGTTCTGGGTCATGAACAGAGTTCTAGTCTCTATTGCAGACATAATGAGACCAGGATGTTTGGGGCTGAGCTTTTCATTTTGTGGTCTGTCTTAGGATGTGTGACTCTCAACCATGTAACCCTTGCCGTCCCACACTAGCAATCTGTGCTGTGAGAGGCACCGCCCAAATCTCAAAGCCTCTCTTCTCTGAGCCTTTAAACCAAAGCTTAATTTAGAAAAGACAAGAGGATGTTTGTCAACCAATTCATGTCTCTAACTTTCAGTTGCTAGCAAACTTCTGGAAGAGAACTAAATGCATATGTACATACATACATACATACATACATACACACACATACATACACACATACATGCATACACACATACATACATATGTACATACATACACACACGCATACATACACAATACATAAATACATACACACATGCATACATACATACATACAAAATTAAAAAGAAAAGAAAACAGGTAAAATGGTTCTTCTTAAAACACAGTAGAACTGTTTCCTTAAGTCGTTAAACAGAACAAGAAGACCCATTTCTCTGATGAATGATTCCAAAGTACCAAGTTTTCACCTGCCTAGGCATTGCTTAGCACCAGACCAATTGAAATGCAGGCTGCATGCAACCACTTGTTACTTCTGCCATGCCATTGTTCTCATTAAAGCCTCGCACACTCTTAATCCATTGGCATCACAATGAATACATTTGTTCCCCTTTGTACA
The DNA here is from genome assembly GCF_018167655.1 of Microtus oregoni. Taxonomy (NCBI): domain Eukaryota; kingdom Metazoa; phylum Chordata; class Mammalia; order Rodentia; family Cricetidae; genus Microtus; species Microtus oregoni. The sequence continues at coordinate 4,561,991 of NW_024543873.1, read as the reverse complement.
TAACAGCTTTGCAAACAAGTTCAAGAGTACAACAGTCTCACTTTAAAAGATGGAGAGACTGAGGAAGAAACTGAGCCCAAGGCACTGAATAGATTAGATTGGGGGAAAAAATCAAAGCTTTGATTTGATTTGCGTCAAAAGCACTTTAACGTCTCTGACCTAATTTTATCCTTACTAATTCCTTTATGAGGCAAGTGGGGGCAGGTAACATTCTCCTCCGAGCTGACCTTATCCATGGGAGAAACATATAAGCAACTATTGATGGGATCCAAAGGGTGCCTAAAAGCCCCACTGCCAATAGAGCTTCACATCTGTCGCGCCTTAAATTTTGTCTTTTTTAGCTAAACTTTGCCCTTCCTTCTCATATGCAAATGGTCAGCAGTGCAGTGTGTAGCACTGGATATTTTTTTTCTCAGAGGAACTCTTCTACGGTAGGAGATAGAACAGGCAGGAAGAGAGCACTGAAAATTAAGCAAATAGAAAGTACTATTCAAAAGAGGAGGAACTCCCAAATAGGTTGGACAGGTGCATGAGCTCCATATCGTATTTCCCATTAATAGCAAAAACATCAAGATTATATAGGAAATAAGTTGACCTAGAATTAAGACGCCATCTGTTTATACCATATTCTTATTTTATTTAAGACTTTTTAATTTGTACTGGGTACTGGGTTTCATATATGCATTTTCATACAAATACATAAGGAGCATTAGGTGCTTTCTATGGTAGCAGATGGAGCAGGAGGATCCTGAGTTCAAGGTCAATATCTCATACTAATTTGTTGACACTGGACAATCTAAATCTTTTGGGGGCTAGAACAATGGCTTGGTGAGTAAAAGCACTTGCCACATAAGAGTGAGGACCTGAGTTCAAAGCCACAGATCCCACGTGTAAGTCAGACAGGTAGTATGAGCCCCTGTAATTTCAATGCTTCCGAGAGGAGACAGGAGGCAGAGACTGGATAATCTACAGGAGTTCATGGGCCAGCATGACTGGTGGAGACAGCAAAAATGAGACCCTGCCTCAAACAAGAGAGAAGACAAAAATAAATGCCCAATGTTGTCCTCAGACCCCCACACACGCAAATTTACACAGAAAATGCATGCGTACAAATATACACATACCATACATGCACTTACGCACACGACTATTTCAAAAGTAAATCAGCCTGTGTGTTTTATTCTCTGTTGCTATAACAAAATATCTAAGAGCAGATAATTTATAAAGAAGAGAAATTTCTGTAGCTTGAGATTGGAGCTAAGAAATATCAAAATCAGGTGGCTGCTTGGAGCCAGGATACCCCATTCTGCACCATAACACAACAAGCTGAGTGCCGTGGCAGGAGCAGGCACAAGAATGATGAGTAAGCATGAATGCAAGAGCGGGTGAGGACAAAAAGGCGAGCCGCTTTATAAGAGCCCATACTTGCAACAATTAATCCATTCCCATGAGAACTAAACCCGGTCTCAAAAGAAAGGCATTAATCCCTCTTAACAATCTAATCACATCTTAAAGACCTAATCACCTCTTAAAAGGCCCACTTTCTAACACTGCGCCATTGGAATTCAGACTTCTTCTTGATTGGTGGAAGGGAGAAACCACATTCAAACCCCAGCACTGGGGACACAGAGTTATACTCATAATGTGAGGAAAAGACACTCCTGATTTTCTTCCTTGGAAAAGGAAAGGTTTCTTTTTTAAATTTTTCTCGTTCTTGTTCATTTAAAGATTCTACCTTTGTTTGCCATGTTTTCTTTTCCATAGCATTATGATCTTTATACCATCAAATAAAACGTGGCCAGGTTATAGCTTCAGAGGTATTAATCAAAGTTTGGTGAGATCAAACAGAGACATCTGGACTTTTGATGCTGAGTGCTGGGAGATACCAGATCAGTGATTCTCAACTTGTGTGTAGTAAACCCCTGGGGATGTGGAAGACCCTTTTAAAGGGGTCGCATATCAAATATTTACATTATGATTCATAATAGTAGCAAAATTCTAGGTAAGAAGTAGCAATGAAAATAATTTTATGGTTGGGGTCACCACAACATGAGGATCACAGCATTAAGGAATTTGAGAACCACTGCTCTAGAATCTGTCAAAATTTAAATATGGGTACTTTACTATACAATTTTCTTTATAAGAAACGGCCATGGGAAGATAGGCGTTCATGTGACTGGCTCGATGCAATCTACTCGGAAAGGTATGTTTTTCTTTTTTCATAGAGGTAAGCAAAAACCACAGGCACCAAGTGCTACGTGTGGAGTAGTGGCAGTCAAGGTCAGAAAAGAATGCTCTTAAAAGATGAAAGAATGTTGTTGGCAGGAAAATGCTCTCCTATAACCAACAGTGATAAGATTAACAAGCTGTTCAAAGGTAGGTGGGTAAACATTCCTATTAGCCACCTGCAGATATTAGCAGCTGGCACCTTGAGCCTGATATACAAACAGCAGAAAAAGCTCCTGACAAACTAGGTTGTTAGGAAAGAACGGCAAGCCACAGACTCAAGGATAATATCCTGGGGCACTGGACATGGCACCGGCATAATCATAAACATTGTTCCATGGGATAAAACAGCGGACCCACATAATCCCACACATTTACAGTCAACTGATTCTTGATAAAGGTGCTTCTTGATAAAGGTGCCAAAACATAGGAGAAAAGACAGCTTCTTGAACAAGCGGTGCTGGGACACTGGATTGTCACACATTAAAAACATGTCTCTTAGCACTCTATATATACAAAATCAAATCAAAATGGACCTTAATATAAGACCTAAAACTAGAAGGAAATGTGAGGGAAAATGTTTCAAAACACATTGGTTTACGCAGTGCTTTTTTTTTCTTTTTACAAGACTTAAAAGTACAGGAAATAGAAGCAAAAAAATTGGTTCATAACAAATTAAAAGGCTTCTGCATAGCCAAATAAACAACAGAGCAAGGCGACAACCTACAGGTTGAAAAAAAATCAACCAATTCATCTAACCATTAAAATTTTGAATATATGATAAACTTACATAAATCTTGCTACTGAGACCTGGCATATTTGGGTAAGCCTGTAAACACTCAGGAAGGAGGCCACTGAGTCAAGAGGCCAGTCTGGCCTACCTAATAAGACCTTGCCTCATAAAAGAAACAACAAACCTGATACCAGAAAACAACAAAAACCCCAGATGATCCAGTTTAAAATGGATAGAGGATATGAACAGTCATTTCTCAGAAGATGAAATTCAATATGGCTAACAAATTCAGGAACATGGGCAAACACAAATCAAAACTCTTAATGAAGTATCATCTCACCCTAGTGAGAATGGCTATTGCCCAAAAGACAGTAAACGACAGTTCTGGCAAGGATGGTGATAAAAGGGATTTTCGTGTACTCTTGGCAGCCACCACAAAGAACAAGATGGAGGTTATTCAGAAAACTAAACAGAATTAACATTTGCTCCACATATAGTGCTGCTGTGCATATACCTACAGACTCAGAGTCAACATATTACAGAGATATTTGCACATGTTTATTGCCGTGCTATTCACAATAACCTAGCTATTGGAACAGCCTACATGACCATCAATAGATAAATGGATAAAGTCACTGCATTATATATAATCAAAGAACTTGTCAGCCATAAAAAGAATGAAATTATGTCATTTTCAGGAAAACAGAGGAAAATGGAGATTATTGCGTTAGGCAAAATCAGTCAGACTCAGGAAGACAAATTCTACATGTTCATTCCCATTTCACTGTGGACCGTTTTTAAAGCATCACTTGGCATCAGCCAAGGTGATACCTCCCTGTAACCCCAGTGCTGAAGCAAGAGCATCCACAATCCAGACAAGCTTGGGATACATAGTGAGACCCTGTCTTGACCAACCCCCCTAAACAACCAGAATATGGCATAGTAGTAACAAGAGAGTGGAGATGCAGAGGAGAGAGGATAGTGTGGGACTGTAGAAAACACTGATGGGAGTAAAGAGCCCTGGTGTCTATAGCGCACTGGAGATGCTATATAGGTCGCAATAACGATGCAATTACAATGTAATAACAATTAGAATGGTTCTCAACCTCCCTAATGCTGCGACCCTTTAATACTATTCCTCATGCTGTGGTGACTCCTAACAATAAAATTATGTTGTTGCTGCTTCATACCTGTAAATTTGCTACTATTCTAAATTGTAATGTAAATATCTGACGTGTGACCCCAAAGGGCTTGTGACCCCAGGTTGAGAGCTGCTGATGTATTTAATGAATAGATACAAGAGAAGATGTCCCAGGCACCAAACACAAAGTAATGCTAAGTAGATGGGAACATTAAGTTCTCCAATTCAATTAAAACATCACACAGTACCTCATAATTATGTACTATCATTTTACCCCAATAAAACCTTTGAAAAACAAAGAGCCACCCAAGGCTTGGGTGCTTGGCACCCTATCTGCTCTGAGCTTCATAAAGGATTCCACCCATCTCTAGGGAAAGTGAGTTAAATAGAGTGGCTGTTCTAAATCATAATGTGACGCAGCTGCATCCCAGTGCTGTCTTACTTCATGACCTTGCCACCTGGAGGGAAATATGTCCTATACTGAAGCAATTGTCTACTGTACAGAAACGAAGGAAAATGATTGTAAGTAACTTATCCAGAGCGTAAGTTCTCACGTGCTAAATATCTGAAGGATTTTGTTCAATGGAAGATCTGGATTCAGAGGATCTGAGAAGAGTGCTTAAGGCAATATTGACCCTGGTGGTTCAGAGCCGCACAATGGATATTTATGTGGTAGGCCTTACTAGCTGTCTTGGTGTTTTGATTTCTGTGATAAAACACTATAGCTGAGCGGTGCTGGGGCACGCCTTTAATCCCAGCACTTGGGAGGCAGAGGCAGGAGGATCTCTGTGAGTTCAAGGCCAGCCTGGTCTACAAGAGCTAGTTCCAGGACAAGCTCCATAGCTACAGAGAAACACTGTATTGAAAAATCACAAACACCACACACACACACACACACACACACACACACACACACTATGGCCAAAAAAAAAAAACTTGGGGAGGAAAGAGTTTATTTCATATTATGCCTTGTAATCCATCATCTGGGGAAGTCAGGACAGGAACTCAAGGCAGAGGCTATGGAGAAATGCTGCTTACTGACTTGTTTGCTCATGGCTTGCTCAGTATGCTTTCTTATAGCATCCAGGACCAGCAGCCCAGAGGTGGAACTAGCCACAGTGAGTTGTTCCTTCCATGTATCAACCATCAATTTTAAAAAATGCCCCACAGGTCAATATAGCAGGGGTATTTTCTCTAAGTTCTAAGTCTCAACTGTGAACTTCTTTAAAACCACAAAAACAAGTTAAACACCTTTTTTATCAAAGAGGAAAGAATCAAGCAAAGAATAAGCAAATCAAAGCAAAACAAAAGTCCAACCATGTAAAAAGTTCAGCATTTGCTGTCTGGAACTTATTCATAATCCACTGAGCTTCAAAGTACTTGAGCCACTTTCCTGATTCCCCTCTCTGAAGCACACGCAGCTTGTCTCCTAGACTCAAGCTAGCTCTACTCCACAGATGCTGCTGATCTTGGCAGTCATCCCTTGATGCTGACATCTCCAAAATGCTGGGCTCTAAAATGCAACTGGGCTGCATTGTCACCCGAGCCTCTCAGAGGCTCCAGTTAGGGACTCTCACCCTGGCTCGTGGTGCGGAGCCTCAAGTTATCTCCATAGCCTCTCCAATCCTGGGGCATCTACTTAAGCTGAGGCTGTAACTTCATCAATGACGTCTCATGGTGCCACGTTTTAGATGCCCTTTTTTTGACCCATTCAGACCTTTGAAACCAGTGCCAGTGGGAAGCTATTGTACATTACCACGTTCAGTTACCAGCTCAAGGTTGATCCTGGGCTCCACTGGACTACAGCTTCTATGTGTTGTACCCAAGGAAATAAGTAGGAAATGAGAAGATTTTGCCTCAGTGATGCTGGCCTCAGCCCCAGCTGACCAGTAGCAATTGTTCAAGTAAAACAAAGTTTTCATTTCAGCTGTGCTATTCTGTTAATCAACTGCTGACTCTCCACCCGTAGCTGATCAGACACCCTGGATTATTAGTACAAAATTTCCAATATCTTCACTCTCATCCCATCTTTTCTTCTCCTCACTTTAGGTCAAGAATAGCCCCAGACACAAGCCCCAGTGAGTCTATTGCTGAAGACATTTAGGAAAGTGAGGAACTAGGAATGCTACTTCCCCAAGGGAAGTATATGCTAAGTCCCATCACTTTGGAGCTGAAGTAAAAACCATAACAAGTGTATTAACTGGGACTTCACTATGGAATCTGCTCTCCGTTTCCATGACACTCTCTGTGAGATCAGAGCGATGGGTGGGGCTAGCAGCAACACCATGTCTCAGATTCCATGGCATTTAACTGGAACCATCTGTCTTCATTGTAGAAGCAATGAAAGAGACATCTCTGTGAGGAAAAGGTAGTGAGGTCATATGTGAAATCTCTCCAGGTCTTCTCACATGAAAACAGCCACTTTAATTTCCTTTCAACTGCCTTCCACTTTAGCTGGGTGGCTTACCTTGCCTGTTGCCAGGGCCTGATACAGGAGCCAAGGGTAAAGCAGTGTACAGCATATATCGGTCAAAAGGATGGGACAATCAAACCAGTTGTGATGGAGGAGGGTCATATGTCTATTGGTTAATAAAGAAACTGCCTTGGCCCTTTTGATAGGACAACAGCTCAGATAGGCGGAGTAGACAGAACAGAATGCTGGGAGAGAGAAGCCGAGTCAGTCAGTTGCCATAATTCTGCCACTCCAGACAGACGCAGGTTAAGATTTTTCCTGGTAAACCAGCTCGTGGTCCTACACAGAATATTAGAAATGGGTTAGATCAATATGTAAGAGCTAGCCAATAATAAGGTTAAAACTAATGGACCAAACATTGTTTAAAAGAATACAGTTTCCGTATAATTATTTTGGGTAAAGCTAGCCGGTGGCAAGGAGGTGAGCTGTGGGAAGCAGCCTGCAGCTCCATCTACACAGTTGAGCTAGAGTTTGCTTAAAGGCAAGTTCTTTGGGATCTTGTACAGCAGGAGACACAGAGCAGGGAGGGCTGCCATCCTTAGGTCACCATTGTCCTAAGTGGTTCTGACCTCACAACAGGATACACCTGCGCAGACATGGGGACTCGAACGGGTAGATTGGAAAGCTGATACCAATTCCCTGGTAATTAAAAAGCATTGGCCAGTGGAGTTGTCTTCTGTACCTGACACAAAGTACCCTGAGCCTGATGGCTTTAACATTTACAGGCTTCAAGAACATACAATGAAGAGTCTCAGGATTATCCACTAATCCTGGACCTAGCGAAGGAAACGAGATCTGTCCAAAACTGTCTACTTGACTGTTAATTATCATGTCAGGACCAAAACTTCAATTGATGTACAGCCAGATGGCCAAGGAAGCAAAGTACATTCTGTACAGACTTGTCAGTGAAAATGAAATTTAATACTTTTTGGCTCAAATTTCTCCTGGTTATGTACTCTTTGGTCCTACTTATCTCTGAATCTACAGACAAATAACTGCACAGATGATCATGCTAGAACATTCACTATGATCCTCTCAATAAATCACACCAAAGTTTGCCAACATCAAAGGAAACTTACAGTTTCAAAGAGCTTTCCAGGTTACCCAATGCAATAGACTTGAAGAGGAGACAAATGAGGGAAACAAGGAGGAGGGAGGAAATCTCCTTGAGTCTTACTTAGAAGTCATCTAGGTAGTTAATCTTGCCTCTCTCGTGTCTATTAGTTTGGAGCTGACTTCTGACCTCTGACCCCCCCCACACACAAAAAGCTTTAACCATAAGGATAAAAAGAAAAAGCAAACAGCTCGTGATAGCCAACCTAACCACATTCTCACTCCACTCTTGCTCAATTTGGGTGGTTAGCCTAGAAACATCTCTTGAAATAATAGAACAGATCAGAGTTGGTCTCTGGCTTAAGAGAGGTCTCCTTGGTGGCCTCTTGCTCTACTAAAGGGTTTGGGCATCTAGTCATGAACAGCATGGGCTCCCAAGTTGTCTGGCTAGTGTGAGCTTTCAATTGAGGAGTGAGTGTGCACCCCAGTGACCAAAGCCTGAACTGCAACCCAGGGGAGGGGACCCAGAGAAGTTCTTCCTGCTCAACTCCTGCCAGGAGCTTTGTTTCCCAGAGAACAGGGGAAAGGGGTGAGAGGGTTATTCAAAAGAGACTTAGAGGAAGAATCTAAATTCTGCATCCAGTCTTACTCATTTTCCCTTTGAAAATTAGAAACTCTTTAGTAAAAGCATCGCTAGAGCTCCATTAGGGTACATGTATGACAAAGAAGAGTTCCTAATGGCCCTTAATGATGAGAAAGTGGATTGCTCCGAATATTACTTATTTAATACAAAGTACTGGCTGTGCCAGTGCAGCCAGGAGAAGGATGCTAAATGGCCTCATCACGTGTGTGCTCCTTTTAGCGCTCGCCTTTGTCAGAGCACATATACTTGAGAGATTCAACCAAAATGACTCATTCCCATCTGGTTACAACTACAAAATGCACCCTGAAATTACTTGCAATCCATTTCTCCAACACTCCATGGTGCTTCCAACTAATTCTCTTCGTGTTCAACTTGGAGACCATTGGCGTAATGGAAACAGAACAATGAGTAAGGAAGTCCAATTATTTTTTTTCTCCTATGCCAAAGTTCCACTAAGCCGACCGGTATTAATGATCACAACTAATGACAACTATTCCTCATTTGGAATATGAGAGATGTGAAATCAAGAACCTTAAGGCTCAGCCCTTGTAGCTCTGGGTTCCAGTGATCTGTTTGGTCACTAGTGGAAAGGTAGGGTCACTGAGAAATACTCGTGAAACATGGCATCAACTGGCCGATCAAAGGCTAAAGCCCATTGCTAGTTTGCTGGCATCTAGATTTCCTCAGCTTGCCAGCAATCATCACACCCTAGTATTCTTGCCTAGGAAGTACCTGACAGCTGCTCCCTTTCTGTTCTTTTCATTAGATTATTCATGTATTCATCACATAGCATTCCCCATTCTGTGATGCGAAGAGTTACTTTGCCAGAATTCTTTACTTCATTTGTGATACCGTTAACAAGGTGTGCTTGAACTGATCATGCCTAAAATGGTGTCCTGTCTTTCTCCCACGGTCACCATGACCATCAAAGATTTCTTTTCTTCCTTCCTTCCTTTCTTCCTTTCTCTTTCTTTCCAAGTTTTTTAAGGAGATAGGCATTCTTGTCTTCCTGCAAAGACTTTCATGTCCCAGCTTAGCATCTCCTTTCTATCTTTGAACAGAGGCCTGCTGTGGCACCCCTGTCTTTGGTAACTTTCTTGCACTGTAGTACTAAGTTGCTACAAATATTAAAATTAGTGCTATTTTTAAACACCATGCAATCAATTAAGCCCATTGTGCAAACAAAAGTGATTGCAAGTGAAGAAGTCAAGTTGGAATGAAAACAATAAGGAATTACACATTTAGCCAAAAACTAATATAAGGTATCCTGCTTGGTTTGGGGAAATTTTTATGTATTCTGTAGGAACAAGCTTTCATGATAGGTCAGCCTGTATCCTCAAAAAGGAAAAATAAGCTCAGATATTAGTTCATTCTTCATCTGTGTTTCCATAGGAGTGCATAAGGCCCCTATTATAGCTCTGAACACACTCTTCTCCTCTATGCATATGTGCTGATGGTGTTTCCTTCAATACATTGTCCATATTTTATTCATCTCAATGTTTACAGCTCCTAGCATAATGCCTAATTCACTAGGAGTTCAATAATCATATATTGAATAAATGCACAATTTAGACACATTATTAAACAGAAAGTGGAAATAATATTTGATCACTGTCAAGGGAGATGCGTAAAGCCATCAGCCGCTGGTGTCACTACATGTTGATACCATTTTTTCCAGGGCTCAATCTATATTCGAAGCTATTAAATATTACCAAGATCACAGCTAGTAAATTTACTGCTATCAATTTCTCCTAAGGCACTAGCTCAAAAGGAGAAAAATGGCTACACAAACACATTTAAAAACAGTACAATGAGCAGACTTTTGAAATCAGATTGGCAGAATAGTATGCAGATATTGTAAATTATAGATAGAAAATTATACAACATGAGCTCCCAAGGTCCAGTTAAAGAGTGGAAGGAGGGAGAATATGAGCAAGGAAGTCAAGACCACGAGGGGTTGGTCCACCCACTGAGACAATGTACCTGAGCTAATGGGAGCTCACCAAGGCCAGCTGAACTGGGACTGAATGAGCATGTGATCAGACCAGACTCTCTGAATGAGTTTGACAATGGGGGCACACTGAGAAGCCAATGATAATGGCACTGGGATTTGTCTCTACTGCATGTACTGGCTTTTTGGGACCCTATTCTATTTGGATGCTCACCTTCCTAGACCTGGATGGAGGGGGGAGGACCTTGGACTTCCCATATGGTAGGGAACCCTGACTGCTCTTAGGACTGGAGGGGGAGGGTGAATGGGGGAGCGGGAGGGAAGTGGGAGGAGGGGAGGAAGTGGAAACTTTGATTGGTATTATTTATAAAGTAATAAAAAATAATCTGCTAAAAAGGAAATTGTACAATAATAAAGAATATTTATGAAACATTGGAAAGGTTCAAAAGGAGAATTCAGCTTTGTATTTCCTATAACTGCAACTAAGAAAATCCTATGAGCATAGAAATAAAGGTTATGAAAGGGTGAGGGAAATGAAGAGTTGTATTTACCTCTTAGAACTTTATGTGAGCCACAAGAAGAAATCAACTCTTTATTCTCCGAATTGTTTTGGCTGTGGGTCTTATCACAGCAATAGAAGCCCAACTAGGACAAAGGGTAAGAAAGGATAACAAAAGGATTAAATATAACTAAAGTATATTATGTGTGTATAAATGTCTTGATAAGGTCCCTTGCTTTGTATAAGTAATACACTAATAAAAAACATGAACATTAAAAAAAGAAGTTGAAAATACCTTTCTAAATCATTTCCTTTCATGTAGATATTACATTATGTTAATAAGTATTTATTTACTTTAATTTTTGCTTTGCTAGGGTTAAGTTTGCTGCCACATGCAAGTGTTCTATCATGGAGCTACCCTGCTAGCCCCTAACATATATTTTTGAATCAAGTTACAAGTAGGCCATGTTTCAAACACAGATAGCATTCCTGAGACTCATCAATAAGTCAGATAATATTATATAGAAATATTGTAGACTGTAAACTATATCCAGCCCACCTACTGTATGTAGTTAACCAAAACATAACCAAATACTGAGTTTTCAGGAAGAGACTATAATAACACTACATTGTAGCAACAGAATAAAAAAATTAGACTTTTCTACTTTTTTTGGATATTTATGGCATTTTAAAAATAAGCAAGTTAAAGCTAGAAGATAAAAAAAGGTAGAAAGGAATTTTTGCTGTAATTCTGAAAGTGTTGTTGGACTTGTTTCAAAGTCTTTATCAGATTAGGGCATTGGCTTATTCTGGAATTTTGTATCATAATTTATGAATTCTTCTGTGGTTTGACTGCATTCCTTTTATTACTATTACATATTTTGACACAATTTTTCTTTCATTTTGGCACACAAATGAGATGAAAATAAAGGAGCCCAGAAAAAAAACTCTCATGAGGTAAATTCAAGGCTAAGGAAGAAATATGTAAAAATAGTTTGAAGCAGATGCATCCAAGGGTGCCAGGAAAAGACAGAAATAAAAAACAAGGGCAAACTAATTTTGGTGGTTTCCTAACAGACTCTCTTACCTTAAACACACTGAACTAAATTAAAATATTTGAATGAAATATTCAAAACATCTTCACGGTCATATCAGAATGAATACAAAGTTATTGCTATCAGACCAGAATGTGAGTAAAGGTTGGACCTCGGCTCTGGACCTAGTTGAGGACTTACTGTTCTACTGAACTGAGAGAAGGCTTATTGAACCTGGAGAAATCACCATTCCAGTTTTCATGCCCTGCTGAGATGTGTGTGACAGAAGGTTAAGCACAGAGTCATCCAAGGTGGAATATCTAATGCTGCTTCTATTATTATAGTTCCTTGTAGGGTTAAAAGAATAATTAATATTGCAATCCGTCAATTCATACAGCTAACTAGTTGTCTTCGTAGAGGAATAGATGAAGCTCCTGTTCTGAAGTCTGGTAAGTGGCCAAGAGAATATGAAACAATTAATATTTTTGATAGCTTAGCATGCATGTTGCCTTTTCAAAGATAACTATGATGAGAGCTGTGTATGGTTAGATAGAGAGGAAAGTGGAATGATAAATCAAATCCATTCAAAGTCATTATGAGAGAAGCACGGAACAAGTGGAGCAAATGGAAAGAATACAGCTCGGTCAGGCAATAGAAAGCACAGAATAATACAGGGTATAGAAATCCAAATAGATTGTGAGGTACATGAAATGTAAGTGGACTAAAAGCTTCAGCTAACAAAAAAGATGCTCAGAGTAGATTAGTTAAAAAAAAGAGGCCCTCTCAGTGTTGTTTATAGCAGAGACATCAAAAAGATAAAGGTTAAGGTAAAATGTAGACATAATGCATGCCACGAACATGCTAAAGAAATGAAATGTAATTTAGCCAAGTTAGTGACTATTAAAATATTGTTAAAGATGATTACTGCATAATAACTATAATCCTAGAAATGCTTCAAATTAGTACTCACAGATGCCATAGTCTTTAAAATCTGCAGGCAAATAGTCTATAAAAACAGAGTAGAAAAGCTCAACCGTAGTAGAATTTCTTTTTTTAAAAAAAATATGCCCCTTGATAATTCAGAGAACAGGCAAAAGGAAGAATATAATTTTTTAAATGATATGTTGCACAAAATTGCAAAAAGAGAAAGACCTTGATTCCTAACAACTACAAACGTACGTTTTTCCAAACACAGATGATAGAACATTTTGTAAGATTCGTCCTTCAACAATTTTCAGTCATCGGAACCACACAGTCCAGTTTTCCCTTACGAAAGTATGGCCAAACTAAAAATAGAGAACAAATAAATATTAAAAATTATATGGAATCAATAGGTTTTATTTAGGGATATACATGAACATATAAATACTTATATGCGTTCGTCAATTAATTGACGAAATAAGGAGAGTGAGGGGGAGTATATAAGAGCATTTGGAGGGAGAAAAGGGAAGGGAGAAACATTGTAATTAAATTACAATCTCAACAATAAAAAGCCTCACATATTGAAAATAAATAAGATATTTATTTTCAAATTTTATGAAGTTCCATCTTCTTCAGGAATATTTTATGAAGTAAATTTTTTATAATAACTATTTTATATTTATGTGTATTTTAATCTCAAACAAAACATGGTTTTCCTGTTGCGAGGCACTGGATTACCCATTTACTACATATGTATGAACTTGGGCAAATTATTAAGTCACTCTAACAGTCAAACTCCATGGCATGTAAGGTGGACTGGTACCTCTCTTAGAGCACTGCTCTCCATACGTGATAATTTGTACCATTGCTTGGCATGGAGCTAATATGTAACAAAAAATGGTGGTGATGATGTGAACATGAATGTCCTAATTTCTCCATCTTCTTCCTTCTTTGCTTAGATGTATAATGAATGGTGATGGGTACACAATATTCCAGGTGTGGTGACTTACGCCTGGCATCCCAGCATTCTGGTGGTAGAAGCAGGAAGCTCATGAGTACCACCAGTCCAGGCTACGTGGTTAGTCTATCTCTCACCATGAAGCAAAGAAAGAAGGAAAGGAAGGGAGGCTAAGAGGAAAGATGAAAAAGAAGTATGTAAGTACCTAGTAAGAGACTAGGTTAAAAAGCTCAAATATCCCCATCTCTTAGAAATTCACCAGAGCCCAGTCCAGTTATTGGGCTCAGAATGTAGAACCTCTTGAACACTGGTGCCACGGTCTGTCACCTTGAATGCTGCAAACTTACCCTTCTGGTTTATTGACATTGGTGTGACTTCCCAGGTGTGAGCCTCCTTTGACTTTGGAGTCAGCAGGAGGGAACTCAATGACGTTTACCAATTTGGTTTCCACACAACATCGGAGACGCTGAGATGAAAGAGAACAGTTGTACTGCAGCAGCCACGGTAGCAGTGGGAAGAAAGAGGCAGCAGCAATTTGGCACTGGGTGAGTTAGGACGGCCATCTCCAGCTCTGTAATAACCTTGGTGCTAAGAGGGCATTAAATACCCATTGCCGGTGTAGGCCGAGTGGTTAAACGGGCACTCAGCAGTTTCCTAGCTGACTCAAGTCATGCTCAGTGTGTGTCTGGGTGCAGGCTAAGCTGATGTCAGGAGTGGAGCTAGTAACTTTATACTAATTTGAGTGTGTCCCATGGGTCATAAAAAAACTTCAGCTACCACAAAGGAATGGCAGCAATAAGACAATCACAATGTCATGTCTGATATTAGTGGAAGCGAGGAGACCCGTTTCTAAGACAAAGCTATCCCGGACTTTTTCCTGGTAACAAGACTGTGGGAAGTCCACTAGATACCATTTATGTTTCTTTGCTGTGTTTATTGTGTATGATTGTTTCCCTGGATTCTTCGTGAGCGTGACATCTTCAAGCATAAAGAGAAAATGGACACTTTTTCTTCTAATCCGTTTCTCTGCCCGTTAGATACAAAAGATTATACCACAGCTGTTGTCTTCTTAGGCACAAATTTTCTGGCATGAGAATTCGTGCCAGATCCCTTCTCCAACTCTATTGTATTCAGCACCGCTGCCAACCTTGCAGAGAGCGCTAGGGAGGGTAGCTTCTGAGTAAGCAAGTAAAGTCAACAAAGGGTGAGGTCCTGACCTAGACACACCACTGGCAAAAATAAAGCTGGCATGATGGAGTTCCAGGTGTGCTGATCCTTATAGCTAAGAACAGATGTTGTCAAATTAGATGAATGTGAGTGTGAACTCTACCACTAATTAGTTATTTGACCTTCGCTAAACACAACTTCCCTGAAGAAGTGAAACACAATGAACTCTACAAAGGACATCATGATTCATGTATGGGGCTTACTACAGTACCTAGAACAAATTGATAAATATTAGTCTATAGTATTATTATCAATAGGGCCATTGCTGTTACTGACGGCAGTAGCTATGGCCAAAAGCAGGCTGTCTCACGCTACGTATCATTAGGGTTACCATATAGCTACACAACGAAGTTGGCCTTGGAGCTTCATAGGCTGTAAGAGATAGAGAACATTTACAATTTTAAACGCTTTTCTTTTCTACATAGCCTTACTCATCAGTTTCCAAGAGGCGAGTTTAATTTAGGTAGGCCTAACAGCTCCTGCTAGGGATAGGTGATCTGGCATCCAGAGGGTTTCAGGACTGCTCTGGGGTGATACCCTGCTACTGTTGTCCTGTGTAAGTGGACACAGACATCTACAGCAGACTCTGACCTGGGCCCCTTCTGTGTTCCTGCTCTTAGTGCTGATCCTACTAGAGTCCCAAGGAAGGATTATGTGTGGAAGAATTTCCCTGAAGGGAACCAAGGTGAGAGAAATTAAGGCTAGAACCAGACATTGGGAATGGTCTTGGGCTGCAATGGAAACCTGACCAAATTAGTCTAGGAGGGAATTCAAACTTGACAGAAGAACTCTGAACATGGCAGCTGGGGCCTCTGTGGTCCATTCTGTGCTTCACAGTTGGAGATCTGTGTACACTACCATGGTCACCACAGATATTGACAGAGAAAGATGTGCAAGAGACAAAAATAGTGACAAAAATAACATTTGTATTCGTTGCTTTTCAGTTGTAGTGACAAAATGTCATGACCACAAGAACATGAAGGAAGGAAGTTTGTTTGCACTTCTTCGGAGGAACAGGGGTTAATAGCAGAGGAGGTAGTAGAGCAGGAAGCTGGAGCAGGAAGTTGACTGAATAAACACAATAATGGGTTACACATCCCATGGCCTGCCCCTTCCTCCAGGAAGGTGGCACCTCCTGAAGACTCTCTAACCCCTTCAAACAACACCACCAACTGGGGACCAGTTTAAGTGTCTCACTTAAAACCACTGCCACATTGTACCATTATCAGTGTTCTAGTCTTCCAGGTGTTTGTTTATTTCTATTTTGTTTTGTGGTGCTTGGATTAAACCTAGGATCTCATGCCTACAAGGCAAGTGCTCTACCGCTGAGCTATGTTTCAAGCCCTCTTCATACATTTTGTTTTGAGGCAGGGTCTCATAAAATTGCAGAGGCTGACCTTGAACTCATGCTAGTACAGGCAGGCCTTGGACCAGTTGTTCTCCTGTCTTCAACACCCACATCGCTGGGACTGCAGTCCTGAACCACTTTACCTAGGCTCCAGCCAGGTTTCAATAGCATCCTTTTTCAAAGCTCGCTAGATGCCGTATCTACAAGGCCTTAGCACAAACACACCAGGTTCCTAGGGGCACTTCACCCTCTTCCATCACATCAAGGTCTGTGGTTATACAATCAGAAGATTTTGACAACTATGAAAATTAGGTCGTATTCCAACTTAATGACATGAAAAAATATTCAAGCTGTGTTTTTAATTGAAGAAAATCAAATTTATTTTAAGCCCTGTATTTATAGTATAATTTTCATTTTGTAAAGAAAATTGCATGTGCATAGGGGAAATGTAGAAGGATAAATGCAGAACTATTAACAATGGATATATAATGTTTTAAACTTTGTAGGCTTTTCTATTTTTCAAATGTATTACTTTTAAGATATTATTCCCAATCCTTTGGAGGTATTTTCTGTTTCCAAACTCCGAGCCAGACACTGAAGCATGACCATCACTGGCTTGGCCTCCCTGAGAAAGAATGAAGTGATGAAGTGGCTTCTCAAGACTGGGGACTGTTTAAGACTTGCGACTTGGAAGTGGAGCGCTTGCCTCACATCTGCACAGCCCTGAGTTACTTCCCAGCACTGCTCTCCCCAAATAAATAAGACCATGAACACTATTTAAACTATCTTATTGGTGGCTTTCCCCCTCTTTTTCCCTGAGTTTTTTTGCGGTGCCGAAGGTTAAATAAACCCAGGGCCTAGTGTACTCTCGGCAAGCTTTAGCCCGTAGAACTCCCACTCCCGGTCAGGCTTTTAGTCTCTCGCCTGGCTTCTGACCATTGAGAAAGAAATTACTGCCTCCCTGCTAAGGTCTCCATAGTTCTCTGGCATTTGGATCCCTTACCTGACTTAATTGGGAGTGGCCATTGATTGTTCCCTTTTGGATTCAGTAGTAGCAACAAGGTTATTAATACATTATATCTATTTTCCCTGTTTCCCAAAGACAGCAATAATAGCTAATATTTTTTGTTTGATTTTGTTTTTTTGAGACAGGGTTTTCTTATGTAGCTCTGGCTGTCTTGGAACTCACTTGGTAGCCAAGACTGGCTTCAGACTCGGAGATCCACCTGCCTCTGCCTCCAGAGGGTTGGGATTGAAGGCGTGTGCCACCACAGAAGACTCTCAGTGCCGCTGGTGGGCATCTGGAGTGGTAAGGAGAAAGTGAATAAGCAAGATGCAAGGAGGCCAGTTCAAAGTAATCAAAGCCACTTGATAAACCTGAGGAGAATGAGCACAACCTATTCAAGTATCTGCATTGATGAATGATTCACCTAGAGAAACTGCAGTTAAGTCTGAATTATTGCTTTCTAGAAACTTCACAACGTCACTGTTGTCTCTCATCTTTCTTCTACCCATTCACTCCTTTTCTTGGGATAATTATAGATTCCAAAAGCAGAGAGTAGGCTTGTAGGCCTTGGATCTTGCACATTCCTCTAGTCTCATTTCCCGCCACCATCCCAGAAGCTCACCAGCAGCTCTGGATAGCTTTCAGTTCTCCAAACTCATTGTGGCTTTTTGGATCCTCAGCAGGGGTCTTGCATACACAATGTGTTTATACTTTGAGATCATCATGCATGGTCATTGTTATGGCTCTAATGAACTTTTTAATCATTGTTTTCTTCTCTGTGAAATGGGCATGATGCCATAGGTAGGGGAGTGTCCAGAGATGAATAAACATCAATCACTTTTGGAAACAATGCTGTAGCAAGAAGGGAAAAAGTCTTCATTTGTTTTAGAGCAAAGAGGGAAGAGGGGAGTTGTAGGGCCCATGGGTCTACCCCTGTTCCCAGGGGTTCATTCTGAGGACAGTTTCTGGCCAGCCAGCATTTCCTGTTTGTTCCTGTGCTCCCTCTCCCCTGCCAGGTGATTAGCTATAGGGCATTGTTGACTCCACCTTGGGCGTGGTAATTTCTCACCTGCCTGGGGGAGTATTCCATTGTGCAGCAGCTAGGTATTTAACGTTTTTTCCTAAGTTTGAATAAACAGCATTTGGCTGATCTCCTTGACCCAGGTCTCTTATGTGGTCTTTCAATCTCCAGGCTCTTGCCTGGCTCCTATGGTACCAGTACCATGGCACACAATGAAAGTAATGCAGGCTCAGGTGTTAGAGGGAGTGGTGTCAGTGAGCAACAACATTACTAGTTACACCAATGCGGCCAAGTGTCCTGTGTCCTGTCGAGCCAGGGAACAAGGAATACCTCTCTACTTTATACAAATTACTAAGATTCTTGCCTTTAGTAATAGAGATAAGAGCTTTCCTATCGAGGACATACTTATTGGGATTTCTGTCCTGCCCAGTTCCCACAGCCGGCAAGTCCCAAAGAAAATGATACAGAGGTCTTCATAAGATTATAAACTGATTGGCCCATTAGCTCAGGCTTCTTGCTAACTCTTATAACTTTTATCAACCCATTATTCTTTTTTTTAATTTATTTATTTATTAAAGATTTCTGTCTCTTCCCAGCCACCGCCTCCCATTTCCCTCCCCCTCCCCTAATTAAGGCCCCCCCCCTCAGCCCGAAAAGCAATCAGGGTTCCCTGTCCTGTGGGAAGTCCAAGGAACCCCCCACCTCCATCCAGGTCTAGTAAGTTGAGCATCCAAACTGCCTAGGCTCCCACAAAGCCAGTACGTGCAGTAGGATCAGAAACCCAGTGCCATTGTTCTTGAGTTCTCAGTAGTCCTCATTGTCCGTTATGTTCAGAGAGTCCGGTTTTATCCCAGGCTTTTCCAGACCCAGGCCAGCTGGTCTTGGTGAGTTCCCAGTAGAACAAATGGATGGAAATAGAAAACACTATCTTGAGTGAGGTAAGCCAGACACAAAAAGAGGAACATGGGATGTACTCACTCATATTTGGTTTCTAGCCATAAACCAAGGACATTGAGCCTATAATTAGTGATCCTAGAGAAGCTAAATAAGGAGAACCCAAAGAAAAACATATAGGCATCCTCCTGAATATTAACCTTCAGCAAGCGATGAAAGGAGACAGAGACAGAGACCCACATTGGAGCACAGGACTGAATTCTCAAGGTCCAAATCAGGAGCAGAAGGAGAGAGAGCACGAGCAAGGAACTCAGGACCATGAGGGGTGCATCAACCCATTATTCTTAACTATGTTAGCTACATGGCTCAGTACCTTTTTCAGTGGGGCAGGTCACATCCTGCTTCTTCAGTGATCTGGGCAGAACTGGAAAGAAATGGACTTCCTCCTTCCCAGCATTCTCCTGTTCTCATTGCTCTACCTCTATTTCCTGTCTGTTTTTTCTGCCTATACTTCCTGCCTGGCTATCATCGTTTATTTAAAATATAATTGACAGAATACAGACAATTCTCCTGTACCATTCCTAGGGGAGCTATCTGTTCTGCCTAGTCACCCATCAGCACTTTGATTCTTCACGAGCTATTTAATAATCAAAATGTACAAGCTACAGTGAGAAGGATGGAAAGCTCACTAAGCAGAGAATCACTATCAACTGTGATACTAACTTACTAGTTCTCTGGGCTTTGATGTTTTGTCCACTGATGAGGCACCAAAACATTGGTATTAAGAATATAGGCCCCATTGGTAGACTACTTGTGCTCAAATATCATACCAATGTTTACTAATTATGTAAACCTGGGGAGATTAATTGAACTCACTGGGTCTGAGTTTCTCCATTTGTCAAGTCAGGATGACATCTACTGAGTATGTATGAAGATTAAATGAATTCAGACAGTAAATGTCTTAGTAAGTATTGTATAAACATTTGCTAGGATTGTTAGTTTCCAGCCAAGGGAACCTGGACCAAATGTTCCCAAGCATTCCCCACTTGCTAATACAAGTTTCTTCCTGATCATGGCAAGATCCTCATTATAGCCATTGATGCTGCCTCTTAACCGTAGTTAGGCTCAATAGGCTCTATGATTTTCACTCAGGCCGTCTACACCCTTTTTGTCTCCTTGTACCCCACCTTCTTAAATTATACTTATAACCTGAGTTATCTTTGCTAAATTTTCCAACATCTCTCTAAGTTTGTAATAAATACAGCTGACCTGTAACCAGTTATCCAGATCCATGTTTTTCAGTATTCTGCCACCTTTCCTAAATGTGCAAACTTCTATATTTTTTCTCAGACTCCCTAGACTTTTTGTAAATCATAACTTCCTTGGGTTTCTGACTGTATAATGAAAGATTATATTGTCTAATTTCCAGAATCCTTTCCAACTTTAACACCCTATGATTCTAATGAATAGTGAAAATTCAGGTATACTTTTAGGCATCTGTAGAAATATGTTTTGTTGACTGTCTCTTCAGGATCCCCGGAGATGTTGCTTAGCATATATAACTCAGAAATTAATCTTGAAAACATAGTATGAACTTTAAAGACATTCACATTCTTGGCTCCAGTATTTTCATTTTGGTCAAATCATTCAAACCACAGCAATGATTTATGCATTAAAGACTCTAAACTGAGTGATATTTATATTACTGGAAACAAAACAGCCTAAATACTAAATAAGTAAAAGTTACAATTTATTACTATGTAGTCTTCAAAATAGATCACAACAGAGAAAATGTTAATGTTATAAAAATGAAATTTTGAAAGTGTACAGAATTCTTTATATTCTCAAAATCATGCAAATCAAACAAATCATAAGACAAATATATAAGAGAGATTAGCAGGAAGTATTAAAGATGATAACATTGAATATTTCTCCACTCTTTTACAATATGGCAAATATATCTCTTAGTAGAAACAATATTAAACAAAATGTCACTTTTTCCTGTGGCATCAGTATATAAACATATATGTAATATATACCAATGACCCACATCTGCGTTTTTAGACTTTTCTCTCTTTCCATCATATATGTGTCATGAAAGCAAAGGGAGACTATTCACAGGGTGAAAGGGAAAGGAGTGCAGAATATGAGTGTGGTGCTTTGAATAAGAATAACTCCCAAAAGACTCATATATTTGACCAAAGAGTGGAACTCTTTGAAAGGATTAGGAGGTGTGGTCTTGTTGGAGGAAGTATGTCACTGGAGTGGGCTTTGAGGTTTCAAAAGCCCATGCTGGCCTGACCTCCTTCTCTCTCTCTCTCTCTCTCTCTCTCTCTCTCTCTCTCTCTCTCTCTTTCTCTCTCTTTCTCTCCAAACTGAACTTTCATAAAATTCATACGGAATGCTATCAGTTGCTGCGGAATATCTGAATGCTGTCATGAAACTTTCATCCCCAAATATACAGAGAATCGTCTCTAGATTCTGCAAAGGGACAAGAGCTTATGAACCTTTTTCAAAGAGTGCAAAGAGATAAAAAAAAAGGCTAAGACAATTCACTAACAAGATGAGACTGTTTTTTCATAAACCATAAAGTGGTGGGGAAAGGTAAGGACAACACATGCTGACGTAATCCCATTTCTGCTAGTAAAATATGACAGACTTAATGGATTTGGGAATCCGTACAACATAATGTGTATTGACGTTAGAAAGGCTTTTGATTCTGCTCTTGGCCATGACCTACTCATTAACTAGCTTGAAAAATGTGGTTCCGACCTGCCACAATTGGTGCTAGAGAATGATATTGACAAAGTCAGTTTTGATAGTTCAATAAGAACCAGAGAGAGTGATTCACACTGGGTCCTGTGGCCTAAGGCTGACACCAATTAATATTTTCATCGATGCTTCAGCTGGTGAAGGATAAATAAGCCTGCTAATTACAGGAAGATAAAGGAAAAGAGTTTTTAACGTGAGGATGTGAGATTGCATTAATATGGCAACCATTTCATCCTTCGACCCCCAAAGCAAAAGGAAGCGGGTTTAGAAATGTATAGGAAAGAAGACTAATCTTTAGTATATATCACCTCCTAGATACAGACAAAATGTGAACCAGAGGAGTGAAGGACGGGGAGCAAGTAAGTGATGCAGGGCAGAGGGGCCTCTGGCAAGGAGTTCCTTAGAGATGAACAGATCAGGGGAGCTACTGGAGAAGTCTGCAATGCCATTTACAAATACGACTGCGGGTCAGAATCTGATGGCGATGTGTGAGCAGCAATCTCGAGGCTTGTTGTAAAACGGTACACTGGGCTACAAACGGCCAAATATGTCTTAGGAATATGTTTAAGGCGACCGCTCAACAAAAAAAGGTGAGTGATCACCTGAAATGATGAGTGTTCATTATGGCATGTTTTTATTTGAGTTTTCTTTTCCTGTGAGGGTCCATAGCTAAGGGCTGGGTGTGCATGGGACCTTAATAGAATGCTGCCGTGCTACAGGAACATACAAGAGACTCTGGAATCAAGAGCATTAAGAACAAGTCACTTAGGAGTGAAAGGGTTTTGAGCAAGCCAAAAGCCAGGAGAGAAAGCCCCCAGGTGGTCAATAGGGAAAGACGAGACAATTTTATGGGTTTGGAAACAGATTCTGTCATTAGTAGTCCTTCAGAAGAAAGAAGAAGAGAGAATAGTTAGCAAAACATGGAGTTGGCTCGGCTGCTATTTCCCTGGAGCACAGGAAAGTAACTTGAAATGCTTTTCCAAACGTCCAAATCTAGCCAGAGCACGGGGCTCTAACGGCAAGCACTAAAAAAGGTACATAACAGCAAATATATGTGATTCGGAAAACCCTAAAATGAGAAAGGACCTGAAAAGCCAAACAATCTTCAATCCGTGAAGGCAACAAAGAAGGCTGACGGAAAGGAAAACACAATTTTCTCGTTACTTTTCTTGCTGCTCACCCCAGCCTTTGACATGATTCCTTGGAGAGTGACTGCCAGCTGCCAGCTGCTAGCTGCCAGCCAAAAAAAGAAAAAAATCATCTAATGAAAGTGAATTCACTTTCATTTGCCTGAAAAGAACAAACTTTAGGGACATCAGGAGCACATAGCTGTAAATTTCTACCTCAAGTAGATCTTAGCTTTGTGTGTTTGTAATTAAGGATTATTTAGCAACATTCGAAGCTTTGAGAAGAGAAATTATAACTTTTACTTTTATAAACCTAATAATATCTTTCAAGTGAATTTGGTTTTTAGGTTTTATAATACATTAACACCTGATCATTATTAAAATATGGAAAAGAAAAAATAAAGAGAAGCATTACTGTCTAGGGAAACAAAGGGGACTAACAGGAGAGGTGGGGAGAAGGGATGGTAAGAAGGTGTGGGGGGAGGTGCTCAACATACACTGTGTACTTGTATAAGGATGTCTTTCTATAACAAAACCTCATTCAGTGAATATGCACAATGAAAATTAAAAGTAAAACTAAAAGAATGAGCTCTGAAAGAGGGCTAGAAAGTGAAAGGCAGTCGCGGTCCTCCACATTGACAATCCACAGACCCACCGCAGATTTAAAGTGAATTGTATTGTCAGTTTCCAGGTGATTTTTTATTTTAGATGTGTATATTTGCATGGATGCGTGCACACACACACACACACACACACACACACACACGTTTCTTTCATTACATATACTCAATATCACCTAATGTCCGCACACGTGCTTCAGCTTTGTTTCTTTTGACGGTGGCATGTTGCATGGTATTAACAGCCCATGCTTATTCATGAGTGATTTAGTTCGTGGCTAATTATATTGGCTTTTTCTCATATGAACAATATCGTGATGAATATATTTGTGTATACAAACATGGCCATGTATAGAGTACTTACAAAGGAGAGGAGACATTCCTAAAAGTTGAATTCTTGGCAAACACAGCATTTTTTGTCAGAATGCACCGAATTCCATGCAGAATTGCTATTCTAATTTAGTATGAAGGTTTTACACCACCTAGAACCCTCATTTACACTCTAATTTTCTTCCCATTGTTTCTCTCTCTCTGATCTAAGAGGGAGGAGAGGCCGCCTGTATTTGGCTCTGCCCTTCCTATTATAAATAGCTAGGGTGACTGAGCATATTTTCAAGTGTTAATTGGCTATTTGTATTTTCCTGTCAATTGTTCCTTAATTACTTTTATTTGGCCATTGAGCTATTTCTCTTTTTACTGATGTGTATGAGTTATTTGCTTTTATGGACATTAACCCTTAGTTGTATCACAGCTACTCTCTTGTACATTTGTCTTTTGTGTATTATAACAATAAAACTGTCTTTATCAAAGGCATTCCATGAAGAAAAGCAGGCAAAACTATAAAAAGTTATACCTCTTGTTCTGTTCACTCTGGTAAAGCAACTTATTTTTCTAACCAGGGAATAAACTGTAGTCAAGCCAGAATTTACCTTTATCCCCTCAATTACTTAAAGTTAGCTTGCAATTACCTTGAAATCCTACCCTTGCTAAAATTTTAGCCAGGCCCTACAGGTCATATGCCTATCTTCAACAATTATGCTGTTAAGTGGTACTAGGAACCTGCCTATGTCTGCCCTGTTACCCTCCAAACAGAGAAGACACCAGACATCCCAAATTATTTGAAAATATGCAATCCATTTTCTGCTGCTAGGCTATATATATAATATATATTATATATTTGCATAGAATTTAAGTGGCCTAGAATAAATGGACCTCATAACCCAGGCTGCAAGAGAAATGTTCATGGTTAGAGAAGAAAAAATCTACGTCCCATTCCACCGCACAGCCACTGAGCACACCCAACTGGAACAGAATCTGCTATATAAAAGCACCAATATGTCCCACAATTTACTAGCTTGCTGTATAAGTGAGGAAGTAAAGAAGTCATAATTAACTGACATTTACAGATTCTATATCCTGTAGCTTTCACCCGAATTTCAGAACCAAGAATGAGTGTAAATAGATTTTCCTCATTCTCAAACACTGTAGACAGTATTTGGCACAATGCTTAAAACTGCTGGCTCTCTTCCACGTTTGCTCTCTTCTCAATGCTTCAATCCCATGTGGAAGAGCAAGACTGCTGAATATCTAGAGGGTTTTAATTCCTTCCCTGGAGTGCACAGCATATGTACGGTCACTGCACCACCGTGTGGCCATATCCATGAACTGCCAAGTTCTCTGCTATGAGACTGTCAGGCAAAAATTCTTTCTCTCTGCTGAAAGTTTGCAAAGGCTGGCCACTAACTTGTGTTTTTCTCTCTTATCAGCTGCCAAATCAGAAAAGAAAGGGCATGTTGTCAAACACTATCTCCACATCATTTTTCTTCTCTGTTGATCTTTTGCAATCCCCCCTCGTGTGTGTGTGTGTGTGTGTGTGTGTGTGTGTGCGCGCGCGCGCGCGCACGCACGTGCCCACTACCTGCAGGTGTAGCATGTGTACACTTACTCACAGCTGCTCCAATGCCTCAAATATTTAGCTGTATTCAAGATTCAATGAGAAATCCTGAAAGTCAGCTATAGGGGCATGTAGAACAAATATTTCACCAAAGTGCTATTTCCCTAGATCTGTGCTTCTCAACCTTCTTAATGCTGAGACCCTTTAATGCAGCTCCTCATGTTGTGGTGACCCCCAACCATAACATTATTTCCCTGCAACTTCAGAACTATAATTTTGCTGCTGTTATGAGTCATAATGTAAATATCTGGCAGGGGACCCCATGAGGGGGTCATGACTCCCATATTGAGAGCCACTCTATTAGATAGATACATGCACCTTATAGCAGCTGTAAACTTTCTTTGAAGCAGCTGCTCTGGTGCCTAATAAGTCAGAGCACCTGAGGTTTACTGAGATGTTTCAGCGGTAAGAATCACCCAAACAAAGATGCTCAGTAAAACAACAGCAACCAGGACTGGCATGCAGCTCAAACTAGAGGAGTTTCTACCATGTTGTGAGGCCCCAGGCTTTATTCCCAGCACACACACACACACACACACACACACACACACACACAAATATTAAACAAAAATAAAATTTAGCCTAACTGTTTCAAATAGAAATAACATTATGTCAAGTACGCATGTCAATGTGACATATTTTAAAGAGTTTCACTCAAATATACTGAGGCTGGATCGATCAAACATTTTAACTCACACCTAGGAAACGCCAGTAAGAACTGGTCATTGTCTCACACCCTAAACAAGTAAAGAACTTTTAAGAGTGTAATGACTCCCAAGAGTAAGGCCTAAGTCACAGGCCTTGTGTTGGGCTTTGCAATCCATTATAGTAGTTAGGTGGTGTAGGAGGTTCTTCTGTATTTGTATTGCTTTCATTGGTTGAATAAAGAGACTGCCTTGGCCTTTTGATAGGGCAGCCCTTAGGTGGGCGGAGCTAGCCAGGTGGTATGACACAGCCCGCTGCCCCTCATGCAACAGTTGGGCTAAATTGTGTATATTTCTTGTATGTTTTGATTTAAATGATTTGTTTGTTTTTTAGCCATGATGTAGTGGGGATGGAACTCCAGGCCTTATATATGCTAGGCCTACATCCCTAACCCTGATTAGACTGGTTCATCAATAAACTAGCTGAGATGGGAGATTTGGAAGGCAGTGGGCAGCTGCAGACCATTTGCAGTGCACACACTTGGCACTTACCTGCTGGCTCAACTTGTTGCTCTGAGTCTGTGACCGATCAAACTTTCCATTTATCATACATAGCTTTCTATTTCTGACATTTGAGTCTGTCTTTCTGGGTTCTATGGCACACACTTGATTGCTGCAAATTTATGCCCATCTTCTCTTCTTGATCATACATACATTTCAAACTTGAGCATGAGATACCAAGCAACTAGGTACAGAGATTGTTCACCAGCTCCTATGATGTGTGCTGTCGAATCCCAGACACAAATACTCTCCCCTCCACAATGTCTTTATAGCTAGATGCACGTTTTCTTCTGCTGCTACATTACAGATGGGCCTCATACAAAGAACACAGACCAACGTGTAAGCTACCTTTGACCTCTGTGAAGTTTTATCAGAAATCTAATGCAGTGATGAAAACCCTACTCAGTTTTTCCACAGGAAAAATTAGCCCAATGCACTTCTCAAGGGGCTGCTGTGGGCAAGCCAAAACAATACATTTACAGTTCATCAAGAAAAATTAGGTGGGCACACACAAACAAAATTTAAGGCAACCCGTGGTGGTAAGATTTGTTAGAGAGGCTCCAAGCACAGACGGGCACATGCTCTTCTTGACCATGCATCTTCACCGTGCTCAGCTGTATAGAAATGTCTAAAATTACCCTACCTCGCAACCATCGCTACACCTACCACACTCAAAATTTCCGAAGTATCTGAGAGTCAGGTAGGCTAAGGTCTTAGTCAGTCTTGTGACAGGCTGCTCGTAGCTGGAAGAAACCTCCTAGGGAGGAGTTGCTGAATTGCCAAGCAGCCAACTCGCCTGCACTTCTGGACTTATCAGGAAATTGGATGACAGGATGATTGACTTGGGGCGCCCTCTGCTGAAAGCACTTGCTATAGCCTCAAAGCTACGGCCTAAAAGACTGATTGGAGTCCCTGACTGCCAAGGGAGGAAAAGCCTAAGTAGAAAACATGGGTATCAGGGGTGACAACTCCATTGTAGGTAACCAACCCTTCACAAC
This sequence comes from Microtus oregoni, assembly GCF_018167655.1. Lineage (NCBI taxonomy): Eukaryota > Metazoa > Chordata > Mammalia > Rodentia > Cricetidae > Microtus > Microtus oregoni. Next base: position 4,534,190 of record NW_024543873.1, on the reverse strand, counting down.
AAAAGCCTTTGAGCAGAATAAGTCTTTTAAGAGCCTAACACCCATTCTTTAATTCTTTAAACAAACATTTGCTCTGTACAAAAATGTGTTTCCGCTCTCCTCCGACAGGTTGCCTTTTGCATGTTCACCGCCTCTTCATCATTTTATGTTTCAGTTTAAATGTCATTTCCTGAAGCTGCCTTCTTTTAGCACCCTGAAGATGTTCTTTCTGTTACCTTTCGTTCTCACCTTCCTCTGCATTACCACAGCCCACCCCATCACCGGCCATGGCTCACAGAAGCTGGGAACCTGGAGCACACTGCACAGCCTGCAGACTCCTCAACAGGTTGGAGAGTCTCTTTCAGGAAGCTGGAGTGGCTTGAGCCTCCTCCTGCAGCTCAGCTGCTTTCCACTTCTTTTGGGTGACTCGACTTGATTATTTCTTTTAGGCAGCTTGGCTGATCTCCCTTTTCCAGGCAGCTCTAAGTGTATTCCAGGCGCCTCAGATTATCCGGAAGTGTCTCTCAGTAGTCCTTACAGTTTACGTACCCTTGAGAAGGGAGGAGGTCAGGTTCTGGGACTTTCTGAAGTGACTGAGTTATTTAATTTCTAATCTTGGGGAGCTTCTCTGTAGAATGGAAAGTTTCACCTCCTCTTAGATGAGCCTGTGGTTTCAATTCCTGTCTAATATCATATGCCTTAAGGAACTTCCTTTGAAAGAGCCACACAGCAGTGTGTGGATGCTGTGTATGTTGTGTGTGATTGGGCAGGGGGCATACAAGAACAGTACAGAAGGGCAGTGTGTGAGAGAGAAGGAATGCAATAGAAAGCAAAGAGCTGCTTGCACTTAATCTTTAGAGGCAGTGTGACACACAACAGCATGGGGCAGAATCTCAGAGGGTACCCTTTGGATGATGCCTGGAGTGGAATGTGGACGTGGGGTTTGCTCAGAGCCTGAGGGCCCTTCGAAGTGAAACTAAAGAATTCGGCTAATGTTCAAATATACTCATTAGGTAGGTGGACTTTGTTTACAATGGGGATTAAAATGAAACATAGGACACATTGATGACATTTAGTACAATACCCATGCCATTAGCTTTCAGTACAATGCCTGGAACATGGGCTGACACTGGGATGAAATGATGAAAATTGTGACTGTTACAGAAAAAGCAGAGAGCATGGCTGGAATTTGGGGTCCTGAGCATTGAATACTGTATGCATCTGTTAAATACTAATAATGGCCGGGCGGTGGTGGCACACGCCTTTAATCCCAGCACTCGGGAGGCAGAGGCAGGCGGATCTCTGTGAGTTCAAGGCTAGCCTGGTCTACAAGAGCTAGTTCCAGGACAGGAACCAAAAGCTACGGAGAAAACCTGTCTCGAAAAATCAAAAAAAAATACTAATAATGGCTCATATTGTTGGGAATAAACACTGCCTTTGTTATTAGGGTGAAAGAAAAAGAAAGGTTGAGGGGTTGGTAAAATGCCTCAGCGAGTCAAGGTGCTTGTCACCAACTGGGCAGCTCATGTTCCGTCTCAGGGCACCACATGGTGGAGGGAGAGAATCAACTCCAGCAAGTTGTCCCCTGACTTCCATGCACACATCATAGCACTCATGTCCACTCGAAATAAAGAAATGTAATAAAAATTTGGAACTACAAATACAAGGTAGAAATCTGTTTTCCTCGGGAACACTGTGCAGAAACATTTCTTCCAGGTATGGGAAGCTTGACTACTGGGTGATTTACCTGAATACAATGAGTGTAAAATGTTACCAAGGAAAACAGTGTAGGCGTTCCATAAAAATGTACCAAATGAATAAAACGTATCAGTTAGAAATAATAATAAACTGCTTGCATGCTAGAAATGTTTGCCTCTATTAATTCAATCAAACTGTCTCACACCAAAGTTCTGCTTTAAAACGAGTTGCACCAGTCGCTGTCTCTGGCCTACTCCCTCAGTGATTACCTGCACCTGCTCCTGTGGAGTTCGCCTCCTGTAAAGCAAAGGACACGGTCAACAAGACAAAATGACAGCATACAGAATGGGAGAAGATCTTCACCAACCCCACATCAGACAGAGGTCTGATCTCCAAAATATACAAAGAACTCAAGAAATTGGTCATCAAAAGAACAAATAATCCAATAAAAAAATGGAGTACAGACCTAAACAGAGAACTCTCAAGAGAGGAATCTAAAATGGTTGAAAGACATTTAAGGAAATGCTCAACATCCTCAGCCATAAGAGAAATGAAAATCAAAACAACTCTTAGAGTCCATCTTACACCAGTAAGAATGGACAAGATCAAAAACACTGATGACAACTTATGCTGGAGAGGTTGTGGGGAAAAGGGAACACTTCTGCATTGCTGGTGGGAATGCAAGCTGGTATAGCTCCTTTGGATGTCAGGGTGGTGATTTCTCAGAAAATTAGGAAACAACCTTCCTCAAGACTCAGTAATACCACTTTTGGGTATATATCCAAAGGATGCTCAATTGTGCCAAAGGACATGTGCTCAACTATGTTCATAGCAGCATTGTTTGTCATAGCCAAAACCTGGAAACAACCTAAATGCCCCTCGACTGAAGAATGGGTAAGGAAAATGTGGTCCATTTATGCAATGGAGTACTACACAGCAGAAAAAAATAATGACATCTTGAATTTTGTAGGAAAATGGATGGAGCGAGAAAAAATCATTTTGAGTGACGTAACCCAGACCCAGAAAGACAATTATCACATGTACTCACTCATAAGTGGTTTTTAAATATAAAACAAAGAAAACCAGCCTACAAATCACAATACCAGAGAACTTAGACAACAATGAGGACCCTAAGAAAGACATACATAGATAATCTACATGGGAAGTAGAAAAAGACAAGATCTCCTGAGTAAATTGGGGGCATGGGGAGCTTGGGGGAGGGTTGAAGGGGAGAGGAGAGACAGGAAGGAGAGCAGAGAAAATGTAAAGCTCAATAAAAATCAATTTTAAAAAGCTGGAAAAAATAAGTTGCATGAATAAATCCTTAGAAAGTTAGTCCAGGTGAGAGGTAACCCATATTTAATCCGCTTGGTAGGTGAGAAAGAAAATGAGAGTATCATTTAGTCGAAATCCACAGGGATGATTTATTTGTGAGGTAGCAGGAAAGAAAACACTTTTTTATCAAACTACGTAAAAGCCTTTCACATAGTTTTTGCAAATAATATCAAATATACACTTAATAAAATATTTTTCCAAATGGAAAAGTGCTCTGCATGCTTTAGCTCCTTTAATGATCATGGCAAATCTACAGAATAAATGCTATTATAACTTCAAGTTGGCAGTGAGGACATTAAGGATTAGTCATTTAATCCCAGGTCACACAGAAGATAAGTGGATAGGACCAGGATAATGGCTCCAGACACTGTGCCCTACTGACCCCTACACTCTTGTAGTAAGAAGCTGAGAAAAGGGTTTGCTTTTGGCTAAAGACAAATAGTCAATGGAGCAGCGGGTCAAAAGGGAAAGAAGACATGCTAACAGTCTGCTTATTAACCATGAGGGAAATGCTGTGTACACTCAGGAGACCTCGAGAGCTGTAGGGCTGAGGCTCAGTTCTGTCATTTGCCCTCTGAAGTCCTCAAAGTAAACCTGTACAGTGATGCAGGCAAATGAAAATGAACCATGGGAGATCCCAATAGAACATCCCCATTGTCTTAGTGTGTGGGTGCCGGACTAGCTGAACATAGCGGACAATGAGGAATACTGAGAATTCAAGAACAATTGCAGTGGGTTTTTGATCCTACTGCACGTACTGGCTTTGTGGGAGCCTAGGCAGTTTGGGTGCTCACCTTACGAGACCTCGATGGAGGTGGGCAGTCCTTGGGCTTCCCACAGGTCAGGGAACCCTGATTGCTCTTCGAGCAGATGAGGGGGGGGGACTTGATCGGGGGAGGGGGAGGGAAATGGGAAGCGGTTGTGGGGACGAGGCAGAAATCCTTAATAAATAAATAAATTTAAAAAATAAAAAAATAAAAAAAAAGAAAAAAGAAAAAAAAGAAAATGAACCATGTGTGCAATGATGGTGTTAGAGATGAAAGAAACTTCAGCAACGCTTTTCAAAAGAATGCTGCTGCTCCAGATATCTCTCATCCATAATGTAGGCAGAGCCTTTTTCAGTGCACTGAAAGGCAGTGTAGACACAGTGAGTAGGGATGAACTCTAATAAGAAATGCAGTATATATGAAATGAGAGAGGAGCTACATAAGGAAGATAACTGGGGGAAGGAGCATGGGGCACAAAGGAAGGGCATTGAGGGATGGAAATGAAAAGAAGATAAAATGATAAATAATGTGCGAAAATTCTATAATGTATCCTTAAAGCAACAAGGCTGTGTTGTAGGAGGCTGCTTGTTCATTTCCCATCTGCCCAGACTCCTGAAATAATCACACAGAAACTATATTATTTAAATAACTGTTTGGCAAATCATTTAAGTCTATTCCCAGCTAGCTCTTACATCTAGAATTAACCCATTTTCATTATTTTATATTTTACCATGAGGCTTGTGACCTACTGGCAAGGTTCCAGCTGGCGACTTGTATCTTTTCCCTCTGGTGGCTACATGGTATCTCCCTGACTCTGCCTTCTTTCTCATGGCATTCAGTTTAGTTTTTCCTGCCTAGCTATATTCTGCTAAGTCATTAGCCGAAACAGCTTCTTTATTCATTAACCAATAAAAGCAACACATAGACTTCCCACACCAAGGCTGCAATATAAAATGGAAATGAGATAGAAGCAAATGTCCTTGTGTGTGTTTTTTCTTCTTTATATACTATTTTCTTTATATGCCATTAATTTATATACTAACTTTAAAAAATTAATTACAAATCACAGCATGTAAAGTACAGAGGGCCTAACCTAAATCAGACTGGAGACCAAAACCATTTTATTTCACAGAAAAATAATTTTCTAATGGTTCAGAGTTGAACCAAAAATTTGGGAAGGGGAAAATGTAAGTCTAGTAGTATTGGTTAAAAATCCTGACACCAGGGGCCAAGGTTTGGATGTTGTTATTGTGTACATGTGAGTATTTCCATGCACATATGTGCATCGTGTGCCTGCCTGGCACCCGTGCAGGTCGGAAGAGGGCATTGGGTCCCCTGAAACTGGATCTATAGGTCGTTAGTTACAAGATGCCTGATGTGGGTTAAGGAAACTCAACCCAGATCCTCTGCCAAAGCAGTACTTAACCACTGAGCCATCTGTCCAGCAGCAAGAGCCAAGTGTTTTAACTTCCATATGAAAGACCTTAAAATGTATTTATGGACCAATCACTTTGAGTTCAAGGGTTAGAATCCCCTGTTGTTTCTTCAGTGATAAAGACCCCAGGCTGCTTCTTTCCTCCAGTGTGGAACGGGTATGTCTGGGACCAGGAGCAAGTGATAAGGAGTGTGGAGTTCAAAGAACCTCAGGAAAACTGGTTACTTTATGAGTATACCTAATTGGAAAAAAGCCCAGTGTTAATTTATTGGATCATCCAGGACTGTTTTCCCATGCTGACTTCCTTAGGAGTTCCATGATCCTCCACCCCAAACTACTGTGCTTTAGCTTAAATTACAGAAGAGAAATCCAAGTAGGGTACAGATACGGCCTTGGAGTTGACTTCCCTGGCTGTGAAACCCAGGGTTCTCACTCCTAATCGTGTGACTGCCAAATCTAGTACCTGTGGTTATATGGTCATGTACACCCTTAATCCCAGAACTTTAGAGGCAGAGACAGGTGGTCCAAGCTTTCAAGGCTTTTTAAACAAATAAAGAAAAAAACCATTTTGTTTCTTTGGCCCCCGAATATACCTCCCAGAACTTCACCTTGCTTTCATATATTATGAGAATATCATTTATCTTATTTATTAGTGTTTTTTCTTTTAGAGAAGAATTTGCTTGGAATATGTGCAATGGGAAGGGAATTAAATTCAAGCAAAGACTGATAACACTGACATTGAGTGATGGAGAAATGGGCATTCGTGGTGCTCCTCTGCTTCTGTAGAAATTTGAAAAGTCCCATAAGAAAATAAATCGCTTTAAATAACACATAACCCAAAGAGATGGAGCTTTAAGTTGTGGTTTAATGAATTAAGTGTTCCTGGGCCTAGCCGCACTCCTGTATAAGATGTGAGAAGCAATTTTCCTGCCTGACAAAGTGGTTCTGATTATTAAGTGAAGCTGTGTGTATAGAGGACTTCATAGAGTGTCTGACCTGTGACAAATTTTCAGTAAGTAGCTGCCAGCATTATATGAAGATGTGAGTAGAGCGTTGTATGCAGTGGATATTAATAGATATTAATATCTCCATCATGCTTATTAGCCTGGTGAGCTCTTCATGTCTAACCAGAATGGACAGTCAAAACTGGGCTCCTAATCTCTTGGGGTGCCCGCACTGAATAACTGTTTTCCTACGGAAGAATGTGGTTGTAGTTGTCGCTGTCTCTGGTCCCATGAATTTAGAAACTTCGACCCAAGTGCAGGACCCACGAAACACCTCCAGCGGAGCACAAAGCCTCTTGCACAGCTGCTGTCTTCATCCTGGCAGTTCAGAAAGGATCTTGCTTTTGGGAAAGGCACACAGCTGGGAATCCGTTTGTTCGTTTAGCTGGTCTTGAGACAAAAGTCTACCTAGGTAGAACAAGCCAAGTTGGCCTTCGATTTACTATGTGACTCAGGCTGGCCTTGCAGAACTCCTCCTACCTCAGCTTCTTAAGTGCTGGGGTTTACAGTGTGAGCCACAATATTTGGCTTTGGAAACATTGCTTGATAAGTATTTTCTGAGCTCCCCTCTCAGCTTTCTAGGACTGGGCGAGCCTCACAGGAAATTATTCATTATCACATGGCTAATGAATGGTCCCTAAGACCAGAACCAGGTTAGTAGATGATAAACAGGTGCATAGTCCAGAGATAATTTTTTTTTAAAAAAAAATCTCATAACCAGGATGACTTTCCTCACTGGCCTGCACAACAACCAGGACATGAAGTCCAAACTATGGGTCTCAAAGTTGAAATGATGATCAAAATTCCAGTTGTTTCCATACCCACCGGAGGTTCCAGCCCCTCAAACCATGACATCACAAGTAGGCTTTCTTTGCTTTGTACTGACTCAATCTGGGTTGGAAACTGTTATCTACTCCACTTGTTGCTCCAAGTGATTGACACTTGTTTCTTACTGGCCCAAGTGGGAGTGTCTGCTAAAACTCTATTAAGAGGACAATCAGCTTATTGGAGAATTTTTTTCCATAGAGTATTAGAGACAGTGATACCTGGCAAACTCTTGTTCAGATTCACTTTGGAAGGTCTATACTTGGGGGAAGGAGCCAGGCCATTTAGACGGGAGCAAAGGATCAGCAGGATGTGACTGTGTAGGGTGCCTGGGAAGAAAAGGTGCCAGACTGTAGTGCTTTGGCACACAGCCGAGGGGACTAGATTTTGTCTGTGAAGAGGGGAGAGCAGCCAACTTGGGAAGAGTGTTTTGATCAGACCTATGAGTTAGGACAGTGGCTCTCCTATGCACTGGGGCATGTAGACTCTCCTGGGATCTCTCCCAGAAAGACAATCTCTAATTCCACTTCAGAATGTGAGCAATGGAGTCTGGGAATGTGGGGGGGTTGAGGCCACAGGGATATGGATCTCATTTTAAGAAACAGTCTTAGGAAAAGGGCTCTGGTGATGAAGAGAGGGGCTAAAAATGGAAGGACAATGACAAAGACGTTGTGGTCATCCATGTGGCCTGGAGGGGGAATCAAAGAAGGCCACTTCCTAAATCCCTACTTGTTTGGGGGAGCCTATTTTCAGCTGAAATGGGCTTGAGAAAGGGCTTGGAAATTTGACTCTGTCAATCCATCTTTCAGTATCCACCCAGTCTTGTGGCATCTAAATCAAATTCATAAAGCCTCTGCTATTTGTTCTCACAATACAGACAAGTGGTCCTCCTCTGGGTGGCTTTAGGGACAGACATCTACCTTCAGACCACAGGGGGAAAACTGCTTTTTTTTTTTTTTGCGTTTTGGATTCATCCCTGAAAAGGTCAATTAAACCTGGTTCCAGAGAGTAGTTAAGTCCTATCAAACTATGTTATCACACTATCTTACACAACTTGACAATTCCTTTGAGGTACTCCCAAGTCACACGAACGTCAGTAGAGCAGTGGTTCACAATCTGTGCATCAAGAACCCTTTGGGATCAACCAATCATTTCACAGGTTTCCTGCATATCAGATATTATGATGCATAACAAAAGCAGAATTCCAGTTATCAAGTATCAATGAAATAATTTTATGGTTGGGGTCACCACAACCTGAAGAACTGGACTAAAGAGTCACAGCATTAGGAAGGTTGGGAACCACTGCTTTAGAACATGGTTAAGTGACGAAAACTGTTTCACATTTCTTATATCCAGGTAGGCATCATCAAAGCTTACCAAGATTAGTAAAATAACAAGATTATAATAAGTATAAAACGGAATGAATATAAAATATAATAAGACTAGACAAGGCGACTTGATCATTAAACCTTATGCCATCCTTAAAGTAATAAGACTGAAGTATAAAAATGAAAATGAGATAGAAGCAAATGTCATTTTATTATGACATTATTAAGCTGTTATTTGTTTTGTTTTGCTTTTACTTGTGCTTTCTTTTGGTTTGGGTTTTTTGAGAAAGAATTGGGTTCTCTGTGCAGCCCTTGCTACCATGAAATTTGCTCTGTAACCAGGCTGGCTTTGAAATCTGAGATCCATCCACCTGCCTCCCCAGTGCTGGGATGAAAAGCACCACTGCCTGGCTTTTTTTTTTTCTCTAAGTGAGGTGAGGTACTTGAGTTTAACGACTTGCGTCATTTTTCCTAAAGATCCATTGTAACTACCAACCTGATTGGCTAAGTTATACTATTAATGGTTTATTCTGACTTCTCCCTCCTAGGTAGTACATAATCATTTCTAAGGGGACAGAATTTCACAAAATAGCCCAGTTTGGCTTCAAAATCTCTATGTAGCAGAGGATGGCCTTGAACTTCCGATCCTCCTGCCCCTACCTTCTGAGTGCTGGGATTGTAGGCATGCACTACCACCATGCATGATTTTATACATTTCACCTAGAATAGAGACTTGGAGTCTGGAAATTCCAGGAACTAGGCCAGACCTGTTACAGAGGCAGCTACATCCTTGGGGCCCTTGCAGATCTCATCAGTCAGATAAGCCTGACCCCTGGAGATGCTTCCTGGAGAGATGGGTGGAAAGGAATGAAGTCATAAGTCTTCCTTGCCAAAGTGTAACAGAGTAGGTCCCAAATCAACTAGGGTTATCAAAGAGTTCATTTTTATTATTGGAGAGATAGTGATTTACTTGGCATTTAGTGGATAAGGCCTTTCAGAATGTTTGTGTCATTGGCTACATTCAAAGTTTAGATGTCATTCTTTAAAAAATACTTATATAAGTATCACATATACACATGCTTATATAAGATGAATATATAGATTACATTATATGAGTATATATTACATTATTATATAAGATGAGCATATAGATTACATTATTATATGAGTATGTAAATTGCGTTACTATATGAGTACATAGATGACATTGTTATATGAATATATAGATTATGTTATTGAGTATATAGATTAAATTTTTTGTTTTTTTATTTTTTTATTATTTTTACTTAAAAATACCAATCCAAATTCCTACTCCCTCCTCTCCCCCCACTCCCCTCCCTCTCCCTCCACAGACCCTCCAACCCCACCCCTCCAACCCTAAGGGAGTGCCATGCACCCTGCCCTGCAGAAAGTCCAAGGCCCTCCCTAGTAATCTAGGTTGAGCAAGGTTTACATCCAAAGAGAATAGGAACCCATGAAGCTGGTATATGCAGTAGAGACACATCCCAGTGTCACTATCAGTGGCCCTCAGTCTGCCCCAACTGTCCACCCCCTTCAGAGGGTCTTTGTTGTTCCCATGCTCATTTACTCCCAGTCCAGTTGGAGTTGGTGAGCTCCCATTAGCTCAAGCAAACTGTCTCAGTGGATGAACCCCTCATGGTCTTGAATTCCTTGCTCATACTCTCACTCCTTCCACTCTTCAACTGGATCTTGGGAGCTCAGTTCAGTGTTCCAATGTGGGTCATTGCCTCTGTTCCCATCTGTTGTTAGATGAAGATTCTATGGTGATATATAAGATAATCATCAGTCTTACTACAAAGTTAGGCCAGTTAAGACACCCTCTCCTCTATTGCTTAGGGTCTCAGCTGGGGTCATCCCTGTAGGTTCTAGGGCATTTTTCTTGAGCCAGGTTTCTTGCTAACTCCATAATGGCTCCCTCAATTAAGATATCTCTTTCCTTGCTCTCATATCTGTCCTTCCTCCATCTCAACTATCCCATTCCCTCAAGTTCTACTCAACCCCCCTTCTCCGCTTCTTTCTATCCCTCCACATACTCCCAAATTTTTGTCTGATTCCAATTTCCAAGTGGGTCTATATATGTTTTTCTTTAGGTTCACCTTATTACTTAGTTTCTCTAGGATCCTGAACTATAGGCTCGTTGCTCTTTTTTTATGACTAGTATCCATTTATGATTGACTACATACCATATTCATGTTTGGGGGGTCTGGGTTATCTCACTCAGGATAGTGTTTTCTAATTCCATCCATTTGCATGCAAAATTCAAGACGTCATTACTTTTTACCGATGAGTAGTACTCTAATGTGTAGATGTGCCATCACGAGTATATAGATTCCATTTTTATATGAGTATATTTTTATCATTTTGGAGAATGTGCATCACTCTCCACCCCAGGATGACCTGTAACTCACTTATTGGATTGATTAGCCTTGAACTTTCAGCAATCCTCATGTCTCTGCCCCCCCCACAAGTGCCGAGATAACAGGGATAAGTCACCATGTCCTGCAAAAGAGTGCTTCTTATTTAAGTGACAATAGGACATTGTCTATGTTTTTGCTTAATTTCTTGCAAAATTTTCACTTTTTATACTAATATTTTTATTCATTCATCCCAGAGAGTGCTGAGGACAGAATTCAGGCCCTTGGGCATTATAGGTAAGAGCTATACTGCTAGGCTACCTTAAAGCCTGGTGTTTTCAAATCTTGACCTGAGAAGACAGGGACATTGGGCAGTCACTTAACCTTCATGCTGAAAGCCGTAATAATAACTCTATTGACAAGTATATGCAAGGCTGGCTGCACCTCTGTTACTATTGCGAACGTGTTGTAGATTGTTACTCCAATTCATGCAAGGAATGTCTGACGTGTTGGCTATTGCTTTCTCTGTTGGTAGAGAAGAAACTAGAAACACTAAGATATTCATGATTCATCCAGATATTAGAATTGGCATTTTTGGGAGAGCTTAGGACCAAACCCAGGCAGTATGTGGCTGAAACCTTTGATCTCAACCTATAACATCCACTGTAGTCCCAGTTGAGAAGGAAAACCATGAGACACGGGTGAGCTTCAAGAAAAGGGAATCTAGTAAGAGTGAGAGCAAACTCATTTCCATCATTTTATATGTATTGCTTATGGAAGAGAGGAAAGAGAAAGAAGAGGGAGGGGAGGGGAGAAGAGAAGATGATGGAGGAGAGGGGATTTCAATGTGATTAGGACCAAGAGAGCTGCAGAGTGGTGATTTCACTGTGTGCTTACTCGAGTACTTACAGATCTTTAATTCTTAAAAGCACACGTTCAAACTGATTCCCCTCCCCCCTCTCAGAACTGGTACACATGTTGAGAGCATCTGGCACAGCTGAAGACCTGCGTGTTTGTTCCTACTGGTTGACACAGTACTTGGCTTCAGTGGCTTCAGTTGCGAGAGTAAAGATCTGCTTCTCCCCACTCTTGGGCCCCAGGAGCCACTGCAGCTTAGGAAGCATGACCTCTGTTCTCATAGACTCTGGGAAACTCTGCCAAGTTTTCAGTACATAGGGAATTTGGATTTGCTCTACAGCTCCAGGGTCAATCAACTTCTTGTCCAGAGGGCAAGAAAATAAACATTCCAAGCTCCAGAGTTCCATTTTAATGACCCCTGCTGCTGTAGATTAGAAGCAGCCTGAGAAAACAAAGAGATGGTTGTGCTACGTTCCAGTAACACATTCATTTCTCCTTAAGGTTGCAGGGATTCGAGCATCTGTGAAAGTCTGAGGACTGCACGAGGTCACGTTCGTGTCTAAAGTCAAATTCCTTCAGCGAAGTGTCAAGATATTTCCTCCTCCCCCTGGAAACCATCAGAAATCCAAGCTTCTGGCGGCAACGTTGGGGGTCAGCACATCCTTGGGTTTTGTTATCATTCTCCATAAGCACTCTGTCTTTGTTTAGTTCAATCCCCAGTGAAGAAAAGAGGGAAGAAGGTCCCAGCTAACTATTGCACTATTCTCTCCCTTCCCCCACACATTAGCGTCAGGGGCCATGCTGTTAGGACAATGCCAGAAAGAAATGGGTTACACACATGTGGGCAGCCAGCAGTGTCCCATAGTTCCCTTGTTCCAAACTTGTGGTGCTGTGCTTTTGCCTTATTTTCATCCCCATGAAAGGAAATCATTCTCCACTTCAATTCCACCCCGATCCTATTTTGCTATAACTCTGAACGTGTGAGAGTTTGAACGCTTCCCCCCCCCCCCCCCCCCGCACCAGACTCAGGTGGTAGGCCACGAGGTCTCTGGCTGCTCCTGGTGTTGTTTTAGGCACTGTGGGATATTTGAGAGCAGCGGCCCAAATGAGGAAGTGAGGAACTGCTGTGGTGAACCCTGAGGTTTATAGGCTGGCCCCAGCTTTGTATCCCATCTCAATTTCCTGGGTGTGGGGATGTAAGCAAGTAACCTCACAGCCCTGCCACCAGGATGGACTGTATCCTCAAAGCACAAATGAAAAGAGTGTCCTCCCTCCTTTCCATTGTCCCTTTAAGTTCACAGTCATGGAGAAAGTAACTAATTCACAGGGAGGTTCTCAAGCCTCAGAAGACTAGGTTAATCAGTCATTTCTTCATTTCAACTCTCCCTCCAGGCTCAGATAGCCCATTTTCTCAGGACACAATTTCCCTTGATGTCTTGAAGTTACCTACAGTCCGGGAGACTTGCATGTTTAAAGCTTCAGTGAATATTACCCTGCTCTTTATATGGTACCCATTCCTCTCAAGCAAAAAATAGAGCTAACTTTTTTTTTTAGAGCTAACTTTTATCTACTAAATGGTGTGGTGTAAAGACAAATGTCCCCCATAGTTTCACATATTTGAACCCTTGGTCTGAATTGGTGGCGTTGTCTGGAGCAGGTATAGGTGATGTAGCCTTGCTGGAGGAAGTATGCCATTAGAAGAAAGCTTTGCGATTCAAAGTCTCTCCCCATTTCTAGTTTTTTCTCTTTGCTTCTTGCTTGCCACTGGAGATGTACCTCAGCATCCTACTCTAGCTACCAGGCCTGTTGTGTGCTGTCAGCCTCTCCACCATGAAGGACGTGTCCCTCTGGAATTTTAAGTCAGAGCAAAAGCTTGTAAAAGTTTGGGTTTTATAAATCACAGCAATAAAAATTTAACTAATATACCAAGCAGTTTCCAGTTTAGTCCTTCAGATCCCCCATTCCCAGGAGACATGGGAGCCTTCATATAAGGGAGACCTTTAGTTGACCATTTTTCTGTGATGCTAGGGTTGGAAACCGGGGACTTATCTGAGCTGTACTCCAAGTCTGGTCTCCTGGGTTACTGTTCAACAGTTGGTATGGAAAACTTCACAAGAACAGTTTATAAGGAGAGGATACTAACAGTCACTGAACTTGTAGATTTTTCCCCTTTAATCCCTTGCAATGGATATTTAAATTCTCTTTGAGAAAGAGCTAGCACAAATCATCTCTACCCATAGTCCTAATCCCAAAGATTTGGGAGGGGGGAGAATGTGTATGCTGAATATAATTAGAGCAAACCGTGGTCAAAGCCAAAATGTTAACAACTACCTTTAACCTTTTTCTTGTGGATAAAAGGAAGAGGTAGGCAATTACGAGTATTTCTCCTTTTTGCATCCCACTACATGTGAAAGCACCTACTATAATAACCTTTAAATTAAAACACGGGTAGATTTCATTTGCATGGCAAACCTTGTATTTCACAGACAATTTTGGCTTACTCAAATCATGGCCTCCAAGAAGGAAGCATGACAAAGTCATTTTGGCAAAAAGAAGTAGAATGAACCATCTCATTTTCATCCTTTGCTGTCAAGTGTAAAGAAAAGCACTGTCTGAGAAAAGATCCCAGTTCTGGTTTGCTTATGATGTCACAGGGCCTGGTGGTGTAAACCTTGAAAGCATGAGATCGCTCAAAACTTGCAGTTGAAACTTTATTTCACATCTATTGTTAAATTACACAAAATCAGTGAACGGCTTGTAAAGCTACACCACTGAACAGATGTTTACAGTTTGAAATCGTGGGATTTACATGATGATGACAAAATGTCTATTTATACCATTCTCTATATACAGTAATCAGTAGAGACAGAGAAAACGCACTTAATCTCTGCAAACCATGCACACCACAGCAATAACACATATTTTTTTCTGTAATGAGCTTTTCCACTGGCTCAGACTTCGTCCTGCTTTCCAACACTGTCAGTTTTAAGAGCAAACATTTTCAATTAAAACTAAAGAAACTGAAATATCATAGTGATCTACAGAATATTTTAAGAACAATGTACACCACATAGGTTTATTCTAAAACACTTTGACTTCAAGATGTGCTTTTAAAAATTCCTTCCAGTTTTTAAGGTATCATAATTCTCAACATTGTAATACCACAAAACAAAACGCTGTAGATATTGTTACAGAGCTCAGAGTCAAGAAAACCCCTTTAGACCCAGATACTCAACTTCTTGTCCAACTTGTGGCCATATGATTACAGATGACACCAGGTTATGAACTCGGGCAGACTGTGCTACATATGACTTCTAAGCATGTCCCTCTTGAAAGCCAAGGAACTAATGTAAGTTCTTATAGAAGTATAGCAACAGCCATGAAGTGGAAATTGCCAAGCAGTATGATGTTTAACAACACAGCGGGGACATCATTCTTCCTTTGTTCAATTTGCAACTGATACCATCAATGTACAATTACACAGACTTACACTACCAAACTATTCTCAACTTGTATGTTCTTGAAACTTAGCTTCACTGCAGAATATTCTTCACTTCTGATTTTTTCATAAATAAAAACCTGGTAAAAGTGTGAAACCCCAAGTATCCAGAGGCAACTGTTGGTATTACAGAGTAACTCTGGCTATCCTAATGTTCTAAATTAGTACCACTGTCTTTGAAAAAAATTTGCTCTCGTCATTGTGTACAAATCTTTCAACACAAAAGAACCATGGGCCAGAAATAGCCAGCCAAACTGGAAACATTACAACAAACAAAATAAGAAACAGTTCACATTCAGGTTCAGTTCAATTTGATCAAGAATAATAAGTTCAGCAATATTTAGAGACCCACTCTTCTGCTTGAGAGTTTCTTGTTAAGGGCCTTACTACACAGACATTGATAAGACAATTCTATAGAAGGTCCTGACTTTAATCCAGGATTAAATACCACAAGAGATTTAGAAACACACCATTTAGATGATGAAGGAAAATTCTATACATGGATTCATTTGGAATGAGCACAACTTGGAGAAGCATTAAAGTGAATGAGAAGCAGCGCCAAAATGACTGAAATTGTTGAAATTACAGTGCCCTGAAACCATCTGGAAACTGGATCTTTCCATTGGTATTCCATTTGGAAAAATGCTTTGTAAATATGAGATATACCCTGTTTAAAACCTTTTAATCAGCAGAAGGTAGAAAAATTTTAAATTTTAAACATCTGTTAAATTACAAGACATGAATCCCAATCTATTTGAAAAGCCATATTTTTACATAAACCCACCCACATTTAAGTGAGAAATTGTTTACTTTCTACAGTTTGGCAAAATTTATCATCAGTTGTTTTTCTGTTTAAATAGACTTCTTGTTAAAACAAGAAGGAAATGGAAGGTTTGAGTGTCTTTTAGTCTGTTCATGTTTTTACTTATACTTCCCTCTGGCAGGGGGGCGGGGGGGTGGCTTTCAAAATTGGGTTTTAACAGAGTATCCGGAATCATTTAAAATCTGATTCTTAGCCATAAGTTTAAATGGCCACATTTCGTGTTTTCTTTGTGTCTCCATACCTAATTTAAGACCTTCTTAAAATATCTAAACTGCAATTTCTGGTGAGTCTGGTTTGGCTCTTGGATTGCAGAAATAGTTCATCTCCAAAAAGGACAATTTAATTACACACTGAGATTTGCTTTAGCCACACACGGTGTAACACTGAATCAAAAGGCAGCTGTAAAGGCAACATCTACACTTCTTTTGTGAACTTCCAAAATGAAGGAAGCAGGGTGTGTTTGGACATTTCCATCTTGTTAGATATACACCATCTTTTTGGTGGTGCTTGGGGAAGCAGTGCACACACCCCTTCCCGAGCCAGTTAGCGCCATGTCTCTACGCTGCCTATGTAGTCGTTGGTGCCGTTGCTGCCGCTGCTACCACTCTGCTTGCGGCCTGAGCCCTGCTTCTGCCTCCCCCGACTCTCCTTCTGGATCAAATTGGAATTGAATCTCTGAGTGAGATTCTGACTCAGACTCTGAGTCGGGTTCTGATTTGGGT
Organism: Microtus oregoni; assembly: GCF_018167655.1. Lineage (NCBI taxonomy): Eukaryota > Metazoa > Chordata > Mammalia > Rodentia > Cricetidae > Microtus > Microtus oregoni. The sequence continues at coordinate 4,517,542 of NW_024543873.1, read as the reverse complement.
TGGGATTTGGATTCTGACTCAGATTCTGACCTGGACTCTGGTTCTGGCCCTGACTCTGACTCTGGAAATGGGTCTGAAGGAACCTTCCCTTCAGAAACTTGCGCTGCTCCTGACGCTTCCGCCTGGCATCCTGATGCTCCTTCTGCCTCATGAACTGATACCTTTGCAGAAAGAGGTCTTTCGCATAGCTGTACAACTCCATATCCAGAAAATTCAGTTCCTCAATACGCTTTTGGATTTCCTCATTGATCTCTACGCTGGAGGCCCTAGTGGTATTGTATTGAGTAAACAGCGAGATAAAGTTCATGTTGAAGGTCTTCTCAAACAGGTACTGGGTCTTGCGCTGAAACTCCGTGAGGCCAAAGAATGCCATGTGCTTCAGATTGGACTTGGCGCTTTCCAGAAGGATCTTGTTTCTTTGCTTTTCCGGCATGACAGAGAGGTTGTAGCAGCCCACTAGAGTCAGGTCAGACAGCATGCGCACTTGGCGGTTGTTGGCCAGATTATAGGGACAGTCCATGAACTCTTTGAGAGGGCAGCCAGACCAGTCATCCCCAGTGTAGCAGCTGGGCAGTTCTTCAGAGGTTGGGAGCCTTCCATCACAGACATGCAGGGATGCTTTCCATGTCGCCCCTCTCTGGACATGCCTCCATTCACTCAAGTACCGGGACACTGGATCTCGGAGGATGGTGATGTAGTGGAAATTCCTATGGGCAAAGCATAAGGAGCAACAGTCAGAAGTGTAGCTGACATAAGTGCCATCAGGAAGGTGGGTGGCCTGTGATGTTCATGGCCACTAAGGAATGCAGCAGAGGAATGACAGAGATCTGGTAGCATTTGTCCTGCAAACTGTGCTGTGGTCCCCTCTTTATAGCCAACTAGCATGACCACATAGCGAATTCATTTATCCAATCTCTTGACACTATATCCACAGCAGGCATAAAAGTGTTAGACTCTGGATAACAACCTTCCTGTGCTTTACCCTCCTTTGTTCTCTTCCCAATGGCCCTATTGGGCCAGTACACAACCATTTTACTTTATACTCCAAACCCCTAACCCCTATTAAACGAATCACAAAATGAAGACTCAGTGGAAGCGAATGGCTCGTGGAAGTGTAATGGAGTTGATAAGGGAGGTAAAATTCTAACATTTCTTTATGAACAATGCACAGGCCTTTTTCAACAACCTGGTCTAATCTGGAAATGCTACGAAAAAAAGAAAATCACACCAAAATTATTTGACAAGATACTCTCCATTCTGGTTATTCCCAGAATATTAGGGCTCATTCATTAGAGAAATGGACTGTAGAGGCCGGCAGAGCATCAGGGCCTCCAGAAGTAAACACAGTGGTTAGTATGGTCTAAAGTAGGCATGTAGCTGCCAACGCCACATTTGCAAGCATCTACCTCTTTTTACATAGTACCATTCCCAGGATAGGAAAGTTAAATCTGTCAGATCCCAAATATTCTTTTTCTTTATTCACTGAACAAGTAAACAAATAGAGTGTGTGGAAGCTTTGCTGGATGGCTGTCTTCTCTTTTGAGTTCCCCTAGACTTAAACTTTAAGACCAGATATAGTCAACTGCCAAGGTTAGGGTGTCAATCACTGTTTTATAAGCACCACTCACACACAAAAAGAGGAAACAAGGAGTGACTGAGACCTCTCCAAGGTCCTTGAATTCTGCAGGTGGTAATCCAACATACCTCTGACCAAATGTCACCTGTACGGAATCATGACATGCGCAGTGGAGCAGTCTCCGTTTTCACACTGTAGTATTATCACTGCTACACACACACACACACACACACATTACCACCACACTATACCACATACACACACACACACACACTACCACCACACTATACCACACACACACACACACACACACACACTACCACCACACTATACCACACACACACACAACCACCACACTATACCACACACACACACACACACACACATAACTCCCTTGATTCAGGTCGCAAAAAAAGCTGGAGATTATGTTAATAGCTCCATCCTTCCAGGGAAAACCATCTCAGGGACCTAGATGGGCTCAATTGGGAGCACCAGATGCTGCTGAAAAGAAGACCCAATGGTGAAAAGGAAGACGTGCTGATGGACTGTTCTTCAGTGTTCCTTGGCCCCTGCAGTTACCTTGTAGCTGGAGGGTGGGAAAATAAGTAAACATAATATCCTGAGGTCTGGGAAGAGGGCTCATTTGGGGAGGTGCTTGTCTTGCAAACATGAGAATCTGAGTTCCGATCCCCGGAATCCACATAAAAAGTCAGGTGTACAGCGTGTGTCCGTAATTTCCAGAACTGTGGAGGCAGAAATGGGTGGAAACATGGAATTCACTGGCCAGTCAGATTAGCTCAATCAATGAGCTCCGGGTTTAGTGAGAGCCCCTGTCTCAAAAGTAAGGTGGATAGTCACGAACACAATGGCCCTTTTGGAGGCCAAGCCAAACCACGGACAGAGCAAACAGAACTGTTCTACGTTTTCATTTACTTATGTGTGTGTGTGTGTGTGTGTGTGTGTGTGTGTGTATGTGTGTATACACGAAACACGAGCATACATTGGTGCCTGTGTGGAAGTCAGAGGACAATTTTCAGGAGGACATTCTGTCCTTCTACAATGTGTGCTCTAGGGGGTCAAACTCAGGTTACTAGACTTCTCAGTAAGGTCCTTTACCACCAGACTGTCTTGCTGGTCCAAGGTGAGTCAGCCTTAGGATGCCTTGCGCCATTAGAGGCACCATGGGCACACAGGTGCGCTGAAAGATCAGGCATTCCATTAACCCAGGGAATGGCTGGGTTTTGAAACTCAGCTTGCTCATGCTGGATGGGGGTAGATTGCTTGTGACTTTGCTCAATTTATTCCTTTTAAAGGAAGCCCAAGCCTTTCAAAAAATGCATCTGGATTCTGATTATATCCCCCAGTACTTTCCGCACACTTGCTTCTTGGCCATGTCTACATCCAGGCACTGATTAAAATAGAACAAAATATTGCAGGTCTGTGGCATTCACTAGAAACCTCCCTGCAGATTGGTATAAACCCAACTGGTACTGTGAAACAGACTGGTTTAATTTTCAAAGAGGAAGGCAAGCTCATCCCCTGGAAAATCATACACAGTTGGTTTCTCTCAGCAATAATTAGACAGCATTGTCTTGCGACCAAACGTGTCATTTAATTAAAATGAACAGGCTTCACATTGTGAAATTGGAGTCATGACTCTCCATCTTCTTTTGCAGGACAGCTGCTCTCCAGTTGGCCTTGGATTAACCCAACCTTTTCTTGTTTCTTTCAGGCAGCGTTTGAGATTACTGCAGAATGTGCTTGGAATGCACGTCCTGAGAAAAGTCTTTTGAGATAAGAAGGAATGGCCTGAAAGAGCCCCCATCTTGCTGCTGTCCTTCCTAAGGAACAAAACATCTGGAGTTAGGGAGGACCTGCCCAGACTTTGTTCCTTTGCCCTAGAAGTGCAATGCACTTCAAACATTTTTAAAGAGACATATAGTTTCTAAGATTAAAAAAAAGTGGGGGTCTTTTACTGTGGTCTAAGTGCAGTATACTTAATTTTTATGACAGTATTGCTAGATATTCAAGTTAGTCTGGAGCTCAGTATATAGCCCAGACTGGCCTGAAGCTCATGATCCTCTTGCCTCAGCCTCTTAATAGCCATATCAGAAGCACACCTGGCTCTGACAGGCACCTTTGAACTCTATGCTCCCTGACTGGCTTTTTTGGGCCTCGAAAAACCAGCTCACAGTGGATCCTGGCTGCTTTCATTCTTTGCTTCCCGTCTATAATGAACAAATTCACTTCACTTCACTTGTGGATAAGTATGTTCTGTTTGTCTGGGCTCAACATGCTGCGAGCCTGTTTCACATATACAGTCCTGTTGTTGATAAGAAATCATGGAGACAATAAGATCCAAAGAAAAAGCCGTGTAGTCTCCAATTCTTCTGCCTCAGGAATTATTTATATCTAAACAATTCCCCATGACTGGCTGATCCTGAGTCTTAGTAGGTCTCTCAAAGCCAACATTTGCGTCAATCCCCGAATGGCAAGCCCTTATCACTTCTGTATTAGATGATTGCTACAGCAGTGTCTTAGGCCACTTGTATGCATTCGGGCCTATGCTCCTCCACACAGTCCCATATCTACATCTGACCTGTCATTCCCCAGTAAGTCCTCTCAATAATACTCTCTCAAAGTTATTATAAAAACTCAGATCTTCTGCATTAGACTTAGCCATGTGGGTGGGGCCCAGCTTTTTTTTTCTGTCTAGTCTTGTTGTGAGATTATGAATCCTAGGGCGTGGTCTTGTATGCGGACATGACAGAGGTCTCTACCTCTCTTGCTCCTGAGTTCTCTTGGGTGGTCGGAATGGAGCAGGTAGCTTGCTCTTCGCCCCTGGACAGAACAAATGGACGAAGGCAGCTGGATCAGCGCCAGCAGCAAACCCATTCTGTATCAGTGAGTGATTACCCCTATTTTATACCTAAATAAATTCTTGAAACTCTTAACAAACTCATGTGGCTTCTCGCTACACAGTCTAGTCTCTTGTGAGCATGCCTTTCACTGTGCTAACTCTGGGATACTGGTAACTGACAAAATTGATTTTGATTGGTGAAACTAGAAGGAGCAGTTAGTATTGGCTTTCAGTAGGTTGAATCTAGAATAGCACTAAGCATTCTACAAGACCAAGCTCCCTACAATAAAGAATCATTCATCTTCCAAATGGCAACATGAGAAATTCTGTTCTATATGTCATGCTCCAAGGATATAAAAATCCTTTTCATTGTTCAGGTTTATCCCAGTTAATGATTTACAAGGCCCTTGCCTTTGTATATAGTATACCCATTCTTTCTATTTGTCCTTCATACATCACCTAGAAAACAACACATTACTTACTCAAAGGTTTTCTCCTCTGTAAAACCTTTCTGGACAAAATAAGTCCCCCGCCTCTACCCCATTGCCCTGGGATGCTCCTACTGGGACAATCACTACAATATGCTGTGATTGTCTAGTGATTTTTCTGCATCCCCTTTTGGGCTACGAGCACTAACAGAGTAAAGAATAAGTATTGTTTATCGATATAAGCTCCTCTGGGCCTAGCAGGGGGTTTGACATAAAGTAAGTGATTAATGAAAGAGTATTGAATGAAGGCAGCCAGAGCAGCTAACACGAAAAACGTACATCTTATTCTTTGATAATGAAGAGCCACTAGATGTCACTATTTAGTAACAGAAACACCGTTTGGTACTGGTGATGGAGCATTTTAAGATCTGGTTATATTCAGCTGCTGTACCTGACTCGTCACGCCGCAGGCCGCTTTCAATGGAGGCTGGGAAGATCAAGGCCATTAAAATATGAGTGAAGAGCAAGCGTGCTTTGCTCCTTGTTTTACTGTTGACTTCTTCTGCAGTAAGAATCCAAGGTAGAAGTCACAGAAGCTCGGAATTGTCCGTGTAAGAAGAAAGAGCTGCAGCAGCAACTCATCTGATTCAAGGCCTCCACTGTAGAAGCAGAGGCCCTAAGAGCCCCTAGGAACCAGTAACACAGGATAACACACTGAGCCAGCCTTGAAAGAACTCACTAACTCCAGTCAAGTAGAAAGGCCTGCCTGTGGAGAGCGGGTGCTTGCTCACCTCAAGCTCATAGCTAGGAGGGTTTTGTGACATCGCTTATGCGTTAAGTGGAGACTCTGAGAGGAACAGCATGGCCCAAGGTCATGTCTCAAGTTAAAATAAGGGCATTTACATGTGTATCTTCTGATTCTGGAAAAGGGTTTTTGTTTCATTTGTTTTCTCATTGCATTTCTGGGACAAAACCCCAGGTCTTGAAGCTTTGTGAAGAAATTAAAGGAGTGGTTGGTTCTATGCAAGGACCTAGAACCAGCACCACCATCCGCTTGGAGCTTCTTGAGTCATCCGCTATTCCAAAACTTGGGTCTTAGATCTCTGGAACCTGTGCTTTAGTGACCTCTCTTGGGAATTCTGTCGCACCCTTACACATTGGAGCTGGATCATCTCTGGCCTAGAGGTATGGTGTCAGCCATCAGACGTCTTTCCAATCAAGTGAAACTCTCATGGAAAGAAAGCCCAAAATTCTGTTGGTATTGATCGGGAATCTCTGCAGATGCCCATTTCTGTCATGCACTATCCAGGGACCTGTTCCGTGAACAAAGTTCTGAGGATCAAGTTGTAAATGTTGACTTTCCTTTGAGATCACTGGTTCACAAAAGGCCATCATAGGATTTTTCTACACGATTCATAGAGGAAATAAATATCAAGGCCATTTTATTTTAAGTGGGGGAAGGCCAGCAAACTCATAGCAGTTAAGGTCACAGGAGTGATCAATAAAAAGTTAATTTAAGAAAGGAAACAGTTTCTTAACCCAAATCAATAGGAGCAAAATTTTATTATACCTATAGTTTACTTCGGATTTCTTTTCTGAAAGTTCAGTTTTTACACAACTTACTTCAACTTACTTTGGTTTTGGAGTAATAGAGAGTGATAGAAAACCAGAGTTGTGGTTAGTAAACTAAGTAAACTAAGCCAACGGTAGGGGGTATACATGTGCTTGAAGCATTAATGCTGAGAGGCTGGTCTCCATCTTCAGCTAAAAATGCCTGAAGTAAATGCTATGATCCTCTCACTGCATGCAAATAACACAGTCCAAGCAAGGAGGATGACTTTCAGTTCAAACAACATTAATATATGAGCCTCAGCTAAATAAAAGCACGGTAAATTGAATTAAAAGCAAACACGCCTCTGATGGGACCAGATCCCTCCAGCCCTGCAGTTGACGCTTGAATTGATTTTCTTGTGTGGTTCATATATTGACAGTCCCCAAAGGGGAGTTCCATAAACGCTGTGATCAGCAGGGCAACAGCCTCTTTAAAGAAGACTGGGGCTTCGCAAGGGGACTACTTTGAAGCGGGTGGACACTCATTCAGATGTTCTAGTTTTGGTACATTTGCCACAACAGTCTTGTGGCTTAGTCGTCTAGCTTTATCTAGTGAGACATGAGAGGCATTACATGTGCAGACAATGAGCTACACAGAGCATTGATAGCCATGATTGCATTTCATTGTCTTCGCAACACTGGAAATCCCAAATCATGTGGATGCTGAACCTCTCTTTCCCCTTTCAAGCTAATACTCTGGGCTACCATTTGACTTGGTTCACCCAGAGATCCAAGCGGGACAGAACCAGTTCTTAGGGGTTCACAGAGCTATAGGATAATTAACACGCTCTACGGTCACTCAAGAGATGAACTTCTTTCCTTAGCAGGGGGTATCATGTCCAAGAAAAGGATCTCTGAACAGAAAACCAACCTGCAGCAGGCTGAAGATCTCATTCCCACCAAATGAGCTGCAATGTTTCTGTCAAAGATGGAACTCAGGTGCCGGGCGGTGGTGGCGCACGCCTTTAATCCCAGCACTCGGGAGGCAGAGGCAGGCGGATCTCTGTGAGTTCGAGACCAGCCTGGTCTACAAGAGCTAGTTCCAGGACAGGCTCCAAAACCACAGAGAAACCCTGACTCGAAAAACCAAAAAAAAAAAAAAAAAAAAAAGATGGAAGGTGGTCCAAGACCATTAAGACACAGCCTAGGCGTGTCTGTCCTGAACTATACTTTCTAGGTTGGTGTAGCATGCGCTATGGTACATAGACAACAAATATTCTCAATGGCAGGTGTCTCAAGACATGGCCTAGTCTTTAAGTAACAAGTGGCTGTATTCAGCTCTTCTTGGAAAGATTTTAGCTCTTCTTCATACCTCAACAAAGAGACTAGTTCTCTGGGTATAAAGTAACATTTTAACAAACTCCCCCCCCCCCCCCCCCGTGGGGAAGGTTGGTTGTGATATGGGGAACCTTCTCAGAGCACAAATGGCCTTCACTAAAACAGAAGTGTGGTTTATGGTGATATCTTTTATGGGACAGACAAATGATTCAGTGTTTTTTTTCTTCTATGAAAAACCAAAAAAAAAAAAAGAAAGACTTCTATTATGACTGAATTCAAACTTGAGATGGAGTTTTTCATATAATCAGGCATGGGGGTATTAACTGAAAAAAGTCACTCCCCTCTTTCCCAAAGCCCCATAGGTTTCAAAGTACATAAATATTAAGGGTTTTGCAAACTGTGGGAAAACTGAGATTTATTTTTAACAAGATGTGAAATTCCAAGCTTTATGGCCCATGGTCACCAGTCTACCCAGAATCCACTGAGTTTCTTGGCATCATGAAAACCTGTGCAGCTTACAGCACTTCCCAAGCACCTCTATTTTTGCCTTCTAAAATTATGTTGAGAGTTCCGGTTCATTAATAGCCCAAGTGTTTTGGAGGTGGGGGGAACTTTTAGAGAAAACCCTCTTTAGTATGTGCATGAGGTAGGTAGATGGGGCAGGGTTGCAGGAGACATGAAGGAATACAACTTCTTTAAGGCACATGCAAACAAGTTTGCCATTGATTAACAAGCTCAGGCTACCTACCTAGCTTCCCTTCCAGGACCTTCTTCCTGCCCACATGGCATTCTCGGAGGTTCTGAGTCTGTCTATTCTTTCTATGTAACATTCTATGCTAAGCTGCCAAACCTTGGGGGTGGGCATCTGAGGCAAGCGATAGGAGTTGGATCTCTTCCTTCCTCCCACCCCAACATGAGTAGGTGGGTGAGAGGAGTGGGAATCTCACACCACATGGCATCAGAACCTGGCAAGGAAGCTTTGAAACAGCCTCTCTGTGGTCACTCTGGTTTACGTCTAGCTCGTCAGATGATGTTTCCTATAACCTCGTGAGCTGGAAATCAGATGGTTCTGCCCTGCCTTTTGATTGGCCAGTAAAACCACTATAAACCACAAGATGCTTCATGTTTCAACTTGGAGGTGATAAATCTAAGACACAAGTGATATCTAATCAGTAACCCGCACATCCAAGGATCGAATCGACTGTCCTTGGACTTTTTAAGCTAGGGGGCTCAAGAGATAATACTGAAAAAGTGTTAGTTACTATTATCACTGTTAGTGTTGTTATATGGATAAGGATATTCAGCAGAAAGGTTCAAGTCAACCATCCTTCAAAATCACGCAGCCAGATACTGATTGTCTGGTAGTTTTGAATAAGCCCTGAGCCCAAACTCTTGAACCCAGCTTCAGTTGCCATTGGCCAGGAGCAAAAGCAGCCTGGTGGGGGAGACAACACCTGGAATAGGAGGCAGTTGACCTTGGCAGGGTATTAATTGATGGGGACTAATGCTGCAGGTTTATGGTCCCACTACAAAGCCTTAGGAATGGAACTGAAGCCTTTCAGAGCTCCAGGGCCTTGGGGTTGGAATGTAGCTGATAACTACTTTAGTTTCAGCTTTCCGTTCCACAGATGCAGAAACTGATAATCTGTTCTCTTGCTGTCTACAAATTGCGAGAAACGCAAAGGCATATGGACCCCTTTAAGCACTGCCACAATGACACAGAAGCAAGTCATGGTCCTTTCACATGGTAAGTGGTCAATAAATATTATTTAGGGCCGTTTTAAGCTGGCTGGTCCCATTCATTGACCCAGGGTCTGCTGTGCACACACTCAGCCAGGCAGGCACCTCCTCAAGTGTTCTTTTGCAGAAATCATTAGAGGAAACCTAGTCAGGAAAAGTGCCTGCTCTCAGCATTGTGCTAGTTTCCAGAACGGCACAGGGGGAAAGTTTCTCCTAAATGAAGGCTGCCCTTCTTGTGCCCCGGGTTGATTTTTAATGAGCTCCAATATTGTTTTAAGGTGCCGAGAAAAATGAAGTGTAAACTTTGGCTTTGGTGGGGAGACGCAGACCTTCTTAACCATTTCAACTGGAAAGAATTGGAACCATTCAGAGTCTCGAGAGCTGGCGCGGTCATGAATTGCATAGGCTTATCCCCCTGGAGACAGTTGTTTTTAGTTATTCCAGCTGCCAAAGGCATACATGCTGAAGAACATGGCAGCACCACATGTGTGTGGAAATCAACATGAGTATAGGACCGCTACTTCCTTGGGTCTTCATAGTGCTAACAAAGAAATAAATAAATAAAACTTTTAATCTGCCATCTAACCTTTTGCCCTAAGAATCCGGCAGCAAGCTGGAGCGAGCAGAGGAGGGTAGAGAGACTGAGCACACCAAGCGCCTGCTTTGGCAGAAGTTGCCATCTTTAAAGCCAGCCTGTAAGAGGACTACAGGTTCCTCACATACGAGAGCTAACTATCTTTCATGAAGAAAAATAAGTTTGGACAGCCTTGTTTCCCTTTGAAGGCACAAAGGGCCCTCCTCTGTAACCAGTGGCGCAGTATTGGGAAGCCGAGGGATGAGTGTCCTCACCACTACCCGCCCCCTCCCCATGCACGATATGCTCCTGTAGGTAGCAGTTCAAAAATCACACTGGAATGTCTCGAATCCCGAGAGAGACATTTCTCTTCAGGTCTAAAACATTTCAGACTGAGTAAATTTATAGTGCATGAAATCCAATGCCGATGTATACTGTAAAACCTAAGTCACAGTTTCGTTTTGTTTTGTGAATATGTAAACATGCCACAGTTTTTGACAGAGCTGAAAGTTTTTAAAAATGGCATGCTATAAACACCATCTTGTGTAAAACAGAGCCTCGCTCTGTGGAAAAGGAGAGGGGCCGTGCTGTTTGTCATGCCGGGGAGTAGTTCTCAGAGGGGATTCGCTGGAATATTCCATGCCAATTTACGTGCACTTAGCTATGGTTGCTTTGTAGATAGTCCAAGCTATGTCTTGTAAGTAGAATTTGCCACCTGATTAAAGACAGAGGTCATCACAGGTGTAGATGACAAATCCATATATTGTTCAGAGCCTTGCCAGGGCTCTTAAAGGTCCGTCGGCCCAGTTGAACAATGACACACCAAGACTTAGAAATGAAGGGTAAGGACTCACACATTCTACTTGGGGCAGAGCCACAGTCCCAAACCAAGTTTCCAGCTCCTTACTAAGCATTTAATTTTTTTAATTTAAAATTATTATTATTATTATTTAGATATCATGATCAGATGACTGGCAAACAGAAATGGGCTTTATGCCAAGACAGTTCCTCTGATGGGGAAAGCTCACTTCTTTTCACTGGATGATCTCAAAGCCCTGAAAGAGGTCTCACAGTTTAGCGCTCACTCGGAGGGAGATGTCTGATCCTGAGTTCCCAACTTAAGGCAGGTCCTAGAAGGGAACACCATCCTTGGGCTTTTCCATTGAGTTCTGACACCAAGCATGTGCCAATGCAAAGCTGCATTCATTCATATATGTTCCGTGTGCAGGGCAGGGCTTAACTACTGCCTTGCTTGGTCTCTCTTACTAGACATGAGGCTCATTCTCAGAGATGGTGACTGGAAGTGGACTGCAGGCCTTTGAAGACCGCAGATTCTTGATGATACCCTCCGGCCTGCATTGGTGGTACACAAAGGTTGACTGAAGAAAATCTTCATCCGCAAGAGGAGAGAGGGAGGAGGAAAACAGGGAGAGAGGGAACGGTGGAGGAATGGAGGGAGAGCAATGAGGCCGAGTGGTCTGGTTAATAAAGATTGGGTATTTCTTTGATCATTCTCTCTTTATGAATAATATAAGGCAAGCATTAAAACAAAATGAGGAAATTAGACTTCCAAGTAAGTAGGCAATTAGCCCAAGGAGATGCAATTAGTCGCACTGGGTCCAGGACTAGAAGGCAGCTCTTCTAAAACGCTCAGGGCAGTGATTATCACTGTTCTTTTGCACAGTAAACACTAATGTTGGAAGAATTCCTTTCTCCAGTTTTGTCTCATCAACCACAGACTTGTTCTGTAAGAGCCTCAAGAGCCAAACAGTTGGGCATCTTTTGAGGGTCAGACATCTTACAAGATGTCACACTTGAGGGACAATTGATGAACCATCTGCCATGAAACCTTATAATTTGTCCAGGATGTTCCTTTTCGTCATCTCCTACCTGCTCTAACATCAGTTCCTTGTTCCATCCATCAGAGCTAACGGGCTCCCAATGCTGGCCTTTCCCCAGCAGCAGAAGATGCGACCATCATAATCCTAACTGAAAGAAAGGGTGGCAAAGGCTGTTTCTTTCCCGGCTCTTCCCAGGGAGCCTGAAATACTCTACCCTTAGCTGCTGTTGTTTCTTGTACTGTGCTGTCAGAAAATCTAACTACTCACGTGACTGGCACTGACCATCCCATGTCCCATATCTTTCTGTCTGGTCTCCTCTCTGTCTCTTGCCACTCCCCCACTGCCTCTTTCCTTTGCTTAAGATTTCTCAAAATCTCAGGTCTGGGAGGAAATGCATTTGACCAATATCACCTATGAAAGAGCACCAGAAAAATTCTGTGAGAAGGCCACACCCCTAAAGGGCAGCGCCATGCCCTCCTCAGTGAGGAGAGTCCAAGCAGCTTTAGGGAGAGTAGCGCCAAAGAGGCTTTTCTAGAGTCACAGCCTGCAGGGAGCTGGCTACTGTGTACAGGAGAAAGGCCGTTTCCATAGTCATTAAGAGGCTTTTTTTTTTCTTTCTTCTCAAAGAAAGCAAAGGAATTTGAAATGAGGCCATTTGGTGACAGTTTGATCAAACTCCCCACCCCCCCTTTCCAGAATCATGAATCAGTCATGAACACAGTAAGTTAAAGCAAGATTTGATTTCCCCAGGGCTATTTTTGAAGTTCCGTAGTCCCCCCATCTTCTCCACCTCCTTCCATTTAACATTCATGATTCAAGGTGTGGGGCGAACACAGCGACCTGGAAAGAATGGACTGACAGTTGCTATGTGGGCAGGTATGCTGAGGGAAAAGCCAGGGTTGCTGCAGTTCAGCAGAGTAAGCTCTGTTGGGATGTTGGGGGCTTTAGCGCTGAGGTGCTTCATGAGAAGCCCGGTGCATTTTCAGGGATGAAAGCGCTATTGCTCCATACCTTTCCAAAGATCTTTTAACGTAGCGTGTTTGCTTTCGCTCTCATTAGATCCTCATGGCATGCCTGCAAAATAGATAGGTCTAGCCGATTCCACAAAATACAGAAATGAGTGCCCAGAAAGGTGAAAGGTCACATACCTAGTAAGCGATCAAGTTGCATATGTCTTAAACCCATGTCTAGAAGCCCAGTCTCATTTTGCTATCCAGGGCCACTTTGCTTGTTTTAGAATGAAAGGAATTTGGTGTGATGTAGTGTGGGGCTTTCTGCAACTCTTATCAGCATAAGAAACCAAAGCCAGTCTGGTGGGGCGCTATGATTTGAAGAGTACTGGTGAACAGAGGCCAGAAGTCCACAGAAGAAGATGTATGCCTTTGGTTTAAGAATCTGCCATGTGAGTGTGTGTGAGCGTGTGTGTGTGTGTGGTGTGTGTGTGTGTGTGTGCATGCATTCATGTGTGTGTGTCTGTGTGTGTGTGTGTGTGTGTGTGTGAATGATAGGGAATAAGAAGTAGAGAATCTTAAGCTATGTATATATTTATTCTTTTTTCTTTTTTTTTCCGAGACAGGGTTCTCTGTGTATCCCCTGACTGTCCTGGAACTCACTCTGTAGAGCAGGGTGACCTGAAACTCAGAGATCCACCTGCCTCTGTTTCGCTAGTGCTGGGATTAAAGGCGTGAGTCACCACCTCCTGGCAGTCATAACTTATTAAGATTTATCGTTTCCATAGGTGGAAACTACAGGACCTCCAAGAGAGCCTCCTGGGAACTTACAATCAGACCCCACATTGAGAAGAAATGGTTTGGGGTGGAGAAGGTGGTGTAAAAGGCATGCATAATACTGAACATCAAGTTTATAGGAAAGAAAGAGCAGTTAAGAAGGAACACAAAGGACCTCACAGGAATTATACTGGGGCTGAGAACCTGTCAGAAACCTCTGGTTTAAAATACATGAGATATGCAGAGAGGAGGCATGGGGACCAGAAAGAGTGGGAAAGAAGAAACAGGGATAAATAAGAGTAAGGTACAGTGATAATAATTGTGGACTAACTAAAAAGCAATAATAAATGACATTCATATGAATTTAGAGTTACAAAGGGTAAATCCCAAGGCTTTACAGAGGAAATTAGTGGTCTGGATTTTGGCAGAATAATGCCAATGACTTTTATCACTAAGTTTCTGGTTGGGTTTTGTCTTCATTCTCAGCAATGCTCCCCACCTATAGAAGCACACACACTAACTAAGGGAACTAACCTCCTGCTGCTTCACAGCAGATGGCCACCAATGGCTGTGCTCCATGCTGTTTTCCCCAAGTACAATGTGGTCTGTTTTCCCTCTCTTTCCAAAGAGCTTATAAGAAATCCAGAGAAAGAGTTTGAGAAGGGTCTACAGATGCCCAAATCCACACGGTCAAGTCCCTTACTTATCTAAACTGGTGAGTGAGGCACAGCCACACCATACAAATCCTCCCATACAGATGAACTGTCTCTAGATTACTTCTAATGTCCAAACACAATGTGGATACTATGCAAAAGCTGTGCCAATAATTCTTATACTCTACTGTCTAGGGATTAGTGACATGCAAAATTATCTGCAGGTGTTCAGGACAGTCACATATTTTCCCAAATATCTCTTTCTTAGAGCTAGGTGAAGCCACAGAAGTGGACCCATGAATTCAGAGCACCAGATGTACTGTCTTCATAAGGTTTCATTTCCTCCTGATATTCACAGCTGAAGCCACCATGTATTTGTATGAACCTCGAGAAATGACTCTTTGGACATCCTGACCCCTTTTGGGGGGGGGGGTCACATCAGATATTTACATTACGATTCGCAACAGCAGCAAGAGTACAGTTGCAACGTGGCAATGACAACGAAATAATTTCATGGTTGAGGGGGTCCCCACAACATGAGGAACTATACTAAAGTGTCACAGCGTTAGGAAGGCTGAGAACCACTGCTCTTGAGGACGCTGCTCATCAGACCTTGTAATTCATGCCCCTCCAAGGTCATAGGCATTTCATGAAGAGAGTAGGTTCTCTTTCTGTCTTTCTGGTCTCTTCCTATTGACCTCATGGGCCCAGAATCATGTAGAAAATCCAACCACTGACAAATGCTTCATATTTAAGACTTTGGAGTCAAAATGCCCTGGAGGAAAGTTCTAGAGTACATTATATAATGCCTCTAAAGTGTGCCTCTCCTCTTCTGGACATCTATTGCAGAGAACTCTGATTCTTCAACGGCTAACCTACATAAATTGCTTAGCAAAATGCACGACACCTGGTACAGATTCCCCAGCCTCTCACTAGTGTATCGCTTTCTTCTTAATGAAATGTGCAGTCCTACCAGGCTCCCTTTAGCCATGCCCCAACAGAGCTGTTATTCTAGAAGCAAAGGAAATAACATTAGGAAGCCTTTGGGCAAGAATTTGTTAAATGACCTGACGCCCACTATATTTACAGTGGCATTTGCTCCTCAAAATGCAAGGAAAGACAGGAACTGGTTTCAACTTGAATTTGATATTTTCGTGGCCCACACACTGAATGCCACCAAAGCCTCTGCTCCCCGAACGGCGGTTTGTGGAGATGGAAGAGCGGCAGTTTTTCATTTTCCAGAGTCCACTCACCCTTCCAAGAAACTCAATGCCTCATTGATTCATAATACAGTGCATAAAGATTTCATTTTTCCTGCCCACAGTGATACATTATGGAGGCAATCTGTTTTGCCACTGAAAAGTTTGCTTAGTAGAAAAATTTGGAGTTTTGACATTCAGGAAATTACAGTCATCTGTAAAACACGATTGATATGCCAAGGCTAACATTTTCATTGCACTCTTGGAGCCAGAATAACTATGATAAAATATGTGTTACCCCACACCCATCTCAGGATCTTTTAAGGAAACATTAGTTAGCAAGGGGAAGCTGCCACCCTGGGCTCCAGGATTACAATGGCAATGCCAGTCAGCTGCTTCCTTCTCACCAGCATATCCATGTCCAAACCCAGAGTCAGGTGCTACGGCAAAGCAATGACCTGATCCATGTTCCATCCTGGTCCTGTACTGAGCACTGGGACTGTTTGTTTCCACACTGCCAAGGTAAAGCCATGAAAGGGAATCGAGAGAATTAAGTCTGAGGATTCTACACACCCCCATTTTGGATTTGTCAACCAGTTCCTAAAAGTACAGGTCCAGGTAAGAAGCTGAAGGCTTACAAAAGTGTATCTGCCTATGACCCCAACTTATTCTTATGCTTTAAAAGGTTATGCTACACCACAAAATGGTGGCTCATGCCTTTAATGCTGGCACTTGGGAGGCAGAGGCAGACGCAGGTGGATCTCTGAATTCAAGGCCAGCTTGATCTACAGAGTGAGTTCCAGGACAGCCAGAACTACACAGAGAAACCCTGACTCAAAAAAACAAAACAAAACAAAAAAAGACCCCCCCCAAAAAGGTCAAACTAGCCTTCAACTCATGGTGATCCTCCTGCCTCAGCCTCCTCAGAGCAGGGACTACAGATTGTACACCACCATGCCTGGCCCCTTTCTTCACCTCATTTCTAAACAATTCCAGAAGCCTGCTGCTCTGCAGTTATTTCTTTAGCATTTGGCTTCAAAGAGATAAATGTGGTGGGCATAGCAGAGGGGTTTGGATGTGAGATGACCTTTGGAGGCAGCCTGGGTGAGTTATTCCTTGGTCCTCTTGTGCTTGGTCTCATTGACAGTACATATACAAATCTGGGGTTCCAAAGCAGACAACAGGCATCATTGTCTTGGCATTTGGAAGTTGCTTAAAGTTGATCCCAATATAGTCTTTCTAGTACTGGAAACTGCATTGTTCGCAGACTGTATGGATGGGTCTGACTCACCAATCAAGGGGTCCTTAAAGGCCTCAAAGCAGTCATGCGTGCATCCCTACTCAGTTGTCACAAATGCTCACTCATCTTTGACTATAGATCAGACACAAGCCCAGGGGATTAAAATGTGCTCATTCAATTATCACAACAAACCTACAGGGTAGGGACTAGGATCATCATCCTCCTTTCAACGACAAAGAAACTGAGACACAGAGAGGTTGAACAACTTCCAAGTCATAGAGCTTGCTAGTAAGAGGTAGAGCAAGGATTCAAAGTTCCTACAGGGTGGTGACACACTTCATGTTCATGATCTATAATGCCTTTTAGAAGGAAAACAATTAAAGCCCTCTTCTGGCAACCAGGAAGACAACTCCGTTAGTAAATTACTTGTTGTGCAAAAGCACAAGGACTCAAGTTCAATCCCTAGCACCCACATAAAATGTTACGCATAGTATTGGAGAGGGAGAAGCAGGCAAATCTCTGGACTTGCTGGCTAGCCAGACTAACCTAAGCAGTGAGCTTCAGATTCCACTTCATTGTTCCAGAGGCATGATACCCAGTCGGCCTCTGGCATCAATGTGTGCATGCATCTGCAAACACACAAAGTTGGGTGCATGCATGCACATGCATTCAGATACACAAAAGACACTCCGGTGGGCTTTCTTGCCCTCCAGAAGGTTCCTTTTCCTCACTAAGCCTCTTACAGGAGCAAACATGACTGATCAGAGAGGAGGGTATAGAGGCTGGAGGAGGCCGAGGGAGGAAGGATGCTGAGAGGGAGAAAGATGCACATCAGAGCTCTCCTTTCTCACAGTAGCATCCAAACAGCCCTAGTTGGCTTGGCTCTCCTCCTCTGGAACATATGCCCGGGAACACTGCTGGTTCTGCCCTGACACAGGGCTCCAGGAGGGTGACCTGACTCTGAAGACTTGGAGACAAGTCAGGACCTATTTCCCAAGTTTTGACATGTGTTATTTTGTTTTATCTTTAACTAAGCTATATGCTCTTTACATGTCAGGAGTCAACCCTTAAACGGGATTATTCCAGCCCTCTAATCTTTTCCTGACCCTTCCAAGAAATGCTTAGAGCCTATAGGTAACTGACACACACAAGTTCATCACTTAGCAGACTATATTAGAAAGCAGATAAGGCAACAAGACAGGGAGCAAGGACACTGCGTGCAGAGCACAGATGTCGGGCAAGAGGGTTTACAGGAACGCTGAAGCCAGAATTGAGCAAGTACTCCAAATAACTCCCTTACTTACCCATCCCCCAGAGCTAAGGGGAGAGAGCCCCAGTACCTACTGGTTTTCATTAATCATCCTTATCTATTTATATGATATTCATGGAGGCGACTTTCAGAGTTGGTTCTTAAGTACTCCTAGGCATGAGTAAGAATGTCCCCTCAAATCTGTCTTAGAAGTAGGCGGGAAATAAAAAATAAATGTACAGGCAAAAATAGAAAAGCGTCCCTCCTGTTTATCTTGATGATGCCTTATACATTGATTTAGAGGAGTTTATTACTCTGTGAGTCACACTTGGTGAACAGCACATTTTGAAATTTAGACTACATAAAAAAGGACCTAATGGATTGCTGCAAACTGCTCCCAACAGGGCCCACTTGTCTTCAGTCCCCAGGATCCCAGGAAAGCAAGGCCCTTGACTGCCTCTGCAAATGCCAGTCAGGGGGCCGCCCCAACACACTCTCCCAGCAGAACCAGCTCTGTTCTTTCCAGCCCAGCCCCCTCCAGAAAATTCTTCAGCGCCATCGATTCAATCCTTTACCCACTTAGCAATTTTCTTCATTTCTGTCCCCAGACAGCTTTTCTCGCACCTCCCCACATTGTTCTGTTTCTTCCACCATGGGGTGATCGATGACCCAATAGGCATTTACATTTACAAAGCGACTGCATTTACATAAGATGGTGCTTATCTCAAGCTAAAAGGAAGCACAACTAGAACAGACACCTACAAGGGAGGTACCTATTCATCACCCACATTTACAGTGCCTTGGACAGGATAGACTATTTTAGGAACTGGTATATGAGGGGAGAGAGCCCTGTAAAATTAATCACTAAAACTAATCAATGAGTCTCAACTAGTAGACTCTATACCTCGAGGCAAAAAAATAAACAAAGGTATAGGGAAATATATTTTGTGCTTAAAGTTTGGTGAATTTAATTTGAATGTTCATTGATTTCATTTAGTACACAGATTATATAATCAGGAAGTCCATAGCAATTGAAAACGGCAAGTCCAGTCTTCACTCATTAGGGCATTTTGGTAATATCTAATAATGGTAGGCTCTTCTCATTTAACTGAATTGAAAATGAAACAAAAACTTAATCAATGTGATCAAGTTAAAACAGGCCACTGCCATACCACCCTGGTTAAAGTACTTGCAAACACTCTACACTCTATATTTAATAATGACTTAAACTCGGGTTTCTTCTGGGGGAGTCAGATGCGGACTTTTTTTTTTTTACTAGACAATTAGGAATCTCCATTCTTTAGGTTGAAAAACATTGCCTTGGTGTTATTGCTGCTAACGCTCACTGACTTCAGAGCAGTAAAGGGCATGCGCTGGGATGCCTTTCTCTTTTGACCGTCACTGCCTACCCTGTGGGATGAACATCAATCGGAGCTGTGGCTCCTGGGAGGGGTAATATTTAGCAATGGTAACGTGAATGCTTTAAAAATAGTTTTGGGGTGAGAGGAGGTGGAAGTCCACTTCTCCATCTTTTGAGGGTTCATTAAAAGGCATTTGCTTAAGGTCCCGTTAAAAAATGAACACTGACTGAACTGGTCTGCTGTCCTGAGTAGAAGACTACAGAATGAGGTGACTTCTTTTATATGTGCCCTTAAAAGACCACCATAGAGTGTGTGGGGGGAGACATGAAGTACTTTTCCCTTCTTTGCAAACACATCTCCCCAAGCCCAGCAGCTTCAAACTCCAGCAGCACTAAAGTACCTGGAAAGGAATTGATGTTTCTGCTTCATCATTTTTTTGGGGGTACTGGTGACGAGGGGCTGTCTGGTAAGCAAAGGTACCCTCATTTAATAGCATAGAAAGCACAGACCCAGCGAGGCTAAGTGATGGTCTCAAGGTGGCAGAGTTAGTCGGTGTCGGACCTGGGGACAGAAGTTCATTCTTTACCTTGTTTTTTTCTTTTTTCTTTTCTATCCCAGACTATATCTAATCCACTCTTAAGGCTTATGCTAAGTTCTTGGACTCACCTTTGAACTCTGTCTGCCTCTGCCTCTCTTTCTCTCTCCAATCCCACAACTATATATCAATAAAGTATTTTTTAAAGCACTCTCAGCGACAATTTTCCAGGTAATAGTTCTTGAAAGGCAGACATAAGAGGAGGTACAGATAGAGGGGTCAATTGGGTTTGAGCATTGCTCTCTGAAATCTCACAGGACCCAGGGAAATGAGTCCTACACTTGATTCAACAGAAAACTCAACAGAGACAAGGACTCTTTCAGGGTCTTTCAAGTTCAGAGAGAAACACATTTTGTTTATCATCTGTTCATTTATTTTTTTTTAAGTGAGACCGCCATTTAAATATTTCCTCATTCTGAATTCCAGGGGTGTTACTTGATGTTCTGGAAACAAGAGGACAAGAACCAGTGGCCGATTGTAGGGTGCACTGCCGTCCCCCTGTTGTGTTTATTCCAAATACTTTGCAAATAGGTCTTACTTTAGCTCATATAATAAAAGCTCATTTGTACTTGGGGAGGCTGTAGAGCAGACAAGAGAAGTACATCTACTCTTCCTGGAGAGGGCCTAGCCAGAAACTTAGCTGGAGAAAGGTAGGAAGAGAGAGTGGGCTAACAGTGGTAAGGCGAACTGTGATTTGTAGGACCTTGCCTTGTTTTGTCCAGTGTTTATACTCCTCCATCCCACTGTATCTGTGATTGCACCTGTCTCATAATTCCAGGGCTTCTTCTTGTCTGCTTATTTGTAGGGACTAGAACATAAGATGCTCACTAGCAGTAACTGACTTCATGTGTTTCAGACTCACCTCCCTTCCACCCGCCTGCCTTTAGCCACACCAGCGTGCAGCGCTTGTATAGACTGCATGCACAGCAGAAGATTGCTGACTGAATTAATAAAAAATGCAGTGGCACAGATAGCGCCTGATTAAATGATAAATGGATATTATTCAGAGATGGATAGATGTTCTCAGAGTGTACCGAGACATGATAGAGAAAGAGATAGTCATCATTTTAAAATGAATAATAACAGCGATTCTCTTTAATATGCCCCAAAATGTTTGGGAAAATTTGTGTATGTCATCTTACTGAATCCTCAAGACTCTCCAGCAGTAGGCAACAATGCGGTGCAAAATTCAAATGTCTATTTGGAGAGAATTTTTAAAGTTTTCACCAAATGAAGTGATAAAGGCAACCACTATGTAATGTATACCTGTATGAAATATTAACTGTGTGGCGTCCCATGCATATTACTGTACAATCTATATGGTTTGTGTTATCAGTTCATTTTTAAACCAATTTCTGCTAGACAGTATGTTCTAACTACTCCCACTTTACTTATGAGGAAATTGAGGCTCAAATTAGTAACTTTTTTGAAGTGCTAGAGCCAGGACACCAACCCGTGTCAATCTAGTTGGAAAGACCAGGCGGGCTCTTTCCAATGAGATTTGGACAGGGCTGTTTGAGGGACGAAGGACAAGCGAAGATGATCTGGTGGCATCTAGTGGATAAGGGAGATAACAATATGATCAAGGGGAAGATCAGGTGTGAAGATGACACCAGCATGTGGTCAGGAATATTGTTGAATTAATCAGTGAACACGTAGTGAAAAGGCTGAAGAGCATTTTTAAAAATTCAAGCAAAATTCTGCTCAGAATTGTACAAAATATCTGTGATGACAAAGGTTGGAAAAACCACAGGCTTTCTAATGGCCTTTAAACATCTGCCAGACCACTCTCTGAGACAGGACACGTTCAATTCTCTCTGATCTTCCCCGTGGTTTTGATGTGTCCAGTTGCTTGAAGTTCCTGCCTTAACTTCCCTGCGATGAAGGACCGTAATCTGGCATTGCCAATCAAAAGAAACCTTTCTCTTCTAAGATGCTTTGTGTCAGGATATTTTATCACAGCAACAGAAATGAAACTAGGACAAGATGCTAAAGAATTTAAATAATTCAGTCCTTTTACATGTTATCTTTTAGAGAGGTTTCCCACAATCACTTCAGCTAAATCTACAGATTTTTGCCCTGCCTGTTCCTTCCTCCTCCTCCTCCTCCTCCTGTTCTTCTTCTTCTTCTTCTTCTTCTTCTTCTTCTTCTTCTTCTTCTTCTTCTTTTTCTTCTCCTCCTCTCCCTCTCCCCCCTCTCCCTTTCTGCGAGAGACAGGGTCTTATTATGTAGCACAAGCCAGAGAACTTAGAATTACCCTATCTCAGGCTCCTGAGAGCTGGGAATACAGGCATATAGTACTGTGACTATGTGAAATTATTTGTTTAATGACCACATCCTTCCACTATAATGGGTAACATGGCAAAGCATATTATTGCATTTCTTCTTTTGTGAATCACCAGAATGGTACTCAACACTTGTGTGTGTAAGCATTCAGTAAAAATTTAGAAAACCTTACACTACTACAAGCCTCTGATATCATTTGAATATAAAATAGTTCCCATTGATTCTTGTGTTTGCAATGTTTGGGGGCAAAGTAGGTCACTGGGGGCAAGCCTTAAGATTTTAGAGCCCAGACCCATTTCCTATCCACCCCCTGCTTCCTAACTGGTGACCAAATGTGCCCACCTACCTCATGCTCAAACCATGATCTTTGAATTGTAAGCTCTTTCCCCGAACTGCTTCTTATCTGGTGTTTGGTCACTGCAATAAGGAAAGTAATTAATGAAGTGTTTTTATTTTGACACATGAAGAAAATAATACACAAGGGGATGAAGTACTCTTCACAGGGCCGTGCTCCAACCTCTGAAGTAGCAATCGAGTATTAATATTTGCCATTTTAATTAATATACTTCATTGAGTGGGGGTAGAAGCAGCAAAAGAAAATGCAGGCAAGAGAATAAAATTAGAGGAGGTTTGTATGTGATTCTAGGGACTTCAGGTGTTTTCTTCTTTTTATTTTGTTTGTTTCCCTTGTCTGAGACTCTAGCTTTGACCTGTGATGTAGCTACGATAAAACTAGTTTTCCTCACTAGTAGCATCTCCAAAGGATATTTCCATTGTTCAAACATCTCTTATATTGTCATATATGCTTTAAACAAGGTCCCATGGGAGAAAATTTACACATAAGAAACCTCAGATCTACTCAACATTGTAACAGAGCAATAAACGGAACGTAAGAATAAGACAGTCACTATTTAGATGACGTCACGCTCTGTGTAGAACACCTAATGAAAGCTACAAAAGAAAGAACACTCAGAATGAATGACCTTAGCAAGCTTTCAGCACATGAAATTGACAAAACTCGACTGTACATCCATATACTTGACACGAAGAATTATACCGTAAAAGATCCATACCAAGGGACTAAGAGTGCAGCTCTGTAGTCGAGTACAGCTCTGTAGTCGAGTGTAGCTTAACAATCACAAGGCACTAGTTTAAATCCAAAGCACTTGAGAAAAGGTATGAAACTCTTCAAGATTTACCCAAGAAAGGACAGGAAAGCTGTGCGCCCTGAGAATCATAGAGCACTAACAGAGCTACTTGAACTGATAGCGTTCACGGAGGCTCAATGTTGTTGAAATGTCTGTTCTCCCTAAAGATTTCTCCCATGCACAGATTTAAGGCAATCCATGCCAAAGTCCTAGTAGGATTTTCAAAGTGAAGTATAAACTTAAAAACGTTTCTACAAATCATATAGAAACAGAGAGAACCTATAATAGCTAACAGAACTTCATAGAACTGAGAATCTGGAAACAGAAACAGTATGGTTTTCTACAAAGGTGCCAAAGTTATTTGATGAAAAGAGTATGGTGTCAAAAATTGGTGCTTATATAACCTCATATCTATATGTAGATGGGTTTGCATGGCCAATGTTCCCTAGATGCTCAGGTGTTTGAACAATTGGCTCCCAGTCGATAGCACTGCTTGGTGAGGTTATGAACGCTTTAGAAGGTGCAGCCTTACTGGAGGAAGTGGGTCACTGGGAGAAAGGCTAAGCATTGATAGCTTTATCTCCCTTCTAGCTCAGTCTCTCTGCTTCCTGTTCATAGATGGACATGTGATCTCCCAGCTTCCTATTTCTGTTACCCTGCTCCCATGCCTCATCCACCATCACAGACTCGCCCTCTGGAACCATAAAGCAAATTATTCTTCAAGTCACTCTTGGTCATGGTGTTTTATCACAGCATTAAGAAAAAAACTAATACAATATGTAAATTAAAGGTCATACACAAAACTTAAATTCACAGTGAATACTTGGCTTAAATAACAGATAAAACTACCATAGGAGCAAACCTTTGTAACTTTGCACTAGGGAAGGATTTTAGATATGAAGTTAGAGCATAATTCAGAAAAGATAAATATTGATGAACTGGACTTCACATTAAAAACTGCTCTGCTTTAAAACTTTTCCACATTCCAGATTGTTGGTCAATGTTGATTCATAACAATGATCTAGAAGCATGCTGCTTTCACCCTGGGTCCCCATACTCTCTTAGTATGGCAAGCCATAGGAGCTGCACTCCAATGGCCAGTTGTCTGAAACCCAACACATTGGTCTCAGCACTATTCACTGACACTGTGCCTGGAATCCCCTTAGCTTGGAAAGATCTGGGCGACCCTTATTACAGAGGGCAGCAGCACCCTTGCCTCCTTGAGTTTGTGTGGCAAGGGTTTGTGTCGGAATGGGGGGGCAGACAAGAAAGGAAGTCCTGCTTTCCTAGGTCCAACCAGCAGAACACACTTCCTCACCAAGAGGCGCCCTCAAGCCCAGTAGTGACAGGCACTCATTGGGAGGGGCACTTCCTGTGTCTCACGGAGGGCTCTGGGAACCTGTTAGGCAAATGCTCTGCTTCTTAGATGCGCTGTTCATCAGTTCTCTTACCCAAGCTGTATCTGCTCGTGGTGAGGTTACGACTGCCTCATTTCAAGAGCTGGCAAGGTAGATAACAAACAAGCGGAGCCAACCAGAGCTCATCAAAATCCTACTGGCCAAGTCACATTGTCCCCAGCTGCAATATACTGGCAAACGAAACAAACATAATCACTAGTTGACATTTAGTGAACACTTGCCATGTGCCAGGCGATATGAGAGCTCCACTTGGATTAGGATATTTAATCCTCACAACAGCCCAATGAGGTGCATATAAAGTTATGAAGCGGGAGAGCCAGGATTTAAATCCAGGTCTATCTGACTCTAGGGATGCTAGATTTTCATAAATACACAAGGCTGTCTGATTAATTTATTTAAAGAAGTATTTGAACAGGCGTGTGTTGCAGCTGCTTAGCCTGAGGTTAAACATCAAAGTATCAAAGTTTGGTAAGCCTACGTTATTTATCCCTGTCTACTCTTTTTCAACTGGTTTATTTGAGTTTCCTGACTTATTAATGAATGTGTTTTCTAGGCTATATCTGAAATTTTTGTTTTAACCAAAAGTTTCATAGTATTTTGGCTGGGGAATATTGGAGGAGAAGAAAGTCAGGCTACAAAGGAACTTGTCCTGGGCATGTTTACTTAGGTCCTGGTTTTCCCCTTTTCTATAAAGAAGTAATGGGGGGAGGGATAAACTAAAAAGTATAACACTTTGGTCTTGCATGAGCTTTGTGGTATTGGTTTAACAGCCAAGAGAAGGTATTGGTATTATTGCCACCTAAAGTTACAAAATCATATGAAAATTGAAGACTTGAATTATGTTAACTTAATGTACCACAATTTTGAAGTGAGAGAATACACACACACACACACACACACACACACACACACACGTAAAACTCAGAGTTTAGCAGCAGTCACAGCTTACTGGCTCAGAACAAACACATGTGTCTCGATGGGAGGAAAGGCCAGGCATGCTTTTTGTGACAAACATGAACATAGCTAGACCAAAGCACACCCCAGTGGGTCTCTGCAGAGCAAGCAAGCCCCCACTTCTTTCTAAAGCAGGAAAGCGTTTCTATTTGGTTCCTGCCAACCATGTCCTACCCTGCTCCCATTCAAGTCCCGCCCAATAGATACAGAAATCTATTTGCTACAAAACATTCAGCAAATCTAGGTTGCAGTCAGCCATCCTGTGGCATCCTCTACTGGGGTCAGTCCCATGCACCTTGGTGACATGAGCAAAGTTGGACTTTCTTGAAGGATTTGTCTTTGGGCTGCCAGCTCACTAAAAAATGACACGGAGACTTATAAATTATGAAAGCTCCGCCTTAGCTTAAGCTTCTTTCTAACGAGCTCTTATAATTTAAATTAACCCATATTTTTAATCTATGTTCTTTTGTGTGGCTCAGTTACTTTTCCTCTGTACTGCTCATCCTGTTTCTTCTCCATCTGGCTCTTGACTCTACCTTCTGTCCAGAAGTCCCTGCTGGACCTCCTGCCTAGATATTGGCTGTTAAGCTTTATTAAATCAATCACAGAGACATTCTTCACACAGTGTAAAGGAATATTAAACAACAGGATTTTATCATCTTCTTGTGAAACTGTTCTCTCCTTCCTTTAGCTTAATTCATTTAAACCATTACTTCTAGAGCTTAACTCACCATTTATGACAGCAGTTACCAGCTACCATGTATGGTTGATCTGCAATGGCTTCTAATATTCATCCTTCAAGAATATGTGAGAAAGGCATTGTGATGGATGCTTTTGATACCAGCACTCAGGAAGCAAATGAAAACTCTTCTCTCTATATAAGATCAAGGCTAGCCTGGTCTACATAGCAAGCCCCAGGACAGCCTGGGATTCATAGTAAGACCTTCAACCAAGAAAAATAAAAGAGTATTTAAAAATGGGAATTGTCTCGTGCCTTTCCATTGTCTCAGCCTATGTTAGAACTATTTCACACTGAGACTTTTTAGCATCATCTCATCTGCATGTAATTGAATATAAATGGGCATCCCTGGACGATAATATAGTGGGTATATGAGTATATGCACACATCATCAGCTACTCTTATTGTTAGACCAAAATATCAGACAGGTACAACTTAAGGGAAGAGAGCTTTCTTTCGGCTCACAATTCAGGGCATACAGTCTAAAAAGACAAAGAAGGTATGGTGGCTGGCAGCCTCAGCCAGTAGTGGTAGGAACTTGTGAGATAGTTTGCTATGAGATCTACTAAGTCAGGAAGCAGGGAACTTGGGTTGGAAGCAGAGATGGTCCAGAAGCTCAAGCCTGATTCTTATGGTCCTACGCCTGCACAAGGCATCACATGTAAAACGTTCACAACCTCTCAGAACAGTATTAGCTGCTAGGGTCCAAGTCTTAAAACAGAATAGTGCGAGAGGGCATATTTGACAGTCAATAGACAACGGTGTATTAAGTACATTATTTTTGAGACAAGGTTCTGTTATGCAGCCCAGCCTGACCTCAGATTCACAACCTGTCTCCCTCAGCCTCCTAAGAATGTGCATGCACACATGTGTGTGCATATGGAGATCAGAGGTCTCTTACTGGCCTGGATCTCACCAAGCAGATCAGGCTGGCTGGCTATCCAGTGAGTCCCAGAGGTACTTCTGGGTCAGCCTTCCCAGTGCTGGGATGACATGCATGTGCCAGTGTGCTCAGCTTTCTTACATGGGTTCTGGGGACTGACCTCGGGTGTGCCACTATGTTTATACGGCAAGCACTAACTGAGTTGCCTCATCAGCATTTACATGCATTCTGACACATTTTCGGCTATGGCGGGTTTATTATAAGGTGAGGAACACCTGTATCTCTACATAGAGAGGACCGCCAGCACTGGCTGTTTGGTTTGAGAGAAAACATTGTGGTGATCTGTACATTCTAATTATTGCATCATTGAGAGTACAACAATAGCTTGAGAAAAGACACGCTCCAAACACAGCAGAGCTGTATTTTAGAGAAAAAGGAAGCATTGGAGAAGTGCATGCCTTTTCCTTTCTCTACTTCTACTGCTGTATTTTCTATAAAGTGGAATAAGCATATTTCTTCCAAAATCTACATTTCCGCTGCACCCTCAATCCATGCATCATGGACTATGGAGGCAAAGAACATTGTTGGACATCTGGGAGCAAAAGAGGCCAGGAGCTGAAGTGCTGAGCATTGAAAGACCAGAGTTCTAGGCTTCCGTCTGCTATGAAGTAGATGCGTGACTCAGGAGATGTGATTTCCCTTCCATTAGTGGTGCTTTCCTTATCTACAGTCTGTCCAGCCAAGGCCTTATGTAAAGAATGAAAATATTCTGCTACAAAATAAGCACACTTAAAACTGGACATGGTGGCAGATACCACGAATCCCAGAGGGTAAGAAACTTGTGAGTTCAAGGCCAGAGTGGGTAACATGCTAAGACTCGTATCTCCTGAAACCAGAACAAGTTAGCAACACTGAACACGTTGACAGCTCCTGGTGGCAACTATGCATTTTCAGCCTTGATGGATTCAATGTGATCCAGTGGGAGGTAAACCGATTGACGGTGGGCTGCTGTGTCAGGCTGAGTAACACATTTATATTCCAAAAAGGAGCCCCATGTGAGGCTCAGTGCTGTGACCTGGCCTGGTTGGCCATGGATCAGCAAGCGTCTGCAAAACTTAAACTGTTTGATCTCAAGCTATGACTCCGGACTGATTTCTGTCTCTGTCTTGTCAATCTGATTCACTGTCAACACGGAAGAAATTGCTTGCTCCTCACTGAAAGTCCGTGCCAGGGTGGTCTGGCTCTGCCGCTCAGACATATCCCACTCCATCTGTTCCTCCCTGAAACAGAAGGCTGGCTGCCCAGCTTCGGATCTAGGCAATGCAACGGAGCAAGCTGGAGGTTTCCTGAGCTCCTCCCTGACCACGCCTCATTGGACCTCTGTAGGCTCTAAGTAGGTGGAAAGTCAGAAGGAGCAATTGTTCGCGAGGTTGTAGCTTTGACTGACTGCACAACTCCAGCTTCCCTGAGCCACTTTCCAGCAGGCATTTTCTTCGTGTGGGAACGGAGGGCTGGCAAGTGAGTGAGTGGTGTGTGTGTGTGTGTGTGTGTGTGTGTGTGTGTGTGTGTGTGTATGTATGTATGTATGTATGTTAAATTAGCATTGCTCATGCAAACACATACAATGGCCAGAGGAGGGAGTCATGTGTCTTTATTGCTCTCCGCCTTATTTCCTTGAGCCAGATCCTGAAGCTCACCATTTCAGCTTCACCAAGTTTCACTAGCGGCTAGTGAGCTCCTGGTACCCACTTGTTTCTGTCCACTAACATTAGAGCAATAGGCATATGAAGACCATAGTCGTACTGGTAAGGGGAATTTAAAGTCAGGTCCTTGTGTTTACAGAGAAAGTGTTCTACCCACTGAACCACCTTCCCTTCCCATCCCTACATCTTGCATTTTCTTTGGTCTTGACCTACCTAGGCTTGTTAAATGAGAGGTGAATATTAATAACATTAAAGGGTTCCGAAGTCACTTTACCAATATCATGACTTGACTTCTGCATTCCAATAACTGTATTGGTTAGTGGTAACTCATGTCACATGTTGTGACTATTTAATTGCATCACTTAAACAACATATCATTATTTTACCTTTTCATTACCAAGACTGTGAGCTACTTGGGGATAGTTACTGGACATTTTGTTTTTAACTATGTGACCTCAGAATACAGCACGAAGGTACAAAGTAGATTCTCTCCCTCCCTCTGCCCATATCTATCTATCTATCTATCTCTATATATACACACATAGATACATATTATAATAACTTATAGAACTTGAGTCAAAGATGGTCTTTGCAAAAACCATTCATTTGTAGATCTCCTTTCAACATATTATTTTCCCGAACTGCAATTTCTTCACATATAAAGTAGAAAAAAATAATAGTGTCCACCATGTGAGCTTTATGTTGGCAAGGATTATTGAGGAAACATGTACTTCATGAGCCATAGACATGTTGTCACATAAGCACACAAGCAATACATACTCGTTATTATTAATATTTGCCATAAGGCGAACTTGGCAGAGTTTGACTTGTACATTTTATATTTCTTTAGAAAACAGAAGAGCTGATTTCTTTTCAGAGAAAAACAGTCTTTCTCTCTTGCAGCCTATATCTGGCCTCCAAAATAGCCAAGAGAAACTAGAGCTACACTGTCATTAGATCAAATAATGCCAGGAAGCCCAGCAGAATGGACGCCTTCCCTTGCTGCCTGTTGCTACCACCATATGCCCTGAAACCAAGGAAGGGCAAAACGTATATAGAACACCTTTCTCTGAACCACAGAGCAGAAACCTAGACACTGATAGACAGCATTCTACAAGGTGTGAAGAAGGTCCCCAAGTGTCTTATCACAGTCACGAAGCACCAGCACTGTTCCTGAGGACAAAGATAACCCAAGGCAGAGAAAATATGCAGTGACAGATTAAGAAAAAATTCCACTCCTCAAAACCAGTGGGAGATAAGTGCAGGGCTGTGACACAGAGGAATCTGGTCACCGTAACTGTGAAGAAGGGATCTGAAAACTTTCTAATTTAATACTAATAACTAACCAAGATGACGAAAAGTTAAAAGGGATTATAATAATCTGTAAGTCACTGTGTATGGCAAACAAAAGACATCTAGCTCAGAATGCAAAAATGGCAAGAGCTTAGGATGGATCCAAACATAGTAGCTGTGATAGAAGATCATGGTTTATCTACTTGAGAATGCATTTATTCAGGCCTCCTATTGTGAACAACCTGGATATAGTATTCTGCATGCATTCTTGGCATCCGCCTAACTCACATTATACCAACTGCTCCTTGGGTGATACACAGGGGCTCCTCACTTAATAGGTAAAAGATCAGGTGCCTGCAAAGTCCAAAAAATTAAAGCAATGCTTCTTTTGAAGTGTATCAGTAAATCACAAACATCCATGTTTTACATCAGGGTCTAATAAATGGAAATTGCACCCTGGAAGCATCAGTGTGATAAGTATGAATAAGGGTGCCCAGACAGAGTCTGAGCTCAGTTAGGGTCTGTCATTTCTTCAAGTCTGGAGTTAAAGCTTCTCTCCAGTGCATCATTGGGAACCGAGAGTGTACAGTAACAATGGCAGGGGACTGATTTGGAAACCATCCACTGTTTGGAAATGTGTCCGTCAATTCTATTCCCTCATAATCTATACAGCATTTTGACTGTGGTGCTTGGCAATAAATAACCGACATGAATTCTAACTGTTCAGAGAGTTAGCCTCATATCTTTTCCACCACTTTTCATACTTTCACATATAGGCCACAATCAACTTAAATGCAAAACTGAAATGGTATTCAGGAGGTGAAAAAGAAGGGCAAAGGGGCAGCCAATACATCTCTCACATTGGGAATCGAATAGCAGATTATATTCAAAGTACAGAATTTAGTGTCCAGTGCTGAATGCATAATATATATGACCACCTTCCACGGCAAAGCCTTGCTCTTGTAGTGGCATATCTTATTACCCCATTAGAGCTTCTAGTGGGAGGAAAACATCTTTCATTTGCTAGATGCAGGCCAGCAGAAAGCCCTGCATCCTTGGGAAAGAGAGACTAGAAGAAAAACTGAGAGGCTGGAGAGATGGCTTCGCAGTTAAGAGCACTGGCTTCTGTTCCAGAGAATATGGGTTCAATTCTTAGTACCCACATAACAGCTCACAACTGTCTAGAACTCCAACTCCAGTTCCAGAGGGCGTGATACCCTCAAATATATACACTGTCAAAGCACCAATGCACCAACTCATGCATAAATAAATAAACAAATAAATAAATAAATAAATGTTGAGTTGTTCATTGTAGGGCTGTACCTATTGGAGGGGTATCTGTCTAACTGAAGGGATGTCATCTCCATGGGGACACACCAATTCAGAATGCCATATTCTGCTAAAGCCAAGAGGAGAGATTAGCCAAAACTGTCATTTGGAACCATGTTAAAGACATAAATCAACTACCACACGTACCCAATGCAAAACAAAAATGTAGGGCATTGTATATGCTAGTTATTGTGAAAAGAATAAACATATCATATAATCAGAGATATAATTAAAATGTAAATGTATTTGAATCAGGAAATTTATGAACTCATTTTCCAGAACCTTCTAATTTAACCTTAAATATCAAAACACGGATTTTCATGCATTGCCCAAACCATAAAGTGATGAACCAGTGTTGCTTATTTAATGCTTGAACATCTTAGAATAAAACTTGCATTGCCTTTCCAGACATATGCCCTTTATTCTTGCAAAATCATCTCAGGCCTCTTCTTCCCCTTCCCTCCTCCTTATATGAGTATCACTTTCATAGATATTGTTCTTTTAATTCCCACTGTCAGGCGCATGGAAAGTATCCCACATGTCTTCATTGAATGACAATGAATGAATGAGAAAATGAGGACACACGGCTTGGCGGTGACTATGTGAGATACACAACAGCAGTTTTCACTTACTTCCCACTCTTAGGTGTGCTCCGGGTCTTTGGAGATGATGGAGAGTTGGCGCCTGAGTTGAAGCTTGAAGAACCCCATCTATCCTTACTATACCCACCGAGCAAAAATATATACAAAGAACACAGAGACAAAAAGCAATTAGTCATTCCATTTAAAGATTTTCAAGACCTCTTCCTCTCCCTCCCTCCCTCCCTCCCTTCCTCCCACTCCAGCAAATTTTTATCCAGTGATGTCCTTTAGTGTCAATCATAGTGGGAACCATTAGTCAAGGTCAAATAAAACTGTCCTTTAGAGAAACGTTTGACCTGTTAAGTCCCATGAATAGTAGCACCATACCTCAAGCTCCCAGGAGGGCTTTAGTGGGGAAAAGGGTCACAAAAGCATAGTAAAAACGAGTGGTAGCTTTTCTTCAACCAACCAAACAAAACCTCTTCCATTTCCAGCCACTGGAGTGTCTGCATAACAAGTTCAGTTCAGAAGCTGCTGACTTTCGGTGAGGGATGTGGATACCAAGTGACTTCAAAAGGTCTTTGGGAGATACTATCAGATGAATTAATAATTTTCACTCATAATGTTGCCTGGGAAGGCCATGAATTCTGATATTCTTTCAAGAGAAGCACCACTTGCTTCATGAGTAATTGAATTTAAATTTCCACCTTCAATAACTCCACGGCTTTTGTCAAACCTTGGAAACAAGTACTAAATAAATCGCAAGGAAGGTCTGCTTAATCTCATCAGGTTAATAAACGAAGGCAAATTAATCACCCCAAGGTAAACAAAGAGGAATAATTGATTGGAGTCCCCTTGATTACTTTATTCTATTTCCTTTATCAAACTATTTTACCATTATCTTCAATTCAGCTGAATTGCCTTGAAATTAATACTTTACTTCATTTTAAGATTTCCATGGAAACCAATTCAAAACCTCTCCACTTGATGTGTGGAATTATTTATCCCAATTTCATCAGAATTTTTTTTCTGTATTAAAATCTATGTCAGCAGAACCTCATAAAGACTGAAGGTAAAAACACACATAATTTCTTGTTCAAGGTATATGATAGGACCTCCTTCATTTTTTGTTTACATATAGTTACATATTGTGTGTGTACACTCAAATGTGTATGCCCATATGCCACAGCCTGTGCACAGAGAGGTCATGGGGCAACTTGTAGGAGTCATTTCTCTCCTTTCCTTATATGGGGCCTAAGGGATGCCCTCATGGCAGCAAGTGCTCAGAGCGAGCTCATCAACCCAGGACCTTCTTTTGTAATTTAAAGTTTGTTATTATTAATACATGTGTGTGTGTGTGTGTATTGGTGTGTGTCTGTGGTGTGTGTGCTGTGTGTGTGTGTATTGGTGTGTGTGTGTAAAATGGAGTGCATATGGAAGTCAGGGGACAACTTTCCATTGTTTCTTGGTCAACCAAAGGTTCCAGGATCAAACTGAGGCCCTTGGGTTTGCTCAACAAGTGCTTTTACCTGTGGAGCTATCTCATGGGCCCAGAACCTTCTATGGGTAGACAGTAGTGTCTAAAGAGAATGTCAAAGAGCCTTCTAGATTCTTATGAATCTTTAAAGTCCTTTGAAAACAAGTGTCTCTGTGTAGTAGCATTTATTTGTAGGCTGGGAGGGGGTCATAAATGACATTCTATCCTACAGTCACTAGTTTCAAGTGGGCACCAGGGTGTGATTGGAACGAGAATTAATGAGGGCTCCTTGTGATTGCAAAGGTAATAAAGATGGATAGGCAAAGGTAATAAAGATGGATAGACATAGACAAACACTAATCAGGAAGAGCTGATATTAGCAAAAGCTCCAGCAGTTTGTATGGAGTGTCCACAAGAGCCAAACACAGCCAGGTAAAGCAGGAGTCATGCAGGTGGGCACTGATGCTGCTGCCATTTTAAACAAGGAGGCAGTAGGGACACCACTCATGTTTGGGCGACATGCTCACTGAGACTGGGGAGCTCAAAGAGGACTGCTACCCCACCCGTTCATTACGATTTTCCTGACAAAGAACTCCTTAGGCAGTTCAGGGATGAATACCAGTCACACACCCTATCAGGAACCAAGGTCAGAAATTGACTGCCACAATTCAAATCTGGACAAAAGATTCTGGTCAGAAAGATCAATCAAAGGCATGTATGAAAATGTCATAATGAGAGCTGCTACTTTGTATGGTAATAAACAGCAGAAAGAAGGAGAGAAGGAAGATGGAGAGAGGGGAAGAAGGAAAAAAAGGAAGGATGAAAGAAAGAAAAAAGAAAGTTCTCATTCAAAACAATTCAAAATTCTTGCTTTTAAAAGTGGGTGCAGTTCAATGCAAAGGATGCAGTAAGCTTCCTGCTACACACAAGTAGCAGCCGGGGCTATAGCTCAGTCGGTAGAGGGTTTGCCTAGCCTGTATGACTCCCTGGGCTGGATCCCCAGTGCCACAACAGAAACCTGTGTGGTGGCACATGTCTGTAATTCCAGCACTGAGGATTAAAGGTGCAGGATCATCCTCAGCTGCAAATTAAGTTTGAGGTCAGGATGGGCTACAAGGGCTCCAGACTCAAAGGGGGAAAATAAACATGAGGAGGTCTTAGTCACCTCCCTTCTACATTCCTGGACACTGGGCCTCTTTCAGTCTTACACACACACACACACACACACACACACACACACACACACACACACAGTAGGCAGTGAGGAATTTGCCTGGATGTAGCACTCTTACACCAGAGGGCTTTTAAATCAGCTGTAGAGGCTCCAAGCTCAGGTTATGTGCTCACCTAACTTTAGAAGTCCATGTATTTTTGAAAAAGACAACAGTCATTCTTATTGCTAAATTTCCACCTCTGGGCCTTGGGGAAGAAGGTCTTGTAAAATTTGCATTACAAGTGATTCTCAAGGGGGGAGCAAGGCAGGAAATCAGGAGAAAATGTCAGCCTGCAAAGACAATCTTATTATTGTCAGCTGCCTCTCCAGAGAACGTGGGTTGTCCTGGAGTAGAAACCTTTAAAAGATAGAAATGATCCTACCCCACCCCACCCCCAGGCCTACTGCCAAGTCCCTGAAGTGCAGAGCTGAGGGGGATGAAAACAAAAACATTCTCAAGAATAAATCACGTAGGGGACGGTACGGCACCAAGGCTAGAGGTGAAAGTACTCAATCATCTCCAAATGTGTGTTCTGTGCAAATAACAGATGGGTTCCCGGTGGGAACTGGATCAGAAAGGGGAGTGGGCAAGAAGAACTTCTGGCAGGCTTGGATCCTAGGAGGACAATTTTGTAGCTATACTAAGGATCGTTGGACAGAGAGAGCTGCCAAAAAAGGGCAGAAAAAAAAGCCATCTTTCCCCATCCCAGAGATGTAGGCTGGGTAGATAAACCCCCAACAAGATGCTGTAAATCTCAAACCTTGAGACATGAAGACAATGAAAGCAGTAATTCTGAGGGCCTTGAGTTTTCCCAAAGTGCCTCGTAAGAGATAAAGCAAAAATACTGCAGCAGCAGACTACTGGGAGCCTCAAAGATCTGGAAAGACACAGGTCAAAGGCCTGAAGATTAAGATGCTGCCAAGAATCCTGGTCACTGAAACAGCCAGCACTCACAGGGACTTACAGGAATGTCTGTTTGCTTCAAAGCTCTATGGCTGATAATTCGGGGCATATGCGAATGAGGAGGGGACCGTGCTGCTTTTTAGCTAGTTCCTAACCTTTGCACCTGAAACAGACATGCTCAGTTGTCCCTCCTTTGATCCGTCTGTTTCAACACCCCTTGCTAGCCCTCTTCACTTTCATCTCTCCTTTAAATTGTAATCTCAAGAGCTGTGGCTGAAATCCCAGAAGGTCGGGGTCCAGCCCTCTTGAGCCCCACCTGAGTTGTCTCCTCTTCGGAGATAAGATTCTGGCTCTCCTCTGGGCCTCATCAAAGGCTTGTGAAACCAAGTCCAGGTGAGTTTCTGATAAGAAAAGCTAATGTGCGCCAGCCCGCCTCTGACTGTCTGCTGGCCTGTCCTCACTAACTATTAATAGCAAGGAGGCTTTTTTTTCCCCATCCGGGCTCCATATATACACCAAAGGCAAGAATGGTGCAAAATTAAAGCCCGCAGTGCTGCGCACATTCCTCGTAAGTAGGAAAACTGTGATGGACCCAAGTCTGCAGCATTCTCCAAGGGTTCCTGGAGGGACAATTTGATATTCATTGTCGGAAACACTAAAACGGCAACCAGACCCACTCCTGCTGGAGTTCTTTCGGGCTTGCCAGAGAGGTAATTATGAACAAAGAACTTAGTGGTTGAAAACATGCTTCATTCACGGGTTGTTTTTAAACTGCTATTTGAGATTGAAGCTAGACCCTTATACATGCAGGTCACACCCTCCACCACTCTACTTCCCCCAGTGGTTTAACCCACTTTCTTGATGGACAGTGTACAGATATCTGTACATCATAAGCTCTTTCTGGAAACAATAAACCTCAGGTCCAAGAGAAATAGTTTGCTTCTGCAGTTACTTAAATTGTAAAAATTCATTCCCAGAGTCCTAAGAACCTGAAATTGTATTTCAGGAACCAGGCAGAGGTGATTGCATACACACTGACTGTCACTGGTTCAGTTTTTGGCGCTAAACATATGGTCCCACAGTATCGCTGTAATTTTATTGTTTATCTGTCTCTTCTGCTAACTTTTAAGTTGGTGCTTGTTATGGTTAAAGCATCATTTGTCCTTGGGAAAAGCTACATTGAGGGTTGATGCCCAAATTTAATGATATTGGGAAGTGGTGAGGCATTTAACAGAGATGGACATTTAATCAGGACCACAGGGTCAGAGACTTCATGAGTGGGCCGGACACTGTAAGAGCAAGCTTCCCTCAAGGGAGTCAAACACTACGAAACACATCTGCTCTCATCAGCCCATGTCTGCTTGCTACTTTCAACATGTCCTGCCATCATCTGCCATGTTATGTGCGGCACGAGGACTTTAGATATGACTGAGTGATTGCTCTTAATTGCCTCCGTGAGAAAACTCCAGCAGGAGTGGATCT
Organism: Microtus oregoni; assembly: GCF_018167655.1. Lineage (NCBI taxonomy): Eukaryota > Metazoa > Chordata > Mammalia > Rodentia > Cricetidae > Microtus > Microtus oregoni. The sequence goes on along the minus strand of NW_024543873.1, from coordinate 4,480,200 downwards.
GGCTGTCATTTTGGTTTCAGACAATGGATATCAAATTGTCCCATCTTGATCTTCAGGGCCTTATAACCGTGATAAACAAAGCAGCTTCCGTATAACTAACTCGTGCTCACGAATCTGGTTAATGCAACAGAAAACAAGCAAAGTGAGCACATAGAAAAAAATCTTGAACAAATAAATAAAAAACACCCTGCATTTGGGCTCAGAGGGAAGGGTAATTATCAAAGATTAAAAGGTCTGGCAACTGTGAGAAAAAGAAATGGTGATATATATCACATACTTGCCATAGCTGAATTTCCAGGGAAATTGGAACTCGGTTGCTGATGGTTTGTCATCATGTGTATTGCAAAGACACGTGAGTTTTGAAAAGAAATTTCGTTTTCAAGCAAGCATGCTTGGACAATAGGAGAGTGCTTCTTAATAATAGTCCTAAGCCTGTTGCAACCATATAGCTTTTAGTGATTTCCAATGCATGTTCTTGTAAGTGATAATAGAGGTGTAGCCCAAGCTACTGTGGAGGGCTCATTGCAAGTCTCTCTCAGGGGAAATAGTAGCTATTCTGTGCTTCATGCAAAAACTCTGGGCTTCAGAAAGCTCTGAGGATTGGGCCATGCACGTAGGAAAGACACAAACTCATCCAGTGTGCTCCCCACACTGATGTCTGAGTCCGCTGTCGCCCATCTACCAAGTGGAAACCTTGGGAGAGGCTTTTAAATCTCGACTGCTTCCTGATGAGCGTGCTTGCCTTTTGCGTCTCGAAGAGGCCTACATTTTTGAAGTAGTTTGCCCTTGTTCTGTTACCGGGTAAAAAAGCTCTTCAAATATTGATTCCTTTAATTAAAGCTGATGAAGCATCTTTGTGTCATTTTCCTGCCTTGTTATGTCCTGAGTGGTTTTCTTTCTTTGCCACCGCCCCCCCTACCTTTTTCATTTTCATTCCTTCTACCTGAAGTGTTTGAATTAGAGTCCATCATCATTTTAGTCTCTTATACTCATTACCTCTACTTCTGTTACTCATCAGGCAGAGAAAGTTCAGTTCTCCAAGATGCACGTTTTTTTTGTTGTTGTTGTTTTTTTTTTTTTCTCCTCCACCTGGCTTCCCTTGGCTTAACTCTGGATAGCAGAGGAGGTTTTTCAGAGAAGACCAAGGCTCATCTTTGTTACTGGGTAGCCTAGTATAACACTAGTCTCTCGGAGACAACTCCTAAGCTCAAAGCACTTGCTTAGGAATCTTGAGTTCTAATCTTGGCTGCCAGTGCGACGTCTAACTTCTTAGTGTTTTAGGATTGTCATGTGTCAAAAAACAGAGGGGTTTAAACCAATCAGGTAGCCCATTCATAGAGAAGCTCACAGCTGCTCTGGAATGGCAAAGCTTTGAGAAAAGGTTGCCTAGGCACACACATTACCCTGCCCTCTCCCCTTCCCTTAATGTCTCAGTCTAACAGCTAACCACAGGGCACCAGGAACGGCAGCAATGAGCTTATTGATTATTGTTGCTGTTTGCTCTCCTCACCTAGTGGCACATGCTAGGTTTTGCTAAAGGAGTGATAGCCATATTGCTTAATGTCTCGCTGGGGTCAGGAGAAAATATGAGTCAGATTTTAAATTTATTATGGTCTCATGTAAGCTAGCCAATCACACATGCATTTTGAAAGAATGTGGACCTTGCTTTCAGAGTATCTGAGGCCGGTGGAACTTTAGCTAACGGTTGTAAGTGCTATTGTACCATTGCTATAGCCTCATCAAGCTCTGGTGTTTCTCCATCAGAAGGGAGGTTAAGGAATAAAAGTCACAAGATAGCTTTGGGTAATTGAGACCTAAGATACAAAAGATGCTTGGACTGGCATGGTCATTAGAGAGGTGGAAAGAAAGAAACAATGCCTAGAATAAAAAAAAGGAAAACAAAACACAACTTGGAGATTGACTACATTTGAGGAATGAGAATAAACTCTAATCTGTTGTGGAGAATGTTCAGAAACCAGATGGCTGGGAAACAAATCTACTCTACCAGTTAAAGAGATTAGTTGGGAGGAGAATATAGGTTATAGAACATAATGAGGGATTGGGCTTGGCACATATTAAAGCTAGGTTATGGATGGACAATTTTTGCCAGACATTTAAAGAGATGGCATTGGAATTCCAGAAGAAAGACAGAGTAAGACACTAATCTCTGCTCCAAAGGGGTACCCTAAATCATGAGATAAGCAGTGGGACCAAACGGGACAGTTGTCCTTGTGATTAAGGAGCAGATACGTCTGGTGACATCCTTTGCCAGAATGTTTAATTCCTCTTTGGTGTGTGAGGATTGTGAGAGCTTGTGAGGGCTTTGCAAAGATCTGTAGGCCAGGGATCCAAGTAAGAGGCTGAATCAGTAGATTTAGCTGTAGAAAGCTCACTGCTAAGGTTAATAAAGGAAAGTACAAGGCTTGATCCTTGTACACCCCACCCCAGTCCATATCCCCATGCCCTAGTTCACTAAGCTAGGTACAGAGTGGGTAGAAACCCATCACAAAGTCCATCCCATGCTGCTGCCCCCTCAGTGTAAGGAAGACACTGGAAATGAACAAAATTAATGAGTAAACCCAAGGTTCTTTTACAGTCAGTACCTTTTCTTTGCCCACTCTTACCAAGGACTAACCAAATACTGGAGGCTAAACTGAAATCTACGCTATCTTTTCTCTGTGGTCCTATTCCCCTTTCCTACGCCATTTCTGTATTTCAGCTTATTAGCTGCACCCTAAGGTACCATTCTGGGTGATAGAAGGATACCATCCTTCAATAATAACACCAACCACAGTTGGCCATGGGGACAAGCTATCTGGGAGTAAATCAAGAACCTGAGAATTTACAAATCTTCCATGTTCTCAGCTGATGCCCATGTCGTCTGCCCATGATCTGCCTTTTGGAGAGTCACTGCTGCACAACAGCTACGCCAGTAGCAATCAAGAGAACAATCACCTATATCCACCGTCCCTGATTCCCCCAAAATACAATTAGAACCCTGAGAAAAGAAGAGCAGGGAAGGAAGAACAAAAGGGCTGCCGACATGCATCTCTGGCAAAACTTCTCTTTCCTGAGGAAGTGTCAATTACTGCAAACACCACAGAGTGGAGCACAATAACAGGTGAAACAAAAATTGGATCTGACAAGCATTAATTGAGCCCGCAGTTCTATTTACTGAAAACGATCTGGTATAATTAAAAATTCACAACTAGAGTCTTGTTGGTGAATGTTATATACTAGGGAGTTCCCAGAGTAGGCCAGAGTCTCAGAGAACATTTTAGGAAAGGATGAAGGAGCTAAATACTACAGCAGGAATTAACAGATAAAGAAAAAAGACAAGTCAGCCTCCTGACATGACAGAAAATTTGACAAACTGAGTAAGATAAGCCAAAAGCTTTGTGTAGATGAAGAACACTTCCCTATTGGGTTATCTGTGATTGTTTTTATTTTCTAATAATATGCACACACAAGATTTTTAAACATTGTGTTCATATGTTTTTTTTAAAAGCTCATAATATTTCTTACACAGAGTTTTCAATACCAGCTTAACGATAAGCATACTTGGTGAAATGGCTGATAGCGTGCATTTGTTGAACTGAACTGGCTGGCTGACACAGATGCCATTAGACGTTGGTTAATGGAGTCATGTGGTCTGCTTTATTGTTCAAATGACTTATGCCAGATCACACTGTATGTCGAAAAGGGTGATAGTCTAATGCAGTGCCATTTCCTGAGCCCTCGTGCCCATATATATGAAACACAAACACAGTAAAAAATCAGACAGAGTGTGCCAACTTCAGAGAATAGCACTGCTGAACTAACTGGAAGCAAACCTGGGCTTGGAAGGAGAATTTGAGCACTGCAATCAGGCAGAACTTGGATCATATTCTTTCTTTCTTTCTTTCTTTCTTTTTTGCAATCCGGTGGATTTGGACAAATAGCATCAACAAAACATATTTGTTTTTACCTAATACTTCTAATCTTGACAATGACAATGAGGATTCAGAAACTAGGTTTTTTAAAAGCTAATGATGGTATTAAAAGCCAATATTGAAGTGCAAATATCTGCTTCCCACTGTCTCAAGTGCTATCGTAGGAGCCAAATAAATGGATTCTGAGATAGAAAAGAACATCAGAAACCATAGAAATCAGGCAAAAGAGCCACTTGAGGCTTACAGTGTTTTCTAGGGTAGTAAGAAAAGAAGGTTCCTATAAAGCCTATTACAATTGAGAGGATAGCATTATTGTAGCATGCATGCTCATATACAATCAAAAACCTACCTGATCATGAAAGAAACACTCATGCTGCTCTAGAGCACTTCATAATCACTGTTAAATAGTAGGTCTTTCATATTTCATAACAATAGATGCCTCATCATGTACATTCAGTCTAGTCAAAATCAACACATTCATCTGAGCCAAAGACTAAGTCTCTTTATTGACTACGATCTACCCTCAGAAAAGGAAAAGGATCACAGAAATATGTAACTTGAAATAATCTTTAGAGGCAGAAAACCAAAGCTCAGTGAGGAGATGGGATGTAGCCAAGAGAAGGATGTAAGGATAAAACATGAATCTAATGCTAGAACTTGCCTGGCACGTGACAAATAGGGTCATAATCCCCATGAAGTGCAAAGCAAGGCAAGGTGGCTAGGAACCAAAAATGATGTAACACCAATTAATTGTAGCTCCATTTGCCAACATAAGAAGGGTGGGTGTCTTTTTGGTGGGGGAATGGGGATACATGCATGGAAGGAGGCAATATATTCAGTTTTGTTGAATTTTGCATGCTCATGGGATCACTGAGCAAGATGTTAACTTGGCAATTGGATATATGGATACAGAATTTAGCAAGACACAGATCTCAGCCGAAGGCTGGCTTTCACAAATCTGGAAAATTGCAGGATTTAAAACCCATAGAGTATATAAGACTACACAGAGGGAATGTTTGGAGTGGGCTGAGTGAGGGGGGACTAGCCAAGGAAGATGATTAAGGACAGGCCTGAGATGAGATTGTGTGCTTATGGAAGAAAAAGAGGAAACTGAATCTGAGAGCAGGAGTATTCCAATCATAAGAGACTCGTTTGCTGATTCTGAGACTGTGTTTTATCCAAGGATTCCAAGCACTACAGGTTGTTCTCTCCTCGTGGAATTTTCTGATTCGCTGTGGTATCATGTTAGTCATCCTGCCCATCGTCACACCCAGGGCATTTGATAGAGAAGAATTCTTCTTGATCACATGCAACCTGTTCTCATCAATTCCTGCCAAGGATGATCTGACATACAGTGAAGGAAGAATATTGTACATCAACCAAATCCATAATTATGGGCTTTGGATGTGTTTTTCTTAAACCCAGCCTTATTTATTACAACAAAGGTCAATAAAATAAGAAACTGTCATAGAAGAAACTAAATGTACTAAGGTTTATGCAAATATAGTTATAATTTCCCTTAAAAAGGCCCTAGGCTTTCAATTATTTATCTGTTTGGTTTCTCTACTATATGCAAAATCAGAAATAAGCCCTCATCTTGGCTTCCAAACTTTAAAGCAAATCTTTACTGCGGTAGAAACAGGATTCAAATCCACCTGATGCTGATATCCACTTGTCTCACCACCTGAGAAGGCCTAGGGACCTCTTTGGAATATTATTTCTGGGCTTTGAAAACAGCAGTTCCCTGATTCTCACCAGTCACTAGACAATCAACTTATTTAAGTCATACTTTAAAACTCAACAAACCCAGCCAGGTTCCTGATGTGGGAGTGATTTCTTATTAATAAAGAAACTGCCTAGGCCCATTTGTTAGGCCAACCCTTAGGTAGGTGGAGAAAACAGAACAGAATGCTGGGAGAAAGAAGCTGAATCAGTGAGTCGCCATGATTCGCCTACCTGACACAGACGCAGGTTAAGATCTTCCCTGGTAAGACACCTCGTGGTGTTACAGGGATATTAGAAATGGGTTAGGTCAATATGTAAGAGCTAGCCAATAAGAGGCTGGAACTAATAGGATAGGCAGTGTTTGAAAGAATACAGTTTCCGTGTAATTATTTCGGGGCATAAGCTAGCCATGTGGGTGGCCGGGTGCCAGGGACGCAGCCTCGCCGCTCCTACTACAACAGGTTCCCACAAATTGAGAGCAAGTACTTCCATCACAGTGTCTGCCATCAGTGGGAGCACTTCTTGGTATCGTGGAAATGGAAGAATCGAGACAGAGGGTAGCTTACTATGGAGAAAGTCTCCAAAGTAAAAAGAAGGAAAGAGAAGGCCCTTCCAGAGAATGTCTTCATGACTACCACAGCGCTACAGCCTATGCTAGTATGGGAACGACATACTCTCTTCCTGGCATTCTTCAAGGTTTGTTAAGAAAATGCTTGTCTTTGCTCTTACTGAGATTGTCCAAGAAGGGCTGCCGTAGACGTTAAACTATCTCTAGGCTTCCCTCAGCAGAAGGGCATGAGCTTGAACACCTCTCAGATAATTCTGAAAGATTTCTCTATGTGACATAGAGACACAACTGCAGCTGTGAAGAACGCAACTGTCACTGAGGCTCAAGAATCTCAGTCAATCATCTGGTCCCATCGAAGTAGATAAGTCTTCCAAGATGACTCTCAGGCTGGGCGGTGGAGCGCACACCTTTAATCCCAGCACTCAGGAGGCAGAGGAAGGTGAATCCCTGTGAGTTCGAGGCCAGCCTGGTCTAGGACTGTTACACAGAGAAACCCTATCTCAAAAGACAAAACAAAACAAAAAAACAAGAAAAAAAAGGGGAAGCAGAACAGAGGATGTTAGCTAGTGAAAGCAGTGTGGACCCTTAGAGAAACCCAGACTTAGGACAAACTTAGGAGGGGAGATACCAAGTTCGCTGCTTGAAAGTAATATGAACAACGCTTTGTGGTATGGGGATAAACAAAATGAGCTTGTAAAATTCATTTCATGGATAGGAAGACAGCTCAGCGGGTTAAGGCTGACACACCCTAACATCTATCCTCAGGAGCCACATGGGAGAAAAGAGAAAACTGACTCCTGCAAGAGGTCCTCTGAATTCCATGTGTGTTGCGTCATGCACATATATGTGCACACACATGAAAAAATAGGTGTAATAAGTAAAAACTGTTTAAGGTCAGAGATGCCACAATGTACAGCAGTCTTCTATTAACCATACGGTCACAGATTCGCCAGATCAACTGAAAAATGTCACTCAGTTGGTTAAGGATTTTATCATTATGGACTGTGTGGCCTCTTCTAATGTCAGTTATGTTTTCTTCCCATTTTCCGGAGCACTTTATTAAAGTAACCTTTCACATACTCTGCTTATCTAGGGATTATGGAAGAACAATTTTGTGTTGATATTCTAGAGACACTAAGGGGGAAATGAGACCCTAGAGGAAGAGACTGATCCTCTAATACCCAGAAAGTTTTGTTGTTAGATCTTTTCTAAATCTTTTCCCTTTGCTCTATTTATCCCTGATGGATCCTGGCAAGAGTTTTGTTTCAGTTAAGAGGGCATTTCCATTACTGTATGCTTGCCAAGATGTCAAAACTCATATCAGACCTATGGATGCACCTATAATTCCAAAGTAAGGTTATCAGTGGTCTATGAAAGACCACACACTACGGGATACATATGGTTTACATACATGGGTGTTAACGCATCTGGATTTTGTTTCTGGGAAAACTACAGATGCTCTCTTTCTTGAGGCAATATGGCTTCTGGAATCAGAGGGCATTTTTAACTTCATGAAGAGACGACGACAAACGGAAAGTCAAGTGAGATACCATGGAAAACGGCTCTTGAATCAGTCAGCAATCCAGGTCAGCAATTCCAGAGCAGGAAAAATCTGGATTAAGTAGAAATATACTTTTTGCTGATTTTAAACAACCAGCTTTAGAAATAAGGAAATACTGAGTGATGCACGCTGCACCATGTACCCCACTTTTACTGGTATTTGGGGAGACAGAGAAGGAAGAATGAAGTAATAAGAGCGGCGGGGCTGCGTTCCCAGCACCCCAGCCGCCTGCTCGGCTAGCTTATGCTCCGAAATAACAACACACAAACTGTATTCTTTTAATCACTGCTTGGCCCATTCTCTTCTAGGCTAATTCTCACATGCTGATCAACCCATCTCTAATAATCTGTGAGAACTGGTCTTACCGGGAAGATTCTAGCCTAGTCCATCCTGGGTCGGAGCTTCATGCCAGGAGCGGGGCATGGCGTCTCTGCTGAGGCCTCTGCTCCCGAGAGAGCAGAGCTGTGGAGTCTCTGACCTCACTTCCTCTTCCTCCCAGCGTTCTGTCCTGTTTTCTCCTCCCACTTATCCTCTAACCAATAAAATGGGCCAGGGCAGTGCCTTTATTAGCCAATGACCTTCCTCCATCATTTCCCCTTTTTTGGTTTAAACAAAAAAAAAGACTTTAACATAGCAAAATTACATATAACAAAACAGTTATCAAGTAAAAGTTACAATAATCTTTGTTATACTAAGGAAAACTATAACTATAACTAACTATTCTTAACTCCATCAAAGACTCCAGAAAGATACAATACTACCTAAGCAAACAAGAAAAAAGCAACTTTTAAAATTCTAGAAATGACAGAGACATCTTGCTGCCTGGACAGTCACCCAAGGTTCCTCTGTACCGTAGGGGCATCCATCTTCAGCCTTCAGGCCCATGGTATTCAGCAGACATTTCCATAAAGCAGGAAAATTCAAAGTCAGTTCAGTCACTATCTGTTGTGTCCTGCAGAATGTCTCGCAGACTCTTTCATGAATCAGGAACCCCGAAAGATCATCTCACCTTAGGCAAGTTCAGTAGTCCTCTCTCTGTGGGTTCTCTGTGTCCAGTTTATGCAATAGTCCAGGCAAGAGCAGTTTCTTGCCCAAATGGCTATCAAACTCCATAAGGTGCCTCTTCGATGCCCATCTTCCTCTTGAAGTAGATTGGTGCTGCCAGGAGCAGAGTGTCTCATTGTCATGAAAAGTCCTAAGTTATTAAAACATTAAATGTCCTATTCTGTAATCTTTGAAAGACATGAAGAATGCCTATCTAAAATATATCTATGTACATCTAGAAAATTTTAACTAACATGACTACAAACTTGACTATTATGATTATCTATTAACAATCTATATTTCTAATTATACATTACATATTTAAATGAACTACACAATCACAATACCTTAATCAATATCAGAAATACATATACATATAACAGAATTGACCGTAAATCTCTAGCAAAATCTATACTAATGCACATTATTCATACCTATATCATATCCCCCTTTAAATGTAAAAGAACATTTATAAACTTTTTTTGGGAATAAGGGCGCAGTTATTTCTCTCCAAACTGCTTCCTGCTGAATGGGGGCGTTGTTAATTAGGTCTTTCATGGTATAACCTGTGTGCTAGTTTCATCTCAGTTAGCAGTTGAGCGAAGCAATTTTTTGAAGGCGTGCACAGGAACCATTCAGGAGGACGTGGTCCATCATACCAAATCGGAATAGAAGAAATGAACAGCGTCTCATCCTCTGTGAAAACAAAATAAGAAACTCCTTTCCAAAGTATCATATCCTTAGATCCAAATTCAAAATATCTATGTTGGATTAGTTCAGCAGCATTTATAAATAAATATCTTTTAGCAGCTCTTGCTCCTTCCTCAGGATTCAAACAATTCAAAGAGAGCATAATAGCATACAGTATCAAAATTTTCTGTGTATTTTCCATCTTTGTACAGCTTCGTTTTAACCTCTATTTCGTTTATTTTTACTTTTAACTTTTTGCTTTTTGAGACAGGTTTTCTGTATCTTTGACCTGAAGTAACTCTGTAGACCAGGCTGTCTTTGAACTCTCAGAGATCCGCCTGTCTCTGCCTCCCAGGCATTGGGATTAAAGGTGTACACTACTACACCTTGAACTCACAGAGATCTGTTTGTCCCTGCCTTCTAGGCACTGAGATTAAAGGTGTGTGCTACCACACACAACAACTCTCTTCCTTTTTTTTTTTACTTTAAGAACTTTAAATTTTAGTCTGCATATATTTTTAACACACTTGAAACCATTTAGAAATTTTCTCTGTCTTTGAATCTCTCTTTACTGTATATCTCTCTTTTTCTGACCACATGAATCTTTAATTTACCAAGCAATCTCAGTAGGACTAAAGGCGTGGCTTTGACAGCTAGATCCAGTCCATTTCTTAGCTTTCCAGCCTCATGGCGGATATACAGGCTGTAGCTATGTTTACTGCAACAACTGTATGGCATTTCAAGGTCCCTGCCAGCCAGCAAGCTACAACAGACAACACTCAAGTCCTCTCTTGGTAGCCAGCCCTCCTGCCTCAAACAGTCAGAGTTTGCCCTGGCAGGATGGCCCAGAAAGCTGGCATTTTTAAACGGCGCAGCTTTTTTCCTGCTATGGCTGAAAACCGAAAAGCATGTGTTCAGCTTTTCGTCAACACCATTTAAGTGTTTCGTGGCAGGACCTCTTAATGAGCTGCAGGCTTTGCAGCTAAAGCTGAGTCAGGAAGCCTCTCTTAGATGAGGCGCTTGCTTGCCTCTAGCAAGCAGAGTAGAACCGAGAAATAGCTGCTACCAAGAAACCAGGCACAATGCTTTCATTTTGTTCTAGAATTACTTCCCAAGCTGTCTCAGGCTTTATGTGGAAGCAGTTGTCCACGTGGGCGCCATATGAAGTAATATGGGGCGGCAGGGCTGCGTCCCCCACACCCGGCCGCCCACATGGCTAGCTTATGCCCCAAAATAATTACACAGACACTGTATTCTTTTAAGCACTGCTTGGCCCTTTAGCTCTAGCACTTACAGGCTAATTCTCACATCCTGATCAACCCATCTCTAATAATCTGTGAGAACTGGTCTTACCGGGAAGATTCTAGCCTAGTCCATCCTGGGTCGGAGCTTCATGCCAGGAGCGGGGCATGGCGTCTCTGCTGAGGCCTCTGCTCCCGAGAGAGCAGAGCTGTGGAGTCTCTGACCTCACTTCCTCTTCCTCCCAGCGTTCTGTCCTGTTTTCTCCTCCCACTTATCCTCTAACCAATAAAATGGGCCAGGGCAGTGCCTTTATTAGCCAATGACCTTCCTTCATCAGAAGAATTAAAGATGAACATTACCTATAGTGTCAAAAGTGTGGCCACAGAGACTTAGTTTATTACAGGAACAACAGGTCCAAGCTTGCAGCATGGGGCAGGGAAAGAAAGAACAATGATTTGTCGTTCCTACCATACCTCTTCTCTCCAAAATTGAGGCGCTTTCACTAGAGTACCACTATAATATGGGGGAAAACAAAATCAAGAGAAAGATTTTAGAGGGGAGAAAGCCTCATCCACAGAACCTTGGGCTACTTTGATTACTGAAATTGAGTGTTGGAGTTTGAAGTTTCCTGGCAACCGGGGCCACAATGGAAACATGATGGCTAATGGCATTGTCAAGTTGTGATAAAAAAGAAAAATGCTATTTATTTGCCAGGAGAATTAAATGTACTTTACTTTTTTATGCTATTTAAAACAATAGTTTTTTTTTATAGAAGATCCTTTTTCCTCTCTATACTATCTACCTATCTTCTCTCTATTCTATCTACCTATCAATCAATGAATCAATCACTTACATAGAGACTTTTTAAAAAGTGAACTTGATTGGGTCTAATTTCCATTCAGGAAACTTCAGATAGCCACTAGTGATATCACATATAAAGATGACAGCAGCCACTAAGCTTAGTTAATGTGGTAGAAGCATAGTTTTTGACCATCCATTTTTATCCTAAGGAAGACTGTGAAAAACTCTGGTCTCTTTAAAGAAGCATAAGCTAGAACATAAGCAGTCTTCTTATTACAAAACAGGCAGGATTGTGTTCATTTGGCTATTTTGCATTGATGGGTTTGAGGCATTTCTTTTTTTTTTTTCAGACATTTGAGTTTTAGTTGATCCCAGATGTAGTCAAGGTGACAACTAAGATTGGCTGTCACAAAGCCACCCGCCACCAACTTGATGCACAATCATATTTCCTTATGTCATGCTTATTTTTCAAATGACAACAATAACCAGGTCATAATTATGCCCAACATGATATAACTATTCCATATAATAGCAAATACATTATATATTTAACCAGGTCATAATTATGGCCAACATGATATAACTATCCATCATGCAATCATAAGCACATTATAAATTTAAAATAGGTAGAAGTGGCCCTTAAGGGACATTCTTGATAGGCTCTACTGCCTGTATCCTGCCCCCAAACCCATTCATGTACGTATCTGCTGGGTCCATCTGGTAGGCGGTCAGGGAGACACAGTTGAAAGCTACAGAGAAATGCACTCCTGATTTCCTTAGGTCCTCTTTCCAGCTCTTTGTTCAGGGCTCCTGGGATATTACTCTCTTGTCCAGTGATAGCCCCATCCACTGTTATTATCATCTGCTTCCATTATCTGCAATTCTCCATCCATGTCTTCCATCAATTCCCCCCAAAAAGCTTTCCCTCTGGGCAAGGTAGTGGCTCAGTAAATGAACTGCAAATCCAACAATTCGATGTACTTTGCAGTCTCAGAGCCCACTTTTCTCTTTCTTATCCATGGGTTTTCGAGGAAGCGTGGAAGGAAAGTTCTTTCTCTGGAAGCATACTTACCTGTAATCAAAGAGGACCCAAAAGAGGCTTCCAGTGCAAACAAAGAGGCTCCCTCTTCTAGACTTTAACAAATTAAAACCCATATTAATTAATTCTTCAGCCCTTTAATTGCTCCTGGATTAAATATGTTGTGGCTATTTTTCATTCCTGCCCTGGTTGTCACAAGTTCAATAATTCACTTAGAGAATTCTGGCATCATGTGTTTGGCCCTGCCTGTCTATGGAGTCAAAAGGAGTAACTCATTAGTGAGTAAGAAGCATTAATTAGACTTGGGTAAATTTATCCTTGTGAACGATGCTAGCTTCATTCCAGATTGCTGGAAGGAAACTCATGCTCAGAGTTGCTTGGCAAATAAAGAGTCGATGGAGGCAATGTGATAAAGTCTCAAAACAGATCCTCAGCAACCCATCAGAGCCTACACTATTTCCAATGCATGTGGCTCCTCTCAAAGGTGTCACCTAGAAGGACTAGAAGAAAATTCCAGGGGTACTAATGTATCCAAATTTCTAGGGCTCCTCCCTGGTACCTGTCTTTATGGGCAGTTACGAGAAACACGAGAAGACTCATTCTTGACTATGTAGTGATACTTCATTTTTGGCCTCAACCATAGGGCCAAGCTTGATCATCCAATTGCAACATCATAATTATCTTCTGATGAAATATGACTGATTCTAGAACTCCAGTCTACCTTCAAAAGACATCTCAAAACTGTGCAGAGTCGTGACAGCATGCTATAACTGTCAAATGTATCACCGATGCAGAAACATGCAAAGGTCAGACATGTTGAAAAAGTCAGCAGTCTTTTCCATCTATCATTTCTGCTGTGTCAAAAATAAGTCTGGTGGATTCTTTTCTTTATTATTGTGCTTTGGCCTCATTCCACCTTCGACTAGAAAAGAATCCCAATATCTGTATCACAGCTTAATAATTTCTTCATTTTCTTATGCACACAAGAGAGAACCACATACCATGTTGAAATATCCCCTCCCCTGTCTATGCTATTTCATTGACTTCTCTACTGGGAATGGTTCTGATGACAGGTGGGGAAATGGGTTCATAGGTCAGTACCCTCAAAGGTCCATTAAGTATGGTGCTATTTGATAGCACATTAACTGTCTTAACCAGTGTCAGACAACAACCAAGGAAATGCAGAAGTTGAAAAACGAATACAAAATCTCAGGCAGCTGAGTGCAAATGCAAGTCACTACCCTCACTAATTAAAACTTTGGCCCTTTGATTGCTCCTGGATTAAGTTCACAGAGGTGATTTTTCATCCCTGCCTAGGTTGACACAAGCCCAATAATTCACTCTGGCATTCTGATGTCAATTGCTTGGTTCTGACTGGCCACTGAGTCAAAAAAGGGGGGGATCTCATTAGGGAGTGAGTGATATTAATTAGACTTCTGTAAATAGCACCTATATATGATATAAGTCTCCGATTTCACCCAGATTATTGAGAGGGCCATGTTGAGAACTGGGAAATTGCGGTTATCGCTAGACGCCAAGGCGGCAGTCCTCCAGTGGAGTGGAATGCTTCAGTTCGCACAGATGAAATGTGAACTGAAACAATACAGTCCTGACAGCTGGCCCAGTGCTCATGGACTGCAAGTGGCAGAGTATATTAACATGAGTTGTTTTAGAATTAAAATGTGGTCATGGCTCTTGTTTTAGACTCATTATAGACTCAAATAGGATTTATGATACAAATTCACAATGCTGATCTACTATTGTTTCTATAGCAATACCCTTAACACTTACTAGGGATGAAATGCTACTGATACAAAGATCTAGTGGGTACAACCTATTCTCAAAGATATTACAGATTTGAAATAGTGAATTCAAATGACAGCTCACGCTGGTCAGGATGTGAAGTAAGGGATGGCACTCATCCATTGCTTGTGGGAGTGCAAACTTGTACAGCCACTATAGAAATTGGTTTGAGCGTTCCTCAGGAAGATGAGAATAGATCTACTTCCTGATCCAGCTACCCACTCTTAGGTATATACCCAAAGGATGCTTCATCCTACAACAGAGAAACTTGTTCAACCATGCCAGAAACTGAAAACTACCTAGATGCCCCCTAACATATGAATGGATAAAGAAAATGTGACACATTTACACAATGAAGTATTATTCAGTTGTCAAAAACTGAAATCCGCAGGTAAATGTACAGAATTGAAAAAAGAAATCCTCCTGAGTGAGGTATCCCAAACCCAGAAAGACAAATATGGTGTGTGTTCACATACATATTGATACTAGCTATAAGTCAATGATAACCAAGGTATAAAGTAAAAGACTGGGGGTGGAGGGATAGAATCTACTAGGAAAAAGAAATAGTTATGGGTGGATGGGAGAATAGGGATTAGAACAAGAGGATCAAGAGAGGAGAAAGAAGGAAGTATGAGTTCAAGGCCAGAATGGGCAACTTAATGAAAACTTGTCTCTCAACATTAAAAGTAATGAGAAAACTAAAGATGTTGCTTAGTGGTAGAATTCTTGCCCGGCATGAACGAGGCCCTAGGTTTGATCCCTGGTACTACAAAACAACAACCACCCCCCAAAAATCCCAAGTCGCATTGCCTACAGGGATGCTTGGATTAATGATGGTCACCCTTAACAAACAAACAAATAAATGAATGAATAAAACTGCACCTACAAGCAGGATAACCATTCTATTCTGGCCTCATGAAGGACACTCTTCTAATCTTGAGTGAGGGGGGAGGCAATGGGTATGATGACCTGCAGATCGATCCTTCTCTGAATGAGTTTCATCATAAGTGACACTCCTTTGGGATAAGAAATGGCTGACTAGAACTCATTCAAGGTTATCAGATAAATGATAGTTTCTAAAGTGTTCAGGGGCAACATTTGGAATTTCAACTAGTGGCTAGACATGGACGCACAGTTAGAACTGCATTGTCTGGAAACGGTGTGGATGTTAAGACACGAGGGGACACTTTTAATACTGTTCATATAAATCTTCAATCCAGTGACCAGAATCATCGGCAGCCAGCTCTGTTCTGATTTCAGAGCCTTGTGAAATACAAATTTCAGGTGGTTTTGATGACTTTAGCAGCGAAGACAAGCCAGAAGATCTGGGGCTAGGGAGGACCTTTCTCCTAAAATTCACAAAGCCAACAGCAAAAGAGCTGTTAAAAAACCATGAAAAACATAGCATAATGGAAGGATATGGATGGGAGTCTGAAACTATTGATTCAAAATACAAGAAACTAATGGGGAAATTGCGATCTCTAATATTCATTAAAGTGTCCTAGTTCACAAAAGCAGTGATAGAAATCCGAGGCAGAAAGGCCCATAGCCCTTATATCCAGCAGGATAAATCCCCACTAGGCATAGGATTCATTCTTATCTCTTAGGTCTAAGCTAGAGTTGATACAGGGGCTCAGTTAAAGAACTAGGAAGCAGAAAACTGCCTGAACTGCATAGGCTTCAGTGACAGTTTATCAATGCAAAATATGTCTTCAGACTGCACGGGGAAACAATTCGCAGGCTCAACACACTCATGTGTGAAAAAAGACCTTCCCGACCTTCCAAGGCTGATTCTTAGCCCCTTCATTTATCTCCCGCTGTCTATCCCAAGCCAGGACCAACCCTCTTTCAACCTCAGTAAGTGAGGAGGTCCAGCGAGAAGCTTTAGATGAGCATGTAAATTCCTGCTTCGATTTTATTATTCAAAAATACCCTTGGGAAACCCAGCTTTGATAGGGCATTATGGTGAGAGACACCACAATGAATAATTAGCTCAAATTGATACATATAATAGTCTGCCCCACAACCAACTCAATATTAACGCTGTTGGTATAGAGGCATTAAGAAAATAGAATCTACAGCTCATTTTTTAAGTCAAATTGCTGATTTAACCATTCAGCTTTAACTGCAGCTAATCGATTCAAAATACCCCTTGCAACAGCCTTCAGAGCCCAAATTGCTTGCTTTGACTTATATGAAGCAGATCGTTATAAAGGGCAAATGCCAATTTTTCCCCTTAATCTCCCTGAGAAATACTGGGAAAGTTACTATTACATTTTTGAACACTTAAACATTTGAAACATCTTTATAGAATATAATCTATAATTAGACTGTAAGCTAAGATAGAGCATTTCTAATTCAGTTGCAAAAAAAAAATGGTGATTAAAAAGAGCAAGTCAGTGAACTGAGTCACAGTGACCCAGAGTGTTGGTGTGGCTCAGTACCCCGGTAGCGAAGAGCTGGGCCCCGGGGGAAGCGATTGAAATCTACGTCAGGAAGCCACTTCGATTGAAAGCCGAAGCTGACAACATAGATTTTCTAGAAAGGGCCAGATAGGAAATATTTTCACATTTGAGGACTCACTCCACCCCTGCAGCACAAAAACACCATGCACATGGATGCATGGCTGTGCTCCAATGGGACTTTATTTAGACACTCAACTTTGCATGCTATAAAATCTTCAAGTGTCACAAAGTAGTGTTCGGTGGAGTTTTTTGACCCATTTGAAAATATGCAAACTGTTCTTAGTTTAGTTTATAGATCCTAACAAAACCAAACAAGACCCGTGCAATGGGGGCTGATGATGTGGCGGTGAAACCCTGGGCTTCATCGTCAGTATCTGGAGTTGGGGAATGTGTGCAGCGAATTAGATTGGTCCCAGGCCATAATTGTTGACCTGTAATATAAAACCCTAAGTTGGCATTGTGCCTAAAAAATGAGAAGTCTTCAGTTTCTTGAGGCGCACTCACTCCTAAGCCACCAACAACCGCTGCTCTGTGAGATCTAGGGTCATTATATAGTCAAGTAGCAGTTGTTTGTGCCAGAGAATTTCAGGTTTGGCAGGGGTGGGGCGGCATGCAAAGATACTTTGCTTTTGTTAGCTCTTCATATAGAAGTTTCTTCCTGACCTTCTTCCCTTTATCTTCCTTCTTCTAGCAGTCACTCAGTAACTATAGTTTCTTTTCTATTTTTTTTTGTAATTTAAGAGACTATCAGCATCTATTCCTGACCTAGAATCTTCTAGAACCATGCATTACACCTTAAGTCTATTCTGATCCTGAAGTCGTCTTATGTGGAGAATACGTTCATCTTCATAGACAAAATTTTAAGGAAGTAAGAAAGAAGAGAAAACCTTCCTCGCTTCTATTTCTACAAAGAGAGAATTCATATTCGACTATAGCTGCATCACAGTGGCATTTCAAATGCCATCAGTACTACTGGCAGCAACAGTGGAAGGGATATTCAAGATTCTTTGGTGAGGGCCTGGGTGGATCTCTGTGGTAGAACATGTCCTTTGCATGAAGATTTGAGTTATTTCCCCAGAACCAGGCTATGGCGAAAACAGCTACACTAACTCTTAAAGCAGCATGAATGTGTACTTCTGAACATGGTAGTGGAGTTACTCCGTAGCGACAAGTGACATGCTGATTTTGTCTGTTGTGACAAAACACCTGGGTCGCAAATGTGACTATACCTCTGCTTCTGTTCACGACTAGCTGAGAAGAAAGGGGAAGAAATGGATTTCTGTGATCCTTGCCCTTGTGTTTTGGTTTGGATAGATCCTTCAGGAACCTTCCATCTTGTAATGTTCATATGTTTTGAGTTATCCATCATAACAAAAGAAGATAATGAAAGTTTTTGAGTAGTTGATAGGTGCTACCTCATAACATGAAGCAGTTGATGGGGAAATACCTCAAGCTGTTCTCACCTGGCTGTCTCCAAGCATAACGGGAGCAAGGTAGGTTGTGGTTGGAATATGACTGCCCTAGTCTCAGCAACATGAAATTGAGAACTAACTTAGAATGTATGGTTATTTACTAGATCTGTCAAAAAGGTATATTGCTGTTCCAGACAAGAAAAAGTCAATAAACAATACAGTTTTCTTGGGGAAATATATATAGACAGTGGCATTTGGACTAGTTAGTAAAACCCTGTGGGACCAAGGCTACATGGAATAAGCTATTCAAAAGGCAAACATTTCCTAAGCTGTAGTTAAAGTAAACCCCTTCACCTTCACTGGACACATCTTAATAAGTTGCACATTTTTAACGATTTCCTACTCCCTAGGTGTCTTGTCTTAGTCTAACAAGGTAGAACACACGTAATCCAGATGTGAGGCAAATGGAGACACTGCAGCTGGCAGGAATTGCTCTCTGGCTTGTGCAAGGCTCAAAAGTACTGGCTAAAACCCACCAGGGAAAAGAACAACAGGAAAAACATCTGTTTTCAAGTTCCTTGCCTGGGGTTGGGGAAGCCAGTTGTTTATAGAACAATTTATGGTTGCAATTTCAGTGGTTGATTGCTTGATTCGTTCATCCAGTTCCTAATCACAGATCAAACACAGGTTCCAATAATGAAATAATTTTAGGCATGATTACAAACAGTCTCCTACTGAGGGCTTTGGCTTAGAAACAAGGAGCTTTTACCCCACCCCCAAAACACACACACACACACACACTCCCTCACCTCCCTCATTACTCTGTGAGGCAGCCATCAGAAGGAGCAATGGGATTGCAGCTCATCCACCCCGGGGATGGGGTAGACCACTGCCTACTCATTCTCACTACCATCTCTTTCCTTTGTGGGGGCAGAGTGGTTGGCTATGAGCACAATAGGGCAATGAATACCAAAGGAAACACCTTTCTCCTTTTCTGATCTCCAACTGAGCCAATATTGTCTTCTATCTTTGACAACGAACCCGATGCTTACCTCTTTGTTGCATCACATTAGATAGCTCATTGTTGGCTTCCAAATCAAGTCTCCATCCTCTCATGCCTTCTTAGGGCCTCCATGATGGAGCTCAGCCTTACATATCTCCTAAGCACCGTGCCAGCGGCTCTCTGAGGTCTGCCATACTTGTTCTTGCCTCTGGGAACTGCCAAAGCTGCTTCCTCTAACTGGATCACACTTCCCCATCTTCTGTCAGGGCAATCTCTCACTTGTCTTTGAAAACCTGCAGTTGCCTTTTTTGTGGCTAGTCCTCTTTACATCCCCAGGCAACATCAGTTCCTTTCAATTGACTCCATTTTGTTCAGACTGGATTATATCACATAAGAAGCACAGCATCCATCTGCACTTTTAGCTCTCTATTCCATTCCCTGGGAGCTGTGGGGTGTTTGTGAAGGTCTGTGCATCACGTTTCACCTTCCCATGCACTCTTCTCCCATGATACCCAGCTTCATCACTACTTGGCAAGACTGACTGGTATATTAGTTAATTATATACTTATATAAGATTCATAGAATAGAGGGAAAAACCTCTTTTTTGTAGGTTGTGTGTAATTTTGTTTATTCTGCATAGTGCGGCTACCTATCTCAAGAGTTACACTAATGAGGATCTTACATGATGAATGTAGACATCCAACATGTGGGATAGCATCTTCGGATTGTAGCCAGTGTTGAAAGGATACATATCACAATCCCTTTCGGGAAGTGAGGAGCTTAAAATAGATTACTGGACAGTTGCAGGCAGAGTTACTTTAAAAACCATGTTGGTTATGGGTGTAGAGTCTTGCCAAGATTTCCCAGCAATTGGCTTAGGGGCCCACATTGCAGAAGTGACCTTTACACAATTCTTGGACATCAAAAGAAAGCAGAATTTATCACTGAGTTCAAGAGGTTGTAGAATAATTAGATACAAAGAAGGCCAACCTCTTCTGTAGCTGGTGGCTAGAGCAAGATTGCAGAGGGCAGAGCCTTAAAGAAGGAGAAGCTCCATTCCTGCATGTACTTTCCAATGAAAGTGAGGAGGGGAAATATAGGGTAAACCAAGTGACATTATTGGGGAGGTCACATTGCTTGTGTTTTTCACTAGTGAGTGTTAACTGTCTGAATCACCTGTTAAATAGCTCATCCTAACGTCATTAAGAGTTTTGCTTGATATCATAGATACTTTCTGAACTTAAATAACATTTCCAATGTCTAAAAGGGGAAATTTTAGAAGAACAGTGGGGCACTTAATAAATAGACCAGCAGACACTCGCGATCGTCCTATCTCCCTAAGAGAAAGAGGATGGTTTCATTTAACCTTGCCTTCTAACCTGCAGATAGTATAAGCCTCCAAACTGCCCTGTGTAACCGTGTAACATAAACCAGCACTCAAGAAATGAATCAGGAAAGAAATCAGAGATCCCTGGAAAAACACTGAGACATCAATCACAATGTATTTTTATGTAACCAAATGTTTAAAAACAAGATATTTGTCCTCTTATGTAAACACCGACTATCTACTGAGTGCCAAGCAGAGGAGGGATGACACATGGTCAATGAGGCATTCGTATCAGAATCACGAAGCACAGACTATTAAGGGAAATAGACAATTAGAAAAACAACCTGGATCTGCTTGTACCACCTGACTGCAACTTCTCCCTTAAAAGTCAGCAGTCACCTCCCACTATCCAGGTCCAGTGGCTTTTATTTTAAAAAGCAGTGTGGTTGGTTATAGCAGAATAGGGCATTTATTGAGAAACACATTGGATATCTTGACCAAGAGTTTTCGAGGATAAAGTACAAGCTCCTGATGTTACAGAAGTCCTGGTAATTTAAGAAAAAAAAAAAACCGAAGAAGCAGATAGCAATTAACACAGAGACCACAAATGTCAGCACGCAGAGACTAAAGAGTTGGGGGTGCTCAGCTCTAAGTGCGATATCTATCACACACACCCCTGCCCCGAAGGCTTAGGGACCTGTGTGGAAGAGAGGAAGGAAAGATCGGGAGAGCCAGAAATGGTAGATGACTGCCTACAAAGAAACAGTTTCTCCAGACACAAAATGCAAGGCAAACACATGCACCCACAGCCACTGGGAGAGTGCACAGAGGCTTGCACAAACTCAGGTGAAAGCACATCCCAGCATGGAGGACAGAAAGTGAGCATGATGCCCCATCCCTAGCTGAGGACCTATTTTCATTTGATTGCTGTTGAGAGAGGGAGAGACAACCTTCCTCAATGGTGTAACACCTAGGGTAGCACCATGGGCTCATCACCGGGGTGAAGAGGTACATGAGACACTGCAGGGCCAGTTGCAGGTTACACTTGGAATCTTCAGGGTAAGCCCATGGCCAGGAGTAGTTGCCTAACACACTGGACTTGATGGGGGTAGGGTTGGATTAGTAGCATGGGTAGGGTACAGGTGGTTATGGAAGAGTTCGGAGGTTGAATGTTGAAAATAGATCGCAAGAAACTATAAAAGAATTAAAAGCACTGCATAGAAGGAGAAAAAGCGAAGAGACCAGTGTGATTAAAGAGGCATGGGCATGGGGCTGAGTAAAAGTCAGAAGTCAGAGAGAGGGTGGGAACAGGGGGCAGACTATGTAGGTCCTTGCCACATTGTAGCTCAAATGTAGTAAGGAGGCACTGGGATGCAGGCCAATGGCATGCAATGAATTGACACTTTAAAGGGTCCATACTGAGGCATAACTAGGTAGACAGAAGAGTTGAAGGAGGGTGTGGCTCACATTCGTAATCCCAGGACCTGGCAGGCAGAGGCAGGGGGACTGCCCCAAGTTCCAGGCCAGACTGGATTATATAGCAAGACTTTGTCCAAAAACATTAACAAATTAGACTGTAGAAGATCAATTGTAGACCAGAAAAACTAGCTAGTAGGTTTATAGAAACCCATGTAAGAAATTAAAACACACAGTGTTGGCAAGAGTCAGCCAGATTCCTAAAACATAATGAAGGAGAAAGTAGATTGACTTTGCTAATGGCATGGCTACGTGGCCTAAGAGACAAAAACTAGCAGGAACGGGACTATGTCCACTTGAGCAACTGGAAGGTCAGAGTTGTCATTTACTAAGGTGGGAAATACTTTACAACATCTGAGTTCTAGTGAGAGGTCCGAGATAGCAAGGACACTTGCCAGTGGAGCTGATGAACATGATGTAGGTTAATAGCCGTCAAGAGAGTTTGAAGACGAGAGCCTGGAGATGTACATGAACACAAAACTTTCAGCATTCTCTATTACCCCTCGACGGCAACCATCCTCAAATGTCGACAAGCAGGCAGCATGGGTCTCAACTGACATTCTCCTTATAGTCATTCCACACCATGCTCATCCTGGCCTTTGTTCATTGAGGCTTTGATGTTCAAAGCAGGGGTTCCATGTAAGGAGGAATTATAGCAATGGACATAGTGCAGATTCTGCTACACCAGCGACATATCTATCACTGGAGGAGCTGAATTGCAGTGGCATTAATCTTTATATACTCTTCCTACACCTGCTAGCATTGAAATGTGAAAATCTGTATATATGCTTAATGGCATCTCAGAGACTACAGAGAGACCAATGCATAAGCACTTCTTGTAGAGGCAGAGCTACTTCCTATCCGTTATATGCCCTCAGATGAAACTGGTGGGGTATTTTTGGTACATTGTTTTGAGGGAGAGATATGATAAATCGTAACAATCAAGTCAAAAAATTCATAGTATTTTCTTTCTTGCAATGCCAAATTAGGGCAAACCAGACCCTAAAAATTGATCTGAAAAGCTGCATCATTTTGCCTCTCTCGCTCACTGAGTACATCATTAGCTTCTTACTGAAGTGATTCTCTGGCTGGAACAGCAGCTTTCCTAATTATTGCAGCAGGTCTATGACTCTGTAAATGAGATTAACGCAAGTTTAAAAGTGCTAAGCTAACTATCAAAACCAGGAAACACATTCTGCTTTAAATTATCCATAGAATGTTAAAGGCAGTATCCAGGTAGAAACTGCATGGGAATAAACATGGGGGTCATCGGCTTTCCTACACTCCAGTGTTCAAACAGCAGGTCCTCTGTATTTTCCTCTTGAAAGGGGGGGGGGTCCTATTGGAGGGCAGAATCCAGTATAATGATCATAGGTACAAAGCTTAGCAAATGACTTTTTCCTTCTCCCACTGGGCAACAATGATCACTTGTAGATCTTCCCTCGCCAGCCCATGCTTCTGAGCCTATGGAGGAAGAAGAGGCAATCAGGCTAACTAGAAGGTCTTACCACCATCCCCTAGGAACTACGGTGGCTGCCCGAGAGTGTAAGTAGCCAATTGTCATGGCAATATTGAAAGTGATGAGATAGTTCTGTGCATCTAGCTGCAGCACTTTAAGGTTCACCGGTGCACATGGTATTCATCTTGTCTTGTTATTTTCTATGAAACTGGCCTATGCACATACACAGCTTCTGTCAAACTGAGAAGCTGCCTGCGCATGTTTTCTTCCTATTAATCCTTTTTGACTCTGTGGATATTATTTCCCTCTATGCAGCACTCACAAGAAGTACGCGGGGATCTGTAAATTCTCTTATCATTTTCTAACATATCCCCTCAAACTGAGACCTGGAGACAAGTGACCTGGCAAAGGTCGCTCTGAATTTAAGGACGAGAGGTGGACTATAATCTAGATTGGCTGATTTTCGATTACTGGTCTTTGTCCATGCCTTACTCCCGCCTCTTGATATTTTGTCTATCTCCCTTTATCTTCATTCCTACAGTTTCTCATGTACATACCTCTTAGTCTGGTACAATTGGTGGATCACAAGTGATCATACATCGTAACAAAAAACTTAGTAGAGCCTCGTTATTTTACTGCATTACGTAAGATTCAAGCCTTGATCACGTTGTGATAAAATATCTTTCTGCTGAAAGTGTCACAATAAGTATCTTTATTGCTCCACAGATGTTACTTTCTCCTCTAGATTAGAAAATATCTCAGGGATAGTTTCTTAACTGAATTTTTATGATACCTCTTCTACTCTCCGGTTGAGCCTGACCGCAGACTATTAGAAATACTGCACATATTTTCCCATGGCAAATCGTGAATCCAATTTTAATTTAATCCATAACTTCCAATGTAACTTGTTGACAGTGAGAAAGAGAGGAAGAAAGGGGAAAGGATATTGCTTGCTTTCTGGTCATAATTTCCTAATGCAGCACTATAATCTAGTACATGCTATACTCAAAGAGTCAGCAAAAGAGAGAACATTCTGTGGGAGATTTTGCCATTCCTGTAGAATATGACTCGCTACTTCCCGCTTTCTTTGTATTTATAAGAGAAGGGAAATGACAGTATCAGCTGTGATACATATTCTTTTCAGTGTGTTGTCTGCTTTAGATTATAAGTTCCCAGAAGACTACTTTAATTCTCTGTTCAGAGCCAATTAAGAATCTTATGGCTAACAGGCAATGAATCTTTTCTATTGTCTCAGCAATAGACCTCATGCTTCACAAAGGGAAAAGAAAGGAAGTTAAGGCTGGCTCCTCAAAACAGTTTGACAAACAAGAACAATGCTGGTCTAGTCTAGTGTGGCATTCAAATCGTATTTCCGGTAACAGCTATGTACCTTGAAGTTAAATCCCTTTTCTCATTGCCTTTAAAAAGTGGCAAATGTATATAACTGTGTACATATGTGAACTGTTCCAAAACTGCAAAGCAAGCTAAATGGGAGGGAAAGAACATGAGTGTAATGGTTCCAGTGCTAACTACAGCAAATCTCTGACCGGTTGCTTCTCTGGTGACTTCTGACTCAATCTCAGATTAATGCAGATCGTCTGAAGCATGAAGGATATACTTTCTTTCATATTAGTAGACACATATTGGAGTCTAACACAACACTGGCCTTCTCTTCCCAGTTCAACTATAAGTTAAATAACAGCATTATCGCTCTGTAATTGACCTCTGCCCCTCAGCTACTGGCACAGTTCTTGGGAAAGGAAGTAGCTGCTCAAAAAAACACCTGTTGGTCATGTCATTACTTCCAAAATCAAGGTGCTAGGATCATACTAAGATAGAATTAAATTTCTAACATTGACTTCTTCTTACTGTCTAAAACCAACTTCACTAACTGTATTTTACTGAGGATAGTTCTAGAACAAATGGAATCACTAAAAAAAAGTGTTATAAGAATGCAAAAATAATGCAAGATAATCAATCAATGAATAAAATTGTAGAAAAAATTACATTAGTCTCAAGAAAATTTTTGCAACTATGTATTAGTAAGTCAAAGAAATAGACAACCCTCCAAAATACAAATAGCACACATCTTCTCTCATAAATGGAATCTAGAAAAAATATGATAGGAGGATGAAAAAATTTGCAGAACTGTGAGGGCAAATGTTTTAGATGGAGGGAGAATAACAAGGAAACAAGGGGTGTGTAGGGATAAGTCCCGCCCCTTAAGGGGCGTGTTCGCCTCGGGCTAATGTCTGCCTATAAATTTGGCGAGCAAGCTCCGAGCTGCTCGCTTCTGCTTTCCTGGTCTCCGCGGGAACGGTGGTTCTGTAAGTCTATTTCTACATTAAAGCTATATATATATATATATATTTACACTCTGTCTGCATTCGTTTACGCCGCTACATTTTGGCGTCCAACGTCGGGCTATTTTGCCCCCGACTCAAGCGGGTAGCCCGCTAGCTAACACAGCACCCTCGCGGGTGCTGTTTTTCAGTTCGTGACTCCGGCCCCAGTGCCGAGTCCGAGACACACTCAGCGACACAGGCCCATTCTGCCTGCCTTGGCTAAGTTTTGCAGCGGAACCCCACTGCCTGAATTAGCAGAAGCTCAAGTACTTGCGGTTTTGCAACAAAAGCTGCCACAGTGTCAGATTTGGTCTGTTACAAAGTGACTTGGCCGGTTGTGGTGGCCCACGCTGGTAGGATTTGCTGAAGGAGGCAGAGGCAGGAGGATCACAAGTTTGAGGCCGGCCAGGCAGTGGTAGAGCACGCCTTTAATCCCAGCACTTGGGAAGCAGAGGCAGGCAGATCTCTGTGAGTTTGAGGCCTGCCAGGCCTTGGTAGTGCACGCCTTCAATCCCAGCACTTGGGAGGCAGAGACAGGCGGATCTCTGTGAGTTCAAGGCCAGCCTGGTCTACAAGAGCTAGTTCTAGGACAGGCTCCAAAAACACAGAGACCACCACTGGCAGGAACCGATCTTTGCAGGTAAAAAAATTTTTCTTTTATAAATAAAATGTCTGAACACATTACTGTTCAAGAATTTAATGATTTTTTTAATTGTACCATGTGGGAGATTTTACAAGAGGTGTCTATCACCCCACATATATGGATCCTTCTGGGAGTCGTAGTTTTCATTGGCACCAAATGGTTTGATAATAGAAATATGATAAAGTCTTTACGAGACGAATCCAGGATTCTTAAGGTAGAGATTGAACGCTTAAAAACAATTGAGAATGACAACAATCTTCTCAAGAATCAGTTTGAAGTTCTCCAGGCTGATAACAATCTTATCAAGAATCAGTTTGAAGTTCTCCAGGCTGATAACAATCTTCTCAAGAATCAGGTTGAAGTTCTTCAGGCTGATGTTAAGGAGAAATTCATTAGTATGGAAGAGGGAACAGCTGATCTGGACCATAAGATTCAGTCCCTTTCTGTTGGAAAGGAAACATTAACTGAGAGAATCAAAACTGCTGAATGTGACAATCGGATTTTGTCTAAAGCTTATGACAGATTGACGGAAAGATTGTCAATACAAGAAGGCACGGTTTATGCCATAAAAATTATGTCCAAAGATGAGATGTTATCTCTAACGGACAAACTTCATACATTAGAATCCTCAATGAAGGCTTTGGAACATAATTCTGGACAGGAGTTTCAGACATTGCAGAAGGCAATGGTGAACAGAATTGAAAAGATTGAGGAATTTCTAAATTCTGATGAAGAAGAGCAAAGGGTAGAAAGGCAAATTTTAACTACATCTGTGGGTAAGTCTCTCCGGGACAATTTCCACAAAGCTCTACCTACAGCTCTACCTGCCTTTCCAGTAATAACAACAGAGAAGGTGATTGGTTCCAAAAACCCTAGGGTCATCAAGGAGGATACATGGGAGCCTGTGCGTATGAATGATCTCAAGGAAATAAAACAGGCTGTCATGACTTTTGGGATGCAAGCCTCTTTTGTTAAAGAGATGCTAAGATCTTGGGCCACGACAAGCAGAGCAACCCCCTCAGACTGGCTCCAGCTGAGCTCTGCGGTACTCGAGAGTGGACCGCAATTGAAATGGAAATGCTTATTCAGGCAAGAGGCTAGACTCTTAGAACAGCAGGAAAAAGCGAAGGGAATTGACATTTCCCTAGATCAAATTCTAGGTGAAGGGCCCTTTTCCGATCCTCAGGAACAAGCTAATTTGGATGAAAACACACTCTCCATGTGTACTACAGCAGCCTTAAGGGCTTGGGACAGGGTACAAGACCCAGGACAGAGAATGGAATCATTTGTCAGAGTTAAACAGGGTCAGAGAGAACACTTT
Source organism: Microtus oregoni (assembly GCF_018167655.1). Taxonomy (NCBI): domain Eukaryota; kingdom Metazoa; phylum Chordata; class Mammalia; order Rodentia; family Cricetidae; genus Microtus; species Microtus oregoni. Next base: position 4,452,344 of record NW_024543873.1, on the reverse strand, counting down.
AGTGACTTTTTACAAAGATTAACTAAGGCTGTACAAATAGGAATATCTGACCCAGAAGCAAGACGTATAATGATTGAGTCTTTGGCTTATGAAAATGCAAATGTGGAATGCAAAAGGATTTTGGGTCCTTTAAAGCTCAGATCAGCGCCGTTGGAAGAATGGGTCTTGCATACACTCAATGTTGATACATTTGATTATGGCACTGAAGCATGGGTAGAAGAAGCAATTTCCAATGGTAAAAGGAGACACCAGAATACCAAATGTTTTAATTGTGGAAAAATGGGTCATATTAAAAGGAATTGTAAACAACGGGTTTTCAGAAATAATAATAATAATAATAATAATAATAATAATAATGCATCTTTCAGAAATAATAATAATAATGCATCTTCTAGAAATAACAGAAATAGGAGGACTCAGCCTTCAGGTTTATGTAGAAGATGTGGAAAGGGCAGACATTGGACGAATGAATGCAGGTCTACAAGAGATAGACAAGGCAACCTGATACAGCCGGGAAACGTGAGAGGGGGGGCCTCACAGGCCCCCATGGCAAACATGGTTCAGTCATATCCAGTTTCTGCAGAGAACGTGCCTCATCAGGACAATTAGGAAGCCCCATGCCTACTGTTACAAGCAATAATGATCAGAAAGATAAGTTACGTGTGTTTTGGCAAACTTCTATAAATGATCAAAGACCTAAACTGAGAGTGTGTGTAAATGGCATTTTTATTACTGGCCTGCTGGACACAGGTGCTGATGTAAGTATCATTACCCCAGAATCTTGGCATCCGTATTGGCCTCTTCAGAATGTAAATGTTCAGCTCCTGGGAATTGGAACCCTATCTCGAGTAAGGCAGAGCACGAGATGGGTTGAATGTATAGGGCCAGAGGGACAAATAGGAAAATTAAAGCCATATGTAGCCAATATTGCAATGAATTTATGGGGTCGTGACCTATTACAACAATGGAATACTGAAATTAACATCCCTGCTAAATCTAGAGCCTATATTTCTGAGAATAATATTAAAAGATATTACAAACTGAGAAAACCGGCCATTCGGGCTGTAAAAGAACAAGCAATTGATGTCCCTTCAGAGATACCAACAGCCTTGCCTCTAAAATGGTTGACTGAGAAACCAATATGGACAAAGCAATGGCCTTTAGCTGAGGAAAAGTTACAGGCTTTAGAACAGCTGGTACAAGAACAATTAGATGCTGGACATATAGAAGAATCTACCAGCCCTTGGAATTCTCCTGTATTTGTGGTTAAGAAAAAATCAGGTAAATGGAGAATGGTGACAGATCTCAGGGCCATCAACAAGGTTATTCAACCTATGGGCCCTCTGCAATCTGGAATTCCTTTGCCCTCTTTATTACCAAAAGGATGGCCTCTCATAGTTATTGATTTAAAGGATTGTTTTTTCACTATACCTTTGCAAAAAGAAGATAGAGAAAAATTTGCCTTCACAGTGCCTAGTTATAACAATTCTCAACCTTCGAGGAGGTATCACTGGACCGTTCTCCCCCAGGGTATGTTAAATAGCCCCTCCCTGTGCCAATATTTTGTGAACCAACCATTGCAAATAATACGCAAGAAATTTCCCAAATCTATAGTATACCATTACATGGACGACATCTTGTTATCCGATTCAAACATGGATACCTTGAACAGACTGTTTGAAGAAATAAAGATACTTTTACCTAAATGGGGATTGCAAATAGCTCCTGAAAAGATTCAGAAGGGAGATTCTGTTAATTATTTAGGTTATAAAATAGGTTTGCAAAAAATTAAGACACAAAAAGCACAAATTAGGAGAGATCGCCTACGGACTCTTAATGACTTTCAAAGACTGTTAGGAGACATTTCCAGTCTACGACCAGCTATTGGAATAACACCTGATCTAATAATTCATTTGAACAAAACCTTGGATGGTGATAAGGATTTAAACAGTCCCAGAGAATTAACAGCTGAAGCAGAAAAGGAACTGACAATGATTGAGGAAAAATTACAACAGGCACATGTGGACAGGGTGAATCCAGAGCTCGATTGTATTCTCGTCATACTACCATCAAAAATTTCTCCTACAGGAATTTTAATGCAGAGAGATGATATTATTTTGGAATGGATCTTTTTACCACATAAACCAAGTAAGAAACTGAAAACTTATGTGGAAAAAGTCTCTGAGTTAATTATAAAAGGCAAGCTGAGACTTCGTCAACTAGCAGGTATAGACCCAGCAGAAATTATAGTGCCTTTCACTGCTGATGAACTAAAGAAATTATGGGAAGATAATGAACCATGGCAAAGAGCTTGTGCTAATTTTTTGGGAGACATTAATAACAACTATCCAAAAAGCAAGCGGCTTAACTTCATAAAGAGAACTTCTTGGATTCTTCCTCGAATCGTCCGTGATGCTCCAATAACTGGAGCCCGTACATTCTATACTGATGCCAATAAATCAGGGAAGGCAGGTTACAAATCAGAAGACTTGGATAAGGTGGAACAAAGTCCATATACTTCTGTCCAGAAGGCGGAATTATATGCCATTCTTATGGTGCTAAGGGATTTTAAAGAACCTATTAATATAGTTACAGATTCACAATACGCAGAAAGAGTTATTTTACATATTGAAACTGCTGAATTTATACCTGATGATACTGAACTAACCTCATTGTTCCTCCAGGTTCAAGATTTGATCAGGAACAGGCTTTGCCCTATGTACATAACACACATCCGATCCCATACGGGTCTGCCAGGTCCTCTAGCACAAGGTAATGCAGAAATTGATCAATTATTGATTGGTAGTGTGCTACAAGCCTCTGAATTTCATAAAAAACATCATGTTAATAGCAAAGGTTTGAAGAAAGAGTTTTCAATTACATGGCAACAAGCTAAGGAGATTGTAAAGAAATGCCCTACTTGCTCTTTCTATAACCAAACGCCACTGCCTGCAGGGGCTAATCCAAAGGGCACCCAAAGGAATGAAATCTGGCAGATGGATGTGTTCCACTTTGCAGAATTTGGCAAATTAAAATATGTACACCACACCATAGACACATATTCAGGTTTTCAATGGGCTACTGCCCTGAGCTCAGAAAAGGCTGATTCAGTAATTACACATTTATTGGAAGTTATGGCCATCATGGGTATACCTGCGCAAATAAAGACAGATAATGGTCCAGCATATGTATCTAAGAAAATGAAACGCTTTTTTGATTATTATAATATAAAACACATTACAGGTATACCAAATAATCCTACAGGTCAGGCAGTTATAGAAAGATCAAATCGTACTATAAAGGATATGCTGAACAAACAGAAAGGGATCGAAAATACCCCCAGAAATAGATTACATAATGCTTTATTAACCTTGAATTTTCTTAACGCTAATGAGAAAGGAACGACAGCAGCAGAAAGACATTGGATAATGGAAAAGTCTGCTGAACTAAATCAACCGATTTATTTCAAAGATGTGCTGACCTCTCAGTGGAAGCCAGGAGATGTGCTACGTTGGGGAAGGGGTTTTGCTCTTGTTTCCACAGGAGAAGAAAAATTGTGGATACCATCAAAATTAATAAAGTTTCGATTTGAAGAGGAGAAACCTCTTGGAAAGGAGAAATGACAACTCATCCACAACGATGATATTCATACAGGTGGTAAGAAAAACATATAAAATGGGGGCAGGGTTCTGTTCTTATCTCCACAGGGAAACACTCATCTTTGAGAAATTCAAGGAACCCTGGTTGTTTGGATACTGACAGATGGAAAAATACCTGCCCAATAGGAAATATCAAGACAACTGAATGGGTTGTGTAAGTAATATTAAACCATATTTCTAAATTTATAAAGCTGGTTTTGAAGTTGGACTCTGGCTCAGTCCCTCTCCAATTCCAAGCCTGTTGGTAAGAGAAAAACCCAGAGTTTCTGGAATTTCTGTCTCATGTCAAGAGCCATGATATGGGACAGAAAGAAATATGAGTTTAGAAAACATCTTTGCATTTCTTCATATCTATCATACTTTTCATTGAATATATCTATCATGTCTTTCATTGAATATATATATATATATGTCTATATGATTAATGTTTAAGTTTTTCATAATGAACAATGAGTTTTTCCTGAAGTGACATTTGAAGTTTCCAGGAAGAAGATGGGGCCCCATAACAACAACTCCACCTGGTTGATATGACGTCATGATACTGATAGCGCTACTACAAGACCTGCTTTTGATACCAGCTGCACAAGACAGTTCCAACTTGGTTAGCTGAAATGGTGCACATCTTATACAACATTTTGGCCAGACCTGCACGAAAATACTCAGAGACTATTTGCAATTTTAAAAGACATTATCTTGAAATTTAACCATCATTTTACTTTCACAGGATCCCCCAGAAAGAACGTCGCCCCTATGACAGCAGGAAGTAATTCTAGAGAACGACGTCCCCTCTCCCAGTAAAGTTTGCCCTTGGGTTTAGGGACATCATTTAGGGGTTGATTATAATTAGTATATGATTGAGGGTTGGGAGAGGAATTTTATAAGCTCAAGGATCATTTTGAAAAAAAAAAAAAAAAAGAGGGAATGATGGGATAATAGATTTATAATTGTGAGTTACTGCTTTTAGACAAATATATTGGTATCAATTCTTGTACAATGAAACAAAGTTAAATTATATGGACTATTGTACGCATGCATGTTTCTACCTCTGTTTAAAACATTCTTATGTATTGACATATATTGTATTGATATATATATATATAGTATATATTTACCATATTGCAGTGTACATTTCTACCTCTGATTAAGATACTTATATAATATTTGTGTATTGATATATATTTACCTACTGCAATGTATATTTGTACATTGTTTATATTTGGAGGTCATTGTCCTCATTTGTTTCACAGTTGTTTATTGTCTTATTCTTTAAGTTAGATAGATATTGAGAATTATATAGACTAATTGTCATCTAAGTTTGTCATTTATAATTAGACTAATCAGGTTCTTTAGATATATAGAGATTATACTCAGTATAGATAGATAATCTTCAACCTCTTCAAAGAGCTGTAGAAAATGGCCTTTAATCTAACTCAGAGTTTCGTGATAGTGAGACACAATTGCTCCTGGCAACACCGCTCTATTCCCGAGAGAATGTTGAGCACCAAAAACACTCCATCTGGAGCCTTTCTATTTGGCAGAACTGGCCTTTGGGCAAAGAAATGCCCATACCTCAACCACTGACACAGATACAGAGCGTGCATCAATGGATAAAACAGGACTGTCATATCCTGCCAAGACAGGGTAAGATAGTTTTGAAAAGTTCCTTGCCTTTAATAATGGTATGTCAGTTATGTTAGGCCTTAGCCAAAATTGGTTGACTCAACGTTGCAAACGAGACTTTGGGTGATTGCCAAGGTAGTCAGTTGTCTCTGTCAATTGTTGCACATTTTGGATATATCTCGTTTGTTGAGTAGTGTTTATTCCCTTCTCAGATCTTTGACTGAGTTGAAGATTATATAATTGTAGTTACTCTTTACATTATTTGGACTTCTTGAGATAGAATGTTTAGCAAAGCTTTTGTTCTCAATATTGTTTGTTGTATTTATTATTTGTTGTTATTGTATGTAGTTGTATTTGGTTTAGTTCTGTCTTATTTAGACAAAAAGGGGAGATGTAGGGATAAGTCCCGCCCCTTAAGGGGCGTGTTCGCCTCGGGCTAATGTCTGCCTATAAATTTGGCGAGCAAGCTCCGAGCTGCTCGCTTCTGCTTTCCTGGTCTCCGCGGGAACGGTGGTTCTGTAAGTCTATTTCTACATTAAAGCTATATATATATATATATATATATTTACACTCTGTCTGCATTCGTTTACGCCGCTACAGGGGTGTATACAAACACATTACTTATTTTATATAATTAAAATGTACAGATATTAAGATTAATTTTGTACTTATGATATCCTAACTCCAACCCTACTATATACCACAATCTCTGTTCTCTTTCAAGTTTATGTCCTTTATTCATGCATTGCTATTTTTATACATAAATTTGTATATACATATGTTCCTAAATACAAGGAGACGAATCCATATGATGTTACAATTCTATATGGTTTCAGGCATGTCCATTGGTTACTGGACAATCAGTTTATGTGTTTCTCTCTGGAGAAGGTCACCCCTCCCACTCCCTGCTTTCCTAAATGACTAGAGTTTTTTGTTTGATGTTGTTGCCTTGTAATTTTTCCTTGTCCAGTTTTTCATGCCCATTGATATCTTCCATCTATCTCACACTGATTTGAACCACAATTATACAAAGTTTAAAGTAAAAAAAAAGTGTTAGAGACCATTTACAATAGCCAGGAAACAGAACGCAATGAACTTGGGGTTCTCCTACCATCCACCCTATCCTTGCTTGTAACAATCTTTCCTTGACTTGATTCGAAAGGCTATATTAACATTCTACAGATTTACTTGTTATAAAACAGCATAAATGAAAATTTACTTCATTATACTAACAAAATAAAAAGGACTCTATTCTAAACTGTCCTAATAAAATTTTACATGTTAATTAACAGCTATACTGCATGGTTTGAAACATCTCTATGCTGATTTCACATATCAACATAAAGCTTAAAGCACATTTGTCAATAATGACAATAGTTGGCCAGAAGCAGAAAGAAGGTAAAGAGACGGTGCTTTTGGCAGTTACAGACATCTGCAAGGACAATACTGCCAGAGTCATTTTGTAGCATTTGAAAATATGGAAGTAGGGACTGGAGTGATGGCTCAACAGTTAAGAGTGCTTCCTGCGCTTCCAGGTGGTGGGAGTTCAATTTCCACCACCCAAGCTCTGTGGCTCATAACTGCCTGTAACTCCAGCTCCAGAAAGTGCAATGCAACATGCTGGCTAAATGCAGGCACCTGCATATACATAGCAGGCACATGCACACATGTGCAACCCCTTCCACATACAGAATAAAAATAAATCTTAAAAATACAGAGGTGCAAAAAATTTAAAAAGATAGGGATGGAGCAGATAGCTTTACCCCAGGGCTGGTGTCACATGTGTGATGGGCTTCAGCCCTGGACTTTCCCATAGAGCCTTCATGACTGTAGAGGCTCACTGGAAAGGACAATTCTAAGCTCATTTGTGTGTGTATTTTCTTAAGATTCGCAAATTGGGGAGATTTCAAAAGCTGTATTGATTCACACAAGTTCACGCAAGAAAAGATCATCTGGGCCAAACCCATTACTGCCAAGTCTTGTTGTACCCTGCAGTGTTGTGATGAGTATAGCATCTATACAGATTTTAGCACCCTGACACCTTCTTTTTCTGGCACCAACAAAGGACTCTGACATGGCTGGGGTGGAACCCCAAATCTTCACAATCAGTATTTCTTTGTTAATAGAAGATTTTATTTTTCAAATTTATTTCTGTTATGTTTATACTCTTATTTACTCTCTAATATGGTTTTATGTTCTTTGTATGAATGCACAATAATAAAAATAATCTTATACCTTCAAAAATATAGGTGCATGTCACTAGTTTTTCTAGTGTATGTGGCACTAAAAATATATAATCCTCAGCCAGGGTGTTGAATAATCACCAAATTGTGGAGCCCTACTTGGTTTTCCCATATCTACTGAAGGTTAGCATCTGTTTCTCTTCAGTCTCAGAGGCTGAAAAGCAGGACCATCCCCGAGTCATCCAGCTTTCATTGCGCTCTTCAATTACAAATGCAATTCTCAGGTATTCAAAGTAAACCATAGTCTACATAGACAGAATGTAAAATCAGCTCTAAGAGTATTATTTTACGTCCAAGTATTTTATGAGCACCGTAAAGGAGACACCGAAGCTGCTCATATAGAAAGTAGTAAATGAGGCTTAAGCCCCATGGTGCACAGCCTTGCATGATATTCCATGAGTGGGGAGTACTGAATTACATGGCTCTTCAGTAATATATCCTGTGGTTTTTTCAGAGAAACTTAAACTACCCAAACCCTCTAACTCTATTTCATTTTCTTATAAGATCCTAGCATCTAAGACAATTACACCTTATTATTTTTTGAGACTGTTTATTTCATCCTTTGTGAATTTCTCAAGTCTTCTATGTTTATGTAACCAGAAACTAATTCCCATTATTTCCAAGAAGTTATCAAATCAAAAGGACATCACGGGGACTATATTCTCCTGCACAGATTCAAAAGCAGCATATTGCCTAAAACGTACTTCTAGACAGAAAATGGTTCCTACTTAGAGAAATATACATTGTTCATTTCTTTCCTCTACTTTTTATTCCTTTCAATACATCATCTATAACATTGTCAAATCAAGTCATATGAAAAATGTGAGGAAGACTATGCATAATCTCCTCGTATGCACTCATGGGCTTTATGTTTTAATATAAAAACAATCAGCAAAGGCCACATAAAGAGACATTTATGCCAGTTTAATATGAGTGGCATTCCACATCTGCACATGCAGAACTATCTTCTTTTAGGTCTCCTGACAAATGAACAAGAGTTTCCAGAAAAGAGACAGTAAACTGTCCTTTATGGATGGCAGATATCAAGTTGGAAAGCATAGAAATTCCAAGAAAAAAAGAACAAAGTGCCCCTAACTGCCTTTTATGAATGGTATTTAGTACCCATATCACTTGAATCAGGAAAGTCCAAAAGGTTTTCGAACCACACGAGGTCTTGAAGAAGTCCTCTAACAACATCGGTGTCTAATTGATGTTGAAGGATGTGATGTCTAGAAAACAACAGTGAGCCAATGGAGAAGATGAAATGGGAAGCCCATGGTGATACATGGTGGGCAAAGGGGTCTAGGTAGGATTTTAAGATTACAGAAGAGCCATTTATAAAATAGGAAATACTTCAAATTCAGAAAGGGAACAAAAGTTACCCTAGTAATTTCTAGCTTGTGAGTACATCTTCTCCATTTTATTTATGCACAATATCTCCTGTTCTATGTGTGTGCACGCGCGCACACACACACACACACACCACGTATACAAATGCCAAAGGCAATCAAACAAGCAAGCACGACAAGCAGATATAATTAACTGCATGTCGAAGTACAAGACAGGATTCACTTGAGCTGCATGTCTTCCCAGTGTCTAATTAATTGCATGTACATAGAGAAGTTATTATCCTAAGGCTTCAGGGAAGTCAGAGACGGCAAGTTTCTAACTCTCACATGAGAATCTAACTGAACTCGGATTGCGTACCTAGAGAAGTAACACAAAGATTGCTCCATGAATCCTTAGAGGCCTTCCAAGGTTAACATGCCTTTCTTGGCACCTAAATCACTGACCTGCAGCATCTATACTAAATCATTTGGGTGCCCACTCCTAATTCAGTACTTTCTTTCATTTGTGTTTGGTTCTTTTTGAAGATTCCCCATGGGCAAGCTGGGAAGACATTGGATTTCCAATACTCGCATTAAAGAAGCCGACAATTGCATTTGTGGATGTGAATTGTCACCCACCCTCGCTGGCAGAAGTTAGAACCAGAAGCAGTGCTTTAAAACTTCCTGTGACATTTACAAGAACTGTAAAGCTGGCTTTTGCAAGAAAATGTATGTTTAATCTAAGTAGTTCTGATACACCAGGAAACTGCCCCCTACATATCCACTTTACAAAATTAAACAGAATGCTGGAAAGAGACCTGGGCCCACATCTCTGAAAACAACGAATTGTACCACTTTGGAGCTCGAAAGACCCTGTGGGGTCATATGATTTGAACATAAGTTTCATTCATAAGGAAATGAGATGGGGGGGGGGGAAGCAGGGTGGTTAAAGTTATGACAGTTAAACTCGCGGGTCCTGTTTTCCAGTTCCCAATAGGGGCTCTTCCCACTACAGAAACAGGCAGAGCCAAGGTTAGGTTTGGCCCCACATGCTTGCTATCTCAGCCCTTGGCAGGTGAAGGGAGGAGAAGCCTTTGGTTTGAGAAGGCAGCCTGGGCTACAGAACAAGATCCTGACACAAACAGACGCAGGTAGGGTCAAATGCTTTTTAACTTTTAATGCTTCTGTCTTTCTTTTAACAGGTAGTATGCCTCGAGTTACAAGAATACCCAAAGTGATAAAAAGAAGTATCCCTAAGAGACTAGAAGGATCACTCATATTCTATAATATGCAAAGAAGGGATATGGCCCAATGCTAATGATAAAGAGGACCAGGAAAGTGTGGACAGATGTGTGGCAAGGGTCTGTGCTAGACTGTACATCAGGACTGCGCTGCTAATGGTAGAGCGGGCAGAAAGAGCCAATGAGAGTTGGGATTGAAGTCAGGAAAGCAGGAGGCAGAGGGGATGAAAGGGACCAACGTGCAAAGCCCACAAAAGCAAGGAGCAAATTTCACGTCAAATCCAATTGCAATTTAGTTCATGGCATTGGCCACTCTCTAGAACTAGTGCATCCATACACTTTGACTTTAATTGCCTCGGACACCTGCTTCTCTGTATACACCTATTCCATAAGAAACACAAGGACAGGGGGCAAGCTTGTGTATCTCAGAGGATGCGAAGTGCTCTATACACATACAGTGAATGAACAAATCTGAGAAAGATGTAAGAAGCTAGATGGGGATGATTAGATCTGTGAGGAAACGTTATTAAAGGCTACATTCAGGAGCTGGTTTTTAATGTTCTGACACCCGGAGAGAATAAAATAATGTGTCTGATTCAGCAGTGTTTCTAAATTCATTGAAGGCCAAGGAAAAAGGAACATGGGGAATTTCTATATAGGGTTACTACGCGAGTTGCTATGGCATGTAATATCTGAAGAGCATAGTAGAATAAACTACAGGCAGGGATTGTGAGATAGCCAGAACAGCTCTCAGCTGCAGTATTTCAATCAGGGATTGGAGCTTGGGGTCTGAAAAGGGCTACAAAGTAGACTTTGGCGTAGAGAGCTAGGACAAGAGCACTTCGAATTGAGACCTGCGAATCCATAGCCATGCAGAGCTCTAAAAGGAAACGTGACGTTCAATTGTGAGGGCAAAACTCTCAATGTATTTGGAAGCGAAGCTGGCCTACGGGTACCACATAACACAGGAAGTACCTTGGGACTGCAGAGTAGAATCACCCATCCAAAAAAGTGATATTATTCTCTACTAACCATAGCAGTGCTGAGACCATAGTTTCCATGGGAGGAGTTTGTTTATAGCCAGGTCTCCTAATGGCAGCACACACATTAACCAAGATTTGTCTATCCCTTTGCTCTAATTAAATTTTAGGGTTAGACACAATCATTCATCTGGCCTGAAACACTGATGAGCCCACTTGGAATGTAAAACCCCAAAGCAACTCAATATTTACGAAATTTAAAGGAAGCAATCAATCTGTAATTCGAATTTATGCACATCCTTTGCCCACTTTGGATCTGCCTTATTTCCCTTAAGTTTCTCTGCTCATTAAGACTGTCAGCAAAGTTACCGTCGCAATGTATCTGCAAATAACTAAAGGAAAATGTATCAGGCATCTAAGGCCAGAGAATTTAGAGGTATGGTATTCACAATCTCATTTCTCCACAGAGATCCTGGCATTTTCCATAAATGTTTGCAGAATGAATGAAAAAAAAATCTTTATACCTCTTGAAAGAATTATTTGCAGCTTGTCTTGGTAGTTCATACTGACAAACTCACGAGACTGAGCCTCAATGATCACTACAAGTTCTGAATTGTCTTGAGGCCACAGAAGTGAGTATTCCAGGCCAGCCTGGGCTATATTTTAAAATCTTGCCTCACATCTCAGACACCCCTAACGCAGCCTATAAGTATGTCTGTACATCTATGCACACAGTGTCAAAATACTCTTCCCTTCGGCATGTGCATTTTTATAACAAAACACTGAAATAATAAGCGTTTGTTTCCCAAGAAAGATGATTTTAATTAACATTCCATCAAAACATGCCAATCATCCAGCACCTCAATTTATATCAGGAAAGCTGTTCCCTTTTCCCTAGAAATCACACAACTTTTAAGGACCCAGTTGGCATTGACATCTCCGATTCATAAAAACAGAGATTCCGTTTGCCCATCATGCTTTCCCTGAAAGCCTGGTTTGTGTCAATTTGCTAACTTCGACCTTCTTTATTTCTGCTTAGGCTAATATTTCACCCTTGCTCCTTTTTGTCAATTCTTAATACTTCTGAAGCTTCCATCTGCTTTCCTAAGGCAATGACAAAAGCCAGACTATACTTTCAGCCCCCTAGGATATCCTGCCCTGGAGATTCTCAGCAGGCATTTGAAAATTGGAGTTAGCCCAGAGCTCCGGAGTGAATTAAGGATTGGTGACGTCAGTTTGGGAATCATTAGTGTAGGGGTTAAAGGTGAAACTACGTGAAGAGATGAAATTACCCAAGGAGTCAACATATCAAGAGAGAAAACGCAAAGCAATGATATGAACACAGGAGTTGCAACATTTAAAGGGGTGAAAAGGGAACAAATGTATGTGCACACTAGTGTATAGTGTGTGTGTGTGTGTGTGTGTGTGTGTGTGTGTGCCTGCCAAAGAGAAACAGTGAACACTTTGCAGCAAAAGAAGGTATGGACTGGTGTAGGAATCTTCAGATACCCAGGATGACTGGAGCTAAGAAGCAGCCATCAAATTCTGACAAATGGTGGTCACAAGTAGCTTTTGGGAAAATCAGTCTTCCCATTGTGGTTCCTGTGGACTGGGTGGGAGACCAGACACATGTGGATGTGGGCAAGGATCACGAAACGCCAGGAGATTAACCATTAATAAAAAATAAGGTTGGCACTGGGTACCCCAGCCAGTGAAACTAACAACCACTGTTGCACATTGACTCTTCCCGGGGTGCCGGAATCCACGCATATTATTTCTGGGCATGGCTTCACTTTCTTCCGCATCAGAGCTCTAAAAAGTTGCTACATATTGCATTTGAGATAACTCGAGTCAACAAAGGCTAAATAAATTATGCAAGGTCACACAGTGAGACCATGGGAGTGGCTAGTATGGGACTCGAGTTCTATTTGAAGCTGAAGGTCCCTACTATCAGCCACTAAAGTTAATACCTCCACACTCATGTTAGATAGCTATGCTTGAGGAAAAGGGAGTTGGTACTGATGCAGTATGCCTTAGCATCTATCAGGTTCTTTCCACTAAGTATCTCCTTTTAAACATACATCATCAACTTTTGGGGTATATTTAGGTAAACCTTAAGAAGACATCTTCAAATAATTCTATTTTGGCAGCTTTTAAAAAAAATTCCTCCAATCTATGTGACTGCAAACCAACCTGTCAGCATTCAAATGTGCTCGCTACAATAGTTCCCAATGGTTTGAATTGGTTCTAAAGTGTGGCATCATTGATTAGGTGGTGGTTTTTCAGATTCAGATTAGTAATAATCAAAGGCATCAGGTAACTGAGGGAAATTTGGCAATATGCTCTTAAAAAGGCTTCTTCCAACCTCGAATTTTAACAATTCCTGCATGCAGATTCGGTGACAATAACGTTAAAGACAGGAGACTGGGAGGAGAATGAAGGGCAGCAGCAGAACTGGTTGGCACACCATCATCCTTTTATTCCTTAAAACGGCATAAAGACAAACCCGTGGCTGGTCAAGACATTGACTGCTAACGCAAATAGAAGCTGGGCAACTCCACACAAAAGGATACACTGGAAATCCAACCAACTAATTTACCTTTGACCCGACAAAGATCTTAGCAGGTTCAATCGGTTATCAGGGAGAACGAGAGACAACGTGTAAGTGAATGAGGGACAAAAACTCGAGCAATTAATGTTTTGCTGCCTATAGAAAACCAAATGAGGTTCTGGTCTAAAGCAATTAGTATCACTGCTAATTGTGCATGTGTGTAGCAATAATACTAGGCATTTGGGGGGGCTTGCACTGATTATTCACTTCTTCCTCTGGATTACAAAAATCCATTCAGCCAGCCAAATAATAGCAAGTGCTTAGGCAAATTGTTAATTATGAGGCTGATAATCATAATCTTGTACATTTATGAAACTGAATATACAATGAGGACTACCAAATGAATTGTTGCTTCATTACTTTTTTTAGTGTCTGAAAAAAAATATGCTAGCCCTGCAAACAGTTTCCATCCATTATCCATTCAGTCCACCAGAATTCAAAGTGGCCCAATCAATATTGACCAAAAGCTGCTTCTTTCCCATTTCACCACCTGTGCTCCTCATCTCTCTCACTGAGACGGTGGAGAGTAGCTCTGACAGCTTTTGCCCCCACCGCGCAGCACGGAGTTAAATAAGAGCAGGTCTGAATAGTGCTGCCGTGTAGCTCGTAGAGCAGAAAGGGAGGGATAACTATCACCATTTCTGTAAAAGTAATTAGGAGAAAACTAGTCCCCACCTCATTGACCACTCTCCTAATAATCATCCAAAAAGATTATTCATACGTGAGCAAATCAAAGCTCATCATGGAAATGGAACTTGCTCAAAGTCACTGTTCTAGATAGTAGCAATATGTAACATTCTTGGACATACATCCAATCTGGGATCTTTAAAATACCCTCCCACCGTAATGTGGGATGAAGTGTTGATGTCTGTGTATGCCTTTTCTTTCAAAGAATTAGAAACTGACTATAGCATCAAACGACTTTCTTCTTCTCAGTTGTTAGATAGATCTACAGGATCCTGAGATTAATATGGAAGCCAAGCCCCTGAAAATGAACTAGTCATCTATTTTCACAGGAGCCTCTCCTAGTGGAGGAATGCCAAGCTCATCACCTGCTCACTCTGATTTCTTTAGTCTAAGTGAGGTAGAGGTAGGAAGGCAGAGAAAACCGAGGCACTGGTAAATATTTCTAGATCCAATAAACCTAAAATAAGCCAAATACAAAACTGGTGAACATCACAACTTTAGAAGAAAAATGCCAAGTAAATAGAGGAGGCCATTAAAAAAAGGCTTATCATTCTCATTAGCCTGTCAGCACTGGCAACAATACGATACAGCCCAGTGCAACAGTCAGGACCTTTCTGGGGCGTTTTCATTGCTCCTTCTTCCCCACGGAAAGTAACGTTCTTGTGTTTGGCTAGATTTGTTCTCCAGCAGGATTCATGTGACCAAGGCCTACTGCCGATGGTTACAAGGTAGAAGAACCCCATAGGCATGTTGGTCCAATTGTTCTGTAGACATGTAACACCATAGGCAATGTTGGTCCGACTGCTCTGTAAAGTACTATCAACCCTAGGACAAGTAAGGACTTTGTTGATGGTGGAGATCTTCTTAGCCAGACACTCTTCCGTGCCACCCAGTTTCAGTCTAACTCTTGGGAGTGGAGGGGAAAGCTAAATCGTCACCCCACTTCCCAGTGGGATCTGCCATTAGACCTGAGACTACGTGCCACTTTAAACTCAAACAAGTATCTGTGATAAATTAACTCTCTTGTGTTGCAATTAAGCTGGCAGACCATTACAGTCTATTTATTTTCTAGCTTTCTCAGGCTCAGTTAAACTAAAATACATTGTTACTTACCTAGATGCATCTAGAATCTGAAAAATCCTCCACCTGTTAAAGGAACAGTAAAACCAGTCGATAGCAAGAGCTTGCCAAGAGAAGAGTTAAAACAATAGAAATATCCATTGTGCTGGGGTATCATATTTTTACAGTTTCCCAAACTGTGAGGAAATAGTTCATGGGTAGCTTTTCCATTTCATTCTCCATTAGCTCATCTCCAGCAAATGGGGACGTCCCAAATCTCAAGGCTGAAAGGAGCAGGGCAGCAGTGAGAACGAATCCTCTGGATTGCTGTGGGCAGGGAATGATGGATCTACCACTCATGCTAACTTCATTCTCTTTCTCAAGGGGTAGTGGCAAACTAAGCAAAGACAAAAGTCAAGAAACTCAAACCCAGACCAAGTTTAACCCTGTAGCATGGAAGAAATGGAAACACTTCAATGAAAGGACTGAGAAGAGATTTTTCACATCATTGGGAATATATGAACACAGAAAAAAAGAGATAAAATGAACTTTTAGACTTTGATTATACTCTTAAATGAGATGAAAATTCAAAGCATGCATGTGCACACAGACAGATAGACACACGCGCGCACACACACACACACACACACACACACACACACAGAATAACTCATTTCTGTAGTGACTGTTACCAAAACAGAAGACATCCATTAAAGTAAGTAACTAATATCTCCTGATTTATAAAACTTGCTTAGATCTTTCTCATAACACAGGTCTTAGGATTCACAAAACATTAACTCTACAGTGTGAACTTATTTTAATTTTTTTGCATTTATGTGTGCATGCACAAACACATGTATGCACCATTGTTTGTGTACAGAGGTCAGAAGACAATTTGCAAGAGTCTTAGGCTCAGGGGATTAAACATAGGTCTTTAGGCTTGATCACAAGTTCCTTGACCACTGAGCGATCTCACGTGTGTGAACTTCTCATATGAACAGTGTTATTATTTTGCTGATCTTCTCTGTTACCTGGGTACCCTGTCCTTTAAAGAGACAAGCTCTGCTCACTCCAAATCTTCCCCCTTCCCCAGCTGATCTCCAGCCTCCTCTCTCTCTCTCTCTCTCTCTCTCTCTCTCTCTCTCTCTCTCTCTCTCCCGTAATCCCCTTACCCATTAAATAAACTCTATACCCAAGCTCTCTCTGCATAGCATATCTGTCTGCCTCTTACCCTCTTTGGGAAGCTACCAGCATCTCCGAAATTGTGCTCAGGCCAGTTTGAGACTCAGTTAGTTTTTTTATGTTAATTAGACAGAACAAGGGCCATTATAATTTTGTACACTTTTTGTGCACAAAAAGGTTATAGGGGACTGTGAGTTGCTATGGGAGAAATGTCTTTTGATAGAAAAAGGAGACATTTTTATATTAAAAATATGTGCACGCTTCTGGAGTGAGAGAAGAATATCTTTTTAATAGCATAGCCAGGAGCAGAGCCATGTTTGTATCATCACTTGGGAAACAGTATATGGCTTTTGAACAAACCATTAGTCTTTGGTATGCTTAGACCTCACTTCCCTGCTTCTCCATTGTTAGACTGCTGAGGAAACAAGTGTTATGAGACACTAACAAGATAGGCCTTGTGAGTTTGGACACTAAATCTTTTAACAAGATACCCCTACAAATTAGCTCGATATTCAAAGCCCAATGTATTCTCTTCCACTTCAGCCACTAAAAGAAGAAATTTAGAGTATACTATTCTGCCTCACGACATAAAATCCTTATACACTGAAGACAGCTTAGCAGCCCGTGTACCACACTTGGTCTGGTGAACAAAAGAAAACACAACTTTAGATACAAATACAAACAAAAACCCCATTCAAAACAGCAATGAGAAAAAAAATGAAACTAAGAAATCTTGTGTTGATTTTTTAGTGCCAGTAAATTCCAAAGCAAAATATACAGTAGTTTATAAAACCCTAATCTTACTATACTATCCTAATGGAAATCCTCAATTGATGCAAATATTTCCATTGATTTATTGATTTGTATCAGGGTTGGGCTAAATTTAACTTTAATCAGGACGCTATTCTCTCTTCAGAGTATCTTTTTTTTACTTCTAGGCAAACTTCCTTCCTACTTGTTAATATTTTCCTACTTGATTGCAATGCTGGGGTTTTAAAGAGCTCATTGCCTTACCTGGGTGTTCAGACAGCCAGAGGTGCAGTATTCAATGATGATCCATGAAGACGTTACCGGTACAGCAATCAGACAGGTGGCCAGTCATT
Organism: Microtus oregoni; assembly: GCF_018167655.1. Taxonomy (NCBI): domain Eukaryota; kingdom Metazoa; phylum Chordata; class Mammalia; order Rodentia; family Cricetidae; genus Microtus; species Microtus oregoni. The sequence continues at coordinate 4,434,631 of NW_024543873.1, read as the reverse complement.
GCAAGTGACCAACGAACATGGGGGAAAGGGAAGAGAGAGAGAGAGATTGATTAGAAGAAAAGAAATTAATTTAAAATTTTATTTGACACAAATGTATCCAAGTCCCTCTTTGGGATGGTCCTCAACTGGAATCCTTTAGAAAGACCCTTTAATCATGAAGAGTCATTCCAGCTCTATTTATTATCCGTTATGTGCCAGGAATTACTATAGGATACAACAGTGGATACAGCAACAAACAAACAAACGAAATCCTTCCTTTCTGCAGACTTTGCAATCTTGTGGAATATTTTGCAGGCCATCTGTTTGAAATAAGAATTTTCCAGAAATATACCATATGTGAACGCATTTCTCCTGGTTTTATTTATTCTTTCTTTGCTTTATGTATGGACAACATACCCAATGGCATCATAGTCAATATTTGTAGTAGGAAAACTGCTTTCTGATTAGAAGGAAAATTATAAATTATGGTATCTTCCCCTTAAAATTCCTTTCCCAAAGGCTGTCTGTTGTGGTTCCTCTCCATCTGGCCCTTGAGCCTCTAGTGCTTGCATTTTGAAAGGTTGTGAAAACAGAAGTCTCTCAATAGCACTGCACTAATAGCTCAAGTCTACATCTTACTAGAGCTTTTCTCATTGGCTGCTATTGTTTTCTCTAAGAGGTGAACCAAGCGACATGCTGAGATGAGATCCATTAGTCCCCAGCAAGCCCCATCCTGGGAAAACAACAGGCCTGGGGAGACAAAGGAGACTTGGACACTGGCCTAAGTTGAAGAAAATGGGATCAATCTTTGACAGCCATCCACTGTCTTAAAAAAAATGGCAAGTTAGCAGGGAAGCAGAAGACAGAAGAAAATTCAAAATACCTATCACTAGAATAATGGGTATGGGGGAGTACCTGAGATTTTGAAATTATAAAGAGTATTTCAGTTTTTCTTTGCAATTATTTCATACATGTATACAATGTATTTTTACTAGATTCCTCTCATTGCTCTCTCTTAAAATCCTACCTGCTCCCTTTCCCCAGTTATGACCACGCTGACTCTCAAGCCATTTGTTGTGACCCACTGAGCTCAATCTGGGTAGGTTGCATGAATAAGGCTGATGGGACCTATTTCACTGGAGTTTGGGTTTCTTAGTCATGCTTATACCACTGAGGAAAATGACGTCAGAGGGGATTCATCTTACCTAGGAATCTCAAACTATGGCATCTACCTTTGGTGTTTACAGTATTAGGGTTCCTGCTTAAGGCTTTAGAAATATAGCAATTCACTTTGTTATGAATAACCAAATTAAGACCATAAGAAAAGCAAAGTAGAATAAAAATGCAGGAACTCTTGCCCTGGAATCAGGACCCCTGGTTTCTGGTACTGATTCTGGTACTGGTTACTGGTATTGATCTTGGGCAATGACCTTCTCCATTGTCTTGCCCAAAAACATTCAGGAGATGAAGTAGTTCAACAAGATGGTTTCTAAAGCACCCAGTACCAAGCCTAATACTTTTACCTTCTATTTTGGAGCATACTAGTTTAAAATATACCGATCTCTAGTTGTAGTCTCAATACAACTTACCATTGTTAGTTCAGAGAGACCAGCACTCCTGCGTTCACAAGCAAATGAGACATGGCCAAAACAGCAGTGTCCAAATTGAAAAGTGGCCAAACAACATTTGGTCTGGGAAAACAGCTCTGTTTACTTATCTATACAAAGTGGATGGTTCTTTGTGATGGAAAATTTACATCAAAAATTAGAAAACTACCTGCTCAACTCTTTTGCCTACAAAATAGGACAAGTTATAATGTCTGCAATCATAATGATATTCAAGATACATACAAAACATATTGTTATGGCTGATGTTCAGTTAGAAGAGAATGTAATCCAATGAGAGCAGAAATCTGGTGCTTTTTTGTAAGTTTGAGGATCGGAAGATAGTTCTCAGGTTACTTACGATGATTCCATGAAAAATTATAGACAGAAACCCTGTGGCAGAAGATTGACAAGAATCAGAGTCAACATGCAATAAACTTTATGTAAGACTATTTTTATCTAGAAGGAAGACCAAATAAGAGAATAGTCCAAAATGATAGTGACTGAGAAATAGGTCACAGGCTTGCCACTGAGTTATCTTTTCAACAGAACCAAGTTGTCAAATTCATGTTCAAAACGACCTATTTGTCAATGGCCACATTGAAATCAATCACATTTCTTAATACAGTGGAGGGATGCACCCCATTATCTGTGCTACACTGTTTGAGCACCCCGTGTTATTCCTCAGTCTATGCCAAGTCCACATGAAGACATGCTCAAGAAGCCTGAGAAAACTGCAATCCAGATCGTCTTTGCTAAATTGTGTTCTTTAAGTATCTGTTTTAATCCCACAAGGTCTAGCCTTTGCCACAACTGTGACATCCTCCGAGTCTTCTCCTTTCACAGTACCTCCCTTTTTCTAAGACACTCAAGTGGGTTTTCAAACTTGCCCTTGTGCCTTTCCATTTTCTGCTAGTCAAGAATTTCAAACTGGTTATTGTATTTAGCAACAGTCATAGGAACACAGAACCTTTTAGAACCACAGTAATTACTGTTCATTTATTTTACTTCCAACTTTCTGATGATTAGGAAGTTTTTTTAAATATATATATATATATCCCCTAATAAGACCAGACATAACAAAGATCTATGATAATGATGTGTTTCATTCATAGCTACTGGTTGGTTATTTTCTAGATTCAATGAAGGTAGGGAGAAACAAATGCTATATATACTGTAAGGGGACCGAAAAAAAAGCTTGAACTGGAACTCAAAAATTAAGGTCCTCACTCCAGATCTGCCATTATCTGGCTCAGAATTTTGGCAAGCCCACTCCTAATCAGGGAAGATGGTTGTCTAGGTCCCCTTTCCAAGTTCTCTATTCACTCTAATATTCTAGGACTCTGTGATAAACTTGGCTTAGTCAGGAGCATTCCCATTAACTGTATAGCCTAAGTCTCATAAACAAAAACACTAGATAGAAAAACAAAACTCGTGAATTTCTTTCAAAGGCTCACAATTGAGTAGACAAGTTGGTCCTTCCTTAGTTGCCTACTCTTCCTATCAGATCCCCAAGCATCTCACTAGCTCTCCAGACATCTGTGTATGGCCATACTGGAAAATTTCTATGATAGGTGATAGATGAGCTAGCAGCTGCCTAACTTGGGCATATTAAGCCAATCTAAGGAACACTATAATGACTTAGTTTTTTAAATCTCTGCACTTGTATCTGTTGTGAGGCACAAACTAAAACAAGTGACTAAGATGGACACATCAGCTCTTTGTGGGTGGCAAATTCCGTCATTTCCACCTTTAATGATAACAAAGAGTCAGCACTTATTCCAGGATGTCTATGCATCATGTCTGAGTCAGAACACAAGCAGTGTGATAAACAAGTGATACAGAAAGATATTTCAGCATTAACCATTATCCTTTGACATTTTAGACCTGATTACCCTATCCACTTGCTCTTCCATACCGTGACTACGATAAGTCTAGATTCAGTCTCTATGGATCTATCCCTGGAATAAGGGTGTGTAAAAAGACAATCAAAGGACTGGTTGACATCTTTTAGAGACTATTGGAGTCACTCAACCTTCCCCTGATGCTGAGATCCTTCTGGGGACAGGGACTCACCAGAGAGCCCAGCAGTGATGGAGCCAAGTCCAGGACCTATCTTAATAGTATGTCACTCGCGCTGTGTCTACTAGAGTCTGCTTAGAGGCAGCAAGCAAGTAAACATCTTCTCTCAGACACAATTACAGCAGACTTCAAAACAACTAAAGAGCAAAGACTGCAAGAGACTAGAAAAACAACTACAAAAGACACGAAGGATGTTTCGTTCTTTTCTAATAGCTGTTAATTTTTGGAAAAACACCTTTTCATGCTTCATGCTAACTTACGTTGGCTAATTACCAATCACTGATTCTTTTATTCCTTTCATTTGAGGAACAATGCCAAATACCTGGGCCCTTTATTGCTCAAGCACCAATCATGTTTTGGAAACAAAACGGATTTGATGAGAAAAATTGCTACACGGCCCCTTTCCAATACGAATTTTTTTCTCTGCTGCTAGTAAAGCAGTCAGGTCCCAGCTGCAGATGCCTGCTCCCAGCTGTGTAGAGTCTGCATTCCTAGGGGACCACCCTCCTTTCTCCTCCCACCACTCCCACTCCCCCACACCAGAATTTCCTAAAATTCTTCCATTTTGGCATCATAAGAGTGCCCTCTAGTGATGAGCCAATTAAGAATGTGGGGGACCAAGGAATTCTCAGGTTTTGGTCAGCAATGGGTTTGTTCTTAACCTGCTCTTGGCCACATGAAAACATCGACATCACCTTTTTATCAGTTTAGTCTTTCCCAACGAGGGAAATGGATGCCCTGTAATGGAGAAAACAAAGCGAAATAAAATGGAGGACCACAAACCTTACAAAAGCTGACGTTCTGCCTCTTGGGAACTATTACCATTCGTGATGCAGGACCCCTGTGTGAGTCATACAGTCAGTGTGCAGACGCAAGCTGACTCATCAGTTGAAATCTAGCAACTATTATTATACATGCCCTAGAGTCCCCTGTCGGCAAGCATCTGCAGGTGTATGATGGGACCTAATGGTATGTTTCCTCAATTTCTTCACATGTACATTTTTCAGCAGAAAGGAAAGAACCAAGAGTCCCTTAGAAATGACCCCGAGTATAACATACTTGCTATCTGTTGAAAGAAAGACCCGAAAAGAGTCACTTACGATAAGTAATATAATATAAAATCAACACTGTAAGTAAGCACTTGGGGTTATTCCTTACCATTTTATTTCCAGGTTTAAGAGTTTGGTTCTGAACGGTCCATAGTCCCTGCTATCTTAGAACTGGTTCAAATCAGCAGAAAGGTTTCCACTGTGTCTTTTCCAGTCAACCACAGAAGCCACTACATTATTGTATTCCTGATATTTAATTTTGACACAGAGAAAAAGTGTGGCAAATGGCCAATGTGAAGTACAACTGCTTCATTAATATGCTAGCATGTTTCACAATGGGGACTGTAGAAAGGTCCCTAAGAAGGAACCATTTGGTCAGTGCTAACATAGGGACTGAGATCAGTCCCAAGAAACGTTTAGTGAAGTCACTAATAGACCAAACACAAGGCACGCTGCATTCTAGATATGACACTCCTTTGCATCGGGGTCTTACGTTTCTGATGAAGTCAAATCATGGTGGGAACAATAGATTTGATGGGAAACGTCACTGTAGCTGGCCCAAAATGAAGAGTTAATTGAGAGCTAGGGTTCATTGAGCAAGGGTTCCAGCAACTGCTTGAATCACAGCCCCTCTGCTTTGGTTACTTCAAACTGTCACTCTCATTTCTCCTCAACAAAACTGGGATCGTTTTGTGATCTGCAGCAATTCCCAACATAAGGCACAAATCAAATGATCCATAAAATATCTGTTCAATTTAATAATCCAACAGTCTTCATGAAAAGGAAGGAAGGGAGGGAGAAAGGAGGGAAGGAAGGAGGAAGGGAGAGAAGAAGGAAGGGGAGGAAGGGAGGGAGGAAGGAAGGAAGGAAGGAAGGAAACTACATCATCTTGTTGAGATGTTTTCAAAGATGTGATATATGGGATCAAGTACAAGAAACAATTGGGTAAGGTCTTCATTATTACTTAAAAGCAACTTTGACAAGGACTTTGATATGCCACTGCTCTTCTTGCCTCCATTTACCCAGCTAGTATCTTCTGCAGAAGTTGGGAGCTGAGAGATCATGTCTTTATCCACAGTTAGAAAGGAGAGAGAATGACCTAGAAGTTGAGTGTGGCTATGAATCCTCAAAGCCTGGCCTCGATGATGTACTTCCTCCATTGTGAAAAACAAACAAATAAATAAAAAAAACCCCACATTACTGGGATTGTTCTCTAAGTAAATACAAAACAAAACAAAACAAAAAAACCTTTAAAGGTGCTATAAGATCGTCAAGCAGCACCACCAACCACAAGCCAAGTGTTTGAATGCATGAACCTATGAGTGGACATCTCTGATTTAAACACACCACACCTGCCAAACAGAAAGCACTATTTTTAATTTGATGCCAGCTTCCATGTCTCCTATGTTCTTATGGATGCTCGCTCTGGGACCATAAGCCCCCCCAAAACTTTTTTTCTGTAAGTTGCTTTTGATTATGGTGTTTATCACACTAACCAAATACATACATAATAGAGCAGATATAGTGTTCCTAATCTGAGTTTCCCTGCACTATCTATGGAAGCATTTCTTCTGAATGACTAAGTAATACTTTTGTGAACTGGAGGCAAAACGAGGACCAAAAATACTCAGTGCCATTGTCAGCCAAAATAGCAAGTACAGGGCACATTCGCAGAGTCTAGCAGAGAAATACGTGTGTCCCAGAATTATTGAGACCTCTCCCCGGCTGACAAACAATAACATTAGTACCATAACTTACATGCAACTAGTACTTACTCTATGACAGCCACTGTAGGCTTTACAAGAATTGTTTCACCTAGACAAAAAGTCTAAACTCTCTGTGCAGATAAGAAAAGCACACATTGGGATGTGGAGAAGGCTCAGGGAAAAATGAACTTGTGCAGCCAGCCTGGCAACCTGAGTTAGATCCCTAGGGCCTATCTGAGGAAGAAGAAAGCCAGCTCTCTCAAGGCTCTAACCTTGGCATGCACATGCTTATGTAATTATGTACATATATGTGTACATGAACACAAACAAACAAACAGGAAATGAATAGATACAATTAAAACTGGAATTCAAACAGAAAAGGAAAACACAGCTCAAGGGAACTAGCATAGTAAGTAGTAGAGTCTGCATTCAAATTCAGAATCACAGGACACCTGTCCCCAAGCTCATTAGCCACTTAGTTGTTATAACTGAAATTGATTTTCCCTTCCCTGTAACGCTGTAAAGTAGACAGCATTCTCATTTCACAGGGAAGATAGGCGGTCCTCTGAATACAACTTACTCAAGGTCATATAGCTAATAAGTGAAGCCACTTGGACAGAAATATTCAGTCTTGCAGCCTCAAATACTATGCCGTGCACATTAGATGCTGGGCTTGTCTCAATGTGGTCCTGATACTGAAAGGGTCACTGTATATAATCATGCTAGGCATGGCACACTTTCACTGAGAGCTTGGCGACAGCACACTCCAAAGTGCTTCCATGGATGTTTCTCTCCGTGCTTCTCAGGGGACTATTTTTCATTTTGAATTCTAGGACAGAGTGCAAACCACTTGAACACAAGGAGACTAGAGGAGAACTAGGTGTAAGTCTTCCCCAAAGCTGTGCTGTGCCTTAGACATAAATCAAGCGGCTGTGGGTGGGCCAGGTGCCTTCAGGGAAAGGGACTTGGCAGGCAGATCAGGTCTCACTCAAACAATGAGTAGAGCTGCTTTTTTCCTATTCTTCATATATTTTTATCAATACAAAAATATGATTATACTGGAGACACCGACTCCAGAGATCTAGGGCAAGAGTATCAACATGCAGAGGGAAGGAGCTAGAAGAAGAGTCTGTGCCTTATTCTAAAAAGGACCACGTGCTTATGGTGGTAAGAGAGTGAGTGGATGCCTTGGGAAATAATAGGTGTTGGTACCAAATGGCAGAGTTCATCTGCTAGCATGGCAAACCAGGCCATGAACAACTTGATTGGAACTTAGTTTAAAACATATTTGAAACAGGAAGATATCCTTAAGAGACCATCAAACACAAACTCTTCATTACAGCCTCTGAGATAGAGAGAGAGAAGAATCTATAGAGGTTCACAGAGTTCAGCATGGACCCCAAACAAATCTCTTAGCCCTTATGACTTTTGGTTTAGGAGTTTAAAAGCACCACTATTTTCTGTTAAAAAGACAAGAGAAAAAAACTCCTGTAGTTCCTGCAAGAGGGAGGGATGGGAGCAAAAGGGCCAGGGGAAGCTGGTAGCAGAGGTTGTAAAAGGAAGAGCAGGCTTTCTTTTCTAACAATAACTGTAAGATCTTCTTTCCTATCTTCTTGCTCGGGTCAGGGAACTAAACCTTGAAGAGATGAAACGCCTTGCCCATCGATGCACAGTGAACACACAGAGAAGGGAGTTTTCAGGCTGCTCTCATCCCAAAGACTGTGGGCTTTACACACAACTGTGCAAGCAGCTCGGTTCTCTTTAGCAAGATTCATTTCTTCCTGGTATAAAAGAGGTGCCTCCATGGAGAATTATTGTACACGTACAAAAATTGCTATAATGAAGCTGTTCCAATGGAGCCTTGGATAGTGTCTTGCTTGGCCTTTTGAGAAGGCTTTTGGCTGCCCATGTTCTCTGGACCCAAGGAAAACAGAGGCCATCAGAACGGCCTGCCAAGTAAAGACCTTTGTAACCCTCCCCCCATGGGAGCTGGTATGTCACCTCAAGTTGTTAAGGCCACCTCCCTGAGATGGAAGAAATATTGATCAAGGTATCCAAGCGGCCATCTAACTGGGGTGTGTGTGTGTGTGTGTGTGTGTGTGTGTGTGTGTGTGTCTTCATACTGCAAGGCAAGGGATCTAGATGCCATCTGAATCCAGAGATACTTCCTGAATGTATCCACACTTGCCGGTGCAAGGAGGCCCACCTCCATTCACTAGTGATGGCCCAGTAATAGATAGGAGTCTGACAAACACGAAGATTCGGAGCAGATTTCCAAAGAAAGAAATTAGAATTGGGTGGTACTTATTTGAAGCTGGACTTGCCAACTTGCTAACTACAAGTGGCCCTTCATTCAACTTGCTCATTCTACCTCATCAAAGTGGGGAGGGCTCTGTGGATCACAGTCAAGGCAGAAAGCACCAGGGTGTTGGTTTTGTGCAAATCAAATCCTGGTTTTCCACTGACATATATTACAATCGATTTCTAGCTACCCAACTTCTGGCAGTTGCCCTTCACACTCTGGCTTTAAGCTACTCTGGCCCTAACCCCTCAACAGATGGGTAATGATCTGGAACATACAAGAACTGCTCCTATAAGGGAGGCCCAATTTAAAGGGACCCTTCTCTAGAGAATCCCTTTGTGCCTGTAGCTTACATTTTTTTTTTTGTTTTTCGAGACAGGGTTTCTCTGTGTAGCTTACATTTTTACATGACTGTCTCTCCAAACTACAGACATATCTCCCTTTGATTCAAAACTTACACCCTACTCTTCTGATATGTGTAAGCTTAACAGTTTTATTTCCCAAGCAATTCATCTATTTAAAGTGTACAATTTGGTGGTTTTAAGTGTACTCATAGAAATGTACAGCCATTATCAAAAATATCTTACCATTTTCAAAAGAAATCCTTGACATTTTAGGTCTGCCTATCATATCCAGTTATTCTCCCAAACCCTTACTGCCATAGATGTAGTTCCTCCAAGTCTCTATGAATTTGTCTCTCTGGGACATTTCCTTCTTTCCTTCTTTCCTTCCTTCCTTCCTTCCTTCCTTTCCAAACCAATATGTTCCATGAGCCCCAAATCCATTTATTTTTCTGTGAAGTAAAATTCATCTAAACAGTTCTATCCTCTATCGCTAACCAAGGCCACAGAACTATTCTGAATGGGTCCTGGGCTACAATTATTACTAGCACTATGATTATAAAGATGAACTGAAAAATACAATGGAAATATTCATTCATCCATGCATGCATGCATTCAACAAACCCCCTATTGAGTGTCTCTTATTTACTAGGAATGTCTAGGTACATGGAATGCAAGACATAGACATGACCCATGCCCAGTATGACATCACAGTGAAGCTAGGAGCATAGCAACAATGCATTATAAGTGGTAATTCCACCAGACATAACTACTGAAAATACCTATAAACCATGTGGTGTCCATCTGCCATTCACAACTCAGAACTGGGTTCCTGACGCCACAGACATTCATGAGAGGAAGCCGTCAAGGAGGAGACAGTAGTCAGGAATTCAGGTGGGATTCATACATGTTCTGAATTTTTAAATTGAGGTGAATTCATGCAATACATGAAAGATTTAAAGTATGGAATTCAGTGGGATTTAGAATAGTCGTATATTGTCAAACCATCACCTCTATCTAGCTCCAAAACATTTTCACCACCTCAGAGGAAACCTGGTCCTCATTAAGCAGTTACTCCATCTCCCTCTCCCCTCGGCGTGTGACAACCACAAATTTATTTTCTGTCTAAATGGATTTGCCTACTGAGATTATTCATATCAATGAAATCATACGATGTGGCCTTTTAAAATCTGGCATATCTCACGACTTAGCATAATGGTTTTGATATTGGTCCACGTTGTAGCAAGAATCAAAATCCTGAACCTGTTGGTGGCCGAACAATATTCTTCTTAAAAAATTTTGCTTGTCAATTCTGCCACTTCTGAGTATTTGGTTTGTTTCTGTTTTGCACAATCTCAGTTCATGCTGCTATGGAAGATTCTTATACAAGTTGTCGTATACATATGTGTTTCCATCTCTCTTGGATGGATACCTAAGGGTAGAACTGTGACTCACATGGTAAAAGCATGTTTAACTTTGTGAGAAACCGCCAAACCCTTGCACACAGCAGCTGCCCCGTCTTGCAATCTCATCAGCAGCATACGGGACTTGAGTTCTGCCCAGAGCTTTAGCTTTCTTTTTAACTCTCAGACAAGAGTTCCGTTAAATTGGAGAAACCCAATTAGCCCAAATGATTGGCTATAATGCTGGGCATTTGGATCTGGGTTTTTTAATTAATGCTTAGGCCAGCAGGAGAAACGAAGCAAACAAGGACAGAATGGGAGTGGGGGCCCTCCCCTCCTCCACAGCCCAGGAGTGTCTCCTGCGCATGCTTACAGAGTAAAGGTTGCAGCTGGCTGGCCCACTGGATTCTTGTTGAACTGTCCGTGCTCTTGGGATTCACAGCACCAAGCTCAGCAGAGGGCCGAGATTGGAACAGGTGTCGTGAACCAAGGCCAGAGGGTCCCATGTGTTTTTATAAAAGAAATGGCATGGAATCAATACTGACTATGGCAAGGAAAGAGAGACCAGTGCTGCCTTCTCTGCTGCATGCAAAATTCAGATTTTCAATGGGTCATCCCGGCTATAAGATCCCATGGTGTTTGACACTGGCTGGGATGTGGATTTAGAAACTAAATAACAATGATGAATTTCTAGCTCTCAAGATGATGGCATGTGAGTATATCACTGAAACGTGCCCTTATGGCCTGTCTCTCTCCTTCAGTGAGCCGACAGCTGGGTAGCTGCTGAATCCGTGGCTTCTGCAGTCTTTATCACTCTATGGGCAGTTCAGCCTCATTCTGGGGTGTCGTTAAATCATTCAAGCCATTCCACGCTATTTTCAGGCACTGAAACTGTCCCTGTCAGGATGTCGTATCTCTCACCATCTCAGGAAGGGCTGAGGCACAAAAAGAACCTCCTCACCATGTTTAGAGGAAAGGAAAGAAAGCCTGGAGGGAGAATCTTGATGATGCTGACCACTTTCAAAATCTCTGACTCTTCAATTACCTGGGACTTTGATGAGTAGAGTAGACCTGAAATTATATTAGCCCGGGCATTTTTTCCTGTGTATGCGTGTGCAGACCAGAAGTGAATCCTCTGGGTTTCATTCCTCAGGAGCTATTCATTTTGACTATTTGAACCAAGGGGTTTTGTTTCTTTGTTTGTTTGCTTGCTTATTTCCAAGACCTGGGACTTTCCTATTGGGTTTGGTTGGTGGGTTGCAGAGTCCCTGAAATGTCTGTCTTGTCTGTGCTCCAGTATTGGGATATATGTCTATTTAAGACTATATTCTAGTCATATATTTCAGCTCAAACAACCTATATCTCATCAGATCAAAGAAATAAATTTATGTGACAATCCATAGATCTTTTAAGAAACCAAATATCAAGTACTTGCAAAATGTAAATGTACTACCTTTTGCTCACAATTTTTGCCTTTTCAAATCAGTTTTTCATATACCTAACCTCTGCTTTGAGATAACACTATCTTCATTTAAAAGGAATTAAAAATGTGTTTGAAATCTTCTGTTTTAAATCCTAACATAGGCAATATTAATAGTTATATCACATATAAGCAAAAACAACTTGGAGTACTTACTAATTTGAGGGAGGGGAATAAAGGAGTCCTGACACCGAAAAGCATGAGAACTGCAGATAATAAACTCTTTTTCCCTCGAATTGGCTACATAGCACGGACTAGACTCAAATCTGCAATCCTTCGGCTACGACTCCTGATTGCTGCTGATTATAGGTATGCGCAATGATGCTCTGAGCTAGAAGATAACTCGGATGGGAGTTGTGTCCTCAAGCCCTGTTCTGAGTGGTTCTGAGTGTGCTGAGTGGTGACTTAGATCCTGTTTGGAGGGGCCAAGCTAGAAAATGAGTAATAGGAACCCAATCCCTTCACTGTACAGACCATGGAACTTAGTGAAGGCAACAGTCATGGGGCTTTAAGTCAAGAACAGCTGGGGTCACATCTGGATCTTCAATGAGCTTCTTTGTAACAGGCGCCTTCCACTTGTTGAGCTCTCTGCCTGCACAGCACTGCGCTAAGAAACTCTGGGCCTTATGAAATCAAATCCAAGCTGCCTCCACACCCTCCATACTTCTGCTCCATAAGCACATTTGGTCTGTGTGCTTGATATTTGTAGAACTGACCTAGATGTGCAGGCAATAGTGAACCCCGGCTCCTTCACCATATTCATCTTGGAGTCAGGTCAGCCTTGATTTCCCTAAGATAAAGAATTAAACCTGGCACTGACTTTTTTTTAAAGACATCTTGATAAGCAGCAGGCAACCCACCAGAGAATGGATTTTTGAAAAGCTAAGAATCAATTACTTTAATCAGGTCCCTGTATGGTTCAAGCAAAGTTCACATGGCTGACAACTGGAAAGTTGTCTTGGCAGCTTGCCACATGGTGACTACACGGAGCATGCCTTGTACCCATCACCCTCTCACCCTACACAAACATCCCTCCCTTGGAAAAGACTCTGCTGGGAAAGGACGGGTGGAAAATGCCTTTCGCTAAGCCCTCTATCACTAGCGAGGCAGCAGCAGCAGGACAGAGAGGGGCTGAAACGGTCCCCAGAAATTGTTCACTTGTGGCTCAGAATAGCAGCGGTGGGATGGCCGAAGGAACCATGCCAGTCAGGAAGCGAAGCGAGAATGACACATCAGAATCATCAGGAAAGCAAACAAAACAGCACATCTACAGAGCTCTGCCCCATAGGAGAGCCACATTGGTTAAATAACAGTGGCGGGGTGTGTGTGTGTGTGTGTGTGTGTGTGTGTGTGTGTGTGTGATGTCTAAATACATAAAGTCAGTCTTGGGAAACCAGGGAGCACTAAACTTTCTCACTTTGTTGTCAGGGAAACTAAGAGAGGGGAAAGGATTAACAGGGCATATTAAGCGTTCAAGAGAAACAGTTGGGATGTGAACCCACATCACCCAAATCCAAGAACAGTGCTCTTACTGCAGTATCGCATTGTGGCATGGCTGAGTGAAAGACCAGTGTATACACATACATGCGTATTTTGCAAGTGTGTGGTTAGAAGAAAGGAAGGGATATTTAGTAACAACCAAGCCATTTTTTATTTGATTTATGCTTTTCCTTTTAATTCCTCCTCTTTTCTTGCAAATTGGTCATCAAAACCCAGGCTCTCAATTTACAGATGAGAAACTCAGGGACAAGAGTGAAAAGGGGAATTGATTGCTCTGGGTCAGATTTTAAGATCCAGATCTCCAAGCTCTTTCTTGCTGGTGTTCCTCCCACTTCATTTTCACCCCTTAGTCACATCCTGAGAGAAATATATGGTTACCGATAGCATTTCATTAGTAATCCTCCTACTGAGGCAAGCATTGTTGGAAGCCAGCACAATTCCTGAATCTATAGCAGCAGCCTGCCCTGGGAACTGTGCTGCCTGATTATTTCCAATATGAGTTCAAATTTCAGGGTTTCCCTGGAAGTAGCTGGGAAGCCAACACTGCTAATGCAGATGAATGATGGCAAAACTAAAAGGGATGTGTTGTCATGAAATAAATTATTTGCATAGGTGGGGCTTCTCTCTTAATTTAAAGTTACAATTTGTTTTCTGGCCTTTATGAATAATTAAATATAGATGTTCTTGGAGCATAATGTCAGTTTAAATTTCAGCCTTTGGAAAGTAATTTGTTTGCATGTTCAATGAACAAAAACATTTCTTATTGGTTTCAAAGACGGAGGTTCATGCATCATAAATCAAGGTTGCCTTTATCAACGCTAAAAAGGTCATGCAAAGTAAGATTCTAATTCTAGGGTAGCCATCCTCTAAAAGTGAAAAATTGAGCTTCTGGTGTTCCTAAGTACAAAGATGACTTATTTTCTTTAGGAAGCATGTATAGGAAAATACAATCAATCTTACTCTGTTGCCCAGCATGTGCACACAAGCCTGCTAAATGATGCCCATTATGTCCCTTTGGATCAAATATCCTTTCCCTTTCAATGACTCAGTTTCCTTATATTCCATACAAATGTACTTCTAAAGTTCTTTCTGTTCTGCCAGGATAATGTGTGAGCCAGTTGAATTCTTCTTCTGACATGGCATGAACCTCACTAATATAGAGGTGTTTGCATGCTTTTGCCTCTTTTATTGTTGTTATTTTTGTTTGTTTTTCGATACAGGGGTTCCCTGTATAACAGTCTTGATGTCCTGAAATTTACTGAGGTGATCAGGCTGGCCTCGAACTCACAGAGCCCCTCCCTGCCTCTGCCTCCTGAGTGCTGGGATTAAAGGGGTGTGACACCACCACCTGTTGCATTTGTCTCTTAAAGTCAGCAAAGCAAAGTTTGTGAAACTGCCTCACAGATGTGTCCCAATGACAATGTGTCTCTGTCATACCATTTTTTAAATTTGAGCCATTCACATTTACAGAAATTCTTTTAGATATTTGTTGAAATGATGATTACAGTTCCAAGAAGGGTTAGGAAAATGGCCTCTGAAACAGTAGAAATCTTCAGCGTCTAAAGGTTCCATACTAGAAACAACAGCCATGACTGAGCGTTAAGAATGGAAACATCTAGAGAGTATCAGCATTGGATTTGAACTGGGGTGGTGTGATAGATGCCAGCTAATGATAAGTGCTTTATGCTATTTTTTTCATTTAATCCTAACAATTAAACCTTAAAAATACAATTATCTCCATTTTGCAAATGGCACACAGAACAATTAAGTCATTTGCCCAAAGTGAAAGCTGAGTAGAGATTTGCATTAGTTATTTGTTCCTAGATTTTAGTGTTAAAAAAGTAACTGCCTAGAGATAGAGAGCTCTAGTAAATAACCAACTCCCCTCCCTCCCAACCTCTCCATATCCCTCTTCATTTTAAAATGTGAGATAATGTGGCCAGAAATATTGAAAACTAGAGGAGGTCAAATCATATACACCTGAGAACCATCACAGGTCATTCTCCTATCGGAAAACACAACTTCTCCTTATATAGTCAGCTGAAGTAAAAATGCATCTGGGATGGTCTCACACTGATCTCAGGAACACTCAAATTACCAGCTTCAATCACCAAAGTCTGCCTCTTCACAAACAAAGGCAGCTCTAATTGAAGCCCAACTTTTAGAAAAAATAGTATGTTTAAGGCTAGAGAGGTGGCTTTTATGGTTAAGAGCATTTGTTGCCTTCGAAGAAGACCTGGACTTGATTCCTAGGACCTACATGATGCCTCATAACCATCCCTAACAGCAGTTATAGGGGATCCGATACCCTCTTCTGAACCCCTCCTCACATGGCTACAAGAAGAAGGCAAAACATTCAGAGACATAAATTAAAATAAATGCACCTACAAGTATAAGAATATGCATGCTAGCCCAAACAACCCAAACTGAATGGCCTTGGATACCAAACATCATTAGCTATATCATCTATGAATGAAAACAGTGAATGGTGACAGGAAGACCTGAAAAGATACAACAGCAGAGATCAGCACCCCCAAAAAGAATGTTGATGAGATGAGGGGTAGAGGAGAAGGTGGTGGTTGGAAGTAGGTATAAGATAAATTCCCAGGGAAATATGATGATGGCAAAATCAAAATTAATAAAAGGCAATTTATTGTCTTATGGTTTCAAGTTGATAAACTGCTGTGGGACAATTGTCTTGTACCCTGTAAAGATTTATCACTTTTATTGGTTTAATAGAATGCTGATTGGCTAATAGCCACGCAGGAAACATAGGTGGTATGACCAGAATAGAAGAATTCTGGGAAGAGGAAAGGCTCAGGCTGCAGCCATAAACCAGATGCAGAGGAAGCAAGATGAGAATGCCTCACTGATAAAAGGTACCAAGCCACGTGGCTAATACAGACAAGAATTATGGGTTAAGATGTAAGAGTTAGTTAATAAGAAGCCTGAGCTAATAGGCCAACCAGTTTATAATTAATGTAGACCTCTTTGTGTTTCTTTGGGACCAAATGGCTGTGGGACCAGGTGAAATAGAAACCTCTGTCAAGAATAAACCAAATTATTTTCTCGATTTTTAAAACATACTTGAAAGATTTATACCAAAGCAAAAATAAAATTAAAATAATGAGATCTTGTCAATGTCCTAGTCAGTTGTCAGCTGAACAACTCATACTTCATTGTCAATTGGTATCACCTTCCTGGGAAGGAGGCTTGTATGGGAACAAAATGATCATTGTCACACTTAAGGGAGTGATATCAAGATAGAGAACAGAAGTTACCTAAATTATGCTACAATAACTCTAGTCAAGATATGTTACAGACTCTCTTAGGCAACAGGTCAGGGGTCAAGCAGGTCAAACCAGGTATCAAGAAGATTTAAAGACTCCAGTAGTTCCAAGAAAACAAGTTCATAAGATACCAAATGGCAAAATCTGGCTCGTGGCAAGGAATCCATGCAGTTCTTCATCCCAATGAGGTCAGTTAAACTGCAAATGTCTAAAGGGACAATAATCTGGAATCAGGGTGTGAAGACTTCTGAGCTACAGTCATCAGAACTAAAATAAGAAGCCTGATCTCAAGGCTCACTTGAAGGTGAGTACATCACTAAGAAAGAGCAAGTGGAATTGTGGTCCTTGCAGTTTCTTCTTCTTCCTGCTCCTCCTCTTCTTCACTGGGTAATATTCACCCCCCCTCAAAAAAAAGACTGGGTTTGCAGCACCATGAATATTTTATGAGTAATTGGACACTGTAGTACATAATCATATATGCTCACAGTGATGCCTTCTATAAAGCAAGAATTAGGCAAGAGTATTTGACTCCAAGATTGAACTATTCAATCTAACGATACAGTAGCACTGTAGCTACTAAGACTAAATCTCATGAGATATATCATGAATATACTATCATGTTATCTGGGCGGGAGAAGATATAGAGTTTACGTTAGTTGATTTTCTTAAGTTTTAACATCCCTTAAGTCGTTTCATTCTTAACTGCTTACCTATGAATTTATCATTTGAACTCTTAAGTACAGGGTGCTGACTGTATTCCTAATGATACTCTGGAAGTGTCAAGATGCCCATCAGGGAAAATACCTGAAAGTAAAAATGTCTCCAGGAAGATGATAACTCAAGATAGCAGCAGGATCCCTTACAAGTCACCTCCCATCTGACACACACACACACACACACACACACACACACACACACACCTCAGCACTATACTAAGCACAAGGCAAGCACACTGTTTATCTGAATGAATGAGAGAATGAATAAATGAATACATACAATAAACAAACACATGTAAATGAATACATACAATAAACAAACACATGTAAAGTTAATAGGTTGAGTATCTTAGACAAATAGAAAAGTCCTCTTTGCCCTTCTTAAAAAGGTGGCCACTTATATACACACTGATAAGGAAAGAAAGGTAGAAAAGATGTGAGTTCATGGTACCTGAACTCAGCCAATTTAATGATCTCTGCTTACAAATGGCAGTCATGAGGCCTGGAATAAAAGTTCTACTTCACAAGGTCAAATAATCTAGACTGTGTAGAGAACTAACCATAAACATCTTAGATTGAGAATACTTTAAGATCTGAAAATCAAAGTGGGCACACACTGAAAAGGGCTCTAAAGTGTAACTCCATATCCAGAAAAGGACCAAAGAATGCTTTCTTGCTTGATAATACATTGATTGCTATAATAAGTGTAATAAAAGCATCTGAAGTTGGATGTGTAGTAAGATCGCAAAGAAAACTGAGAAGTAACTTATACCATCTGCAATAAAAATTACATCCCTAGGGGCTAGGGAGATGGCTCAGCAGTTAAGAGCATTGACTGCTTTTCCGGAAGACTCTAGTTCTATTCCCAGTACCACATGGCAGCTCACAACTGTCTCCAACTCCAGTCCTAGGGGATCCAATGACCTCTTCTGGTCTTGGTGGGCACTACATACACGTGCACAGACTTAAAAGAAGGCCAAACATCCATTCACATAGAATGAAAATAGAATCTCACAAGCACACACACAAAAAATCAAAATCCACACAGCACTAGTAGGAATAACACTTTTTAGACATGACATAAAGGTGATAACATATTTCAGCACTGAGCAAACACTGTTTTTTTTTTCTATCACCCAGGATGGAAACATTCCCACAGTAAGAGACCTTTCCTCATGGCCACCTTCCCCCTCCATGCTGGGGTTTTATTTAGTATGAAATCACAAAGGTCTTGTACACGCTGCCACATCCAGAAGTAAAGGCAGTGCAAACTGGATAGGATGGGTTTTTAATAGAAAGAAGAAGACAGCAAGTTGGTTGAGTAGGGAAGAGGAAGTGTCAAATCTGGGAGGAAGTGGAGGTGAATATGATGAGAACACATTGTCTGAAGATCTCAAAGAACTAACCAAAAATAGTCCTTTCATGATAAGTCATTCACCTTTACATCACCTGTATCTGTTGGAGAACACTTCCGGGGACCCTCAAGAAGAGTTCTGGACGGCACTCCTGAGCCCACCTTCAGGGGAGTGGGAAACAACGCGAAAGCAGGACAACAGGTAGCCACTGTGTGGTTGCAAACGTACATTAAGTTCTGCTTGTGCCCTGTTTTTACCATATGGATTCCTCCCATTAGCTGTTAGCCCCTACTCCCTTTAAGCAGCATGCTAGAGAGATATGCTGTGGAACTGGGGCACAAATCTAGCCTTTTGCAAGCTGATTTCATCTGCTATAATACATGCCCCACACCAAAAACTGGCCATAGGATCAACCAATTGTTTTTTTTTTTTTTTTTTGAATCGTTTCACTGAATCCCTCAGGTCAACGCTGGGAAAACAGTCAAGCCTACAGAAGGGGCAAGCAGAGTTGTTTGGCATTTCTCTGGCTAGCATATGCTTTGCTCTTCCCAGGGTTACTGAGAGGGAAGGGCCCAAACACGGGATAGGGAAGTGGCAGCTTCTGCAGCCAGCAGATTAGGCATGGGAAGGCTCTGCAAGCCTACTGCGGAGCTGAGAGATCCATTTCTGGAAATAGGCTTGCCTTTGCTCAGGCAAGGCCTACTGTTTCCTCAGACCTACTGGCTGTGTTCCTGGCTAACCCTTGCATGTAGGCCAGGGCAGATTTCTATCCTCATCTTGGCCTGAACTGGTAGCCTTTAGCTAATAATCTCCCTGGCAGAACATGGTATCTTGAGTGACTCTGTTGTCGTTTTTGGTTTAGTCTTCCTTTGCAGCGTGTTTCTCTTGTTTCCTCGGCTAGAGTTGAAAATTTTGATTTCCTTACTCCTTCACACAGAGCCTGAGATGGAATGGGAAACAGGGGCCATATTTTTGGACAAGGGCAGCTCACAATGAACTGAATCTTGGCTTGTTTTACCGAACTCGCAGACACCCTCCAAAGGTCAGACAAAATTATCTTCCTCCCTGTTGCTTCCTCCTGACGTTGACAAATCCAAACAGGTCCGGGACTAGACCTTGCAGTGGACGCGGACAAATTCTTTCCCCGGGTAGGCTGCAGAACTACGGGGAAAGAATGGAGCAAGACTGCTGACAGCCATGAGAGAACCTCCGCATTTTCATATCAACAGTTAATCTACTGTGTCACTTCTCTTAGAAAACTAAAAGAAACACGGGAACTGCTCTGACATTGAAGCCGTGTAGCAAAAACGATTTTGCAGAGAAAATAACTATCTTATACGGGCTATTTTATGCCTTATTGAACAACCAGCAGTTTATGAAAACAACGTTTCATAAATACAGTTGCAGGTTTCCAACTGGCGACTGGTGGGATTTGCAGCGGGGAGAATCAAATAATCAGATTCTTCATTCTCCCCAGAGCTCTTGCCATGTTTGCCCAACCGGGTCAAAGATGAGTGACCTTACATCTGAGCCTATCTCCCAAAGATCCGAAGTCACCATCAGAGAAAGCAAGAGCTATAGCAAGGCTGGCATGTGGTCAATTAGAATGAGACCCTGGCTAATAGAGACAAGGACAAACCTCAGCATGGCTAGCAAGGAACCTGGATTGCAATCATACCAGTAACTGACTGTCCTACAGAAGAAGTCCTTTGACAGTGGCGGTCAGGTTAACTCAAGATTATCATCTGGAAAAAGCAGACAAATGTACTTGTTCATGCAGGACTGTGAGCAGCTAGGGTGCCTTATTGGAACGTCATGCATATAAACCACTAGATTTGTGAAGGCTTATCATTATGGTTATATTACTGAAGAAGTAGTTGCCAGAGGCAGTGAGTTCCTTAAATACAGTATTTAAGAAAAGGCTGCCTGAACATATATGCCAGGAAGATAGTGAGAAGATTTCTGTTGCTTTGATGAAATTGACACTAGATGTACTTGAATGGCATCCGAAACTCCAAGTCTCTAGCTCCAGAATATACAAATTTTTCATACTTGTGTGGGTGTGCCCAGCCAGGTGAAATAGTCTACCACTCTCCTAGCTCAGTTTCACATTTTCAACCATTTTTTTCTAACAATAAAATTAAAAGGTATAGCTATGGGTGAGACGGCCCTGGGTTTCGTCCTCAGCACTGCAAAATATATTTTAAAAAAGAAAATCGTTACATACTCATTATGGAAAAAAAGGAGAATGCAGAAAAGTAGGAGGGAAACAGTAAAATCATCCATAATCCTCCATTTTAGAGATGACTGCTATTTATATATTATATCATACTCAGTCATTTTCTATGTATTTTACTGTTGGTTTTTCATTAAGATAGAGATATGTTACAAAGTAAAGCTGTAGTTAGCTTTGTTCCTGGAATTTCTACATACAGAGAGAAAGAGAGAGTGAGAGACAGACAGGGGGGAGGGACTAACGTTTTCCTAGAATTTTAAATCTTTACCTAATCTCTAAAAACATGATTTTTGAATAAAGACCTTAGCAAAAAGCCAATCTGCGAATATACATTAACTTAGGTAGCACAATGAAAATTTTCCGAATTTATGCTTTGATTCTATTGTCAAGGGATGCTTCAGCAAAGATCTGCACACACCAGTGTCTGGATTTGAGAGCTTTTCTGGGTGTTCATGTGTCTAGCAAAGCTGCAGGCTGAAAGCAGACATAAATTTTTTCCTACTTCTATTCATTACAATATTGAACATCCTCTCAAGAAAAGCTGAGGGATTTGTGGCTCCTGCTAATAGTGTATGAAAATATGCATTCAACTAACATTTCTTCAGCCCTGGGAATTTTTACCCAAACATTTCTCTGGCAGTTTAATGTGCAAAAATATTTTTTCCATTGTTAAGCTTAACTTACAGTTCATTGATCGCTAGTGGAGTTAATCATGTGTGTGTGTGTGTGTGTACGTGTGTGTGTGTGTGTGCTTTTTTTTTAAATAGCTGTTTGTATCTAATGTGTGGTGAACAGCTCTTTTGCATTAGCCACTTTTATGGCATACTATGCAGATGCAATCAGTTCAGAACCATCACACCCAAGGGGAGGCAGTTGTTCTGTAAGAAGCCATCCCATCAGAAGCCCCTAGCTTTCATCTTCCAGAAAACCACTCAGAAAGAAGGGAGAAGAGGACCAGAGTGAGGACTGAAATTCCGCATTGCTTTCTATTTCCCTATTTACTTCTGCTCTGCTTCTAACGAGCAACAAGCCAAGAAAAGACAAATAGAAGTGAGGACTGGATGAGGTTGTCTTTAGAAACGGGGAGGGGGAAGTGAGAACAATTTTTTTTTTCTTTTTCTGGGAGCCATGCAATTCCCCAAATGTACCACTGGATGGCAATCCTCCATTGGCTAGGCAAAAGCCTGTAACACTTCTAAGGAGGCTAGGGAAACTGAGGAAGTAGATACAGAAATTGATTGACAGGTACAGAAAGGCAATGACCAGCTAAATACCGCTACCCTTCCAATTCCATTGGGAACATGGTTCACTAGTATGAAAAGCATCGAAAAGATTATACATTACAGACAATGAGACATTATGGGAACTGGCCAAGGAAGATCAGAACTGGGAGAATAGGCTTCTCCCAGCTCCTTCTTTCCCTTTGTTCTATTTTGAGTATAGTTTGATTTACTTCTTTTTGCCTGAAAAAGCAAAATCACCTAGTTTGGGCGTGTAGTAGTAAGTTCTACATGCTTCTTAGCCACCATAAAGTATGGAGTATATTGGAGGGGTGGCTGGTTTTTTTGTTTGTTTGTTTCCAGCAAGGACTCTGAATTGCTGTGCTGGCAATACTCTTCTAGAGAGCAGGAACAAAGTTCCAGAGAACAGAGATCAATAGCAAACTCTCATGGCTGCATACAGCTTGTTTTAATCTCAAAGAAAGTACAGTACAGGAGAAACAGCACAGGTTTGATGGCAGTTAGCTGGGGATGTTATAGGTGCATGATCTTGGAAAAGCTACCTTACCTCTCTCTAAGCTGTGATGACTTCCCTGTGCAATGCAGAACGACAGTATCTCTACCTCATGGCATGCAAGAAACTACTACTAGGGACTGGGAAGATGGCTCAAATGCCAGTGTGTGGACCTGAGGTTTGATACCCAGCCCCCATAACTGTGTATGGTAGAATGGATCCATAACTTCAGTGCTGGGGCTCCACGCCAGCCTGTCTAGTGAAAAGAGGTGAACTCTGAGAAAAACGGTCTCAAAAGTAGGTAGAAAACGACTAAGGGAGACATCCACCTAGACTTTTGAGGGTTCATACACATACAACTGAGTGCAAGCACATATACATACTCCCACATAATTAAAACTAAAATAAACCTTGAAAAAGCAACAAATGACAAGTATATCCATTTTTTTCAGCTCTCTTGAAGTTACTGGCATAGTTAAAGATCAAATCAGAATGACGTATTGAATTCAACCTTGTTTGGAAACTGAGACAAGGTGATAAGCAATGTCTCACACAAGTCAAAGGAGAAGTGGGTATAGAAGATAAAGCAGGTTCCAGATTCCAAGGTCATGCAGGAAGAGACTACTGGTGTAGACAAGCCTCTAGGCATGCTGCCAAACAGCCGGTCCTTTACAGAACTCATTACACAAAAGTCAAGCAAGGATTAGCCCAAATATGGATGAACCATTGTTGCAGATCCTCAGTTAACTTTTCCTTAACAACAGGGGCAAATAGGGGTTTTGTTTGTCAAAACTTGACTTTTATTATTTTACTTTTCTGCATCAATTTAAGGACGCAGCTATACAGATAACTCATAAGTCATGTATGGCTATCTAGTGCTCCATGTCACATATGCACCCGTTAAATGCCCCAATTTCCCTATTTGACTGCACAGAACTGTTGCCAAGATGACTTGAGGTTAGTAAATGCAGAGCCCGCCACATAAAGAGCGCTCTGGGTAAATTTCACAAGCTCCAAAGTCAAAGATCTGGTTCATTCATGGACCCACCATTTGATTTAGAACAAAGGAATCAAAATACGGAGGTCATGTATCAAACACTTACCATTCACAAATACTCACACATTTTCTAGAACACAGCGCTTGCCATGCTACCTAGAATGCACCACTTTGGAATCACTTAAAGTCTATGTGATATGCTGTAACTGTACGGAATATTTAATGTGTTGAACAATCAAGGAAGTCAAAGAAAAACTCATTAGTGTCTGCAGGCCATGAAAGACATGTCAGGAAGAGAGTTGTTTCATCCAGATGTTTGAAATCCACGTATTTGATGTGGACTCCTGCTGAATTCAGAGGGAAGCAAATTGTCCAAAGGACGGTAGAGTGAATAGCTCTCATAGAATCTGCTGTGTTCCAAGGCATCAGGAGGAATTCTAAGAGCTCCAGTGAAAAGGGACATCAGCATTTGGAGGCCCTCAGAATGTAACAGAGCGAGAGTTCTGGATGTGGCGTAGGTGGCAGAGAGCTAGCCTGGCATGCGTGAGGCCTTGTGTGTGATTCCCTAGCATACACTACACCGGGCATGTTGGTGATGTCTGTATTATCAGCACTCACAAAGTAGAGACGGGGGACAGAGATGCGAGTTTACAATCAGCCTGGGCTACACAATATACTAGGTCTAATAAACCAAAAAGAAAGTAGCATGTTAACCATCTTCTCCCTGGACCAATGGTTTGCATTGCACGGTAAAATCAAGAGTTTGTAATATTTGGTTAAGTCCTGGCCTTTAAGATTTTGAAGAAATAGTTGTGAGCTGGGGTCAGCACATCAGTTATTTTTCCTGTTAATTCTCTTAATAATTTTCGTTTTTATAGTCAAAAGTTTGGTTACATTTTGAATTTCTGTGAAAGGCTTTAAATTTTCATTAAATATTAAGAATGTTGGATATGGGCAAGTAACTCAATAGCAGGCTATTTGTCTCCAGTGATTCATTAGCTGCTGTCCCTCCTCCTATAGTTTGAAGAAACTCTGAATGCTTAAGTGTTTCAAATTTCAGATTTTCCTAAGATTTTTGGAACGTCTGAATATACATAATGAGTTATCTATGAAATGGGACTCAAGTCTAAATACAAAATTCATTTCTTTCATATACAACTTATGCACATAGCCTGACTATATTTTTATATGATGTTTTAAATAATTTTGTATGTTTTCACTGAAAATTGTCACATGGAGTCCTGTGTGGGGAGCTTCTACTTGTGGCATTTTGTCAATGCTCAAAAGCTTCAGGTTTCAAAGGAATCCAGATTTCAGGATTGTTGTTGTTATTATTATTATTATTATTAATGGGGTGGTTACTTTGCACAGCTTTGGCTACAGAAAAAATACAAGATACTATGGGGTGTCTAAGCCAAAGATACTGTGTATCTTTGTGTCAAATAATTCAGGCAGAAACCTGAAGACACATTGTCTTTAGAAACAGCAAGACCTTTGACTAGAGACACAAGGATTCGGTTCCAATGCCAGGGAACCAGAACCAACCCTGCTACAGAATGCTGTCCACTGGACAAGCATGGCCACTGCCATCTTAAAATGAGAGAGACTATGATTATTCAAATGAAACCCCCACAGGCTGCGCACCCTAACATTCATCATGGAGAAGACCCAACATTTAAAAGCACACCAAATGCAAGTGACCCCGCCCTCCAGCAGATGGGAAAATAGTAATTGTTTCCTGAGAAAGGGAGACTTTCCATCAGTAGAGTAGCTACTGGGACATTGCCCTGCTCCTGTAGGTAGCTCCCACCTGTAGTGATATTTCATTTGTATTTTAATAAATAATGCTAGCTGGGCGGTGGTGGCGCACGCCTTTAATCCCAGCACTTGGGAGCAGAGGCAGGTGGATCTTTATGAGTTCGAGACCAGGCTGGTCTACAAGAGCTAGTTCCAGGACAGGCTCCAAAGCTACAGAGAAACCCTGTCTCAAAAAAAATGCTTGCCTGAAGTTCAGAGAGTAAATCAGACCCAATGTAAAGCCTTACAGACCAGGCAGTGGTGACACACACCTTTAATCCCAGTAGCCACACTAGTTTGTTGCAGCCCTAGAGAGAAATCTAAGACGGGAGGAGACAGCTCTCAGACACAGTCTCATTCTGATATTCCTGGAGGCAGGATCACCATTTCAGACAAAGGTAGAGGTAAGAGCCAGTGGCAGGTTGTTTTGCTTTTCTGACCTTGATGTTGAACCCCAATTTCTGTCTCTGGGTTTTTATTAATCATGCTACAGCCACTTATGTTCTAAGCAACCCCAAATAACCGCATTGTCTCACCAAGATATATTATTTGGGTGCAATTGCTTGTTTTCATGCCCCACCCCCAAAAAAAGGCCAATGTGGCAATGCCTGTTTAAAATAAGAGAGAAAATATCCTGACCTGAAATTCCAGCTTCATAATCTCCATATTCTTCTATACCTGTCTTTTGAAAATGTCTCTCATATAGTATTCAAGTGAAGCGAACAGAATTAAAGCCCAACCTTTTAGTACAACTTAACATCTGTCAAAACAACCATTACTGTGCTTCCTAAAGTCTGTTGCCACAGACATTGAAAGAAACAAACTGTAGGACTGCGCTAGTGCACACAAGGCAAAAATCACACTGTCCATGCAAATTTGAATCAGCAGTGGCAGGAAGGAAAACAAAAACTCATCTTGCTTGTCTGCTGTGGGACAATGGTCTTGTACTTTGTAAAGATTTGTCACTTTTATTTTAATAAAACGCTAATTGGCCAGTAGCCAGGCAGGAGATATAAGCAGGGCAACCAGATCAGGAGAATTCTGGGAATAGGAAAGTCTCAGTCTGCAACCGTAACCCAGACAGAGAGGAAGCAAGACGAGAATGGCTTGCTGATGAAAGATACCAATCCATGTGGCTAAAACAGACAAGAATAATGGGTCAATTGAAGATGTAGGAATTAGTTAATAAGAAGCCTGAGCTAATAGGCCAACCAGTTTATAATTACTGTAGACCTCTGTGTATTTCTTTGGGACTGAACGGCTATGGGACTAGACAGGACAGAAACCTTGGTCAATACTTGTCCATTTCTTTATGTAGATTAGATGGCTTTTTAAGTTGCTGAGCAGATATGTATCATTCAAACATATTCATCATCTTCTTCGGCCTAGGCCTTGCCTAAGCCCTATAGAAATGGTTGCTGTTACCAAGGAGCTCACACCCCAGAAAGGCAGACATAGGCATAAATAATGGTATACCATAGTTTAGAGGCTAAACCAGGACAGTTTCGTACATCTCATGTGTGGAAATGAGGGAATGTTTCCTGGAGAAGGTGATATCCACACCATGGCTGACTCTGGTGATTTGAGGACCGTGGCTGTCGCAAAGGGAAAGAGTTGGTCTTATAATACGACTTTGTCTACTGAATCTCATCTGCCACCTAGGAACTTCACTGATGCTCTAACAAGGCTAAGTAAACAAATAAGACAGCAAGCTTGCTGATTGGAAGTGGGAACAGAGAGAGACAAGACAGTCCAAGGGAGTGAGGGCAGCAAGGAGGCCTGTTTCTCTTTTCTACACCTTGTGGCACTTGCAAAGAAGAAACCCAATTCCCTTTCTGTGCAGAATTATCTTGAGCTTCTGACAGTACAGTACAGTAAGTAAAAGGGACTACAGCCAATGATTGAGAAAAAGAGCAAGAGACAAAGAAATCCGATCATGAATACTGGCGTTGCCTCCAAGGGTAGTGTCATGACCATAAACAAATCCACTGAGAGGAACTGTAGTGTCATGACCACAAATAAATCCACAGAGATGAACCCTGTAGGCCTCTGTTTCCCAATTTATACAACAAGCTGGACTCAATGTTCTTTCTCTAGGCCTCTCCTAACTCTAAGCACTCAGATCTTTGCTTGCCTGAGGAGAGAAAGGCCCAGGCAGGAAGTAGAATGAAGCCCATGAGCAGTCACCTGTCATCCTTCTGTTAGGTGCTGGCCCTGGAGGCTTCACACTCTCCACACAACAGGTTGACATTTCCCTGTCCGCTGTGGTAAAGAAACAGCAGGGTTGTAAGGTTTAGAAGATAAAGGCACGCTGTTAGTGACAAAATCTTACATGGCTTTCTTTGATTTTTGAGGGGACAAAAAAAAATGGCTTTTCTTTCTCTCTCTCTTTTTTTAGATAAAGCAACTGCATGGGCCATTCAACATGCCCGTGAATCAGAGATCAAATATTTTCTTTCTTCTTCAACATAACTCTCTGTGGGAAAAAAGAATCTCGTATCAATAACAGCATTAGAGGGGACTACCGTTCAAACCCAGCTAAGCTGCAATTCCAGCCTGCCAATCAGGACACAGGCAACTCCAAACCCCATAGCCATACTGTCTACCTCTTTTCTTTTGAAGGACCCTTTGATTTCTTTCTTTCCTTTCATTTCCTTGGCTTTGCAAGCCAACCCTGAGCACGTTGGTGACACTCAGGAGTTCATTAGGAGTTTCGCTCTCGTTAAGCCTTGCTCAGCAAACACCGCTGGTAATGGGACCAAAATAAATCTTCTCAGATTTAACTCCTCTCTCCCACAAAACTGCTGTCCTTGGCTGCCACGGGTGTTGCCACCATTTAAGGGAGGGTGGCCTCATAGCGACATCTGACCCTGAAGGACCAAGTGATCTACAGTTGCTTACACGGCTGCATCTAGAAATGCCGATGAGGAAGGGGTTCAGTCTTAATGACTGGATCACAGTTAGAAAGAGCCATTCTATAACAAGGTATTCTTTATTTAATTAATTTTCTCCCACTCCCCAGACAAGGTTCCCTCAATACCTTGAATGCCTTTGGTTCCACAGTTCCCCTTGCTTAGAATAGCTTGCCCACCTGACTTAGCTCGAATATCACCTCCACTGAGCTGCCTTTCTTGGCCTTCTCCCCTCCCAAGTAGAAGTGATTCTTTCTTCCTTGGTTTATGTGGCAGGCTCTGTTCTTGCCGCTATCATGGCACTCGCTGCAATGCATTGTGGGGAGGGCTGTCTAGGCACCAAAGAAGGAGAGCCTTGAACTCAAGGACTAGAACTAGTATTGAAAGCCTTAAAAACTGCAACCAAATGATGAGTGAATGCAGCCCTCTGCAATGAAGGTGTAAAGCCGTCCTTTTTGGTCACAAAAATCTGACAGTAAAAGTAAAATGTGGTCCAATAATACATCACTTTTAGAATATAGCAAAGTCTAGCCAGACCAGATTGGTACAGAAATTCTCTTAGCCAAACTCACCACATGGTTTTCAATCAAGCTCAACCACCAGTTGGTTAAGATAGACCAACTCGATGTATCTATGCTAGGCAGATAGCTGGCTGAATGGCCAGTAGCCTCGGACTTTGGGTCATATGATAATTGGGGAATGGTACAGGGAGTTGGGGACAGTGGGACAAGAGCAACAAAGCCTGTTTTATTTGAATCAGGCAATTCACTCGTATAAAAGCAAATTGGAACTCCTGGCAGAGTCATTGAGCAGTATCAAAGATCTATAGTCACTACAGCCTGGTAGGGGGAATGCCACTAGTTATAGTTGCTTGGCTGGAAAGAAAATGCCCTCAGGAATGAAGCATTTTTATTTGTAGTGATTCTATCAGGAGCAGCTGACAAACATTTCAAGAAAACTGGCAGTGTTAAGGGGACACCGTGTAGACCAATAGGAAAGGGGCTTTGCAAAGAGCTAAGGAAGTTTTAACATACAGCTCTGAACACGAGCTGGGTCCACTTTGGTGACAAAGCAAATTAACAAGGATAGAGGTTTAAGAGGCCACACATATCTAGGTCCCTTCTGAAAGTTTCCCCTGGAACACTGGGAGCCAGCAGCCTCCTCCAGCCAGTCTCCCACAGCACTAGGCCTTAATCTCCAGACTGGATGAGGTCCAGTTAGGGCATATGTTCCTGTAATATCATGCTCCGATTCCAGGGCCTGGAACAGCACCATGAACTCAGTAGGTGCTCAATAAATGTTGATTGACTTGAATTTCTGGAAGGAGTATTTGGGTTTTTATTTAGAAGCAGAAGATGCCAATCAGGTAAAAAAGAGCCAAGGAAATCCCCGGAGCCACTTGGCCTGGGCAGTAGCATTCCAGCAGGAAGTGGGGTAAGTGAGCAAGCAAAGCAAAAGCCACAGGCTATTTTTAAAACCCCAACAATACATGGCCTGTACGGTAGTGCTGTTAACGTTGTTTATATCTACAGACATCTGGTAGGGGTTTCTTTGGTTCCAGGTCTTTATAGCTGTGGTGTAATGGACCAGATGTATGGGGACTGTGTGTGGTTCCCCAAACAGGCATAGTATTGTCTGCAGAAGCAAGGCACTGTAGGAATAGCATGAGTTCTCAAGTATCTAGGAAACCTCCCCCGTCCTCAGATACCCATTTTCAACCTGCAGCTGGGACCTAAAATTAAACAATCAGCACATCGAGCCTTTGGCTGAAAAATTTATCCCTGAGGTTGGATGCTTAATATGTATCTCTTCAATGTGGAATTCAGCAGAAGGAAAGAATAAGAGCCACCAACACCAGTCTGTGTGGTCTTCTGTTATGAAATGGTGACCACCTTCAAGCAGTCTGGGCAAGGGATGGTGGACTGACCCACAGGCTGAATTTGTAGGCTCGTAAGTCATGGAGAGCAAGCTGGATGCAGATTTTACAGGTCAAGTTGGTCTGAGAATTCCTCTTCAAGGTTTCTTAAGCTACAGTCTCATTACCCACAGCACAGCTTGACCTCTGTGTACACAAAGAAAGATTTGGGTAGAGGACAGCTGCCATTCTGAATCTACCTCCACCCCCATAAAACATTTAGGAGCAATGTGTTCCCTAAGCAGGGAAGCCTTGTTTCCTGTGGCAACAGCTGCTTCTAGCCCCCAGTCTATTCTCCAGTTTTCAATGACATCATTTGGACCTCAGCTGCATAATCCAAAAGAGAAAAAAAAGAGAGAAAAGAGTAGACCTCTCCAGTTATGAATGTCGCTAAACCAGACATCCATCAGGGCATTCTCAGAAGTGCACTCGGGAAGGCTGATGGATGCTGCTGCTCCGCCAAGGCTCTGAAGACAAAGCTTAGACAGAAATCATCATCCATTCCAATCAAAGAATATTATATGCACACCCAAATAGAAAGCACTGCCAAGCTTCCACAGCTGCCCTCCTCTGGAAACCCCTTCTTAAGGGCCCACCTTCTCCCTGTGAGCCTGAAAAGAAGAGGATAGGAAACATCACTCATGTGGGGCACCACCTTGCAAAACCATCAATTTCTATAGGGATTCTTCCAGCAGTCTCCCAAGGGAAGCTTTTGTTCCTGGACCAAGTCTCATGTGTTATGCAGGGGAGCTAGTGAATCCCATGCAACCAGCCTCTCCAGAGTCATTCTGGAGACAGTTACTGGTGGAAATTTCCAATCCAGGCTCCAAGCTGTAGCCCTTCACTGATGAAGATTGTCATCTAGCAGGCATCTTTCCTGTGGGTTGGGCTCACTAGTTCTCTTCATCTCAGAGCAACTCCGTTTTGGTGTCCCCATTTTACAGACCAAGACACTCAGGTTCTGTGATGGCTGGGTGACTTTTACAGGACTCACTGTTAAGCAATTCAGGGACCAAAGAACAAAAAAGATGGGATCTACACCCAAGTTCACCCGAAGCCAGAGATAATGCCTACAGTGAAACCGGATGGTGTCACTGGCATCTGCTTTGTAGCATTTCTTTTAGCAGGAGACAGACACCAGATTCACCCACTTACTCCACAGAGAGTCAATCGGCCTTACTTTGAGGGATCTTCTTACAGAGATGCTCATCAGAGAGCAGAAGGTACACTCTGTGATTCACTGTCGTCATCAACTATTTCCGGATCTCAACTCCCCTCCAAACAAATCTGCCTGCCAATGCCAAGTCTACTCTGTATTGTTCTTTCACTGATGGAGTTTAACCTGAGGGGATAGAGTGAAAGCAATGTGTCTCCCCAGATTGCTGGCATGTGCTGGCAGCCTAGCGTCTCTGCACCAATGAACAGAGTGGAGGTGGAGGGAGGGGGAGGGAGAGGACTATACCTAAGACCTCAAGGCTTAAATAGATGCTTTTCCTGTTTTATCAGTATTGGTGTGAAAGGCAGTAGGACAGCAACAAGAAGGACTTGTGCTTCGATTGTACGCCATTCTAGGACAGAGGTCCAGGCTTCTAAAACAGGCTCTGGTAGCTGGTGCTCTCTGCCAGTATGAAGGTGTAAAGCAACCAACTATAAGGAGGAGGTCCTGTGGTGACCTATCTTCCTCTCTTTCGTCCCTCCCTCCTCCTCCTGCTTTCCTGCCTGCATCCTATCCTCTTTGCCTCCTTTCTTTCTTTCTTTACTTCCTTCCTTCCTTCCTTCCTTGACAGGATCTCATTCAGTTTTTGTATAAATATTCCAAATGCTAGATTTATAGGTGTTAACCACCATGCCTGACTTTCGTTACATACAAATCCAAAACATATTGGCCATCCAGGCTGTGTGCACAGTTTTCTCTCAGGAAACTCGGCACTAGGGACTTGTTTGACACTTGGAACTAGGGCAATGACTGTGGTAACACAGGTGAGGGCCTCACCTTGTGTGTGGAATTGAAAGAAGCACAAAAACATTCACCCCCAAAATATTTCCTCATCTTATATTTTATGATAGTGTTAGACTCACAGAGAATTCAGGGAAGGAAGAACAGAAAGTCTCCATATACCCCACCTCAGGCTTTTTTACATTGTTTTTGTTATTTTGCAGTAGGGCTTCATGATGCTCTTTTACAGAGTGCTAAGATCTCAGTTGGGTGTCATAAAGCCAAGAAATGCAATTTATTTTTAATTCTGTGAATGTAACTTGGGGCCTTACTCAGGCTCGCCAAGCACTGTACCACTGAGCAGCATCCCGAGCCCTTTACTTTCCCCCATTATCAGCATCTTACTTATAAATACCTTCGTTAGGATTTTTGAGCTATTAGTGGTATGCTATTACACCTACACCTATATTTTATTTATATTTTCTTAGTTTTTACTTGTTCTGTCCATTTAGATATCACATCTCCTCAGGCGCAGCGTGGCCGCAGCGATTTCTCAGATGTTCCTGCTTTGTTTTGTTTTTTTATGATCCCAGCAATTGAAGAGTATAGTTCCAGAAAACCCATCTGATGGAATTTTTCTGACCTTTATCCCATGAACATGATTTGTGGCTGATGATACTGGCTTCGAATCCCTGGCTGAGGTACTTACTCCTTGGCAGGTTTGGCCACTGGAAGGTTCCTCCTCTTTAGTCTTCCATACACTATAGTCATCATGGGAAAGTCACCAACCACTTCTCCGAGATAAGGAACGGGCAAAATATCTGCACGAATCACGTGGAATGGTTGCTTGCAATCTTCCCCCACCTCACTGATCTATTCCAACATTTAATTGTATCAATGTGGATTCTTGGTTGCGCTCTTGGTGCTTTGAGTGGTTGGTTTGTAGAATGATACAACTTACAGTCTCAGATGTTTTCCAGCTTTCCTTACTGGTAGCTGTTGTTCTACTTGGCTCATGTGCTTTGTCCCATTGGCATTTACTTTTTGCATCTCTTTGTTTATTAGGACTTGCTTATTTTCTGGCACTGCAAAGTGTTTGTACTCTTTGCAGCTTCATTCTCAGAAGCAACCATTTCTCCAAGGAGCTCCAACTCTTTTCATTAAAGAATGACAATGGAAACCGCTATCTGGATTCTAGTGGAATAAATGATGTCATAAGACAGTGTTAAAAATTAAAACAAACCCTCACCAGCAAGATGGCTAAGAGAACAAAAGCATTTGCTATACAAGCCCCAGAATCTCAGGTCGATTCCTAGATGTAGAGGTTCCAGAGGGAGAGATCTGACTCCTGAAATCTGTCCTCTGACCTTCATATTCATACCATAGTACAGATATCCTCACTCACACATGTAACAAGCAATAATAATAATAAAAATTAAAGTATTTGAGAACTAAAGCCTGTGAACCATGGCCACAGCTAGTTGACTGGTTTTGTAAAGATTAACTGGAACTAAGGAGAGGTGATTCATTGAAGCCGGGGCACACAAGCGAAGAATTTTACCCGTTATTTATTTAAAGGTTTATATTTTCTTGACCACAAGTTTTACTGCATAAATTTTTAGTCTTTATATTAAAATTTCATTTCTATTTGTTGCTGATATTTTTGGCACCCATTTTTTTTTGTGGGCCTTGTTAGAAAGCCATCATCTGACTTCAGGACAGTGACAAAAATGAATTTTCTTAATGAAGAAAAAAAAAGTCTAATGTAAAGCTAACATCTCGCTGGACAGCAAAACCTTGTGGTGGGCTGTGAATTAAAGCTAGGCACACAGCTAGCTAGAACAGAGGTCAACACTGGGTGGTGACCAGACCCAATCCCAAACTTCTTTGTTGAGACAGGGTCTCAAATCCAACCTGGAATTAACCACATAAGCTAGATTGGCTAGCCAATGAGCTCCACGGATCCCCTTATCTCTACGTCTCCAGCATTCAGATTACAACCATAGCCCAGCATGTCTGAAATTTCACATTATGAGACTCTGGGGATTCAAACGCAGGTCCTCATGCTGCTAGCCAGCACCAACTATGCCATCTCTCCAGCGCCTGGGAACACGGCCTTTCACTTGTATTTTTTCAATTATATATTTATTTTATGTGCATGAGTACTTTGTCTGCGTGTATAGCTGCTGTATTCCTGGTGCCTGCAGAGGCCATAAAATGGTGTTGGATCTCTTGTAACTGGAGCTACAGAAAGTTGCCAGCCAATTGGTGGTTGGGAATCTAATCAGAGTCCTCTAGAAGAGCAATAAATGCTCTTAAGGGATGAGTCATCACTCAGCCCTGGAACATGATATTCTAATAAGCAAGAATCTGTGACAAGTATACAGCTCTGGTGTTTGGGAATCACTAAGGTAAAGCATTTTACTCAGGTCTGCATGGGTTTCTGGTTTAATAATAGCATGTTGTAAAATGATCAAGTCTCCGTCTGTGAAGAATCATAGGATATATAGAAAGATTTCAAATACATTGAAAGGAAGGGGTAGGCATATTTTCAGTCATGTATGGGATCTTTTGTTATTTTTTTTCTTTAACTTTGGAGAGAAATTGGGATATCCTGCAGTCAAGACTGTCTTTCAACTCTATTTATAGTCAAGAGTGGCCCTGAACACCAGATCCCCCTTCCTCCACCTTCCAAGTACTAGGATTATGGGTCCATGTTACCATGTCCAGCATATGGAGTACTAGGGATTGAACCAATGGTCTCCTGCATTCTAGACAAGTATTCTGCTATTTATATCTTCAGAATGGCTTCTGGAGCTTTAAAGTGGTTAGATGGTAGTGATTTTGAAGCGATATGGTCCTGAAATTCCATCTGAGGTGCAGGGAGCCTAGGCTCTGTGGGGAAAGCGTTTCCTTATTTGAGACTTTCCTGTTGATCCCTTTGTCCCGAGAGTGTTTTCTCTCCTTTTATCCTCCTTCTCACATTCTCTTTTATTGCCTGACTCTTGTCTGCTCTGTTGTTCCTGGCCTCTCATGATTCTCTGTGACTTTTGGCAGTCTTTATCTCCAGGCAGCTTATCCTGCAGAGCTCACAATTGTTCCTGCAGGGCCTTCTTAACCTCTCTTGAACTCAGAACACACCTTTGCTGGCCAGTGGCCCTCTGGCCTAATTGTGACATCACCTTCTTCATTGTTCTGTATGCCTTCCTCTTGGCCCCGCCTTCTGTACCCATCCCACTGAACACACTGAGCGCTCCTGTTCTGCACGAGTCCTTTCAGCAGGGAAGAGACATTTCCCTGGATGTACTGAGTACATATCACGGAGCAGAAAAACTAGGCTAGGTGAGTGAGAGGAAATGGAAAGGTTCTTGTTATTGTTTCATGAATATAAAGGTTGCCGGGGGTGATCGCAGAGAATGTTTAAAACCCTAGGGTTTTAGAGGTACCATGAAGCTGTAGATGTGTACTCTAGCATTGTCTACTACAGATAAAGCACGCAGCCTCATTAGAAGCAAGAAAACTTACCAAAGGGAAAACCACTTCACAAGGAGCGTCTGCTGGGAAAGCCCAACAGCTGAAACTATTTAAGACTAATTGTGTAACTCACCCTTAGGAACAGGAAGCTGAGGCTGTGAGAGGATGACGCTTTAACTCACCTCAAATGTGTTATCAGCAAAGGAACTTCCCGAGAAAGAGAAGTCAGCATCTCTGGGTAGATAAAGAAAGGGAACCTCCAGAGAGATGCTGGAGGCGTTTGAAGGCAAACCTCAAGTTTACAATTATTGGATCAGGTCC
The DNA here is from genome assembly GCF_018167655.1 of Microtus oregoni. NCBI lineage: Eukaryota > Metazoa > Chordata > Mammalia > Rodentia > Cricetidae > Microtus > Microtus oregoni. The sequence continues at coordinate 4,398,502 of NW_024543873.1, read as the reverse complement.
TTGATTTGGGCCACCAAGACAGTCCTGGAATCTCACTTAATCCCCTCAGGAAACTTCTCCGTGGGCCACTGTCTGTCAGGAAACCGAGATGTAATATGGTCTGTGGCATCAGGACGGATATTGGGACCTGAATAGGTGTGTGACTTCAGAATGATGGTAGGGCATCCTGAAGAGCAAACGAGGAAGGAGAGAGGAAACTAGGGCTCTAGATGGGAGCTCTCTCTCCTCCCCTGATTTAGTGAAAGGTCAAGTTTTAGTAACGACTGACTTTGATGTTTTAAATGCTTTAAGATAAACATAGACCAAGGGACAAAATAAGACCTGAGCTGTGCAGAAACTTGCCTTTTAAGTAAGAGACATTAAACTAGACTATTTCAGCTTCATTTATAAGAATCCATCTAACTACAGCAATAAAAAAAATGATTCTACTCCCATCGATGCAGTTTGATTTTTAATAAATACATTACTCCAGGAACAGAAAGGGCACATTTAGTGGAGCTACTAAATCTTCAACCCTGTGAATAGGAGGTAAAAGCTCATCCTTCTTCAATTCAAACAAACATGAGGAAAAGAAAATACCCTTGAAGCCCGGCAGTGGTGGCGCACGCCTTTAATCCCAGCACTCGGGAGGCAGAGGCAGGCGGATCTCTGTGAGTTCGAGACCAGCCTGGTCTACAAGAGCTAGTTCCAGGATAGGCTCCAAAACCACAGAGAAACCCTGTCTCGAAAAACCAAAAAAAAAAAAAAAAAAAAGAAGAAAGAAAATACCCTTGAGCATGAAACTTTGAGAAAACTCTATTTCTTCAAAAAATACTTTTCAAATTTAATCTCGTGGATGAAGTCAAAGCTGTAACTGTCAAAGCTTGACCTACAACTTTGCTCAGTGAAAAGAAGATGGTAAAATAGGAAGTGGGCATGAACGGAAACGAGGGAGAAGCCCTACTTCCTGCTCCCTCATGTTCAGCCTAACTAGCTCATAGCGTTATGAAGAATCAGTTGATTCTGATCTTGATACCAAACTTAAGGGTCACAATCTGTGCTCCCAGCCACTAGTCCCCAATAATCAGTTAAAAGACCAAATTTGAAGTGGAAAGCATGCTTCTGTCTCCCCAATTTACCCCTTTATAGTTAGCTCCCACCTCTGGAGTTCCTGAGGCCACTGTTTCCCTGAGCTCAGGTCCAAGACCAAATGCCTCAGAGCCACTCAGATTACTTGCTCTGACATTTCTTTCTGATACCAGCAGTGTTTCTGACGTTGTCACCCAGGTATCTGAATCTCAAACATATTTGAACTAATCCTAAAGTTAGCATATAGTCAGGTATTTCGTTGTGGCTTTGAGAATCTGAATTCTGAAGAGACACATCCCTGGTCTCTAGGAAAATTCTGATAAAGGTTAAACTGTAACATTCCCATCAGAAGAAGTCAATTGAAATTGCCACCATCTCTTAGGTATTAGTTATTCCTAGACTATGAAAACCTCATTCACCATTAAACCAAAGTAAGGTATCCCAAGTATATCAGTCCTGCCTTATTTCCTTTCATAACCTTAAAAACTGCAGCAAGGGTTGGAGGTACAACTAACTTATAGTGTTCATCAAGCATATGCAGGACATTGGCCTTGATCATCAGTGTGAGCGCGCACACACACACACACACACACACACACACACACACACACAACTTCATTAAAGCTGTCCCCAAAAGGATATTGTTTTATAGAAGGAAATTATTCTTTATAAGATGATGACACAGTGACCAAAGCATCAATATCCTAGCCAAATATTAAAAAAAAAAATCCTGCCTCAAACAATAGTCACTAAGTCAAGAAGTCTGTTCATCCCTTTAGCTCTCAAGGGCACCAGAAGCCTTCACAGAGTAAACTAACTAAAACATAGTCTTCAAACTATTTGCAAAATCACACAGTATTTGTACCATGGAATTCTCTCTCTTTCTTTCTCTCTCTCTCTCTCTCTCTCCCTCCCTCCCTCCCTCCCTCCCTTTTCTGCTTTTCCTTTTCTCCATTTCTCGAAGACACAGCCGACTGGAGTGTCTCTTTTGTCTCCATGGCACATGACTTTTGGAGCCTGCCCTTCACACAGCCTGATGTGCGATGCTTCTGAGCAGTCCCACTGCAGTGTGATCGTCAACTGGAGTGCACCTGAGTGCCGACAGTGGGCCCCTCTGACTTGGCTGGTGGGAGTTGATCAGCAGCTGCAGAAACAGACAACCAGTAACTTCAAAGGGCCACATTTCCCCTGAGGGTTACCTGGAGCCTCCCAAGACTGAAATTCCTCTCCTGGAATGTGTCAGGACAGAAATTAACTGCAGAGAGACTGGCCTGCTAACCTTGCTCCTGGCTTTCTCATCATTTGTTTACAGGACAATTTCGAAAAATCCATCCCTTCACCTACTCAGAGACACAGATCCCTTTTCTCTTCAGTTAAAAGACAAGAAAAGAATGGAAAGTACAAAGAAAAAAATCTCAAAGGGTCAACTTTGGTGATGGCCAAAGAGAAAGCTTAGCCCTTCTGGTTTTTCACTCTAGTCTTTTGGAGACAGTGCTTGGATATTAAAATCCATTTCCTCTATTTGGGAATATGTTCCTGATTTTTAGGAAAAGTTTACCACCTAGAATTTATCTCCTTCAACTCCTCGGGTTTATGGAATAATACAGTATCAGAAACAGATTGGAAAAGTAAATGATTTCAAAGGTGGAGAATGGTGAGTGCTACCTTAGCGGGTAGGTGGTTTCACTGTGAGGTGATTTGTAAATGTTTCAAGACTAGAGTGACGATAATTCCACAGTATCATCAGTGCACTAAACTCCACTGAATTGTTCAATTTAAAATGGTGAATTTTGTGGAATATTAAAAGCAAATAATTTGATGATGATGGGGAAAATTGTTCTGCATTCTAAACAAGGAAGAAACGATATGAAGGTGCAAAATACTCCACAAAAGTTCCTAAACTCTAAAGAACCTGTCAGAATTGAAGACTGCCTGAAGAGAGACTATATCTCTCAATCAAACTACTGAAACAGTCGACCCCTCCCCTCATGCAGTTTCCCCAGGAATCTAATGCTGGGAGAAGGAAAAGCCACCAGATAGGGAAGGGACTTGTCTCCTGAAAAGAGATCTCAGAGTTCTAACAAGTTACTAGACCACCTTAGAGGATGAGACCGAAGCCCAGACAAGGATGTGTCAAATATAGGTAGGACCTCACATTGGCCATGACTGCTTAGACGTACATACCCTTGGACCACTGTTTAGACCTTAATCTCATGTAGAGACCCCAAAGATTGATTGGGGAATTCCATGGCTCTTTTTGCTGCTCTTTCCAATGTGGCTATACTGAATAAATCTCTGTTTCTGCTCTCCACCTTTCAATTAGCTCCTTTAGTTTGTTTACTGAGGGTAAACTTGGCTGGGGGCACAGCTTGTCACCCCCAAGTTCAATGATTAGAGCTACATTTATTACTCATCATGAGCCACACAATAATATGAAGAGCCATACTTGATTTCCCTGGATCTACACACAACACTTATTGTGGTCAACTCTGTTTATGATTTCCTGGTGGAATTTAGTGCAGAGTTAACTGATGTACAAAAGGTTACATAGCTAATATACAAATACCTAGCACCAACACATTCTGGTTGATTACAGAGAGCATGCTCTTGGGAGCATGCATGTGTGAGAAGTATATGCATGCCAGAGGGAGAGAGTTCTATCAAAGCCAACTGCCTCCAAAAACCGGTGTGGCAAGGACTCCTCAAAATGGCCCATAACAAAAAAGGGCCCAGCTATGGACAGCAACACTAGCCATCAGAGCAGTGGATCGGAGTGAAGGAGGAAACGGAGTATATAAAGGAGGGTACCAGTCACTGACCTAACTCCATCTCGTCATTCTCTGACTCTTCATGTGGCTCTGCAATTGTTCTTCCTGTGTCCCCATGAACACCAGGAGCAGTAGAACCAATGGTAAACATGTTCGCCATATGTACCAGGACACCTTCAGAAGTCAGTAATGGAAAAGGGCATGGAAGGTGTCTAAATGCTGGAAGCTGGGATCTGAAGTCCTGCCATTCTTCAGGCCAATCATCCTTTGACCTGTATCTCTACTTCCCTCATGGAGAAGACAGATGATGAAGTGCCTATCTGTTCTGGCTCATCTTATTGTTTGACAAAGGGAGGTTTTCTATACTTGACCCATGCAAGGGGATCTGCTCCATCTTCTGAATTGTTAGGGCAGGAATGGTGAAACTGAAGCAAAAAGCTTACAGTTACTGCCTTTGGAGACTGTATATTCATGCGAACAGAAAGAAGAACAGAAATGGCATCAAACTTTATGTGACAATGTTGTCAAAGACAGATATGAAACCTCTGTGAAAACTCCATTGAGGCTATCCCCCTTAGATAATGTTAGGGAAGACATAGAGACTCTTCTTCACCATAGCTGCTTCATTTGCATAATGATGGTAATTACATGTACACTGTGGAGATATTTGTGGGGATTAAATGAGATAACGCATGCCCTTTGCCTGATACCATAGCAGGCACATGATACAAAAAAAAAAATAATTTACCATCATTATTCAGCCTGCGAAGAAGAGATGGCACTCCCCTTAGCAGATGGATCCTGAACCATCATCCATCACGTTTCACTGATTGTCTGTCTTGAATTCAAAGCCAGACTGCATGTTCAAGTTCATTGATCATTTTAATGCTAGTAGGTTTTTGAGCTCCTTGAGGGCAGAAGCCGTGTGCTTAGTGAAAGCCCCACAGCTGCAGACATGGGGCATATTAAGTGCTCGCAATTACTGCCACTTTGGACTCTTGATAGAAATACTCCTGCGCATACCTTCTTCCTCTTGCATTTCATCAACAAGGTTCCAGGTGTCTTTGTCACTCCATGTCACTTACTGATGGCTTCTGAGTGGGACCCCTACGTTTCTTTTCAGAAGTATGTAAGAGATAGTGCTAATTATCTCTCTATCATAACCCTACATGTCTCATCTATCGAGAGCAGTAATGTCCAAAAAAAGTGGAAGCAACGTCGCTAGGGATTCAAAGGAAAGCTAATGCGGAGGAATGATAGACGAGAAGAATAGCAGAACACCCCGAAATGAGCATGAAGATGTGTTACTTTATGCTAACATCATGCCAGCTCCTCATGGCCTCATACAAGAGGGAAGCTTAAAACAGAACTTTCTCCTTGTCCCCATGATGCTAGCAGTAGCACTTAATGGGGTTTATTTTTTTAAAAGAATAAAACATCCAGTTGCCTGAAGTAGCACACAATAGAAAAGACTTTCTATTTTTTAACGGAGTTGAACTCTTAACTCTGTCACCTGCTACCATGAAACCCTGAGAAGTTCCTTAACCATTCTGAGGGCCTCGTTTTCCCGATCTACAAATTAAAGACAACAAGAATAATGCTATTGTCCTCATTGAATTGTTATGAAAAAGAGTTCCACGAAGTACATGAACCATGGTAAGTGCTCAAGAAGCCTAAATTGTTATCACTACTTAGCCTGCAGGCTTGCTATAAGCTTGGATAACTGAGCTTACAGACTACGTCTTCATTTTTCTTGGATTTTTTATTTTGCTGTTGCACTGATATTTGGAGAGAGAACACACAGCACAGACCCCAGGCACTGCTCTCAAATCTCTCCAGGTCCCACCCTATACAGGATCTTTTCATGTGCCCTCATCACTTTCAAAGGTTCTTTCCACTGAGCCATCGGTTTGAGCATCAACTTGCAGCGGAGACATGTCGAATCTTGCACAGTTTGACCATCTTAGGCCTATGACAGGGTCACACGGGACTTGAAGCTACCTGTCACAGCTAATGGCTCAGTCCACACAAGACGAAAACTGTCTGTGTCACCCTCTGTCCGGTTGGCAGGTGAAGTGACTTGGAGAGCTGTCATCCATCACAAGACTAGAAAGCAATCTCTTCTGATACAGATAAAAACAATCAATACATTTGGATTTCCATCAGAAAGAATAAGTTTTCTACGACCAGATCTTAATCAGTATATGACCTGCTACCCAACATGCTTCTGTGGAATGTGAGCTGTACAGAAGCAAGCGTCACTGGGAATACTAAAATAGATTTAATAGGAGAAACATAGAATAGATCCTGACTCCTGGACTCCTTAAATGCTTTGTGAGACAATTTTGTAGTTACCTAGCTCACTGAGCTGCCAGAATTTCAGCATCAGGAAAGAATGGGTTTTCCTAAAAAAGGAACGGTGCAATTCTGTTTCTTGGAGAATCTCTTGTGTTAGAGCAAAAAGGGACCTGCAAGTTTTTGCAATCCACTTTGCTCGTTTAATGAAAAGAATTTATTCTCCAAGAATACAACTGATATGTCCAAGGTAACAGAGCTTATTAGTGTAGCGTAAGAGCTTGAATCTGAATCCCCAAAGATACTAATAAGTTTGGGATAAGGCATAATTAAGGAAACCAAGGAAACCAGCAATTAAGGCTCGTGAACATTTTGAAAAAGAAAAAGGAAAAAGAAAAGAAAGAAACAAAACCAGAGCAGAAAAAGAACAATTATATGGACACTAGTTTCTGAAGTCAATGATCCCTACAATCCCCAGCAGCAGCAGTGTGGGAGTTCATGATGTGGCATGTATATTTCATCTCTCGGGGTTTGAATCCTTGTTCTCAAGTGGAGGTTCTACAGACTCAAAACGTATAAACCCTAAGTATTCAGTTTAAAAGCAGAAAATTTATCAGACTCCCTGTTTGATGTACCCTTAAGAGAAAGTTCCTGCACTATTTAGTTACCGGTTGGAATCCAGTAAAGAAACTCAGCTCGGAGGTGAAGTGGGATCTCTCCTACCCACCAACTTAATGGACACTCACTCACTCACAGGGACGGTCTTGTTTCTGCCGCCAAGAACTAAATATGTGTTTTCAGAAAATGTCTTCCATTTGGTGAGAATTTTTTTCTAAATAATGGAAATCATTGGCGGTTTGGTGGGGGTAGTGTTCCACCCAATTCTGACTTTTCTGGATATTTCCACTCAAAGTGCAGCAGAAACAAAACAGATATGACCTCATGCCTCCCAGTGATTATTCAAGTCTGGGAGAGGGAAGTGATTGTGCCTTGGAGTGTTTCAAGTGAGGCTTCCCACTCCTAGAACTTAAGCTCAACATAGCAACGGTGGATTGGAAAACTCCAGAACACCAAGCATGGATTAGGGGCTGTGGCTGTGTGAAATATCAGTAGAAGCACAAGGTGGCTGTAATGTCCTTGGGGACTGGCAACCTAGAGAGTGAGAGATGCAAAGTTCTTACTAAAATTTGATGCAGAATGAAATGTCTTCTGTTCTACGGGGAGGACAAGTAGATGAGCTATAAAGGGAACAATGATTCAAGTTGAGAGTAAGATGAGAAACACCTCAAGGACAAGATAACATGAGTGTTAAGCTTTAGAGGGTGATTCAGTTCATCCGGAGATGAGTAAGGATTCACTTCCTTCAAAACTGATAACCACTTAGTAACCACAAAAGAACATCACAGACCTAAAGAGAAAACTAGTTAACATTTCTTGATCACTAACTGTGAGTTCAACACTACTAAATGCTTCGTATTTATTATGATTCTTAAGGGTTATAGTGACATTATGTTGATGGAAAGATATTGTCGGTCCTCTTTCCAAGTTGAGGAAACCAAAGAGCAAAAGCAGCCAGGTGGGCACTGGCAGAGGCTGGATTTGAAGTCAAGCAAATCTGAAAAATCCAAATAGTTTTCCAAACGTACGAGCTGCATACCCTTAGCCTTAGAGACAATTTGGGAGGACTCAGAATCTCTGTACATGGGTGACTAAAATTGGGTGTTATAAACAAGGTCCTCAGATAACACTAAAGCAATTAAAGGAAGAAGGAGAGCCACTGAAGTACAGTGTTTATTTGCACAAGAAAGCTGAAATAATAACACACAGGTTTCAGAACACCCAACCAAGAGGCATTCATATTGGCGTATAAATCTTTCATCATTATTTCACTAAGTCACTTTTGATTTTGCCCTGGTACTGTTGATGTAATATCAAAGAAATACAGTTCTATGCAGTTAACCATCTGAGATTTGAGGAGGGGTAGAAGAATGATCACTGCATATTAGACTCCGTGGAAAGACAAACAGATCAAGCTGCAAAGGACTTATCTCTGGAGGGCAGTGTCGGGAAGTGAGATCTTGGGTCCTTGGCAATATAATCCTGGCCCTGCCATTAAGCAAGATGTGTGACCCACAACAAAGCACTCGGCTGTTCAAGGGTTCAATTCTCTCTTGGAAAAAGATAACACACAGTATATGAAGCTTAATATCTGGAGCGATGTGACACTCAAATAGAGGGGACAGTGAACACTGAAACAATAACATCTTACCCCTAAAAGGCAATCATATGAGGATGGGTCTGTTTCATTAGGGCGAGAGTGAGGCTTCAGGCTTTCAATGTCCCAGAAGCTTGCATGCACTATCAGTGTAGTGGATTCAACCGGATTTTGAGAGACAGTAGTCTAGGCCATTCTTTCATGAGTATATACACTGTAAATGGGCTGTGAGAACTTGGTCATTATACAAAAAAAAGGGGGGGGAGTTTGGCAGCCAATGGTGCTAGTTCAAAAAGGAATCAGTCAATTGTGAAGTTACTATTAGGCATGTACTACCAAGACTACCAAGTCAAATACAATATTAACATCAAGAAATTCAATACCAAATGCTACTCCATCAAAGTCTTGCTTCCAAACAGCAGAAAGCATCATTATTGAGCATGCTCCAGAGACTAGGTAGTCTTTTTAATATGGAGTGCCCTCTTTCATTCTCCAAATAACCCTATGCAATAAATATTTATTTTATTTTTGTCTGTTACTTTACCTCTGTGGAGTAAAGGGACTCAACTTGCTCAAGTGAGGCACACTGGGAATGCAGCAAAATAAAGAGCAAACTGAGATCTATCCATCCTCAACAGCCAGACAACAAAAACCTCTAAGAATAGCTACAGTGCCGGGGATGGAACTCAGATGTTAGAGTGATTATCTAGCATATATGAAACCTTAGTTTGATCCCAGTCCCACATATTTTAGGTATGGCGGTGCATGCCCATAAAACTCCACCACTACAATGTTCAAGATCATTCTTGGTTACTCAAAAAAGTTCAAGAGAACCTAAGCTACACCCTGTCTCCCAAAGAAGCTGATGTGAGTTCACTAGGGTCTACCGCAGTGGTTCTTGACCTGTGGGTCAAATGACCCTTTCACAGGGGTCACCTACGACCACCAGAAAACACAGATATTTATATTAGCGTTCATAAGAGTAACAAAAGTACAGTTATAAAGTAGCAACAAAAATAATTTTATTGATGGGAGTCAGCACAACCTGAGGAACTGTAGTAAAGGGTCACAACATGAGGAAAGTTGGGAACCACTAGTCTCCATATACAGAACATGGCCTCCATCAAAGAAAGCTCCAAAGGAACCATCACTTCAGCTACTTCAAAAAGACTGATGGTCTCAAAGGTTTTATTGCTACCACAGCTGTTGTTGCTGCCACTTCCCAATTGTCCTGGAACCAGTTTCTTTGGCAGATACAGTAGTGTAGTCTCCGTGTTTTATCGGATAGAGTCATTCCTGCTCCACTTTAAGAAGGTAGCATTGTTGTTTTCACTTTATCCTAATGAACCAGAACCACAAAGAGATCAAGAAGCTTGCCCCTAGGGTCGGAGAGAAGGCTCATGGGTTAAGAGCATTAGGTGTTCTTGCAGAGAATGGGGCTTCAGTTCCCAGCACCCACATGGTGGCTCACAGCTGTTGGTAACTTCAGGTCCAAGGGATCTGACAACCTCTTCTGTCCTCTGTGGATACACAGCTGTGCATGCATGCAACTTACATGTAAAATTTTAACAATCAATACATCTTTAAAACCAAAGAAACTTGGCCATTATGATTCCACAGTTCATAAACAGGGAAGTGGGGTTCAAGTCCACATCTAGTTGAAAACAAAAATTTTGCTTTTAAGTAAAGTACTGTGTCTTCCCTTAGCCAGCCTAACTCTCCTGAGAAGGGGAAATTGACCTCTTTGTCAGGAAGGCTTTTCTAATGATGCAAGGCCTCTCTGCCGACAATGGATTTAACTGCCTCTGACCTCACAGTAAGTGCGGTCTGAGGAAATGCTCAGTTGGTAAAGGGCTTGCAACCAGGAGGTACTGTCAGGTCCACAATAGCCACAGAAAAGCCTGGTTGTCACAGTAGCCACAGAAAAGCCTGGGTGTGGTGCCATGTTCTTACAATCCCAATGTTGTGGTGAGCTGGGTCTCACTGGCCAGCCAACAGAGCAGAATTGGCAATTCTCAGGTGGAGGCAGCTCTCAGGCTCAGTCTTATTCTGAGATTCCTGGAGGCAGGATCGCCATTTCAGACTGAGGTAGAGGTAAGAGCCAGTGGCTGGTGGTTTTGATTTTCTGACATTTAGGTTGAAGCCCGACTTCTCTCCCTGAGTTTTTATTAATTGTGCTTCACTTGGAGTACAACATGTGGCTCGAACCCATGACCCTGAGATTAGGAGTCTCTGTGTTTCAAAAGGGAAAAGCATCTAAGGAATGAGAGCTGAGACTGACCTCTTGCCTGCACCGATATGCCAACACTTGAAAGCATGTGACAAACACTCCCTCTCACATTACCATGTATGCGTACATACTTAGAAATACACACATAACCAAGGAACTTAGTAGCCTTTGATCCCCATGGAGCCTTGGGGAAATGAAAGATAGCAAATAGGGAACACTGTGCATTGGGGACATTCAGTTGCCATAAAACTAAAGGATGGAAGCTCGGGCCTCTGTTCCTAATGCCGGGGTTTCCTCCACTGGAGGACACTGGAGAAGAGGCTCAACACTTCAATGTCCTTTCTCCGTCCTCACCTCCCTCACTTGCATCAGGTTTGCCCATCAAGATAGATCTGTCTTGCATGGTCCTTTGATGCTAGAACACTCTTAATTCTCTTCCTCTGGAAAAAAAAATGTCTGCATATGTAGATTCAAGACCTGGGCTTCTCCTACAGTTCCTTAATATTTTACTTTTCATCAAAATTCCAGGCATAAGCAACATTCACATTCACCTCTTTTATACAGCGTGATTAAAAAGTCCTGAATAGTGTCTGCATGAATCATCAGCCTTTGTGAGAGCCGCGCTGTAATAACATTTCCCCCCTTGAATAATGTGCTGATACATTGATTAAATCAGTTCCAAAGGTTGAATCAGTGAGGGAAAATTGGCAGGCAGGAAGGTATTACCAGACACTAATTCTTCTACCTCGGGGTAAGCTGTATAAATGTGTAGCAATAGAACGTCTTTGCAATCTTCACAGAAGTCTAAGGTGCTGAAATGAAACCCATCAGACAAAGAATACCTTTTTTTCCCTGACCACAAATTATCCTGTGCTTTATGAGCAACAGGTAAACAAATACCTTTTGAAATGAGAAAGACAATAATATTTTCCATCCAGCCAAGGTTTTATTTCACAAGAGCCCGAAGCATTAGTACTTTAAAAGAACAGTTAATTTACCCTCATTCCTTTTAAATCTAGAGGCATTCAATGCATGGGCTCGGGACGGGAGAACTTAGCACATATCACTGAAATAGACCAGCTCCCACCCCATAACAGGAAAGTGGCTTACGGGGGGAAAGTGTGTTCATCAATTGCATTTTATAGACATCCACTGCAGCATTTCCAGCTTCTAACCTCTTTTGCTAGACACTTAGAGCTCTCCGGTGCCCTGTCTAATGTCAAACTACAAAAGTCATTCTTCACAGATGGTGCACGAGACAAATATCACCAAGTCCAATAAAGCCTGGGCTTGGTAATCAATTCCAGGCCAGCGATAGGCAGAACCTCAAAACTCTACCAAGACAAAATGTACTTCAGGTATCCTTAACTGTGTAGTGCACTGAGCGGAGACAACCAGCAGTTGGAATAGGTAAACCATGGGATGGCTTTGTCCATCTGATCTGACAAGTGTTGAAGGACTGTACTTGGAGAGGTTAGAGTATCTTTTAGAACCCTCTATGCCAAGGTCTACCTGTTCTGAAGCAACAGCAAACTCTTACTCCTTCATGCCTAGTACAATTCACTTGTGCTATGTTTTCTTATTCTTCACCAAGATGGCTGCTTTCATGGAACTCCCCATCTTAATTTGAAGCTATAGCGAACTGTGTCACATTTATTCATTGTTTCCATTATACGTACATGTTCCCTGGAAGATTGATGTATGAATGGTTACACATATTGCCTCATTTCCATCTTCTAAAACCTCTTGTTATTCACCCTGTTTGGCAGATGAAACAATCAAAGATATTATATAACTCCCCAGAGTAGTCGAGCGATGCTCTGGGTGAAGCTAGTTTTGCCACTAGATGTTTACACTCTGAAGGTGAGAATTGGGCTTAGCTCTGTATCACACATAATACCTAGCTCAAGTTCTGATACATAATAAGTAATAAGTATTTGGACTGCTTCATTGAGTTTATAGCAATGCCATTCCTCCTCTTCACTCTTAACTTTCTCATTACAGATTTATTTATCATTACATATAAATATGTTTCCTCAACTACTGCAACTAATTGACCATGAATACTTACAGAGCTATATAGAAGTCTTAAGAAGTTTTTTTTTTAATTTCTAATATAAAAACTGCCTACAGGGGGTGGGAGAGTTGGATGAACAGTTAAGAGCACTTGTGACTCTTCCAGAAAGACCAGAATTTGGCTCCTAACCGCCATGTCAGATGACTCACAGGGTACCTGACTCTAGCTCCAGGCGACCATATACCCTCTTTTGGGCTCCACGGGCACCTCAAAAATGTGGGTACACAGAGAAACATATATGTAAATAAAAAGTAAATATTTAAGAGAAACTGTGCTTTGTAGTGGTGATCATTCTGACTTTCCTTGATGCAAAGGGATACATTAAGTCATTCAGATCCTTTGAATAATGTTCACATATACTGCTGGTTAATGTTCACATTAATAAAACATTCTAAAGTAAAGTTTGGCTATTATAACAGCAGCCATAAAATGTGTATACTCTCTGAACTGATGTTTGAACTACTGTAACTGTGATAACAAACAAGAGAGAAAGTAAATGACCAATGATAAAGAATAAATTTTAGCAGAATCTTAAACTGGGAACTTACATAGCCATTACAAATATCTCCAGTCTGAGGATATGGCCCTTTGATATAATGCATGCTTAGCATGCAGACAGCCCTAGGTTCAATCCCCAGTAAGGGTAGAAGTATTACCTTCAAATAATATTTTTAAAAACTCATTCATGATCACAATTTTGTGTTTGATATATTAATACCAATATAAATAAGTAAAAAGTGAAGCAGATGCAACATCAATAATTATAAACCCAATCACGATGAAGACAATAAATATTAGAGTTTATATCATAATACAGTCCATGGCACAAAGTAGGTGCTCGGGAAGTGCTAAGTGGAAAGAAAGACAGATAGAATGGAAGCAAGCAGAGAGTACTTTAAGAAAGGAATGCCACATGGAATGTTCTGGGCCATCTCAGAGCAAGTTATGAGTTTCAATTTCATTTTCTAATAACAACATATTACATGTTAATTACATGTTAACATATAAGACTTAATAAGAAAAAAATAAATACTTCCTACAAGAGAAGAAACGGTGGAAACGCAAACATGGACGCATGGAGGGAAACTATGCCTGCGAAGAGAAAGATCTATTTGGAGGACTCAAAGGGTATTTTTCAGATCAGAAATTTTTATCATACAACGAGAAGAAACAGCTGTCGAAGCTCATCCTTTTTGCTCTGAATACAACTTTAGAAATGAAAAAGGAAATGGGAAACAGATCACAAAAATGAGCTCCTTGTCCTTTCAGATAAAAACTTCCAAGTGAAGTTGGTCACTTGGGCATGGGCCGCAGGGGACTATACTCCCAGGGAAGCCCTTGGCGTGTAAAACAGGCAGAACCCTGGGGGAAAATCCTGCCATACCACATCATCTCTGAAGTAGCTTTTATAATGAGCCGTAAAGATACTCTATTTGACTAAAAATAAGGACTGGGTGAATTCACAATTTGTAATTGATGAGAGCCTTTGGCATATATCTGACATCTTCTTTTTGAGCTCCTCTTTGATGTGATGTATCAATTGATTTTTTTCTCTTCTCCTATCATTGTTCTCAGATTTGTACAACAGAGCCCTTTGTTTTCCAAAGTGATTAGCATGAAATGTGACTTACAGTGTCCTCAACTATGTGTTCTATAAATGGTAAATGGTTGTAATTACTATAAGATGAAAGTCATATATTGGATGCATTCTTGTAATTATTATAAAGAAATGGTCTGGTCATGGTCTCAAATCAAATTAAAGAAGCATAAAATTCAATATCATTTTCTCAAGATCTGTGTAATAGTTGAGCACACACAAAATGGGGTTTCAAATGGAATACACTGGCACAGAAACAATTTCTGCACAGATGTTGTGAAATGGCATATTTCTAGAATTTTCCATGCCATCTCAAAACCCAGTGTGTGTGTTTTTTATTTGGCCACCACACTCTCAATCAAGGAAGTGCTAAGACATGGCTTAGCAGTTCACTGATCCCTCTCTTTCATTTCCTCCTTGAGGAAATAAAACATGAAAGTAAATGAAACCTAAAAACGTAAGGACGAAAACACTGTGCTGACGAGGCTACTCCTGGAACAGAGAAATAATAGTTGAGTGCTCGTGTTCATGTTCCACATGTGTACTTATGCAATATATTTAGAATTTCAAAGTCAACATTAACGCACTGTCAAAAGACAGCCAGTAACAAGTACTGGCAAAGATACAGAGCACTGGGATCTCACACACTCCTGGCAGAAGATTGAAATGGTATAGACACTTTCAACCACAATCTGACAGTTTCTCAAAAACTTTAACCTCAAATTATTGCACGGCCCAGCAATCCCACTCTGAGTTGTATACTCAAGAGAACTGAAAACACACAACCCTCAAAAATCTGTGTGTTCACGGCAGCTGGATGTTGGGAGCAACAGATTCCTCATACCCCAAGAGTAGAAATCTAAAAATCCACCCATGGTTAACTAGGTTAAAACACATGGTATGTCCATGCAATGCAATGCTAGACAAAAAGGGTCTGGAGAGATGGCTCAGAGGTTGGGAGCATTGGCTGCTCTTCCAAAGGTCCTGAGTTCAATTCCCAGCAACCACACAGTGGTTCACAACCATCTATAATGGGGTCTGGTGCCCTCTTCTGGCCTGCAGGCATACACACAGACAGAATATTGTATACATAATAAATAAATAAATAAATAAATAAATAAATAACACAGGCTCTTTTTAAAAAAATACTAGACAAAAAGCAGTGAATGACTTACATAGCTGCATCACTGAAATCCACAGCTAATGAAAAGGGTCAGACATAAAGACAATAAATTGTTGATCTTTTTATATGATTAGTACAATAGAGGTGAAATCATACCTGACTACCAAAAGCTGAGCATAAAAATGCAGAGGGCCAGAAGGAGAGAGAGCACGAGCAAGGAACTCAGGACCGCGAGGGGTGCACCCACACACTGAGACAATGGGGATGTTCTACTGGGAACTCACCAAGGCCAGCTGGCCTGGGTCTGAAAAAACCTGGGATAAAACCGGACTCCCTGAACATAGCAGACAATGAGGACTACTGAGATCTCAAGAACAATGGCAATGGGTTTTTGATCCTACTGCACGTACTGGCTTTGTGGAAGCCTAGGCAGTTTGGATGCTCACCTTACTAGACCTGGATGGAGGTGGGCGGTCCTTGGACTTCCCACAGGTCAGGGAACCCTGATAGCTCTTAGGGCTGATGAGGGAGGGGGATTTGCTTGGGGGAGGGGGAGGAAAATGGGAGAAGGGGAGGGAAATGGGAGGCGGCGGCGGGGAAGAGACAGAAATCTTTAATAAATAAATAAATTAAAAAAAATAAAAAATACAGAGGGCCTGCTCAATCATGAGGAGTTTGTCTTTTGAGTGTAGAAAATATTCTGGATGTAATGATCATGAAGAACTCAACTATGTGTTTCGAAAGGATGAACTGTATGTAATATGAGTTATATGAGCTATAATTTTAGTGATGCAGTGCTAAGTAGGCAAATCTAATGCTAAAAGGATAGAGTTAAAATAAAGATGATTGTTCAAATAACATTGGTATCAAAACTTAGAAAATTCCGTAATTCCCAGCTTATTATTTAAAGAGGGGATATTGAGCCTCTACTGTATGCCAGACACTATTCTTGGTGCTGTGAATACAGAAACGAACATAACAAAGTCCTTGCTCTCATGAACATGACATCCTAATAACCCAACTTTATACATTTTGGGGGATGTGTATGACTTTAGGATTGGAAGGATGCCCAGAAATAGCTGGTAAACCCCCTTGTTCATTTGTAAAACAGTGCTATTTGCTCTTTTATGTTCTCCAACCCATAGATTCATTTTGAGTGCCAAGTGCAGATGGTTCTGCTTCTAAAAAAATGGCTCCTACACACAGTGTAGCTATGAAGTAGAATCCCAGTTCTTCACGCAAGGATGCCTAATGTATTTGGAGGAAAAACACATAATAAGTCATGAAAGGCATAGACAATTGAATCCAAGGTTGATTATCATCACGTTAAATGAACGGTTCAGCAAGGTCATATAATAAGACGAATCTCCATAATGTACACTACTTGGGCTCTAGAATGCTGAAGAATGTTTCCTGTTTGGGGGGAATTTCCTTCCAAACACAGCACCATGGATTATGGTGGTTATCGCTGTTGATAGCATACAGTTATCTATCTTCCATGTCCAAGGGCATTGTGTCCATCAACTTCCCACTCTTTCCTTAAACATATCCCTTTCTTTCTCCACTCCTCCAATGAGCTTTTCCTAGAGTTATTATGCTACTTTTCATGGTACTCAAATGCCCACAGCTTTCTCTGCAGGCTACTTTCCAAACCTAGAATAAAAGTGAACTCCTCCAGGAAACTTCCCACTGCTTTCCATCTCTACTGGCTTTGTTCTATACCACACACAGCTCCTTGGCGGAGAAATCCTTGAGATCAGGGGATCATGTGGTTTGCCACTATGCCTCCAGTTCAGTTCCGGTTGCACAATGAAGGCCATGAATAAGTTTCTACAAGTACTATCCATAGTGATTCTACAAGATTATTCCACCTCAGATACAGGACAGGATCCAGAGTAGAGCCTTCATTTGTCATTGATTTTTTTGTACGTTTATGTGTTTTGTAGTGATTTATCTAGCTTATTTATGTGTTGCTTGTTTGTTTTTCTGTGGATATGTACATGAATGGGTGTGTGCATGTGTGTGTGACCGCGAGAACAGCTGTGGTGTGGAGGCCACAGGATAACTCTCAGCAGTTGATCATTGCCACCTTGGGATGCAACGATTAAACTCAGGCTGTCAGGCCTGCATACAAGTGCCTCTATCTACTGAGTCATTTTACCAGCTTGAAGATACCCTTATTGCTGTGGGACAATGGTCTTGTACTTTGTAAAGATTTGTCACTTGTATTTTAATAAAACGCTGATTGGCCAGTAGCCAGGCAGGAAGTATAGGCAGGGTAACCAAGCAAGAAGTATAGGTGGGGCAACCAAAGCAGGAAGTATAGGTGGGGCAAGAACAGGAGAACTCTGGAAGAGAAAAGAGTCAGTCTGCAGTCGTCACCCAGACATAGAGGAAGCCAGACACAGAGCAAGCAAGATGTGACTGCCTCACCGAAAAAGGTACCAAGCCATGTGTCTAACACAGATAAGAATAATGGGTTAATGTAAGATGTAATAATTAATTAATAAGAAGCCCGAGCTACTAGGCCAGCCAGTTTATAATTAATGTAGACCTCTGGGTTTTTTGTTGGTACTGAATGACTGCAGGACCGGGCGGGACAGAAACCTCAGTCAACACCTTATTGCTAGAAAGCTTTCTCTATGGGGATTCAATTCAAAGTGGCAGTGTGGTTTACACTGTAAAGTCAGCTTGAGGAACCCTAAAATCTCCACTGGATCATCATCTGTGGAATTCACATCATTTCATTATTGAATGGCACACTGGGTGCCAAACTGTAGGGCTTCAAGATATTCTTGTTCCTTAACTTTGTGATTGGACAAGATAGGTGGCTGAGATGATTTCTATCGTGAATCATCCTTCCATGTTTTTAGATGACATTAGGAAACGAAACCTATCCTAGGATCCTATCACTGCTTTAAAACTCCATATCCTCACACTTGGATGATGGTTACATACAGATGGAGTGACAGACTAACCCCTGAGTTATTAAAATGTAAAAGCACACATGGTATCCTTTTGTGAACAGTCTCTATGTGGAGTTCTTAATCTCAGCAATGTGAATACGGTATATTTTGTCAGAAATAACGGCCTCAAGAAAGGTTTTCTTCTGATGCATTTATAACATTGGAATGGTCATGAAGTGAGTGACTAGACAGATGACACTGAAATCAGCAATATTATTGGAGGAGAGAGGTCCCATAGGCAAACTGAGACAATTTGAATGAAAGGCAAGAGAGATACTGTGTAGATGAGAAAGGGACGTTGGTAAGACACACAGCTAAAGAGAGTAGGGCTTGTGAGATATGAATTTTAAGCCCGGAAGAACAAGACAATTACTTTCAATGAATCTAAATCTTCTGATTATCAAAATAGAGTGAAAAAAGAGAAAGGAGGAGGAATTTGTAGAGAATATCCCAGGACTTGTTTTCGTGTGTAGGACTCACAAAGAGATTCCATGGATGCAATGGAAATGTCATTCTATTTGACTTGTTTGGGCCATGAACATTTTGTAAAAGCAGAAGAAAGAAAATGTCAATCCTAATTCTAACCATCCACCCTGCAGCTCATGCTGCACACTCCAGTCAATGACACCGTGCAAATGTTCTTCATATCCTGTCACCCCACTGCTACCAAGTCGCACCCACAAGCCTGGCATTGTCTTATGAGTCTGAGTCTGCACTATGCACAGTCCCTTCCTCTGGGGTCTGATGGTCTAACCATTGCTCATAAAGCAAGTTGCATTGCAGTATCTGCACTGCGGTTCACAGTTTTCTAACCCGAAACAGCTCTGTTTATCAAAATCTGACTTAACGTTGTTAAAGATCTAGTTTATATGTGTGAGGGTTCCACATCATCCTCCTAGGGAATTGTCCTCACACTGATCTATGCAACAGACCACTTTGTATAATGGAAGTTTTCAATGAAAGGGGATTTTGTATCATCGGGGAACTGAAGGCCATGGAAATAGCTACAGGCACTTTGGGATATTGTTCTGGAGTTGGGAGGTTGGCCTATCTAGTCAGTGTCGGAAGTGCTGGAAATATTCCATAATACACAGGGCAACTCCCCACAATGAAATATCCAGCCCACAATGCAACTGGGCTCAGACTGAAGAATTCTTCTGTTAGCTGAGTGTGGTGGCCTGGGCCTGTCACCCCAGCTACTTGGGAAGCTGAAAGAAGCAAATCACAGAGTCAAGTTTAAGATCTGCCTGGCCTGCAGAGTGAGTCAAGACAATCCCGGGAATATTTAGTGAGACCCTGTATTAAACCATAAAAGAGGCCTGAGATACAGTTCAGTGATAGAGTTCCTGGGTTTGAGCCTTGGTGCTGAAAAAGAAGAGAACTTCTGATTTGGACTTGAGCAAGTGCTGTTTCTTCAACTGAACAAGAAGCTCTCTGCCCAAGAACGTTGCCACTTGCTATGTCTAGGACAAGGCTAAGATAGCATTCCTTCAGAAATGACTGGATCAGACAGCCCTGCTGAGAGCTGTCTTGGGAGTACACAGCCAGTGACAATCCATGTTCAGCAGGTCAACCCCTCAGAGGCATGATTCCCTGGTGGGGAGCCCCACCCCAAAAGGGTGTGGGGTCCTTGGCTGTGGAAACCAGTTGCTCCTATCTGTAATTTCCCACGTGAGTCACTTCATTTCTTCCCTAGAAACTTCATTGCTTCTCTAATAACAGCTTTGGGTGAATTCCCACTGCTGGTGTGTTTATCTTGTGAAAATATTCCATCTGCTGGGCACACATATAGCTCTGGAGGGTCAGAAGGAGGATTTCTACTATCTGTATAATTTTGGTGAATAGAAACAATACTAGGATATTTGACATGACTCAGACAGAGATAGGATTCTCAGTCACAAAGACAGCCTGTTACACAGCTAACTTTAGACTCCAGAACACATTCAAGGCTGGACAGGTGCCCCTGAAGACATTATCTGGTTGCCAATAGAGACAAATACATGAGGCCATTCTCCAGGTGGTGTTTATTGCTGATTCAAGGTCAGAGTTTGAAACAACTTTAGGCATAACTCCCTGAAGCTTTGGACCTTTCTGCACATACTCCCCAAACTCAAGGTCCAGCCAATTGCTGATTGTGAAGGAACCCACACCAACTTAGAGCTTCGTGCATGGGTCAAGGTGACATCCCTAGCCTAAAGAATCTGCATGACTTATCATGTGTTATGAGGATGGATCGGGCCCTGAAAGTGTCCTTTGTTATAAATGTCCAGAGTTTGCCTGTGAGAGGCGCAGAGGAGGAACAGCAATGCAGAGATAGGAGAGAGGTAGCAGCAGTGGAGAGAAGGCTGTGTACAGATACGAAGGAGAAGGTTCCTGAAGGAGAGAAGTGTGAGAGACGAAGAAGAAATAGTGCGAGGGCAGTATTGTGTGGGAGAGAGAAAGCTATGAGAAAGAGCTGTTGTAGCCCTGTGGCAGTGTGGAGATTTGTAACTGTGGAGGCAAGGAAGATGAGGCTGTATAGAAAAGAGATGCAGAGGAGAAATGGATGCAAAATTAAGATGTGTAGCCATGTGAACACAGGTGTTACTTGTAACTATAAAGGGAAGCTATTTAAGTTGAAGTGAAAGAGAAGGTCACCATCAGGAAAGTATCTGTGTGTTTCTTTTTTCTTGGGTTACCTTACTTTCCCCATCCGATAGAAAAGTCTAGCAACCCTCCGATAAGACTCTGTCCCAAGTCCTGCTACTCGCAGGCATTCTTTTTATTACCCTGGAGCAGATCTGGGAGCTGGCCTCCTGCAGTCTGCGTCAAGACAGCATCAATCTGATCGAATAGAGAAGAAAACTCTGAAGCTACAATGATAGGTTTGGCCTCATCTTCCTTTTGAGTAAAGGAGTATACATTTTAAAAGTGGCACTGTAGAGGACCTGCACGGGTCTATACCAGGTCCTCTGTGTGTGTGTGTGTGTGTTATTGCTTCCAATTGAGTGTTTTATGACATTCCTGAGCATGCAAATGAGTGGATCTCTGACTCTTGAGCTTTCGTTTGGGCAATTTTCTTTCTTTTTGTTTGTTTTCTCCAAATCCAACGTGTTAGTTTTTGTTTTATCATACTATACTATACTGTACTGTACTACACTACAGTACGTTATATTATTATCCTATAAAAGTCTGTTTTCTAATGAGACAGAAAAGGGATGGATCTGTATGGAAGGGGAGGTGCAGAGGAACTGGGAGGAATAGAGGAAGGGGAAACCATAATCAGGATATATTATGTGAGAAAAAAATCCATTTTCAATAAAATGAAAAAAATAAAATCTTTAAAAGAAATGACACTATACACTAGTGTTCAAAACCCTTCCTTCATAGTCCTTTATGGGATGGATGAATCTTAGTAAGGAAATGGGGGCACCAATAGGTCCAGAAACTTGTCCTAAAATTGTCAATTAAGATGGAACCTGAAAGAGCTCAGAATGGAAGCATAACCTGTAAGTATAGACTCAGGAGACAGAAGCAGGAGGATCACTGAGTTTGATACCAGCCTGGTGTACATAGTTATTTCAAGGACGAAATAGTGAACCATTGCCTCAGACATGTGCACAAAGCAAACGAAAGGAGAAGCAGTGCGCTCAGCCTCAGAAGTGGTTAAGAATCATGCGTGTTTAGGTAGCAACTGCGATTTAGCAGTATTTTAATCCATTCTGAAAATGAGATGTTCTATCATATCAACCCTGCAACAGACCTCACGGATGATACTTAACATCATTTCTCCAAACCCATGAGGACCATCTAGGAAATGAAGCTGCCCAGAAGGAGACTGAATACCAGCTATGTGTATCCTAGCAGCTAAGCCACAACTAACACAGGAATTACTGGAAGGTCATAATTTGCGCTAGTCGCGAATCTCATGTTACTGGCATCATCTAAACAAAGTGCTGTGGAGAAGACGGTAGAACTGTCGGATGAGGATATCTTACAGGGTCATTTTAAACTGGATCAAAACCCTTACAGCATCTTTAAAAGTCCCTAATGGTCTGGACTGCAAAGTGAACTTGAAAGAAAAGAATATAAAAGTTCTTATAATTAATGGGACCAACTGTGTGGGCTATGATTGGGAGAAAATTCATTTAGGATTGTCTCAGAAAGCCCTATGAAGCTCTCCCTAAGCGTTCCTTCAATATTTCTTCCTGTCATATCTAACATATACAGTAATGACAATAATAATTGATATTTGTTGAACCTTTACCACCTGCTGAGTCAATGCTAAGAATTGTACAGGTATAGTCCTTTATTCTATCCAGTTCAAAAAAGGCACAAAACCCAGGTGGAGGTGGCTCATGCCTTTATTCCCAGTACTTGGGATGCAGAGGCAGAGGCAGACAGATCTCTGTGAGTTGGAGGCCAGCCTCGTCTACAAAGCAAGTTCCAGGACAGCCAGAGCTGTTACACAGAGAAACTTTGGAAAAACCTGCAAGAATATTAATAAGTGTAGGAAGTCAGTCAGTTAAGAGCTGACTAGAGTTGGGTCTGGCGATTTTGAACATCTCTTACTTAGAAGGCAAAAGTATCACTGAAGACGTAGAACGGAAGCTGGATTTGAGAGAACCAAGAAAATTGGTAAATGAGGGTCTAGAAGGGACAAATCTAGGCAATGTTTAAGTAATAAGTAATCTGGAGAAAATTTTTAACCTAAAAGAAATGAAGGATGAGGTACATGATAGGTAATAGGGACTGTAAAGCATGAAAATTATTCTGCACCCCAAGATAGATATGAGTTCGGTTGTATGTCAGAACCACCCAAATGCTTTACTCAGTTTGTGTTACTTGTGTCAATGATCTGAGCTCCACTAACCTCAGCTACAACATGGGAATAATGATCCTAGGTTCCTCCCAGGTGGTGGGAAAGTTGAACCATGTCGGAGAGTAATGTATAGGCTAGCAAGGTGCTGCACACACGGTAGAAAGGCTGTAGGAATGCACTGTAATTTCCTAACTCACAGAAATAAGACAATTCCAATACTGCTTTAGAACTCAAAATCTTGACTTAGATTACGTGTGGAGGAGATCTCTGTACATTGTCATTTCTTTATCCTCTGTCAATACCCTGAAACTTGTTCAAGGGCAGTATGGTCTGTAGAGCAAGTTCCAGGACGGCCAGGGCCACACAGAGAAATCCTGTCTCAACAAACCTTAAAAACAAAACAAAACAAAATGAAACGAAACGCAGACCTTAAAATTTGTCCAGACAAGTGTTGGAAAGTCTTCTTTCCTAAGGGGCAGACTTTGTTTGCTGGAGTGATTTGCTACCATCCAAAGCACTCAGGATTTTCCCTTTATCTTGATCCCCACCCTCACACTTAAAGCAGAATGTAGGGGCCCTGGGAGAACAAAATTGCAGGCAATAGATTTCTTTCAACCAGGTGCACATGCGCTTCTCTTGTAGAGGTTTCCAGGAAGACAAAGAACTTTATTCTAGAATTATTGCTCTCCAAAAATCCCTCTTTCACAGTCCCAGAGTTCTGTCTTCGGAGGTTCTCAAGGAAGGGCCTTGTCTGGAGGACGAAGGGTAGATATTATATTACGGACAATGTTCCCAAGAAAGAAACTTTGCATGGAAAGTGGGCCTGCCTTGTTAGGGGCTTCTTTTTAAAATTACATTTATTTTATTCTTTTATGTGTATGAGTGTCAGCCTGCATTTATGTATATACACCACATGTGTGCTCGGTGCCTACCAAGCTCAGCAGAGTGCATCAGATCCCCTATGACCAGAGTTTCAAATATTTGTGAGCTTGCCTTGTGAATTGCTGGGAAGTGAACCCAGATCCTCTGCAAGAACCCCAAGTGCTCTTAATCACTGAACCATCACTCGAGCCCTGCTAGGGGGCTTTTAAAATTATCTCTTTTCCACCGATTTTCATATTGTAGAAGCAACAAGGTAAAGAAAGCATACGATTCTTTAGAGGGTAGATCTAAAGCAAGGGTTGATAAAAATGGTCTTGAAGAAGGCTAGCAATATTAACCGAATGCAGGATCAGGAAAGAGAGACGATCGAAAACACTGACCTAAGATGCTGATGGAATTTGCCATGGGTGTTCATAGTCCTGAAGCCATTACACACATTTCTCATATTTGTCACAGTGAAAATGGTGGCTTAACCCCCAGGTTCTAAATGAGCAAAACTAGCAGAAAAACATTCCCAAATTCAATCAGAAGCCCTGTCAGTGATGCTCATCTGTGTATCGTAGCTTTAGCAATAATGAAGGCTCAGATCTCTACTCAGATTAAATACATGGGAATCTCAGAAGAAGGACTAGCAGTGCAGCCAGGATTGACAGCAGTACCATTCTCATCCAGGGAAAGCACTCACACACAAAGTTTGCAACACAATGGGGAGAGGGATCAAGAAAGTGTCCCTGCTCCTTCATCTTGCAGGCACCTTACAACACTGAAGGAACCCACATTTGGGCCACATATTTGTGAGAGAGCAGCAAAGATGAGAGGGGCTGCAGGCAGGAGGGGTAAAATGATACAATTATATTTTAACTAAAAATAAACTGAATTTACAAAGAAGAAAGACTCTTACAGGAGGGGCTCAGGAGTTCCCACCCTTCCTGAGGGACTAATGGCAATAAATGGTTGATGGGGGAGGTGTGTCGTTCTCATCAGTTATATAGACACTATGATAAAAAGCTGCCTGGGCCCTAGTAAACAGCACCTTCCCCAAACTCATGCCTGAAACCATGACTAAATTCGCTGGGTAAAAAAAAACGAGGACATGGAAGTAGGAGGAAGTCTTGCTGGCAAGAGGAGATTCAGTGAGAAACGGAGGGGAGAGCAGAGAGGCATGGAGCTTAACTAATTAAAGACAAGTAAGAGACTGTCAAAGAGTAAAATAAACAAAGAGGGAATACACAGAGGCTGGGGATGTAACTCAGATGCGAGAGTATTTGCTTCGAATGCATGAAAGCCAGGATTTGAGCACGAAAACCACATAAGCCTGGCATGGTGGCTCAGAAGTCTAAGGTTCGGGGAAGACTATGCGAGACGTCTCAAAAAGAAAAAAGAGACAATGCCACAAATGACCAGATGGAGTTTGGAATTTTTTACATAATAGACTCAGCCACCCACAGGTGCCAGACACTGTTCTGGGTAAGCTCTCTAGAATCTGTCTTTTAACATCCCACTCCATCTCCCCCATGATTCAGTGAAAAGTGATTACCATGGTTCACAACTATGACCCTGAATCACTCGAGATTGCTGATCTCACTTATAATAGTGACTGCAGTCTATTTTCGTTTTTCAATATTTGATATAGGCCTTTTCGTTGAGTTACAGTTTTCAATTTCAAAACTGCATTTTGAGCACTGTCAAGTTCATTGAGGCAGAGGACGATGATGAAATGCTCCATCAAAGTCAAGTGTTACCGTGTCGTTTGCAACCTAACTCCCACAGAGGCCTGGCATGGCAACTTCATCACCTAAGACTTCAGGCTGATGCTCAAGTCCAAGAGCGGCTCTTGGAAGCGTTCAGAAGACAAAAGCATAGAGAACTGAAGCATGAAATTGCTTTGAGATGATGAATCAAAGATATATTTTTCATCCCAATCAAATCTTCTCTGGAAATAGTAACAACAGGTTTACTTGATGCCCTTGGAATTTAATATCAGCATTGTTTTTGACACCTTGGTCTCCTGTTCTACATGTCACATTATAATTCAGCCCATGTGCCTCAAAATCACTCACAAGGGACACATTTATAATAATAATAATAATAATTGTATAATATTTGATATTATAATATAATCAATGATTATTATCATCATTATCATTTTACATTTGGATGGCAGCTTCTAACATGACCATTGAATTAAGCTGTAGGACAACCATACCTCCTATCAGCTCCTAAATAGCCACTGTTCAAATAGCTATATCATAATAGAAGGCAATATTTAGGACAGCTCAGATCCCAAGGACAGGTTCACCCTCTCTCTAATACAGAAGACTTTTTTCAGGAGACCAGGATATTTAGTTTGCAGCCTATGATTATATGATTGTATGATTATTATGTTGTGTATATCCCACTCAGGGAGTAACAGGGTTCAAGTTAGAGCTGAAGAAAGGCCACTGTGGTGACTGCATTCATTTCGTTCACGGATCTGCTGTAGAGCAGTTGTGTGGCTTTTGAGGCAGACTAGTTATGATCCAAGTTTCTAACACCAAAGATGAGAGAACGGGAATCTCTTTGTACCTCAGTTTGTTCATCTGTGCAGAGGTTCCTAATATTTTCTGTCTCATGGGTTTGTTCTGGAGATTAAAATGACAAGCATAAGGCACATGTTTAGAACAGTGGCCTCAAACCAATGGTTCTCGACTTTCTTACTGCTGTGACCCTTTAATACAGTTCTTCATGTTGTGCTGACCTCCTACCATAACATTATTTTCATTATTGCTAGGTCATGACTGTAATTTTGCTATGGTTAGAAATCATAATGTAAACAAATGTCTGTCTTTTCTGATGGTCTTAGGTGACCCCTTTAACAGGGTCACTTGGCAACCAGAGTGTCACAGCCCGCATGTTGAGAACCACTATTTTAAACATTTGCAAAATCAGGATTATATGTTTTAGCGCTAAAACGCAGGTTAAATGAAATGCTCTTCACCCTTCCTCCAGCTCTGTCTTTGTTCCATCTTATGTGATGCATAGAACAGAAGCTGAAGTTGAAACAATTTTTGGAAGAAATTCTCAGGGCCACTATATCATCTTTTCCAGAAAAATCCTGAAAATGTGACATCACTAGGGAACAAATGATTCAGCTAAACCAAAGTTTTCAAAGTTGCTAAGGTTTCACACTTTGTATTTTCTTGCTTGGGAGTCTCAGCGGCTGTCACCTAGTCCTACCTTCTAGTCCTCCTCATCTTCTCACTTTAATCCTTGGTATGCTCTTCCATCATCCAAAATCATTCTTTTCTTGAGTTCTATTAACTGATTACTCATCTTGTCCTAGCTACATGGATTGACATGTAGTCGCTGCCTCGTCTCCCTCCTCAGCTTTCCCTGCATCAGCTCCCAAGGATCTTCAGATCTCCACTTGAACGTCTCATTCTATAACAGGCCCCTGAAACAAGCTGCCGCGGAAGGTAGTTTATGCTTTTCACAGCACAGCCCACAAATGAGTGATGTGCTATGAAGAACATTATAATAAACAGAGGGTGTATTTATCAATCCCGCTTCCACGCGTCTATTTACTCAGTCATTCAAGACATGTCTATTTAGTCATAAAACTATCTCAGATCTGAAATAAGCACCGAAGACTCAGTATTTGGCTCTTTTCCCTGGCGCTTGCAGAATGATTCTTCGCAGCCAAGAATGAATCAAGAAAGAACACACTAAAAGTATTTGGTGCTAAAAGTAGCAGTTCTCCGGGTACTGAGGGCAGGAAAAGGGTGTCTGGAAGTGTTTAAAACTCAAAAATTCCACATTGATTTTGAAAATTCTGTTAAATTTTTGCTAACTACTCCAAAGAAAACGTAGTGGCAAGATATATCCATGTTCAGAGACACGGATGGAACACGAACTGTTCCCAGGCATCACACAGCATTTTCTTATGAAACCTTGATCTAACTATGAGATAATCTTTATCTTTACCAACAGTTAAATACATGATGGTTGATTTTTGATGAATAAGCAAGTATTTTTAGTTGAAATGTAAAGATACATCACTTTTGGTCATGAACTTCTAGCACATGGCTCATAATTTTTACTCCAATGTCATCATCCTAGAAATATATTGTTATTGATGATGTTTTAACAAAAACTATGTATTCATTAATAATTATTAGAAGACACCATCTGAACCGGTTAGGGTGGCTTAAGCATGCAATTCCAGCATTTAAGTGGTAGAGGCAAGGAAATGGCCATGAGCTTGAGCTACAGAGATTCTGCCTCAAAAGAAAAAAAAAAAACAATAGCAGGAATTAGTGCCCAGTTTACAAAAGGTATGTACTTTTTCAGATTTCAAAGTAATATATTACTTTGGGCCACGTCAAAAGTTAGAAGTAGTTTGAAGAAGTGTGGCATCTAAAATATTTTTCTTTTCTTTTTTAGAAAATAAGCCCAAAAGTGGTCTAACAAATAACATGTACAACTCCGTGTTTTAAGTTTATCATATTAAATGGGGGTTCAAAGAGTCTACTCCCTTTTCTTTTGAGAGTGACAATTTCCTATATAAAACACTAAAAACTGCTTTGTTGCAGCTGTTTTCATTAGTAGAATTACTCATTCTTGTAGATGACCAAATTATAGGATCTTTTTAGACCCACAAAGCAATAGCTTGATTAAGGCTTTGCTAGGCCCGGGGAAAGCATGAGAATGGGAAGACCAATGTGAAAGGTGCAGCGAAAAGCATCTACCCCAGTGGAAGGAATGGGTGTGTATGTAAGCACAGCTTTAAGCCAATAGTTCCTCAGCCAGAGTGTCAATTCTTCATCGGGTAAACATCATTCATGGTATTAGAACTAAGCTGGGCTGAGAGAAACCTGGACATCCTAAGATATGGAGGGGGAAAAGGGATAGGAGCCCATAGTTTTCTGGAATTTTAGTAATGTATGGACCCTACATGTACCACAAAATCAGCTAGAGGACATTTTTCTAGACTAGCTTATAAAACTAGATAAATCTAATAAGTTTAAAATAAATTTAAACTCATGATCCACCTGCCTATGCCGCCCCCCCCCCCAAATGTTGAGATTGTATATCCAGGTACTTGGTCGCAATTTACTCACTTGAAGTATACAATTCAAGATTTTTAGTACATGTTAGTGTTAATCTGTACAAACATTACTGTCATCAATTTAAGAGCTTTTCAAAAGCACCCAAAAGAAATTCCATACTTCCATGTACCTTCTTCTAATATTCTTTGTTATCATCTGACAACCTTCATTTCTTCTCTATAAATTTTCCTATCTTGATACTTCATATAAAAGGAGTCAGATTCTTGACTTTAGTCATTGCAGTGTCCACAAGGCGATCCATGTATTTCTATGTATTAGTATCTGTTTATCAAATGAATACTAATCTATTGCATATACGTGACATATATATGTATGTATGTATGTATGTATGTATGTATATTTACATGCTCTATAGTGGAAATTCTATCTTTGGGTTTCATCAACTAAGACTCAAAATGAGATCTACAGTAACTTGAAGAGAATCCTTGGGCACTTTTCTGAGGCACAGAGATTGCAATCCAAATGAACATGTCTTTAACGTGCCAATTGCTATGCTAGATGGACGTCTAATAGGAAAAATTATATGGCCTCTCTTTACAGGTGATAAGATGCTCAAAGGACGACTGAGAAGGCATTTCTGGGCTGAAGACATAGCTCAGTAGTAGACCCATCACCTAACATACACAACCCCTGTACGAACAAAGTGCTTTTCTCAGTTACAGTGTCCTTGTTCATCCTTCATCTTGGCTGGTCTGAAGTGCACATTCATTGGGAACGGGTGTCAAGCTAAATAGTTATGCAGGAATATTGGCTTAACCTGGACTTCACACATTCTGTGCTATATGGCACCGAGTATGGTGTACATATGCCAAGTAAAAATTGTCTGCAATCTTACAACTGAACAGTTTGCATGGTATGTACTCTATATGTCTCTGTGCTCGCCGAAACCTGCCACAGAAGAGTCCATGAGAAAGCAGTCTAAATCTGACATGGTTCCTGTTAGGTTCTTCCTTTTGGAATTTCAACTACTTCATTAGAATCCTGGAATTGCATCTGATTCATTCTTGACAAGACCATATGCGCACGTTTGGCCAGATTCTAGTAAAATAGCTATTCCGTGCCATGTTTCCGCATTCTGCCATTTGTAAAATTAGCAATTGCAGGGAAGCAAAAGGCTACTTGCTGTTTTGCTGGATCAGCACCTCATTTGCTCTACTTGCCTATGCTGTGAGTAGAATTAAAGAATGCACAAGTTTGTCTCTAGATAAATAAATTTGGATGCAAAATAGATGCAAAGCTGCGTCTTGAGAGACAGGGTTCATTTCAATCTCAAACTAGATCTCATATCAAACATGTAACACTTGGGCTTGGAAGAAACCTTCCTTCTGCTCCAGAAATGTGCTTTGAGAACGGGGAAGCCTGTCCACCACCACGGAGGCCAGCAGTAATTTTCTTTTTTTCCGAAAGGGTAATGTCACTTACGTGACTCTCTGTACTCAACTTCCTTATAATCACTTCCGTTTATGTGGAGCCTGAGAGTTTTGAAATATCTTCACATCCTCCCGTTTAATTTGCACAACAATCAGGCAACGACTGAGGGAAAAGGATTATCCTACTGAATGGGCAGATGCAGAGGTTGCAGACAAGTGACTTTAACAGTCGCAAACCTCAGATCTCGGAGCTAGTTGTAAAGAGTCTTCTTACACTTAGTTCCTTTTTGCTGTCTTAATGTGTTGGGGGCCATTTTAGGATTAGCATCCTGCCTGGGGGCAGGTATCTTATGTTCTTTATGCCCACTTCTGGACTGACATCCTAATTTGACATTTCCTAAAACCTTATGGGCAGTAGAAGGATGACAAAAGTAATTTGGACAAATTTAGGCCAACTTTATAGGGAGGATAAAAGGAATCAGTAAAACTGATGGAAACAGAATTTTGTCTTCAACTTTTTTTGCCTGGCTGAGGTCACTGACTCCTTCCACTTCGTGAAGATTTTGAGAGAAGTGGAGGAGGCATAGAGTTTTCTGCTGTTTTTTCAAAGCCAACCCTATTGCCTGCTTGTCCTCGACTGCATTATTGGAGGTTGAAGTAATATGGACTGGCTGGAAGCCTCCCTGTAAGAGACCCATGTACTCCCCCTGCCAAGGATACTTGGCTAGCTCTGGCTGGCTGCAAAGGAGGCATAGCTAGTACGCTCACAGCCTCTCCCAGGAGAAAGCATGACCCTTTTGCTGAATTGGCAAGCATCTTTCCATGCTTGCTGGGATTTCCAAACAGTAGCTATAGAGCAAGGGTCTCAAAGGCAGAGTGATGGTTTATCAGGCCTGAGTTCTGTGTCTTCCTAGCTGTGATGCCTTTATCAACGTGTGTGTGAGTGTCTGCTTTCCCATCAGTAGCATGGGGATGGTCCCCTCTGTCTCATAGCATCTGGGAGGATTATAAGACATGAAGCAAGGAAAGCATCATACTACTTTCAATGTATTCTCAAAGATTAATAACATTTATGA
Source organism: Microtus oregoni (assembly GCF_018167655.1). NCBI lineage: Eukaryota > Metazoa > Chordata > Mammalia > Rodentia > Cricetidae > Microtus > Microtus oregoni. The sequence goes on along the minus strand of NW_024543873.1, from coordinate 4,366,926 downwards.
ACACATTAAAGGTAGCAACGATTAGGGTCAAATGTGAGGCAGTTCTGAGGGTCCTCTCTTGTTTCTCCTTTGCTGGACGGAAATGGCTAGGCTAGAGAATCTGCAAATGGCATCTATGTTGTTTCTGTTCTTATGAAAGCTCATTACTATCAATAATTCCCATCCCACCTACTGAACCCCTCCCACCACCTGGCTACCATTTCCTCTTCTTTTAACTTTTGCTATACTTGATGGCACCATGACTGGATCTGACCTAGGATTTGTTCTAAGCGCCCACCATATGTTTTCAATGAAAGGGAACGGCTGGGTCCTGGCTGCGTTGAAAATGGCAATCACACATGGACTGATAAATTGACTGGGAGAGTTTTTTTAAGGAGCTTTCAGTTGTGCTTCCAATGCCCATCATGCAAGATGTAATGTTCAGGTTGGAACAGCAGTGTGGCTTTGAAATAAACAAAGGTCCATTCAAGGAACAGCCCTTAACTGAGACATCTTCAGAGGTGCGTGGCCAAATGGTTATTATTATAATCCACAGGAGTTCTGTGGCAAGTGGATCCCTGGGCTCTAACAAGTACTTTCTGCCATTCCCCCCACTGCAAGGCACGGATACAAGGCCATCCATGAAGCGAAGGCAACAGAGCTGTTAAGGTCCATGAAAGGGACTAGAGATGCAGGGATCTTGTGGAGCCAATTACTCCCTATTATGTCAGCAGGGGAGAAAGCGCTGCCACACTTTCTTTAAAGAACCGAGAGCTTCATATAAAGAGGTAAAATGGCAGATAGAAAAGAAAAATGAGGGCAGAGATGAAGGGACAGATTGATAAACACACTGCATTATATTCTTTGAGTGAGAAAAAGCTTGATTCGCCCACCTGGCCATCCTTAGAAAATGGACTCCGGGAAAGTAAATACACTCACTCTGAAGGAAGGTTTTGGGTTCAATTCAAGGAAATAAAACTAAGTCTAGTTCCAAGAAGCCTCTTGTGGTTGAGGACTAAAAAGACAGAATGATTCAATTAATCTGTCACATCATTCCCCATGATTGCAATAGGTACTTAGTGCATGGAGCAAACCACATAATTGGTTCATAAAGCATGCTAAGCTCAAACCTAAGTCATAGGGATGGAAGCCATAATACCAAGTCCCTTGCAGCTCCAAATCAGATGAAGGCTGAAGCCTTCAGACTGCCTAGCTACAGGGCGATTACCTTACCACCCTGTAAATGTGCTTGCCAGGAACACCATCACGGTTGGAATTCTGGGCTCTCGCTCCTGTCTGAAACTTGACAAAGATAATGGAATTCCTTTTAATACCAAACTGTATAAAAGTACATCCATCATTTTACGATTCTGAGTGGAATAGCTTAGACCTAATTCCTTCTCTCTACTGATCATTAGGGAATGCACATACTTGTGTGTGCACATCAAGAAAAATGGAAAAGGAGTCAAATTTTCATATTACCCAAGGAAAAAAAATGACCCGATACCTGGTTGAATTCTAATTGATTATCTAACGAGGAAGATTCAAAACAGAAAAGCCACAAGCCTTAAAGAGTACAGAAGTAGAAGAGGTAGCCTATAGACATGGGGAAGGCTACTTTCCCTTCAGAATCCTCCATAAACTTCCTTTAATACTTAATGATCTTAGAAAGCATTGCCTAAGTGTGTGTGGTGAAGGAATTAAGAAAGGAACTTAACTGTATACTATTCAGGAACCTTAGCATGATATATGCAGCATCACAGGAGAGAATCAAGTGTCCACCAGCTTCAAAAGGAATGCAAACATTAAGGTTGAGATACCTGACTCTTCTTGACTAGGGAATTACAGTCAGAAGGTAACAGGGACTTCCTGGGCCCTCGGCACAATTCTCATCATGGATCCTTGTCTGCATAAATCATGGCTTGTTCTACATTATTCATGCTGTCTCTTTACAAGTCATGGGTTTTAGCATTTTGATTTTTTTTCTTCCATTTTATTTTGAAGGTGCAGTTATTTGTGTATCATGGATTCAGACTTCAAGGCATATTGATGTACTCCTGTATTGTCTTGTCTGGGCTACTTTTAAACAAAAGTGCCCTGGAAGCACCACAAAACCAACCAGAAGACATTTTAGAGAGAAACATAGCCAGTGAACTGCAAAACACACCTTTGGAGTTAACATTGTAAAATTCGATTTTATTAAAACAAAGTTATTTATAAGGTAAGTGTTTGTTTAGCTTTTGGCTAATTTAAAGTCCAAAGTGAACAGGCCTCCTACTCTTCTAATAGAGCTTTGACTATATCCCAAGCACCCACACTCTTCAATCACTCAGGGACAGATTTGTCAGCATATAGCTGAGGTTTTCATATTTCCCTGCTTACTGGGAGCTCCTCAAGGGTGTGATTTCCCTTCCGAGCCTGGCAAGTAGCTTGGACCTTGAGGAAGTGCTTAGTAAACGTTTGTTGAATAATTTATGAGAGGAGCATCATTCCACTTCACTGAATTCTTGCAGCCCATTCCTTAAGGCACCAAACTAGGAGCTGGTGCACCCTTCATGTTAAGAGTATCGAGTGGTCTCCAAGAAAAATCAAGGTGCCACGTTGAGGTTTACCTGAGTCAAGGGCAAAAACCTAAAATATGTCAGCCCAATTAACAAAAGGTAGGTTTCAAAGTCTCAAGAGTCATTGCAGAGAAACTGGTGGAGAATTTGGGATTAATGCTGCTGAAAATGCTCAACTACCTGAAAATACCCCTTAACTAGACAGATGATATGTGATAGAATCCACCAGTGTTTTCCCACAGGAGTCACTAAATCTTGACACCTTTCATTGCAGAAATTTTCGGTGTCAGTGTGCCATGAAAAGTTGTGTCCCCTTTTACCTTTGATCTGTTGACCCCACTTCTACCACTGACTGGTTTTGAGAGCAGGACGTATGCCACTGTCTTCATCTGCAGGGAAGACACAGCATTTTTATGAACCGCATGAGACTTCAGAGATGATGAAATGAGATAATGTTTGTGAGATAACCAGGGCAAAATTCAAAAGTTCTCAATAAACACTGTTTTCAAAGTCTCTTTAAATGTCATAGGAAACGCTTTCCTTTTTACCTAGCAAACCAAGCGGCACTGTTAAGTTTAACGTGCGGTAGAATGTAAAGAAGGACCAGTCCTCAAAAGTCTGAAACCTTGCCTGACCTCTAGAGTGCTACCGAATCCTCATTCCTATCTCTTGTGCTCTGCTGCTTCTCATGGTTAACCCAGTCCCACAGGCCACCTGTTACAATTACAGGTTCCAAATGGACTAGGGGAGCAGTCCCATAACCACAGAGAATCCCCACCCCGCAAACACCCAAACATCACACAAACAAGGGCTTCATGAAATTGGGAGGTTTTAGTATTGTGTCTGACTACTGATTCGTTTTTTTCAAGGGATAATCCCAGCACCCCTTGACACAGGAGTTTGGTTTACAGAAACGAACACATAGAAAGGACTCTATGATTACAAATAATCTCCTATTTTCTTGCTTAGCCCCATTTGTCTAGCACATTGTTCTAACTCCTTTCCTTTGTGCCGAAGCCATTTATATTCTTTTATTAGTTTCATTGCCTTGGAAATTGAATATTGAGTATAATTATAAAACAAAGTATGCAAAAATATTAGCGCTTTTTTATTTGAAAAGAAGAGTTGGCAAGACTTTATAATTTCTATAGCTGGAGCCTCCCAGCCAGAAGTATTTCAGGGCTAAATGGCTGTCCTATTATCCCTCCATTTGCTCAACTTGAGAACCAGGATTCAAATGACCTTGATTTTTACATGATCCTTGCATGTTGCAGATCTCTACTGTCCCAGAGAACTCCTTCTGTCTTCACTTCAGGGTATAGCAAGATTAAGTTCACAGAATGGTTTTACACTTCATGGAAATATTAAATATGTGCCTCCTCAAAGGAATTGAAACAAAAGATGGCTGGAAGATGCTCTGTGGTACCATCCTGGCAACTAAAGAATCCCATTGGTATTTTTTTTTCATCGATACCTAAGGGATCCAATTAAATATGTGGATTTTTAAATTGGTAAGAAAAAGATCCATCAGATATAAATACAAGAGATGTTTTCTCTCTAGAGCTACTATTAATGTTAAGTTGTAAGATGGTTGGTAGGGATTTTATAGAGGCTTAAGGGGTTTATAGATTTTAATTGGGACCACTTTGGAATGAACATGATTAATATTGCTTGTTTTGTAAAATACTTGCATAACCTACAATTAGAGAAGCAAACTCCCTGAACAGTGTGTATGTGTGTTTGTGTATGTGTAAAGTTGGTGATGGACCTGGGTACAGCTATACACAAAACTAGAGAAAACCACCATGAATCTGGTCGGTATAAGGGAAAACTCACAAGGAGGAAAAAACAAAACCCTGAACTTGCATAAGCAGTGAGAGCTATTTATAGAACATGCTCATTGGCTCTGTCTAAAGTCCAGGCAACACAATGGTGACCATTGCTCACATTTCCTGGGTGATAAGGTCTGTGATCTGTTCTCCCAGCAGACTTGCTGCCTGATTTCTCTCTGACTTCACAGATGAAGAGGAGACTGTGATATAGTAACACTTTCCCAAGAAAACAAACATTTCTTCCAAATAAACTTGGAGATTCCAATTTTAAAAAAGCCTAAACCATTGTACTATCTAGATATTCATTGCTATATTTTGTCAGGGCTAACAAGTACTTCAAAATCCAGCAGTAACAGGTGAAAAACTCACTCTGGGGCATCTATACCAAATGGAGAGAACAGAACACGCCAGAAAGCTGCCTCCACTTCTGACTTCTCATGTTTTGTGTTATCAAAACATAAAACTAAGCCACTGAGTTTCAGTCTAGTCTTCTAAAAGTCTCAGTCTCAAGAATAATGGCTTCAGATCTAAAATAGGATGGTCAGGACTAGGACTACTCTGAAGGCACAATGTGTACAGGAAAGCCAACCAGAGGGTGGAAAGGGACTCAAACTCTCTCCATTCACTATAGTCAAGCCACATTTGAAGACTTCCTGAATATCCTGCCTCATTAATGAACTTCCTCTTCCAACTCACTCCCTCCTTCCCCAGGAGAATGCTGGTCACATGACGCCAGAATGATTGAGAATGGCCCTGAGAAAGAAGGCAAGTTAAATGGGTATTTAAAAGATGAGGAAAGGCTGATGGCTCTTTCTGGCCTGTTACACATGTTCTGCTTCCTCTAGGCCTGATGTTCTCTACTACATTTGAGAAGCAGTCGGTGTCTCTCTTTGGTTTTCCCTTCACTGGGTCCCTACTAGCTACATCTTTCTGTGCTGAAGCCTTTCTAGTCTCATAGGAGATGTATCCTTTCTATCTAGTTTCATAATACCTCTATATCTCTAGCTCTGCACACTCCCAAAATGGAATGGCCAACAGAAGTTTCTAGCTACGAAATAAAGAATATGCCCTTCAACCGAAGAATGAATAAAGAAAATGTGGCACAATTACACATTAGAGTACTACTCAGTGGTAAAAAACGATAACATCCTGAATTTTGCATGCAAATGGATGGAATTAGAAAACACTATCCTGAGTGAGGTAACCCAAATGCAAAAAGATAAATATGGTATGTATTCACTCATAAGTGTATACTAGCTATATAAACAAAGGAAATTGTGCCTATAGTTCATGATCCTAGAGAAGCTAAGTAATAAGGTGAACCCAAAGGAAAATATAGAGATACCCACCTAGAAATTGGAAACAGACAGGATTGACTGGCAGGGTTGGGAACATGGGGGTGGGGGAGAGGGGAGGGTAGAGGAGGAGGGTAGGGGGGAGGGTAGAGAAGAACTTGAGGAAATGGTATGGTCAAGATGGAGGAAGGACAGTGATGAGAGCAAGGAGAGAGATATCTTGATTGAGGGAGCCATTATAGGTTTAGCAGAAACCTGGCTCTAGAGAAATTCCCAGGAATCCAAAAGGATGAATCCACCTAGGACCCTGGGCAATAAAGGAGAGGGGGCCCAATCTTGACTTGCCCTGTAGTCAGACTAATGATTATCTTAAATATCACCATGGAGACTTCATCCAGCAACTGATGGAGGCAGAGGCAGAGACCCACATTGGAGTACTGAACTGAGCTTCCAAAGTCCAATTGAAGAGTGGAAGGAATGAGAATATGAATAAGGAGGTCAAGATCATGATGGGTTACCCACTGAAACAGTTTGCCTGAGTTAATGAGAGCATACCAACTCCAACCGGACTGGGAAGGAACAAGCACAAGACCAAACTAGTTCCTCTGAATGTGGTTGACAGTTGCGTGGCTGAGGCAGACTGAGGGACCACTGGCAGTGCCACTGGGATTTATCCCTACTGCTTGTACTGGCTTTTTGGGAACCCATTCTGTTTGTATGTATACCTTGCTCAGCCTAGATATAGTAAAGGGCCTGAGGATTAGATGGGGGTGGGGTGGGAGGGTGTGTGGAGGGAATGGGAGGAGGGGAGGGAGTGGGAACTTGGATTATTTTTTTTAAGAATTTAATAAAAAAAACTCTCAGCAACAACAACAAAAAAACAATATAAGATGTAATGTCAACCAGACATGCATTCTTAGAACTGCCAGTGAGGTGTTTCAGAGAAGTGACTCCCTGGGCCTCAGCTTCCTCATCTACAGCATCCTCTGAGAAACAGCAATCCAAACCAGGCTTAGTGTCACTCACCTGCAGTCCCAGAACTCAAGAGGCTGAGTCAGAGGATCACGCATTCTAAAACAGCCTGAACTATAGCACTAGACATGGTCTTAAACAGCAGTAGCAAAAGAGTAATCCAGCGCACAGAATTATCAGTGCTATTAAATGAGAAAAAGTTTGTGAATACTTTGCAAAGTCCTGGTACAAATTAAGTACTTGAAAAATGGTAGCTTGTATTAATTAGCAGGGCTAGCTTTGACACATACTTCCTTGTACTAAGAAATCACTCAAAACAGAAAGGTCTTTTGGCCAACTACACAGCTGTCACTATATGAACATAAACTCCAACCTATTTTTTTAATTATTAAATAAAAGCTGTATCGACAATTTGAATATAAAAATTAATAGTGAACTAAAATAATTGGCTTTGCTTGCACCTTTCCGAATGTGTTCGTTATAGAAGTATAATGCTAATAAATGAATATGTCAAAAGAACTGTTGATATGATTTCCTTATCCAAGCTTTGTTCTGAGCTTAAGAGTCTAAACAAATCTTCTTAGAGTTGTCAAAGTGTCAATGCACTGGCAATGGCTTGCTTGGCCACCGTCTGCCATGTCTATTCACATTATCTATGAGTATATCCTATGCCAAAACCTGGACACCACACACCCCCTAGCCCAGAAGCTAGAAGTCACAGACATTTTCTTAGAATGAGCCTGGCTGATGTAATTCCTACAGAACAGTAAATAAATAAATAAATAAATAAATAAATAAATAAATAAAGCATGAACTGGGAGGAGAGGAAGGAGAAGCTTTGGTTGGGATATAAAATAAAGAAGATAAAGGAAGACATTTCTTTTTTAAATCCAAGCATTAACATAGGCAGATTATTACACTAGATGCAAAACTCATCAAAATGGAAATCTATCATTACAGGGCACACTATATAACATCATCAATTGCTACTGTCCACATCAGATGTTTACTAGGGTTGCCATGGGACAAGAAAGAGTAAGCAAGCCAGACACAGCAGTACACTCCTCTAATTCCAGGCTTGCCAGGCTAAAGTGAGAGACTTTAAAGTGAAATGACATCAAAAGAAGAGGAAGAGGAAAAAATGGAATTTGAAGTGTAAGCTTGGAGGATTAGATATCTAGTAAGCTTGGAGTATCAGATCTATATGCATGGGACCTTTGTTGGCATTTATTACATTAAATGTTGTTTGTTGCCAGAATTAAAGAGCAGAACCCAGGAAAATCAAAGGTTAAAATATGTATCACCTCAACACTCCTACAAGTTGAAAACCCCACAGTACAGCATGTAAAAAGATGGGGAGATGGCAGAGGATCTGGGGTTTCCTGCACGTCCCTTTATTCCCTTCATGACTAGTCGTGGTTCCTACTGGTAGTTTTCCTAGGCTTACTCTCTTTTTCTGATAAAGAAAGAAGACTATATGCAAAGCCCAGCTAAACACATACATTCCTCAAAGAGGTAAGATTCCTCCTTAGCTGCATGAACATCTAAGCCTACTTAAAAGACATTTTTATTAGAGTCACACATCAAACAAAAGATAAATGTGAAGACCACAACACTAGAGTTACTAGTCCCTAGATGAGAGACATTCCTACCTCCCCCTGGCCACCACAATTCAAAACTGAGTCGTGTGTGTGTGTGTGTGTGTGTGTGTGTCCACAGCTGTACATATTTGTAAGGCATATGAAATTTAATACTTCACAAGCATTCAAGTCTAGTTCCAGTACACAACCCCCCACTGAATGCCATACTTGCTGAATAAATTGAATGAACTTGTTTATCGTGCAATATTTTCCCTTCACACAGGATATTGTATCTCCATCAGCAAGGAGATATTAATATGTGTATCATGCCCGCATATCTCCAAGCCTCCTTCCAATCTTGATATTTTAAGATTGTGTATTTCTCTGCAGAAATTGCTTTGGGGGGAAGAGCAGGGTGTTCTGGTGACATTTGCTGAGATCAGGCTTTGCTTCTGTGTGCCACATTGGGGACCAACTCCTTACAATCCCAGTGCACTAAGAGAAATTCAATCATCCTTCCAAAGAGAAATTAGTCATTCATTCTCTCCTCTACACAGAAAAGATGATCATGACAAAAAGTCAAGCCAGAGAACCTAAAAACTTAGACAACAAATGTTGCTCCTCTTTTTACATTTCTGTCTGATTCCTCGAATACACAATGGAGATCCTTAGCTTAAAATGCCATAATAGCCTCTTGCCAATTATCTTAAATGAGCTTGTGTAATGTCTTTCCATATAAACTTTCCACACCCAAACACACTCCAACAGGGTTTGGGGGTGGTACCAGTGATAATCTGAACTATGCATATCTCAGTGACGGTCTAAAAACTTAGTCCAAAGCCCTGGAGTTGGGGGTTCTCAAGATAGTAAATCCATAAGCCTTCTAAAGCATACCATCTCTATCAAAATTACCTGGTTCTGTGCTTGTAAAGTGGAATGGCAATACAAAACTGAGTGAGCATGCCGTATTTCAATAAGACCTTATTTATAGAGACTAAATGTTCAGTTGCAGATAATTTCTCCAAGGTACACAGAAGCATTCTTCTTTTGACTTTTTTTTTGCAAATTTCTATAACTGTGAAAAATGTTTATCTTTGACTAATTTGTGCACTAGAAAAAGAACAGAGTATTTTGTACAGTTCTTCATTTGTGTAAATAATCACAATTACAATGCTGTGTGAGCTCCTGATAGATGCTAGGTATCAAGCTAAGTGATTTCAAGGGACTGTCTAAATCTTCACACTATGAGCAAAAGACTGTTTTTACAAATGAGGAAACTGAGGCACACCAAGGCAGAAATGACTTGCCAGGAATTTCAGAGTTCCAAATGAACGCGTTCAAGGTCAGAACCGTATCTGACTGACTTCCAGGCCGACTTCTTCCTTTACTACTAAATGGTACGACTGGCAACTCCATACTCATTAAACTCCTCTAGCAGTGTGGTAAGACGAATGTAGTGGTTCTAAGAGAAAATTCTATCCGGTCCATGAAGATCGGAGGTGAGACAGCTACATGTTAGTTAAAATCTGAAGAGCTGAAACTTGATTTTCATTCAAGTATTCAACAAAAGATTTAAAAGGTCCTTGGTTCCTTGCATAGATAACCGAGATGAAATGCTAAGCGGAGTCTGAAGGGAGCAGGGGTGGGATGAGCAGAGATGGTGGCAAAGGGGGAAGGAGGAAATGAAAAACGTTGGGGCTCTTGCACGGCGGGGCTCGTTTCTGTCTTGACTCAATTTCACTTGCTCCTTGTGGATCGCCTGTTCGAGTAGGCAAATTGCTGAGTGGGTCAGAGTTGAAAATGTGAACGCGCTAAGAGACACGCAATGATTCAAGAAGCAGCTGATGAATTCTTCACTATGAGAAGCAAGCATCCCAGAAATAGAGAAGCCATGAGGCATGATTGTGGCTAACATGCAGGCACTGTAAAGACAGGACGGAAAGTGACTGAAGGAAGAGGGGACTGGGCATCAGAGAAAAAGAGCGGGCACCCTGAAACGCTAAGAATATTGAAGAAACATCACAGTCCTTTGGCCTTACTTTCTCAAGACAGGTGACAAATGTCCCCTAGGTGTTATGCTGCTTGTTCTCAGAGAAAGCATGTGGAGCTGTTCAGCTGTGAAGATCAAATTTCACTGTCTCCTTCCCTGGATTTAGACTCACCTAGGAAAGAGAAAGCCAGGTGGGTCCCTGACGGGGTTTCCAAAAAAGTACAACAGAGGAGAACAGATCCTCTGTTGGCAGGTGGTAGTATACCACAGACTAGGGTCACCAATAGAACAAAGGAGTGAAAGTGTTGCATGCCTGAGTCCCCTGTTCTCTCTTCCTGGGATGTGAGGAGGTGAGGGGTCAGAGCCAAGAGCCATTTCCACTGCCCCTCCTTTCCTGCTACAAAGGATTGTACCTCAGCTAATGAACCAATATAGATCCTTCCTTCCTTAAGTCATCCCATCTCAGATATTAGGTCACAGTGATGAAAGAAGTAACAATATTTCAGTTGACAAAATGATTCCAACTTTGCCAGCTTGGATGTTCACAGGTGGATTGTCTCTTAAGGTTATATAACAAAACTCACCATTTTAACTAACCATTTTAGGCGTACAGTCCAGGATTCAGTGGAAATAAAGTATATTCACATTGTCATGCAACTATCACCACCATCCATCTCCAGAACTTATCAATCTTCATAAACTCAAAAATAATTCCATGTACCTCATATCTCCACAACAGCTAGTCTACTAGTTGTGTCTAAAAGTTTGAATACTTTATGCATCTGATATAAGAAATCATACAGTAACCATTCTTCTATGACCTGCTATTTCACTTAGCATGATATCTTCAAAATGCATCCAAGTTGGAGGATGTATGAAGATGTATTGTCTCTTAAGGTTGACTAATACCCCCACTTTACGTATGCCAGCCTATCTATTTATCCATTGACGAACACTTGGGTTATTTATATCACTAGGGTAATGTGAAACAGGATGTTATGAGCACAGGTTTGCAAAGGTGCATTTCAGGCCATGGTTTCAAATTCTTTTGCAGCTATACCCAGAAGTACAGCATTCATTTAAGTATTTCCAAGAACCATTTTATGTTCCGTGATGTTATAAACCCCACAGTGTTCAATGGGTTATAATTTTTCTACATCTCAACAACTCATATTTTCCATTTAAAACATGGTCATCCTGATGGTTATGAAATTGTGTGTCCTTTTTTTATCCCTACCTCCCTAAGAACTAACAAGGTCAAGCATCTTTTCATGTGATCCTTGTACATTTGCTGCTTATGCATTTGTAAATGCAATAGTTTCTTATTGGTCTTTGTTGCTTCAATGAGACTTTTTTGTAGTGTAAAAGAGACAAGGTCTCTCAGACCAATACGAAATTCTATTATCACAGACACTTTACACTCTGTTGGCAAAAGCTTTCTATTTCCTTGGGTCTCTTCCTCACTCCATCTCAGACAAAGAACTCAAGAACTTTCCTATTCTCCTGCATTCTTCAAGATCATTTAGGTATCCCCCAGTGTTCTTCCAACTGCCTCTTTAATAACTTTTTAGTAACTGTTCACCAAAATAGATGCACACTATTGTCCATCCTGAAGAAAATACTAAGATGAGTTTTTTTATGTTCTTTTTTTAAATTTATTTATTTATTAAAGATTTCTGCCTCCTCCCCGCCACCACCTCCCATTTAACTCCCCCTCCCCCGATCAAGTCTCCCTCCCCCGTTCAAGTCCCCCTCCCTCATCAGCCCAAAGAGCAATCAGGGTTCCCTGCCCTGTGGGAAGTCCAAGGACCGCCCACCTCCATCCAGGTCTAGTAAGGTGAGCATCCAAACTGCCTAGGCTCCCACAAAGCCAGTGAGTTTTATATCCAGCATCTATCTACTCCTTACCATGCAAGTCTCTACAGTCAGCATCTGCCACTCTCCACTCTTCATTTTGGTTTCAAGGTACACTCATGGTTTGTACCCAGAACAATGTACTTGATCTGCTTCCTTTTCCTAAATAACTTCTTGAGTTGAAAAATATATTGTCCCCTTTTCAGTCTTCTACCTTGGCTGCTCTGTATCACTTGGCAATGTAGACTACCTCTTCCTTACCGAAAGTATCAGATAAACCACGGCTTCACTGTTGCCTTTCCCTCATTCCTGCTCAGGCCAAATCATGTTGGTCATGTATCTTACCTAGCCAATGCCAAACTGTTCTGTGTCCTTTGCTCTAGGGAAGTATAGATAGAAAGATCTCAACATGAATCTAGATGCTGCAGCGTGCGCGGCACCATATCAGTCGATTGATTTCACCACTTTGTGCCTCTTTCCTGAGAAAGGAGACTCAAATGAGACACCTATACATATTCAGTACTTGATGCTTTAGAGAGCCTGGTTTTTAGGAGGTAATCAGTATGAACCAATTCTCGTGCAGCTTCCTGCTGAGCAGTCCCATTCGTCTGTAGGCTGTTCTCCTAGGACCTCTCCCTAAATCCTACCCTCAGAGCACACAGAGATAACACTTAGCTTTCCGCCAGCCAGAGCAAATAAGGTTCTCTGCTTCAGCTGTTACTCTGACCTCTTCTCAGCATCTTGAGTTTGATGAACTCTGATTCATATTTAAAAACCCAAATCAAATGCCACTGCCTCCTTGAAGCCATTTCAACACTCTCTCTGTTTCATGCAGTCTTCATGTGTGGCTCGTCCTGCTGCGTGCCTTAGTTTAGGAGTGTATGACTCTTCACTGGTCTTTTCATTTGAGTGTGAACTTAAGTATGCAGAATTAATCTCCACACTTTTTATACCCTAAGAACTAGATGTGGGCACAGAGTAAGCAACAACCAAGCATGAAGATTATCAAGACATTGATGGCCTATTTGGAGGGTATAAGGAAACATCTGTTTTCATACCCAGTAACTAGACATCAAAACAATAGCAAGAATGATCCAGTGCTAAATGGTAGTCTAAACAAATTCATTCAATCTTCACAATAATCCTAACAATAGCTACAATGATTATTTTAATGTATCAAATTTGGAAGCTGGATCTCAGAGTAGCTAAGCAATAGCCTGAGATCACACAGTCCATGAAAGGTAAAGCAAAATATTAAAATCTGCACAATCTGACTCTAGAATCTCTGCTCCTGATGGAAACTGCGCCCCACAAATGTGAGCTTCAATTGATACTGCATTTGGCTAAGATAACAAAATGCACGCTTCCCACTTACGGCTTCATGGGCTTTGTTTCCATCAATAATTCCTTTCACGATTTTTGGACTGTGTTTCTCTAAAAGTCAAATGAGAGAGTTGTACTGATGGTCATCTTGATGCTTCTCAGCATCAACAACCTGGGATGTAGTGTGACAGATGAGGTGTCCGGTGATAAGCTTTCAAAAGCAGGTCCTGTGCTTCAGCCAAGTTGCTTTTCCAAGAGTGGCTGACTAAGATGGAGAATGATGGGAAATTTTAGAGTTATGGCTAAAGGATACGAGGTTCCTTTGGGAAGTGATCCAAATGCTTTGGAATAAACTGTGATGGTGTTTTCACAACTCTATGACTATGCTGACAACTGCCAAACTTGCATTTTACATTATCTGGTATATTGATTATATCTCAATACAGGAATCATCCAAAAATTATATTCATGCCATTCAACATAGCATTGTTCAACAAATGTTTGATTGACTGGTGAATGGCCACATGCCATACTATTCGTTTTGTTTGTGTGTGTGTGTGTGTGTGTGTGTGTGTGTGTGTGTGTGTGTGTTTTAGAGACAGGATCTCAGGCTGGCCTCAAATTCTCTAGTGCTGGCTTAACAGTGATGCAACAGGATACTGACTCTTTATGATCCTGAAGATCCAGGCCAGAGGCCCCTGCATGCTAGGTGAGCACTCCACCAACCGAGCTGCAGCCCCAGCCCCTACATGACTTTTAACCTTCAAATTCTAAGAGCGCATTAATGGAACAATTTGTATGTACATCTGAATCCTTTGCATATGAATTGGCACCTCTAAAAGTACGCTCTGTTTGGCAGTTTAAATAACCCCTTCACCAACGCTCTATTGTCAGAGATGTACCAAATTTGCTCTTCGTACTGTCTGGATTACTACCTTTTGAAATCACAGGAGCTCAACTAAAGAGGCTTAATGGATTGCTGATAACAGCCCACTGCCATGCTGCCCACAGACAGACTGGCTCCGAAGATTCCAAAGTTATGAACTGCTTCAAGGTCTTCAAGTGAGAGACCTAATCAGAGAAGATGGTGTCACGACTGTAATTAGTTTCAGGTACAGAATTAGTGATTTGAACCAAATGAGGAGGGAGTCATTGTCAACGACTGTTTTTCACCTCAAAGGAAATAAAAGGAGCGTATTAATTAGTGAGCAAACAGTTTGCAGTTTGTACAAGGGTACTACGGGAGAGCAGTTTTCTTGAAATATTTGCTGGATTATAATTAGCTCACGCATGTGATTAATTGGTGGGGGGAAGCAATGAAAAATATCTTTCAACTTTGATACCAAATGGTAAGCTTTTCTGTACTTGAGAAAGCCCAAGCCCAAAGCCAGTAACTTTGGAGTTCACTGCCAACAAAGAGTAATGAAGCTTCCAGGCCCTGGGAAGTCTTAGCACCAGCTGGGTTCTGTGCCTCAGTACAAAGAGGCCCATCAGGCCAAGAGGCAGGCAACAGAACCAGCATGGACTCGGGGGCTCTAATCGGCAGTGATTAAAGAATAAAATGAAAAGTGAAATAAGATCACAGCAGGTAAAATTAGGGGAAGAGTGGAGGCCTCGAAGTTAAGCCTTGGAACATGTAATCAAGGTGATTAAAACCTTGAGTCACTCCCCTGTGTTAGTCACCAGCTCGCCAGCTCACCATGCACGCACTCTCCACAATCATAGCCAATTGTTCGGGTTTTTAAGACAGCTCTATCCTAGAAACCGAATAAACACTCGACTCCAGTCGAACCGGATTTACGTCTCCCTCCAATCTCCTCTCAAGGAGCCCAGCAGAGCCCTAGATTTTAATTGGGATTACATACAGAGAGGTGCAGGGCTTCCAGGTAGTCACTCGGTGATAAGAAAAAAGGAGGATTATGCATGGAAACCAGGACACAAAGAATCATCTAGTTTTATAAAGGCAACAAAGTTAACTTGTCCCTACTTTCTACCTTATGACTAATTGGAGCAATCTAGGAGTTAGAAGAAAAATGGACTTGGAGATTAATGCAACATTTCTCCAGAGAGCCCGGGTCAAAAGCAAAACACTTAGGCTTTGCCAAGCCTAAGTTCTGTTTCTTTTCATCCACCCAGTCCAGTTTTGCGGTGCCTCTATCATAAACATGAGACCTTTGCAACTAAGAGGGAAAACACGTAGAGCCACCAGAATGCAGATCAATTCAACAAATACCAGGAACTATCTGCTATATACCAAGCATCGTGCAAGGAGATGGCTGAGTGAATAAAGAGAAACTTTCTCTCAAACATGATTTAAAGCAGTAATTCAGAAGCCTGACAGCTGGGCTTCAACTCCAAATATTGCTGTTTATTACTTTTGTAACCTGTGGAAAATCACCTTTCTTAGACTCAATTTCCCTTTCTGTAAAATGGGTAGGATGTTCACACCTACTTCTTACAGCTATGGTAATAATGAAATGTTTCCTTATCATCCAACACATGCTCATGATCACATCCTGATGCCATATTCATGTCTAGGACATGGCAAGTGCAGTCTACATTTTAGTTACATGTAGAATGTAATCACCTTATGCCACAAACCTCTTCAAGAAGCAGATAAAAATTCTGTTCATTACCCTAGAATAAGTATGTATATATGTGCATCTAATTTGAAAGCTGTTGTGAGTTTTCTGTATTCTCTAAAACCAAAGTGAAGAACCCAGGTTCCCTGGGAGAGACCTCAAAGGGGTATGTAGCCTAAAGAATCTTGGGATCCCATGCCCATGTGTTAATGGTTGTATTGGGATAACAATCTTGTTGGGTCTTACAGTGAACCAACACAGGGTGGTTAAGGAAACAGACTGCAGGGTAAAAGAGATGTACATTCCACCTTTGATTCGGCCACGTCCTGGTTGAGTCAGTTACTTTTGCTTTGTGTCTCTTTTTGCATCTGTATTAATAGTTAATAACTGTATCTCTACCATAAGCGTGCTAGCAAGGATTGAAATGAATCTGGAATCTGGTAAGCACTGTATAACTATCCGGACTACTAATAATATCCATTAAGGATATTAAGGCCTGAAACTAACTGTTCCATAGCAGCATTAAAAGGAGCACCTAATTTTTTTCTCTGCATGTTAAAATCTCACATCTACAACTGAATATCTATTCATCCATAATGGAAACGTGTGTAAAACTCAGACAAGGCTTGCTGTGCAAGTGCAAAAGGCAAGAGGTTGGTGTCCACTGACTTTCTCGGTACATAAAAGGTCTATTTTCCATATTATCAGCGCAAATGCAACATGCCAAGAGAAATAGGTAGGTGTGACCAATTGGGAGTTTCTCTCCATTCCACCAGACTGCAGAATATCTCACCAGATCCTTTGTCTTCCAAATCGGGAGTGAATAGCACTGTCAGACAGCCCCAGCGCATTCAGCAGATAGGTTCCTTAATTAAATATGCCACTGAATGGGCTATAGAATTCTATTGCTTATGCTGACAGGTGAAAGACAGAAGGCACAATTTCCTGGGTTTTTATTTTAGATGTATTTTGAATGTATCCTCCACAAAGAGCGTCCCAGGCTGCATTAATTTTTATAAGATTTTTTGTTGTTGTTGTTATGCCCAACTTGAAGCAGAATGAAAACAAGTCAAAAGTCAGGAATGGCGTCACGCAACACGAACCAACATGCAATGGCTGGATTAGGCCACTGTGAATGGTTCAGAGAATGTGGCAGGGTGGAATTTTGGGACTAGCCTTTCTTTCTACCTCAAAGTGTCAAAGTCATTCAAAGGAGAGGGAAGCAATCCTAGTTCCAACTAGAGAGAGATGTGGCATTTGCATTCGGCAACCAGCTCTAAGCGAAGGGAACCACGTTAAATAAAGGCTTGCCTGAACAAGGATCAATCTGATTTTGCAAAGAAAATGCTAAAGACAGAAAAGAAAAGTAAAAACTAAATGCAAAACAGTGCAATGATTTGACTATGCTTTCTGAATCGTTCGGGCAGGGGCTCGTTAGGACCAGCTGCTGTCTAGACCCTATCACTGGCACTGACCGAGTGTGGTGGACTTTGAAAGCTTGGAGTATAACCAACGCTCTCTTGAGAGTTGACCTTCCTGAAGTAAATGGAGAGATGAAGCCTCAAACCAATGGTGTCTTTAAAAGATCTAGAGAACTGGAAAGCAATATGTTGCTCCCATTTCCCCCCTGCAGGCAGGATTTAGAAAGCGCCAGTTCGCTTGGAGTTCCACATCCAAGCACTTGACCTGACCAGTAACTAAACTTGAAAAACCAAAGTCCTCCCTAGAAGCCCATTCCCTCGTTCTAGTTTAAGTTCCTGAACAGATGGTAGGACAAGTCTGAAGTCTGGCGTTACGACAAAACACACAGAGTCCACCTAGTAGCTTAGCAACTGGTTTTATTTCTTCAGGTCCTGCTGAGTACAGAAACGGAAAAGAGATTTGTCAAAGTGACCGCTATGCCATCTTTATTTCTACTTCCTGGGACTGAGTGTGAGGACAAAACTTAGTCAGATGTTAATTCTGAGCCGTGATACACTTCGTGCCAAGGCCCAAATGAGAGGAACATGAAGCAATGGAGGGGGGGTAATTATTCTATCAGAAGGAACTGTACAGAGGATGTCTGCCCTGTTATCCACTCAAAGACCACAAAGCCTTTGGTCTACTGAAAGTACACAGTCAACCTTTTAATGGTGGGCATTTAAAAATAAGAGTCTTGGAGTCCAATCCTATAAAGTCCAAGCCTGCCCTGTTCTCATGCTATTATCTGTACATAGAAGATGAATGGCTTCAATAAAGGAGTCATCATCACAAAGCAATCACCCATACCTCAAAGTGCACACAGAGGCCATTAAATGAGGGGGTATCGCTAAGATAAGCCAAGCTGTCCACAGATTTTTTTTCTGAACTCATGGGACTGAGAAAGCAAAAGTCGGAAGATGCTCTTGCTTGACTGCATCTGAGAAAGCTTGTCGAGCAACATAGAAAGGGGGACCAAGAACAGGATACAGACCAAAGCCCAGGACTGAAATGCAGAAAAATGATGTTTCTATCAAATGGAACTTCAGGAGAACGGAAGGACCACTGTAACAAACTACACCGTGATGCTGTG
Organism: Microtus oregoni; assembly: GCF_018167655.1. NCBI lineage: Eukaryota > Metazoa > Chordata > Mammalia > Rodentia > Cricetidae > Microtus > Microtus oregoni. The sequence continues at coordinate 4,348,407 of NW_024543873.1, read as the reverse complement.
TACCGGTAATTGATAAGAATATTTGGGGTGATGAGCCATGATAAATAGCTTGCTATCAATCAAAAGACAGAGTAAGAGCTTGAGCTACTTTTCCATTTAATCACAACCAACTGGCCATTATGCCAACAGAATTTAAACTTTGGATAAGATGGTCCATCTGGTGAGGCATTACCCTAATTTGATTCATAATACCAGAAACAGTGGTTATCCACCACAGCTTGATGAACTCAATGTCACAGCAAGGTGACAATAGAAACCTTTTTTACCCTTTAATTGAGGTTTATTTAGGAGATTCAACTGAACCTTCTCTATTGTGATGGTCTGGTGACCAGTGCGCTTGCTGAGTAAGCATGAGGACCTGCATTCAGATTTCCAGCACTCCTGTAAAAATTTGGGTATGGCAGCATCTCTCACCCCAGGAAGAATGGTGGGTAAAGACAGACAGATCTGATGTAGGAGGGTCTTCTATCTATTTGTTACTTTCATTGGTTAATAAAGATACTGCCTTGGCCTTTTAATAAGGCAGAAAATTAGGTGGGCGGAGTAGACAGAACAGAATGCTGGGAAGAAGGCAATGAGGGAGACACCATACTTCTGCTACCCAAGACAGATGCAGGTTAGGATCTTTCCCGGTAAGCCACCACCTTGAGGTGCAACACAGATTACTAAATATGAGTTAAAGCAAGACGTGAGAATTAGCCAATAAGAGGCTGGAACTAATGGGCCAGCCAGTGTTTAAATGAGTACAGTTTCCGTGTTATTATTTCTGGGGCTAAGCTAGCAGTGTGGGAGTCGGGCGGGATGAAAAGCAGGCCTGCCCACCTCCCCTTTTACTATACAGATCCAGTCTAGCCAGCCAGTCTAGACAAGGACAAGCTCCATGTTCAAAATATAAAGTATAAAACAATAGAGGAAGTCACCTGACATCAGTCTGGTCTCCACATGCACATACACGGATGGGCAAGATACTCACATCCACCTCTCTCTCTCTCTCTCTCTCTCTCTCTCTTTCTCTCTCAACACACACACACAAACTTAAAACCACCTCCTGATGGTCATTCAACTGGTAATTCTTGGTAGCACTTTATCTTGAGCAGACATATATATACAACATATCTCATTTTAATAACTAAGTATTTGGCCAAAGCAACTTTTCCTGAGTGTGGCATTATAGGACTGACTGTTCATTCCTATTATTTGGAGTCAACAGAGGGCATTTAAGATATCCTCATCCCCACCATCTTCCAACTTTCAGGACCTAAGGCTGAAAGACACCAAAATGAAAAGGATAAAGCAATTCACTCCTGGGGATTGAACCTGTAGCCTTTGTGACTATGGATAACATAAATCCCTTTTCCAAAGTCACAAAATAAGTAGTCAGTTTATATCCAAACATCAAGAATTCAGCTCCAGAACCTTGAGCCTCCATTACGGAATCTTAGCAGAGCCGACAGGTCAACCAAACTACAAGCCAAAGTGATTTGCATGTCCCTACTTCTGAGTTATCCCTGCCCCCTACTTTGCTGATGGTCTTAGAGAAGACACCCCCTTTCTTCTCAGATATCGGGCTTGCCCTGAGGAGCTGAGCAAGCCTGGGCTACAGGGGAAAGAGAAGACTAAGGTGCAGCGCAATCACCGCAAGAAAGGGAACCTGGCATCTCGCCAAGCTCTGCCTGGCCTTCTCATATGTGCTACATGACTTTGAAATCCATCTAGATCATTACCCCAATACTTCAGCTCAACCATCCTAATGAAATATGAGTAGATATTAACTAAGTTGTAAAATCCATAAAAATGCTGCTTTACAAGAGACATTTACCTATGAATCAGCAGTTGAGTTAATTCATTATTTAGTAGGCTTGTTATTTATAGCTTATTACAGCTTGGTAAATTATTCATATGTGCTTGTTTCCGTGCATGGCTTTCTCTTAAGAGAGGAAAATGTTTATCAACCATACAGGGAGGTTGTTTCAGTGAGAGGCCTGTTGTTCAAATAGTTTGAGCTACGTCCTCTTTATGGCTTCCTGCTCCAGACCGCCATCTGGGAAAGCCAGGGGCTGACAAAACTGTAACCTAATCAGCCATTTAACTGCTGTGGGGGAGCCAAGCCACTGGAGGGCAAAGCGTTTCCCAAGGTGTGTGCTGCCACAAGCCCCAAGGGGTGTGCTTTACAAAACACAGGCTCTTTAAAGCAGGCCAGTTTGATTAACACCAGGAGGAGGTCAAACTATATAAACGACAGAATGGGGCGGGGGGGGGGGGGGTTTCAAAGCTTGCCCGGCTTTCATATGGTAAGATGTTCCTTACGTCTCTAAGGGGATGATGAAGTAAATAGGGACTGTCCCCATTTTCACAGCGTTGAATTAGGATATAATTACTATATTTCTTCTCTCCCTTTCCTCTCGCCTATAAACACTTCTTCAATTTCCTTCAAATTCATGGACTCCTTACTAATTGTTATTGCATGCATATATATATATGTATATGTATATGTGTATATATTCCTAAATATTACCAATTGTCTCTGAATAATGATACTTGTATGTCTATTTTCACGAATGACTATTTGGAATAGGACAAGCAATTGCTCATGAATCTCATGAAACTAGAACCTAATTTAGGAATAGTCTCCGGAGAAAAAGTATTCCTTGTGCTAAAAGGGTAAGTGGCCCTTAGCAGATTGAGATATATCAAAAGGTAATGGTGAGTGTGCATTGTTGCTGATCTAACAGACGCAGCTACTCTATACTGGGTATCTGTGCAGCAGATGGCACACTTCCGTATTGTTTGGGAGTCACCAGTTGCTCCGCATATTTTAATCCTGTCTCCTGAAATGGCGAAGCTTCATTGCAGCGGGGACTATCCATCCTCTGTGACTCTTTGGTCTCCTCTTGTAGAGTATGAGTATCACAAATGTCAGGTTCCAATAGATGACAAATACTAAGTAGCAGTCAGTCATAAGAATAAACCATGCTAGGAGGGGTAAAAGAAGCCACAAAGAAATAGACTGTACTGAGATCTAGAAGCCACACTTACAGGGACTGGCCACCTTGTGCTGTTAACAGTCTGTGTCAGATAGGAAACCGAATAATCTGCCAGAAGGCCTGGTCACTGCTCTATGGTTACTCTGTGCTTTAAGTAGTTTTATTTTGTCGCTTGGTATTCAACTGAAACTACTTTTCCAAGTGAAGGAAAGTGCTAACGTTTAATTTTAAAAGGCATTGCTTTACTTTTAAATATGCTTTGAAGATAAAATATCATTCCATTCAGAAGGGTAAACAATTTCCCTATAGGAAGGCTATCTGGTTTTAAAATCTGTAAGACAACAGATTCTGCATACTAGAAACTCACTTTATAGCAACCATTGATGAAATTAATCTCTTAATTCAGAGCCATCTTTCATCTACAATAAGGCTTTAAAAGTGTTAACCTTAGGCAGCTAAAGCAATTACTCAGAATAACTGAAATACATTTTCTAATGTGAACATGTTACTTTGTTCTGAGAAAGTGTTTCACTAATGGCAGTATAGCTTTCTAGGTGCAAAAATTCATGATACTGGCCCCTAGCTCAGCCACTTCCCAAACTCTGGGTGACCCTGGGAAAGTCATTTCCTCTCTTAGCACCTGCTTGTTCTTCTATAAGATTAGGGCATTGGTATAGGGTATTTTGGTATAACATTGAGTATGAAAGGACAGAAGAAAGAGGAGCTCAACTAGGGTCATAAAGAGTTAGGTTCAAGGCTTCCACCAACCTCAGAACCAGCATACCAGCTGTGTGCATTTACATCTCCCTAGAATAAAGAATCTGCAGAGAATCCTAGCCCTAGAGAGCCACAGGTTGAAGAGGTGGCTCAGCAGCCCTGCAGCACTTGAGCCAATATTCCTAGGATCCTCTCATGAGCTGAACACACAGATCACAGCCCCCGCATCCTCAGAGGCAGAGTCTTTAATGGTTAAAGTAAACAACCTTGAATCAGACCGGTATGAATTCAAAACTCCATTCTGCCCACACAGACAAGTCGTTCGACTTCTCTAGATTTCAGCTTTCTTGATTGTGAGATCAACACATACAAAGCACTGAAGACAAGAACTGTCCCCTAAGTGCTTCAGTGACACTGGCTATTATTATGTCCAATGTCATTATTACATGAAGCATTTTAGCCATCTCCCTAAATGGCTGAACTCACTGCAACACAGCCCAAAGAGTCTCACCCTTCTGTCTCTAATTTCTTTGCATGATCTCTCAGTTATAGCCAAACTAATCTGTTCCCACAATACTAGAATTCCACCATCCCTATACTTTTGCTTAATCTGTGCCCCTTTGCCCAACATGCATGTTAAGTATATTTGACCCAATGTCCCTTGTCTTCTAGCAACTAGCAAGGGTAACTTTTACTCCAAGCTCAAGGTCCTTTCCTGCCTGCATCACTCATGTACATGAAAATAAATCACATGCTTGAGAATGAATCATGTACTTGAAAACATTTTTTTTAATTTGCCTTGTGATGGATACAATGCATATTACAACTGGAATGACTTCAGTGTTCACGTGTGACAGCTTACAGTAGACGGTACAATACACATTTCTACATCTTCCTTCCTCAGTACAGTACATACCACAGAGCATTGCTCTAATAGACACTATAGCTTCTTAGTTTTATTGTTTATAAATAATTTACCCTTATCTTTAGGAGGTAGATTATATTAGAAATTTCTTTGGACCTGTGCTATGTAACATTGTAGTCAATAGCTACAAATGGCTCTCTAGTTCTTGAAATAAGAGTAATCCAAAACAATGGTGCACTAACTATAAACTCTACATCAGATTGTAATGATTGACTACAATAAAGAAAATATCACCATTAATTTACACTACTTCTTTGTTGACAGTGTTCGTGTTACAAGTTCAATGAAATATATTATTAAAAGTAGCATGCCAAACTTTTACAGTTTTTCATGTGACTACTAGAAATTTTCAAATTAAAAATGAGACTCAAACTGTATTTATATTTCTATTATCCAGCTCCTCTGTGGCCTTATAAATATATGAAGCATGTGAGCACATTGATAATTAAATGCATTAATTATCTTACCACTCTTCTCTTCAGAGAACACCTAAGACAACTCACTGCCATTCGAATTTCATGTCTTCTCTAAGGCAGCACTATAGGTGTGAAGTGTTCACAGGTCCTTGGGGAAAACGGGAGCCCTTGATGTCTATGCCAGATGGCGAACTATCTATAGAGCACTTAGTTAGTAAAGGAATGTGCTATGTGCAGGCCATCTAGTTCTTACTTGATACGCTTCTGTTATTAATTAAGAAGTCTAAAAGCTCTCTGATGTGATGCTAAAATAGAACACCCGAAGGTTTGTGCGTGTCAATGGGGAAAAGGGCCAAAGCAGCAAACTCAGGGGTCAGTTTTGGGTAATGATACCGATTCCAGGTAGCAGTGTGAGAACTAAGGAGATCCTTTCTATTGGACACACATCACCAGGCAGCTCCTGGTCCATTCACAGAGGTCATTTGTACCTTTATACTAGCAGTGCCTACGGAAGCCATAGTCCTCATCAGAGGCTCGTGTTTGCCATAGCATTACTCGTGACTAAGTGTTGTTGAGCGTTTCGTGCACACAACTCCCACAGATGTTGGGTAGTTGTAAAAGATATCACTGACAGAGTTTCAAAACTCAAGGGTCATATAAGGTTACGATAGCCCACAGGGGAGGGGAGATTGGAAGGAAAACTCCACTGAGGTCACTGCCACATGGATGAGAGAAGGGATTTGTCATAGCTCAGGATAGTATAGCAAAGAACAAAAAAGTGAGAAAGAGGAGAAAAAGACAAAGGACACATCTCTGAGAACTCTGCATGTGTTTCGGTTTTCTCACTTCCAAGGGGAAATAACAGTGTGCCTACAATCTTATGGGGAATATTAAATGGGTTAATGCAGATGAAGGCACCTGACATTGTTTCTTGCTCAGGTGTTGACCCTGCACCTTTGTTAATTCTCTTTCTTCTTATCTTTCACTTGGGGCTCAACCCTTTTAGTTTCTGCTCTAGACATCTGAATTTACAACTGCTGCTGCTCCCCCCATGTTCCTGTTCATGACACCCCTAACCTTGACTGACCTCTGCTTTGCTACCAAAAAGGGTGTCCAATGCTTGTCAGTCTATGAAAAACTGATTTATCTCTATAAGAAGGGAGGCAACTGAATACAGTCTGCATGGAAAATCGAGAATCATGTTTGTCATCAAAATGGAAGATAAAATGACCATTTAGTCTCAGCAAGGAATGCCTACTCTCTAAATTTATATTTCAAAATGCATGGGCCAACAGGAACATACCATTTCAAGAGCCAATCCTTCTCACACTGGGAAACTTCGCTTTAAATTCACTTTCCGGGGACTCACAGTACAAAGCACAATTCTGTGCTGTAAAAGTATTGCTGGATTTGCAGACCAAGTTCTTTGTGCCCTCGCTTTAAACTCAACTACAGAAAGAGAGGTACTCAGGAGCAATGCTAGGGGAGGGTTGTTTTTCTTGAGAGAACATTGTTCGTGCTTTATTTGTGGACCACACCTTCTTCATCACTGCTCTCTGCGACCTCACACGTTGCAGAACAGACAGCAGTGATTTCCTTAGTTCGTGAAGAGGAAAAGTTTAGTGGATATGTTAGACATGGTGCTGAGGTGGTCAAGGCTATCTGGACACCGTATCATTGACTGAGTAGCGATGCAATAAAGACCGTGCAGATCTGCTCAGGCAACCAAATTCCCATCCTCTTTCAGAGACTGTCTGTGTATGCTCATAATGGTCCATGCCTGTAAACCCAGCACTTAAAAAGGCAGAGACATGCGAATGGCAGCGAGTTTGAGAAAATTCTTATCTACATATTGAGATCCTTGACACCCAGGACTAGAAAGTAAGACCCTGAATTAAATGAGAAAATAAAAAAAAACAGAGAAATAATCTGCCAAAGCATTTCAGATGAGAGAAGAAACATTCCAAAATTACTTAGAAATGAAGGCTTTCATGAGTGATATCTGAGAAAAATACTGAATAATGCAAGATAGAACTTTCAAGAGATACTACAAATGACAGAAATATTACCTATCTAACCTAATATAGATATCAGTGACACAAGATCACGAATGCAGAAAGTCAGCAAACATATATTAATTTTTTTATATTTACTGCATGTCAATTATACTCATTTAAAAATGCATTTTCACTGTTTAGAGGAACAGATCATTGCCTGCTCAGCCATTATCAGAAGCTTTCTCCTGCAGCAGTTGGGAACAAATACAGAGACTCACAACCAGGCAATATGGAAAGGGAGAGACCTTAGAAACTCAGCTCTAAATAGAATATCCCCATCAAATCCCTCCCCTCGGAGCTCAGGGAACCTCATGGAAGATGAGGCAGAAAGAGCGTAAGAGCCAGAGGGACTAGAGGACCCCAGGGAAGCAAGGCCCTCAGGATCGACAGGACTGACACAGATGAGCTCACGGGGAATGAGGCAGCATGCGCAGGGCCTGCAGATGTCTGCCCCAGATGCAGTCCTGGAACTGAAGGAAGTAGAAACATACCCCCATTCCTAACCCAGGAGGTATTTCTAATTGATAACCACTTGTAAATAAAAAATTAGGTTTTTTTTTCCAAGGGAGTCTCACCGGAGAAACTAACTGCATGATGGCCAACAGAAAATGAACCAGATGGCATCTTGGAAGGCTTTTCAATGAGAGACAGAAAGGGGGTGGATCCAGATGGGAGGGGTTGGGAGGAACTTGGGAGGTGCAGAGGGATACAATAATCAGGATATATCATGTGAGAAAAAACCTATTTTCAATAAAAGCAGAAAAATTTAAAAAGAAAGAAATGGAGTTGGGATAAGAAAACAGGCAGCCTTCACTACGCCTCATTGCCAGTAAGCTTTTCCTTGTTTTTGCAGAGGGTTATGACCAGCTATGTGGAGACAATCTTCAGTCTATAGTGAATGGTAAGTCTAGACCAAAAATCTCAGGGGCACCTCCTCTATCTGAGAATAGAAAGCTCTATCTCTATACCTTAAGAGAATGCTTTCAAAAAGAAATAAACTATCAACAAGTTAAACTAACATTGTCAGCGTTATCTGAACACATTTAGAGGCCCAGAGGAGACTTGGGCCTTACTGTTCCCAGCTGCATGAACTGGCACACTCTTCAGGAAAGCAATTTGCCACCCTGCATCAAAGACCTCAAAATAGCTTTCGAGCCTGACTTAGTAATCCCATTTCCGGATATCTAGCCTAAGGAAATAACCAGAAACTTGAGAAAACCTATGTGTAAGATGATGGGCAAACAGTTAAGATGAATGAGAAATATATTTAATCGGTGTGACTAGGTTAGGCTCTGTGAAGAGAGTAAATTTTAAAAATTTACAAGGGCTTCCTTATATATTATGACTTGTCCTGACATAAAGGGGACAGAACAAAGACAGAAAGTATCTCAGAATTATCAAAATGGTTATAGGGGTTCTTTTTCTTTCAATGTTTCCTCTTATGAAACTCCAACCTCGGGTTGTCTCAGAGGTCCTTTTCTATCTGTGCACAGCAATATTTTTGGAATGAGGACAAAGAACTTGGACACCATAGGACTGTCCAACCTTTTAACAGCTTCCTAACGCCACCTGGACAAAATAATACTCCCTGAAGCAAGAGCATAGTTGATATGGATTCTCTTAGCTCTACATTGTGAAGTTAATCTGAACTACAGCATGCTGAAATGTGTCCACCGAATTTTGAGAAAAAGCAGTGCTAAGACACAAGGCTACAGGGGCTGCTGGATCCCCTGACTCAATCACATAGACTATGCTAGGATGTGAGGCCGACAAAGAGGAAGAGGCCACTGAAGTAATCCTTCCAATACCATTGCCTCCATTTGCTTCTAGAGTTAATTTCTTTTCCCAGGTGAATGCGCCAGAGAGCAGCACGTAAGTCAAGACTGGCTCTTCATCATCTCCTGTGACTTCATGCATTTCAGACCCCAAATTTTAAATTCCTGTAAGTTCACAGAACTTCTAGAGAATTCCTTTTTTTTCCTTTCTACCTGTAAGAGACTTGAGGATGATTTCACACTTTCCCTCCAGGTTTTCCATTAGCTAAAGCCATTAGAAAGGGCCTGAACTCTGTCTTTATGAGGCCTCCTTCAAAGTAGGCTGTCACTGGGGTTGATGGTGCGGTTATAAGATTGAAGACTTGAGCTCTATAAAGAACCTGCTCTTGAAAAGTCATTAGAAGAGTCCCCAGGCCCAGGTTTCTACACTCAGTGGAAGAAATCTTAGGGCATATCACCTCCTGTGCGTACATAAATTCCTTCACTGTTGAGTGCAAGTGATTACATATGCGGAATGAGAGAGGAGGCAGTTAGAGAGGTGAACAAGAAGGTATTGAAATTGTTGTACTTTAAAGATTTTGACATAAGACATAAAGACACCATCTCAAGGATTTCTTTTGTTTTCAGAGTCATTCTGTTAGTATGCTTAAACTCACTAAGTTCTATAAGCACAAACTCTGTGTACCTATAACTTCAATATGCTGGATTCAAGGTAAAGTAATAAACACAAAGAGAAAAATGTTTCTCTGAAACATGGCAAAATGGGGTCAGCAACAACTCCAAACTACTGTGATGCGGCGCTGTAGACATTGAAAACCATTAGTTACTTCTGCCATGGAAAACAGGGTAGTTGAACCATTTGTAAAGTGAGGTGTTCCAACAAAAGAAGCCTTTGAGTTTCTCGATTTTTCTGGGAAAAGATGGGAGGCTAAAAGGGCCTTCAAGTGGAAGTTTCTATTTCTGAGACAAGGACAACTAATGGCCGTTGGGCCACTCCTAAGTCTAACCATTTTACAGACATTCCACAGGATACAGGCTTTGTCCAATGCCACGCTGAACAATACCCCTCAGTTCTCGGAAGAGAGATGTAGAAACGCTGCGGAAGCAGCTCTCTCTACTAAAACATACCCAGCAGCTGTGATTGAGGAGAGCTGGGAGGAACACACTCATTCTGTTTCAGGGACAAACAAAAGGGTCAGGCTTGTTTTAGGCAGAAGTCACTGAAAACAACAATTCTCTTCCCAGTGAGTCTTCCCTCCTGTCAACAGATGCTTAAAGCTACAGGATGAATATGAAACAGCTCAATTGGACAGCAAAGTAGAACAAGACAGCTGTTCCGTGCCCTTCAATATAAAAAGCATGGCAGGCAGGGATGATGAAAAGGGTCTGTTGGTGCATAAACACGACCTCGCTGCACCTTCTCTTCCCTCTGTGGTTTTTACGGCTTGGGGTGTTCAACCAACTGAAGAAGGAGTAAAACAACCAAAAGTTGTACGCTACAGATAGGCCATAGAAGACAAATTACAGTTTCCAAAGGATAATGACAAGGGTTATCATGGAGGAGGGACACAACGGGGAATCACTCAATTAAGGGGCAATAGAAAGGCTAGCTTTTAGCAAGTAAGTCCCACCAGCACTTAATGCTAAACATATGAAAATAACGTTTCTGCGTGTTTTGATAAAAGCTGCTATTAAAATTATAGGATAAGATCAAGACAGGCATTTGTGGGGCACATCATGCTTATGAGGTAATTATTATTGCATGCTATAAAATTTTCAGAACCTTTGACCGAAATCATGATAGACATCCGTTCTGGGGTGGGAGAAGGGGACTGTGTATTATTTTTCTGCCATAAGTCTTCCAAAATAAATTTGTGCTATTTTAGCATGCCATTATTCTTGGTCATTTTTTAATAAAATTCAATATATTCATAAAAACATTGAGTAATGAATCATTCATCCTTATACAGGGTCATATATTTTATAGTACACTTTAATTTTCTGTAAACATAATTGAATCTTTGTCATTTCTATCTTCAATTTAATGAGCTGAAAAGGTGGTATTAATTCATTTTATTTTCCTATTTAATAGATTTTCATTATATATATATATATATATATATATATATATATATATCACCAAGAAAAATGTGGAAAACCACAGATAAGAAAATAAACAGCTAAGCCAGGTGTGGTAACGCACACCTATAATCTCAGCACTAACAAGAGGATTGCTAAGAAATCAAGGTCAGTCTGGGTACGGAGTAAGTCCTAGAGCGGTCTAAGCTAAAGAGTGAACCCATTTTTTAAAAAATTAGTTAAAAATTACCAATATAATATATTCACTCTTAGCCTTCAAGAAATACTTATTTCTAGTCTGTTTATGTATATACATATATATTGTGTGTATGTATATGCTTAATTCTTCTCGCTCTTTTGTTTAGTAGAAACTTTATTGAGATATATATATTGAGAAATATCTACCTAACAGAGAACTAATTCATTTAAAATGTTATGTGTAGTGGTTTTTAGCATATTCACAGAGCTGTGTAAATTGCAACACAATCAATTTTAAAATATATTCATCACTCCAAAAAGAAAGCCTGCTCCATCTTCTCCAAGTTCCAATGAGCCCCATTTCCTGGCAACCACAAACCTATCTTCCTTCTATATCTATTGCTTATTAGAATTTTAAGCTTATACGTTCACACACACACACACACACACACACCTTTTTTATCTAACATTTCTAATTTTAATGTCCATGTGCTTGTTTAGAAACTGTCAAGGTAGGAGTATTTAGGTCAGTGGTAGAATGCTTTGCCTGACATAGATACAATCCTGGGTTCAATTCTAAGAACTGCAAAAAATGGAAACAATAACCCATGGAGATTTGTGCAAACACTTTGGTCTACTTGTCAGGGATTTTAGATACTTTCCAACTTATTATTCTTATGCATTTCTATTACATTGACTGAGCCATTCATTGACCGCAAGTGCCAGCTAGTGACAGAGCAACACAACCTTCTATTTCTCCTCTCTGCTGAGGTTTATTGTTGGCTAGAATTCTGACCATAAAACCCTTGGCAAAGAGTGGATAACCTTGTCAAGGGGAATCCAGGACTCAAAACTCAGCCATGTGATCAGGCTTTGGATCAGGCCGGATGTCTAGTGTCCTATTATCTCTATGATCTGAACACTATCACAACATGAATGCAGTTCCTCCACTCAACCCTGCAATCTGAAGCCATCAGTCTACAGCCAGAAGCACACACAGGACTCAGGAAACCTGGGAGAACCTAGTTCCACTGCAAAGGAAGTAGCTAGAGCCTTCCTGGGTCAGGCCATTTCCAGAGAGAGAATATCCATATTCCACCCCACCCAGTGTTGAAAAGTTACAAGACAACACCCAGGAAATCTAAAGTAAACTTCACTTTTCACATCCTCATCCAGGTAACAGGTCCAAACTTGTCAAGTTACAGGCGCATTGAGCATCTACATGTCCTTTATATTCATTATCTTATTTAATCCCCTCAATACAAACTCAAAGGTCCATATATCTAGCTTCTATCCCCATTACCAGATAAAGGAACAAACACTAAAATGGTTTTTTTTTAATTAGATTTTATTGAAGATCTTGATAACAACAGAGTGAAAAGTCAAACAATCCCTATTCACTCAGAGAGAGCCTCATTCTTAGGCATGGTGTCTGCCAGCTCCCCTCCAGCTACCTGTCTCACACCTGGTGAGCCAGACTCCATCTGCTGAAGCAGGAGCAGCTTACTTGGCTCTTCCCAGGGGGGAGAACTGAAGCTAAACAGAACACGGGCTCTTACTGTGGGAGTCTGCTGACTGCTGGGTGATTTGGATGTTATACACAAAGGCAAAGCGATTAAAGATTGCAGATCTTAGTATTTTAAAGTCAGGGGAACATTGAAAATATATTGGTTGATCAAAGTTTCAGTTTCAGTATCATTGAAGAAATCCATTCCTTTCTTGCTTGCTGTGCAATACTCCTGGGTATTGTGCTGTTCAGGTCACAAACTCCTTTCTTTCTTTCTTTCTTTCTTTCCTTCCTTCCTTCTTCCTTCCTTCTTCCTTCCTTCCTTTCCTTCCTTTCTCCCTCCCTCTTTTCTTTTGATTTATATATATATATATTTTTTTTATGGACTCACAATTTGTTTATTAGAAAATGTGTATTTCCTGACCTGACCTTATGCATGAGAAAGATTTGTCATTTTTGTGTGGTATTTCCAACTGTTTCATACCGCACTGCTTTTTCTTCACATACCAGTTCCTAAGTCTTCCCCTACAGTTCTCTGAAGACCTTTAGTCATCTGGTTTCTTTTTTTTTAATTTATTTATTTATTAAGGATTTCTGCCTCGTCCCCACAACCGCTTCCCATTTCCCTCCCCCTCCCCCGATCAAGTCCCCCCCCCTCATCTGCTCGAAGAGCAATCAGGGTTCCCTGACCTGTGGGAAGCCCAAGGACTGCCCACCTCTATCCAGGTCTCGTAAGGTGAGCATTCAAACTGCCTAGGCTCCCACAAAGCCAGTACGTGCAGTAGGATCAAAAACCCACTGCAATTGTTCTTGAATTCTCAGTATTCCTCATTGTCCGCTATGTTCAGCTAGTCCGGATTTATCCCATGCTTTTTCAGACCTAGGCCAGCTGGCCTTGGTGAGATCCCAATAGAACATCCCCATTGTCTTAGTGTGTGGGTGCACCCCTCGTGGTCCTGAGTTCCTTGCTCGTGCTCCGTCTCCTTCTGCTCCTGATTTGGACCTTGAGATTTTTGTCCGGTGCTCCCGTGTGGGTCTCTGTCTCTGTCTCCTTTCATCACCTGATGAAGGTTAATATTCCTGAGGATGCCTATGTGTTTGTCTTTGGATTCACCTTATTTAGCTTCTCTGGGAACATGAATTATAGGCTCAATGTCCTTTATTTATGGCTAGAAACCAAATATGAGTGAGTACATCCCATGTTCCTCTTTTTGGGTCTGGCTTACCTCACTCAGGATAGTGTTTTCTATTTCCATCCATTTGTATGCAAAATTCAAGAAGTCCTTGTTTTTTACTGCTGAGTAATACTCTAATATGTATATATTCCATACTTTCTTCATCCATTCTTCCGTTGAAGGGCATCTAGGTTGTTTCCAGGTTCTGGCTATTACAAACAATGCTGCCATGAACATAGTTGAGCATATACTTTTGTTGTATGATAGGGCCTCTCTTGGGTATATTCCCAAGAGTGGTATTGCTGGATCCAGGGGTAGGTTGATCCCGAATTTCCTGAGAAACCGAAACACTGCTTTCCAGAGTGGTTGCACAAGTTTGCATTCCCACCAGCAATGGGTGAGTGTACCCCTTTCTCCACAACCTCTCCAGCAAAGGCTATCATTGGTGTTTTCTATTTTAGCCATTCTGACAGGTGTAAGGTGGTATCTTAAAGTTGTCTTGATTTGCATTTCCCTGATCGCTAAGGAAGTTGAGCATGACCTTAAGTGTCTTTTGGCCATTTGAAGTTCTTCTGTTGAGAATTCTCTGTTTAGATCAGTGCCCCATTTTTTAATTGGGTTGATTAGCCTTTTACGGTCTAGTTTCTTGAGTTCTCTATATATTTTGGAGATCAAACCTTTGTCAGTTGCAGGGTTGGTGAAGATCTTCTCCCAGTCAGTGGGTTGTCTTTTTGTCTTAGTGACAGTGTCCTTTGCTTTACAGAAGCTTCTCAGCCTCAGGAAGTCCCATTTATTCAATGATGCCCTTAGTGTCTGTGCTGCTGGGGTTATACATAGGAAGTGGTCTCCTGTGCCCATGTGCTGTAGAGTACTTCCCACTTTCTCTTCTATCAGGTTCAGTGTGTTCGGACTGATATTGAGGTCTTTAATCCATTTGGATTTGAGTTTTGTGCATGGTGATAGATATGGATCTATTTTCATTCTTCTACAGATTGACATCCAGTTTTGCCAGCACCATTTGTTGAAGATGCTCTCTTTTTTCCATTGTATACTTTTAGCTCCTTTATCGAAGATCAGGTGTTCATAGGTTTGTGGGTTAATGTCAGGGTCTTCTATTCGATTCCATTGGTCGACTTCTCTGTTTTTATGCCAATACCAAGCTGTTTTCAATACTGTAGCTCTGTAATAGAGTTTGAAGTCAGGGATGGTAATGCCTCCAGACAAACCTTTATTGTATAAGATTGTTTTGGCTATCCTGGGTTTTTTGTTTTTCCATATAAAGTTGATTATTGTCTTCTCCAGATCTGTGAAGAATTTTGATGGGATTTTGATGGGGATTGCATTGAATCTATAGATTGCTTTTGGTAGAATTGCCATTTTTACTATGTTGGTCCTCCCAATCCAAGAGCAAGGGAGGTCTTTCCATTTTCTGGTGTCTTCTTCAATTTCTTTCTTCAAAGACTTATAGTTCTTGTCAAGTAGATCTTTCACTTCCTTGGTCAGGGTTACCCCAAGGTATTTTATGCTATTTGTGGCTATCGTGAAAGGTGATGCTTCTCTGATTTCCCTCTCTGCTTCCTTATCCTTGGTGTATAGGAAGGCAACTGATTTTTTGGAGTTGATCTTGTATCCTGCCACGTTACTAAAGCTGTTTATCAGCTGTAGGAGTTCTTTGGTAGAATTTTTGGGGTCGCTTATGTACACTATCATATCATCTGCAAATAACGAAAGCTTAACTTCTTCCTTTCCAATACGAATCCCCTTGATCTCCTTATGTTGTCTTATTGCTATTGCTAGAATTTCAAGCACTATATTGAAGAGGTATGGCGAGAGTGGACATCCTTGTCGTGTTCCTGATTTTAGTGGGATGGCTTTGAGTTTTTCTCCGTTTAATTTAATGTTAGCAGTTGGCTTGCTGTAAATAGCTTTTATTATATTTAGGTAGGACCCTTGTATCCCTATTCTCTCCAAGACCTTTATCATAAAGGGGTGTTGAATTTTGTCGAATGCTTTTTCCACATCTAGTGAAATGATCATATGTTTTTTTTCTTTCAGTTTATTTATATGGTGGATTACATTGATAGATTTGCATATGTTGAACCAGCCCTGCATCTCTGGGATGAAGCCTACTTGATCATAATGGATAATTTTTCTTATGTGTTCTTGGATTCGGTTTGCCAGTATTTTATTGAAGATTTTTGCGTCGATGTTCATGAGTGAGATCGGTCTGTAATTCTCTTTCTTGGTTGGGTCTTTTTGTGGTTTTGGTATCAGGGTAACTGTAGCTTCATAAAAGGAATTTGGCAATGACTCTTCTGATTCTATATTGTGAAATACCTTAAGGAGTATAGGTATTAATTCTTCTTGGAAGTTCTGGTAGAATTCTGCATTGAAACCATCTGGTCCTGGGCTTTTTTTCGAAGGGAGATTTTTGATAACCATTTCTAATTCTTCGCGAGAAACCGGTCTATTTAGATCATTCACCTGGTCTTGGTTTAGCTTTGGTATATGATACTTATTTAAAAAAATGTCCATTTCTTTTGTATTTTCCAGTTTTGTGGCATACAGGCTTTTGTAGTAAGATCAAATGATTCTCTGAATTTCCTCTGTGTCTGTGGTTATGTCCCCCTTTTCATTTCTGATCTTATTTATTTGCGTGTTCTCTCTCTGTCGTTTAATTAGTTTGGATAGGGGTTTGTCGATCTTGTTGATTTTCTCCAAGAACCAGCTTTTTGTTTCATTGATTCTTTGGACTGTTTTCTGTGTTTCTATTTTGTTGATTTCAGCCCTCAGTTTTATTATTTCCAGTCTTCTACTTCTCCTGGGCGCGTCTGCTTCTTTTTTTCTAGAGCTTTCAGGTGTGTTTTTAAGTCCCCAATGTATGCATTCTCCGTTTTCTTTAAGTGGGCACTTAGTGCTATGAACTTTCCTCTTAGCACTGCTTTCATTGTGTCCCATAGGTTTGAGTATGTTGTCCCTTTATTTTCATTAAATTCAAGGAAGACTTTAATTTCTTTCTTGATTTCATCCTTGACCCAGGTGTGGTTCAGTAGTTGACTGTTCAGTTTCCATGAGTTTGTCGGTTTTTGGGGGGCAGCATGGTTGTTGCCTTCTAACTTTAATCCGTGATGATCTGATAGGACACAGGTGGACACTGATATTTTTTTGTATCTGTGGAGGTTTCCTTTGTTTCCGAGCATGTGGTCAATTTTTGAGAAGGTTCCATGAGCTGCAGAGAAGAAGGTATATTCTTTCCTATTTGGGTGGAATGTTCTATAGATGTCTGTTAAGTCCATTTGCTTCATTACCTCCAATAATTCTCTTAATTCTCTATTAGGTTTCTGTCTGATTGACCTGTCCCTTGGAGAGAGAGGTGTGTTGAAGTCTCCTACTACTAGTGTGTGTGGTTTGATGTCTGCCTTGAGTTCTAGTAATATTTCTTTTACATAAGTAGGTGCTTTTATATTGGGGGCGTATATATTCAGGATTGAGACGTCCTCCTGATGAATTGTTCCTGTTATGAGTATAAAGTGACCGTCTCGGTCTCTTCTGATTGATTTTAGTTTGAAGTCAGTTTTGTTAGAAATTAGTATGGCCACACCTGCTTTTTTCTTAGGACCATTTGCTTGAAACACCTTTTCCCAACCCTTTACTCTGAGTAGGTGCCTGTCTTTGTGGTTGAGATGTGTTTCTTGCAAACAGCAGAATGTTGGATCCTGTTTTCGTATCCAATCTTTTAGCCTGTGCCTTTTTATAGGTGAATTGAGCCCATTAATATTAAGTGATATTAATGACCAGTGGTTGTTTACTCCGGTTATTCTTATTGCTTTTGGTAGTAGAAATTGTGTGTCTCCTTTCTTTGAGATGTGCTCATGAAGGGTCATTAGATGCCTGGGTTATTGTAGGCAGTGTTTGCAGTGTTGGATTCCTTGGGTTGTGATTTTCCTTCTATTACTTTCTGTAGGGCTGGATTTGTGGCTACGTATTGTTTAAATTTGTTCTTATCCTGGAATGTCTTGTTTTCTCCGTTGATAGTGAACGATAGCTTGGCTGGGTATAGTAGTTTGGGTTTGCATCCATGGTCTCTTAGCTTCTGCAGAACCTCTATCCAGGACCTTCTGGCTTTCATAGTTTCCATCGAGAAGTCAGGTGTAAGTCTGATCGGTTTACCTTTATAAGTTACTTGCCCTTTTTCTTTTGCAGCTCTTAATATTCTTTCTTTAACCTGTATATTTTGTGTTTTGATTATTATATGGCGAGGAGATGTTTTTCTTTGATCCAGTCTGTTTGGTGTTCTGTATGCTTCTTGAATATTTAAATGAATATCTTTCTTTAAGTTGGGAAAGTTTTCTTCCATAATTTTGTTGAAAATATTTTCTGAGCCTTTGAGCTGTGACTCTTCTCCTTCTTCTATTCCTATTATTCTTAGGTTTGGTTCTTTTATTGTGTCCCATAGTTCCTGAATGTTTTGTGTTGAGAATTTGTTGGCTTTGCTGTTTTCTTTGATCTGTTCGTTTATTTTCTCTATGGTGTCCTCAGCATCTGAGAGTCTTTCTTCTAGCTCTTGTATTCTATTGATTATGCTTGTTTCTGTAGACTCTGCTCGTTGGCCTAGATTTTCCATATCCAGCTGGTCCTCAGTTTGTATTTTCTTCTTTGCCTTCATTTCAGTTTTCAATTCTTGAACTGTTTCCATTACCTGTTTGATGGTTTTTTCTTGGTTTCCCAGGGTATCATGTACGTATTTACTCATTTCTTCAAACTTTTTGTTATACTTCTCATCCATTTCTATAAGGGCATTTTTTACATGTTGTTTAAGGGACTCTATTATCTTCATAAAGTCGATTTTTTCCACTTCTTCTGTGTTAGGTTGTTCAAATACTTCTGTTGTAAGATCATTGGGTTCTGATGTTTTCATGTTGTTTTTCGGATTATTGGGTGAGTTCTTGCCTTGGCGCCTGCCCATCTCCTCCTATTGATCCTATCCAATGGATCCTTTAGAAACCAGATCAGGTTTCCCTGCTGGCCAAGGGCTCCGCTTACAAAATGCCCTCACTCTCTTTCGTGGTTCCTGCTGCAGGCCAAGAACCCTCTCACCCCTCCGAAGGATCTTCAGGACAGGACCAGGCTCCCCTTGGAAATGAAGCAATAGGACATATTTGTCAGCACATCTACTATATAGCTCTTTATGCACTATCCCTGTCAGTGGAAAACACAGAATGTAAATTCGGGTCTTTCCTATACCCATGATACACTACTCAATCATTGATTTGAATGCCATCCACGTACTATGAAAGACGAGGAAATGAAGCAATAGGACATATTTGTCAGCACATCTACTATATAGACCACGCCCTGCCTGGGTAGCACACTTTATCATAAATGAATATGCAATTGTTCTGTGAGTTAAATGCATCACCATCTTACAGCTAGACAAAGGGAGACTTCGAGAGGCTAAGTGATTGTCAGACACCTTGCAGCAAAACATGGCCCTGCTCTGACAAAACACAAGATTAAGATTCAGACTCAATGAACGCATTTTTATAGCAAAGCTTAAAGAAAAATGTTTGTGTTTTAAGTCCCTGATAAAATCAAGGCCTCGTGGCAACCTCATTATTTAAAGAGCTCAGAAAAATGGTCTTTGGTCAAGTCCAGGGAAAGCGCGTTAAACCCATCCCAGGGGGCAATGAGTTTTGACTACTTGGTTTCCAAATGTAAGATAACCTCAATAGAAAAGATATAATTTTCTTAGTGACTTGAGAATTGCACATCATACATAAATGTGCACTTTGTCAAACCACTTTGTGGTTCACCTTTATGCTTAACAGACCCCTTGGGAAGCAGAAAAATATGACAATTATGCAAATAGCAGTGTTGAATCAATTACATAGAAAAGTGGGTGTACTTAAAGAAAAAACGGTTTGGCAAAACTTAAGCTTTTTAACAATAAAGAGCTTAAATTCAGAGACATTTTTGGCAAATAGGAGGGCCTAGGTAGGTCTCGTTTTCTCTCTAGGAGTTATTAGCACCAGAGGGCTCCCAGGCCTTTGTTTTCAGCTTTTAATAACCCAAGTGCTTTCTAATGGTATTTGAAGTGAGTTGCTAAAGTATTCAGGATTCATTTCCCCATGTTGAGCTCCACAGAGATGATTCTCAGCGAGCAAATAAAAATAAGTATTTAAGAGATTTCTTCTCCCATCAAATGGTGAGGAAATCCATTCCTTTTAGCTGGCTCCATGCTTGAAAAGGTTAGTGTGGCCTTTGGAAAATACCAGGCTGTGCATCCGTACACTGCTAATGAATGGCGCGATGTATTGACACTTTGGAGTACATCTTAACCTTTGTAAAATGGGGCCTCCATTGTCTTACCTTAATAAGCAGTTTGTTCACCTTATGTCTTACAAAGGCCACTCCCGTGGAAAATACATACGAGATGTACAGCTGCGTGGATGAGTGGTGGAACCGAAAGAGGAGGACGGGGTACCAATTACATAGACCATGACCTGCAGGGGCCCTCACCCCGTTCCTGACCTCAACCCCGAAATGGCAATAATGACAGCTGCTCTCTTAAACAATACCCGATGGTTACTCCTCCCTCTCCTCTCGGTATCACTTTCAGGACCCTTCTCAAAACTGTCGCTGTATGAATTGACCTCTCATACATTCTTTGGGTCTCCCCACAGCCAGCCAACTTCAGGCTAGCCAGCAGCCCTCACGGTGGAAAGAAGCAGTTTAGTAATGAAGCCGAAGAGCTTGCTTTCCTGTTTCAAGGTCCCGCGTGTTCCAGTGGCAAGAAACACGGTCCCCTCCCAAATCCCTGGGTTGGGAATTCATCGTCCTCATTCTCATGCAGGTTCAGAGTTGCCTCTTCTAGAATCCCAGAGGCCTGTTTCCTCAGCAGCCCGGAACACTTGCTCAGCGTGAAGCCCTTGAGAGACTCCAAACTGTGTTCAAGGTTTACAAATACTTTGTTACATAGTCTGTGCCCTCAAGAAACTCCACACTGAGTGCACTGAGTCTGTGGAATTTCCATGAGGTACAACTATTGCATTTAGAAATTTCTATGGCTAATTGTTGATTTTTCTTCTAACTTCGTTAAGTCTCTCCAGAGAGAGTCCTGGCAACACTGTCCTTGAGGTTGCTGGGAGAAAGGATATGTATCTACTACCGGAAGGACGGGCAAGAGGACATGCAAAGGCAGAAGAGGTTATTTTGGAACCACTCTGGTCTTTCCACCTCCAAGGCATAAAAACTCTCCCTTCCAGCTTCCTCAAGCGCGCAGCTGGCTCTGAGAGGCAGCAACCGGTTATTCTCTACTTCCAAAGCATTTGACTACATATTAACAAGGGTTGGACACAGCTTCCCGAAGTGTCCACTCTTGTAACTGTTCTGCGCATTTGCTAGTGATTTGCTTGAATGAATTGGCTATGTTTATTGTTTGTGTCTCTCTCTCCCACAAGTAACTTCTGGTGTGACTTCCCTATTGTCTCCAGAGAAAGAGATAAGAGCAAGAGACTGTGCTGATTAGTGGCAAGACTTGGTTGTTAGGCTAAAGCTTTGAGTATGATTGAACAGGCTTTCCCCATGAGAGATTCCAGAAGAAATAAAAGCATGAAATTACAATGTATATTAATTTGTGTTTCCTATAGAATTAAAAACCATCTAAAACAAGATATTAAAAATCCCGTTGGACAATCTGTTTGTGGGAAATGAGGGGCCACTTAGGATTCATCAGAGCAAAGAGGTTTACTCGAGCTGTGAGGTGGAGAGAAATGGTATTATAAATCCATTTTAAAAAGAAAAGCCAAAAATGCCTAGAAAGCATTTTGCACTACAAGAGAAAAGCAATTTACTTGTTACTGCTTCAATTTCTTAAATCATCTGGCTTCATAGATCAACACTAACTCTCTTTAAATCTACCAAATGAAATTCCACCCGGTGATCATTACCCAGGGCAAGCCACACATTTGGATTTGTGACTCCGGTAGTTCGTCCGGAAAATGTGGGGAGAACAGTTGTATGGGAAAACAGCAGCAATGGCAGATGTGTGAACAGGCACTGTGTGTGTGCCTACCGGGATCTGCTCCATTGGATCTGGAACTGGGGGTTGGGGATAGCCCTCTGACTCCTTGGACATCTAGCTTAATATCGACTTACCACTATGGGGCAAGACTGTCCCGCCCACCAGAGCTTACCAGATTGCAGAAAAGCTGGCTTCTTACTAATTGAGCTCCAAGCAGTGGCCTAACTCAAATGGAAATAGTCATCGTTTGCCCCCACTAGCGCTTGTCTTAGATAAACAGGCAGTCCTTCTTTTCCTGGGAAGCATTTGGGTAAGAGGAATCCCCAAAGCTCAATCTAATCACTCATTCAAACTGTCCCAGGCGCTTCTGGAACTAAGACAGCAGGCGTCCAGTGACACTCCAGACCCTCCACTTACCTCACTGTTTGTGGTTTGTTGTACTTTATACCCTGCTTGATCCTGTTAGGATTTTCTGTTTGTTTTTTCTCTGTGAACACTGGTGCTCTCTCCTTCTCTCCTTCCCGTCTTCCCTCTTTTTATTCTGCTTTTTCAATAACCATTGCTTCCTTAGCTGGTGATGCCTGGGAACTCAAGTCAATTCGAACATAGTCACAGTCCCAGAAACACATAAATACTATCACTTATTCTTCAATTTAGCTCCATGCTCCCTGTTCTTAGTTAGAATTGTGGTAAAGTTGAATATTTTATATTTCCCACTCGCATATAATGCATACCGTGCCTTTTTATTTTTTTTTAAAAAAAGAACTTCATGGGGGTGGTTCATAAAACTCCCAACACAATTTTAAACTGCAGTGGGTCAGTAGAAAGCAATAGGCTTAGTGAGCTTAATCTATTTCAAGTGCAGCTTTATGTCCTAGTTAGAGCCGGTGAGAAAGCCCTGGTGGAGGAAATGAAATCACATGATCTCACACACTTCCCAAATCTCACACTTTAAAGAAGAAACTGAGTCTCTTGGTTGCTTTTATGAAAACATAAAGAGCTGGAACTCTTCGGTAGAACCATGGAAACCTGAGACTTAGGAGCTTTCCAGGGTTCCAAAGAAGCCTGTTAGATTTATTGCTCAGCATTCTAAAGGTCTCCAGTGAGAAGTCTGCTCTTCTCATCTGGAGTTTGTGTTTCTCCAAATCAAGAAAGAAAGTACAATCAGCATAAATATTACTCTGTGACTTCATGCTCGGACCTTTCCACAACGACAAATGTTTCTCATGTCCCGTTCCTGCAGAATACGGTTCAGACCTCGTAACTATCCCCAATGGGTAGGAAACTGAGCAGCAAATGAACACAGACCTTCCTATAGGAAGAATTCCCAGGGTGATTGTGGAACTCAAGACATGGAGGCATTTCTGGCAATGGAGCTCATTATCTGAATTAGACACGGAGCCTTTTCACTGCCAGTGGGGCTCCTGATAAAATTAAGAATCAACCTGAAGGGGTACTGGTTGAAGCTCTTGACTCGGTAACATACCATAAAAAATGGGCGCACCTCTGCAGGGATAATGCTCAGAAGTCAGTTAACTAGCTGGCCAAATAGTCAGGTGAGAAGGCAGACAATCGCAGCCATGTTTTATAAGGACAAACCACTGGCCTTACTGATTTGTTTTTACAAAGCAGATTTTTACAACTAAATCAGCCAATTATGATTAGAATCTACAGACTGGCCATGCTAAGTTAAACATTTTAGCACATGTTTTCATTAAAAAAAAATGGGTTAGTGTAACTGATGGGTATGGCAAACATTCTCACTATGTGAAGATCAAAGGACAGATGAAGTAATTTTATCTCGTCTAGCTCTTAAGAAGATGGGAGATGAAAGAAAGTCACTTAAAAAGGAAATGAGCTATGAAGACATGATGCCATACTTAGATGATTAGAGGTGAGGGGAAAAAAATAAAAACCACTGAACATTGGGCTTTTGCCTATATGAAAGGAGAGAAAACACACTTGAGAAATCCAGTTACTACATCAATCAGTTTTGATTGAACAGATCAACTCACCCCACTGCTTTCTAGGGGCCAGACTGGGCTTTGAGCCAATGCCACGCAGAGCCACAAACAACAGCTTAGACTAGCAAATGCTCTCTGACAAGGCTTCCTGCCTCTCTTTGGGAACTATATATGCTCGGTTTTGGTTGTGTAGCAATTATATGCAGCCTAACGTCAGTGCATTCGTTTTTCACACAGCAGCTTCATTTCTTTATTTATTTCCATGTTCAGTAGATAGGTCCCTAATCACCAAACAGCTTGTGAGCAAGCACCCTTAAATATGTTAAGCCTAACTCATAATACAAATGCATTGTGCCGCTGTAATGACTTTTCATTACCACCTCTAATTAAATGTGTTGCCAAACTATCAGGGAAATATTTTCCTTTTTACTCTCAGAAGATCCTGAGAGAAGATGACAGAGAGAAAGCAGTATTTTGAAACTAGCCTGCTCTCTCCTGCCCTGCCCCCACCGCCCTCCACTGCTCTGCAGGGGAAGCAGGGAGCCCACCCCAATTATGGCACACAGTCAAATGTCCTCATTGGTAATCGCTGCATCCAACCAGAGCAACCTCCACAGGATTCAAATCCCAGGGCCTCTTGGAGGGCCTCTTGTGCCTGCAATCCTTAAGCCTGTGCAGTACGTACCCACAGTTCATTACAGACTTGGAACCAGTGGGAGTTCTTTAATTCCATCACAAGTGTATTATCCATACAATGGCTACAGACTTAATAGCAATGCATTTAGAAAGCAATGGTGTTGGGAAGCCATTCTATCTCTCTAAGGAGCAAGGACACTCCCCCACCCACCCACCCTCACACACATGATTACATACGTATGTTTTGGCTTGTCACTTACAGTAGCAGTTTTGCTTAGTGTTCATGGATGACTGGTTCCAGGACAACCCCCATCCCCTGCAGATACTGACATTTGTAGATGTTCAAGCTCCTTGGGTGTAATCTATGCACAAGTCCTCTTTGGAGGGCGGTAGGTATTATGGAAATGGTGAATATGCTATATTATTTAAAGAATTAATACAAGGGGGAAACACACATACAAGTTCAGTACAGACACAATTCACTTCAAATATTTGAAGTCTTCATTTAGTTGAATTCACAAGTGTGGAAACCATTGGTAAGGAGGACCACATGGATGTGTGTTCACATGTCATAACATGTGCTTCGTGGCTCAGAAGTGTTTCAGGAAATCCCCAATGTTAATTTGTCCACATGGCATCTGTTGACAAGGTAAACATCACCTTCAACTTGGCTTAGCCTATCAAGTGGTTTTTCTGCTGTAAATAATTTCTTCATAATTACTAAATCGCTTAAACATCCTGAATTCTACCTGAACTAATAATTGCCACACCATTCCCAGCCAAATGGAATAAAAATGCTAAAGCATTTTTTACGTATCATGTATTTCTGTGTCTTAACATTATTCTTAACTTTCATGCCACTCAGATGAGCTCTGGCCTTTGCTCTGAAAATGTCAGCTTTCTTAAGTACTTTTGCAAAGCAACAGGAATAATAAAAGTAAATAAGGATTTTACTTTAATTCTTGAGAGGAAACCCATACATACACATATAGTTGTCATGATTTGACATTAATACGAAGAAATCTAAAAGCAATGGCTATAAACAGATACCCAAGCTATCCAAACTGAATCTACTTGTGAATCTATTCCCAGTGGTTCTGTGAATAGAAGTAGAGAATTCAGATAACCTTCTCATTTGCGCTGCTCTCAACACCCCTGGATTGCTATCTTTAGCTCGAGGAACAATAGCTTTACATAAAACAATGAGAAGTTGGACAAAAACACCAATGTGGAAAATAGTCCAGAAAGCGCTGATGTGCAACACCGTTCAGGAAAGCATTTTGGCTTCTCTGTGGTCCTAGGTCTTCATCTGAAAGTACGAATGCAGCATTTCTCATATTAGCAGGGACATAAACTTTGAGTTGAAGCTCTACACCTAAGTTATAGAAAAGAACAAGTGACCTTTAGCTACTCTGTCCCTTCCCTTAGTTCTCTCTCATTTCTCTGAGCCTCCACGCAGACTTTCTCTCAAATCCACTTCCAAATGTGGTGCTCAGGCAGGACAGCTATTATCAGTGCAAAATCCGACTCATCTACGCCTCTTCACTTCTTTAGCCTCTCTTAACACCACAAGGGCTCCATTAGAGGAATCCACCCCAACAAACTAGATACGGATTAAGCCTAGATAGGCCCTTGGGACTGTTGGGTAAATTATGGACAAATACTTACGGAAATTGTTCAATCATTCATTAGTTCTATAGGACTGTACAAATGAAAAAAATCACAAGAATATTCTCTCAATTGCAGTCAAATGAGCTTAATACAATAAACATTTAACAAGAATCTACTATGCTGAACACTTTACGTGATGCTAGAGATGTAAAAGAGAATGAAATCTTGGCATTCTAAATGAACTGCTAAAATAGAATGTTTTGGAAGCTACAGATAGTCTGGGTAGAACTGAAACTCCAGCATCTGGCAAAATACAAATGTATACTCTACAAAAATTCATATTCATAGTTATAATATGTAAGTATATGTTGGTCATATACTTTATACAATATTATATATTAATAAATAACTGCATGTTATAAAATATCATGTCATGATAGTATAGTATATTATTTGTGTAATATATTTTGCTATATACAATTATATATTAACATAATATATAGCAATTATATACATATAAGGAGAATATAATTGGTTGATAACTAGTGCTCATCAATGATAGTATATTATATATTCATAGTTTGTAATCAGAATTTTATTAATTTTAATAATTATGAAACACACATATCTATAATGCATGGCATTCTACATAATAAAGTACATAATTGTATTGATAATTATATCATGTTTAACTATGTATATTAGAAATAGATTGAATTTCAAATGTTGATAAACCTAATGCTAATGGTAAAAATGATGGGGATGGAGAAATATCAGTTTCTATTACCACAAAATAGATTTAGTTTCATTATATAAGTACATATATAGTTTATTTGTGTGTGTGTATGTATATGTATATATATAATACAGGCAGCTAAAATTTGAAACTTTTCTTTTTAATGTCTCTCTATAGAAGAGAGACAAGCGACCATAAGTTTCAGAAGGTTGATATTACATTAATTTCAAAAAAAATGTTGAAGCAGAAAATCCTAAGTGAAACATGTAGAAAAACTTCTAGGAAAGAGTTGCACACTTCCTATCTAGTAGACAGGAGGTAAACACATTCTGCTGAAGAGATGCGATGAGAGGCTTCAGATTACTCGGATGGAGGAGACACTAGCCAGCAAGGCCTATCAATGAAGTTACTGTATGCCCTGGGAGTTGCAGCGATAGAATACGTGCTCAGCACCCAGGAGGCCCAGGGTGTCGTTGCAAGCCCCTCGACAGAAAAAGAGAGAACTGTGCAGCCCCAGAGGAAAGACTCTTAGAACTGTACCCACCCAAAGAATGCAGAAACTCCCATCCCACCCATCGTCAGCAAACTTGGGAACTCTTTCTCCCAGCTCCAAGTGTGCTTTTCCAGAATTTTACATAGTTTCACCCTGAGGTCAGATGCCAAAAGACTCCTATCAAACAGGCTATTAACAGAAAGATTATTTTCAGGGCACGCAACAGATTAAAAGTCACAAAGAGAAGACTCCATTACATGCTGGTGAGGAAAAGTTCGTTTTCTTTTTCTGTAAAAGGTCAGATAATAACATATTTTGCCCTGATATTTCGCTTTGTGGCCTATAAGAGCTCCATCACGCCTACTCAATTCTGCTTCTCAAGAAAGTGGCAAAGAAAACATTCAAACAAATAAGCCTGGTTGTGTTCTGATAATCGTTTTCATATGCATCTTGAAAGCTGAGCTTCATATAATTTTCACATCATAAAATATTTTACTTTGGGCTCTTTTCAATCGCTTGACAAGATTCAAAGGAAACATTCTTAGTTTATAGGCATAGAGATGCAGGAAACATTCTGACCCTGGCTATAGCTTGCTGACCTCTGCTCTACTCTTTGGAACAACAACAGAACAAAATCACTCATTTTGGCCCTAGGAAGTGAAATATTTTAGCTATCTGGAAAATAGGCTCAAGAGGGAGACCTCATCTCCGGCGACCAGGGCATGAGAACTGCCTAGCTTACCTTATGCAATTTGATTGCAAAACGCGCTATAAATGGGAGTTGAAATGTAAGTCTGCTTATCTTGACCAACAAGAGCAACATTGCAGTCACTAAGCCAGCAACTGGAGCGCTGCCTGGCCTGGTGCAGAAATCTGAACAGAAGCAAGAAAGTTTTCCTTAAAACAAATCCCATTAAAGGCAGCAGGATCTGCCTACCAATAACAGTTATCCTCCATCTCTGTCTAGGCATGTGGAACTAATAACACTTAAATACTACTTGGGAGAGGAGGGATTTTGCCAAGCAACAATCTAGGTATTTTTGGTTCCCTGTCCCTTGCTCTTGAGGCGAGCCAATACTTTCTGCTGATGTGGCGGCTGGAGCCTCTGCTTGCAGCTCAGTACCACCTCACGAAGTGGTCTCCTGTGAGTCGAGATGTCATTCGAGAGCCCACCAGCTCTCTACCACAGAAGTCTGAGGCAACCAAAAATGTGTAGTTTGCTGTTTTTTGTTTGTTTGTTTGTTTTTGCTTTGTTTTGTTTTGTTTTAAAGAGATTGTTAGCCAATCTGCTGTAGAAGTACCTGCCAGTTCAGGAAATCATTGTTCTGAGAAAGGGTCTTTCTATGTGTTAATTGTCCTTTACAGGCAGTGGAGTCTCACACACAAAGCTAGAAATACTGAAGACGCACCTGCTGATGCTAAGGGTCCAAACATCTGAATGTAACAGGATTTCTAAACAGATGAAAATAATAAGATATGAATTTGAGGATTTCAAGTAAAGTACCTCTGAAAGTGTAGAGAAACAACAGTCATTCAGTTGGTACACAGACGGACCGATGGACGGATGGACAGACAGACAGACAGAAAGGCAAAATATTTTACACACTTTTTTTTGAGACTGTTTTTCTGTATAGCCCTGGCTGTCCTGGAACTCTCTCTGTAGACCACACTGGCCTTGAACTCATAGAGATCCACCTGCCTCTGCCTCCCAAGTACTGGGATTAAAGGCATGCACCACCACGCCCAGCAAAATTTTTTTTAAAATATCTCCAGACATTGCCAGATGCTCTAGAAGAGTGGGGGCAACAATATCATCCCCACTCAGAACCATTAATTTCCAGGCAGCAAGGTGACAGCAATTGTCAAGTTTATGCTCAATGGAGATTTCCAGTATGGTAAGGGACCAGAAAGACTAATAGGTCCACGAACCCCAGTGTTAAATGAAAGTGCATTAGAAAGATGAAGGAAGGAGCTGAGTGGTGGTGGCACAAGCCTTTAATCTGAACACTTGGGAGACAGAAACAGATGGACCTCTGTGAGTTCGAGGCTAGCCTGGTCTACAAGAACTAGTTTCAGGACAGGCTCCAAAGCTACACAGAGAAACCCTGCGTTGAAAAAAAAAACTATGAACTCATCAATGCCAGAAAGAGTTTTAGATGGTATCTCACCATGTAGCCCAAGCTGGTCTGAAATATGCAAGGTTTCTACCTTAGCTTACTGAGTGCCAGGATCACAGGCCTGTGCCTCCGTGCTCAACCCCACTAGTGAGACTGCATCTGAATCTTGTGAGAGGAACATGGAGGAAAAAGCACTTGTCTCTATTAGTAGAAATAAAAGGAACTGGGGAAAGCAAGCCCACATCATCAGAGGAATGGCTGCACAGATCCTCATTCCACACCTAAATCTCCACTAATTCACATCAACTCATCTCACTTCAAGCAAGAGAGGAAGAAAAGCTTTTCTCCAATTGTCTCAAAGGCATGCTTTCATTCTTGGCTTTAGAGGACCCTTGGAAAAACTCAAACCAGACTAAGGAAGCATGGAAGAGGAAAGCCACAAAAGATTCGTGTAAATCAAGCTAGAAACGGTCTGTGTGGTCCCAGTTGGTCCAGCTAGCAGAAATGGATGGCAGGAACGTGGACTAGGATTTCAGAATCACCTGTGGGGAGGCTCTACAGTTCCCGGGTCTGGGAGCACTCTGCTTAAGCAAAGATAGCAGTTCGGTTGTAGAAGCAGCTGGTGTATCAGATGGGGGTGAGTGGGTGGACTAGATGACTTTTAAGAATTCTTCCAGCCTGTGGATTCTAACAAGTGAACAGAATGCTGCCAGCACTGTGCTCTTTTCAGAGCACGCCGGGGAGGGAGGACACTAAAGCGCATCTACTAAAGATGCCTCTCCCACAGGACGACGCTCACCATGGGACACTCAGCTCATTTGTTCTCGCCGTACCTTTGAAAGGAAAGCCATTTGCCTGGTAATTGAAAAATGAACCACCATCAATCTGCCTTCTTCCACGCTCCCTCCATGCCCAGAGATGTGCCTCTCCCATGCACAGTCGGTGACAATGAGCCAATTTAAGATGAGGCTTGGCGCCCGTACATACATAACGGTGGCTCTAATGGAAAACCATATTCTACAACCTTTCTGTTTAAAGGAATATCGTCCTTGAGCATGCCTGGCTCTTCTCCATAGGAGAATATTTTCTATGTCTCTGGCACTTGGCCTCCCGGATGCTCAGCATACATCCGTAGAGTTGCCAGTGGGTCATTTTCATAGATGCATGCCATGAACTCAGAGACTGCAAAAGGAAGGTCATTTCATTCCAAAATTAGAAGGAAGAAGGATGGGATATACAGCTTATAATGACTCAAGGGACCATGAAGGAAAGAAATTCTGTGCATCTCCTGAGAACATTCTCACTAAAACCTGTAACTGGAAACCCACAGCATTCTGGAAGGATGCCCCCAAGGTAGCAGGAATAGAGGAGAGTCCAATTCTGGAAAAGAGATCTCTCCCTAAGCACCAGTAATCACGAAGGACAGTCAAAAACTACT
This sequence comes from Microtus oregoni, assembly GCF_018167655.1. NCBI lineage: Eukaryota > Metazoa > Chordata > Mammalia > Rodentia > Cricetidae > Microtus > Microtus oregoni. The sequence goes on along the minus strand of NW_024543873.1, from coordinate 4,317,556 downwards.
AGAAAGACTTTGATTAGGACCACATAGGTATATGGGACCTCTCTTGTCTACATATCATGAGCATGAACAGACCTGAATTGTCACAAAATCAAATGAACCCAGGTTCTTCCAAAGCCTATCTTCAAGGGAAAAAAAAAGTCTTCTTACCTTTCTGGAGAAAGAGGGGGAGAGTGAAAGAGAGAGAGAGAGAGAGAGAGAGAGAGAGAGAGAGAGAGAGATGTAAAGACAAAGAGACAGAGACAGACATAAAGAGAGGCAGGGGCTCATGGGGAAGCTTGATAACAAAATATAAACACACTGGTATGGAACAACAATTTGTGTTCTTCATTAAAGACTAATAAATCTCAGCTAGTCACTGAAACAAAAATCAAAAATAACCTGATTTTAGTGTCCGGGTATTTTTTCTGTTATAATTTGAAATAATTTTCTTCCAGTGATTTTTGTTGCAAAGATAATTTTGGCCTTTATTTCTTTAGGTGATATAGCATAGTAACTATCCAGTCCTCCCACTGACACAGTAAAAACCTGGATGAAAGAAACAGAAGGCATTTCAGCTACGCACACTATTCTGCTAGCCTCTAAGAACTGTATGTGGAAAAAAGCAAATGTGGAGACTGTCAGTCAAAGTATTTTGTTCAAATAAAAATCATTATAATCACAGAAGCCCACATTAGAACAGAAGGGTTCTGCTAACAATATCAGGTAATTATTCCTACCTAGGGGAAGTGTACTGAGCTGTAAATATTAGTACAGACAAAAAACAATATTTTTTCAGCATTCACCTTAAGTGAAGCCCAAGTAGTCAATAAAGTTAAGATATCTGTGCAAATGTTTCAGTAGGGCATACTGACTTTGCAAATTGTTTGCTTGGTGACATTACAAATGTCAGTAAATATGTTTTTTTTAATATACAGATAACAAGATTTGACACATTTCTTTCACCTACTGCCTACCAACCCAAAGTACGTTATCATCTACCAAAAATGACCATGGTATGAAATTGCCCATGATAGAGCAGAAACTTTTAGAATGATACACAAATACTAGGAAATTGTGGTGTATGCCAACGCCCTACTTGCTGATCATTCATGTTCCTACTTGTAGAGACTTGTAGGTACTTTAGAAATTACCTAATTCAACCCTGCTATTTCATGGGAAAAGAGGTGAAAGTCCAGAGAGACAAGTTTCACTTGACAAAGTCACCCAGGATGACGTAGGAAAGGAAGTCAGAACCAGGCCAACTAGCTCTTTGCAGGATGCTATCACTTCATCTAATAGCAATGCCTCTTCATGGGCTACATCAAGAGAGATTCAATTTTTGCATCTCCAATAGCAAACATCAAATTCCAGGAAAACTTTGTGTTTGGGGAAAATATATAACATAAGACTTTGTTGGTGTTTTTTATTTTAGAATCTTTTGCAAGAAAGTTCTTTATAAAAAAATCTACACTGAAACCAGTGTACTATTATGCAAACATATGTGTAAACTGCTAAATCAACTGTTCTCATATTTTTAACTGTTTTTAAAAAGATACTCCTTCTTAATTCAGTACTCAGTAGAAGTCTGAAGTCCAGCCTGGTCTACAAAGCAAGTTCTAGGACATCCAGGAATATACAGAGAAACCCTGTCTCAATAATAATAATAATAATAATAATAATAATAATAATAATAATAGAAATGTAAAATAAAAACACAGGAGCCAGGGCTCGTAAAATGATTTAGTAAAATAAAATTAAAAGGTAGGGCTGGGACTGGCAAAGTGGTTTAGTCAGTAATGGTATTTGCAGTGAAAGTGTGGAGATCTTAGATTAATCCCCAGAGTCCACATAAAAGTGGAAGACAACCTCAAAATTTGTTCTCTAACCTCCACATGTGTGCTGTGGCATGTGCCCCACCCCCACACACAAACACTCAACTGCAAATAAATGAATAAATAACTGTTTTTTTGAGGCAGGGTTTCTCTGTAGCTTTAAAGCCTTGCTGGAACTGGTTCTTGTAAACCAGGCTGTCCTTGAACTCGCAGAAATCCGCCTGCATCTGCCTCCTGAGCACTGGGATAAAAGGCACGAGCCACCACCGTCCAGCCAAATTTTTTAGATTGAAAAAAAAAAGAAAGGACTGCATTGGGCTTGCATTACCGAAGACCTAGGCTCATAAGCATGTATTCTCCATGCCCTGCTCCCTACATTTTATTCCTTTCCAATGTTCCCTCAGTTCCCAAATAGTTCTCTGATACCAGTACATTTTCCACATGCCGTCCTTTTTTGAAGATACCAGTACATTTGAAGATACCAGTACATTTTCCACATGCCGTCCTTTTTGGAAGATACCAGTACATTTGAAGATACCAGCACATTTTCCACATGCCGTCCTTTTTTGAAGATACCAGTACATTTGAAGATACCAGTACATTTTCCACATGCCATCCTTCTGTAAAGTTCATATTTGGTAATTTCATAAATGTATACAATGTATTTAGATCATGTTTAGGCCCTACTCCTTCCCTCCAGAAGCCCCCTACACCACATCCTCTCTCCACGCATTCTTATTTTATGAGAGAACCAGAGAGGAATAATGCAAGCATCTCAGCTCCAGTCCATGGGACTTTTGGAAATCTCTGGTTTATAAACTGGAAACAACTAGATGCCCCTTGACTGAAGAATGGACAAGGAAAATGTGCTACGTTTACACAATGGAGTACTGCACAGCAGGAAAAAAAATGACAACTTGAAATTTGCAGACAAATGGATGGATCTAGAAAAAACCATATTGAGGGAAGTAACCCAGCCCAGAAAGACAATTATCACATGTACTCACTCATAAGTGGTTTTTAGACATAAAGCAAAGAAAAGGCTGTCTACAAGCCATAACCCCAGATAACCTAGATAACAAAGAGGGCCCTTAGAGAGACATACATGGATCTATATAGGAAGGAGAAAAAGATAAGATCTCTTGAGTAGATTGGGAGCATAGGAGTCACAGAAGATGGTAGGAGAGAGGGGAAGATGGAAGGGGAGTGGAATGGAGAAAAAGTATAGCTCAATAAAAATAATTTAAAAAAGAAATAAAGTACTACCACATCAAAGCATTATGGAAGGAGATGCAGATTAAATAGAAAACTCTTTCCTTGCATATTTACGGTGCTATAAACCCATAAAAATTCTTTGACATTTTAAGGATGACATATTTGGTAGAAAGCCATTCAGTGATTGTCTTAGTTAGGATTTCCATTGCTGTGAAGAGACACCATGACTTGGGCAACTCTTTGAAAGGAAAACATTTAATTGGAGCTGACGTCCATTTTCAAAAGTTTAGTCCGTTGTCATTCTGGCAGGACATGGCGGTGTGCAGGCAGATATGGTGCTGGAGAAGGAGCTAATAGGTGTACATCTTGATCCACAGGCAACAGGAAGCGAACTGTGCGCCACACTGGGTGTAGTTTGAGCATGAGACCTCAAAGCCTGCCCCCACATTTCCTCCAACAAGGCCACAATGACTCCAACAAGATCACACCTGCTAATAGTGCCACTTTCTATGGGCCAAGCATTCAAACACATGAGTCTATAGGGGTCATATGTTATCACACCACCACAGTTATATCTAATGGATGTGTCTGTGTCAAAGTCTCCTATTACCAACGAGCTTTGGGACCAATCCCAACATAGGATACAGGTTGTGGTCCTGTAGCTAGCTAGAGAAATTCCATAAAAGGATGCCACAGACAGTTGATCCTGTGTAGTGTCATGGCTCTGATTAAAGTGGGAAAGGCTTTCTGAATGGGAGAGCAACACACCGCTGATAGCCACAGGCCCTGTTGCCTGACAGTCATCATTCCTGTCATCCTGGAGACACAAAGCAACTTCACCTTGAGATTTATTGGAGCTATCATTTATAGGCACCTGCCAATAATTTGTAGTCCTGGGGGATGAGACAAACATAGATAACTGAAATCCATGATCTTCCAACACACTATAGTCAAGAGTCAAAATGCCTTCCTTATTTAACTGCTCGAGCTTTAGGATTTGTGTGGAAAAATCAAATGGTTTTCACCTATGTCTCTACTTCCAATCCTACACGAATATGGAATCTGAGCCTGTGAAGGCAAAAGGTAGGCATTCAAACATAATGGGCCGCCCCTAATACTATCAATACATAGACTTCTTGCAAAATGTACATTATGCCTGGAAATGAATTGAGAGTGGGCATTCTGAGCCTTGAGCACTTTGGAACTCATGAAGCAGACGCTCAAAAGCCACTAAATGATCAGTGCACATCCAAGCACAAACAAATACCCACAACCCGTAAAACCATGTTTTCAATTATGAAAAAACAACCAGCAGGCCTGGTGAGCAGCATTTTGGAATCTGAACAAGTCTCCCAGCTTTCACTCCATCGCTAGCCACAACAGCATCCTCTGCTAAGAGGTTTTATTTTAAGAGCACTATCTTTACGGTTCTGCAAACCTTCCATCCTTTTATAGATGGAAGTCTTGTTTTAAGAAACTCAGACTTAATTACTTCTCGTTTTCTTAAGGCATCCTGGTACCGCCTATTCGTATCAGTTTGAGGGGAAGAGCAAAAGGCTCTATGCCCCAGCCCAATGCTGCGGCATAAGAAAGCCTATCCATCTAGTTCTAGGTTTTGTATCATCGAAGAGGCTCTAGGGCAAGTGTCTAGTCTTCGGTGTCTTTACTTCTGAGACTGACATAATAATTCCTGCCCTCCTAGCAGAATATAAAAAGCACAAAAACATTTTAAAAGTGAATAAACCATTATTATGTGTAATTCACTGCAAGATCAATGGATCTGAAAGCAAAGGGTAATAAATTTGTAGTCTCTTTCAATCTGTGCTACCACACAATAAATAAAAGTAACTTTGATAGGCACCAGCAACTTCCTTTTGAGAGATTGCAGCATGACTGCTTCTTTTAAAATATAGAAAATCACCACAATCTCTGCCTTCAAATACTCATTATGGGAGAGAAAGGTGTTCGATTATACACTTTATGAATCTTTACCACTTACTCTGGACTCATGGAAGTAAAATTAACACCCAGAATTATTACAACATTACTGACTAGATCCACCCTCCCCTCTGTACCCCTTCACTTCTGGCAACTGAGAAGAAGCGCTCAATCTCCCCAGCCTTTAACACTTTCAAAATGCTAGGAAAAGGAAAAAACAGTCATCTCTAAATTCCCCATGGATAGATCAAGAAATCCCATGCTTAGTGTACTAAGCAATTCAAGTTTATGTGAAATATATGGTATAATGCCCATGGAAGAAAAGACTAACTAGCTTCCTTGCAGCCTTTAAATATTCTCAGCCAGTTTTCTATGAGGTGAATCCATACCCTGAAGATTTTCAGTTCATTTTCCAGGACCAAAGGCTCTCCAGCATGCACAATGGCTGTAAGAACTGTCATTGTTGAGATTGTACCATGCCCTACGTGGTAATCATCATATCTGCAGTTAACTTTCCAGCATGCGCAATGGTTTAAGAACTATCATTGCTGAGGTCCTACCATATCCCATGTGGCAACAACACATCCACACTTAATGATTTGTATTCCTTTAACAATTCTTAAAGAAAACATTATGTTTGATTTAAGACTATACAATTAGGGGCCAGGCCTTGCCAGTTCATGCCTTTAATCCCAGCACTTGGGAGGCAGAGGTAGGCGGATCTCTGTAGGTTTAAGGCCAGCGTGGTCTACAGAACAAGTTCCAGGACTGGCTCCACAGCTACTGAGAAACCTTGTCTTGAAAAACAAAACAAAAACAACAACAAAACAACAAAGATTATACAATTAGCAATCTGGAGAGATGGCTCCGAGGTTAAGAGCACTAGTAGCTCTTTCATAGGTCCTGAATTCAATTCCCAGCAACCACAGGTGACTCACAACCATTTGTAATAAGATCTGGTGCCTTCTTCTGGCTTCCGGGCATACATTGTATGCAGGCAGAACATTATATACATAATAAATAAATCTTTAAAAATACATATTTAAAAGTGATTATGCAATTAAAGTTGCGAGAAATAAAATGACTTGCTTGAATAAAGTCAACTGTAAGTCTTACAAAAATGGATCACGTCTGTTTTATTTGATAGCAAAATACAGTGCCTAGAATTATATCTAAAAACAATAGGCATGTACAACCTAGTTACGTAATGGCAAATGAAAGATAATGTCAGAATGAGCAAGACAAGGGTCAATACACAGAATCAACTAGAGCTGGGGTTTTGGAGGAAGGATGCCTGTTTTGCAATTGACTTTCAACACAATTGGCAAAAATAAACAATTCCCAAACACTTACTAACTAGAAATGTACCTATTTGTGAACTGACTTGAATCTTTTGCTCCTCAAACGTAACTTAAATCTTGAGACCATCCCTCTTGTCATTTAGAATCTGGTCAAAGCCATTTAAAAAACCTTATTGTTCTTAGCTTATGGACCTAAGTGATTTTATTGAGAGGTGGGGTCATTTTATTTCTTTCCCATGCAGGACAACTTGCAGGCGCTTTGCTGACTTGGGTGGTGCATTTTTATTCAAGCTATAATGTTTACAGCACATTGAAAGCAACAAAGACAGTACACCATTAATGTTTTCATCTTGACATGTGTGAAGTTATGGATCAAAATAGAATCTTCATCTCCTTAGGCCACAGCTATGTGACAATTAAATCTGAGTTGGTACATATACCAAAAAGAGCACATTTGGCTACTTTCTGATTGCACAGTATGTTAATACCAGTTTCATCTTAGTATCCTGACACTAAACAAACCATCAGTTATATGAGAATGATCACTGGAATACAAACACTGTAGAAATTATATGACAACAGCGTATTCTATTTTTCTTATAATTCTTTTAAATCATCACATTTGTTAGAAGTTCCACGTTTTAAAAAAAATAAAGATCAGATGCTACTGCCAATGAAGAAGTTTCTCAAAAGCTAATGGCTATTAGTAAACTCCAGGAAAGCTAACCAACATTCTGCCAGTAGCGCCCCCTCCCCACAAATACTATGAAAAAGATGTAAAAGCAGTTCAACAGAGTTCTTGTTGGGAACTCGTTCTAAAAGAAAAACGATATCCCCCAAATAAACACTCATGTGGCATCAAATCACATGCCAAATTGTTTGAGAATGAAATTATCTTTGAGGGGATATTTACTATAAGCAGTCAAGATTTAAATAAACAAAATTATAGGAGGAAAAAAAAGAAGCCAATTTTCTTTTGAGGATCTATCATTGTTAAATAGGCAATCTCCTGCAGCTGAAGAAGCCAAGGCTATAACTCTGGGAGCTGCTCTCAGGACAAAAGACTAAAGGAAATAAACAGAAGTATGCCACTGTTTTAATGGAAAAAATCTAAAGTAATACTTGAAAAAGTGAATGAAGTTACATTGTGAGCCTTGCACTCAAAGTAGAAATAAGACAGCCACTGTCTTTGGTCTAAGTAAATCCATAAATAGAAAAGGAAAAAGAATTTGTGCTAAGAAAATGTGAATATAAAGATATCAAAAATTGACCTATAGCCAAGAGGGCATTTTGTCATTTTCCATATAATATTAAATATTTGGAATTATGGGAAAATAGACTACCATGAGAGCAATGGACGATTAAAGAAAAAATAATGGGAAAGAAAAATGGGAATATTTATGAAGCCTTCAGTGTGCGCCAGAGGCCACACTTACTCCCTTAAGGAAAGCAGTATGCTGGAGGCCACACTTACTCCATTAAGGAAAGCAGTATGCTGGAGGCCACACATAGAGAGTACATGGAAGATCTGGATATGAATAGAAAGCTTCATGAAGACAGGGCCCTTTGTCTCTTTGGGCCATTAGAATGGCGACTTAAACACGAAAAACCCTCAATCAATATTTGACGAAGGAAGAAAGAAAGTAGAAGAAAGAGGAACGATTCAATTTAATAGTAAAATGATATCCTGGGTGGAATTCTTAGGGAAAGGTGTGCCATGGCACCTGGCCCCAGGAACTTACAATCTATTCAAGGGAAATTCTGGGTGCGCACAAAAGGATGACTCACCACCAAATGTTAGACCCTGAATCAACCAAATCAGGAGTGGAGAGGCCAATCACAAAGTGTTTGATAAATAAGAACACCACAGAAAATCACAGAAAACAATTTTGGATGATGAAACAAGAAGTAATGGCTCAGTAAAGACCCTAACATGAATAGAATCTTACAACTTTGGATTTCCCACTCTAACGAGGTCTCATTTGATAATGCTGATGAAAATTCGTTCATGATTTCCAGTTTGCATTATCTTCTCAGTGGCAAACCATGACAGCACGTTTTTCCCCATTTAAGAAAGAGAAAAATAAGCCAGGCGGTGGTGGCGCACAACTTTAATCCCAGCACTCAGAAGGCAGAGGCAGGCGGATCTCTGTGAGTTCGAGGCCAGCCTGGACTACAAGAGCTAGTTCCAGGACAGGAACTAAAAGCTACGGAGAAACCCTGTCTCGAAAAATCAAAAAAAAATGAGAATATCCACAAGTTTATCAATATATATTCAAGAAGGTGAAAGCATTGATATGCATAGTGTTAGCCTAGGATAGAAACGGTGCAAGATTCCCAGAGCTATATTAAGGAAAAATTCGTGGCCTGGGGAGACAGTGACGCTCTCTTGCCTTGCAAGCTTGAGGACCTAAGTGGATCCACATAAAAAGGCTGTGCATGGTACAATGCTTTGGACTCCCAGCAGACCTGCATAAGTAGAGAGCACATCACAGTGACTTACCAGGGCAGCAGCATGCCTTAGGTGGCAAGCAGCAGTCCAGAGAAAATCATTCTCTCAAAAAAAATAATAATAAGGTGAACATTTACTGAGGAACTATATGCAAGGTTGACCTCTACTCTCCAAACACACACACACACACACACACACACGCCTACACGCACGCATGCACACACCCACAAAACACACGCAAATAAGAGATTTTTTTTTCAGGAGTGTAGAGATGACAAAGCGGAAACCATCCTGAGCTCAGTTTTTCTCCATTTTGGTCCGCAACAATCGACCCGGTAAGAGGCACTTCTCTACTGGAATAGCTATGGTTAACCAGGGCACACATGGTGTCTTTATAGGAACCACTGTAAAGCAGCATCCCAGGTATGCCTTCCTCCAGGCTTGCATAGACCAACTCCAAAGCAGGGGCTTCACTTTAGCTCCTTCTCCTTTTCTCTGCCAGCTACCTTTACACAATGAGTGATCCGCACACCCATATATGCTAGTCTTAGAAACAGCCTGTTCTGTCTTTGACCTGCTGCATTAGATAGCACTTCCTCTCACACACTGTTACTCTACTGCTTGGTGGCATTTGTTCCATATGGGAAATACCAAAGTCTCTCTTCCCAGAGTCACTCCACATACTTAGACTGCTTCAGGATGACACTTCAATCAACCAACCACATGTAGCTAGCAATTCCCTTAGAAAACAAAACAAAGCAGTCCCAAAGAGCTGCTGGGGCACAGAAACTACATAGAGATCAGGATCACCATCATTACCAAGACTTTAAGAAATCCAAGTAAAACAGTAAAGGGAAGGACCAATAGCCCTACCATCGCCAAGTATGAGAGACTTGGGTACCTGAAAGAGCCAGGAACATGATACACTTACCAACATCACCAAGTATGAGAGACTCAGGAATCCAAAAAAGTCCCTAGTGAAAACAAAGAAGAGATATAGGATAGGAGGAACATGGAGAGGAAATGACGGTGAGCTGAAACTGTGTGGAACTCCAGAGATGCCAGCTCTAATAAGAATGTTAGCTGCTTAGATAAATAAAGAAAAGAGGGGAAGAAAGGGAGGGAGATTATCCAATAATCAAGCCAAGAAGTGGTGGTGATTATCAATGTTATCAATATGAAATGCCTCAAGACACTCAGGAGTTAGTAAGCAGGGGGAGAGAAGGAAGAGGAGGAGAAAGGATAAGAGCTGCTATCCAGATGCAATTCTGACAATTGTGCTTGCCTGGCTTGGGTGTCATAGTTCACTAAAGAACATGGGCTGGAAGTAACCCCAATGCTTTCCCGTTCATTCTAAATTTACTAGAGTCATTGATGCTTTCTCAGAGGCATCTGTGTGTGATGTGGAAGGACGCAGGTAGTTGTTGGCCCCCAAAAGGAGAATCCATGTCCAATGTGGTCTGCAAATTTTGGCTTGAATGATGTTCTCCCTAGTAATAGAATTATCTGAGCTTATAAATGACATATTGTCAGCCTGTAGTTGATTTGTTTTATAGTGCCTCAGTTGGTCATTTTCCAACTCTAATGCATTTGTATTTTCTTCTGGTATTCCATGTTCACAATATGCAGTTTAATTTGCCATAGCCCATTCTAACAGCTGGCCTCCTCTTTCATTCCCACTGCCTCTGTGAAATCTACCCTCACATTCTTTATACATCCTTTCTCCTGCCAACCATCACAGAATAAATCTCCTTGCAAAAAGCAGTACTCTCTTGTGCTGATTATGTTTGACTGGAGGCTGGCCCTTTCTGATCACGTGCTGCTCATCCAAATGAGAAATGGACATCTGAGAAGAAAGCTGGGAAAGGGGGCAGCTTCCGATAAGAAATGAGGTTTTGTGAATGAAGCCCATTTTTGTGATTACTAGTCTGTGTTTTCATTTCTATTTTGTTTCTTTCAGAAAAAAAAACTAACCTGGTAAATAAAAATAAATCCCAAGACCCCAATATACCAGATGTTTTCACTTTCCTAAGTTCCGTTTCTGTCTGGATGCACATGCGCGTGTACATATATATCTTTTTCGACAAGGTTAAAATTTTAGCCTGAATATATAAATCTGCGTCTTGCTATTTTTCATTTGTAATGATGAACATTTCCCATGCTGTTACGGTGCTCATAACTATCAATTTAACAGAGATATAATATTCTAAGTGTATGTTTATGTGAGTGATAACATATTGAAACACACACACACGCGCGCACACACACACACACACAGAGAGAGAGAGAGAGAGAGAGAGAGAGAGAGAGAGAGAGAGAGAGAGAGGGAAGCCATGACTGGGTATTCCATATTGTTTCATTCTCTTTCCTTCTGCAGGATCACATTATACTTTAAGATCATCATGTGTCCAATGCATAGCTTTTCTACATGTTAAAACCCTAGAGAAGCCAGTGCATTTTTCCATAAGATTGTTCACATAGGGTAAATTTCCAGGAGGACTGAGAACATTAATGATTCCTAATAGCTTCAAATTTGCTTTCTACACCATAGCAATTTCACCCGTCATAAGCAACATATGAATCTGATAGTTTTATCATCTTCCTGCAACACAGATGATTAATATTTTCTTTAAACCGCCTGATTTGTGTGGTACAAGACGCTATCTTATAAGCACTTAATTTGTAGCTCTTTGAAGAGTCTGACCATAGCTGTTCTCCATATAACTATTTACTAGTTCCAGCTCCTGTTGTGTGGACTGTCAGTTCACCTTCCTTTCTGCTAACTCCTGGGTATCCATCTTGAGGTGTTTCATGGTCTTGTTGTCTACTTTCTTGACTATTCTCCAAATCTATTTTTTTTTAATTCTAAGCTCATTTTATTGTTTTTGTAGCCCAACCTATAACCTTTTCTTCATCAAAAAACATATTCCTCAAATGAATTTTCAGCCATTTTCTTCCTGTTCAAGCATTAAAGATGCTTGACCTGGGGAGGATGAGTTTGCACTGCTTTAATGTCTATTATCATATATATATGATTATATATATATCTTATACGTCTTCATTCACAGATTTAGATACAAGCAGAGCAAGCATAGTCTAAATGGTGCACAGGGCAGACACATGTGGACAATGGTTTCAGAACTAAACTCAGCAATTACATTCTAACTCTGTGAATCCCAAGAAATGACTAAACTTTTTCAACAACTTACTTACTTACAAAAATGAAAATAAAACTATTTGGAATTCATATCTGCATCACTAAGTATTCTATTGACTACACGTGTCATTTGAGCTATAAATAATTAATAAAAGTTAAAACCTCTGTTTCTTAGTCTCACCAGCAGTATTCAAGTCCTCAATAGTCACATGTTAATGGCATCAGAGTTGGGTACTATTCATATATATAAATCATTTCTGTTTTCACAGGAATTTCTATTACAGAGAACTGCCACAGGCGCTTTATGTATATAGAAAACAATTTACAGTAACTGTAGGCGTAGTGGCTAAAATATTTTTCAAACGAGTACTATAAAGCAGCTATTAGTAAAATCCAAATAATCTACAATCAAGGAATCCTATTTTTACCATACAGCAAGAAATTTAAAATTGAGCCTAGCAGTGATGGTGCACACCTTTAATCCCAGCACTCGGGAGGCAGAGGCAGGTGGATCTCTGTGAGTTCAAGACCAGCCTGGTCCACAAATTAAGTTCCAGGACAGACATAGCTGTTACACAGAGAAACCCTGTCTTGAAAAAAGGAAAAAGAAACGAAACTTAGGACTGACAATGTAACTTAGTACAGAGCTTACCTAGCAGGCACAAAGCCCTAAATTCAATTTGAAAAACTATATAAATTGGGTGTGGTGGTCCATGCCTGTAATCCCAACACACGGAGGTAAAAGATTAGAGAATCAGGAGTTCAAGGTTATCCGAGGCAACATAAATTCCTTCATAGAGTCCAAAGACTAAAGACAATGGACTGTGGAGTAAGTTCTGTGAATGAATGTCCAGACCTTTCCAACCTGGTTCATCCCCTCTGTCATCTCTCAGCCCTGAACTAACGCCAATAAAACACCTTATAGATCAAAAGAAAGGGAGGGAGGGAAGAAGGGAAGGAAAGAAGGAAGGAAGGAAGGAAAACAGAAGGAAGGGAAAAGCTTAAATACTGCTAAGCACTGAAACCGATTTTGTGATTTTTTTTTTAATGAGGTTTCCAGTGACCAAGTCTACTGGAGGTACTGATCCGTACAAAGGCAGAGAGCTAGCGCTGGCCACTGTTGCTCACTCTTTTCTTCCTGTATGCAGGATATGAGCTTGTTGTTCTTTCTATTCCCATTCATCATCCTCTTACATGTCTCCCAGGAAAATCAAGAAGCCAAAGTAATTCTGCAATTCTGACAAGGAGAAGCTAATGCATCTATTTTAATATCATGCTTTTCAGAGATTTTATTCTCAGCTATTTCCCCATGCCCTCAGACCTCCGGTTATGAAAAGATATTAAAATACCAACATCTGGCTGGAGAAATAGATGCCTCTGTGGCAAACTTGATTAAATTGCATTTGCCTCAAGCACCCATTCATACTTATGGAAACTATATGCTCAGCAGGATGTACACATAAATGAAATATGCCATTCCCTACTTTTAAGAAGCTTGCAATTTAGTGGATCTGGGTAATTTCTTTTAATCACTGAAAAGCAACACAGACTTAATTTCAAAATAGGTTTCTTGATTATAGAAGGAAATTAATGAGTAAATGAATGACTTTAACGACATGACTCTAATGGCATCAATAAGACAAACAAAGAACATGGTCAAGAATAGAAATGGTATGTACACCTGAGTGTGGAAACTTACACGTACCCCTCAAAATGCTTTGAAAGCCGAGTGTAAGTTTTCTCAATGGTCAGGAGCAGTAGCAAGGAGGACAGTTGAGTGCTACCTGGCGCCACCGTAAAACTGTAAGTAGTTCTTAATGCAGACCCATGTGAGACAAAGCCAGCGTTTCAGAATCAGAAGATATCATCTTTGTGCATTTTCCAGTCTTCTACAATTCTTCTTTCTAAGAATAGCTATGCATTCAAAGTGCTTCTCGGGCAGCTAGAGGCCATGCGCATTGCCCTCTGAGAGGCCTATTGGTACCACAGATGCTTCAAGCTTGCCCTAGATCAGAGAGAGCACTTTCCCCAGCACTCTTGTTTTGACCAAGAGAATTATCTGTGTGTACTTTTAAATAAATAAGTAGGTGAAATTTTCCTAGAACTGCTCCCACAAGATGGAAGGAGCTGAATCAATAAGTAGAACCCACAATACAATTTTATTACAATTGAAAACGTCTTCCTTAGGATACAAGGCAAGCCAAAAGCTGGGAATAGAAAGAAGAAACATCATTAAACACACACACACACACACACACACACACACACACCTCTATCCAGGGCCAGTACAATGGCTGAATGGGTACGCACCTGCCACCAGGGCTGATGACAAGAGTCATCACACCCAATTGTCGGAGAAAACAAAATTTATAGGTTGTCCTCTGACCTCCATGCATATGCCATGGCATGCATGCATATACATGTAGATTCACACACAATAAATCAAATTTGCAAATTGGAAAAAAATACTTCTTGAAATTCAGCTTAAGATGCCAGCTCATCAGGAAACACAAAAGTTCTGATGAGAACTCTTTCATAGTTCAAATCAAATTATTTTTCCCTTGAGAGTCCTCAGGCTCATTATGTACCTCTTCCCCCTTCAACTAGCTGTATGAACATAGAAAAAAACAAATCTCAACTTAGCCTTGGTCCAGTACAGCATCCAGACCAAGGTGACTTTCCAAGACCTCTCTGGACTTGGCTGTTCTATCCTGTGGGAGACACCTCTCCTCCTCCTCCTCCTGCTTCAGTAAAGAGGCCTATGGCAAGACTCAGGGATAGTCTCTCTGCCCTGCCTCAGAGAGGGACAAGTGGAAAATAAAATCCAAGTAGAATAGAACGCCACGAGTAGAAGAGATGGCACCTGTTTCTCAATGACCAGAGCTTTTGGCTGCTCTCTAATGTGTGTTATGCTGCAAAAGCTGAGCATGGAAACCCCAGAGAAGGCAAAGATCTAACACTGGGCATGGGTAGGATACATTCAATTTGGAGAGTCTAGTGCCCATTAAAAGCACCTTATTGCCAACATATCTGTGACAACAGGAATACAAGGTTTTGTTTGTGCATCCCCAGGAGAAGCAGAAAGTGCACAAAAGGTCAAAATGAGTCTTAAAGAAATTGTCCGTATTTAATGTCCCTTTCAGTTCAAGATCCAAGTTGAGGATTAAAGTAGTTTGGGGATCCTGGGCAGGAGCTTACCTCTCTAGAGATGAGGCTCTGGTGTGTCTTTCCAGCCCTGTCTGAGAAGTAATGAACGGTCTCAAAGTCCCCCATCTGCAAAGGCTGGCAGGATGGAGTGTGAAAAAAGTCAGGAACTTAGCCAGCTGCTTCCTTTATCTCTCTCCATCTGTGTCTGCAACGCCCAAGATGGCTAAGCATCTTGTTATGGCCCAGGGAACTGGTTAGTGTACTGTTTGTATAAGCCATTCCAAAAAGCTCATCTTAGGGGAGGCTCTTGATGGATGACAGAGGAAAACTTGAATGAATTCACTTTCGCTAGCCGAGAAAAATCAAGGGGATTTCAAACCTCCGTAGAAAAGCACATGTAAATCCAAAGCCTACAGCCTTAGCATTGGGGCAGACACAGATATTTCATTTTCAAATCTGTGTACTTTGAAGATCACTAAACTTTGCAGGAGGTAGGGAGAATAAAGGGACAGTTGGTTTTATGCTAGCATTCTGCTTTCCATTAACTCAAAAAATGACTGCCTCAGGACATCCAAAAAGATGTAAAGTTAAAATCCAAAAAGGAAGTATTGAGAAAATCTCAACTTTTTTGGAAGAGCCACAATAACTTGAAGGGGTTTTATTTTTCAGTTGATCATGTCAATGCCGGGGATTTCAAAACAACCAAAGTCCTACAAGTAAGGCGCTTGAATAATGAGGAGATCTAGAAATACCTCTTTTCTAAAACACAGGGCTATAATCATGTCTTTTCACAAATACCATCTGCTTCATATAATCCTCAGAGCTCCCCTAATCCCTTTGTGGTGAAAATGTCAGAGTACAAAGGGGACGGAAAGATGGGCACCTCGTGTGAGCATGAAAGGCCTAATCTAGCAGCACCTTAGGCAAACTTCATTAGCCTTTGGGATATTAGTCCTTCGAGAACTGCGACCCATCCAGAACACCATAAGCATCAGGTGCTCAGCAGTTCTTTCAGAAGCAGAGTTCAAAATTGGACCATTCATAATCTGGAGACAAAAAAGCAGCCTATTTTCCAGTAATCATCCATATGAGGTGGCTGCTTACGTTTAGGATCGCCTTTCCTTGCAAGTTTTGGGGCTTTTTTGGGGGGCGGGGAGCTTTAATTGCCTTTGGTCCCAGGAAAGAAAAATCAGCCACAGGGTAGAGAGGTTCTGGGAAGTAAGTATGGGTGGGGAAAAGAAGGCTAGAGGGAGGGAAGTGGATGCATGGTCCTGAGGGAGCACCTCCCTTTATGGTGGGGAGGCTGGAAGAGACAGCTGAGGGCTCAGAGGACTGAGTGCCTGCTAAGGAATGAGCTCTCTCCAGTCCAGTGGAGGTGGCTGGAATTCTGATTTGAACCCTTGGTTTGCCCTTTGTTGACGGCTGCCACCACTGTTTCTATATAGATAAAACCTTCAATCTGGAAATTCAGAGAGGAAAAGGAGAATTTTCGTAGTTTTCTTCTGAGTCTCATAAGTAAGGAAATATGATATTTCCGCCTCATCAAGAACATCATTTTTTTTTAAGAATAATATTTACTCTTTTTATTGGCTGCCATTCAAAGGCCTGGAAACGTTTACTAGTAAATTTAATTACTTTGCATGTTATAGCTATGAAATTGAAACTAGCAAGGCCAGGGGGTAGGAGGAGTTGACTTCATGATCCAAGCAGCCCAACTTCAGCATATAGTCTCTAGATTCTGGGAAAGGCCCACGTTAGAAAACACAACATTCATTAACCACCTACTATCTGCTAAGCATTTGTGCATGCTGTCTTATTTACGGCTCCCACTAACTCAGGCAGGATGCTATTGAGATTTCCATCTTAAAGGTAAGGGAAAATGAAGCTGTAAAATGGAAATTTACTGTATATCTTTATTCATAATTTGTAAAAGGTTTGCTTATAGAGTCATTCTTTTCAACCTTATAGTATCTTTTCACATTTTATATGCCAGGACCTCATATCTATAGCATACAAAATGGAAAAATAACCTCAGGAAAAGGAAGTAAGTGAAGGTTATGCTACTAATCGATAGCACATTAGGAACTCAACGGAGTCTTCCAGTTCTGGTGCATCAGCTCCACCTACCTGGAGTCAGATACCATTCCATACATGCTGTGTGACTCAACAAATGGTCTCCTAAAAGAATTAGCGCAATTAATGAGGAAGGCTGTTTGTTCAACAAACATAAATGCACCAAGCCCTCTAGAGGACACTGTAAGGCACCAATCCAAGCCTTATGCTTGCTGTTCCCAAGTGTCTGGTAGTTGGATGAAGCAATGACCAAGAAGGAGCTCATACAACAAGGTACATACTGGCAAGGGCCCCAAGAAAGGTAATGGCGAGATCCATGTTACCAAAAATAATAATGCCATCAATTTTCATATGGACATTATAGAGGCTTCATGGAGGATGTGGTCTTGAAAACTGTACCAACAATTGATGTGCGTGATGTTCCAAGAGAAAGGGAACTATCAGTAAAACTATTTAAAAGAAAATCATGAAAAAAATAGCCCTTAAGGGTATATGATCGGAACTCTTTCCTCTAGTCCTAATCACTTGTGAAGGAAGCTCTTGCTTCTGTCAAAACTGTAACAATTTGTTTGGCTCATGATCAATGTGAATTTTAAGACAAAGAGAGTGTATGCTACAAAAGAAATGTATCTGCTTTCTCTTTCCTTTGTAATGCTTGAGTGTAGCAAATGATACAAAATACCAATGAAATGCTTCTTAATGATGCTAGAAAGAAAAAGAGAATCACAAAGATTGCACAAAGTATTAATTTAAAGGAAATAAGATCATTTGGAATATAAATCAGGAATAATAAACGCATCGCACTGTCAAAATCTGGAACATTTTCAATAAAGTACAACATCCAAGATACCACATACAATCAAACAATTTTCTTGGATATTACAAGTGTAATACAGAGCAGCACAAAATGCTTCCCCAGCACCCTGAGCCAGTCCCAATCCTGAAATAAAAACCAGCAAATAAGTAATGTTGCTTGGCAAAGCAATATTTGAAAATCCCATTTCTAAGATGAAGACTGTCATAAAAATAAATTAAATAAATTTCACCAAAGCCAGCAGTGCCTGGTTGCTTCAAGCTTCCCAAACAGATTGTTTGACAAAAACCAATACAAAGCTGGAAGTCTTCTAATTACAAACATTTAAAGGGTCAACATCTATGCTTAATTAGTGAGCTGGAGGCACAACTCAGTTCCAAAGGCATTTGACCTCTTCTCCCTAAATCGGAGACTAGCAAATTCTACAGTACAGACAAAGTAACCGATGCTGCCAGGGATTGCCTCGGGAGGAATTCCACTCTTTAACTAGAGCCAAGCTAAAGCAAGGTGAGCTTTGAAATGTCCCCCCTCCCACTCTCTAACAGGCCAGGAATCTCGGGCAGCATAAAGAATGCTTGCTCTAAATAGCCGTACATTTCAGACTACCATATATGTAGAGAGTGTGGCTAGATCTCCTGGAAACAAACTCTTTGGGTGTTGCTTGAAATCATATCACATCCTAGTAAGTGCAACAAGAAACTTACACCCTCCCAGGACTGGCCTGAAAGCCTACACTACTCAAATACAAAGAGGTGGGTCAAACAAAGGAAGCCCTAGGCTCCCCTCAGGGGGGCTGAGCCAGAACTGCCAAAGACCCTGAATTTTCAGACTGCAAGGAACCTTAGAGATCAGATTCAGAGTTCAGTTCAATCTTCAGTTCGATTTATTCTTGTCCATTCTTTAGCAACTGAACACCTCCGCAGCGTAAGCCTCTTGAAATACAAGGCAAAGTTCCACTCCCTGTGCCACCGATTGATGGATAGAAAGCAAACAAAGATGTTGAAAGATTGTGGTTCCGGGAAACCTTTGGCCCTCCATTTGGACACTAAGCATCTACAATGGTCACTACTGTTCTCTTAACACTCTCCTGCACTTCTTGTCTGCTAGGGTGCTATGCTCCAAAAGTACAGTAAAGGTGAACCTACTCTCGTCCCTAAAGCAGGAATCCCTCTGGGAACAATTGCTCAGTGGTTGGTGCCTAGGCTTTGCTAGGACACTTGGGTGCGGATTATCTCTGCTGCATTTTCCATTACTAACTCACAGATGCTAACCAAATATTTGTTTTCTATTACATTTTTCAAGCAGAGTCACTTGCCTTCATTTCCCGCCTGCACAAATTTCAAGGGTTAACCTCCACCAAAATGAAAACCAAATGTAAAGACATTTAAAGAGAGAAAATTAACCTGATAATGAATTGTTTCTTTGGCAGACATTTTTATGGCTTGTAATACTGAGAATTGAGCCTAAGGCCATGCAATACTATATAAGTTCTCCACCTCTGAACCACATCCATCTCCAGTTCTCTCTTTATGTGGAGAGCTGAATAGAGTCTCATGTAGCCCAGACTAGATTAAAGCTCACTATGAAACCTGGTAAACTCCTGGTTTTCATGTCTCCATCTCCCAAATATTGAGATAACAAGAATGTGTTTAAGTCTTCTTTTACTTTGTATTTTGAGACAGGGTCTCATGAATTTGCCCAGGTTGGACTTGAACTTGCAATCCTCCTATCTCAGCTTCACAAGTAAATGAGATTACAGTCCTGCACTAAAAGGCTCAGCAAGGAGATTATCTCATCAACATTTTTTGTAATATCCATTTTTAAAATTAGATACATGTGTCTATGTCTGTATGTAGGTATGTGCACACTAATTCAAGTGCCTTTGGAAGACAGAGAAGTCAGGTACTTCTGAAGCTACAGTTAGTTCCAGGAAGCTACAAGTTGCCTGATGTGGGTATTGGGAAATGAACTTTCTCTGGAAGAGGAGTATGTGATTAACCCATGCATCCCAAGCAACGTTTTTATACTGAATACATAACACAAATCAAGCTTATCTAGAAATTTTATGTAGGATTGTGATGAGAGGAAAGAGAAGAAGAGGGAAGGGACAAAAGATAATGAAAGAAGGAAGAAACAGGAAGGTTAAGAAGAGAGAGAATAAAATCATCAATTTTGAAATCCAAATTAGCCCCTCCCTGATCCGAAAATGTTTTAATTCCTTGAGTGTTGGTATGTTTTGACACTATACTGAGCAACTCTGGGAATGTAAAAAGAGATAATAAAGAAACTCAGCTAAAGCACGACTATTCCATATGACAGATGATTAAATGATACTGTGGAACTACAGCAAGCCATAGAGGAGAGACGCGCTAGTGGTGGTTTGAATAAAAATGGCCCCAAAGACTAATTAGGTTTGATCAACAGTTGGTGGAAATGTTTGGGAAGGATAAGGAGGTATGGCCTTGTACAAGGTATAACACAGGGGTGGGCCTGGAAGGGAGCTTTCTGCCTCCTTCTTGCTCTTTGAGATGTGAGCTCTTAGCTGTACCTGCTACCATGCCTTCATTCTGCCATCCTGAACTCTCGGAAACCATAAGCTCAATTAAAACTTTCGTAAGTTTGCTCTGGTCATGGTGTTTAGTCACAGCAGCAGAACACTAACTAATACAGAGTATATCTGCCAAACAAAAGGTATGAATAGGGATATGGGAAAGAAATAAAAAATACATTTCAAAATATTAGAAACAAAATTATAACATTTACTTAATAACCAATGGAATAAAAAGATGAGGGGAAATTGAAAAAGCTCAGAATGTTGTGATCAGGCCACATCAGATCATTTTTGTAGTTTGACAGAATAGTTAGAGGTGAAGATAAAAATGAGTGTGCTGGGTCAGCAGTTAAGATCACTTGTTGCTCCTTTACAGAGGGCCCGACTTCAGTTCCTAGCACCCATATGGCAGCTAACAATCATCTGTAACTCGATTTCCAGGGAATCTGAAGTCCTCCTAGCCTTTGAAAGCAACAGACACACACATGGTACAGAGACATACATGAAGGCAAAACATCTATATACATAAAATCCTAAGACAAGATAAGATATTTTAAGTGAATTTAGGAAGGGGATGTCACTGGAACTGTTGGCGTGGTAAAGAATGGAAATAAAGTTTAAGATTTGGGGAGGGATTGGGAGGAGAGGATGGAGGGGGGAAACTGCAGTCAGTCAGGATGTAAAATAAATAAATAAATTTGAATGTTTTAAAGTTTATGATTAGACATAGAATAAATTCTTCAGCAAAGAAAAGTTAGAATAGTGTCATGATATACAATAGTGATATTATATTATATGTAAAATGGGTAGAAATATACCCAAGAAAGTTAAGATGGACTACACAAAAATTTATACACTGCAGAAAATGCAAACAAAAGTGGCCATCAAGCACTAAATAAGCAAACTAAATATAGCCTCCTCAAGCAATGAAATATTATTCAGCAACAACATAGAATAAAATGTTGATTCATCACCAAGGGCTTTCAAGGACAATGGGGAAGAGAGAGGACAGACAGTACTAGTAAACACAGAGTTTCTTTTCAGAGGAATATAAATATTCTGGAAATTGTGGGACTTGTTGCATACCTTTGTGACTATACTAAAAAACAAAGTTGTGGGCTACTGATACAGCTCACTAGGTAGAGACTGGTGATCTGGGTTCAACCATTGGAACTCACCTGGTGGAAGGAGAAAACTGACTTACTGACTTTTGCAACTTATCTTTTGACCTCTACTTACACACACACACACACACACACACACACACACACACACACATATTAAAAATGAAAAAATAAGAAAAAGAAGTGCACACTTTAAAATATATAGTTTAAATACCAATTATAAAAAGTAAATCATAATAAAATAGTAAGTAAAATCATAATAAAAAGTAAAAATGAGAAGCCGTAAGTATTTCCACTGGCATACCCAACATCTTTCAGAAAATGAAGTTAGTTATCTACTTAAACCAAAGAAGCTAGATTTAAGGTCTTGAGCTAATAGGCAGCAAGAAAGAAAAGCTATACATTATCACTGCTGGAAGAAAAAAGATATGCAATTATCATAACCAGCTAAAGTCACTGAGAATAGAGATACTGCAATATGACTCAGAGGGAATGAATAATCAGAACAGACTCAAAATATCCTAAACTTGAAATGTGTAACTATCCCCAAATCTAAGCCCCCACGTCTTGGTGGCATTAGATTTTCGATCACAGAATCTATGTAGTGGCCACACAGAGGAAAATCCCATGGAAAACCTGGGGCAGGGAAGAAGGAAGAAGAGGGAGTGGAGAAGGAAGAAAACACCTAAGAAAAAAACTAGGAGGTACATACTATGTGGGAGACAGTTCACATATTTACTCCGCACAAGCTAATAAATAAAACGAAATAAAATAAAATTATAAAAATAGTGATAAAGAGCCAGGTTAGGGTAGCACATGCTTTTAATCCCAGCACTTAGGAGGCAGAGGCAGGCAAGTCTCTGTAAATTCAAGGTCAGCCTGGTCTACAGAGTTCCAAGACAGTCAGGATAACACAAAAAAAATAGCAATAATGCCAAGCTTCAGGAGAAAGGATTAAACTCCACAATTGCTTTAATCCATTATTAAAATGTGAGTTGTGAACAAACAATTACAAGAACGAGAAGGGAAACATGTTCAGGTAGTCAGTAGAGTTTGATGTTAGATTTAATAGAAAGGACTTCAAATGATTTATTGAAATACATTTATCATAAAACTTGAAGGGATAACATTTCAAAAATTAAAAAAGAGGCTGGGGTAATAGCTCTGTGGTGGCAAGCTTATATTATACCTATTTGGAAGAACTCATGAAGAAAAAAGAAAGAAAAGATAAAGGTCCACCAAAGGTCTTATACTTGTGATTGCAGAGAAACAGAGATTCTTGACATTCACAAGATAGTCTGCCTGTTTACTCTGTGAGTTCCAAACCAGTGAGAGGCTGTCTCAACAAACAAGGTGGATTCTGCCTGAGAAATGATATCTAAGGTTGTTCTGTGACTGGGTGCGCACGCGCGCACACACACACACAATTAAGAACAAGGATGTAACAAAAGGAAATATATTAAAAAGAAAATAATTTTTGATAAAAGCAAACTAAAAGTGTGTACTGTGAAATTAAAATAGGAGAAACTTAAAATGTACTAGAGAAGTTCAAACAAGCATATTCAGATGGCAGAGGAAAGAATAATAAGTGGAAGGTAAATTAAAAATAAATAGTTTGACTTGAAGAAGTCTCACCATTTGGCGAATTTTCTTACCTAAATTTAAACAACAAAAATATTCACTAAAAGAATAAAATGTTCCATAAATTAGAAAATTATGTTTAATGTGGTTGTTAAAAGCAAAGAAAGGGGTTGGAGCGATGGCTCAGTGGTTAAGAGCACTGACTGCTCTTCCCGAGGACCTGGGTTCAATTCCCAGTACTCACATGGCAGCTCACAACTGTCTGAAAATCCAGTTCCAGGGGATCTGACACCTTCACACCAATACACATAAGATAAAGTTAAATAAACCATAAAAATTTTTAAAAAATTAAAAAATAAAAAATAAAAGCGAAGAAAATTGTGTTCTATGGCATCACTTCAACACTTTTAAAAATGTCCAATTAGGTTATGAGACTGTTGACTTTCCAAGCACTTTGGCTAATGCATACTTATGTATTTTAAATGTGATCAATAGAATCAGTGTCAACAAATCACTTCATAGACACCCAGGATCCCAGAACTCATGCCAGGGATGCTGTAATCCAGAAGCTGTAATTTTCAAGATTCTCAGGTGATCTGCACATGTGATATATTTCAGAAACACTGATGTACACATAGATGTCAGAGCAGCAAGATGGATGAAATGTGGTACTATAACAGGAAGGTCACTTGTTTGTCCTGACTGCCCAGAACTGAAATAAAAAACAGAGAAACCATATTCATTAAAACACCATTTGGCCCATTAGCTCCAGTTTCTTATTGGCTAACTCTTATATTAATTTAACCCATTTCTATTAATCTGTATATCGCCACATGGCAGTGGCTTACAGGCAAAGATTTGGCATGTCTGACTCTGGTGGCTCCATGGTGTCTCTCTGACTCTGCTTTCTCCCTTCAAGAATTCAGTTCCATCTTCCCCACCTACCTAAGTTCTACCCTATCAACAGGCCAAGGCAGTTTCTTTATTCATTAACCAAGAAAAGCAACACACAGACAGATGGACCTCCCACACCATTTCCCCTTTTCTGTTTAAACAAAAAGGAAGGCTTTAACATAGTAAAATTCTAGCGAAAAATACAGTTAAAATATTTATCTACTTTATCTTTTATCATAACTAAGGAAAACTGTAACTATAACTATAAATTTTTGAACTCCATCAAAGACTCCAGAAGGATATGATATTACCTAAGTGAACAGGAAGTACATTGTAAGCAACTTCCAAAACTCTAGAATTAACAGAGACATTGCATTGCCTGTACAGTCACCCAAACTTCTGTAAAGTTTCAGGCACCCATCTTCAGCCAACAGTTCCATAGTGTCCAGAAGAATTTTCCATGAAGCAGGAAATTTCAAAGACAGTTACGCCTATACTGGCAGTTTGCCAGTCGTTTTCTTCTGTATCCTACAGTATGTCTCACAGACTCTTTCATGTAGCAGGAACCCTGAAGGATCACCTCACCTTTAGGCAAGTTCAGTAGTCACTCCTCTATGGGTTCTGCATGTCCATTTTTTTATAGCATACCATGAAGCAGTCTAGGAAATAGCAGTTTCTTGCCCAAATGACTAATCAACTCCATAAGGAGTCTCTTCAATGCCCATCATCCTCTTGAAGTAGCTTTGAGCTGCCAGGAGTAGATGTGTCTCATTGCCATGAAAAGTTTTAAGTTCTTAAACATTTTAAATGCCATATTCTGAAGGTCTCTGAAAGATTTGAAGAATACCTATCTAACTGAAATATATCTCTATATACCTAGGAAATCTAACTAATATAACTACAAGCTTGACTATTATAGATAATTATCTATTAACCTATATTTTTAATTATACATTACATTTTTAAATGAACTAAACAAATCACAACACCTTAATCAAGAGCAGAAAAATACATATACACAGTATATCAAAATTGACCTTAAATTTGTATCAAGAAACCAAGATCCACACCAATGCAAATTATTTATATCCATATCATATCTCCTTTTAAATGTAAACAAACAATTATAAACAATATTTGGGAATATGGGTGTAGTTCTGTCCATACTACTTCCTGCTGTTTGGGGGTGCTGTTAATCAGGCCTTTCATGGTGTATCCTGTGTGCTAGGTTCATCTCAGTCAGCAGTTGGATAAAGTATTTTCTTTGTGAGAGTGTTCACAGTAACATTTCAGAGGGTTTTGGTTCATGAAATCATATTGGTCTAGAAACAATCCACAGGTTCTCATCTTTTGTGAAAACAACAGAAGAACCTCTGTTCCAAAGCACCATATCCTTAGACCCAAATTCTGAAGTCAAGATACCTTTATCATATACATACTGGTTTAGCTTCGCAACCCATACAATGAAATGTCTCTCTGTACTTAGCATCTTCACAGTCAAAAAATTGAAAGAAACACAATAATATACAT
Source organism: Microtus oregoni (assembly GCF_018167655.1). Lineage (NCBI taxonomy): Eukaryota > Metazoa > Chordata > Mammalia > Rodentia > Cricetidae > Microtus > Microtus oregoni. The sequence goes on along the minus strand of NW_024543873.1, from coordinate 4,291,968 downwards.
AACCCAGACTCTCTGTGAATTTTCCATTTTTACATGGCTTATTTTTCTTTACTCCTTTTAGTCTATGACTATCTTTACTGTCTCTTTAAAGACCCTAACCTTTTTTTAAGGCATTAACTTTAGTTAATGACTCTATATTCTTTTTCTTTTCTCTTCCATACATTTATCCAACACCGTGACCCATTTAGAGGTGTTTTATGTATGAATCTGTCCTATTGTGAATCTGTAATTCTTTACTGTCCAGGAGCACTTCTTAAAATGCTAAGCTAAGCCCATTAGCTCTAGTTTCTTATTGGCTAAATCTTACATATTAGTTTAACCCATCTCCATTAATCTGTGTACCACCACATGGCTGTGGCTTACCAGAGATTCTAACCAGCGCCCATCTCAGACAGAGGGTCCATGGCTTCTCTGACTCTGCCCCTCGCCTTCCCAGCATTCAGTTCTGTTTTCTCTGATTACCTAAGTTCCACCCTATCAGCTAGACCAAGGCACTTTCTTTATTCATTAACCAATGAAAGCAACACACAAACAGAAGGAATTCCTACACCAGAAAGCTGGCATTTCGAAACCACCACTTTCTTCCTGCTGCAGCTGAGTCAGGAAAATGTCTCTTAATGGAGCTGCGGTAAAGCCGCCAGCAAATGGCAAGAAGTTGTGTTAAACTATTTTTTTGTCTAAAATTCTTTTTCAAGCCCTCTCAAGTTTTATGTGGAGTTAGTTGACCACGCTGGAGTGCCAATTTGTAGGAGGAGGGCCCACTTGTTCATCCCAGCCACCCAGAACCAAAATAATTACACATAAACTGTATTAATTAAATCACTGTTTGGCCCATTAGCTCTAGCTTCTTATTGGCTAACTCTTATATTAATTTAATGCATTTCTATTAATCTGTAGATCACTGTCCTAGACAACAGTCCTCTGCATGAACAGGAACAGAGTCTAGCAGCTGGAAGCAGGAGCTGGAAGCAAGAGTGTGGGCACACATGTATTGCTGCTTTTACATATAAGAGACCACATCGAAGTGGGCTGATATCTTAAAAGCTATTGGCTGAAGGAGAGAAATGTGCTCCCACAGCATGGTACAAAGAGACTCTAGGTTCTAACTTCAACTCTTTTAGTAGCTGCCACCTACTTGTAGCAATTCCTCAAGCTCTTTTAGGACTCTCCTCAATTCTACAGAACCTCAAAATGTAGCTGTCTCTGGCACAGGTATCAGTTGATAAACAGTAGCCATTGTTATGGTCAAGTTATTTGTTATATCTTGGGTCCCTTTAGAGCATTTGTCTAGCATTGATTCTATCACAAGATCCACAAATAAAACTGTGACTACATCTTAGCAATTGTCATGAGTCAGTATTACTAAAACTTTTAAAATCCCTTTGTTCATATAGTTGGAATGATAAAAGAAGGAACAGTGTTTAATTTCTCTAGGAGAAGTAAGTAGCACAGATGGCTCCAGGGGCTTAGACATGAAAAATTAGGGCCCTAAGGCTCTTCTGACCTGAGCATCTGTCAGCTGTATACCCCTGGGCACAAGAAAAGAACTGAAGCATGAACTAGGCTCAAATGGCAGACAAAGAACATTGTCTACTGAAGCTCAACAGAATTCTTCCCAAGCCAGGTAAGACATTTAGGGGCAATGTGGGATGCAGAAAGAGAAGAGGTGAGCTACATCTAAATGATCTGCCTTCAGCCAAGAAAGAGAGGAGGAAAATGAAAATGACACTGTGGCCCATAAAATACCACCAAGGCAGAAATCTTTTTAGTATATGCATATAGCTTGCTGGGGGCCTAATTATATAATTCCTTAAGTATCTAGTTTCTTAAGGGTTAGAGACAAGTTCAGGCCCAAAACTCAGGACTCTATTCTCCAAATTTTCCAATTGTATCCCAGAGACTTCATGAAGAACTGACCAATGACTAGAAATATCTTTTTGGTGTGTTTTGTCTGGTACCTAAAAATACACACACACACACACACACACACACACACACACACACACACACACACGCACAGAGAGACAAACAGAGAGAGAGAGGGACAGAGACACAGAGAGAGACAGAAAGACAGAGAGAGACACAGAGACACAGAGAGAGAAATTGAGAAAGAGAGAGAAAGAAGGAGGCCACGAATTTGAAATTGGTATATGGGAGGATTTGAAGAAAAAAAAATGGAAATGGAAGGGAAGGGAAGGAAAGGGAGGGGAGGGGAGGGGAGGGGAGGGGAGGAGAGGAGAGGAAAGGGAGAAAGGGAAAGGAAGGGAAAGGAAGGAGAAAGTGATGTGATTATACTAGAATCTCAATTTTAAAACTATTTTATAAACCGAGAATGCTTCTGAGTGAATCATAGGTTCCACTGTAAAGTCCATTTTGAGCCTATGGTATCAGCACACAGTCACAGAAGCTTTCAAATGACAAAAAGAACAACGCTATTTTCAGAAAAGAAAAGATTCAGGTGACTAACGTGCTTCATTTTTAAAACACATTATAGTTTCCAAGGGGATGAAATAAGAGGCTAAATATCAGAAAGTCTAGCTTAACACAAACAAAAAAAACATATTATTGTCAAGAAAACAAACAGTGAGTTTATATTTTTATATTTCGTTTCAAATGCTGTCAACTTTATTTCAGTCATGAAAAGTAAAGAAAAAAATCAAATGTTCCTCTTACTTCTTGTCTCTCTTTTCATACTCCATCATTCCAATCAATTAAATTAAAAATTTCATCCTCTAACTTCGTATTCCTTACTGTCACTTAATATTGAACAGAGGGATTGTGCTACCTAGAAGGAGGCACCCTTTACATTACTTTGTTTTGAAATATATTCATTAATCTGACCATGTTGACAGAGAAGTTCTTAAATACAATGGCTTCTCATGTCCCTAACCTCACTGGAAAAAGTAGTGCTGCATGTGACAACTGACTGTACTTCTCTTTGAAAACTACATATTTGACATCAATGACATATAATTAATGTAATTTAACCTTTTCGTTCATTTATATACTTGTATATACATAGCATAGGATGGATGGACGGAGGGATGGAGGGAGAGAGATGACAGATAGATAGATAGATAGATAGACAGACAGACAGACACAACTCTGTTCAGCATATTTTACATGTCTGTATTGCATGAGAACTTTACATATAATTTCTTTTAAGGTCTTTGGGAAAATATATCACTATTCTAATGATAATGTTAACAAATTCCTCATCTATCACAACGGAGTAAACGGAATAAGAGCTATGAAACTGTACAACATATTATAAAAATGTGGTTTTCATATCACCAATAACAGCCAACACAAAAATGTACCCTTTGAGAGAAGAGGAAAAAAGTTAGACACCATAAAACAGCCCACACTGCTCATCGAGGGTTTCCATGCTACAGTACAAAGAGAGGTAATCTAAATGAACCCCAAACATTAATGTATGGAGAGGCCAAACATTTTAAAAATTACTAAGAGTAATGGTACCACAGAGAACAGAACTATACAGAAGAGAAATTAGGAATATTTAGATGAATTCCTTCATGTTGTCAGGGAAGCGCATTGATCTACATAGAATTCAAGATCAAGGGAAGAATTGCTACTTTAAAAAAAAACAGAAAAAGAATCAATCAATATGAAGTGAACAAGGAACAGGAGTAATTCATGCCTTTTTGGGGAAATTAAATAGAGTCCTCAAAAGTGTATTGTCTCAGGAATAGATAGAAGTAGCCTCAGGTTGAAGACCCCAACAAAGCATAAAATTAAGCTTCAATAGGAAGAAATACTAAGTTTAAAAGATGGCTCCGTAGGTAAAGTGACTGCCAGACCAGCATGAAGTTCTGAACTCAGATCCATAGCACCGGCATAAAAGCAAGGTGCAATAGCATTCATCTATAACCACAGCACTATGGGGAAGACAAGAGAAATAAATCCTTAGAGCTCACTGGCTACCTGAATGTGAGATCCGGGTTCAGGGAGAGAACCTCTCAAAAGTGAGGAAGAGAATGATAGAGAAAGATGCCCACTATTGTCTTCTTATCTCCAAATACACATTCATTCTCTCTCTCTCTCTCTCTCTCTCTCTCTCTCTCTCTCACACACACACACACACACACACACACACACACACAAACATGTGTGACAAAATATCAAATGTTAAAATGAAAGTTCTCAAAGATATGAAAACTAAGGAGTAAATTCTGAATATTTTCTAAAAAACTGTAAATGCACAGCTTTAAGAATATTAACAGGCCCTACACATTAAGAAAAAAAGAGAGAGAAACATACTATAGAACATTCAAATCCAAATAAGTATAAGTAAAAATAAGAAAGTTCATTGAGAGGAACAAAGAATGACATCATACTTTCCATCAGAGGCCATGAAGGCCATCCTAGCTATACAGGAATGGGTGTGAACTGCTGGCATAGATGGAGGATGCTTTTATCATTGTAGCCTTCCAAAATTAAGGTGAAATAAGGAGTATTCTGTGGGAATTCACTTAAGTCAAACTTTTCTTCAGTCACTTACTGTTTATGCAGGAAAAAATTATTGGTTTTTGGAAGTTGCTAAATGTTCATATTAGTAATAGCTCTCGTTTCAATCCTCACTCATTTCTCGTCCTGTCTTTAAAGGAAAATTCACATCCAGGAGACCACAATTTAAAGAAAAATAAAGTAACCTTAGTAGAAGAAAAGGGGACTAGCAGGGATACAAAAGAAGGAACAAATCACGTGATAATTGACAGTTAGATGAATAACTATTAAATATCTGGGTTTGGGTCTTTTTAATTATTTAAAATATAGCTAGCAATTTAAATGTGCTATACTATGTGCTATATAACATATGTAGATATGTGAAAATAGTAAAAATGCTAAGAGGAAGAAAATGAAGAGAAACTGTTACATGCTTTTCAGACCTCCAGTAAAATGCTAAAATAATTCAAGGCAGAATGCTAAAAGTTAGAGAGAGGTGGTAGGAGCTGGCTTCCAATGGTCCATAGCTCCGGTACTCATTCCTGTGTGCTGTCTTTCTTTAAATGTAGGACGGGAGCCATGATTTACTCTTAACAAACAAACTAGAAGAAACATAGTTGGACGTCAGTTCAGATGTGATGATACAGTGAAGGCTCTTGCCTCTCTCTTGTTCCCACTTATCTCTCGCTCTCTAGATTCACCACCTGATGTGGGTTCGTCTCTCACATTCATCCGCTTTCTATCAGTAGAATCATACTTTATATTTGGGGGGAGTTTGATTTACACTTCCCTTTTAATGATGTGCTCACTGCATTTGGCTTTTCTACACCAGAAGTTCTCTGTTCTTGCCATCTTTGACTTCCATAAGTCTCTACTGCAGCTTAGGTTTCTTCCACACATGTACTGTCCTTGCAAGGTTCACAAGCAGGGACTCTGACCTTGTCACATCGGCTAGACTCATAGAACTTCCTTTGAAATCTAGGTGGAGACCTCCATGACCTCATACCTCTTTTGTCTGAATTTGTTTTAAGTTAGCCATTATGGCACTTTCGTATACACATGCCATACTTTATTCTTATCACCCGCTTTTCCCGAATGCCCAACCCTACTCCCCCCATCCTCCTCTTGTTTGTGCCTACTGGATACATCCCTCCTGCTCTCATGTTACATGGACAACATTCTGGCCTTCTCAAACCCCATTAAGATCTTTTCCATTCCTCTGAAAGTCTCTTATCTAATTTCTGGTATTACTCGATAACACTTTGCTTCCTGCATGCTTGTAAAATATTGTCATATAGATGATATAAAGACCTGCTGCCAGCTACCTTAGAGCTGGAATCCTTTAAATCATGGATTCACAGTGTCTAGATGGGAAACCTGGAGAGATGCTTTCTTATGTGGTCAGATGGGAGCACTATACCTCAGAGATCTCTTCACGCCACCCCCCAAATAAAAGCCAACTCCTCGGGCTAGAGAGATGGCTCAGAGGTTAAGAGCACTGCCTGCTCTTCCAAAGGTCCTGAGTTCAATTCCCAGCAACCACATGGTGGCTCACAACCATCTGTAATGAGGTTTGGTGCCCTCTTCTGGCCTGCAGGCATACACGCAAAACAGAATATTGAATACATAATAAATAAATAAATAAACATTTTTAAAAAAAAGCCAACTCCTCAAATGCCTTCAAATCATTGTTCTTATTATCCTGGAATACAATACACAGGCAACCAGATTATCACTGACCCAAGTTTGCATAAACTTTTTTTTTTGGACCAAACTGAAAGCTTTTCAAATCTTTCTGTTCCTCCTTTGCTTCTGATTCTCACCATAAACAAGGGAAAAAAATCAGGCAGCAAAAATTTATACCACAGCCTGAATAAATAATCCACCATCTATAAACTCAACTTCTTAAGTCAGCTAAATGGTTCAGTGGGTAGAGCCAGTTGCCTTACAAGCCTAACAATTAGAATTTGACCCCCACAAAGTTGGAAGGAGAGAACCAACTCCCCCAAAGTTGTCCTGAGATCTTCACAAATGTTCTGTGAAACACATGTCTTATATCAAGTATATACACACATACACACACGTACACACAGAGAGAGAAATAACAGTAATAATAATAGTAAATACAAATAAAAAAATTACCTCAGTTTCCAGTAGACGCCCCCCCCCCCCCGGGACATAGACATAGACAAAATCGGGAGAATTTCTTGGCCAGGATGTAATACAAATGATGCAGTTCTCAATAGGTCCTTGCTGTCATTTGAAAACACCCGAGCAGTCTTTTCTGTCTACTTTCCTATCATTCCTATAGGCATACTGATCTATTGAGCATCCACTAGAAGTATCCATTAGACTCTGCTTATAGCACCCTAGGCTGTGGCTAGCCTGCTTTTGCAGCTTGTCCTAATCCCTCCCACAAAAGCAGTTCCAAACACTTCTGAATCACACTGTCAAACAGTCACAGCAACAACCCCACTTTTCTGGGAACAATTTTCTGTGCATTATTGCTTCTTTCCATCACCATGACAAGATATCTGATATGAATAACAAGAAAGGAAGGACACGTTTTGACTAGTCTCAAAGATTTCAGTCCACACTCATCCTGATCAGTTGTTTCTACAGTGGAGAAGGGTATCACCGTAGCAGAAACAAGTGACAGAAGCTGTTGCCTTGTCAAAGCCAGGAAGCAGAATGGAAGGAACAGAAAGGATGAAGGCAGTATAGAGGTTCTAGGGATGCACCTCAGTGACCTACTTCTTCTGGTGTGGCCCCATTTCCAATAGTTTCTACTTCCGCTCCAAAAAGTACTATAAGTGAGGGACAAAACATTCAACAACGGGCTTGTAAGATTTGCAAATTTAGATAGTAACAATAACCCATTAATTTTCTATCGTTGCCTCTGCAGTAATGAAATTCATATCATATGCTAAATTTAACGTGAAAGATCACACAAAAATAAGTGAAGACCCAAAACTATACACGTCTTAAAAGACATAGCTCTAAATCTTTTGACTTGCAATGGCTTCTTAGCTATGGAACCAACAAATAACAAAAGAACAATGAATAAAGAAATTGTACATCAAAATGTAAACCTTTGGGGTTTCAAAGAACACCACCAAGAAAGTGAAAGAGAAGACTGAGACTACAACTCAGGGATAGAGTGAGGCCCCAGGTTCAATCCCCAGCACTACAGGGGTGGAATTGGAGAGCTAACTTACAGAATGATAGAACATTTTTACAAATTCTTCAGCTGTGGAAACACATCTAGTGTAACAGGAGCGAGCAGGCTGCTTGTCGTCCCAGCCACCCCACTAACTTATACCTGAAATAATCACACAGAAACTGTATTCATTTAAACACTGCCTGGCCCATTATCTCTAGCCTCTTATTGGTTAACTCTTACATCTTAATTTGACCCATTTCTGTTAATCTGTATATCACCACGAGGTTGTGGCTTACCAGGAAAGATTTAGCATGTCTGATTCTGGCAGCTCCATGGTGCTTCTCTCACTCTGCTTTCTTTCTCCCAGAATTCATTTCTGTCTCTCCGCCTACCTAAGTTCTGCCCTATCACCAGGCCCAAAGCAGTTTCTGTATTAACCAATGAAAGCAACACAAATACAGAAGGACCTCTTACACCAATCTAGAATATATCAAGGATAATTACAACTCATTAACTAAAAAGACAGGGGTATAATTTTTGGTATGCAAAGAACTTAAGCAAATATTTCCCCCAAAGAAAACATACAAATGACTAGCAGTCTGATAAATAGATGATTAATATAAGTAGTCAACAGAAAACACAAATTATAATCTCAGATATATGTATGTATATATATATATATATATATGTGTGTGTGTGTGTATATATATATATATATATATATATATATATACATAACCATTAGAGTGGTTGGGATGAAAAATAATTAGAATGATACTACCCAGTACAGACAAGGATATAGAAATACTGGGTACCTATTTATGGCTGATAGGAGTGTAAATGCTTCCTCAAAGTTTGAAGCATTGAGACTCCATATGACCCAACAACTCTACTATAAACTAAACTTTGTGTCTTTACAAGGGCTATTCACAAATATCTAGTGCAGTATTATGTACAACTCAAAAAACAGGAACAACCTAAATGCTCATTAGCTACTGAATGGATAAGTAAACTGTGGCATGTCTACAGAATGGAATGTCATTCAGTAACAAATTTGAATGAAGCACTAAGAGATACTACAACACAGATGAACTAGAAGCCAGTAATAAAAGATTGTGTATGCTATGAGTCCATTTATGTTCAATGTAGAGAACAAACAAATGGACAGAAAGCAGTTTAGTAGTTGCCTAGGGCTTTGAAGAATGGAAAGGCTGAGTATAAAGGCTAAGGACTTGTGGGAATTCTCCAGGGAGTAATAAAAATATTTTTTTTGGATTCACAACCTTGTGAATATACCCTCTAAAATGCAATTTTCCCTTTTAATGTGTGAACTATATAGTAATGTAAATTCTGTTCCAAAAAGTTGTGCTTTTCAAAAAGGAGAACTAGCAAAGTTTCAGAGTTCTACAAACCTATCAAAGAGCCTGGGCTGAAGACTAGTTCCTAAATTACAAGTGTTTCAAAGCCAGCCCCATAGAAATTCCAAGAAAGCACAGAGCTGTCTTTTTTGCTTAGAGACAGTGGATAGTTAGTTATAAGGTGTTTCATCCTAGCTAACATATAAGTGTGATTTTTCTGCTTGAGACAATTCTATTCTAATTAAGTAAAATACATTTAAGGTATTATCAAGATGGAGCAACTAGAGCTGGGGCAGGAACTTGGTTGTCAAACACAACATAACACAATGCATACAGACCTCTGGTCTCCGTCTCTAGCAGGAAAAAAAAAAACTTAAAAAAAAAAAGGAAACAGGGCTACTGCTCAGTTCTCCCAAAACATGGAAAGCTTAAGATTTTAATGCCTCAGAGTTTCCCAAAAATAAGTGGAAGAGGCTTTTGATTCCTAAGTCCTGACAGAAAGATGTTTTCAGCTGTCACCTCTGCACTGATTTGAATCATCGCATGGTGGCTGGCTATACACGGGTGCTGGTGAGAATTTAGTAATGAGACTACTATGTGGTAGGGCTCAAGGCAAAGAAACAAGAAGAATGCCTTCATTAAGGACTGCTGGTTTTAACTTTAAAAAAAACACTGAAATAAAGAAAAAAAACTGGTTAAGTGCACTTACAAAAGTAGAATATTTTTTCTGGGCCTAAGGAAGGTAGGGGGAAGTGGCACACGTTATGAAGTCATTCTTCAAACCATAACAAATTGAAAAGCTGTGGTATAATATATAACACAGATGGTCAGTTTTGTAATGTTTTCAAGTTTACAGTATCTTCTTTTTGTCCCCTGGAGCATTATATTTTACTTGGCAGTATTATCCTGGTTTCCTTCCAGCTGCTTTTCAAAAAAAAAAAAAAGCACATTACTTCATCTAGTGGTTTAATCTTGGTATACGGAACATTATAGCAGCAGCAATGATTTCTTGTCATCACCTCTGCCCTGTATCAAGGTCCTTAGGGAGGCAGCATTTCATACATCATCCTGCACCACCACCAAGAGTGCTCATCACTGCAATAGCTACACGGGTGGTAATAAATGCAGGCATCAGACACTTCCATCCATCCCACCCAAACTCCATTCTCCACTGGACAGACGATGACATGAACGCGATTTCACAATACATTTATTCACATTCACTCCGCCATTCGCCATACTGGGACCTTGAAAGCCCTCAAATTTGGCCCTAAACTAAATGACAATAAGTGAATTTTGTTCTCTTCTTTCCAACTCTTGTAGAAATGGCTTGCTAGGAGTTTAGGATATTGGCAACAGTTCTTAGAATTACAATTAGGAAAAAAAAGACAGAACTAAATAAATACAAGAATCTTATTTTAGTAAAGTGCTTTCTACGTCTTTGACTAGACCAAACAACCTCATATCCAGTTCTTTTCCACCAGTTCTGAGTGGCTGACACTGAAGGACAGTGAACAACAAAATCTTGAAAGGCATGATCACCAAGGAGGAAAAAAGGAGAAATCAGAGCCAAGATATTGAAGCCATTACTTTTTCTTAGTGGATAATGTGCAAGGCAACTTATGCCCAGTCTTGCAATGAGTGTGCTTTTCTTTAATCACTACCAGAGAACAGCGAGGTGAGCAATCCGATGGACAATGGAGATGACATAAATGCCTTATGGATCCTTTCGATGAAACCACAATTTTGATGTTTTTTTTTTAAAAAATAACTAAAGATTTTATGTATATCACATATTAAAAAGAAAGGTAAATGAAAAGAATCAAAAGCAACACAGTTCCAGGGCAGGAGTCAAAGCCTGGCCTTCGATGCCTTTGTTCCAGGACCTAACCGAGACGAGGATGGTTTTAGGTTTCTTGCAACCAGGAGTTCTTTGCTTTTGATCTCTGTGCCTCTGCAAATACAGGCTTCCGACGGTCATAGGAAAATGCTTCTAGGAATCTGTGTAGCGTGATGTACCCTGAAAACCTTAGAGAACTATTTGTCAATACTGTACCTGTAATCTGGGTCTACGAGGCCTTTCCTAACTCATTCCCTTTCCAGTACGCCCACACTTGTAGCATTCTGACTCATCCTGCTCTTACTGAAAAATCAGCGGACAGACAAGCTTTAAGAAAACTGTCATGACATGAGCCTCTGGTGCAAACTCTCAAATTAGGGCCACCAACAATGGAGCACTTGTGCATCGAAAGTACCAGACTGCAGTAGGCCTATCAAAGAATGACCCTAGCAAGAGTCCCCAGGGCAAATTCACCTCAGGGCTTGTGCAACTCCCAAGCTGACTCCTTCCATCTCCAAGAGTTCCTTCTTCCGCAAGAGTCCATGGACTTCAGCTTAACACAGCTTCCTTACAGTGGCCTTTCCTGAAAACCCTTTAAGTTCCCTTCACCTCCCACGTGATCACATGCTCCAATAGTTATGTCCACAGACTAGAGACAGACAGACCCTGGCTCCCACGGCTAGCCAAACCTCATACAAGCCACTTAGTTCGGAATCTCATGACCCTGATTTCAGTACTGTCCATAACAAAATAATACTAAATATAAATGGAGACAAACAGTAGATTGACAGGTGACCTATACTTTATTCTGCAATCAACCTGGAACAACACAAGACAACTTGCATAGAACCTCAGTTTCCTCATACGTTCATTAAGGGGCTGGATTCAATGAGACCTACAGGCTTTCCCAGTTCTGATACTTGGCCTGTTTTCTACATCTCTGCATCCTGCATGGGTCTCTGGTTAGGAACAATGAGCAGCCACTTGAAGCTCTTTCCCCCAGATTCCACATAACCCCATCCATGGCATCATAAACGCAGGCCCTGATACCTCATATAAGGGGCTGAAATGGCATTTATTTTATGACCACTAAATAGCTTAGAACAATCTGGGGCCTAAGACCCAGAATTTACACCCCTAAGAGCATACTATAATTTCTTTTGGAATGTTCTTTAAAAAAAAGTTTATTTTTTGCTCATCTACTTTGATACAAATTTCCCCTCAATTGGTTCATTCTGGAAACCCCTAGCTTATGGCATCAGACAGGTCTCTATTTTGCTTCTCCTATTGCCTATGTGTGTGCATCTCCAGGTGAATTATCAATCTATATCGTCCTTAAGAAGCATCTTCCTAAATAGTCCTTTCTAGTTTATCAATCAGTATTTATGAGCCCCTGGTCTATGGTAGAATTTTTTTTGGGGGGGGGTAGTATCTGAGACTATAGCAATCAAAATACCTTCATAGTCCCTGAACTGAGATTCTGAAAGATAGCAATCATTAAAAATTCAAGCAGAACCTAATGGGGGATGGCTGTTAGTACATCTCCCGACTGCCCTAACTCAAAATAATCACACAGAAACTATATTATTTAAATCACTGCTTGGCCAATCACTTAAACATATTGCTAGCTAGCTCTTATATCTTAAATTAACCCATTTCTATTATTTTATATTTTACCATGAGGCTCATGGCCTACCGGCAAGGTTCCAGCTGGCGACTTGCATCTTTCTCCTCTGATGGCTCCATGGCTTCTCCCTGACTCTACCAACTCTCTCTGTATATCTTTTCTAGCCTGGCTATATTCTGTTAAGCCATTGGCCAAGAGCAGCTTCTTTATTTATTAACCAATAAAAGCAACATAAATACAGAAAGACTTCCCACACTAAGTACATGTTCTCCATGCTGGATTACCTGGCTCGAGCTCGCCCTAAGGGGAGGAGCTCGGTCCTGCCTCAACTTGATGTGCCATGAATTGTTCAAGCCCATGGGAGGCCTGCCCCTTTCTGAATGGAGATGGAGGAGTGTATGGGAAGGGTGGTAGATGGGAAAGTGGAAAGGATGGGAAAGGAGGGAGGGGAAACTGGTTGATATGTAAAATAATTAAAAATAATAATATTATATAAATAAAAAAAATCAACCAGGTCAGGTGTGGTGGTGCATGCCTTCAATCCAAGCACTTGGGAATCAGAAAGTAAGAGGATCTCAGGGAGCACTAAGCCATCCTGGTCTACATAAGGAATTCAAGGATAACCAGAGCTACATGGAAAGACTCTGTCTTGGACAAAAAAGGAATTCAAGCAATTGTTAGCTATCCCTCTCCATATTTCCTCCCCTCCCCTTTCTTCTCCCCCCTACCACATTTAATATTCCTGTTCTCATTTCTCCTTTATCTCTTTATATCACTGTATTCTAATGGAGTCACACTGGGTGGGTATATCAACCACACTCCATGGCAGGCTTCATGCTCAGGAAAAGTTAGTCAACACAAATTTAACTCCATATTGTGTGTGTGTGTGTGTGTGTGTGTGTGTGTGTGTGTGCGCGCGCGCGTGCGCGTGCTTTCTGGTTGTCATCATTGCTATTGTTTTTAAGAGAAAGAAATGAAGTTGGGTAGGGAGGGAGAGTGCAAGAGAAGCTGGGAAAGCTAAAAGAATATGATCAAAATATCTTATGAAATTCCCAAAAAACAAAAACATTTTTAAACATCCACTAAATCAGACATCATGTACACTATCTTACATATGGAAGCTCAATTAGTTATTGCCATTGTCTGCCTTTCCCCTCATTGAGGCTGCAAACTGCCTGTTCTTAAATGTCGTTTTTTCATTTATTCTTGTAAATTTGAGCTTACTAGGTTGTCATGGAATTATTACTATTCTATTGAATTATTAAATAAAACCCATTGAAGAATCATCTTGGATGATATGTGCACATTTTGCTTCAATGATAAAATCTTTACGTGCATCCTATTCTGCTCTCCCAAAGAGGAATGAGAATGACTAAGGAATCCTCATGTTGCAAGCATTTGCTTCCCCGACAGTACTTTTTATATGATATCATCACTTTAACAACCCACATAAAATACTTAAATTGACCAGGGAGTTATGGAATCTACTGACAATTGCCACCCCCTTATAATACACTCATTGAGCTGGCAGAGAGGGATCCACCTCTGACAAGCACCAAATATGTAACTTCTCTGGCTCTGAAGCTTTTCTGTGTTCTATGGGAACTCACAGCCAGGAATATTGTATCCCAACCACCAAGGGTTACTTTGAATCCTGAACTTGTGAGGGGTCATAGAGGCTCACACCTATTACCTAGTACAAAAAGTAGGAAGTCAAGTTGGCCTACACTGCAATTCCAGACCAACAAGGGCTGCATAGTTTGATACTGTCTTGAAACATCCTTAATGTGATTGTAGGATTGTGCTCTTAAGATTGTAGCTTGCCTGCCTCACTTACCCACACTTGGTAGCATGTGGCTTGACACCTCTAATGATGGAAACTTTCTATTCATCCATTAATGGGAGACTCAAAGGAGTGAGGAGAGCCGCGTTGTGGGTATCTGACTCACCAGCACCATGGCCCTGATCTGAAGCACACTGGGTCAGTCGCCAAGGAGGTTCAATGTCTTGATATGACCCAAATCTTTCTCTCTGAGCCTTCCATGGATGTCCAAAATGCCCGTGAGCAGGGCTTGTGCTCTCCATGCACACCGGGCACCACCCCTATTCGCAACATGACTAGACAAACGGGCAAGACTTTTTCTTCTTTTCTAATATGGTATTTTTAAGTACTAATGCTTACAAACATTTCTGTGCCAGCTTAAAAAAATGATCAACCACTGAAAATACTAGAAAAGCGACAGCACCTCATTAAATTTTTAGAAGAGACGTGTTTTAAGAAGAAAAATCACAACAGACTGAATCTGCCAAGTGCAATGAGTCCTCAAGGCTCTCCTGTAAACAGTGTGAATGGAGACAGACTATCTCAAACAATGAATGGCAGGTGCCCGTATTAACCGCTAACCCTTGTCACACTTGCCCTTCAAAGACAGCTTCCTTGGTGTGGGACTCTCTCGTGTGGTACTGGCCACTGAGCCCACTGGTGATCTCTAGAATAGTCTTTTTTACAATAAACATCCAAGGTGCAGAATTAGGCCACCCCAGGTTTGCATGTATGATACCAAATTCACAGCTAAAATCATCTAATGTTGTGGGGTCATTGGATTGAGATGTTAGCTAGCTAACAGTTCTGGGAGAAAGGAGGTGTGTTCAACAGTGAAACAGTTCTCCAGAAAGCTGGTGAATGTCACTTTTCTCAACACATTCTTATCTTTATGTTTTGCTCTCATGCGCAGCAAAATTAAATGAATGTCATCTCAGTTTGATCACTGTGTACTTGATGCTAAGCCAGCCATTTATCCTCCCTGACTCACAATTTCTTCCACCATAATATAGAAATGGAAGTATTATTAATAATGATAGGATGGTGACGATGTTGCCCTGCCCTACCTCAAATGTGTGGTAAAGACACACAAGAAAAGAAAAAGAAAAGAAAAAGAAAAAACTGTAAATTATCTGGGAGGTGGTGGCACATGCCTTTAATCCCAGCACTCTGGAGGCAAAAGCAGGTGGATCTCTCTGAGTTTGAGTTCAGTCTGGTCTACAAAGTGAGTTTCAGGACAGTCAGAGATTTTTTGAGACCTTGTCTCAAAACAAAAAAAACAAACAAAAAAAATAGAATGCCACCAACCTAGTTATTTGTAATGAACATGAATTTATTTGGCTCATAGTCAAAGAAGTTTAAAAATCTAAGATAGAAGGGCCACATCTGGAAAGAACTCTCTTGCTGTGTCGTAACATGACGGAAGCCATCACGTGAGGGAGACAGAGAAGGAGGCCAAATGTGTTCCCTTACCGGAAACCACGCCTGAGACAACTGAACCACTCCTTCAGGAGCATAGACTAGGTTGCTAAGACAGGAACTTCAGAAGACACATTCAAGTCATGGAAGAAACTGATAATAAGATGGCCTTATTATTCTTATACACAAAGAAATAATGACAAAGGAAAATTGTGGTGGCCATAGGGCTTTCTACAAGAGGTGTAATGACACTTATAGGAAAGTGAGGTGGCAGCTCAGAAGACTTGTCCCAGTCTTGCTGATAACTACTCATATGACCTTCCTGCTGGTTTTTATAGAAGGTTTGGCCCATTTTACAAATATTTTGCCACCTGAAATTATAATCATGAGTTTAACATTCAGAGCAAATCAAAAATTTAAAAAGATCATTTGCATTGTTACAAATTTTCATTGTTTAACAGAAAAGCATCAGATTTTATTAATTTGATGATGAACTATATCTGTATATAGTTCACACCTAAAGTAATGACATGTTTAGAGTGGCTGTGCATTTTCTTTCGATATTTTACATATGTAGTACCCATATTAATGTTGCAAACAACAGCCCATGACATCTTAGCATCCATCAACAATATATGCCTTGGAGTTTCCTCGGCATTTGTGTCCCTTCTAGAAACAGCTGGGGTCTGGGAAGATGATATAGAAATTACTGGATTAGAAGATTTGTAAGAGGCATAATAAATTTGCCATTCTACAACTTAAATATGATGAGTGACTGTCAGAAGTAGCAGCAAGGTTTTATTCTAAAAAAAAAAAAACACCTTTCTAGAGGCATTACCACAGCAAATTCAAATTATACTACATAGCCATAGAAACAAGAACAGCATAATACTGGCATAAAGACAGACACATAAAGCAATGGAACAGAATCAATGAACCACAAACAAATTCACATATAAAGCCACTTGATTTTGACAAAGATGACAAAAATACATATTAGAGAAAAGACAGCCTCTTCGACAAATAGTGCGGGAAAAACTGGATATATACTTGCAGAAGAAATAAGGTGCCCTATCTTGCACACCACACAAATTCAACACTAAATAAAATATTTTATATGAACAAGAACCAGTACTCTGAAAATGACTATGGAGTATACACTTCAAAATGTGGACACTGAAAAGCATTTTCTTACTAGGATTCCTATTGTTAATAATAATAACAAATAATGAACAATAGACAAATGGGAGCTTATGAATTTTAAAAGCTTCTGTATTGCAAAAGAACCAGTTCAGCAAGAGAAGAGACAGTCTACAGAACAGGAGAAAAATCTTTGCAAACTATTCATTTGGCAGAGAACTAGTATCTAGAAGACACAAAGGATTATAAAATTTAGACCAGAAATCAAATAGTTCAAACAATAACTAGGCTCATGAAATGAAGATAGCTTTCAACAAATGAAATATAGTCAGTAAATATATGAACAAAAAAATTCAACCTCACTAGGTATTAGAAAAATGGAAATCCAAACTACATTGAAATACCAGCTCACCCCAGAATGGCATTGATTAAGAAAACAAGTAACTGGTATACCAGACTTTGTTGACTCCCCCAGGTGAGGTGGGGAATGAGGAAAGGGGAGGGAGGAGGAACTGGGCCAGTATGTAAAAGCAAGGTATTTTTTAAATAAAAAAAATAAAAACTTTAAAAAAGAAAAGAAATAACAACAAACACTGGCAAGGATATGAACTGGGAATGTAACTTAAGTACACATGCTATGGAAATTGGTATGGAGATTGATCAAAAACCTAAAAAGAGACTTCCCATATGTGACCCAGCACCACCCCTAGACATTTACTTGAAGGACTGCACACCAATATGCCACAGAGGTTCTTGCACATCAATGCTTATTGCAGCGCTATTCACAGTCGTTAAGTTATGGAGTCAACCAAGGGGTTCAAGAATAGAGGAATTCATAAAGATAATGCACTTTGGAAAACACAGTGGAATACAGAAAATACACAATGGAAGGTTTTTAGCCATCAAGACGAAAGTTATGTAATTTTCAGGAAAATGGATACAATTGGAGAGGATCACAGTAAGTGAATTAAGTCAGTTTCTGACAGATATCATATGCTTTCATATAGATACGTAAAATTATGTATGTGTGCATGACATGACAATAGAAGTAAAACTGTCTTGGGGGACAAAGAGGATTGGAAGAGGAGGAGTCAAGAGGAAAAAGAAAAGGAAAAGGAAGAAGAATATGCTCAATGTGTAAGACAAATTAAAATTTTTTGAATAAATAAGTTTTTTTTAAAAAGACTTTGTTTTGGTATCTTTTGTCCTATTTGCTTATTCCTTTGTTTTTATGTCCTTTTTGTTGGTGGGGGTGTTCCTTTGAGAGAGACAAAGGATGAGAGCGAGAGAGAGAGAGAGGGAGGGAGGGAGGGAGGGAGGGAGGGAGAAAGGGAGGGAGGGAGGGAGGGAGAGACAGAGAAAAAAACATGAAGAAGTTGTGCGAATAGGGATGTGGAGAGGATCTGGGAAGAGTTGGAAGGGGAAAAACATGATCAAAATACAATGAATGAAAAGAATTTAAGTAAAAATAAATAAACAAAAAGAAGAAACAGCAGCGAGGCTCTATCTACCTAAGCATATTCCATAGAATGGCTGTTCTGGAAGATGTTTCTTTTGTGACTAAAATAAACAAATCTTATATTTCACAAGTTTACAGCTACCTCTACATGATTGAGAATACTGTCCATTCACCCACTTGTCCAAAGGCATGCCTGCTGTCATTTTGAGGCCTCGAAGATTAAATGGAGCCATTTCCTACATGATTCTCTATATGGGAAGAAGCCTGATGTGGTGAGGAAAGACATCCAGAAGTCCTGGGCCTCTCTAGGCCTGGGCAAATGAGAAAGGTGAATTCGCTGTATATGACTGATAATCCCCCGAGAAGCCCTCTCGTGTGGAAAGCAGTTTTCCAGAAACCCAGGATCTCTTCCGGTACCTCTAAATGAATTCAGCTTAGGACACAGTTCATTTACTCAGAGAGGATTATTTACACACCAGTTCCTTCTGCAAGTGTAGAAGGAAGCCTGCCCCTTTGAAGTCATTCAGAGTCGCGCTGATGGTGCAGACTGCCGATTCCGGATGTGCCAGGTACAGACCCAGGACTATCCTAGAAGTTCACTTAAGCCAAGGCACGATGACGACATGAATCATGAGAAGCACACCAGGCTTGTCTTTCTGACAACCACAGGTAAATAATAAGATTTGGTATTTGGTCCTGCAAGTCTATGTGACTGATGACCATGGTGACCACCGGACCATGAGCAACGATGATGTCCAAGACAGGAGGCACCTCCCCTCAACACCCTTTCAGAAAGCTTCCAGAAACACAGTTCAATTGAACCCTGTTTGTTACCTCCTTGAAATACGGTCAGTTAGGACAACAACCTGCCTTAGTGAACTTTCAGAGAAACCTTTTAAGATACTTGACTTACTCTGACAAAAGCCCCTCAGCCTGATGACAAGCATCCAAACAGGCACTCTGCTCTTAATGGCCCCTCTCTTGGATACAACTAACAAAGGAGATCAGAATAAGACATGCTAAAGGCAAGAACACACTGTTAATCCTCTCCCACAAACTCATACTGGCTCAGGCCTGTGCTCTTTTTTAGAAGGCCCTTAATCCTTGATTCGAACAGAGGGGGATTGCTGTCAATTTTTTTTCAAGAAATAGTGATTATCAAAGGATAATTCACACTGGATTGTGGACCACGTTCAATGTTTTTACAAAATTGTCTTCCCAAGATTGTTTTCTTTAATATACCACAGAATAAATTAGTTTTCTGGTTTGGCAATGGCAGAGCGTCTTTAATGACTCTTAGGATCTGTGTAATGGAAGATAGGCTCTTCTGGCCAGCTCTCCGTGACTGACCACTCGCCAACTAGACCTCTATAGAGCTAATAGCATCCACTATGTAATAGCTCCTCCATGTCGAGTGGCTAGATTATTCAGTATATTTACTCTATTTCTTAGGCATGGCCACATTTTGTCATAACAAAGGACAAAAGACAAAATGTACTTTTCAAATTTGCAATGCCATAAAACCCTATAAATTCTACTCTGAGTGCATTGATTTGCAC
This sequence comes from Microtus oregoni, assembly GCF_018167655.1. Taxonomy (NCBI): domain Eukaryota; kingdom Metazoa; phylum Chordata; class Mammalia; order Rodentia; family Cricetidae; genus Microtus; species Microtus oregoni. Next base: position 4,272,114 of record NW_024543873.1, on the reverse strand, counting down.
AATAAAATTTCTCATTTTGGAGTTTCTGAAAAGACTGAGACCAGAACTACTGAGTTCTAAAAGCCTCTGGAATTTTTCCTGAGGTATTTTGTAGTCTTCACATTTCTTATGTGTTGAGATATATAGGAGCTGGAAAATGTGTGTGTGTGTGTGTGTGTGTGTGTGTGTGTGTGTGTGTGTAAGAAGTATAGAAAGTGGATATTTTACGTAGCTTTCCTTTCCCAATCTCCAGCCCTAACCCCCTTACACACACATACAACCATCCAAAAATGAGTGTGAAAGTACATTTTTTACTACTTTGATCTTCCATTAGTGAATTCCTTTAAGTCAAATGCACTTCATTTCCCCAGCTCTTAGGTTTTAAGCAGCCATTGAAAATCTAAGCAGAAATGGACACTTGGACGACAAAACAACCATCTGAGGTCTATTTGCTCTGCTGCCATTTGGGAGGCATTTCACCGGGCAAATTTCTTTCCTTGGAAGCACTTTTTCCCCACTGAACTCAATAGATGCTGTCCGAACGCATTTAAAAACCTTATTTACCCTTTAAGGTCTCATTTGATTGATCTCCCCAGCACTTTTCTCTAGAGAGCCAGCTGTAGGCATTAGTCAGCATATGGAAAAGCCTGGAAGATGAACAAAGAACAAGCCCTGTGATGAGCTACTAAATTAAAGAGGGAAGAAAACAAACACTACCAAAAGTCAACAAGGTTCATCGTTCTTCCCCGAGAGCAGCCACACTCCAGCGGCAGCTGCTGCTCAATGGTCAGGACAGCCCAGTTAGAACTCCTGGGATGGAGTCAACTTGGTTTTTCTGTCTGCCAGGAGGACAGAATGCTTTGCTCTTCCCTGCATCTCCTAAGGGCCGGCCATCCCAGGTACACCTGTTGCGACAAGTGAGGTTAGCTTCTTTGTTAAGAAAGAAAGGCGTAATCCTAAAGCCTGCCATTCCGCTGCCACAACTGGACTGGACATCTGTGCACTTAGACCTGAGCGAGACTATCTGCAGGTTAACTGTCTTGCAGACCCCAGCTGAAAGCACAGCAGGAGAAACCTGAAAGAGAATGGGACTGGGGAGCAGTATTTCAGGTGCGGGGTATGTAATAATGTACTGTACTAGGTACAAGAAAATTCTCCCTAATTCAAACTAAAACCTGAGTGGTAGGTTTGGGGACGGACAGAGGCCAGACTAGCTAATACTTGGACAAGGAAACAGTTGAGACATCTCATCTGCCAAAGACCCAGTGACCAACAGCTTTGGCATTTTGCATGCCTGGCTTTTTGACTACCAGGAAGGAAAGAGGGAAGGAAAGAAGGGAAGGAGGGAAGGAGGGAAGTAGAGAGGAAAAGAGGAAAGGGAGAGAGAGAGGGGACAGGATCCTGTAAGTAGCCCTGGCTACTTGGGTTGGCTCCTAATGACTGGTTTACCAACACCTTTACATCATTAGTTAGACAGTCCTTGTGTTGTTTAGCACAGCCCTGTTCCCACCCAAAATTAAAGTATCTAGCAACAGAATGACTGTTGTTTTATCCTCTTTTGAAAGCCTCTCCACAATATACTGGCATGATCAGAGACATCTTTGCAGGGTATCATTTGGCAGCAGTACAGAGAACAGAAATGAGCAGAGAGATACAGTTAGATTAGACGAAGGCTATTGCAGCAATCCATGCAGAAAACAATGAAACCTCCAGCTCAAACAGAGGCTACAGAAACAGACAGGTTGGGACAGAGGAGACAAAGTCAACTGAACTTGACAATGGAATCCACTTTGGAAATGAGACAAGGCTCGCCCAGGGTCTAGACTCTTAATTCTCAAAGTACAGTCTCCAAACCACAACATTAACCTCACTTGGGAACTTGGAAAAAATCAGAATCTCAGGCCTCACAGAATTAGAATCTAGATTTTAATAAGATCTTCAGTTGATTTACATACATAGCGCAATTTGAAAGATGCTAGTTTACAGTACACTTAGGTTTCTAGAAAACTGGGTCTATCACCATCCACTGAAAGACAGACCATTGTGTTTGGCTTTTGGCAGGCTAAATTTACAGCACTCAAAAGTTATAATTTCTTTTATTCAACACACCATTATTGGCACTACAGACAAAGACACTGAGAAGATTGACATTATAAAAGTTCCTGGCTTTTCAGAGCTAACATCTGGGAAAACTAAACAATAAAGGCAACTATACTACAGAATGCTGAGCGCAACATTGACAGAGACACAGGCTACAAACCAGCTACATTATCGAAAAGGTCATGCAACTTTCTGCTCTCATTCTGAAGCTGAGAGCCAGCCAAGACCAAGTTTGGACAGGTTCATGTTGAACCCAGAAGACCCTGAATGAGTAAGCTAAGGTTGAATGCCCAGTTGCTTTCAGTAAAGCCAGCATTATGTTTTAGCAAGCATATCAATGGCTTAGTTAGGACCCCTGGGCTTCTTCCAACTGTGTGGCTAAACACAGGAGAATATTTGCTAGAGTGATTTGGGTGGCCCATCAGATACCAATTAGCTATCATTTCTTTCTGTTGCCTTACAGATCAAAGATATAAAAAGGATGTAGAGATGAGGCTGTTCTCTGCTCTAAATAACTACATATTGTATAAAGCAGCAGCTTTCAGGCTATATCAATTTTTGTAAAGCAGCACACTGATTCATTTTAGGTCCAAATGTTGAAGAAGAATGTTTTTTCATCTTGATTATACAAGTGGACAATGACAATCTTTTCCTCACAAACCATGATTGATAACTTAGTACCTATGAACTTACCAATTAAATCAAAAACACAGGGGTAATGTGGGTACATCCAAACCATTTGAGTGAAATCAAAGTGTGAGTTTATCTAACTACTAGATCAATGAATCATGCAAATCTTTCATCAGGATCATCCGAAGTAAGAGGCACCTAATACTGGCTCCAGGCCTCACCCAGACATCACCAGGCCATCCAGTGTGTATTACAGGATAGGCAACGGACTCTGAACTGACTTCCAGCGTGCTTCTGCTTGAGAGGATCCCCTGCTTGAGCCAGTCTGCTTGAACTGTCTAGAGTAGATCAAGAACACCTAGAACTAGCTTCGCATCTGGAAGCAACCCTGTGCCAGGGCTTTTGCAGACCTGAGCCAAAACATTTCACTTCTGTAACTGGGTTACTTAGGTTAGTGTATCTCATGTACCTGGTAACACTCTTTGCATCAGTCTTAGCGTTTTTTATTGTGGTGAAGAGACACCATGACTACAACTCCTATAAAGGAAAACATTTAATTGAGGTGGAAGCTTACAATTCAGAGGTGTAGTCCATTATCATCATGGTGGGGAGCATGGTAACAAGCAGGCAGACATGGCTGGCTACATCTTGATCAGATGGAAACAGGAAGTGGACTGTGACACTGGGCAGTATCCTGAGCATATGAGACCTCAAAGCCAACCCCACAGTGACTTACTTCCTCCAACTAGACCATACATCCTGCAACAAAGCCACACCTCTTAATATTGGCACTCCCTATGAGCTTATGGGGGCCAGTTACATTCAAACTATGACAGCATCTGTCTTAGTTTTCTACCTCTCGTCTATAGTAAGAATCCTTTGATCGACCACAACTGTTTTAGCTCGTTCCTAGACCTACATATCATTGTTTGAAATATAGTGTGTTATCTGGAAGCTAATATTAAGTAATTAAGATTGGAATGGGATTCTTTTTTTAAAAAAATCTATTTGCAAATGGGCATTAATATCAAGTGTAATTGAGAGCACGTGGTGAATTAAAACTTACTAGGGAAATAGAAACTATCCCATTGACCCAAAGGTTCTTCTTTGAAAACAGGTACACAATGATACTGGTTGCCTCCACTATCCTACCCATTAAAATTCAGTTTGTTCCCAAGAAATGAGCAAAAGCCACTTGGATGTGGGATTCTCCTCTGTATGCTGTGAATAACTATCATTGGTTAATAAAAGAAGCTGCTTCGGCCTATAGCAAGGCAGAATATAGTCAGGCTAGAAGAGATATATATAGAGAGAAGGTGGAATCTGGGGGACACCATTTAGTCACCATTGGAAGAAGACGCAAGCCACCAGCCAGAATCTTTCTGGTAAACCATGAGCCTCGTGGTAAAATATAAAATAATATAAATGGGTTAATTTAGGATGTAAGAGCTAGCTGGAAATACATTTAAGCTATTGACCAAACAATACTGCAATTAATATAGTTTCTGTGTGATTATTTCGGGTCTAATGAGCAGTCTCCGCCTACATCACTTGGCTCATGTGGCCATGGTCCTCATCTGATTCTGACCAGGAGTCCTTTCTCCCAAAGCAAAGCCCTCCTCTTTGTTTTCCCTCACACTGATGTTACCGTTATCTGGGCCGCATGCTTTCATTTATCAATGATTCATCTCTTGGCAATATGTTTATATTTAAAAAACCATAGGCTCTACTTAATTTGAGACAGCATATTTCTCAACAGTGCACAAAGTGCTTTTAAGGCATAATCTAATTAGCAATCTACCAACTCCATGAGGTCAGCGATAGCAAATATTACTTTCTGCTTCACTATTAAAAACACTGAAACAGAGAGCACTTTATAGGCCTTGTCTAAAGCCATTTAGCTCAGCAGGAAATGGAACCTAGGTACCACTATGCCAAGAGACAGTGCCATCCACATGTTTCTTGCCATATGTAAAATATAAATTGATAACCCTGACACTCATCAGAAAATGCCTGTTGAGCTTCATAAAAACTTTTAAGCAGCCTGGCTTTCTACAGAAGTACAATTTCCCCCTCAAATATCCAACACTAGTTGGAATAGCTTGCAAAGATAACAAGATCCTCTGCGATAATTAAAAGCCATCATTTGCTAAAGTGTTGTTCTTCAGCTGTCCAGCCCCTTCGCAGACAATCTATACCACCTAAAAATCCTTTGGTTATGACACCTTAGCGGGATTTCAGCTCTTTACAATAAATTCTGCCCAGGTCAGAAGCCAAGAATCGTCAGGAAACATATTAAAAATGATTACAATTCCAAATTTCAACTACAACATACAAAAATCAGGTAATACAGATCTCTGGATAACATGTAAAACTTGTTACATACACACTACAAATTTACAACAATTGACATATTTTAGATTTTACATAAGCATTTCCGAAACTGGGTGAATCATCAACAGATACATGATGAATATTCTTATCAGAAATGTTTGAGACCAAAAATTTGAGAATATTTCCATATATATAAGCAGGATGGGAAGTTTAAACATAAAAACCAATTGTTCAATACTTACCATATACATAGATACACATAAATGTATATCTATATGTATATCCTGAAGGAAATTATGTACAATTTTCAGTAGACCTGCTTTTTCACTGACACCTGTTACCTGAAATTAAGTGTAAAAATTTCTAGTTGGGGGGGGGGTATCATCAGTATACAAAGCCATTCATGTTTCGACACATTTTGGATTACAGATGTCCACATGAAAGATGCTCAATTTTACATGTGTTTCCAATCTTAGAAAATATTGGGTGGGTACCATTTCATCAATCCATGTTTAATCTGAAAATGAAATTATAAATGGCCCATTATCAGTGTGGTAGTATGATTTATAGTATAATGTGTATGTGTGTGAGTGAGAGGGGGGGGAAGAGAAAGAAAGAACAAGAGAGAATGAGTGCCCTTTAATGCTAATGATGTGTAAAGGCTATTGCATAATCTTAAAATGGGGAAGGATGAGAACCAACCTGTAATTCTAACAATATAGAGTTGGGAATTTGAACCCTACCTATGAGAGGGGACGGAGAGGGAATTGGAAGACTAGAGTTGATCATGGAAAGCCAATGATTTACTCTTTCATGCTTAATAAAGCTTCCACTAAAAGTGCCATAAGATGGGCTTCATTAGGTTTCCATATTGGTAAGCACATGTAGGAAATGGAAAGAAGGCAAGCCATGAGAGGACATGGGCAGGCTGAATCCATTCACACTTACTTTTGCTTGTGTGCTTTTTGATCTGAAGGCTTATCTGTATCCTTTATCCAATCCTTTATTAAATAATAAACCAGAAAATGGAAGTTTAAGTGTTTCTTGAGTTCTGTGAAGCATCTGAGAGTTTGGGAAATAGCCTGGAATTTGAGAGTGACATCTGACTGGTCGAACAGAGTTCTTCATCTGTGCTAAGGGGAGACTCTAAACTAACTCGATTTAGTGTCAGAACTGAATTGAACCGAACCTGAAATAATGAGAAAGGGTTAGAAATTGGTTGGTTTGGGCAAAATGCACCCTTTTTGGTAACTAGAACCATTGTACAGATACCAACAGAACCACAATAAGAAACAGGTTTTGTTTTTCATTGCAACCATGTAATTATATAATTCATTATTATGTGAAATGGTATAACATAATGAATTCTAATCACAGCATTGAATTCTAATCTTAGCAACAATCTCACAGATTTTCAAATAACACTGACATATTTCACAGTGAAACCCCCAAAAGATTCCCACTTTAGAAAGCCCTGTCACTTACTTTATACTGGCATTTGTGCGCTAGAGCAACCCCATGACGTAACAGCCCCATTATACAAGTGAGACACACACAGAGCTCTAGATATGGCCATTTACCCAAAGTCTCATAAATGGTAAGTAAAAAATCCAACACACAAACTCAGGTCTGTGAGACTGAAAATCTTAGAAAGATTAAAGAACTGATTCTGGGATCCAGAAAAGAAGTACCATTAGTAGTACTTTGACAGATAATGTATGCAAGGTTAAATTAGTCACCCGAACTTGTCACTCTCACTGATGAACAAATGCGATACAGGAAAATTTAAGCTTCTGGAGTGTCATATAGAGAAAGAAGTAGAAGGAAAAGTACAAATACATGCATTTCCTTCATGATGTACAAACTTTGTGACAAGAAGTGTACCTGTTCCTGCAGTGCTCCTGGCTTTCACACCTGGGAGGCGGGCTTGCCGGATTGACTTTAGATGAAAACATGTTGCCTATAGTGCATGAAGCCCTGTGTCTGATCCTCAGTAGTGAGTAAGCTGAATATGATTACACAGGCCTGTAATATCAGCAGTTGAGAGAGATACAGGCAAGAGGACCAAGAGTTCAAAGTCACCCTTGACTACGTAGTAAGTTCAAAACCAACCTGGCCTACTTGTGACCCTGTCTCAAAAAACAAGGAAAACTAACTCTTGCCTGGAACACCTTCAATCATCTCTCATTTGGGACTCTGCAGCAGGGCTAAGTTTGCAGGTTTCTGTGTCAGCCCATCCCATTAGTTAGCATACCATTTGGTCAAGAAACGTCTCCTCGTATCCTTTCTATTGCCATTTAGGTTCAGTTTCTCTGGCTTTGTCCCGAGCAACTTGCAAAGACAAGAACTAGAACTGATTTTTCACAAAAATCGGAGATCATTTTAAATCAGATCCTGAAGTAAAGAACCTCAGAAGGTTCAGGTTCTACCAGGAGTTCTGAGCTCCGCCCTACATGGCCATTTCAACATGGCCACTGTACACTCTTTTCAAATTCCATGAGTGAAAGCTGGGCCACCCCACATCTTGTATTTATTTTATCACTCCTTCCAGATTTCTTCAAACGCAAACCTTTCTTGTTCCCTCATTCTTATCTTTACCTTCTATAAGTTTCAGCTGCTGCATTCCTTCTATCCATCTTCCTACATCCTCAATCCATTCACCTATCCACCTTCTCACAGCCTCGTCTCCAACTCAAGCTACTTCCAGATTAATCTACAGCTTTTTAACTGGGCCCACCACTGAACTCTTGCCCTTCTCTCTTCTCTTCTTGACACAGAAGTCAAAGTAACTTGGTAGAAACACAAATTGAACCTGACACCTCTATTTTAAGAGTCAGAAAACCTTAATGGTTTCAAGATAAATTCCAAAGTATATTATAACAGCCCTCCTAATCTGTACATATCAACTCCTGAGGTCTCACATCTCATCCTAGGCCACACTTCCTCTTGTTACTACACCTTCCTACTACCTCCTAAAGATTTCTCTGCTCCTTGCTGGGCTATGCATCTACTGGAATGCACATGAGCTGCTACCTCAATAAGTAGTCATTTCTGGTTGAGAGCTCTGTCTCTCCGTCATCACAGCAGCTTCAATTTAAAAGACCATTTGCTTGTTCCCCATCACTAGTCTAAAAAGTCTGCCAAGTCAGTGCCTATGGCAGTTGCCAGCTCTGTAACTCCAGGAAATGACACACTTCCTGGGACATAGACATTTACATACTGAATCAATTAGTTAATGGCAAATACTCTTAGTCAAAGTACATCATGATACTGGGCTTGTGTTTTAGCATCAACTTATTTCACACATAGATTTTGTCTCTGTCTTATGCTGAATTTGTGGCAGCAGAGATTTCCAAATTATGCATTATCCTAACTCTTCATATAGTTTCAAGACGCGTGTATTCAAATGAAATGAAATCAGTATGTTAAAGAGACCTCACACACACATTCCTACATTCATGACAGCACTGTTCACAATACCCAAGAAACAAAATCAACATAAGCATCCATCAAGTAATGAATGAATAAAGCCTACGTGAGCAGTATCTATATGCCTTCGATAAACTAGTATCCATTCCCAAAAAATGAAATCCTATCAATTGTGACAACACCGCTAGAAGTGAAGGCCGTCATATTAACTAAAATACTCCAAGCACAGGAAGACACCTACTCAAGAGAGACCTAAAAATTTCATCTCACAGGAGAATGAGGTAGAATTCTGAGTATAAGATTCTGGAGAAAGGAGGAGGAAGGAAAGGACGAGGAGTGGTTGATTAATGGGTACTACCTTATAGTTACATAGGAGTAACAAAGTCTGGTGTGCTATTGCACAGTAGCCTGACTGCAAATAATTATACTGTACTGTGGATTTCGAAAGTAGAAGAAAGCAGTTCAAATGATTTCCCCACAAAAGGGGGTGTTTGAGATATATATATTCAACCCAATTTAAACTTGACAAAATCGTATAGCTGTGCTATAACAACACATGGCATCTTACAAATACATTCAATGTTTATGCCTTATGTAATAGTTAAAAATAATCTTAAGCCAATTCTGGCTGGTTATGTCCTAGTTGGTCTCTTACAGTGATGGTCATAGTCATTCACAGCAATTGTAAACTTTAGCTAGCACTAAATAATGCCTTGGAGGCGGGGATATAGACAGAAAAGGATGGAAGGACAACCTTCTGTAAACAAAAGGCTTTGCAGTCATTCCCACACAGGGCTGACTTTGAAATGCTAAATGAATTACTTCAAACTAGGAGTTTAAATCTAATGAAGAAGACTGCTGCGGGTGCCCTTGCATACTCTTCTAAAAAAGTAAATAACGATAGATAGATAGATAGATAGATAGATAGATAAACAAGTAAGGTGTGGTGGCAAGCCTGTCATCTCAGCATTTGAGAGGCCAAGGCAGAGGATCAGCTGCTCAAGATCAGTCTCAGCTACATAATTAGTTCAAGGCCAGCCTGAGCTACATCACGCCTGTCTTTAAACTAAACTAAACTAATTAATTAATTAATTTCACTTTTTGTAGTGCCAGGGATGGAACCCTGAGCATCACACACGCCAGGCAAGCACTGTCCCCCTGGGATATTTCCCTAGCCCCTAAATTTAGTTTCAAAACATTTGATCTCTGGAAATAAAGAAAATGGGGCCACCATATCCTTTGATGTACTGAGAAGGAGAGTTGGTAACATGAGACTATTGAGCTAAAATTAGGTGTGTGCAACAGCCTCAGAGGCTTAAACAGCCAACCTAAATCATTCAAGCAAACAGAAATAGGTGAACTAGGATTCTAGGTCTGAACATGAAAGAACGTGCACATCAGTCTTTATTCTTCCGACTAATTATAGGCTGCAGGAAAATATGACATAAACATTTAAAACCATTTAAGAGAGCACTGCAAGATAGAAGGTTGTACTATGTAAAAAGTGATCAAACTCAAGTCTAAGTATATGTATCCAATAAAGTACATTTCGAGAAAGAAAATTCCCCCAAATGAAGAGAACACTGCATAATGAATGGGCCAGATACACGGCAACTCTAAGTGCAACAAACAACAGACCTACAAAACACGAAGTGAAAACTGATGGGAAAATGAACAAATACACAGAGGGAGACCTCCCATCCCTTTCTCAAATGGGAATAGAAAACCTATACAGAAAATTAACAAGGGTGGCAAATACCACACAGCACCATCAACCTACAAGACATGAGGAGCATTTACCCAACAGCAAGATCTAGTCTACTCTTCCCAACCACAGCAGGAGTCTCTGCTGGTGTACAACTAAATCAAACAGGTCAAAAGAAGCCTCAAAAGAAATCACAAACTACAGTGAACTAAACAGAAATAAAAAATAAAGCATCTAAATTTTAGGGGCATGGCTAATGCTAGCAAGGAAATATTGAGCTCTCACTGGCATAGTGACTTGCTAAGCAGATTACCCTTTTCTTATGCAATTAGACAAGTTCTGTATGCCTCAGAGATTTTATTCCTGGGCATTGACTTCAGAGAATTGAAAACATATCCACACAAAATGTGCCTAGGAACTTACAGCTTGGACAAAAAAAAATGTCATGTTCACATTTGTCTCTTCTCATCCTGGATGAACACAATAGGAAACCTGCACGGAAACAGCTCAAGAGATAGTAAGGTCAAATAAAGGTGATGTTCTGCTTTTATTTCAATTGTTGTGATAAAGCAAAAAGAGCAATGTAGGGGATAAAGAGTTTATGTTTATTTTGAGTTACAATTCCAGGGCGCAATACAGGTTATAGTCCATCATTGTTGGAAAGTCAAGACAAGAACCTGAAACAGATAGACAAATTCACAATCAAGAAACAAGAAAAAATAATGCATACATGATGTAGGTGGGTCTTCTTTCTATGTGTTGCTTTCATTGGTTAATTAATAAAGAAACTGCTTGGCCTGATAGGTCAGAACATAGGTGGGTGGAGTAGACAGAACAGAATGCTGGGAAGAAGGGAAATGAGGCAGACGCCATAGCTCTCCTGTTTGAGATGGACGCAGGTCTATCTTTCCCGGTAAGCCATCACCTCGTGGTGCTACACAGATTACTAAATATGGGTTAAAGCAAGATGTGAGAATTAGCCAATAAGAGGCTGAAACTTATGTGCCAAGCGGTGTTTAAATGAATACAATTTGTGTGTTGTTATTTCAGGTATAAAGCTAGTCGTGCGGGAGCTGGGCGGGAATGCAGCCCGCCGCTCCTTCTACACATACATGTCTACTTTTTGCTCAAAACTCTCTACACTGAAACCATCCAGGATTCCCTGCCTAGGGAATGATGCTTCACACAGTGAGCTGGGTCTTCCCACATTCACTAACAATCAAGACCATTCTCCAGAAATATTCTCACAGGTCAATCTGATCTAGAGATCCCTCCTTGAGACTCTCTTCCCAAGTGACATTAGACTGTGTCAGGTTGGCAGAATTCACCATCACATGTGCTAAGAAGACAGCTAGATATGAAAAACCACACTAGATAGACACTAGATAGTGTGTCTTGTTTCTCCCCAACAACGAGAAGCAAACCAGGCTGCTAATAAATCAAACAGGCCAGGTAAGCCAATTGCTCCTTCAGAATAAGTGCGAATCTTTACCATAATGAAGATCTGACACTATCTGTAAAGAAGGTAAGCTGAGAGCAGCTAGGAAAAGCCCTCATGTTTCCCAGTGAGCCAGATTCCTCTTTCCACCAAGACCGCCTGAGTTAGATGGCTGCACCCAACAAATGAATGAGGGGGGCTCTGTTCTGGGCAGAATCTTTATTATTGAAGGGATAGAATATGGCTGCCTTTCCCCACCAAAGACATGGGAGAAGGCAAGTAAGTGCAACTTCAAAACCGGAGCCAATAACATCAAGTAGTCTTGTCCAGAAAGTCTCTTTGCACAAGGGCCCAAGATTCACCCTCTGCCGCAGATGACAGCACAGTAGTCAGAACTGGAAAAGATGCTCTAATCACATAGCACATTCTGGGAATCCTCTTTGTCCTCATTGCTTGAGATTTCTTTCATTTTCCAGAGATACTGTCGGAGACTGGCAAAATCATACAAAGAGACAAGCAGCTGGGTCTAAGACACTTCTTAGCTACCAGGTTTCCAAAACTTTCCTCACTGGTGCTATGATACCAAACCAGAGAAGTATGGTTAAGGGATCTAAATACATCCCTCACCCACCAAAACCACTCAGAAGTCTGGCCCTTGGCATTCTCAGGCCACACCAGCAGAGAGCAATGATAGTCTACTAATAATAAATAGACTGAGTAGACCAAACTAACACCAAAAAGACTCTGGGAATTATTCTCCCCATGGAACCATGGCCCAAAATAGTGGGCTAAGATTTATATGTTAAATAAAAATAAGGGGAAGACTCCTAAAAGTTTTAAACAGGAACCAGAGGGCAAACACAATGCACAATGTATCCTAGAGCTAAACAAAAATAACTAAAAACAAGAACACTAACTGGAATAAGAAAACAAAATCAAATGATTCCAGTCCCACTGTAATTAAGGGGAAAGACTTTAAAGCACTGACCTAGTTAATTTTCTATCATTGTGGTCAAAAGCAGTTTGAGGAGAAAAGGACTTAGTTGGCTTACACATCCTGATCACTGTCCGTCAGTGAAGGAAGTCAGACCAGGAACTCAAGGCAGGAACCTGCAGGCAGGAACTGAAGCAGAATTACTTCATGCTGGCTTGCTCTCCTCCACTGGTTCACCGGGCTTTCTTAGACAACTCAGGACCACCTGCTTAAGGGTGGCACCACCTATGGTGAGCTGAATCCTCCCAAAGTCAATAATTAATGCCCCACAGACATACCTCCAGATCACTGTGATGGAGGCAATTTCTCAGCTGTGGTTTCCTCTTTTCAGGGTGTCAAAGTTAGACAAACTGAGCAGCGCAAACGCTCAGCAAGGACCATTCAATTACGAGTCACATGTCCACAATGGCAGCGCGAGGAGTTCTGCACGCCTGTTTCCCAGAGAGTTATCCACACTTGGGCAAACCATAAACCCAAATCAGCTCTCACTGTTGGGGGGTGAAGCTCACTTACCTGCCTTGCACAAGGCACCGGGATCCATCCCCAACAGTACCAAAACAAGCAAGCAGACAACGGCAGCAAAAATAATAATAATAATTGACATTTAACATCTTTGGGAATTGTGCTTACTGTGTATAGAAAAAGAGGATCTAATTTATCCCCCCAAACTGTCTCCTAAATGTTGCTAAGAAACATGATCTGTAGCACACGTGGCACTTGAGACCTGACCTGCTCCCCGTTTCTCTACCAGCGGAAGCAAAGTATGGACCGAGGCAAGAAGATGGCGTTCCCACAACCTCCAGCTCCAAGAGAACAGCTGCATCTCTCCAGGAGTGCAAGCCTGCCAAAATATCTCACTGGTTTCAGTTCTTTGTTGCAGGGGCTAAATTCCAAACAAGACTTGCCAAGAAGTCAGAATTGCCTTCCTCAATAATATCCCCAATTAGAGCACAAAGATTATGGCATGCAGGGAAAGGCAACAACATTGAGTTACTGTCCCTCTCCTTCCAGCTCACCATTCGTGAAGCGGGTCTCTATCAGGAGAGACTGATTAAAAGCAGAAAATATTGGCTTCTAGAGCGCCCTGCTTTAAAAGGAGTGTATGTCTGAGACATGCAGTGGCTTTCCTTGCCTCTGTGTCCTTCATAGTAGATTGGAGATCAGAAACAGTGAGAAAGCCAGATCATAAGAACAAATCTCTAACCCTCTCTCCAAATGTGAATTTTTTTCTTTGTTTTTTTTTTTTTTAATTTTGAAAAAAAAAATTATTGTGTTTTGCCTGTGTGTATCTTCTGGCACCAAGAGCATGTCTGGACCCCAGGGACATCAGAAGAGGGCATCAGATTCCCTCCGACTATAGCTGGAAATTGGTGTGAACCCCATGTGGGTGCCTGGAATCAAATCAGGGTCCTCTGGAGGAGCGGTGTCCTGAGTGCTGAGCCGGATATCCAGGATCAGACTCTGCTGGGTTATCTGAACTTGTGGTCCTATTTGCAGCCTTGTTTTCTACAGCTGAAGCCCATCTTTCCATGAGCCTTCTGCGCTCCCTCCCAGCTCGCTTCACCTCCCCCCTTCTGCCCTCCCTCCCAGCTCGCTTCACCTCCCCTGTGCTCTGCACCCTTGTCATCAGCATGCCGCCAAACTCAACCCTCCTGCCATACCCTCATCCTCCTGCTCACATTCCCACCTTCCTTCCTGCAGTGCCTCCTGCTCACCTCCACATTACACCTGTCTGTTCTTGCCATCCTGCCATCCAACTAAGTCTCCTTCCATCCTTCCGAGAGCCTCCTGGCCTCTTCCAAAACTCCCTTGTTTCTGCCCTCTCCCTCACCTTTTTACTCCCCCCCAGGCTGCCATGTTCCCCTCCAGCGCTCATCCCCATTCCTTTTTCCTTCCCCAGTCTAGTGCCTAACCTCTCTGGTTCCTGATTCTTCTCCCAAAACATCGAACCCTGGCCCTCGGAAAGGCCAGAAAAGGGCATTAGCTCTCTGTAACTGGAGTTCTAGGAGGTTGTGAACCCCCATACTGTGGAGGAATAGACAATTGTCCTAAATACTAAGCCATGTCTCCAGCCCCACATTTTCCCTATCTATCTAAACTCTGGGTCCTATTTTCTAGCCTTATTTCCTCCAGCAGGCTCCCAGCTTTCCATGAGCCTTCTTCCCTGGAATTCATTTATCCTGCAAAAGTACCTTTCAAAATGAAACTGATAATAAAGACATTGGCAGATAAACATACCTGAGCAAATCCCATGCTTCACAGACATAGATGCAGGCAAAACATCCATACACATAAAATAATCAAAAAGGAAAATCATCAAGTAGAAAGTAAATAAAGTCGATTCAAGTTCACATATAATACAGCCAAATAAGTATAATTACATAATATTACAGAGTGGTAGCGCACGCCTTTAATCCCAGCACTCAAGGCAGAGGTAGGCGGATCTCTGAGTTCCAGGACAGCCGGGAATGTTACACAGAGATTCTGTTTTGAAAAACCAAAAGGAAGTCAGGATAGGAACTCAAGCAGGGCGGGAATCTGGAGGCAGAAGCTGATGCAGAGGCCATGGAGGGGTGCTGCTTACTGGCTTGCTCCTCCTAACTTGCTCAGCCTGCTTTCTTATAGAACCCAGGGGTAGCATCAGCCCAGGTGTGACACTGGGCACAATGGGTTGAGCTCTCCCCACCACCACCACCAATTACTAATTAAGAAAATGCGGGCTGGAGAGATGGCTCAGAGGTTAAGAGCACTAGATGCTCTTCCAGAAGTCCTGAATTCAATTCCCAGCAACCACCTTGTGGCTCACAACCATCTATAATGAGATCTGGTGCCTCTTCTGGTGTATATATGTTAACAGAACATTGTATGCATAATAAATAAATAGATTTTTTTTAAAAAAAGATAATGCCCTACAGGCTTGCTAGGGCCCAGTCTTATGGAAACATTCTCTCAACTGAGACTCCCTCTTCTCTGATGACTCCAGCTTGTGGCAAGTTGACACAAAACTACCTAGCACAGATGGACATGGAAAGCTTCAACCAAGCACTAGCAGACCTGGTCCAATAACACAGAGTCAATGGTATGAAAGGTTGTTTGAAAACCCAAGAGTTAACTAGCATAAAACACTATACCAAAGGAATGGACCTGAAAAGGCACAATTATCTCAATAGATGGAGAAAAATAATGACAAAATCCAATTCCTACTTACTGATTGAAACTAAAAATGTACAAATGAGTTCATTAGGGTTGCAACATACAACATGGATATTCAAAAATCAAGTCTTTCTATACACTAGCAATGACCAATGAAAGAAAATGAAATTAAGAAAAAAAAATTCTCACTTGCTAGAATGTTTGCCTACCATGTATGAGGCCCTGAGTTCAGTCCACTAAATATAGTGATGAATCCCTTTAACTCCAGAGGTGTAGGCATAAGGATCACTAGATCAAAGTTATCCTGAGTCCACACAGAGGTCAAGGTTAGTGTATGATAGAGACACTCTCTCAAAAATATTTTACTTGAAACAGCAACAAAAGAATAATAGATGTATTATTTAAATGCCAAACTTACAATCTGAAATCCCAGAATAACACTGAAAAAGTAGAGAACTAAACAGGTTTTCATAGACTAGAAGACTTAAAATTGTTATTAGGGATACTATTATCCAAAAATGATCCACATGTTCAATACAATGTCTAACAAAATCTCAGCTGGTTTCTCTGCAGAAACTGGCAAGTCAGCTCTTCCTAAAATTCATAATGTAAACAATGTGCAGAACAAAAGAAAAATGGTTAAGTCATCTAATTTTCAAACTAATCACAAGGCAACATCAGCAGTAGTAATGACTCTGTGACCTTAGGATAAACACACCTATTAGATGGCTAAAATCCCAGAAACAAATCTATATTCATTCCGCTGGTCAATTGATTTTGAACATTGCTAAGGCAATGTAACTTAAAAAAAAATCTGTGTTGGGGCAACTTATAGCCTCCTAGAAAACAATACAGTTAGGGGCTGGGGAGACAGCTCAGTGGTTAAGAGCACTGGCTACTCTTCTAGGAGACCCAGGTTTGATTCCCAGCACCCATTTGGTGGCACACAACCCTCTGTAACTCTAATCTGGGAAACGAGATTCCCTGTTCGAGATCCACAAGCACTTCATGAACATGGTGCACAGACTTACAAAACACCTGTAGTCATAAAATATTCATTATTGTGTATTCTCTTTAAAAAAAACAGCTAGATCTCTTCCAATACAGACAAAAATAAACTTAAGATTAGGAACCACTGTGGATTCAAGACCAGCAATGATTACAGAGTGAGAGCCTGACTTTAAAAATGTTTTTAATACTTTTTTACAACAGACAACTTCAACAAAATAAAACAACTACCAAATCGGGGGAAAATACTTTAAAAAGCATATCTGCTATAAAGGACTTGTATCTAGAATACATAAGGAATATTTAACTCAATACTGAAAAGAAAAGGTACAATGAAAAATGGCAAAGAACGTCAATAGGCATTTCTCCAAAGAAATTAACTGAATGGATATCTGAGATGTTCAACATCATTAGTCATCAGGAAATGAAAACCAACAGCGGAAATGGTGAGAAATTTAGTAATATGGGAACTTAAAAGAACCAAAGTCCTTCATATACATGAATGAAATGCCATAGCAAAGCTCATTATTTTTCACAATCGATATATACTAATAACATTATGCAAAAAGCCCAAAATTGGGTCACTATGGCACAGTTATAAGACAGCTATAGTAAAAAAATAAATAAAAAATAAAAGGTGGCATAGTATGGATGAATTTTGAAAACATCACACTAAGTGAAAAAAGTCAGCCAGGAATGGGCATATATGATGTGATGGCATTTGTATAAAATATTCAGAGCTGGCAAATTCATAGAGACAGAAAGCATATTAGCGGTTTCCACAGCCCGTGAGAAGGGAAAGGGAAGGAAATGAATGCTTAATGGTAAAGAGTTTACTTTGAGGCTATGAATTAGATAATGGTGATGGTTTCACAGCATTGAATGTCCCAAGTGTCAATGATGATAAATTGTAAGTTGTGGGCATTTTACAATTAAAGGCAGGTGATGAATATTGAGGTTTCAAAAAATGAGGAGCTTCACATTCTGCTTATGGCAGGGTAGTTGCTTCAGAAAATAATTGGGTAGTTTCTCAAAACATCAAACACGGACTCTCATGTGACTCAGCAATTCTACTCATGTAGCTATGCAACTCCAGCGCCAGCGTGTGCATATGCACACGCACACTCAATCCATGGCAAGGATATGTGCACACAAAAACTTGTACACGAATGTTCACAGTTTTATGTTTTTTCATTACTATTTGTAATTGTGAGTGTATTTGTGTGTGTGTGCACGTGTGTGCACATGAGTACAGGTGCCCATGGAGGCCATAGACACTTTATCCTTCAGGAGGTATTAGCCTCCTGACATGTGTGTTGGGAACTGAACCAGGCATCTCTGAAAGAGCAGCATGTACTCCTGATCTTAGAGCCATCTTTCAAACACCCCTCAAACCTCATAAGTGTTTTGATTCTCTCCCTCCAACACACACACACACACACACACACACACACACACACACACTGTGTACTTATTAGACTTATTAGGTGGTGTGTGTGTGTGTGTGTGTGTGTGTGTGTGTGTGCACTTACAGGCAAAAGAGTGCCACAGTACCTGAATGTGGAGGTCAGAGGAAAACATTCAGAAGTCAGTTTTCCCCTTCAATCCAAGGATTGAACTTAGGTCATCAGGTTTGCATGACAAGCCCTGACTTTCTGACCAAAAATTTGATACAACTTAAATGTAAATCGGATGGTGACTGGATTAGCACATTGTGGTACATGCATATATGTAAGAGAATATCATTTGGTCACAAAAGAAAGTGTTTATATATGCTACAATAGATAAATACTCAAAGTAATTTTATTGGATACTAAATGGGTAAATATAGAAAAAAAATTTATGGAAAAGCAAGATGTTTGATATTGGGCTGAAGAAATGGCTCAGTAAGTTAAGCACATTGGCTACTCTTGCAAAGGACCCAGGTTCAATTCTCAGCACCCACATGGTGGCATACAACCATCTGCAACTCCAGTCTCAAGAAATCTGATACCCTCTTCTAGCTTCCATGGGCATCAGACAGACACCTAGTGTACATAAAGACATACAGGCAAAGCACCCATATATAAAATAAACATTTTTTTTAATTCTCAAAAAATAAACACACCAAAGTATAGTGCAGTTTTAAACATGAAAACTACAAAACTTTAAAAGGGAAAAGTCACGGGAGAAAATAGAGCCAAAGAATTCTTACAGACCTGACATTCAGAAGTACGATCTACAAAAGGAAGAGATGATGTTATAACATCAAAAATTGAATGAAGATAAAAAACGCAAGCAATGGCCTGAGAGAAAATACTGATAAACAGCATAATTTAAAAAGAAATAATACAAGGAATGTTGAAAAACTCTCGAAACTTTAAAAAAAGAGGCAATCCAATCAGAATAAAGACAAATAGCATAAACAGACGCGTTGTCACCATCACCTAGGACATACAGATGGTTAATGAGCGTGCGGATGGATGCCGAACGTATTTACCCGTTAAGAGAAAAGCGAGGCCACAATGAGATGTTACTGCACACCTATCAAAATGTCTGACAAGTGTGAGGAGAAATGGTTCACTCGTCCCAGTCGTTAGGAATGTGAAATGCTGTGCAGTCATTCTGGAAAAGAACTTGGCAGTATGAAACTCAGTGTGCAATTACCAGAGGACCCAGCAAGTTCATTTGTAGGTATTTATCCTAGAGAAATGCAAGCCAACAGAGACCTTAACTTCTGAGGTTCTCACTACAAGAGCGGCCGCAGTTTGCATCAGACCATGGCTTCTCTCAAATGCCATGAGGTAGATAGGTCCTGAAGTTTATGCAGCCATTAGAAGGTGAGGGCGGTTCATGACTAGATCTGGAAAGGGGTAGTGGGGAGCACTAAAGGGCACTCTGTCATATAGTTATGGCAACAACTGTATTTCTCTTCCTCAGATTCAAGTATAGCCTCTAACTTCTCACCTGGAATTCCCACTGCTTCTTCCACATTTCTAACTCCTTCAAGTTTTAGGGAAAACTTTATTTTGCTAGGCTTTGTCTGCTAAGCTAAATTTGGGAAACAACAAAGAACCAAAGCAAAATGGGCATACACACACCTGGCGCGTTATGGTACTCAGTTGTTTGTTTGGCTTCGTGGTGGTTTTTGTTTGTTTGGTTGTTTGGTTGTTTGTTTGGTTTTTGGTATTTGAGACCTTGTCTCTGCTAATCAAAATGTCTGCTTTCTAGAATCTGACTGCAGCAAACAATAGAGCTGGCTTTAGTGTTATCTACTTGTGAGCATGGAAACATGACCATTGTGACATTCTTTAGAACATCCATTCCTGGCCAAAGTTTACAACCTAAGACCTCCACATCAGTCTCTGAACAATAGAACATAGCCTTGCTACTATAAATAAGGCAGGGCTACAAGATAAACCGGGGCCAGGATATAGCTCAGTTGGTAGAGTACAGCTTGCCTAAAACCTTGAGTTTGATCCCCAGACTGTGTAAATGGTGGTGCACAGCTCTGTAATCCCAGCACTCCAAGAGGACAGGAAATTCAAGGTCACCTTCTGCAACATAGTGAGTTTGAGGCCAGCCCAGGATACACAAGACTGTCCCCCAAAACAAAACAACATGACATTCATTCTAATTCAACTAAATTAATTAAAGAAGAAAACTCTGACTTTCATGAATACAGATCCTGTGTGCAGTCTTTTATGCAGCTTTGGTTGAACTCTGGGAAATTATGAGCCGGTTTTCCACAGCGGCATTAGACAAGGTGTCCACGACACAGACGCCCTCGTTGAGCTGAGCTGGGCAAATCTGACTCCATTAAGTAGTTTAGCTGAGCTACACACCTTCAGCTTTCCACATAATCAAATCACACCCCTTTCCGCACAGGAGGAAATTCTGGAACCCAAAAGTGTGGAATCAGTCTCATCCTAATGGATCTATCATGCCATCCAGGTCTCTAAGTGCCTCACTAATAATTTCTCAAAATCATTTGGAATAAACAAACATCTCACTCAAGGCTGCGTGTGTGCAAATTCTGGCACTTTAAATGGATTCTATACCTAAGCGCATAAACCAAAAACCATGGGAGCAATTGGATTAGGAAAGCAAGGCTTTAAAAAATAAACCTCCTCTACCTAGCATTAAGTCACCAAACATTGTCAAACACATCAGTTGCCTCGTTATTTTGTGTGTGCATGTACCTATCTTTGTAACCTCATAAACATATAAATGAGGAAGAGATGCAGATTTCATGTACACCCATACGGTGAGAAATACAGAAGCTGCCAAAAGACTGTAAAATCCTATACTAATCTTAAAATCATCTCTGCCTTCTTCTCCTTTGTTTCTTGCTTGTCTGTATAAGGTTAGTTGGTTGGGGTTTTTTTTTGTTCAAGCTTCTGGGTTTTTTTTTTTAATATTGCTTTTCTCCAAAATCACAAAGAATAAACTGCGGGTGGTAAATACTAAGAATGGATCTTTTTTTTTTTTTTTGGTTTTTCGAGACAGGGTTTCTCTGTGGTTTTGGAGCCTATCCTGGAACTAGCTCTTGTAGACCAGGCTGGTCTCGAACTCACAGAGATCCGCCTGCCTCTGCCTCCCGAGTGCTGGGATTAAAGGCGTGCGCCACCACCGCCCGGCCTAAGAATGGATCTTTACCTGAGAGTGAAATATATGTTAATTAATTTATTCAAAATGAAATGTTAATAATTTATTTAACTTTATTTTATGTGTATTGGTGTGAAGGTGTCTGATCCTCTGGAACTGAAGTTACAGACAGTTCTAGGCTGCCATGTGGGTGGTGGGAATTGAACCCAGATCCTCTGGAAGTGGTCAGCAGCCAGTGCTCTTAAATGCTGAGCCATCTTTCCAGCCTCTCAACACTAAAATTTTTAAAAATAGTGATTCAACTTCACATTCTCATTCTGGTCTTTAATGGGTTAATTTTTCCTAAGTAGTCCTGGTGCATATCATTCAGCCCCTTATGCTTCGTTTCAACAAGTGTTAATAAACTAGCATGGGCTGCTACACTCTTGGAAGATACCTGCATCAAAACCGGTCACAAATATTGTCCATACAATATTTGGCAAAAGGAAAAAAAAGTTCAAGCAGTTTACCAACCAAATATACTCTGCTGGTTAATTTTGCACTCAGCCCTTAGTCTTCTTTAAGTGGGCGCCAGCTCAAGCTTGCACTGGCCTCAGGGTATACTAGGCATGACCATTCTTCCATGTCTTCAACCTATTTTATTTTTTTTTGTCATCCACGCTAATAATGCCTGCCAGGCTAGTAGGCTTCTGCTAATTTGCATGTCACTTAATGACACTTTTTTGAAGCTGCCTCTTCCAAAAGAAGGGGACAGTGACAAAAAAATTTGCTGTCCTTGCTCACTTGGTTATTTCAGAACCCAAATATATTCATATTACCTTCATGACAAGACCCAAGGATAAGAACAGGCTCTCAAATTAATCTTTTGTGGTTTTGAGAGAGAGTCTCTTCATTCCACCAGCTCCTCTGCTTCCATGGTACAAGAACTGCGCTCCTTCCAAAACACTGACCTACACAGACCAAATGTAGCAAAAACCAATGGCCTTTTACAGAGAAGTCATGATCTGTCGGGACACTGCAACTGATAAACTGATACTACTACTAAAGCAACAGCAACATTCCAGAAGAAGCGAGGGGGCTGACTCCTTACAAATCTTCCACTGACTGCACAGCATATTTTCAGTGCAAGCAAGGAAGCAATTAAACTATAGCTAAGAACCTCATTTTCTGTAAGAAAAAAACAAGGGAACCATTTCTCTAACCTCTTCTTTCTCTTAGTTTTGATTTTGTTTGTTTATTCAAGATAGGGTCTTGTTATTTGCCCAGGCTGCCCCTGTACTCCTGAACTTGAACATTCCTTCATGTCAGTTTCCTGAGTACCCAGCCTAAAAGTGGTTGTCACTATGTCCTCCTCATTTAAAAAAAAAAAAAAAAAAACCTTTCTCCTTTCCAGGCAGTGGTGACGCAGGCCATTAATCCTAGCACTCAGAAGGTAGAGGCAGGGGTGTCTCTGAGTTCCAGGTCAGCTAGGGCTGTTACACAGAGAAACCCTGTCTCAAAAAACAAAAACAAAAAGATAAGAAAAAGTTTCTCCTGTGTCATGGTTTGAATATTTAAGGGAAAAAATGTCTTCTAAAGATTCATAGGAAGGTGAGGGATGTGAGAAGAAGCATGTCAACAAGGGCCCATCTGAGGAAGGTGCTCTGTGTCCTTGACCTCTTTCTGTCTCTGTGTGCCTCTTGGCAGCCCAGATGCCATAAGGTATATAATTTTGTTCCTTTGCTTCATTGTGGCCTAAAATAAAGTAGAGTTGTCTTACCTTGAGACGAGGTCTCTCAAACTATGAGCCTTTCTTAAGTTGTCTTCCTTAATTACTTGTTAAAGTAACAATAGAAAACTCGCATGACCAACACGTCTTAAAACCTTTAACCCTCTGTAAAAATGGGTCTTGAAAGCATCAAACGTGGAGAGAAACAATTAATGAATTGAACCTCCTGAAACTGAAAAGCTTCTGTAAAGCAAAGGACATAGTCAACAAGAAAAAACAACAGCCTACAGAATGGGAAAAGATCTTCACTAACCCTGCATCAGACAGAGGACTGATCTCCAAAGTATGCAAAGAACTCAAGAAATTGGTCATCAAAAGAACAAATAATTCAATAAAAAATGGAGTACAAACCTAAACAGAGAACTCTCAACAGAAGAATCTAAAATGGCTGAAAGACACTGAAGGAAATTTTCAACATCCTTAGCCATCGGAGAAATGCAAATCAAAACAACTCTGATATTCCATCTTCACCTCTAAGAATGGACAAGATCAAAATACTGATGACAACTTATGCTAGAAAGATTGTGGGGTAAAGGGAACACTCCTACATTGCTGGTGGGAATGCAAGCTGGTACAGCCCCTTTGAATATCAGTATGACGATTTCTCAGAAAATTAGGAAACGACCTTCCTCAAGACCCAGTAATACCACTTTTGGGTATATATCCAAAGGATGCTCAATCACACCACAAAGACATGTGCTCAACTATGTTCATAGCAGCATTCTTTGTCAAAGTCAGAACCTGGAAACAACCTAAATGTCCCTCGACTGAAGAATGGACAAGGAAAATGTGGTACATTTACACATCTACACAGCAGAAAAAAATAACGACATCTTGAATTTTGCAGTCAAATGGATGGAGCTAGAAAACATCATTTTGAGTGAGGTAACCCAGATCCAGAAAGACAATTATCACATGTACTCACTAACAACTGATTTTTAAACCTAGACAACAATGAGGACATTAAGAGAGACATACATAGATCTAATCTATATGCAAAGTAGAAAAAGACAAGATCTCCTGAGTAAATTGGGAGCATGGGGACCTTGGGGGAGGGTTGAAGGGGAAGGGAGAGGCAGGAGGGGAGCAGAGAAAAATGTAGAGCTCAATAAAACTCAAGAAAAAATAAATTAGTTGTCTGAGTTTAAGAGAGGGAAAAATAAATAGTAGCGTTTACTTCAAAGAGCAACATTTTAAAAGAGCATTATGTGTGAGGGTGTGGGGGTGTGTTTCTGTGTATGCATATGTAGGGTAGTATACACATGTATGAGCATGCATATGGAGGTCCAAAATCAATGTCTTCCTTAATCATCTTATGTGTTGAGACCTGGTCTCTCACTAAATCTAGAGCTGACCAGTTCAGCCAGTAAACCTTGGGATCCTCCCATCTGTCTTCGGCACTGGAATTACAGGCATGTGGGGCCACATCCGGGTGCTGGGGATCAAACTCACCCTCATGCTTCCAACAGAGCCATCTTCTTGGTCCCCTTTCTTAAACTTTTAAAAAGATGTATTCTCAAAAGCAGTTAACCTATGGGGTCCTAATATCCTTAATAGTCACATCAAGTCTCCATTCTGCTTATAAACACAGAAGGCGGACCAGGTGTTGTGAATATTTTTACATACTATTCCAATACTGACTGGCTGCTTAGATTTAGGCAGGAGAGACAGAGAGAGAAAGATAATAGAGATATAAATTGATAGATTAGATAGATAGATAGATAGATAGATAGAAGATAATAGATTGCAATTCTCTGTTTCTTTGTCTAAAAGTAGATTTCAAAATATCTATCTCAAAGGGTTGTCCTGTAAGTTAAGTGAAAAAATGCTCAGGGCTTGGCTAAGCATATACTCCAAAATGGTGGTAGATCCTCACAACCAATCAAGCCAAGACACCTAGACTTAGCAAGTACTATACAGCTCTTTACTTGGACTGACTTGGAGTTCTACACTTTTGCATGTAAATTAAGAAACTTGCCATAATCTGTGAAAGATTGATAATACCCATCTACTACTGATCCTTTCCAATTCAATCAAGTATAATCCAGTGCCCTGTGCCTGCTGGACTGGTAACAACAACCAATTATTAAATAATACTGCAAAAGGTCCTTAAGAGTATTTCTTAGGAGCTGAGGAGATGGCTCACAGGTTAATAACACGCACTGCAGTCAGGCATGATGGTACACACTCTTAGTCCCAGAAGGCAGAAACAGAAAGATCGCTGTGAGTTTGAGGCCAGAACTGCCATGACTACATGACCTGTTCAAAAATAAATAAATAAAAATAAAAAAAGAAGACCATGTATTGCTCTTGTAGAGGACCTGAGTTCAAGTTCCAGCATCTACATCAGACATCTCCACATTATGCAACTGCCTGGGGATCTGACTGCCAAGTTCCAGGGCATCTGATGCCATTGGCCTCCTTGGGCACTTTCACTCATGTGTACATAGACCCACATACATACAATGAATGAGAAATAATTTTTTTTATTGTTTATTTATTATGTATACAATGTTCTGTCTGCATGTATGCCTGTGCACCAGAAGAGGGCACCAGGTCTCATAGATGGGGGTGAGCCACCATGTGGTTGCTGGGAATTGAACTCAGGACCTCTGGAAGAGCAGCCAGTGCTCTTAACCTTTGAGCCATCTCTCCAGCCCAGAAATAATTTTTTTAAATGTTATTTACTTACCCAAGTTTGTCAATACTTATTTTAGGGTTTATTACACAGAATATTTTCAAATCATTCTAGAAGTCTGTAAGAAAAAATTATTCTGTTTGAAGGGAATATGTTTATTAGCTATATATATGGCGTGTGTGCACTGGCATATTCATATATTTTATATTAGCTTGTTTATTGTGTGGTTCAAATCTTCTGCATTTCTATAATTTTTGCTTGTCTATCGACTTTTGGAAGAAATCAGTAGATTTCATAATTTCTCCTTATCACCAGTAAGTTTTCCGTGTATATAATGACATGATTATCTGAAAATTGAATTTGCACTTTGCTGATTTCTTTTTATACCCACGAGTGGTTCTGCTTTAAAGTCTATTTTATTTGATATCTGTGCGCCTACATCAGTTTCCTTCTCCTTAGTGTCTACATAATATATCTATTACAATCCTTCAAGTGCAGCTGGATTTTGTGCCTTTATCCCTTGTAATAACCTGTGTTTTTAATGGGTGAGTTGGCTACCATCTTAAAAAGGCCCTTTTACACTACCTCTCAGTTGCCTAGCTGTAATTTGATCATCCACATTTTTTTTTGACAAATGATCTTGCTATGTAGTACCTGGGCTGGTCTCAATCTCACTTGTAACCTATGCTCTGCTCAAAGTCACAGAAATCTTCCTGTCTCAGTCTCCTCAGCCATGTACAGTCACACCTGGATGCCCAAGTGACTTTCTAAAAATCCCCTTCCTTTCTTCACTCCTGTGAGCAGTTAACAAAAGCCCAAGAATCTCAATGAGAATTGGAGCTGAGTCTACCAACCATTTGTACTCTTTACTAGTACAGTTAATGCTGGCACTGTCCTTGGAGGAGAGAAAAACCTTCTAAGACCCTTGTTCCTCTCCCTTCAGAATCATAGTATCGAACCAATAGACCGCAAAGAGTTAAAGTTCCCCCCAGGAAGTTTATGGTTAAAAGGGGAAATGATCAAGCCAGAGGAGGAACTTGCCTCGCATGAAGAGATTTCATACAGTTCTGACACCCTTGCATAACAGACCCGACCAGTGACAATGTCTTGACTAGGACTGCTCCATTATGCATACCTCCTGCCCTCTATTTAAACCTAAAAGTGTCAGCACACTGAATATGGGCTGCGGGGATCACCTGACCCCTTTTATTTGTTCCTCTTCACAATCTGACCATACTGAATAAATCTCCTTCTGGTTTTCGTGATTGTCTTTTTAATTGGCATACTGAGGATGAGCCTGGTTTGCTGGAGTTAACAGAACCCAGTCTGTGACCCTAAAAATTTCAATAACAATAGGGAAAAGTCAATTAATGCAAGGGATTGTGCACACAGGGCTAATCCATCTGATATAAATCAATACACCGCACAGTTCACTTGCTCTGCGGTTCCACAGACAAGTACATGGATGTAATTCACCAGGACTAAATCCATCACAAGCAGCAGCCCAGTTCTCTCAGGCTCACTAGGGCATCTATGCTAGTAAAATTTAAAAACCAATCAAACTGAATAAGAAATCTTCGTTGCAGACATTTACACTGTGGAAGAGCGCAATTCTTGACAATTTAGAGTAAATGAAGTGCAAATTATTCTCTTATAACTCAAAATTGAAGCTTAAATTGTCAGTGAAAAAAAGCCCATAGTTTAATCAGAAAAATATATTTATTGGTAATTCCCATGAGCTCACATTTGATATATTTATATCATAGGATAACAAGTTCAAAATTATTGCTAACTTATAAGTAAGAAATTTATGCAGAATTTGCATGTATTGAATTTTATTTTGAATCTGCATGTATTCCTATATTTGAATATTTATAATATTCCAGAAAAAGCACAGTAGAATGTGCAAGACAGATTTATTTAGTGCAATGCTCTGAAATGTGTCAGAGTCTTCAACACTGTTCTAGAAGGCAAAATGGCAGAAATAACAAATGGATGCAATAAGACCAACTGAATAATCCGCACAGCCCAAGACCTAGTGGAGCGAGAAAAGCTCTCTTGCCAATAAATATTTTACTGAAATTCAGACAAATATTTCCCTAAGCTTACAATGGCATTGTTTTACATGACATGTACCATTAAGTGGATTATTCATTATCCTTTAATGGAAAGAGGGAAATTCCCATTCATGCCTTTCTTTCTAAACTCAATCACTAAATACCATGTTTTTTGTTATGGAATGTCAATATTAGCTTTTTGACCATGAATGACATTGTTTATGCTGTCAAAATAACTTCCACACTGAGCGTAGTTTCAATGGAGGTTCAACAATAAGAGTGTGCACCTTGATAGATGTATACGGAGCTGCCCCACAGACATCCAGAATAGCTGGGAAATAAAGTGTTCTAGTGGCCTTCACGAATGTCTAATCAAAGGGAAAGTTCTTAGACAGTGAAACTGCTCTAAGAAGGCTGTCCAGCTGTAGACCCTTCTTTCCTGAATGAAAGCGACACATGCACTAACGGATAGCAGTCCTCACAGATGCTGAGAATCATAACCCTTAACCAATCTCAAGGCTTTGCTCTTCTACCTGTGCCATCAGCTCACTTAGAGTAAGTACCATGAAGGCCAACGTTCTCACTAATCTTGAAGAGCCATGGTCAAGCAAAACCAAGCCTTCTAATTCCAACCGAGGAAAAGTATTAGCTTCCTGTTGCCCTGAGTCCGACAGTGAAGAAGAAACAATAGCCAATCACCTAGACATTTCTATGCTATGCTGGTGTAGAGTTCCATGGAATGTCAGAAATAGATTAGCCAATTAGGCGAAAAATCAGCTTCCACTGCTGGACTAATGTGACTTAGCAGCGCTGGCTTTGAGTGGGAGGGTTGACTGGACTGAAGCTACTCTCCTCATTAAGGGCTATCAGGACATCGAAAGGCTAATGAAACAACCACAGACAGTCTTTAGGGAGCAAAAGTTAGACACAAGTAAATTTTTCACAGACACAAAAAAACTTTGTCTAAAAAACTTGGTATTGTTTACTCATTTATTTATTCATCTATCTATCTATCTATCTATTTATTTATTTATTTATTTTGAGGCAGGGTCTGGGCTAACCCAGAAATCAATACTTAGGTTAGTCTGGCCTTGAACTCACAGAGATTTGCCTGCCTTTGTCTCTGGAGCACTTGGTTTAAAGGTGTGTGCTGCCAGTCCAACTATGTCTACTTGTATAATCAAATTGATATGCTTGCAAATAAAATTCAAAATTCTCAGAATATCAGAATAAGAAAAACAAATCACTTCCCCATCTCTTAAGATCCAAGTGTGTCTTCTTCATGTCTATATTCTTTATTGCTTACATTTAGCAAAGATAGATTTTTCTATTAATTTCTTATTCCTCCTCTGCTTTAAAAAGGAAAAGAAACAGTTTTAGTTATACTGGTTTCATAATTCTATGGGGTTTTTGCTTAGTAATGAGTCACTAACATGTCCCATATTTTATAACAGGACATTGACATGGGTTTTGCATTAGTAATCCTCCAAGTGAATTCCCTGATACCCTCGAAGCATTCTTGTCTTGCTTTTTAAAAAAAAAAAAATAACTACTTATCCTTTCTCTTTTTTAACATTTTATTTATTTATTTATTTATTTATTATGTCTTCAATATTCTGACTGTGTGTATGTCAGCAGGCCAGAAGAGGGCACCAGACCTCATTACAGATGGTTGTGAGCCACCATATGGTTGCTGGGAATTGAACTCAGGACCTTTGGAAGAGGAAGCAATGCTCTTAACCACTGAGCCATCTCTACAGCCCCGAAGCATTCTTTTCTATGTGGACTTCCTGTTCCCACTGTTTCAACTGAGATTGTTCTCACAACACCTAGTATTTCCCCCATCGCTTCTCTAATAGTTTTAATTCATTAGCTTGTAACTCTCTCCCACTCTACAGAGGCAAGGACGGTCTACCTGGTTCATCGAAAGGCCCACAGCATAAAGTTTTAGTGGTGATAGCAGGGACTTAATGCAGGTGGAGGTTTGTTTCAATGAAACCCCAGGAAGTAACTTATGGGCTAAAGAAAAAAATATTGTGGTACTGTGGATTGAACCCTGGACCTCACACATCCTAGTCAAGCACCCTGCTACTGAGCAATATATCTCTCTAGTGAGGAATAAATATGCTTGATGTTCTAGCTTTACATTATCTAATTTATTTCCATAAGGAACATTCAAATGTATACAGCCAACAATAACTTATAATAATTTTGATATACATCCTTCTCAGCACTAGCTACTAATATTTTATTTTTGGTTTGGTGGTAATGTAGATTAGTTTTTATATTTTTGAATTAGGGTTAAATAGAGAGTAAAAAAAGTTGCCCTAAGTTTAAATGCTTCTATTTGCATTTCTTTAGTACCAGGGAGACTGAGTCTTTTTTTTTTCCATGTCTACAAACTAGTCCTGGGCCTCATGTCCTAAACTGGACATGCCCTTTGTTTCTCTAATCAAGTCATAGCGTTTCTTTGTACAGAAAAGATTTCAGCCTTTTGTCTGTTGTAATTGTTGCACATATTTCCATGAGTTTGACACATGCCTTTTCATTTTTGCTTGTTCTTTCTTTTGACAGATAACATTCTCATTTTTATGTAATCATAACTGTCTATCTTTTACTTTATTCAAACCTCTTTTCTCTGGCTAAGAGGGCCAAGCGTGAAGTGTAGCTATCATTTAAATAATAATGCCAATTGTGAATTCAGATGAACTAGGTTCACAGATTCCCACATACACCACTAAGCTTTAACCAGGGCCAGAGCCACTGTTCCCATCTCCTTACGAACCCTGCCCACTAGGACTCTAGGCAACATGCACCAGCCACTGTGCCTTAGCATTCTCCCAGCCCAAACTACATCCCTACTCAATCTCTCTGGTTTAATCTATGGCACTCTCAATTGGAGAGTAGAAATCAGAGAGGTACCTTTAAATGTCTTTACTTACTGTTGTTCCTTTGATACTCTTCTGTTTAAGACCTCATACTCACATGGATTCATATTCTTCATCACATTTCCAGATTCCTTATGGTGGGGTGTCACCCCCATCTACCTCCACAGCCATTACTTCCCCAAGTTTGAACCTTCTCTCGGTTTGCTCCTAGCGAGGTCAAGCTCATAATACCCACTGGCTCCATTTTGCCATGACGATGCCATAATTAGTCACAGGGCCTCAAGGACCCATAAACCTTCTCAAACAGATCTCTTCCTTTTCTAATATTTATTTATTTATTATGTATACAATATTCTGTGTGTCTGCCTGCAGGCCAGAAGAGGGCACCAGATCTCAGTTCAGATGGTTGTGAGCCACCATGTGGTTGCTGGGAATTGAACTCAGGACCTTTGGAAGAGCAGGCAATGCTCCTAACCACTGAGCCATTTCTCCAGCCCAGATCTCTTTCTTTTCAGCTTGTCCTTCATACTTTATAGAGGATCAGGCTTTGGGAAACATCTTGTTTAAATCTCCCGTTTTGCAGAGAACACATTGCAGGCCAGGAAGAGGAAAGAACCTTCTCAGGTCATGCAGTCCTCCCCCCACCATCTTGTCTATACTACACATTCCTACATATCACATGGCAACCTTTAGTGCCTTTAGGCAGAAGAGGATGACCTGGGCTTTCTCGACAGTGGTTTATCTCTAATCTCTTCAACTGCTGGCACTAGAACAGGGCCCTGATTATTATGTCTGGTTTAGAGATTAGATCTGAACTAGCACACAACAGATGAAAGGGTCTCTGCTTTTTAATATACCCAGATAAATGCTTGACATTTTAAGGCATTCCTGATTTTCAGATAGTTTTCAAACAAAACACATCTACTTTTGAAAATATCTACAGTACCACATTGTTCACGGCTGCCGTCAGCTCTAGAAGAGCATTGTCTTCCCTGAAATATAACGGACAGTTTCCTGGAATTTAATTTCATGAGCGACACTGGGAAAGGATGCGCATTCTTTTAATGTCATTTCATGCCATCTCAGTTGACAACTGATGCCCATAAAAAGCAAGCTTTAGTATTTTAATTGCCACATCTTGGCAGTAACCTTAGATTATCAACAGAAGCTAACTCTGAGTAACAGTTTAGACTACCTGAGAACTGGGGAGTCTTGCTGAAGATGGAATAATCTGTTGGCAATCCATACAAAGTCGTTAACAAATCCAGCTAGACTTCTACACACACTGTTGTTCCTCTCTCATTCATGTTCTCTTTCGCCACTGCCCATCATCCTGCTCTTTATTATCATTTGAATATTAATTTTCCTGCACAGGATCAAATTTTGAATGCCTAGTTCCCAGCTGGTGGCACTATTTTGGGAACTGGGAGAAATGTTAGGAGATAGGGCCCTAGCTAGATGGAAGGGGTCAGTGAGGACAGATCCTTAGGGATACCTTACTCCTTCCTGCTTCTCTGCTTCCTGTCTGCTATGAGGTGAGAAAAAGTCCTCTGCCAGCTGTTCCTGTTGCCTTGATATCCTACCCGAGGACATGGAACCTCTGAAATGGGGCACAAAGAAATCTTTCTTCCCTTTAAATCGCTTCTATTGGGTACTTGGTATCAGTGACTATAAACAACACAAAAGCACTCACCAAGAGATAAGCTAAGCAAAGGCATCGAGATTGGAGAAGTGGCTCAATGGCTAAAAGTACTGTCTGCTCTTCTGGAGGACAAGGTTCAATTCCCAGCACCCACATGGTTCACAAGCATCCCAGGAATCCAATATCCACTTCTGGATCCTGAGAGCATAAGGTATGCACATGGTGCACACACACTCATGAAGGCAGAGTACTGTATACATAAAATATAAATCTTAAAAAGAAAAAAGAAGGAGGGAGGTAAAAGAAGGGAGGGAGAGAGAGAGAGAGAGAGAGAGAGAGATCTTCAATTAAATGAAGGTGAGAGACCAATGGATCACAGACAGGTGGGCCACATGGGTGGCACTGCTTGCTATAACAATTCATTCACTCCCTGCCTCATCTTGCACCACATACCTGCCTGTTTCTTGCCTTGCTGCAAAAGCAATAGAGAGGAACTACAAGTAAGGACATGCATGGGATGATCAGGCACATGAACTCTATTCTAGCTTTTTCAGAAACCATTTTAAAAGAGATGGAAAGCTTTTTTTATCATATTTGTAAATGAATGGCTGACTTCACCAAACAGAAAGCTTTTCTACATCTAAACGAAAACCTTTTAGTTCATTCCTATCAACAATATGCTACTGGATTTTAATGGTATCCTTCCATGTGGCTGCTCAAACTGCAGGGATATTAAAATCTAGACTGCAGCAGATATGCAAATTCTGAGACTGGCTCCAGCCAAGGGCCTTGAGTCCACACCCATCCCATGGGCACCAGCCAGCATCCTACCAAGTGAAGAACAGGGTTTGTGCACTTTCTTGGCAGTTTTAAAATCCTCCCACAGACCAAGTAACACACTAGAATTGGCTAGAAACATCGGAAGTTTGGGCCTGGAAAAAGCCTGTAGAATTGGGGAATGTGAACAGCTGGTGTACAACAATGTTTTGATACATTTTTTAAATGGTCTTCAAAATTCTAAAGTCAGCAGAACTCTTTTCTGACCTCAGGCAACATACTGGCAAACAGATGGATGAAGCACAATGTCTAATTTATTTTTTAGGAAATATTAGTTTAATAAACAACTTGAGCTTTTCTCAGGCTCTGTGTCTAGCTCCCTGTCTTCCCTCCTTCACTCTCTCCCCCGCCCCCAGACAATATGATCAGTCATTTCTATTCAACAATATATTATTATATATAAGCCAAGCACTTTACCAGTCACAGAAGCATGAAACCATTTCAGATGTTGCAGGGATGGAAGGATTCAGGGGCTTGCTTTACGGTCCCATGTGCCTTCTTGGTAATCCAAATGCAAGTGAAAGGCTCATCCTCAGAAGGTGGCTCCTTCTGTCACTCACCAACCATACTTCCAATCTAGCTCCATTCTATTTACCTTTACAGAGGTTTCCAACATAAAAAGAAGCCTCCCAGCAGTCTAGCCTCAAGACCTACTCTCACTGAAAATAAAGCCTTCTTGGTACAGAAATCCATTCTTCTTAGGTCAGGATGGCAACTATGGCCCAACCATTCCACCTAAGCTACAAGTGTAAAATGGCTGATAACAGTAATAATGGAAGTGAAAGCAATCCCAGCTAGTATTTATAATCACTAGTAGGAAATACCTCATTGTGTTTTGGTAAAACTGTTCATCAAAAGTGTATGGAGTCAGACAAAACTGGAGACCAATTTTTGCTGTGTCACCAAAGACCACAATGACCTTGGAGAAGCCCTTCAGCCTCTTTGGATCTCAATGTCTTCTGATAAAAGGGAATATTCTTGTCCTGCCTGCCTTCCTCCAAAAGACAGCACGCATTCTTCCCAGAAAAATAGCAAGACAATATGAAAGCTCATTACAAAATAGAAAAATAGAATGTTCTGACTATACAGGCTGCTCTACCAGGAAACTTCAAAGGTGTATTCTGTAGTCCTGAGACTAGCATCTCACCCCAGCAATCACTAATCATATAGTTGCACTGACTACTAAATTTTTATCTCCCATGAGAAATCGTATATGCATGCATGCATACACATTGTCAGAGCTCATCCTGCAAGCAGGGACCTGTCAATATTCTGGAAAATCCTGGATCCCTCTTGCTATCACTGAATAATTCTGGAGATGAGCAGAAAGGAGTGAAATAATAAAGGTGCCCTTGAGGTGGTATTGTACTTTTCTAGGAATTTGTACTTCGTTTTCATAAATACTGTATAATCAACTGACTTTTCTAAACGTGGTTCTTCTTTGGTTAGACTAGATGGCACTGTGGTATCACCCTTTTAATGCCCAAGGAAATCACATTGCATTACAAACAATTTTTGCTCCATTTGGGGACAATCGAAAAGGCTACAATGAGTCCTGGTTATCCTATAGATTACATTTGAAATCAGCTCTTCCTGGATCATTCCCAGTCACCCAGAACCTGAGCTGACCATTGTGTGCCTAGGTTATGGAAGTCCTGCCAAAGGACAAGGACTACTTAATAGATAATTCAGACCACATTAATAGTGTATGTTCAGACATCACATGCCAACCTTCATGTTCAAAGAACTGGAAACATGCCACATACATGTGAGAGACAAAGCTATGGCTTCCACGACAGTCAAGACTTCTCTTTTCCTTCCTCACCACTGCTCTAGGAGTGGGAGTCTACTTTCGCCCCAGAGATTGCTTTGATCACCATCCCTCAGTACATCTACAAGCTTAGCTAGCATAAGAAACCATTTACAGTACTGCCAAGGTGACCACAGTGCTGTTGTGACAATAACTTACACAATTCTTGCCATGAACTGAGGCGCAACCTTCCTGTGGCCAAGGTTTTCTTGAGACAGGAAAAGAAATGAGTTAGTATAGACAAGAATTGAAAGTTCAAAGGTTTCAGCCAGACCGCTGGACTTTCAGAAAAGCCACTGTAAACTGAGTCTGCGACCAGAAACCAGAGGATCCCTTTGCCGAAGCTAGATAGAAGAAACCACACCCGCGGTTCATTCTTAACAGTCACCTGCAAAACACCACTATGGCTAAGAAACTGAGTGGGCGTCCCCATGGGATATGGAAGGCAAGACGGGTCCAGTTGGGCAAAGGCAGCAGCAGCACCCTTGAAGGTCCATGATGTCACCAAAATGGGCAAAGCAAGACACACATGACCATGTCCTTACACACTGGAAGATCGCAGTTCCTCTCCCTGCAACTGACTCATTCATAGACTCTCTGACCCAGCCTAGATAATTTTTTTCAAGAGCTCTGTGAAACAATAGCCCTGGCTGTGCTGGTTTCACTCCAAAACAGCTCCTTTTGTCCACTCCACAGCATCCCATGACCTCCAGGAATTGGTAGAGAGAAGAAAATGCCCTGCTGGCTACAAACTACTCATAAATCAGCTCTTCCTGGATCATTCCCAGTCACCCAGAACCTGAGCTGACCATTGGGTGCCTAGGTTATGGAATTCCTGAGCCTCAGAAATAAGCTCCCAGGCCCCCTGAAGTCCCTAAAGGTTTAGAGCAACTTGTCAGTTAGTCGTCAGTCTGCCAGGGTGCCCCGTCATATCTGAAAAGGACTGTGGACACTTTGAGTGTAGGCAGCAGTGAGGGGCACAGGATGAGAGCTGGGAGGTCTCACTGAGTATCATCAGACAGTGGCAGAATGACACCCACTCTCCAGAGAAAAGTGAGGCCTGGGGTGGGGAGGGAATAGAACCCAGGAATGAAGACCACAGGAAGGTGAAAAAGACAGAGAAGCAAAGTGGAAAGGGAGATAAATCATAGAAAGAGAAAGATCAGGAAGAGGAAGGAAGGAACCAACAGCAGACAAGATGGGCCGAGAATTTTCCACTAGAGAAAGCCAGAAACTCAAAGGGGAAAGAGAATGTAGGTGCAGGAAACTGAGACGAATCACCAAAGAGAGAAGGAACTGGGCCTTCGAACCAGGTGAGGAGGGAAGAGGCAAAAGAGGCTAAAGCCAGAGACTCTGCTTGCAGAGCACAAATTTTAGGGCTCTCTAGTGCTCTGAGTGTGGTGCCCAGTTTTGGCTGCTGTTGGGGATGCTCATTCCAGGCTGCCAGGTCACTTCCCCCACAACCGATCTCAACCACCAAACAGTCCAACCTTCTGATGGGCAGACCAGCTGTCCGGGGCTGCAGCCCAAAGACTTCCTGACAGTGCCACAGAGCAAAGAAGATATGATCTAGGGTACCTAGGGGTTCTACCTATCAGGGACTCAACACTCAGGCGCTAAGGTGTGCACAGAGTCCCCAGCAACTGCAGGCACAGCCTTTCCCGCCCCTGGCTGTGCACAGAGTCCCCAGCAACTGCAGGCACAGCCTTTCCCGCCCCTGGTTGACCCACTAAGAAGTAGCCAAAGACTCACCTGGAAGGTCTCAGCCTGGCATCTCGCTTGCCGTCCACCACTGCGGGCACGCAGCTGGTCAGCTCGGTCCAGTCGGCATGCAGCCCGCAGCTCCAGCCGGTGGAGAACCTGGAGAAGAGCCAGGTCTCCCTCTTACCCGGCCGGTGGCAAGTGCATTTCTTCTGCCCCACGCGGCACTCACACGGCTGCTCCAGCTGGATGTTGCGTACCAGGTGATGGCCAAAAGTGGTGCCCCCAGTCTTCTGGATGTGCAGGAACACGATCAGGTCATCGCCCTTGATGTCGAAGTCTACCTTGCGCAGGAGATCACCGCGGCTGAAATTGTAGCGGGGTACAAACCTGGAGGAGTTCTCATCCTCCGAGCGGTACGGATCGGGCACCGGGGAGCTGAACGCCTGCAGGCGGAGGAGCTGGCATTCTGTGCCGGGGCACACGTATTGGAGAACGATCATGGCAAATAGGAACAGCATCACCAAAGCCAGCAGCAGCTTGTTGGATTTCTCATCCATATTCCCGAAGCTGGGGGAAACCCAAGCTCATTACGTCAGTCCCGCAGCTAGGCCCCGCTCCCATCCCCATCCCACTTGGCCCATGGGACTCTCCGGGGCTCCTGACCCTAGTCCCCTCCGCGTGCGCGAGCTGCTGACCCGAAACGCGGGCTTCCTTGGCGCCTGTCTCATTGCCCACCGAGTGGCCGCTGGGAGTGGGCTGGGGTTTCAGGGTTCCCCTGGAAAAGAGGGAAGGAGCCCGTGGGCTGCAGGACTTTGCAAGCGGAGGCTGCGCTGCCCTTTCCCGCTGAACGGCAGGGAGGGAGCCGCACCGCGGTCAGTTGCGCTCTCAGCCGGTCCCGAGTCCCCCAGCCCAGTCACCGCAGGCTCGCTGGAACTTTGAGCCTTACCCTCCAGCCCCAGCTGCCTTCCCTCTTCTCGCTGCCCCGGCTCACCCTGGACTCAGAGCGCGAACCCCAATTTCGCCCACAACGTACCTGGAAAAGGGACTGAAAATCTTGGAGAAGATCGCACTGAGCACGTGCTTGAGCGAGTGGCCCATGGCTGCCAGGCCCCGAGTGAGCAGGGCCCGGCAGAGGGAGCCCAGGTCCCAGCGTCGCCTGAGGTCGTGCATCCGCCTGCGGCGGCCTCGAGGCAGCAGCGCGAAGAACCGGGCGCACAAGGCTCCCGCCAAGAAAGAAAATGCCTTTGGGGGCTCGTCCTGGAGCGGCCGGGAGTTGAATCCCAGAGACACACCCCTAGGAGGGCTGGCGCGGACTGAGGCGGCGACCGACCCGGGCTGGCTTGCTGCCAATTCGGCCTCTACTCTGGAATGCCGGCGGGGACAGGTGGTGCGGGCGGGCGCTCCTTGCTCCAGTTGCAGCGGTGGTCGCCCGAGCGCCCGGGCTGCAAGAGCGGGCAGTGCCATTCCCCCCTTCAGGCAACTCAGGGTACTAAGGATCAGGAGCGAGCTTGAATTTATATAATAATGCCTCGCGCCCAAGAGCCCCAGCCACTTCACAAGCAAAAGACCTGCGTTTTCTCCTGTGCTGGAGAACGGAGGTCACTCCAGAGAGCGCATCACTCCACTTTGGCTCGTAATTTCAATCTCCCTTAAAATAGCAAAGGCGTAAATTGGACCTTTTCCCTCTCTCTTTGCCAATTTCCATTCTGCAACGGAAGAGGGGGTATTTTCTGAAAAGGTAAGTCAGCATGGAAATAAAGCATGACTAAAAAAACCTTACATGGGGGATTTTGAGCATTTTCAAAGCACACTCGCCCTTATTTCTCTCTCCCCCCCACACACTGCCGCTGAATCCCCGGCACCAAGCCAACCGCCCGCAGAAAGATTTCACCCACTACTGTTTATTGAATGAATGGATCTCTAAATACAAATCAGAGTGAGAGCATCTTACTCAAAATGCTGTGCTATATGAGGAAACTGACTCCCAGAGAGAATTAGATATATACCCAAGGTCACACAGCACAGCACTGGGATTTATCTTCAGAAATCCACGAACTGTCCAACCATTTTTTCATAATTAGAGCAGGTCTCTCAATAAATACGTATGTGTTTATTATCAAGCCCAGTTGTTCAAAAGACTCTTCTCAGCTGGGAAACCAGGGGTGTGAGAATTTAAGGTTGAATTTCCATCAGAACAAGGCCCCTGACAACTCGGGACCCAGACGTTTCCAATCTAATTAATAGCGGAAATTGCAATGCAATAAAGACACTGGGGTTTCCAATACTAAATGCACTCCTAGCCCAACAGATGCAAAAGTGGCGCGGGTTAGCAGCAATGGTTCAAAGTAGGAGTACCATTGGCAGTGGGGGCACCGGGAGAGGATGTTCTTAGCTCAGTGCTAGTGTAGCGACCCTGCTCTCCAGAACATTATCTCCTTTGCCATATGGTGAAGCAGCATGCGGATCCCTGATCCAGGAGTCCTTGGTGGTTCTTCATTTCATTACAGACACGGTGGCATAATAGCTTGCCCTTCCTGAGGCTCAGTTTCCTTTTCTGTCACATAATGTCTCCACTCGAACCGAATAGGCTAGCATGAGAATAGAATGTAGAAACCTTTGGACAACTCCAAACACCAGGTGCTGTTTCCCTGCAGCTCTTGTCGAAGTGTAACAAATGAGTCTGAGGCTAGTTGAAGTAAACTGGATAGTAGACCATTTTAAGGCAGAGCTCCTGTCCTGCCTGGACTTACATCCCCGGGGAATCTACTGGGACATTAAGGGATTCTTTGTCTAGCTGCTGCAGGTGTCAAGAATAGTACACCTCTTGGAAATCCTGCATTCGTGGCATTCCTGCATCCCTGGCCCTGAACTCCAGGAGCAAAGTTATACAAAGTATCTGGAGGCTGCAATACACAAAGTAGACCTCACTTCCTCCCTCCCTGCCCCCTCCCTGCCAAGCTCCCCAGGTTCTGCTATGTCTGTAGAGTAAGACCTACTTCCCCCTGGGGGGCAGGTAAGGATGTAAGCCCTGAAGCTACAAGGATTGTTATTTTCCTGGCCACCCACACAGTGGCCTCTTTGGCTGACTCAGTAGTTAGCTATCTATCCTCACCTTGTTATATAAGGCTCCCCCTGCCATTACATCACCATTATAATGGCATCCAGTGGATCCCTAAGAAAATACTTTCTAAAACCAGTGGTCCACACATTTGACTTCTCAGCTACTAGTTACGGAATTTTTATTCAAGAAGGATTAATGGGATTGGACTGTGGGAAAGGAAATTACCTTGGGTGGGGGATAGAGAGAGGTGGTGAACAGACCCAGGGAAAATCAGGATTTTCTCAAAGTGTAAAAAAGAAATCTGGGCACAAGTGTAAACACACATGCACAAACAGGCAAGCACACTCACAATATGAATACCAGAGGAAGCACTAGGCAGGCTTATCTCTACAGAGCCAGAGGAAGTAAAACGCACATACTGAGATACAGGGCTTTGCTAGCACACCAATGTGAATATATACAGCAGCTCACTGGAGGACATGTTCATTTACAAGCCCTTCCTCGACCCTCCTCCCCTTCATGTTTGTGAGACAAAGAAATTAATCATGTGGGCCAGCCAGGGGGCTCAGCAAGTAACAACACTTTCTGCCAAGCATGACTATCTGAATTCAATCCCTGGGACCCACAGGTTGAAATGAAAGGACCAACTATTGCAAGTGGTCATCTGACCTCCACAGGAACACAATGGCACATGCATGCGCTCTCTCTCTCTCTCTCTCTCTCTCTCTCTCTCTCTCTCTCACACACACACACACACACACACACACACACACAAATATTTAACGGCAAAAAATATATGCTTGCTGTTTTGAAATACATTCTCACTATGTAACCCTGAACAGCTGGCTTAGAACTTCCTATGTAGACAAGGTTGACTTTGAACTCACAGAGATCCTCCAGCCTCGCCTCTGTCTCTTGAGTGCTGGAATTAAAGGCCTGGGTCCCCACACCTAGCTCATGATGTTTTAAGCATTTTTATCTTGGACCACATTCATAGCTGTTCTCAGCAGGCTGCCCGCTTGCTGCAGGATAGACCCACAAGAGTGTGGCTTCTGGGGAGATATTGAGTTGAGAGGAAAAGAGCAAAAGAACAGGCTGAATTGCAAGGTCTTTGGTTATCCATCCAGGAGCAACTTGAGTTGCAGCAGGAATCAACATTTAGGATTCAGAGCTTGGAAAGTAAGGAGGCCACTGCAGTCGGAGTAGGGCCTCTGGTTGACTCCACAATGTGGGGAGGTTTTCAGTATTCTCACTGAACTCTCTTTAAACGGTTTTCAACAAAAGGTTGATAACTCAGAGAGCACAAAGGTCCGTCTGGCTTGTATAGGAGGCTGAGCACCAGGAGCCCTGTGTCTGGGTACTGGAAGCCGAGAGGACAACAAGCTTCCCTGGCAAGAGGGCCTTTGTTATCAGCATACCTCAGAATCCGGAGGGCACCCACTGAGATGGCCAGGTTCTTTTGTCACAGAACAAAGACGTGAACCAGGGACACGTGGATAGTGAGAGAACTAGTGATGGTCCATTAAGAAAGACAATGACACTCTTGAGAATGGGGGTGGGCTGGAGAGCTGGGACAAATCCCAGGCTCAAAACTCCCTTTCCAGGTTGCTCTGCTTTCTCTCACACTTGCAGACTGCATTTCCCAGGGATGCTCTGCATGGCTCCAGACAGCCCTGGTGGGAAGAGGTTAGGGTCCTTCTGGCTTCTTTCAGATGTTAATCTTGATGCGTCTTTCTTCCTGCCCTACTTTCCCACCACACCTTACCAGGGATGCTAAGAAGCCTAGGAGGCCAGGAAGCCACTTCCTTGCCAGCTTCTTTTGTCCTCTGTGTATAAGGAAGCAAGGTTAATGTGATTCAAAGAGCACTTTCCTGATCTGATAATGCCAAGATCAAGGTTACTTGTCTGCCTCGAAAGCCAAAATGCCACCGACAGTGGGAGAAAGTTGGATTTCTGGTCCTCAAAATGAAATTCTATAGTATTCTATGGCATTAACAACACAGGATCTCAGCGGCTACATTTGTTCGGGGCCTGTAATACACTAGCGACAGCAGGACCCTGTTCAAATTAGAAGAGAAATAGTGGAAACAATATTAGGAAGAGCGTGGCGCATTTACTATAAAGCATAGAACAATATGCTTTGCCCTCATCCTGAGTATTCACTTCAAGCCTGTTTTTCCAGCTGTCTACAATTTTTTTGAAAATGCTCAGACTGTCAATAATAGGCAATTTTTGTCACAAAGATTGAAGGCATGCAAATGGTAGAGGCCATTCATTTCTGTGTTTATGTCTCTCTCCAAACTGAATGAACACAGTGCTTAATGAAACGCTGTGCTCGGGCTCAAGGTTTAATATTATAAACAGGTTGGGTGTGTTATACATATCCCTCTCCACAGTTCTGTTCTCCCTCACAAAACACGGAGCTTTGATTTCTAGCCTAACAAAACCTGGAGCTCAAGAAATGGGGAGGATAAAGCTGGGGTGCTGTGCATACTAGGGGTGTGTGCTGTGGAAGTAAAATAAGCCCCAGATGGGGTTCCCAGAAACCTCATCAGTGGGACCATGCAGACTGATGATTGTGGAAGCATTTCAGGAACAGGGCAGTTTCTCCTTCTCGCTGAGAAGGAATGGCAGTCAGTTCATGCTGGGCTTTTAGAAGTGTAGCATGCCAAGCCTCAGCAACCATAGCCTCAGCTCCTAGGCAGTCAGCTCACTCTCTCTGCATCCCGGTTTCTGCACATAAAATAGTGAGCTGTTTCATGGACACAGTAAGAATGGATCCAACCTCAAGCGAGCCTTCTTAAAGAGGCTAGAGCAAAGCTCCAGAGAGAACATTGCTCTGGAGCTCAATTGGAGCTCTCTGTGTTCTCAGAGCCTCGGTTTTCTCATCTATATAAATGTGGTTCAGAGCTACCTCACTGAGTTCCGATTAACTAATCTACTGAGAATACATTGGGTTCCCGGAAAAGCAGACTTTTCTCTACCAGTTTTGACTCTGAATATCTTTGATCTGTTATCTTTTTTCTAATAACAAGATTCTGATGATGGGTTACAGAGATGGACCTATGAGCTAAAGTGGCTTTGTCCTCATACTATTTATCTTTAGTATTGTCTCACCTTCCTCCCACAGGTCTCTATTCCTCACTCTGCTGATGTCCCTTGGATCCATTCAGCCACATGAAGGAGTAGGGCATAAATTCATGAAAGAATAAGG
This sequence comes from Microtus oregoni, assembly GCF_018167655.1. Lineage (NCBI taxonomy): Eukaryota > Metazoa > Chordata > Mammalia > Rodentia > Cricetidae > Microtus > Microtus oregoni. Next base: position 4,229,138 of record NW_024543873.1, on the reverse strand, counting down.
TGCTTAAACATACTGAACGCTCGTTCTGGTGGAATACTCTCAAAGCCAGTAGGGGAGGGACTTGTGGAGCTAGGTGGAACAGACCAAAGTTACAAGCAAGTGAAGAGGGTGGGGGTGCTGGCAAGGCCAGCCTCCTCCCAACTCCTGACACCAGTTTTCAGCTCTACTCATGCTGATCTTGCCAGAGGGCTTTCCGTTTGAGCAGCTGGTCAAACCACAGCAGTTAGGGTTGAAAAACAAGGTCAGTTTTGCATTCGGTCTGCATGAATGAGAACTGAGCAAGCTCATCCATCAGCTAATCTCTAGGCTGGTTAGCTCACAGTGGCAAGGTAGATAGGCCATCATGTTAGAGGTCACGACGAAGGCATTAGCTCATGGTGTGCCTGTGGATGAGACACTTGATATCTGATATCTCCGGTATTCAGTTGCTCCCCTTGATAAAATAACAAGGTGGCATTAGACCTAAAGGTCTCTCTCAAGAGGAAGTGTGTGTGTGTGTGTGTGTGTGTGTGTGTGTGTGTGATGTAATCTTTGCTAACTAATAGGAGGACAAACCCTTTCTGGATCTACCTTTCCTGACACTACCAAAGGTAACCAATGCTGGAAGCTGAGTCAAAAAGGTCGAATGAGGGGGCCTGGAGAGATGGCTCCATGGTTAAGAACACTTACTGCTCTTGCAGAGGATCTGGGTTCAGTGCCCAGCATTCAATAGCAGTTCCACTGGCCTGTAACTCTAGTTCCAGGGTTTCCAATTACTTCTTCTGGCCTCCAAGGGCACTGCATATACAAGGTGTACATAGACACATTCTACCAAAACATGCACATAAAATAATACATTTTAAACTCTTTTTGAAAGGCAGAACAAGGAGCTGGAAAGATGGATTAGTGGTTAAAAGCCATTGCTCTTGCAGAGGTCGCAGTTTCTGTTCCCAGCACTTACATCACAACTGCCTGTAACTCCAAATCCAGGATATCTGCCATTCTTTAGTGGCATCTATGGGCACTGTACACACATGGTACACTTGCATTCAAGCAGGCCACTCATAAATGAATTAATAACAATAAGTATTTTTAAAGAGGAACAAGAATTTTAATGAGGTCCGTTCTAGCAGAGGATATTGGTTTGTGAGTGTACCCCTAAATAAATAACCATCTATTATTCCCAAAAGAAGAATTTCAATGAGGAGCAATTTTTAAGGCCAGCCACAGTGACACATGCCTTTAATCCTAGCACTCTGGAGACAGAAGTAGGTGGATCTCTGAGAGTTCGAGGCCAGCCTGGTCTACAGAGCAAGTTCCAGGACAGGCAGAGCTACACAGAGAAACCCTGTCAAAACATTCTTGGGTCACATGAATAAAATAGAAACCTGAAAATAGAATTTTGAAGCTCTACTGACAGACATGGTAAAATCAAAATCAAAAGACTTGGGGAAAATGGTGTTGAGAACAGACACCCGCCTGACATGGGAGTCATAATAAAAGCAAGTGGCCTTGCCCTGCCCAGGGTCTCCCATCTGCTTCCCATTCTGGGTTCTCAACAAAAGAGAGATGCATTCCCTCTGCACCCATTACTGACTGGTCACATCAGGAGGTCTTGCTTTTGATAATAAAATAAAAGGTTCAAAATTGTATCACAGGACAAAATGGAAGACATAAGCCTCAAGGTCCAAATTACACACAGGAAAAGGAACTTTTAATGCCCAAATGAGCTAGGGAGGGAATGACTTATGAGCATAAGTCAGGAAAAAAGAAAGTTGGGAAACTATGCACTGAATAAATGAAAATTAATTTTAATAAGAGAGAGCCAGGCCAGAGGCTACTAAAGCCCTGAACTGACTGGACTTTATTGAATAGCCTGGAAAGGGACTTACTTGTTTTTTTCCATATTTTCAAAATCCACATTTCACTAAATAGCATTAAATTGCAGAGAACTGGAACATTAGAGCAGTGGGGGTAATGGGCTTGGTAAAAGGCACTTTGAGATTCATCTTCTCACTGAAGAATGCTCCGTTAATGGGTATCATCTTATAGAAAATTTAGCTGAGGGAGAAGATAATAGCTAGACCTTCAACGACAAGAGACAAAATATGGCTGGGAGCGCTCAAGATGTAGCAATCCATCTGGGTGTGGGAGAGGGAAGGAGTGGGTATGTCGGCTAGTATGCCAAGCCCAGTGATCTGTGGTGACCAGGGAGGGCATGCCCTGGTGACATATCCTTTTGGTTAGCACCAGAAGGCTTAACAAATGATGCCAGCAGCTGCTTGGCTAAACATCTCTTATATATTGGATACAGTGCTAAACATGTACTGTCTCAGTATTCCCAGTGATCTAATGGGTTCATTGGAAAGGAGAACATATAACCAGGCTGGAACTAACTAGCTCTTGAATCCAGATCTGTCTAGTTGTACAAACTGTAGTAACTATTGCCCTTATTATGATCCTCACCCCAATCCAGGGTGTCTGGGCATGAGCTGGAGTTTATGAGACAATATTTTTCCATATGCACAATCCCGGGACATAGCTAATCCACATCTTAGGTGGAAGAGCTGCATAGAGGGATTGCGGCAAGGGGTGCACACGCTTGCACAAGGGCACAGGCTTTGCATTTGCAGGAACGTGAACTAAAGGTAATGGAGAAGGAAGTATGCAGTACTCTAGTAAAAGCCCAGTCCACTGCTCACTGCGTTGTATTTCCTTTAAAAGGGCACTGAAAAAAATGGAGATTCCAGAGCCTGAATTTTCACAGGAAGAAACAGAAATTGAGACACTGTTCGAAGGAACAACACCATACATACATACATACATACATGCATATATAGCAATACATACATAGCCTTGAACATGCGTATTATTAGCACTTATTCTGAGAGGTGCCATAAGCAAGCATTGTCTGTTGTACTCAGTAATAACCTTCTGGATGTGTAGACCTTGGATTCTTTGTTTTTTAAAACTTCCTTGAAGTGCCCAATAAAAATAATATTTGGTCTAGGGCTTCACTGTTTACCAGATACTTTCACAGATACCGACTGGGCTTTTACAATCCTTCAAGGCAGCTGTTCTGTCCTCATTACTTGTATGAGGAAATCAGGTCTATGGGGGCTGGAGGAATTTAGTCAGTGGCCATACCTTATATGGGAACGCACTGCTAACTGCCCCCTGGCTTCTCTCTAGCCACAGAGGTCAAGTATCAGGTAATACTCTCAGAAACTCAAGGAGAGAGAGCTGACGATAGAGGTCTGCTTTTGCAGTTTCGTATTGTGCACCCCAACAATTTCAACAGTCAGGGACACATTTTCAGAGACTTTCCTCTCAGTGTAAATAAATACAGCAAATAACAAAGAACCTGAGGACAGCAAATGAGCACTAGGAGGCTGGTATACTCTTGGAGAGCGCCAGAAAGATCTGGGTAGCCCACCCGTATCCCTTCTGTCTCAGTTGCAGAAAGAGGAACTCCTGCCAACAGAAATTGACTTCGGGTTCACTACATGTTTTCTTGCATATTTATGTTGGCTGGTTGAGCATAGTCTCCCTCATACTCCCCATCATCCTTTTGCTCCTCCCTCCCACCTTCTAGACAGCTTCCAGTTCACTTCCAGGTTGTATATGCATGCATGGCTTCATATAACCATAAGAAATCTAGGAACTACAAGTGAGAGACAATGTGACATTTGTCTTTCTGAGTCTAGCCAGAATCTCTAACTATGATTATTTTCAGCTGCGTCCATTTTCCTGTGAATGGCATGATTTCATTCTTCGTTACGGCTGAATAAAATTTCACTCTGTATATAACCTATATTTTCTGTATCCAAGCCTCTGTTGCTGGCCACCTAAGCTCCTTCTATACTCGACTCTTGCGAATAGTGTTGGAATAAACATTAATGTGTAAGGGTCTCTGTGGTATGTTCTAGTACAGGGACCTGTGTTCATTGTCTTTCTTTTCCTTGTTTTCCTAGGTGTCCCCAGTCTCTTTGTTCATGAAACTGTAGAAAAGTGTCCAAACTCTCTCCAGCTTCAAATTCTACACTCAATCTGATGAGGTACCCTCATCCTTCTGAGATCGCTGTATTGTAAAAACGTTTAGTTCAGTCCATGTCAAAACCCCCATCCCAGCCAGAGAACAAATAGCTGACATTTTTTAGAACAGTTCTACAAGCTGCTTTTTGAATAAAGAAGCGAGAAGAGGGACCGTGATAGACGCGGTTTCAATAACATAAAATATATTTTGCACTTCACCCCAATCCTTCCCACAGTTCCTGGTCCTACCAGAGGTTTGGAAGCAAGTCAACGTGGAAATTGGCACTTGTTGTTACTGAGCCTTATGGAAGAGAATCGGATGATAAATTACCAAATGGACAGCTTCAAGCTCTCTTATAGAAGGCGAAATCTCAGGGCAGTTGAGAGGCAAAGATGCTGGAGCAACAACAAACTAACAACCATAATTTGACAGGGCATTCGTGAGTCCAGCAAGCGGGACAGAAAATTTTCTCTGCTGACTCAAGTCTGGGGATATAGCTAGATATGATTTATCATCCATATTAGAGGTTTATGCCACAACATCCTAAGCAGAGATATTTTCAAGTGGGATAGCAACAGAAAATCATTTTTATTCCCCACAAATTTCATCAATCACCTGATCACTGAATGGAGTTCATTCAATGATCAGGGGCATGTGTGCATTGTAAAACTTAGACATCTGTTTGTTTTCCATACATCTTTTGGGCTTTATTACAGTCTATAACAAGCAATCTAAGATAAAACAACAACAAAATCCACCAAAATCATGAGGATGGGAGACTCAGGTTGAATTGCACCCATACCCTGAAACTGGAGTGGCAAGGGAGAGGTCCCTCTTAGGAATAGTAACATGCCATTTTTGTAAAAGAGCATCAGAACTCTAAATTAGGTGCTCTGAGCAAGTCTCTTTTTTGTGCCCCTCCTTCACACAACTCCTGCTGGGCTGTTGGTCACTGCCGCAGGCTGCTCTTTAATCTCCGTAACCTGAGTGCTTTGGAAAGTGGACCCCAGGTCAGGCCTCTGACTAACTCTGGGGTATTCAGTGAATTCCAAGTCAAGTCCAGGCTGGAGTCAGCTGCCGCCATTGTGAGTCTTTTGCAATTGGCTAGATGGCTTGGCCCTTGTGTCTTGAGGAATGAAATCTCCTGAGCAGAGATTGGATTTCACTTTCCATGTCTACAGTGTTTGCATCAAGGTTATTAATATAATCTCTGCAGGGGCATCATACTGAGAGCGAGCTGAAATTCAGATAATAAAACCTGTAATGTTAAGTGAGGCTTGGCCACGCTTTCTGAAGGAGATGGGACAGCTGGGCAGCCAGCCACCCTGAGAAAATATAAGAACTATCTACTTAACCCATTCTAGGAGACAACATCTTGCTTTTTCGGTTAGTCCCACTCACCCAGCTTCTCAGCCATGCCTGGCAGTGCCCTAAAGTGTGTATGGGGTAAAAAAAAATAACCCAAAGAACAATTATTTCTATTTAAGGGTTCAGGATTCAGAGGATCCCCTTCCCAAAACTTAGTTTGAATTCAAAGAATCATTTAGACTACCCTAAGCAGGCCATCTGGGGAGCAGGCAGTTGCAGGAGCAAGGGCACAGTGGTGAGTCAAGCCAAGCTCTGGCTCTGTCTTGCTCCTTACTCGCTGGGACTGTGAAGTGAAGCCTTAGCTCCCAGTGTCTCCATTTCTTCCCTGTACAATGTGGCTGATGCTTATCAGCTACCTTGCAAAGTATGCATGAGAAATTAGAGATGGTACGTGTAAAGGAGCTGTTACAGGATTTAGCAAAGAAGAGGTAGACGCCCAATGAACAGGACCGAAGTGACAGCTAGGATTTTCTTCCCATCTCAGTCCTGCGTGGATGTCTATAGCAACATTTCAGGCTTCAGTAAGTCATTGCAACTCTGCAGAAGCTTTGCAATCTTTTCTATGTCTTTGATTTTTTGATGTTTCAGTTTTTTAATGTTTTTATCTACTTAATTATCTTTTAGGCAGGATCTCAGTATCTCAAGTGTATGTCAGTATGCCTAGTTTATGCAGTGTTAGGGATCGAACCCAGGATTTTATGCATGATAAACAAGCACTCTAATAACTGAGGCTATAACTCCAGCTCTGTGTAACTAACGATTCAAGTAATTCGTGACTGAAAACACAATACAGATTAACTCTTTCTGAACACTGACTTAATATTTTTTCTTCTCTCATCTATTAAAACTTGAATAAAACCTTAAGCAAAAATAAATTTATAAAATCTCTTGGAAAGGCTACCCTTAAAGCCAGTATGTGGGTGATTTTATAAGTGTATTTTGGGCCAGGCGGTGGTGGCTCACGCCTTTAATCCCAGCACTTGGGAGGCAGAGGCAGGCGGATCTCTGTGAGTTCGAGATCAGCCTGGTCTACAAGAGCTAGTTCCAGGACAGGCTCCAAAACCACAGAGAAACCCTGTCTCGAAAAAAAAAAAACAAAAAAAAAGTGTATTTTGGGAAATTTTTAAAATAAAATAAAACTCATTGGCAAAAAAATTGCATACTCTAGCTTACCTGTAGCTATTTTAAAGCAAAATATGTTTCATATGTATGTTTTCAATATTTTATTGCAATGTAATATACATAAAGGAAAGTGAACATAGGATAAGTATACAGTGATGTATTTTCATAAAGGGAGCATACATGGCTAATCAGCCTTAATGTCAACAAGCATTGCTGTTGTAATATGTTGTGGGATTTATACTGTGTGTGAAAATCTATTGCTGTGATTGGTGTAATAAAAAGCCGAACAGCCAATAGTAAGGCAAGAGGTATAGGTGGGAACTTCCGGCAGAGAAAGAACTCTGGGAAGAAGAAGGCGGAGTAACCAGTCTTGTGCAGAAAGCAGCATGGGCGTTACAGGGAGACAACTTAACAAGCCACATTATAGAATGTAAATTAAAATAAATGGGTTAATTTAAGCTATAAGAGCTAGAGGGACAAGCCTAAGCTAAGGCCGAGCTTTCATTATAATAAGTTTCCATGTCATTTTTTTTGAGCTGGCAGCCCATAGAAAAACCCAACTGCAGTCATCTATATCAACATAGATTAGTTTTGTCTGTCTTGTGCTTTCTAAAAAGTAAATCACAGTGAAATTGTTTTATATTGCTGAGTAACAAATTACCACAGACTCTGCAGCTTAAAACAACAGAAATCAATTATCTCAGTTTCTGTAGGTCAAAATCCAAGGCTAATGTGCAATCTTTTTCCAAGGTCTTATAGGGTTTAAGTAAAGGTTTCGAAAAGGACCATGATATCATTTTTGGTTTGGGGTCCTTGTCCGATCCCATTGGTTTTAGCAGAACTCATTTCATTGCAGTTATAGTACTGAGGTCAGTGTCAGCAACTAGAGGTCACCAACATTCCTTGTCTCAAGACCTCTTCCAATTTCCAACCAACAACAGAGAGTTTTCCCATGTCAATTTTTTCCATGGCAGCAGCCCAAGAATATATTCTCTTGTTTTTGTGTGAAAAACTGTTTTCATCTTTAATAAGTGGTAAAATTATACACACACGCATGCATAAATGCATACTACACATATATGTACCAAACAAGTACTTTAAAATAAATTTCTGTTTAAATGTTTATATTCTTTGACATTTTCATGCAAGTGTCTACTTACATTTTGATCATTTTCAAACTCTATGAGATTAATTTGAATCAGCAGAAGATAATCTCATTTTGTTCAGGCAGCTGGTGTGAAGCTTTCATTGCATCTTGAAATTTTTACTGCTTGCTTGAACAATCACAACAAGATACATACATACTGGGCTCATGGAATCTTGGGAGACCATTTTAAAATTCTGTGTACATGTGCATAGACACACACACACATACACATGTGCTTAGACATACACACATACACATGCGCACAGACATACACACATACATGAAAGAAAAAGGAAGTTCCGGGAATATTGTATGAAAGTATTCCACTTGGTACAGCCTTACCACCACACAGTACAATATGTGTCTAGGTATTCATGAATTTTGGCCAAGCTGGATTTTACCTTTTACACCTATGATGGAGGAAGGTCATTGGTTAAGTAATAAAGAAACTGCTTGCCCTCATAGGTTAAAACATAGGTGGGAGGAGTAAACAGAACAGAATGCTGGGAGGAAGAGGAAGTGAGCTCAGAGGCCATGCTCCTCTCTCCCAGGCAGACGCCATGAAACAAGCTGCCAGGTCAGACATGTTGAATCTTTCCTGGTAAGACTGATGCTACACAGATTATTAGAGATGGGTTGATCAGGATATGAGAATTAGCCTGTAAGGGCTAGGGTTAATGGGCCAAGCAGTGTTTAAAAGAATACAGTTTGTGTGTTGTTATTTCGGGTAAAGCTAGCCGGCGGCGGGAGCTGGGTGGCAGAAAGCAGCCTGCAGCTCCTACTACACACCTATAAGATATTACTCCGTCAAAATCACCAAGGGAACATGCCTTGTCCAACTCCAACAGTTATCCCTTACTGGCATGAAAGCTTCCCTACATATTTCATATGGTGACTGGTTTATGATGTTTATTGCTGGCTTCCTATCTCTACGTACTAGGATGCAAACTTTGTAGGCATCTGTTACTTATTGATGCCCAGCTTTGGATGTGTGGCAGGAAATATGTGGTAGATCCACACACAGCCGTGTATGAGAGGCTTTGGTTACAGAGAGCAGACATCTAGAAGTACCTGCATATAAATTCCTGTATGTGACTTTGCTTATAGAGGAGAATACATAGTAGGAATTGACATTTAGCTATGGGAGAGGGGGGTGGGTAGGAACTGAGGGTGAGTTTGTACCTAGAAGAATGCCTGATAAACATCCCAAGTACTTAAAAGTATATGTTGAATAAATAAGTTAAATATTAACCAAAGCTATAAAATTTAGATGATGATTATTTTAATAATGCATTAATTTCATAGTTATGCTAACCACATTCTTTTAAAAAATGAACTATTAAGATACTTGAGAAATTTCTTTTGAACTTAGATGAGGGAAAATTTTACTTATGTTTCATACCCATTGAACTTTCTGTGCTCCACTTACTTCCCCTATCTCATTTTGTTTTATTCACATGATTTACAAAGTAGAAACTTTCTCGGGTGCCCTACATTCTTTCTAACAACTAAGAATACTCTGTAGAAAACTACATATTCAAAGATGCTCTTTTCATAGAGCAATATACCATACAGAACCAGTATCAGTGAACAATGAGATTCTGTCAACTCTGTCTCTCTTCTCCCAGGAACTAATCACTACTCTTCTCTTCTTTCAAGATCAGACGCAGTTGGAGTTGAGAGAAGAGCTGTCAAAGACAACTTTCTTCAATGCTGATAATGTTCTCTGCCTGCATCCTTCAGTATGATAGTCACTACCAGTGTGGGGCTACTGAGTACTTCAAACGCAGATACTGGGACGAAAAAAACTATTATTTTTCAATACTGAGGATTTAACCTAGAGCTTCACACATGCTGGGCAAACACTGCCATAGGGCTTTCTTCCCACTCCAGCCTCCTCTCAGGTTTCAGGTTGAAGACCAGTTATCACAAAATTGCCAGGCTAACCTTGAACTCATTACCTGGTTCAGGCGGGCAATCCTCATGCTTCAGTCTTCCAAGTAGCTAAGGTTACAGGTGTGCACCACTAAGCCGAAATGAAGGAGGTTGTTGTTGTTGTTGTTGTTGTTGTTGTGTGTGTGTGTATTGCTGTTTGTTTGGTTTTGGGGTTTTGGGATTTTTGGTGGTAGTGGTGGTGTTGTGTTTGTTTGTTTTGCAGTGTGGGGAAGTAGACTTAGGCCCTGGCACCTTGTTAAGCACTCTACCACTGAGCTGTGTGTGTCTCCAGCTGCCTTGAGAAGCTAAATTTTAACCTGCTTTAATTTTAAGTAATTTTAATTTAATTTGATCTTAAGTAAGTCATCTTTTTTCTTTCTTTCTTTTTAGTCTTTATTTTTTTCGTAGCCCTAGCAGTCCTGGAACTCACTCGTAGACCTACTGGGCTAGTCTTGAACTCAGAGAGATCTGCCTTTCTCTGCCTCCTGAGTGCTGGAATTAAAGGCCACCACCTCCTGACTCAAGTAAGTCATCTTTGAATGGTCATATTGACTAGTGGTCACCATATTGGACAGCACCGCTCGAGGGGAAAAGAGGGCAAGCCTGACATCTATTTCTGATTCTTCGTGGTGGGTAGAGAGGTCCTAAGACTCACTGGGTGGGGACTGAGAGTGTTCACCCATCACAACCATTTCCCCAAATGAAAGCCAGAAAGACAGAGTACTCTTTGGCTCACTCTCTCTTCAGGGTGGGAAACAGGGCTGTGGCAGAAGGAAAGGGTTCGAGCCATGCCCTGGAAAGGTGCCTTGCTCCTGAATGAGCTCATTAGCTTAGGCTGTATCTACATGAGCCCGTGTACTTGCCCTGCAGCTCTGTGTGGAGACAAGGCCTGCACATCTCACACAGAGTTCTCTGCTCCCCCTAGACTGGTTCCATCTACCCTAGGCTCACACAAATAGAGGCATCTTATCTGAAGCAGGCTGGGGATCCTCCAGGGGTCATGGTAATTACTGCATTGGTCATGGAGCAGGAAAAAAAGTCCAGTCTAGATAGGTTATCCAAAAAATAAAATAAAATAGCCAGAACTAGGGCTTGAAAGATAATGAATATTACCTACTTTGAGATACTTCTTGGAGCACAGAGTATCTGGCTCAACTGTACTGTTATGAAATTAATTTGAGGTTGAGAAACTGTAATATATTACAGCTATCAGTCTCTCTGGACGGTTTTACAATCAACACGTAGGATATGAAAAAATGAAAGATGCCAATAACATATTAATGTGGTATTCAATGTTCAGTCTCCTTTTTGCAGCAGAATATTACAGCTGAGGGGAAAAAAGATCAAAAAAGTTGGTTCTCTTTTATACAAAGAAACAGAAGAAGGAAAGTTGAACTTTAAATTATCCTATCTGTCGCTTCTCATTGATTGAGTCTTGGTCATTAAGATAAATTCCAAGGGAGACTATCATTTTTATCGTTTGAGCTCTCTAAAAATATATGCGCCTTTCACTGCCTTGCTTTCTCTCTGTTTCTTTCTGCCTTTTATTCTTTTGCTTCTTTGCCCATGTCGACAGCTGCCAAGGAGGAATTGTGCACTCTACCCCATTGTACTTCCTTTTCTAATTGGGTTCCTCTGGAAATAGACGTACCTGCAGTTTAACATCTGCTGCCCACTAAGAGAAAAGCCCAAGTGAAATCAGACATGTCCCTTTCCTCGGCTTTGCATGCCGTACTGGTACGAGAAGGGTGTGCAACTTCTCACTAATAGAAAAGAACCCCAACTCAGCCAGCCCTGCCATAAACTAGCTGTGGGATCTTGGGAGAGCCTTTCAGCCTAATTCTAAGCTTCCACATCTGTCGAGAAGCAGATAATAATGACGAGCACAAGATGGCTCTAAGTGGGCTTGCTCTATGACTTTTGGCATTCTCCCTTCTTTCCCAGCAGGCTGACTCTTTCGGTGGGTTATTTGAAACCCCCTCACACGCATGCCCTGCCTATGGGCTAACACTGATGTGATGTGGACATTTCTGGTAACTGGCAGATAGCAGGTGCTCAATAAACAGGAATGCGTTCCTCTTTCCCCCTCCGTTCTCACCAAAGCAGCTAAAGCAGGATGTTAAACAGCTGTCCCTTGTTCTTCCCCCTGCCCTTCACTGCCAGGGATAAAGTAACAGGACAAAGCAGGAAGCATTCGTGCTCACAAATCAACAACTTGGGGCCAGATGGACACCGTGCAAAGGAGAAAAGTCGGCAGTTGATCCTCGTTGTTGACACACTCCACTCTCCGGCCCTCCCCCATTCCCTGCCCTGGGAACCAACTTCTCTGGGGCTTCTAGATAAGGGCTCAGTTCCTATCTTGTCCCTTTCTCAGTTAAAATGTGGTTGATTTGTTTGTTTGGTGTTGGGATTAAACACAGTTCCTTGTACATGGTTATCTCACGCTCTAACATTAAGCTACACGCCCAGCCCCTAGAATGCATTGTTCTGAGCACAGTATCTCAGGCATCAAATAATGGGAGAATTCCTTCCATTTACAAGATTTTTTCACCCCTAATCCTGGCCATAAATCTTTGTCATTCCAAACATAAAGGGGTGTGCCAAAAACTGATGCCTCTTGGACTGCAGATGTGACCAGCCATTTTTTTAAGGGAGATTGCTTGAGTCGTCCCCACATGAAGGAATTTCTGCTAGATTTCTTTCCAATTGAACAAGTGAGCAATGCTGAGAACAGTATGTCGGAGGTGGGGGTAAGAAATGTTAGACAGAATTCTAGAAGCAGTTTTAAAGGGGGTTTCTAGGAAGCCTGGTTGGAGACGGGTCCAGGCTTGAGATTCTTCAGAAAAGTAAATTGAAGGAACAGTTTTATGATCCCCAGTATGGGGCAGCAGCAGGGCAAAAACAGAGGGAACTCTATCACCAAAAGAGGCTATACGCAGAAAGGCAAGGAATTCTTCATGCAACTAAAGTCATTCTTCACAGTCTTTTGAGGATTCCAAAACTACTGAATTTTAAGGATTTGATGAGATAAAATTCTTCTTTGGAGAAATCGGTTATAATGAAGACAACGCATTTCAATGTGAAACACAAAGGGTTTTCAGTTACCACCCCAGCCCCACAGTCAAGCTCCAGGTTCAAAATTGATGAAGGCTTCAGGGGCAAAAAAAAAATTGCAAGGTTATTTGTTCTTGGAGAAAAGAGCCTGGGGCTGCCTTGTCACTGAGGAAGGATTATCAGATCTCTTTTCAGAGAACTCAAGTTTATCCGAATCAATGCCAAAGTGGCCTTAAATTCGGCAGCTTGTCCAGCAACTACATATTCATATTGGAGAAAGGAGTAACTCATTGCTACTCTTTACTGATATAGTTAATACATTGAAATATTTTTAAATGATCATGACTAATGACTTTGTTATCTAAATTCTTTCTCATAACAACAAATAGATTCTGTACTCATTTTTATAACTGTGATAAGACTGAGGCAAAATCACTTGCCCAGGTTCACAGAGCTAGCAAGTTGTAGAAAAGAATACAAAATTCAGTCCTCCACAAATCATATTGTGGGATCGCACCTTAGTTCCTTTTCCACTGCTATGAAAGAGACACCATGACTGAGGCAACTTACAAATTAAAATGTTTGTTGAAGCTCCGTGTTTCAAAGAGTTAGAGTTCATGATCACCACCGCGGGAAGCTTGGCAGCAGCAGACAGGCATGTTGTGCTAAGGACTTATATCCATTTCTGCAGGTTGGAGACACAGAAAGAGAACTAACGGAGAATGGGAAACCTCAAAGCTCACATCCAGCGGCATGCCTCTTTTAACAAAACCACACCTCCTAATCCTTCCTAAACACTTCCACCAACTGGGGACCAAGCATTTAAATATATGAGCCTATGGGGGACATTCTCATTCACCACACAAAGGTACCCACAATAATCCAGACCCAAAGTCTGGATAGTCAACATTATTAGAGTGACAAACAGGTCCTCAAGCTTCAGGGCACTCAGAACAACATCTAAACATTTTCCTAGGTAAGAATAGTGGTCAGAATGTCCATTTCAAGTGTTTACTTCTGCAAAATGGTGAGGAGACTTACCCAGTGTTTAAGTCAATGAGACACATCCCAGGTGGGTGGGGCTTTCTCTCTACCTTTACAAACATGGTCCCTACATATTCTTTTGAGTGCAATAAACATTTCTGCTTCAAAATTCATGCAATTTGTTGAATTTCATAGATATGAGTTTTCATGTGTTTAAGTCTTTTTAATGTGTGTGCTTTGCTTGCATATATGCAGGTACACCCTGTTGCCTGCAGAGGTTAGAAGGCACCAAACCCCATGGAACTGGAGTCACAGATGTTGTGAGCCACCATGTGGGTGCTGGAAACAAACTCAGGTTCTCAGAAAGAATAGCAAGTGTTCTTAACTCCCGAGGCATCTTTCCGGCCCCTAATTAGAGGTTTTCTTCCTTCACCTTCCATGCTTTCTTTAGTTGTAGTTGACAACAGATATCTATCTATTAAGAGAAGGAGAGTGTTTTAGAAAGAAAAAAGCGAAAACCTTAGTGTGTGAGCTGGGAAGCCACTTCCTACACTCCCCTATCACTATCTTTTAGCAGCTACTGCCCCACTTGAGGACATGGCTTTGGATCTCCTAATGGACTCAACAGACAGGCAGCAATAAAACATACACATGCGGCTTCGAAAGAAAATATCCCTTTCAATAATCTTTAAAGGGCGCAACATGTTTGCTCATTTTTTGATCAACTCTACTGAACAACAAAAGAAAAAGAAGCACACGGGAGGCATTTTAGAGAGTAATGAAGGCAGACGCTGCAGCGTATAAATAATAGGTTCTGACAGGTTAGTTTAATCTGTCTTTGTACACAAAACTCAAGGATCTTCCCTATTGTTCTGTCTTCTGTCATCTTAGATATACAGGGCCTTTCATTGACTTTATCAATAAATTGTTCAAAAACATCCTACCCTAGAATGAGAAATAATTTTATTAGGATGCTTCTCACCTTCCCTGTGATGGCATGCCATTATGGCTGAGAGTCAAGAAACTGTCAGCATGGTTCACTTTGCTCTACTTCCTATATTAAAGGAAATTGGTAAAAAGATTTCTCTTCCTACCTAGATGTGGTGGAGCAAGTCTTTAATCCCAGCACTCCAGAGACAGAGGCAGGAGGATTGTGACAAGTTCAGGACTAGCCTGAGACTTATAACAAGTACCAGGCTAGTCAGTACATTAGAGCAAGACCCCATCTGTGGTAATTTGATTGTAATTGGCCCCCAGAATCTCATAGGGAGTGACACTATTAGGAGTTGTGATTTTGTTGGAGTGGGTGTGGCCTTGTTGGAGGAAGTATGTCACTGTGGGGATGGACTTTGAGATTTCCTATGCTCAGAATACTGCCCAGTGACTCAGTCAACTTCCTGTTCCTGCAAGATGTAGACTCTCAGCTACCTCTCAAGCAACATGTCTACCTACCTGCACACCACCATGCTCCCCACCATTATGATAATAGACTGAATCTCCGAACTGTAAGCAAGTAACTCCAATTAAACATTTTTTATAGAATTACCATGGTCATGGGGGTCTCTTCACAGCAATAAAACCCTAAGACATCATCTGAAAATGTTTATTTCCTTCCTTCTTTCCTTCCTTCCTTCCTCCCTTCCTTTCTTCCTATCAACTCCAGGACTTTGCACATGCTAAGCATGCATTCTACCATGGATGTACACAATTAGTCCCTCTTTCTCATTTGTCTGGAAGCTCTAAGATGTAATTTTCCCAAAAAGAAAAAAAACATTATTTCCTCATCTGAATGATACACTCTCACAATGACATACATCACAATAATTGCTCTAAGTATGCAATGTGGTTCAACATTTTCTTGTATAAGGGAGTTGCTTCCTGCAAAAACACATAGCCCTCAAAAGGAGCGCAAGGGAATGTAAAAACAGGGGTGTTTGCAGGGCTGGAAGTGGAAAGTAAAAGGGAAGAAAAGAGGATCAAGGGAGTGGAAAACAGGAAAGTCTTGAGTTAAGAGCAGCTATGAAGGAGTTATTGAATGAACTAGGTTGGAAGGCTGAGCCAAATGAGTAACTAATTATCCAAAAGAGATTAAGTTTTAAACCAGAAAAGACTGAGTCATTTCAAAGAGACAGAGTGTAAGCAATTCCCTCCTGTGGAGGAACTGGGGGCTCATGAGCAGGTGGAGATCAGTAATAGAGAGATGGAGGGTGTTTTGTTTGGTTTTTTGCACAGATGACTCACAGATCTGCAAGAAGGCTCTAACCCCCACAGACTTTCTAAATGACGTCAAAAATGCTCACATGTCCTCTGGTAAATTCCCCCTAATCTGTAGCTGAATGCTGGAGAAGGGCTGTTTCATCATATACCGTCAGCTATTAAAAGAAAACAGATGAGTCATGGATCAATATACGTAGAAGAAACCGAGTTACATTTTTTTTTTAAAAAAATGGGTGATTCATTGGAGCACTGGACTGAGCTCCCAAGGTCCAAATGAGAAGCTGAAGGAGGAAGAACATGAGCAAGGAAGTTAGGACCGCGAGGGGTGCACCCACACACTGAGCCGGTGGGGCTGATCTATTGGGAGCTCACCAAGGCCAGCTGGATGATGGAGCATGTGATCAAACCGGACTCCCTGAACGTGGCTGACAAGGAGGGCTGACTGAGAAGCCAAGGACAATGGCACTGGGTTTTGATCCTACTGCATGTAATGACTTTGTGGGAGCCTAGTCTGTTTGGATGCTCACCTTCCTAGTCCTGGATGGAAGGGGGAGGACCTTGGACTTCCCACAGGGCAGGGAATCCGGACTGCTCTTTGGACTGGAGAGAGAGGGAAAGGGGGATGGGAGGAGCGGGAGGGAAATGGGAGGAGGTGGAAATTTTTAATTAAATAATAAAAAAATAAAATAAAATAATGGGTGATTGTAATTGCAATTATTTTTAAATTAAATTTATTCTCTGATAATTCCACACATGTATATAATGCACTCTGATTATGGCCTCGCTCTACCCTTTTTATTCCACCCTCAACCCCATCAGTCCTCCCTCTTCCTTACAAATTTTTCCCTTCACTATGGTGCCTTTTTGTTTTGTGACTCACAGAGTTTAACCAAGGCTGTCTGTGTCGCCATGGACTTTGAACTACTCACTAGAGCCTCATGGGCACACAATTGAAGACAACACTGTCTCCTCTCCCAGATCCTGCCGGTAGCCAATAGCTGAGCACTAAGGGTGGAAGCCTGTTTTAGCTTCATCTCTGTTGCTGTGAGAAAATATTCTGACCAAAAGCAATTTAGGGGAGAAATGGTTTCTTTTAGCTCCCAATCCCAGCTTACTGCATGCAAGTCAAAGCAACAGGAATTTGAAGCAGCTCCTCAAATCCATAGAAGAGCAGAGAGAAAAATGAATTATGCATGCCTGCGTGTGCTCAGCCACCTTTCTATACTTAAACTGTTTGCAAACCAGAGAGTGGCGCCAGCCACAATGTGCGCGTCTTCCACACTGAAAGTAGTCAAGGCAATTCCCCACAGACATGCCCATTGCTCACCCTCCTTTAGCTAATCCTTCAGCAAGACTCTCCTTGCAGGTGAATCTACACTGTGTCGAGTTAACAGTTAAAACTATCACAAGTGCCATGTGTCCCTCTCTCATTTATGACTGACTGTTGACAGGGCCAGTCTGGTGCAGGCCCAGTGCCAATAGATGCAGCTGCTGGGAGTTCATGCTATTGCAAGGGTTCTTAGCATCATTGTTGAATGCTATTATGTCTCTTCCAAGAGGGGATAAGCAAAATAAGTTTCTCAAGCCCACTTGCCAGGGAATTAGTTGTTCATAAGTTACATATTAATAACTTATGAACCTAACAGTCCCTGAAAATTTTGGGGAAAGAAGGCTTTATTCTTTAAAGGACTTTACAGACAGGGGCAGGATGGGGATAGCCTGTAAAATATGGACAAAAGAAAAACATTCAGAACCAGCGAGGTAACTGATCTCAATCAAGACCTAGAACCCATATAGAGGAAGGCAAGAAGCAACTCCTGAAAGTTGTCTTCTGACCTCAACACACATGCCACAGGGTGAGCATACTCATGCGTCCACGTGTATACACACACTAAAGAATGTAATTAAGGAATTCTTTTAATTAACCTACTTATTTTTTGTTTTGTTGTTGCTTGTTTGTTAGGGAAGTACATAATCCTCTGACTCATATAAGCATAGTTTCTTTCAATAACCCCTCAGCATATCCAGATGTGAGCAGGGATTATGATGGGTCTAGCCCAACACTTAAAGTTAACCAAGATGGTTAACAGTAAGGTCTTCCAAGCAGCAAGATCATCTTAGGCCTTCAGAGAGTGTCCAAAGACTGCAGCTTAGCACGGTAAGGTGGGTCGACAGGGACGCCTCTGAGTTAGGAGCACTTGCTGCTCCTGAAAGGGGCCTGGGCTTGACACCCAGGACCCACATGGGAGCTCCCAATCATTTGCAACTCTACTTCCATGGGATCGTTCCTATGCCATCTTCTGTCTTCTGAGAGCACGAGACATGTACACGGTGTCCATACACACAAGCACAAAACAACATAAATAAATATTATAATAAATCCAATAAACAGAAAAACAGGCATTTTGCCGATAATCTCTAATTAGTGGGACGGGAAGGAGGGAGACGGGTGACAACCCATGCATTGAAATGACAGGTGTGGCCTGCCATGTTTTCCTGGAACAAGTAAATTTCCATCACAACTTCAAATAATGAAAAATTTGGTACCAGAGTGTTAAGTTAGTGAAATACAGTCTGTTTGACCTATGTCGGCTGCTCTCTGGTTTTTCGTGTCTGTAATTGTCTTTGACATTTAATTGAAAGCATTTTTTTTTACTAAGCAACCCATTTAAGCCCTTGGTGGTCACTTAAGACCCCCTTCTTTGCCATGTAGCACTCAGCCGCAGCTAAGTTTCTGTAGTAGATTCATGGTTTGGCGCTGTCTGCTGCGTTTGTCTATTGATCTTGTGGTTCTTGGGGAAGCAATGTCTCATTCATATTTTCACATTCTATCCTATAATGAAGGTACTTTGGCTTCCCATGGTTTCCTAGCTGTGAAATCAATTATGACTTCAGTAGCACTGACAAGGTTCTATATTTGTGAAGGGAAAATTGAAAAATGATTACCTGATGGATGAAAAATGGTTTTGACATTTAAAAACAGAAAAATGCTTTTCCATATCTCCTCTAAATTACATCTGATGTTGACATTAGCATTTAGGTAATTCACCCAATTGTGGCAAGTATCATGCACTAATTCTTAACAGCAGTAAAACCTATTACAATAAGGAATAACAGCCCTTCAAAGGGCTTCATTTAAGCTTTCTCCTGCTCTGTACATCATATCAGCCCCATAATAATTAACTTAATTTTCTGGAGTTCTGTTGCAGTAAACTCCGAGGAGAACATAATGGGCCACCTGGAATTGCAGCAGACTCAGCCAGGACAATAGGCCTTGGTCCAAAGATTTGTGTTCATTCAGGAGAAGCTTAGTGGGCAACATTGAACTAAAATGGATAAGATTTTCCTTTTTTTTTTAATTTTGGGCAACAAGGGACAAGTGTTCCCTTAATTACCTGGAAGCAATTTTGACAAAGAGAGAAACAGAATAATATGAGTCTGTGATCTGTGGGATTGCAATAAAAGCAGATGAAAAAAAAAAGCAGATGAAGCTGCCACTCTACCTGTGTCTCCTGTCTTCTAGTTGCTTTTGGATGGTTCTAAACAGATGTGTTCAGACCTTTTCCTGATGGAAGAGAGCATGCGCGTTGGAACCATCCTTCTTCCAAAGTTGCCTGGGCGGCAGGGTCCTATGTCATCAAGTCATCTGGAAGCCCGAGAATGGCGTGTGCAGATTGAGCCCAGCAACCTGCATCTTTGTCATCTGAAACATGGTGGCCGTTGAAGAGATCTCACACAGTTGTGGGTAGTGTTCCTCCTTGCCTTAGGTAGAAGGTCAACAAGCGCCACCCAGCCAAACAGGGAGGTAAACGCAGAAATGCGAAGACTAGCACATGCAAAGGGAAGGCATCACAGAAGACTGCCTTCAAAGGATACTGGGAGAATGTCAGGGTGGCAACAACTATTATGATCACACCAGTCCCAGTGGGAGCCAGGAACCATAAGCGCAATCTATGCCATATTCAGTTTGGGCTTGATTTCCGTCTCAGTGAAGTGAAGCTAACAATCTAGAAATCTAGAAATAAAGTGTTGTAAGATGACCTTCTTCCTTGTCTAATCCCTGGGTATTACAGTTTCCTAAAACAAATCCAGCTTGAACCCGATCACCACATACTTTGTGAAATCTCCTGACTAACCCTATCACCTCCTTCCTCTCTC
Source organism: Microtus oregoni (assembly GCF_018167655.1). NCBI lineage: Eukaryota > Metazoa > Chordata > Mammalia > Rodentia > Cricetidae > Microtus > Microtus oregoni. The sequence goes on along the minus strand of NW_024543873.1, from coordinate 4,209,138 downwards.
TCTCTCTCTCTCTCTCTCTCTCTCTCTCTCTCTCTTCCCCTACCTTCTCATGAGTACTTCCTTCTAAATGTTCCCGTTTGATCTTGTAATTGCTTTTACCCTGGGCTTAAAATGATCTAGTGGATGAATTAATATACATGTCTACTTTCTCCATGAGAACATGAGCAGAGAGTGGAGCTGGGGAGATGAGTCGATGTTTAAGAACCTGAGTTCGGTTCCCAGAACCTACCCCGGATGGTTCACAATCACTTGCAACTCCAGCTCCAGGGGATCTGACACCTCTGGCCCCTTTAGACAGCAGCACTCAAGTGTTACATACCACCATACATAATTAAAATAATATTTTTATGAACAGAGGGTGTTTTCCATCTCCAGCCGCTATCTGGAATGTACTATAATTTGGTACATGTTTGCTAGAAGAAAGAACTTGCTTCTATTTTCTGCAGCTCAGTTTGATTCTGCCTCTGTGAAAAGAAAGTAGCGTTCAGATTTTCTCCCTAATCTGTTGAAATCGTTTCACACATGTCGTTCATAGTCACTGATTTCTAATCAATTGAGTTTCGTGCAAAGCATACTAAGGGTGAGTTGCATTTTTCTTTGTTTACAGACCCTACAGCTCAAGCTCCAGAATCAAACGTTTACGGCGCTTTTCCCTCATTTACTTCCAAAAGAGAAGTGAGGATATATTCTTTTCCTTTAAACGGTGAACATGAGAAAGCAGTAAGGACGCATTTAAAGCACATGTGCGTTCACTTTTCATTTATCTTAAATCAAAATTAGATCGTTCTCCTCCATTATCTCATCAAAGTATGTGATTTATGAAAGAAACTCAAATGAGCGTCATTAAAACTGATTACACTAAGTAGAAGCTGACGCATATGTGAGTAGACAATGCTGATTACGATGGTAGAGAAAGCCTCTAATGATAAGTGTGCTAATGCAATTCTGTGGTGTTGTTAAATGGGTAAAAAGTGGAGGTCTTTGGGATAACTGCACCTGCTGACCTGGCATATAGGCTGAATGGAAGCTAAGTAGGCATGTATTTCTTTCTGCTTGTACCCACCAGCAACAGCTCTCAGGTGAGTAATGCCACCGGTGAGGTTGCCCCAGCTGTGGAATGTCCCTGTGGATGATTCTGAACCCCAGGGTCTCATGCGAAAACAGAAAGGCTAACGGGAGCACATAGCATAGAGAAGAAAGTTCCGAGAGCAGAACTGGTCCATTGGACCAGTACTTTCATGGACATTCCCAATGCCACCCGCAATAATCTCTGCCTTTGTCTCTGCTCCCTGAATTCTTGATCTACCCCCCACTCACACCTTCCACCTCACTCTGCATGCTGCTGTATCCACGATCCTTCTCTTTCCTCCACTGCACCCCTACTTTCCTCCATCACCTCCACCTCTCAGAACTTTTCAACATGTAGCAGTCTTTATATTGTGTAATCTTTCTTCTCCGCTTATCTTCCTGGACAAACAGAGGGAAGACACAGCCCTTACTTTCTTCAATCCTCCCTAGCTCCTTAACCCTCTCACGAAGTCTGGAGCTGTATTTCTATCCAACTCTCCTTCTTCGTCTTTGTCTCCTGCTCCTTTCAAGACAAGTGTTTCACTGTGTAACCCTGGCTGTCCTGGAACTTGCTCTGTAGACTCCAACTCAGAGGTCCACCTGCCTCTGCCTCCTGAGGGTTAAAATTAAGGGTGTGAGTCACCACTTTAAAGCCCTTCTTATGGGCTGGAGAGATGGCTCAGAGGTTAAGAGCATTGCCTGTTCTTCCAAAGGTCCTGAGTTCAATTCCCAGCAACCACATGGTGGCTCACAACCATCTGTAATGAGGTCTGGTGCCCTCTTCTGGCCTGCAGCCATACACACAGACAGAATATTGTATACATAATAAATAAATAAATATTTTTAAAAGCCCTTCTTATTAAGGTAGATATGCATCTCATTATTCAGTGCCACCTCCCACGATCAGTTCTCCATCTAATTTGACCTCTCAGAAACAGTTGATGACTGCTTCAGATTTTCTCCTCATATTCTAGCCCATAGTGACCCCTCCTGATTCTAGCTACCTCTCAAACAAATCCTTTCTCTACTTCTTGCTCCCTGGATAAGGGCCTGTTTAAGAATGTTCATGGCTTGCCTCCCCTTTCCTTCCAATATGATTTTTTTGTGGCTGGTTCTCTGCTTGTGATGCCAGCCAACAATGCTTTCCTTCGTTCTTCCTTCCCATTGGCATTTAGCTGGTTCTTCCTTTAGTAAATCCACTCTCTGTCCCTATGGCACGGTTCACTGTAGTGCTTGCTAGGCATGTTAGCACTCTGGTGGAAGTTAGAGGGTGAGCTAGAAAAATACTGCCTGTTGAACACTGGTCACATTTCATAAACAACCTGAGCCACAGTTTTCCCATATGGAGAACCAAAGATAATAACAGATCCCCGTCTCAAGTAGTTGTGAGAATTTAGAGAATTCACATAAATCACCTTGCCTAAAGTAATTGTTCCAAAGGTTGGAGGTGTTGTTACTGTATCATCATCATCATCATCATCACCATCATCATCATCATCATTTCCAGTAAATGTTTCTTGAAAGGTAATGAACTATAGGGGTGCTTCAAGCAGTGGAGCAGAAAGGTTTAAAGACATTTGTTTGTTTGTTTATTCATTCATTAATTATTTGGGACGGGGTCTCACTATGTACTCCTGGCTGGGGAACTCATATGTAAATAAGGCTAGCCTTAAACACCTGTATCTGCCGCCTGGGTGCTGAAATGAAAGGCATGAGCTATCACACATGGCCATGTTTAAGGACTTACGAGTCTCCTCCAGTCTTGTAGCATAGAGTAGAGACAACTCCCGTCCAGTATGAATGACTATCGCTTTATTTTTTGAGGTTGAGTTTTGCTGTTGCCCAAGCTTGCTTGAAGCTCCTATGGTCACACAATGCCCCTGCCTTAGCCCCCAAATACCTGGAACCACAGCACCACCACATCTGCCTTATGCTATAGTACTTTTATAAAACATACTTTCGTATACATAACATAATCATCTTTTAGATTAAGCTGTTTATCCACTTTAGCCTGCTATATACAAACCCATTATGAGGTGATTCCAGTCTTTGCTGATTACTCCATTAAGTAATCCATTGGGATCCGTGTTTTCCATTTAAAACAATTACCTCAATGAAAATTGCATAAACAGAACGTGCTATCAAAGAAGAAAATCATCATTTGATTCTCCGAAATTAAAACAGCCTTCCCCAACTCAGCCAACTCATCTTGTGGGATATAACAGGCTTTTTCTTGTAAGTAACTTTTCCACATAAATCAATCAATTATCTCCTAAAGGATTGTCCCCCAGAGTGTGAGTGAATCGGTGCTTTGATTAGCAATCTGTCTTTGCTTCATTGAGTGATCGGGTTTGTTCTAACTAAGATTAGTTTTTACTTTTTCACTTGGAGTCATTTTGTACTTACAGAGACACTACATCTTTCCTTATATGTCCAGCATCCAGGTCCCCTGAATGTTAATATCATGCTTTTATGCAATAGCACGACACTTATCAAGCCAAGAAATTAACTCAGACATTACCAACTAAACTATAGATTTTCTTCAGATTTCACTAGTTTTTCACCTAACGTCTTTTTTTTTTAATCCCAGAATTCAATTCAGGATCCTATGTTGTCATCATGTCATTTGAATAAATACCCCATTAATACTAAATAACACCAAATAATTCCTGCCAAATGTTCTTATCAAACTGGAGGGTGAGAAAACACAGACAAAGTGAAATTTAGGCCAGTCAACCAAATGAACAAAATCTGTTGGGAAAACTATTTTTCAGTTTCTAAATCCTAAGCCTTCTGTGTGTCCTGCCCCACCACGAGCCTAAAACTCTCTCTAGTTTTTCTTTCATTAAAGTTACATTTCTGCTTGTATGTCTATTGATGATCTGGAAGTGACATAATCGTCACCAATTCAAAACAGAGAGCATGATCTCCCAACTCATCCCTGCCTCGATGTAAATGCTCATTTCCAGCTCCTATTCTTCACATGCCTGTCTGGAAAAGTTGGTCCTGGGAATCTGCACACACACACACACACACACACACACACACACACACACTCACGCACACACGCACACACACACGCACACACGCACACACATATGCACACACGCACACACACACAATGAGACTGTACAGCAGGGTCTAGAACACATTGAATTAGACACTCTGCATGTTTCCTTGGTTTGGGATCCTAAAGGGGCCTTGGGACATGCCCTGTACTAGGAGAGGTAGAGGAATCCTTCTTGTGGCAGCAGGCCTGGTTCTTTGCAGAAGCCCCAAGACTGTCAGAGTAAAGAAATGATTCCGAATTCTCAGGCTTTTGTGACATGCATATTATGCAATGCATATTTATCTTACATAGTCGAAGAACTGCATTCTAGTTAATTGGTTTTATGGAAAGTAACTGAAGAGGACAACAGAGAGAAATGAAAGTTTTACAAAGACGTTGGCACCCGAGTAAATGACACCTTATCTTTGTTGTATTTGAAGTTTGTGCACTGGTTACTTTTCATTCTCTACCTGGAAGTGCAGAAAAATGAGCACGCAATAATTTCACACGATATGCTTAGTGGATTTTCCTCCTTCACCCACACTATGCCTTTTTAGAAACCTTCTCATCATATTCCAGTAACCAGCATGTAACAAAGAAATATTAGCAAATTGATTTTGTCTGTGATTCCTCTGGCTTTCTACATTCTCGTGCACAAAGCTGAAAAGAATACAGTGATCACGGAATCAAAAGGGATTATAGATTAAATATTTTCATGAAATGAGGAAACTGAACTTTTCAACTGAATGGGAGCCATTTAGCCTCACAATTGTGTGAGGGCCCTGTTACTTCCATCCCTCACAGGTGAGAAAATCGAGGGTCAGACCTAATAGGAGAAGCAGGAAACCCGCATGGACCTGGAGTCTCAAATGCTGTGCTCCAGAGGTATACCTGCTAATTGTATGTGCTAGCACAGACTGAACATAGGACAGAAATGCTTAAATAATCTACTGTTTGCTCCCAATATGTCATCATTAAAATGGACAGGCACCCTCTCATTCTGCAAATGGGAGACTATACCAGTACAACCATTCCTGAAGGCAATTTAGCAATATCCATAAAGTGCAATAACCATCAAGTTTATGTGTTGTGACCCAGTAATTCTAGCATCTTATCTTAAGGTGATAATCAGAAACTTAGAAAAAATTCATTTGCAAATATTCTTATTGAAATTTAACTGATAAAAAAACTGAGCCAGACATAGTGGTGCACTTTTAATCCTTTAATCCCAGCACTTGGGAGGCAGAGGCGGGTGGATTAATGGACTTCAAGGCCAGCCTGGTCTACAGAGTGAGTTCCAAAACTTGTATAAAAACAGGAATAAAATGACAATAAATAAATAGACAAACCGAGGCTGTAGAGATAGTTCAGCCATTAAGAATGCTTGCTGCTGGTGTGAAGGACCTAGGTTTGGCTGCCAGCACCACAGTGGTCACAACCACAGCCATCAGTAACTCAACTTTCATGGGATCTTGCACCCTCTCCTGGCCTCCGCTGGTACTGCACACATGTACCACACAAAATTTCATGCAGGTAAAAAAGAAATAAAAATAAAAATAAACCTAAAAAATGAGAATCTGAGCCTGACTGGGTGGTTCACATCTTTGACCCCAATTACTCAAGAAGCTGGAGCAAAATGACCTGAGAGTCACATGCAGACTGACTTGCATAATGAGTCTAAGACCAGCCTCTATTATGTATTATTACATAGCAAGAATTTTGTTTTTGTTTTGTTTTGTTTTTTTGCTTTTTAAAATTTCAAAGAAACTAAAGATTCAAAAGTAAAGAGTCAAATAAATATATGGCAGTTCTTTTTCTTTTTTTGTTTATTATGTATACAGATCTCTGCCTGCATGTATGCCTGCAGGCCAGAAGAGGGCAGCAGACCTCATTACAGATGGTTGTGAGTCACCATGTGGGTGCTGAGAAATGAACTCAGGATCTCTGGAAGAGCAGTCAGTGCTCTAAACCACTGAGCCATCTCTCCAGCCCTTTTGTTTTGTTTTAAAGACAGGGTCTTTCTATGTAGCACTGGCTGTCCTGGGATTTACATTGTAGATCAGGCTGGCCTTGAACTTGGAGAGATCTTCCCACATCTGCCTCTCAAATACTAGGATTAAAGTCATGTGCCACAACTTCTTTGTCCTTTTTTAAAACTGTGACACAGTAGACAGTCATTAAAGCAGTGTCTTCTATATAAGAAAGGGAGTTGTGCCCCTGAAATCTTAACAATACGGTTTCTTAAGCAACATAAAGTATTTTAATGATATAAAGGAATGTAGCCTTTTCTGTGCAAAAGTAGAATCAAATCATGCATGCGCATTATGATTCCCAGTCTTGCTCAAAGAAAAATCTGAGCATGTGTAAAGGTAAGATAGGAAAGAACTATGCCACTGGGTGTGATGGCACACTCTCATCATTTCAGTGCAGGGAGGTATGAGGTAGGAGAAACCAGAGTTCAAGTCTTTCTTAGCTACATAGCTAGTTTGAAGCCAGCTTTGACTACAAGAGCTCCTGAAAAAAAAAAAACACCATTAAATCCACGACAGAATGCAACTCTCAACCCTCGTTAGGAAAACTTCTATGTGCAGAAATGATGGTTAACCCAGAGACTCACAACTGGTCCATGTGCAGAGAATAAAAGACTGTAGAATTATCAGTCCCAAATGGGTATCTTTTTCACATCCCTTCCTCCTGAGGCTCAGGGATCATGGAGGAAGGAAAGGCAGAAAGATTTGAAGAGCCAGAGGTGGCAGATGGACACAACAGTGCAGCTCCATATATGAAGTCATAGCAGTTGACCTGTAGAATCCAGATCATAGTCCAGCCAGGAGATGGGAGTTGAGCACATAATCCCACTGGTTATTATGAAGCTATTTACTGGCAATTGTTAGGCACTGGGTGAGGGGCAGTCAGTTTTCCCTAGGAGCACAGCCCCTGTTGTGTAGATTATTAGCAGGTAACCTAGTGATGTGGGTGGATTGTTGCTAAACAGCAGAGAGAAAACCAATCCCTAGAGGATAGCATCAGAACATGCTCCCCCATTTTCTTTCTCCTTCTCTCCCCGCAACCCAATCCCTTCTGCGTTGCATTTTCTGCTCAAGGCCTAGACACATCAATCGCATCTCCTGAGTATTACCAACGATCATATTTTTATCTTGCTTACAGCTCTTCCTCATTTTCTGTTCTGATAACCCTGCTGTTTGAACTCTTGCCCAGGCATTCCTCAAAAATCTTATTCCAGCTTTCCATTGGAAGTTAACTAATTGGCTGTCCGTTTTACTAGAAGCAGGCTCTTTGTGTGGTTTTGCAACCAGTTCACAAAGGGAACGATTTCATTGGCAATGCTGCTTTACTAAAGCAAGTGAGGAAAGGGGGAGGATGTGCGGTGCAAACGCAGGCGTTTCCTCTGCAGAACACATGCCGGGTCTCTTATCTAGAAGCGGGACTAGTGAGATGATTTAGAGGATAAAGACCTTTGCTCGGCAGGCCTGGTGACCATTCCCGGAACTCATGTAGACATGTAAGGAGAGAAGTGACTCCATGGAGTTGTCCTCTCACGTCCACATGTGTGCAGTGGCACTCATGAGAGTGTGCATGTACACACATGTACAAATACATACATACATATGTAGTAATAAGGGCGACGGCGAGGCTGCGTCCCCAACACCCCAGCCGCCTGCCCGGCTAGCTTATGCCCCGAAATAATTACACGGACACTGTATTATTTTAAACACCGCTTGGCCCATTTCGATCTAACCTCTTCTAGGCTAATTCTCACATATTAATTTAGCACATTTCTAATCATCTGTGTTGCGCCCCTAGGTGCGCTTACCGGGAAGATTCTAACCTATGTCCATCCTGGGTCGGAGCTTCTTAGCGTGCGTCTGCCCAGGAGCCAGGAGCATGGCGTCTCTCTCAGGCGTCTGCTCCTGGGAGGAAAGCGGTGGAGTCTCTGAGCCCACTTCCTCTTCCTCCCAGCGTTCTGTTCTGTTTACTCCTCCCACCTATCCTCTAACCAATAAAATGGGCCAGGGCAGTGCCTTTATTAGCCAATGACCTTCCTCCATCATACATACATAAACACAGAGTCATAAAGTGGATACTAACTCCCATTCTCAAAGATAAGTAGAGTAATTAGAAAAATCACAATTAGAAGAAGGGATTAATAGTACTTGCTTTCCACCCTTGTTGGTGATGGGAATAAGGATTCGGTACAAAGCTGAGAGAATAAAGAAAATCTTCTCTACATTATGATTAGAACTGTGCATTTGCTTTGCAGTTTGAGTCTACTCAACTGTGAAACTTCAGAATACAGACGGGATTGGTTATGATACGGCACTAAAACAGCACTTTGTACATAGTAAATGGCGTGAAATCTGTCCTTGAAGAAAAGCTTGCCCTGAAGGTACAGGCTACCCCAGATTTAGATTTGACAGATAGGGCAAGGTGATGAAGCCTGTATGTTCTATGTGTCCAAATGAGAATAAGTTCCTGACAGCGTCTACTGTTTAAATACAAATTGTGACTCAGGCAGAAATGCATGCTAAACCTATGAAAGTATTTGTCTGAGATGCAGACTCGGATCCTTAAGATCAAGGATTAATATCCCAATAAATGCACCAAATCATTATGAGCTGCAAGCGGGGGCATCTCTTATAGATACCCAGCAGGTTCAAGCATCTGCCATAAATTATTTCTCAAAGTGCTTGAATAAATCAGGTGAATCGAGTAGTGTAAAGCTCTGTTAACGTGACATAGTTGGAGGCATTTCTGCAATCAGAAGTTCATTTATTGAGTGCTTCCCACCCTTATTTATGGAGAGATAGAATGGCTATGAGACTACATATAGAGGCTCTGGTCTTAGAAAAAAAGTGTATCTATTAGTTCTGTGAATGAAAGGGAAAAAATCCTGTTCTTTAAAATCAATTGGCTATGTCTTTTTCCATTCAAGATGTTCAGTATATACAGTCAAGCACTTCATAATAAGAGAATAATTGAGATTAATGGGGAAAGGTGACTGAAGGAGGGGAGGGCAGGACCACTTAGGTTTCAAAATGTCTGAAGTGGAAAAAAGAAAGAGCAAGTGACAAACAGTGTTCAGTCTAGGGGGTTGAGGATGTTTTCAGGTTGGCAGAGTGTAGAATGTTCTGATTGCTTTCAACATTATTGATGACTTAGCTTTGGAAATCACTGACTTGTTGGGTTCGGGAGAGCAGAGGCTATGAAATAACTTGTTCTCCATAACTTGTTCAAGTTATGGAGAACAGAGGCTGGCACTTTCCTGGAATCTAACTCCTTGCAGCCATCCTCTAATGGGTATAAGTCCATAAACAACAGAATGGCATAGAAATAGAAAAGTTCGTTACAGTTAAGACTTAGTAAAATTTATATCAAAAGTTACTGAAAATGTTGAAGCAATTATTAAATAAAAAACACCCAAACTTTAGACAAGGTAATAGGGTATGACCCCATTTTTGTAGCCCTTGGGATCCCACCCAAGACCTCATACATACTAGCATAGTGCTTTGACACCCCCACACACTCCTAGTCCAGATCCTATATTAGCAAGGAGTTAAAAATATTATCTTCAAAAATACAGTATCTCAACAGGTGTCATCCCTAGGAAAACTTTACCTTCTATATTTTCATGTCATGATAGCATAATGTTGTGAAATCATATCAGTATCATTGGAAAGCCAACAGGGCTGTATTAGATCTGAAATACTGCAAGGTATTAAATTTTTTTAACTTTTTTTTTATTGAGAAAAGAAAAAAAAACAAATTTCCCCCTCCTCCCAGCCTCCCATTTCCCTCCCCCTCCTCCCACCCTTCTCCCCCTCCCCCCACTCCTCTCCCCCTCCCTCTCCAGCCCAAAGAGCAGTCAGATTTCCCTGCCCTGTGGTAAGTCCTAGGTCCTCCCCCCTCCGTGCATTTCTAGGAAGGTGAACATCCAAACTGGCTAGGCTCCCACAAAGCCAGCACATTACGTAGGTTCAAAACCCCGTGCCATTGTCCTTGGGTTCTCATCAGCCCTCATTGTTCGCCATGCTCAGAGAGTCCAGTTTTATCCCATGCTTTTTCAGTCACAGTTCAGCTGGCCTTGGTGAGCTCCCAATAGATCAGCTCCACTGTCTCAGTGGGTGGGTGCTCCCCTCGTGGTCCCGACTTCTTTGCTCATGTTCTCCCTCCTTCTGCTCCTCATCGGGACCTTGGGAGCTCAGTCCAGTGCTCCAGTGTGGGTCTCTGTCTCTGTCTCCATCCATCACCAGATGAAGGTTCTTCTTACTTAGCTTCTTTGGGATCACCAAGTGTAGACTCCGTGACCCTTGTTTATGGCTAGAAACCAATTATGAGTGAGTACATCCCATGTTCATCTTTTTGGGTCTGGGATACCTCACTCAGGATAGTGTTTTCTATTTCCATCCATTTCGGTTTCTCAGGAAATTCGGGATCAACTTACCCCTGGACCCAGCAATACCACTCCTGGGAATATACCCAAGAGATGCCCTATCACATGACAAGAGCATTTGTTCAACTATGTTCATAGCAGTATTATTTGTAATAGCCAGAACCTGGAAACAACCTAGATGCCCTTTAATGGAAGAATGGATGAAGAAAGTGTGGAATATCTACACATTAGAGTACTATGCTGCGTTAAAAAACAATGACTTCTCAAATTTTGCATGCAAATGGAAGGTATTAATTTTTAAATATTGAAAAAATTTTAAAGGGAAATTATAAGGCATGTTTATTTCCTTTAAGTCTCTGTTTAATACTCATCAGCTTAAGGTTTTGGAATCTAGTATAAGTGAAAATCATTTGTGGGGACTGGATATAAAATTTAAAGCACAAACATTCAAACATGTCTCTCATCTATCTATCCCGAGGTACCTGCTACCTTCATTTCCCTTCCTTTCCTTTCTTTTCTTTATTTCTTCCTTTATTTTTTAGACAAAGTCTCTTAGAGATCAGAAATTCACCACATAAGCTAGGGCAAGTGAACAGTGAACACCAGAGATCCTCCTGTCTCAACCTCCCATTCTAGGATTATAAAAGTGAGCCTCCAGCTTGACTTTAAAAAAGATGCAGATTCTGGGCATCCAATCTGAGCTATCTCCCTAGTCTGGATCTTGTCCAGATATTGAACTTCTGATCCTCTTGCTTTCACCTCTCAAATGCTGAGATTGGAGGTGTGTTCTACCACAGCTGGCTCATGGTAGTGCCAGGGATCAAGCCCAAGGTTCCACGCACACTAGGTAAGTACTCTGCCAACGACTAAACCCCAAGTCCACAAAAGAAATATTCCTTAACTTATAGATGTGTCTCTAACCATTTCAGTTTGTATGTGGAGAAATTCATATTGGCTATTGTTGAAATGTCTCTGAAGATCTTGAAGGCTGTAGGAAGAGCTGATGTGGTGGTGGTTTAATTGCTATACCTGCATGGAAATATAGTGACAATTTAAATGATCTTCTTTACATGGCCCAAGTGTTGGATTCACTCTCTCAGCTTATTGTGCTTACTCTAACATTGCAATTAGAGTTAATGATTCCTAAATAAGCACACCATATAACATTTTGAATTTGGATTCCCTCTTTCTGTTAATATTTAGAGCAGTAGGGCGTGACTCCTTTGGGGGGTCTCATATCAGATATCCTGCATACCAGATATTGACATTATAATCTACAACAGTATCAAAATTACAGTTAAAATGCAGCAATGAAGTAATTTTATGGTTAGGGGTCGGTACAATATGAGGAACTATATTAAAGGGTCACAACATGAGGAAGGTTGAGAACCACTGATTTACAGTAATGTACCACTTCTGTGGTTTTGACCAATGCATAACAGTTGCCTGATGCCCAGGTTCACTGATCTTCTCACCCTACACTTTTAGTCAGACATAGCCGGTCTTGTGAAAGGCTAGAGCAACCTGTTGTAGACTTGGTCTTGGAAACCTGGTGTGTAGACTGTTAACCTATAGGATGCAGAACATGATTCTACGTAGGACTCGAGTACCTGCGTCCATCTGGAGGTTTGAATAGCAGGATCTGGGAACCTAAAGTTAGATATGTACATTGAATTTCCAATAATTTGAGACAATCGTTCTCAAGTTTTTATAAATGTTAGAACTCAAGGAAGGAGTGATCACACCAGTGGAAAACGCTGTTTTCTACTTCCACATAATCATTTTGCTTCCCCTTTTCAGGTTTTGTGCCATCTACCATGTTGGCTGTACTTAATGTTAACCTTTAGGCCAAATTTTTCTGAATGTCAAAGAATCACAGATATTCTATAAAAGCCATGAACTTCACCTGGAAGAATTCAGGTCAAGAAATGACCCTATGGCAAGAGCCCCTGTGCTGTGCCTCTAGCTTTGTCTTTGAGTAGACAATATGGGATTTTTTCATTGCTTACACAAGGAATCTTGGAGTTTTACATATGGAAAGATTAACAATATATATTGTGTGACAATCGCACTTTCAGGCCGACTGTCCTACATAGCAGGTATTCTTTCTTCTTAGACCGGCACACACATCTTGTACTTGTGTATGGGACTTGCTGTGTGACTTTGTTTGATATTTATCACTTCACCCTAGTTGTGCCAAATTTAGAATTGGTCTATTAACTTTAAAGTTTAGAATTCAATCTCGAGACTGAATAACAACCCACTAAGTCTCATTAATGTACCTTATTCCAGAGGACATTATTTAGAAGACTTACCGTCGAGTTCTCCTGAGCTGTTCTTGTTTCTTTGCTTTTGAATACTTGTTATTTCAGTTTTAAATTTTATAATAAAATTCCTAATAAGCATTTCCAGTGGTGTTTTCAATGCTGTATAGTTTCTACTTACAGTTTCTTTTACGATCCAAAACGAAATGAGGATAATCAAAGAACCTTGCCATTCTGAAAATACAACCTCTCCAGCCTTTTGGGGCAGAGCCTTGAGTTACAAGAACTGATACACTGAAGGCAAAGTATTGGTGGCAGCATCTAAGGCTGGGCTAGGATGGAAGTTCTCTCCTTTGTAAGAAAAAGTATTATAGAAGAAACTCCCTTTGTTGAGACAGGATTCTAGGAAGCAGGGAAGGAACTCAGGAAGTCCAAATGGAAACCAACAATCAAACTAGGGAAGCTATCTGTCTGCCATGCAAAACAGCAGTTAGGAAAAAATTCCCACCAATAGATAGAAATCAGGATTATCAAAACACATTTCCAAAGAATAACTGCTATCCTATCATCTAAGAGCATGTACTGTCATACGTTTTCCCAAATGTCCAAAGAACAGCTTTTAAATTTTTTTAAATTATTTTTATTTTATTACTTTATGTGTATGAGTATTTTGCCTATATGCTTGTCCTGTGACACATGAATGCAGGGCAGGGCCCACTGAGGTCAAAAGAGGAAATTGGATCCCCTAGAGTTAGAGACAGTTGTGAGCTGCCATGTGGTGTTGGGAAGAGAGCCTGGGTCCTCTGGTGAGTGCTGTTAACTGCTGAGCCATCTCTCTAGCCCTAAATAGCTTTATTTTTTCCCAAAGAAAGATACAGACAAGATTCATGCACTGCTTTAGCTCCCTTTCCCCCTTTACTCTCGTTTAATTCACAGCAGTCTGCTCTGTATCTTTTTTAACCTCATGAAGTGACTTGAAGGATTGGGATCATTGTTCCAACAGCCACTTTCTCTTCTTTTAAATTATATTCTTAATTGACAAGAAAGCAAAAGATAGTAAGTAGTATAATATCTCCTCATGAAAAGTGATGCTTAGCTCCGTTTGTGGATTACTGGGGTGAATCTGAGGTCTGGATTTTATAGTGGGCCATCAGGAAATACAGAATGTCATATAAAAGGATAACTGAAGTGTATCCTGTGTGTGTCAGTGTGCATGCCTCTCCATGGACCATCTGAGCATCCATCGATATTCTTGTTTCTTCTTTATGGGAGATCTAACAAAATAGAGACATCCCTTGAGGGTTAGATTATTAGCAAGATTGGGAAGAACACATTTTATTCTAATTTTCTTGTGCAGAACACCTGTGAAATTCATACCTACCTTTCTTAGTCTGGCAAGGGAAGACCAATAAGCCACCTGTATCACTAGGTTATTGTTCATGTCCACTTCTTTTTGGACTGGAACAGAAAGTCTTAATGCCACAAAGACTACTTTATAAAGAAACACAAGAGTTACTTTAATTCACTACTGCTAATTACCACATGAAGAAACAGAGAAACATTTTTGATGGATCACAAATGACCCAAATCAATAATTGAACAAGATCTGAGTGGCATTCGAGTCTCCTGACATCTAATCTAATATCTGCTTTTAAAAGTCTGCTTTTCCACAGGCTAAGAGATTGGATACGAAAACAGGATCCAACATTCTGCTGTTTACAAGAAACACACCTTAATCACAAAGACAGGCACCTACTCAGAGTAAAGGGCTGGGAAAAGGTGAAGTCTCAATCCTGAATATCTATGCCCCTAATATAAAAGCACCCACGTACGTAAAAGAAACATTACTAAAACTCAAGGCTGCCATCAAACCGCACACACTAATAGTAGGAGACTTCAACACTCCTCTCTCACCAATGGACAGGTCAATCAGACAGAAACCTAACAGAGAAATAAGAGAATTAATGGAGGTAATGAATCAAATGGACTTAACAGACATCTATAGAACATTCCAACCAAATAGGAAAGAATATACGTTCTTCTCTGCAGCTCATGGAACCTTCTCGAAAGTTGACCACATACTGGGTAACAAAGCAAACTTCCACAGTTACAAAAAAAATATTCGTAACCTCCTGTGTCTTATCAGATCACCATGGATTAAAGTTAGAACTTATCAGATCACCATGGATTAAAGTTAGAATTCAACAACAATGCTACCCCCAGAAAGCCTACAAACTCATGGAAACTGAACAGTCAACTACTGAACCACACCTGGATCAAGGAAGAAATAAAGAAAGAAATTAAAGTCTTCCTCGAATTCAATGAAAATAAAGAAACAACCTACTCAAACTTATGGGACACTATGAAAGCAGTCCTGAGAGGAAAGTTCATAGCACTAAGTGCCCACTTAAAGAAAACAGAAAAAGCACACATTGGAGACTTAACAGCCCACCTGAAAGCTCTAGAAAAAAAAGAAGCAGACTCACCTAGGAGGAGTAGAAGACTGGAAATAATCAAACTGAGGGCTGAAATCAACAAAATAGAAACACAGAAAACAATCCAAAGAATCAATGAAGCAAAAAGCTGGTTCCTGGAGAAAATCAACAAGATTGATAAACCCCTATCCAAACTAATCAAACGGCAGAGAGAGAATATGCAAATTAATAGGATCAGAAATGAAAAGGGGAACATAACCACAGACACAGAGGAAATTCAGAGAATCGTTAGATCTTACTACAAAAGCCTGTATGCCACAAAACTGGAAAATGTAAAAGAAATGGACACTTTTTTAGATAAATACCATATACCAAAGTTAAACCAGGACCAGGTGAACGACCTAAATAGACCTGTTAGTCGCGAAGAATTAGAAGCTGTTATCAAAAACCTCCCTACCAAAAAAAGCCCAGGACCAGATGGTTTCAATGCGGAAATCTACCAGAACTTCCAAGAAGACCTAATACCTATACTCCTTAATGTGTTTCACAATATAGAAACAGAAGAGGCATTGCCAAATTCCTTTTATGAAGCTACAGTCACTCTGATACCAAAACCGCACAAAGACTCAACCAAGAAAGAGAATTACAGGCCAATCTCACTCATGAATATCGACGCAAAAATCCTCAACAAAATACTTGCAAACCGTATCCATGAACACATTAGGAAAATTATCCATTATGATCAAGTAGGCTTCATCCCAGAGATGCAGACCTGGTACAACATACGAAAATCTATCATTGTAATCCATCATATAAATAAACTGAAAGAAAAAAAACCATATGATCATTTCATTAGATGCTGAAAAAGCATTTGACAAAATCTAACATCCCTTTATGATAAAAGTATTGGAGAGATTAGGGAAACAAGGGTCATACCTAAATATAATAAAAGCTATATACAGCAAGCCGACAGCTAACATCAAATTAAATGGAGAGAAACTCAAAGCCATCCCACTAAACTCAGGAACACGACAAGGCTGTCCACGCTCACCATACCTCTTCAATATAGTGCTTGAAGTTCTAGCAATAGCAATAAGACAACATAATGGGATCAAGGGGATTCGAATTGGAAAGGAAGAAGTTAAACTTTCATTATTTGCAGATGATATGATAGTCTACATAAGCGACCCCCAAAACTGCACCAAAGAACTTTTATAGCTGATAAACACCTTTAGTAATGTGGCAGGATACAAGATCAACTCCAAAAATCAGTCGCCCTCTTATACACAAAGGATATGGAAGCAGAGAGGGAAATCAGAGAAGCTTCACCTTTCACGATAGCCACAAACAGCATAAAATATCTTGGGGTAACTCTAACCAAGGAAGTGAAAGATCTATTTGACAAGAACTTTAAGGCATTGAAGAAAGAAATTGAAGAGGATACCAGAAAATGGAAGGACCTCCCCTGCTCTTGGATTGGGAGGATCAACATAGTAAAAATGGCAATTCTACCTAAGGCAATTTATAGATTCAATGCAATCCCCATCAAGGTCCCATCAAAATTCGTCACAGATCTTGAGAGGACAATAATCAACTTTATATGGAAAAACAAAAAACCCAGGATAGCCAAAACAGTCTTATATAATAAAGGAACTTCTGGAGGCATTACCATCCCTGACTTCAAACTCTACTACAGAGCTACAGTATTGAAAACAGCTTGGTATTGGTATAAAAACAGAGAAGTCGACCAATGGAATCGTATAGAAGACCTGGATTTTAACCCACAAACCTATGAACACCTCATTTTCGATAAAGAAGCCAAAAGTATACAATGGAAGAAAGAAAGCATCTTCAACAAATGGTGCTGGCACAACTGGATGTCAACCTGTAGAAGAATGAAAACTGACCCATATCTATCACCATGCACAAAACTCAAGTCCAAATGGATCAAAGACCTCAATATCAGTCCGAGCACACTGAACCTGATAGAAGAGAAATTGGGAGGTACCCTACAACAGATGGGCACAGGCGATCGCTTTCTAGGTATAACCCCAGCAGCACAGACATTAAGGGCAACATTGAATAAATGGGACCTACTAAAACTGAGAAGCTTCTGTAAAGCAAGGGACACTGTCACTAAGACAAAAAGGCAACCTACTGACTGGGAGAAGATCTTCACCAATCGCACAACTCACAAAGGTCTGATCTCCAAAATATATAGAGAACCCAAGAAACTAGACTTTAAAATGCTCATTAACCCAATTAAAAAAGAAGGCACTGAACTGAACAGAGAATTCTCAACAGAAGAAGTTCATATGGCCAACAGACATTTAAGGTCATGCTCAACCTCCTTAGCAATCAGGGAAATGCAAATCAAAACAACTTTGAGATATCATCTTACACTTGTCAGAATGGCTAAAATCAAAAACACCAATGATAGCCTTTGCTGGAGAGGCTGTGGAGGAAGGGGTACCCTCATCCTTTGCTGGTGGGAATGCAATCTTGTGCAACCACTTTGGAAATCAGTGTTTCGGTTTCTCAGGAAATTCGGGATCAACCTACCCCTGGACCCAGCCATACCACTCTTGGGAATATACCCAAGAGATCCCCGATCATATGACAAAAGCATTTGTTCAACTATGTTCATAGCAGTATTATTTGTAATAGCCAGATCCTGGAAACAACCTAGATGTCCTTCAATGGATGAATGGATGAAGAAAGTGTGGAATATATACACAGTAGAGTACTATGCTGCAGTAAAAAACAATGACTTCTCGAATTTTGCATGCAAATGGATGGAAATAGAAAACACTATTTCCAAAATAACCCAGACCCAAAAAGATGAACATGGGATGTACTCACTCATAATTGTTTTCTAGCCATAAATAAGGGTCACGGAGTCTACAATTGGTGGACCTAAAGAAACTAAATAAGAAGGTGAACCCATGGAAAAACATATAGTTATCCTCTTGCCTATGGGAAGTAGACAAAATTGCCGGGGAGGAAAGGGGGATCTTGGGGTTGGGGTGGGTTGTGGGTAAGGGGAGATGGGGAGAGAAAAGTGAGCAGGGGAGGATGGGGGGAACTTGGGGAAACAGGATGATTGGGATAAAGGAAGGCTGGATAGGGGAGCACGGAAGCACAATTCTTAGTTAAGGGAGCCACCTTAGGGCTGGCAAGAGACTTGAACCTAGTGTGGCTCCCAGGAGCCCAAGGCGATGTCCCCAGTTAGTTCCTTGGGCAGATGAGGATAGGGAACCTGAATCGACCCTATCCTATAGCAATACTGACGAATATCTTGCATATCACCATAGAACCTTCATCTGGTGATGAATGAAGATAGAGACAGAGACCTACAGTGGAGCACTGGACTGAGCTCCCAAGGTCCCAATGAGGAGCGGAAGGAGGGAGAAGATGAGCAAGGAAGTCAGGACCACGAGGGGGTGCACCCACCCACTGAGACAGTGGGGCTGATCTATTGGGAGCTCACCAAGGCCAGCTGGAAAAGCATGGGATAAAACCGGACTCTCTGAATATGGCGAACAATGAGGGATGATGAGAAGCCAAGGACAATGGCATGGGGTTTTGATCCTACTTCATGTTCTGGTTTTGTGGGAGCCTAGCCAGTTTGGATGTTCACCTTCCTAGACATGGACAGAGGGGGGAGGACCTTGGACTTTCCACAGGGCAGGGAACCCTGATTGCTCTTTGGACTGGAGAGGGAGGGGGAGAGGAGTGGGGGGAGGGGAAGAAGGGTGGGAGGAGGGGGAGAGAAATGGGAGGCTGGGAGGAGGGGGAAACTTTTTTCTTCCTTTTCTCAATAAAAAAAAGTCTGCTTTTCAAAGACTCATATGACATGTGTAATCTCTAGTACCATCGGATAAAGCTGTTAAGTCACTTTTCCCTTATAAATATGGTTCTGCAGCAGCATGTTTTGTATCTTTTGAAACTGTAAAGCACTAGGAAGCATTCTGTCTTGAACAAATCACCAGAAAATTGATATTTACATCCATATTTTGGATACATAATGTCAATAGATTTTCATCTTCCTGTCCCTTCTTGATGTTTCAGTTTGGCTGTTCTCATCTGTAAGCACCAGCTAGCAGGAAGTACTGACCATAGGAAGGAAATCACTATGTGCCACGAGCAGTCTGAATCCATGGCAACTTAGATCTGTTGAGATAACAGTAAACTCAGTGGCAAGGCCAGTGAGGCTCAAATACAATTCCCTTTCCCAATTATGATCTCCCTTAAATATACAAAATAGACAGAGGGTCACCTGTCTCTTTCTGTGTCATCCAATCAGACTGTGCCTAAAGAATGTTCTAGTCTAGAAACTCCCCCGAAGAAGAATGTGGTCAAGGGATGATGTTAGCTGCAGAGAAGAAACAGATAAGTCCCTTCCATGCATGTGTACATGCTACAAAATTACCGAGTAGCTTTCCTACAGGAGAGTAGTTTTCATAGAAATAAAAACTCAGAGTTCCAATCATGTACGGAGAGTAGTCTACTCTCCCAAAATCAGAAAAGCCATGACTGTCTATTAGTGAGCCCAAACAAAACTGTATCATGAGTCATCCGAACATTTATGAACTCATCTGAGCACAGAGGCCCTACGTATAGCAATGCGCTCACGGGACTGTGAATCTTCTGTTAAACAGTCACAGGAGTTTCCTCACCTGCCCTGACTCTAGTACTCAGCCGCAGATACCCCTGTACACACAGTGCAATGGAATTATTTCCCACTCTCTGGGGGAGCTGCATCCTCCATTCCCAAGGGTGGTGTAGGCTGACCATTTTGAATGCTGAGTGTTTGGATGTCAGCGAGTACCTATATTCATTTCAGCTTCCCGAAGCATTTCAGAACATAGGTTAGTCATATTTCAGCCACAATATGGGAGATAAGACAGCCAGGGGATCTCATAGGTAGGCTGTGGGTAATAAATAATGAAAAAGCACTTTGCAAAATATGAAGTATGATCCTAATGCTCAATAGCATAAGATACTTTACTTTACCATTAGCCTACTTTATCACAAGCTGCCTTGAAGGGAGGCAAATGCCAGACATCATCAGCCCGGCCTCCAGTTATGGATTAGGTCATGGAGAGCAAAGTAACTTTAGTTGTAACTGCTTCATCTGAAATGAAACGAGGTCATTCCATTTTTCAAAAAGGGACCTCATTCTTGGGGGTCTCATGACCCCCATTTACTGTTCAAACCTAAACTTTTTAATAAGGTAAAACTGTTTTAATCTATTCATTTCATCTGGAAAAATAGCACTAATAACAGATCGATTTTTTTGCCTTCATAAAGAAGGCTGCTTATTACCAGATATTCAAGCCTAGGACAGTCTAATAAACAGACAGAACATAGAATTAGAATTATAAATAAGGGCTCCAAACAAGCGATTCATTTTCCTGTACTGACCCTCAGAAATTAGCCCCTTTTCAAACTGGTCTGTAACGGATAACTGAAATGTAATTATTCATACGAGATGGACACCATAGAAAAATCAGTAAATGTGGACTGGGGATGTAGTTCAGTGGGTGGAGGGTTAGCCTAACATGCGTGAAATCCTCATGGTTTTGATTCCCAACACTGCATCCACCGGCTGTGGTAGGGTACATGTATGATCCAGAACTTGGCGGGGAGCAGGAGAATTAGATACCCTATGCTACACAGTGAGTTGGAGATCAGCAATGGCTGCATTAGTGGATTTGATTAAAGACAGACAGAGGGAATGGGAGAGAGGAAGGAGGGAGGGAGAGAGGGAGGGAGGGAGGAAGGAAGGAAGGAAGGAAGGAGGAAGGGGATGCTGAGTAGACAAGAGGTGGCACAAGCCCAAGGCTTCTGAAAAACAACCCTTCTCTTGAAGCTGAGAACACAGTGTGAATCTCCCAAGTTTTCTACCGCCTTTTATGAATTTAAATTCAAAATGAGGTGACAAATGTGTATCATATGAAGAAGGAGGAGGCATTCTATAAAGTATTCTGCGCAGAAACTGTCACCATTCTTTTCTCTGCACCGCCATCCACCTCGCTCCCACAAAGACGGGAAGCATCCCTGCCCCAAACAGCTACTCACTGGAAATTGCACATTTAATGACAGTTGTTGCCAAAGGCTCCTCTGTCTTCTTTTAAAATGAAAGCACTTCTTACACAGTCACATATGTTTAAGTAAAATGTTGAGTTGTCTGGGGAATGCTTCAGAATAATAGTGGCAAGGAAAGGGAGGATGTAGAGACCAAAGCCCATTGGTCAGGGGCTACTAATCGTTGTAATAAATGATGGATACATTTAATTGAACTGCTTTGCACCTTCGTGTGTTTGAACAATGCCATGAGGAGTTTAGAGGCTACTAGTAACTGATGACATCATCCATGAGAGGAGACTTTGAGACTACAGATCTTTTCAATGGTTTTAAACACATTTGTAGAAGGAGCTTCAGGCAGGCCTGCTTTTTGTCCCACCCGGCTCCCTCACGGCTAGCTTTATACCCGAAATAACAACACACAAATTGTATTCACTTAAACACTACCTGGCCCATTAGCTCTAGCCTCTTACTGGCTAACCCCCACATCTTGCTTTAACCCATATCTAATAATCTGTGTAGCACCATGAGGTGGTGTCTTACTGGGAAGATTCTAGTGCACATCCATCTTGAGCCAGAGCTTCATCGCATCTGATCCAGAGAGGATAGCCATGTTGATTGTCTCACTTCCCTCTTCCTCCCAGCATTCTATTCTGTCTACTTCACCCACTTAAGGGCTGGCCTATCAAATGGGCCAAAGCAGTTTCTTTATTAACCAATGACCTTCCTCCATCACACATTTGGATCTGAGTACACAGGCAACCCCAGTAGCTCCATGATGAACTCTCCAAAGACTCACATCTATGGTCATTAAAATGAGTGATGTTTACTCTCAATTGTTAACTTGGCAATATCTCAAAGCACCTGGGGGACAGGCATCCCCGTGGAGGGTTACCTTAATTGCATGCATTGAGGTGAGAGGACCCAATACAGGGAGCTAAACAACAGGCATGCATGCCTCCCTCTGTGTTTCCTGGCCATGGCTGTAGCTGTGATCTGCCCAGCTGCCTCAAGCTTCTGCTTCCTTGATTTGCCTATCACAATGGACTATACGGCCCACATGGAACTGTGAGCTGTAATAAATCCTTTCTCCACCAAGTTGCTTTTGTCAGAGTACTTTAGTACAGCAACAAGAAAAGGAACGAATACAATCACATTAGCACATGCAACTGACACCACACACTGGGAGAATAATCACTTTCACATCAGGCGCCAGCATAAATAAATGTTTCAGAAAACAAATCAGAGCCCACACTATTTGTAGAAGAAACAAAAAAAAGAGTATCTGCACATTTTCCACCTTAATCCATTCTGTTTACCCATTTTGAATCTTGCTAACATGAAGGGGCAACTAATCATAAAGTAGATGTGGGACTCATGCCTCCTCAAAAATCTAATCTCATCCTCCTTCTCTTTCTGATTTTTCTCTGCCGAAGTGTTTGAAAAGCTAAGCCTATGTCTAGCAGAACATCTGCCAGCTACTGCTAGCCACGTGCAACACGTGTTGTCTGGAGACAGCCATGAACAATGAAGAAGCGCCAGGCTAATATGCGAAGGCAGAACTCCAGGACTGCAGAAGCATGACTCCTCGTGCCACAACTCTGCCACAGCAGTACAAATGGGTGACTCTCAATAGGACCTGCTGGGAGAAACCCATGTTCTGTTGTTCACTTGGGTGCTCAGTTGTGTGCAGCCGAATATATTTCTGCTTTAGAAAGGGTTAACACCTCTGTAAATAGACAAGAGCCTGAAAAGTGTGTGTGTGTATGTATGTGTGTCTCTGTGTGTGTTTGCACATGTTTGTATATATGTCTATGTGTGTATGCATGCATGTGTGTATATGTATCTGTTCATGTGTGCATGTATGTATACATAAATGTGTGTATATATACATGTATACACACACATATATATAATGTATGCACACATACATGTGTGTGTGATTTTACCAGCATAAATATATGCTGAGAAGATCTTAACAACTAGCGTTCTGAAAGATGAAAAGACCTGGTTTCTTGTTCATGTTTGCCAGCTTTCTTAGAACACTCACTCAAATCATGACCATGTTCAATATGGGGTCAGTTTAAAAGGCTATTGTTTGAATTTGAAATGCTCCCCACTTAGCTGTGGATCTAAGAATAAATATTAAAATACATTTCAAAATATGCTAATTGAGGGAAAATGGCAGTAGTGGGTTCTCCTCTAGAGCCTCTGACTTCTCCATCCGTGGGTACTTGGCTAGGCTTACAGTGCTGGTCATGATTTCCTTACCATTGAGTGGGCCTTAAATCCAGCTATTGGTTAGCCTCAAAATAAAATTGTCGCTATTGCACCATCAGGGCTATCTTGTCGGGCTAGTCTATGCTGTGGTTCAACAAGATAGGGTACTACCGGTTGTTCCTCTCCTTTGGCTTCTGATATTCTGAGCGGCAGATCCTCAGGGAGAAAACAACCAGGCCAGTGCCAGTTAAATTCTTACAAGTCCTATGTCCAGGGTATGTGACATTTTAAGCAATAGGGTCTTACCTTCCAGTTTTGGAAAGCAACCAAGGGCATTGTCAATAGTCTTAGTTTTCCTCAGGGATCAAGCACTCTAGAATTCTGAGGGAGCAACACCTTGGGAAGGCGAGTGGGTTTTGTACTTTGATAATTCCAGCTAGCTCAAATTTGGCCTCCCATCCTACTGTCCTGACGTGCTCCTTGTTTAACCCATGTTTAAACAGCAAAGCTATGCCTGGCGTTTCACACACATCAGCTCACTTATTTGCCGTCTTCATCCAGTAGTGATGAAACAGGGCTTAAGAAAATGTCTTGCAGCTAGGGAGCCACAGTTCCAGAATGAAATAAGCATTGAGCCTAAGGCAAGTGCAGACTATATTCCTAGTAAAGGAGTGGAAAGCTGTAGTGGTTCTTCTCACTGCAGCTCCACCCCATCTGGGGCAGAGCCCCAGGGACAAGGGAGGCTTCCCTGACTGTCGGGTCCTGACTTGAAGGCACGGCTAATATGTTGGTTTATAGTTAAAACAAACACAGCGGCCCATTTCCCTTCTTTATGGAAATCACAACAAGCCCTCGGAGACAGCATGTGAAAAAGCATTATTAATTTTTACATCTATTCCGTAGACTCTGGGGTTTTCACTTTTCAAAGAAACAACTAAGATCCCTGAGACTTCATTTGCTCTTACAGATAATTGCCTAGAAAATGAAAAGGGCAAAAAGAAAATTAGAAGCGTCTGAAAGAGGAGACAGAAATTCCTATAGAGAAGACAATCATTTTCAATAATGGTCGTCATCATCGCTAAAGGCCAGTCCTGGCCTCGCAAACTTCTCGTCTCCCACTTCTCTCAGTAGGACTCCAGCTCTCCCTCAGAATTACCAATACGATCCTTACCGCACACCATGCATTAGAGTGAACCCCAAAGCCCATATGATTACATGAAATATGTCTCATTCCTCCCCGACTCCAGAGTGATTTCATAACCGGACCCTAAGTCTCTACCACAGGGCACCAGGGCCAGGGCGATAAAGCTGCACTAAGTAAGCACTCGCCTTGACAGTGGAATTGCTACCATCCCACACTCGGGAAGGACAGAGAAAAAGAAAACCTGCTCGTGCTGGAAGGGAAGGCTCTAAGCAGAAAAAGAGAAATGAAGGTGAACACGAGGCAATTTAAAATGTGATCCTTTAGGGGAAAGGCAGACATGAGGGTGCTCCTGAATGGGGGGGGGGTCTAATAAATGGAGAGATGCCGAACACTGTCAAGGTGCAAAAGTGAACTATGGGAAATGGAGAGGGTCAATCCAAAGCAAAAGTGATGAGTTACATAATGAAGCAGACTACGGCACAAGGAGCTAGAGAACAATGGTGTGTATGTGTGTGTATCTGTGTCCGAGTACGTGCATCTGTATATGTGTGTGTGAGTCTGTGTGTGTATCCAAGTGTGAGTCTGCATGTGTGTGTGTGTGAAAGAGAGAGAAATAGAGACAGAGAGAGACGGAGAGAGAGTCTGTGTGTCTGTTATGCGCAGGCACATATGCGCATGTGTGCCAGAGGTCAACCTCAGTTGTCCTTCCTCCTCGGATGCTGTATAGTTTTCGTTTTGACAGTTTCTCTCAATGGAGCCCGGAGTTCACTGCATAGAAAGAAAGGCTGCCCAGGTAGCCCCAGAGATCTGTCATTCTGTCCTGGCAGTGCTGAGATTACAAGCTTCCATTGCCTGCCTTCTGCGATTGTATGGTAAGCCCTTAACTGACTGCCTACAGCCCCGGTGTCGGGATGACTCTTTTGAGCAGAGTGGCTAATTATTTGCCTGAAAAATAACACAGAAGACTTTGCCCCTGAAAGGCCAGTATAGCAGCTAACTCACCTCCAGCTGAAGGCAAATGCTGGTAAGTATACAGGTTTCTACAGGACATAAAAAGCAGTCTACCTAAGAAGCAACTGGTAGTAAGACACCCTGGAGACAACCGGCCACACAAGTCAGGTATTGTGACACTCTATTGAATTAGATGCTATCAGACATCCCCTTCAGTTCTCAATTGCATACTCCCCCTTGCATCATCTGGGACATTGTTGAGGACTACAGAACACATCTGTGCTACTGAAAAGAGCTGTTGGTGCTTTGCAAGATATAAGGAAGATGTACCTAGTTTCTCTTTACCCATGGGATATCCTTGACCAACATGTAACAAACATGTCAAAAGATATCCAACTGCCATGCCACATACATGAACAACTTATCTAGGAATCCACTATGTTAGAAAAAATTTGTTAATATGTTTTCTTGTCTCTTCCTATTAGAAATCGTCTTGTGTGTTCGATCTTCTTTCCACGGAGTCAAAAAGTACCTACATGTATGATTACAAGTGGGAGAACAGAGGACAGAAGTCAGGTAGCAGTAATACCTCCATTTAAATTTGCATATGAATTTTTTTTTTGGTTTTTCGAGACAGGGTTTCTCTGTGGTTTTGGAGCCTCTCCTGGAACTAGCTCTTGTAGACCAGGCTGGTCTCGAACTCACAGAGATCCGCCTGCCACTGCCTCCCGAGTGCTGGGATTAAAGGCGTGCGCCACCACCGCCCGGCTGCATATGAATTTTTAACATAAATGTTGAATATACAGCACCAATACAAGTCAGAATGTTTCAGTGAACAAGTTCCAGCTGTTGAACTTTGTAACAATTTGCTTTTTAGTAGCTCTTAAAAATTTTAGAACAATAACAGCATGGATTATTTAGAAGTAAATTTCTTACCAACAACTATCTAAAACCTTCCCAAATAAACAAAAATCCCCAAACAATACAACCCCACATTCACCAAGTGAGGGCATAAGATTTCATAGAAATTGAGAACAATTAATTACATGGACACTTTGAACAATAGCCCACCTGGGTAGGCCGTAATAAAGGGGGGGCAACAGTGCACAAGGAGAGTTGCCATGCATGGAGGACATGTTAATGGTTTACCACACATGTATGTAAAAGTCAAATTTACATTGTAATTTTAGTTACTATGCCTAAGAGATCCAGAAAACAAAAATGCTTCCGATCCGATCTGCAAGCCCCTTGCCCAAGGACAGACGGTTCCTGAACTACAGGAAGCCATTGTTTATGGAAGATAACAAGCCTACGTTTGTTTGACCTGGCTATGTCAGAGGTGCTTGCTCACCTGCTTGCGGGAAGTTCACAGGTAGGAAATACATTAAGATGTATGCTTGCCCCTGTTTGGACCTGATGGGAACTACTTTAAGTCTCTGCAAACCATGACTGAGGGCCATTTCCTGGGGACCTGGCTATGAACCTGGCCAGAGCCCATTTACCTGACCAGCATTTAATTAAAGCTTCCTTCAAATTTGACTTTTAACTGTGGACGTGGATTTATTCTTGACCAGTAGGATTAACAGTCCAAGTGATATCCAGGGCACCGCCACAAGTGACAGAGGGTGCCTATGGATGCGGCCCAACACAAAATCATAAACTTACATAACTTTAAACATTATTTGTATTTCTGTGTGGAAGGAAAAAATGTATTGTGTTGGCACTTGAGCATGAACTTTGCAGATAACAGTGTCATTTTGCAATGCCAAAAGATTGGACATGCCGGGCCCTAAGGTTCACATGATACACAGAGCCTTGTAGCAGCAGACATAGAAAATAATCACAGGTATATTAAAGTAATTGTTGCACCAGAAGCTGGGAGTGATCATGCACCCCTAAAATCCCAGCCCTTGGGCAGTAAAGGCAGGAAGATCAGGAGCTCAAAGCCACCCTTGGTTATGTAAGACCCTTAGAAAAAAAGTAACTGTTCTATCAGGCCAGGCCCTGATACTTTCAGCCAAGGTTTTCTGCATGAAAGGCAAGGGAGAGCATATTAGTATCAAAGTTCTCAGTGCCTTTCACTCCTCAGTAGAGCTTTAAGCCTTGGGTTTTCTGATGCACTATTTCATGTATGTATGTATGTATGTATCTATAGCTTGTTTGAAAATTTTTAAGTGAAATATTCTCAGGGGTGGAAAAAGGAAAGATCAAGAGTGTTAGGAAATACTATGAAGGATTGTATGCAGTTTTAAATATTCAGAGAATGTGTTATTTAAAACATACCTGATATCAAGTCTTTTGTTTTTTTTGAAAAAATTTCTGCCTCCTCCCCGCCTCCCATTTCCCTCCCCCTCCCCCCACTCCTCTCCTCCTCCCTCTCCAGTCCGAAGAGTAGTCAGGGTTCCCAGAAAGACTTGATTTAGAAGGCCAAATCAAGTCTTTCTTATTACAGATGGACCTAGGATTGGCAAATGTGCTTTTTGAACTATTTCCCAAGAGTCAGAAAACTGAGGCTCAGGAATTTACCAAAGCAGCTGTGGTGATTCCTGACCATGCTGAGGTGACAAGCCTGTGTCATTTAGCAGTGTGCAGTCTGTTCGCTCCCTATTCGTCCATCTGTACGTGGTGTGTGGAGAATAGCCAAAATTCACGTAAACATTTCCCCTTTGCAGTATGTGCAATGTCGCCTCTTGACAGTAGAGGGCACTTGAGGGACACTGTGGAGGAAGCTGCTTTAGTTTCTGCCGGTTGCATTGTGTGTGGAGTGGGTCAGCATTGTTGAAATGAGGACGTTTGGGGAAGGCATATGTAGATAGGTGACTCAGAATTGACATAAACCATGAAGATATCGGGTAAACAAAACGATATACCCAGAGACTGTCAGTCAGCTCACCAGCCACCTGAGTGCTTGTTGATAAAGCGGCCACAGTGACAGAGATAGAGGCTTTGCATACACAAGCCTCCTCTCAGGAAGCTAAGGCTTTGATTGCTGAGTAACTAATCTCCTGATGGTGAAGATGAACGTGAAGACCTGGCTACGGTACCTTTCTCAGAAGGACCCGTAGGCCACCGGAGAGCAGACCTTATGTTTGGGATATCTTTGAGGGAAAAAAGGTAAAATGCCTGTCCTCTTTTCCTTTTATATATTTATATAAATCTGCACATACAGTGAAGGTTTATCCTTCCTAGCAATGAATCTGCAGACCTGTTTTCCATGGACTCACAAAATACTTAATATAACATCATGGCATTCCAAGTAGCCTTGCAGCTCATCAGAAAATGCATCTCAGAAAAGGAAACGCAGCAATGGCTATATACTCATGGGTATAATTAGTCTCATGGAATAACCCATTGCCCAGAAATAGCTGGTCCAGTCGAAATAGATATTTCAATAGAATACATTCTGGACAACTTAGCTGCAGTGCCAACCGGAGGAAAACACCTTAAGTGGATTGGCTTGAAGTCTCATAGGAGTCTATCTACCTAGAGACCATAATAGGATGCCATCTTCCTCATTCCCAGTTATGGTTTAAAAACTCATACACGGATGGCCCCACCTTCTGAAGCTTTGATTTTCATTTCTTAGCTAGTTTGGAGATGAGTTCCCAAGGCGAGACTGCTTCTGCTAGGGAGGACAACAGGGATTCCACACCCCTGGAGGGAAAGCGTGTCAACTGGGCATTTGTCTCCTTGTGCCATTGAACAAACTGGAATAAATCTGGGCCTTGAGATATGGCTCAGGAGGTTAAGCACTTTCTACACAACCATGAAGATCAGAATGCAAACCCCCAGCAATGTGTCTACAATGCAAGTCCTTCTGTGTCGAGACGTGAGGCAGAGACAAGAGAATCCCCAGAAGCTGGTGGAACAGCTAGCCTAGCACAGAGAGTAGAAAATAAGAAACCTGTCGTCAAACAAGGTAGAAGGTAAGAACTGACACATAAGGCTGTTCTCGAACCTCCACGTGCCTCTGCCCACACTAAAAACATGCATATATGCATACACACCACCATAGGTTTTAATTTTCTGTTTTTAAATGTTTTTTTACTATTTTCATTTGTGTGCACATGTGTGTTTATGCCACATATGTGTGGGTACCCATTAAGTCCAGATGAAGGCCTTGGATTCCCCGGAGCTGGAGTTATATAGTTATGAACAGCTGGATGCTAGAAAGGATGCTCTAGTCCTCTGGAAGA
This sequence comes from Microtus oregoni, assembly GCF_018167655.1. Taxonomy (NCBI): domain Eukaryota; kingdom Metazoa; phylum Chordata; class Mammalia; order Rodentia; family Cricetidae; genus Microtus; species Microtus oregoni. The sequence goes on along the minus strand of NW_024543873.1, from coordinate 4,179,309 downwards.
TGCAGCAAATGCTCTTAACTGCTCGGTCATGCATGTCTCCTGCTCCCAAGATTTTTTTTTTTGAAGGGAGGCTAATCTACTAACTGAATTGACTGACCTGATCACCAAAGAGAAATCAGGTTACTGCTACATGTTAGAACCATGGAAGTTTGAGGGGGGGAAACTACAAAAGCTGGGGAGTTCGGTCTGTTGGTAAAGTGCTTGACTTGCAAGCATTGAGAACCAGGATTCAATACCCAGAGTGCACGAAAAGGCCAGTGGTCCCAGTGCTGAAGAAGTAGAGACAAGAGCTGCCTTAGGGCTCACTGACCCGCCCACTCAGCCTCCTTGGTAAGTGCAACCCAGTGAAGCTCATCCCAAAGGAAGTAGATGGTCTTCTTATGGATGACAGTGGAACTTGTCTTCTGACAACCATGTGAATGCATATACATACATATGTGCCCCACATATACACAGAGCAAATTCTATGTTTTTGTTTTTTAAGAGCGACTTTGAGTGGTCGGTTGCAACTTGGAAAACCTTCTAACCATTATATCTACAGGCATAACAAAGGACAGATGGAAAGGTTCTATTTTTTTTGCCGTGTGCTGGGGTATAAGGTAGGCTAGAAGGGATCAGATGTGGGCGAGTGAGGTGAGTACGCAGTGTCAACAGACGCGGAACAAAGGCTGTCTTTATTTAGGGTCAGGTGATTTTTGGAGCCCTCATTAAGGAGAAGATGCCCTACATTCTGAAATTTGTGGAGGCTGAGAATGGGCGCAAAACGTTCATGGGCCTCTGGGGAGATTAGACGCCAGGCTAGGGTTTGCTCGGACAAAGGCAGTTGGTATTTGTCTACAGGGGTCAGCGGGTACATGAAAAGGGATGCGAATTTGTACAGCCTGACCATGTCATGGGTAAACAGGATATGTTTGTGTGTGAAAGTGATGTATAAGTCATATGAGGGAAGGTGATCAGTTCTTTACAGGGCTATTTGCTGGAACACAAGAGTGTGGGATGGCCAGACCTGGTGGCACATGCTTCCAATCCCAGCGCTGGGGAGACTGAGGCAGAAGATTCGAGGATTTGAGTTAGAAATCATACTAGGAAAAGACTGATTCTCCTTCTCTTAGCGGTATCAGTTAGCTGTGGCTCTTCATCTGAGGAAAGGGTTATAGGATTTCTCTCATCCAGAGTATATTGTACACATGTATAAATTAAAATGATGTTATGCTCCTTGGGGCAATACTACTCCCCACAAAAGTTGTAGACTACCTAACAAAAATCCCAGGGTCAGGCATGGGCATCTTTCCTTCAAACTGTAGATCAAGGTAGCCCAAAAAACTCTGAAAATAATATAGGTTATTTCCATTGCCCTTGATTGCTTTCCAGAACTTGAAGAAAGACCTTGTTGCTGAAGACAGGACCCACTGCAGACACAGGGCTTGGAGAAATCGAGCTGCAAGTGACTGCCCCGAGGACTAGTCCTCACAGTATCCAAAGGTGCTAAATAAGCTGCCAAGGGAGAAAATTTACCAACAGTCCAACCCAGCTGTAAATCCCATGAGTCTTTCCTTATTTAGTTGGAAGTGAGTAGTCTAAATATGTGCAACCAGCTTGAGTTGGAGCTTGTGCTCTTGATGGCTTACCTTAGTATCAGAAGGCAGAGTTTTAGGTTCTGCATATGTTACTTATCTGGTAACATGGTGAGGTACTTCACGATTTACACTGGTGTGAGGCCCATTTTGGTTTGCAATTTTCTCCTTTGAACATATCTATGTGACTTTTAATAAAAGCTCAATTTCTTTAAAAATTGTATATGCGCATGCTTGCAATTGCCTGCCTGCAGAGGCCAGAAAAGAACATCAGATCCCCTGGAACTGGAGCCACCACATAGGTACAGGAAACTGAACTCAGGTCATCTGTAGAATAGTATGTATTCTTAACCACCGAGTCATTTATTTCCCCAGCTCTTCTATGAACTTTTTGTTTGTTTGTTTGTTTGTTTTGGTTTTTCAAGACAGGGTTCCTCTGTAGCTCTGGAGCTTGTCCTGGAACTAGCTCTATAGACCAGGCTGGCCTCGAACTCACAGAGATCCACCTGCCTCTGCCTCCCGAGTGCTGGGATTAAAGGTGTGCACCACCACTGCCCAGTTCTTCTATGAATTTTTATGGCTCACCCCAGTTATCAAACCTCTTGAAACATTCTCTAATAAATCCAGGCCACAGAAGACTCCTTCTTCTGTATGTTTTTCAGTGTGGCTTCTCTCTTTGTTTCTATATAGTACCGTCAGTTACATATACATAAGTGCACCTTAGACTCAAAGAATTGGAGTGATATTTTGTTTGTATTTTAACAAATAAAGCTTGTCCAAAGATCAGAGTGCAAAGCAAAGCCACTAGAGGTCAGGGAGTGGTGACACATACCTTTACTACAATACCAGGACTCTGGAGACAGAGGAAGGTGGATCTCAGTGAGTTCAAGGTCACCCTGGACTACACAAAATTGATTCGGTCTAAAAGAGAAACAGATTCAAGTGGTGGTGGCTCACACCTTTAATACTTGGGAGTCACATACCTTTAACCCCAGCACTAGAGAAGTGGAGATAGGGTTGATATGACTGGGCAGAGAGAGGAATACAAAAGGGAAGAGACAGGAGCTCACTGGAGTGTGGACTCTGAAGTTTGGTGGAGACACAGTGCAGCCAGGCGGTGGTGGCACACACCTTTAACCCCAGCACTATGGAGGCAGAGGCAGGTGGATCTCTGTGAGTTCGAGGCCAGCCTGGTCTACAAGAGCAAGTTCCAGGACAGGCTCCAAAGCTTCAGAGAAACATTGTCTTGAAAAAAAAAAGAAACACAAAAAAAAGAAGAAGAAGGTGAGACACAGTCCTGTCTAGGCAGCCTGAGGATCGCCCTTCCATCTGAACATTGGTAGAGGTCAAAGGTCTTTCTATTGGCTTACTGCTCTGCTTCTTTGATCTCCATCATTAAAAAATAAATTTCTTTTTGAAAAGGGTCTAGTTGTCTGGGACCAGCTTTGACAAATATCACTTACCAGGCATGAGGATTAGAAAATAAGTAATGAGTACAAAGATGTGAATAAAAATAATAAAGCAGAAAACATAGAATAGTACCAGGAAGGAGTTCCAGTGAATATTAAAATCTGCATGTTTAATTTTCATTTGCTTAAAATACACCGACCCCAAAAGGTTGGAGTAAGATAATAAAAAAACCTGCATTAACAAGGTTGTGGGCTATGTTCTTAGTTAAAGATTCTGTTGCTAGAACAAGACAAGTAACACTCAAACCCTAGACCAAAACATTCTACAGGCAAACCACTCCCTGAGTGGAATCCATTGTTATCTCCCTAGGGAGTAGGAACATAGTTGGCTCCTTAGACTTTTGTTTGGGGTAGAAACATATCTACTTCTCTGTTCCTGAAATACAAGGTCTGGATATTAGCTACACCTGTCAATAATAACTTTGAGAGAGTAGAATTCTCCGGTCAGAATCTCGGTGGGACCTTTGTTTTAGGTAGAAACAGACAATAACCTTGAAAGAATAGAAGTAAATGCCAACTCTCTGACCTTTGGTCAGGGTGCAATGACAATTTTGAGCAAGCTGAAATTGTCTGACCTTCAGACAAGGTGGAAATAGTCTCACATTTTTGGGCCACCACAGCTAGGGAGAAGGCTCAGCCAGCATGTAAGAGCTCTTGCTGCTCTTACAAAGGACCTGGACCCAGCATTCAACAAAGTTGCTTATAACCATTTGTAATTTCAATTCCTGGAGATATGGCACCTACTTCTGGTTTCTGTGAGAACTGGGTGTGCATGTGGTGCCCATAAATATAAGCAAGCAAAAGACTTGTACACAAAATAAAAATAAAACCTTAAAAAAAAAGATAACTTCTTGGCCCAAAGAGATGGCTCAATGGTTAGGACCACTTGCTACTATTGCAGAAAACCTGAGCTAGGTTCCCAGCCCTTACACAGCAGCTCGCAGTCATTCCTAGCTCAAGTTCCATTCATGTTGACAAAACACCCATACACATAAAATAAATCTAATTTTAAAAACTTCTCAACTTGTTTGTTTCAGTTAGGTCGTAGGTTAAAAACATTACTGTGTGAATTATTTTAGTTATAAAAACGGGTGTCAGACTTCCACAGTGCATAGTTTATTGATTCTGGTCTTCCGTTTTTACATCCCAGTGTCCCTAAAATAATAATTCAAAGGTAATTGTCATTCTACTTTAATTGTCACTCCTCCAAATGTACCTATCTATTTTGGATTTCAATGGCCAGACAGAAGCACATAGATACCTTAGTAGTGTTATCAGGGGCTTGAGGTATGTACAGGTAGAATTAAAAGGGCATTAGATGATGTGACTGTCAAGTGAAAACATTCTATTCTTGAAAAAACTGATAATTGTTTTGAATGTTCTATACCAGAAACCTAGAGGAACATATTTTTGTCTTTCCACAATGTCAGAATATATTTGTTATGGTTTTGGCCCCTGGTCTCTTTAAGAGACAAGCCACACCCACTCCCTCCCCCATCCGTTGAGGCAGGCTGATCTTCAGCTTCCAGCCTGAGCTCTCTCCTCTTTTCCATCTTCCTCTCGGAGAGGCAGCTTCGCTTCTGCCTCTCTCCCCACTTCTCCATTATCCCCCTTCTCTGTCTCTTTCTCTTCTCTCTCTCTCTCCCTCTCTCTCTGCACCCCCTTCCCCCTCCATAACTCCCTGAATAAATATTCAACCTCACTCTGCAAGTCGTGTCTATCCATGTCTCTGTCTTCTGCCCGCCCGCCATGTGTCTCCCTACCTGGGACCAGCCACTGCTCAGGGACTGGCAGCCGTTTCTGCCTGGGACTGGCTGCTCGCAGGGTCCGCTGTCTGCCGCCACATGGCCCGCTACCACCATTGGGGACCTACAGCATTTCTGCTGCCTTCTTCCACCGGGGATCTTGCAGCATTTTTTTAAAAATTATAAAAGATTGCACCACTTTTGCCTAGACAAAGATAGCCCATCTTCTCCAAGTGCCTCTCTCTCTCTCTCTCTCTCTCTCTCTCTCTCTCTCTCTCTGTGTGTATGTGTGTGTCTCACATACACACACACAAACCACCTACCTCATAGGTCTGGCAAAGACTGAGCTGTTATTCTGATACTTCTGCCTCAAACACTATAGAGACCTGGGTGTGGCTAAGTGGGTATAGACTGGTCTCTATCATTTTGAATAGATTTGGAAACTGCTTGATCTGTACTTATGTATAATTTATTTATCCTTCTGGGATCTCTGACAGTATTGATGGCTAGGTTAGCTATAACTTGCCAGCTTAGCAGCATCAGACAAATAGATCCTTCCACAAGGCTATAGCCAGCTTGTTAACTCATTTTATATGTAAAAATCAAGCCTTGCTTCTTCTAATGCTACTAGGTCTCTTGATAAAAAAATCATTCTAAGATATAAAAGTTTAAGTTGTAAAGTTTTTAAAAAGGTCTGAGGATATAAAAGTCTATGCAAGTTTTGAGGGTCTAAGTGCCTTAAGATATATTAAGGTCTGAGAACCAGAATGTTTTAGGGTACAAGAAAGTGACTTAAGGTGTGTTAATGCAAGTTGCGAAGGTCTGAGTATAAAAATCTTAAGTGATGGCAAAGGCAAGTGATCTGAGACATTTGGAAGAATAAAACATGTTCCAAATTTCACTTTCATTATGCTGCTGTTATATTAAGACTACAAAAAGTTCACAGTCTTAACAGTAATTGATGGAATTCTGGCAACCTATTAATCCAACTCTCACAGAGTACTAAACATACTATACCACTATCCGATCATAACTACAAGATCAAGATTTTAAATTCTCTTTGGTTGTTTCCTAACTATAGACTTCAAAGGTGCTTTTCATTGTGCTAGAAACATCTGTCAGAGTTTTCTGTAAAGAAGAAAGAATGTTAATGTTTTCAACCAAAATCACTTTTAGCATGAGTATACATACTGCTGGTTCTAATGTGTCGAAAACTTTGTTTTCACAATCTCAAAAAAATTCTTGTACATTCCAGAAAGTCGACTTGGATTCACCCTGAACAGCTCAGAAGCACCCTCCAATTACCAGGACCTAAACAACCCAAGCCTCCCCACTTTTTCCTGGTCTTGACACTCCCCTCCCTCAATTATCAGAAAAATTTTCCCTAAACTTAACCTTGTCCTCTGCTCTGGCAACATCTTGCCAGGTCCAAGATGTGCCTGACGTTTCCACAGAACCTGGACAGCAGTGAAACAACTAGCTACTCCAGGATGTGGCTAACACTCCAAATTTCTCAGATTCCCCAAAGATGGCTGATGCCCCACAAATCAGTAGGAAGTAGTCTCGAGAACTCAGGGCCCTCATTTTCCTAACTTGCCATGCCTAACTCCTCACGTTTTTTTTTTTTTTTTTTTTGTTTTAATAAATAAAGGATGGATGTCAGCATCCTGCTACACCTGGCCACGCTGCTTGGGAATCTTGCAGTGTGTCACCCCTGCATGCAGGGCAGGCAGTATGCTGTCCCTTTAAAAAGTGAAACTCTGCTTACTTCTACCTCTTCTTCCTCTGTATCTCTCTCCTCTTCTGCCACTCCCGTCCCCAGAGGCCAGTCTCTTCCCTCCACTTCCTCCCTTTTCCACTCCCTTTCTCTTAATAAAACTTCCCATGAAATCTCTGTCTGCGTGGCAAGTCTGTCTCTCACCAGCCAGGGTCTTTCATGCAAAGAATCACATCACTTTGGTCTGGTGTGCCCGTTAAGTGCTTGGCTCAGGTTTCCCTACTTGGTTTTGTTTTTATGGTTGCATGTGTCCCTAGTTTCATTTCACCCCAATAAACTTAGAGAGTAGCTCTCTTCCTATTCCCAGAATTTACTTGTCAGTCTGTATTGGATTAGGGAGGTGGTGCCTGACAGATGATGCAGTTTCTGGGTTCTCCTAGTTTCTGGGTCCTTCTTGTTGAGTCTCCCAGGGCAATGCACTGCTTTAACAATCTGTTTTTATACAATGTGGAGTATTGAATAGAGCATAGGGGATGGAGCTTTGCTCAGTGGTTAAGAGCTGCTCTTTCAGAGGACCCCATGTTTGGTTATAGGCACCCACAAGGTAGTTGACAACCACCTATAATTCCAGTTACAGACCATTTGAGGCCATCTTTCAGTCTCTGTGGCAATAGATATGCAAATAGTGCATTTCCACACATGCAGGTAAAACACTCACAAACTTAAAAGCAACCCCCTCTTGAAAACATAGTAAGTAGGGCATAACCTGATATCAAGAGTTATGTACTAAATTTCAAACACCAAATTGATGTAAAATAGTAATTGTTCCTGCAACAGTGAAACTGAACAGTTGGTTGAGTTTTATTTAGTTTTCAAAAGAAGCCATCCTCATAATTGAAATTTTGTTGTTTTATTATTACCACTGTCTATATGAAATTGTCTTTATGGATATTTTATATTGTAAAGATTTAGTATTATAACATTGTTTTCCTTTACAAAATGGATTGTTTTGCTCGGGTTTTTCTGAGTTTCTGGACTTAGCGTATGTGATGGCTAGTTGTCTGCCAACTTGGCTAGGATATATGCTATTTAATCAAATAGTAACCTACGAATTGCCATGCAGGTATTGTGTGAATGTGGTTAATAACTATAATCAGTTGATCAAGTATAATTATGGGTGTGCATGCTCCAATCAGGCCTAAAGAGCAAAACCTGATTTTCTGTCTCAAATCTGCAGTAGTCTCCAGCATGCCGGTGTGCCTTGTGGATTTCAGACTCAATACTGCAATATTGACTACTGCACTTATTTCTAGTCTGCTGTGCTACCTTACACACTTTAGACTTGTTGGCTGTCTGTGTTAGTCAGTGTTGTCAAGATATACCTTGCTTTGTTGCCCTTTTCTGATATGCTGACACACATGAAGATAGAGCACTCATACATAAAATACATAAACAAAAGGGCGTTATCTAATTTCCCTAACAGCACTAAATTCTAATTCGCTCCTTTAAAGGCCACTAGAAATAACACTAACAAAGCCAGACATGTGGTCTATGCCTTTAATCTTAGCACTTGGTAAGCATAAGCAAGCAGATCTCTGAATTCAATGCCAGCCCTGGCCTGTAATAGCAAAGGAGACACCCATCTCAAAATACAAACAAAAAATCCAAACAAAACAAAAGCAAAAAAATCACATCAAAACAAAAACAGAAAGAAAAAAACTACCAATAAAAAGGATACCACTATACTGAAACTACCCCATATACTAAGGGGATAAATTCTGTGTATACAATAAAACATAGCAGCACAATCTTGTCATATATTTCAATACAGGTATAAGGAATTATACTCATTGCTTCAAAGGTAAGAGAAGACATTCCAGACAACACATGCTTGGTATTAGAAGAATTAAGTACGATTACTGAATGTTTACAGAATATCACCATGCCTAGGATGCACGTGAATTTCTCCACACATCAGATCATCTCCAGAGACATTTTTTTTTATGTTATATCAAAGCTTGTTGCTCAAATTAGATTTTTCAGGTCTTACAAGTCCATTTTAAAACAGGTATTGTGTATTCATCCAAGGAACAGAATACCATGCTACAAAGATGAAAAAGAAACCCATAATTCCTCTTCTAATGTTGAATACACAAAACTGTCCATTTTTGCAGTTCAAATTCTGTTAAACAAAACTCCTTTGATGTAACTCAAGTGCCCTTTTGAGATCAAAATGGTGAAGTGGGCTCAGATCACCAAAATCCAGCAGGTAACTTGCTAGCTGACAAACAGGAAAACATGTCAGTTCCTTGAGCACAAATCAGCTTCTCCATCCTCAAGATCAAAGTCTGAGGATACCCAGCGTCTTTGATACCAAAGAAAAGTGGGGTTTAGCGGAATATGAAGACTTGTTTGGTGTCCAGTATCATCTACACATGTCCAAGGGATTCAAAAGTTCAGTCACATTTACTGCTTATTGCCAGGAATCAGCTGAATACAGTTGGTGTAATCCCAGTATTTGTTTTTACAAAACCAAACTAGTAAGAACATTTCTGGGCTTTCATAGGAAAGGCATATATAATAGAACTAAAAAGGCTATAAATACCTTCTATGTAACAAGCAACCCAAATATATTAACATAACAAGCAAAAAAATATATTCTACATACAAAAGCAGTGACTCTAAACCTAACTGAACATTACAGTCTCCATTGGATTGCTGTCCTGTTCTAAATTTGGGGATTAGAAAGTCTTCAAAAGAGCCCATGAGGTCCTGTCTTCCTGGTGGTGCTGATCAGGCCACACTCTTAAAACCACAGCATTAGGATATAAAAGGTAGGGATTGTGGCCTTGCTCCTTTTGGGCAAGGGAAGAATCTAGGCATCTATTTGGGCCTTAATGTGCTTGTAGGTCCATGTTCAGACTGTGGGGACAGACGCAGGAGCAGCACCTTTGCGGCAAATGAGGAAGAATCTGTGGTGAAGGAAATCCAGCTTTCAGAAAACATAACTGCCGAGATGAAGAATTCCTCTGGCTCAAAATCTCAGTAGTATTGTGGCTGGTGCTGCTGTTTCTGATGAAGAGTTGAAGAGAGTAGTTGAGGAGCTGGCACTGGAGCCAAGAAGGAAACCAGACACCTTAACCAAGCCAGGGACCTAGAACTAGAAAGGGCTGCAGCCAGTAAGCGGTTAACCAGAGAGCTAGCCAATGTCTGTGGACATAAAAGTTTTCTTCTCTCTTCACTCCAGGTGCCACCATTTAGTGATCTCCATTGTAAGAAAGCTGGGAGGGGACAGGGATTTCAAACCATTTCAAACAGCAAGATAGAAGCACCAGGCTGGGCTAACAGTGCTAGGTAGATTCTTCTGAACCTTTGGCTATCTGGATGTGAGCTTTTTCCTTCTGATTATGTAAGAGCTTTTTCATTATAACTTATTATGGTGATCATGCACGAATGAAAACTGAAACAAGAAAAAATGTACCTCTTTTAGTAGAATGTTTATGACTGCAGGAAAATAAGGCACTTTTATCAATATAAAGACAACCCTGGGTTATACATTTTCTGTAGAGAATACTGAAAACTTCACTATCAATAAGTCTATTTTTTGACAAAAAGCATAAAAAACACAGTTCCAGTCTTGTATGAGAGAAGAACACTCATTAGCATCAGCAGTAATTATGGAATTAATATGGTTAGAGTTACAAAGGTGATTTCTCTGTAAATGTTTGTTGAGATGTTGGTCTTGGGCTAATTATGTTCTTCTCAATCCAGTTTAAGTGAGTAAAGCATTCGGGTAGATAGGTACTATGAGACTATGTCCCTCATATTACTCCTATGACATTTTAGAAGCCTGAGATTCCTTTGCCAAGAGCTCTTCGAAGATCTCATTATGCATATAAAAGAAGACATACCCAGTGGAAAGCCTAGCCTTCTGCATAAGCTCCTCTTGTATTTTTGTCACATGTGGATCACTATAAGTGAACCAATTCTTCTTCCTGAAGTCAAAGGCATCATTGATATAGTGGCCTCCATGGGGACTGTTCCCAATATGACTGATAATATTAATGAGCCTGTAATAATTATCTTCTTTTGGCTCAACCGTTTGGGGTTCCACCTTGCCTCTTAGCTTTGTCTTCTTACCTGAACTATCTTTGCTTCCTAAGTTCTTACTGGAGTCTAGTGAGCCCTGTAACTTCACATTGCCACTCTGGGTATGTGACTCGGCAGGTTTACTGAAGCAACCTATTTGTTCCTGGGAGCTTGGTTTTGGATGGCTCTGAGTAACTGCCTCTCGGGAGGTCTGTTTACCATTTCTCTGTTCCTGATGTTTTTGAACCTGTTGGTACTTTAGGGATCTTTCTGGAATTCTGAGATCGTTATCTTTAGTAGCCTCGCTGAAGCTACCAGAATCTAACTCACTAGATGTACATGTTTTCTTGTGTTTCTTGTGTTTCTTTGTCTCCTTTGTCAATTTTGACCCACTTACATTTTGTGTGGTACTCTTTCCCTGATCTTCCTGCTTCACTTTCCCAATCAACACGTTAGAGACTCTCCTTACATTTTGTGCTTCTGACTCCTTGTTTGAGCTTTTGTTTACAGTTGAGGAATCCTTGGGTCCTGAGGTCATCATTGAATGAAATGACTCTTTGAGTATTTCGGAACCCAACTCTTGAAGGGGCTTTAGTAAGTCAAAATCTTTAACATGTGCATTTTGGCTAATGGGCTGAGGTGGCTTTGTGTTTTCATTGCAATGATAAGACAGCTTTAAAATTTTGGAAATAATGACATGTTGCTCATCCTTCTTCACTACCCGCGACTCACTAAAGCGATAGCGCTTAAGGTGAATAATAATAACCCTGGGTAGGCGGCCAAACTTATGCACTGCCATAGATCTGTTGTGCATACACCTTTCGCATCTATGTTCAAGTTCTTCTGCTTTAAAGAAAAGATCAAAACTGGATTGGATAGACAAGTTGAGACCTTTCAATCCTTGAGGAATGCTGATGGAGAGATAACTACCCGGTTCTTTCCTGTGAACAACCAGGCCACAAGCTTTACAAAAAATAGATCTCATCAACTCAAATTCGAAATTATTGGCAACAGGACAAAAAGGTATTTTGTCGATAATATCATGGTTAGCAAAAATCTGTCTAAGTAAACTATTTCTCCCAGATTCATTTTCAGCTTGCCACAATACGGTTAATTTTTGAACAGCTTCCTTCAACTGAACTAAACAGAGACTTAAAAACTCATGCGCGTCATTCTGCCTGTCAGCAGTGAATATCTCTCCAAATTGTGGAAGGACTTTTGTAAAATTTTTAAGTAACGTCTCCCTAGTTTTTGCATTGTAAATATCTTTCAGAACCAGAAGTTGCATCAAGTGCATGTTAAAATCATCTCTGGGAGGTCTAATCCATGGGAAACCCTGATTGAACAACTCATTAACAAACAGTGGAACTGCGCACAGCGACTGTAATACTACGTTTATATAACAGGTATTTCCCACATTGGGCAGGCCTTGCCATGCTTTTTCTGGGTACAGTAAGAGTGTCTTTATATACTCATGCCACTCTATGCCTTTTGCCATAGAGCATGGTTCCAACAGAAATGGCGAAAATAATTTTGTAAGGAGATCATGAATATCACGAACACTCAAATCAGACTCCTCGGGATTGTTGGTCTCAGATGAAAAGCCAAATCCTGGTTTACTCTTTTCTGCCTCTCTTAAATCCCTTTCTTTTTCTTTATTATCATGTACAGACACCACTGACTTTGCCTCAGATTTCTTACTGCTGCCCTGTCGGATGTTCTCTGTTGCCTTCTTTTCTGAATTACGTGAGGATCTTTTCTCCTTTACAAGTTGTTTTTCTGAGACCCCTGCACTATTAGGTGTGGTTGATGAGGATGAAGACAAAGGCATCTCATCAAGCACTGGTGCTCCACTTTTTTTGGCTGATTTGAAGCACTTACTGTTTGGTTCTGCATGAACTTCCCGTCGTAAAGAGACATCTAACTCCTGGGTACTTGTGCTAGGACCACCAGATCTCTCCTTATTATTTCTCCAGAATGCCCGAAGATTTCTTTGATGAACTCTGTCTAGGAATTTCTTCAGTTGTCTGGCATATATGGTGGTTAGGTTCTCAACAAACAAGAAATCGTTATTTTTAAAAGTTAAATTTAGGTAATTCTGGTCTTCACCATAGGTTCTAAGGACAACACTTTTAATATTATTGTTTAGCTGCAAAGTTTTGATCTTCCCAGTGCTAAAATAGAGCTGAAGTTTAGCTTCCTGTTTTCCCATTATTGTTTCAATGAACGCAGCTCGTGGCTTAGACATTCCTGCCTTTGCACACCACATTTGGATTTGAGCGTGAATCAATATGGAATCCATACTCATTTTCTTAACACATTACCTAGGGAGACAACAAGGAAATAGCATATTACTTTTTATACACAATGACTCATTCTAATATTGGCTCTATATTAAAAATTCTTCATGTTTTGAGTATCTAGCCCTTTAGTGATTAACCAATACCTTTTGAGAGAAATCTATGGTTGTAAGAGAACAGAAATCTTGATTATCAGTGCCAGACCGTGATTTAAAAATATCCAAGAAAAAGTACTTTCAGATATGATGGAAATGTTTATATAAAACCAAAACTCCATTCCTATACACTAAATCTCCTTTCTACCACAAAATTAGACTCTATTCTGATTAATTTCACCCTTTCAATGGAAATTATGAAACCCTTAGAAAACTTTTAAGATACATCTAAAAGGAGTACTGAAGAGTACCTTGGGTATATATGTAGACAACCAAAATAAATGTTTAAGCAAACAGGAGCGCTAAGTAGCCCTTACCCCAAAGGCAGATGGCTATCCTTGATGTATAGATGAATGCATACATGGGATACTCAGAGTAAATCCAGCTACCTCATTCCAAATCTAGTTACATCACCTTCTTCCACTTAGCACTGAGGAATCACCATATATTTTATCCTTCATTGAAAAAGTTGAATAACAACTTCATAACCATCAAATATAAAGATGGATGATTTCTGTAGCCAGCTCTGTCACCTCACCCAAGTTAGTTCTCTATACTCAAACTCACTGTGGAAACTGGAGCCTAGCTCTGTGTTATAGCAATGCTTTCAATGCAGAAAGTACCCAGGTCAATCCTGAGAAGCCAAAATAAATTCTACAAAAATAGCCAAGAAGTATCAGAAGTATTTAATTACTGAAAATTAGAAGTTTCCAAGTAATCTGAAGAAAAATTCGAATTAATGATATCAGTTAGCAGTACAAATATTCGCATCACAAAGAATGTTTAAGAATTCATTGGAAATTGTGTTTTCTCCTAAATAGTTAATATTCCTCGCTTAGTCTGGACTATATTGTTAGCTAACTCAGCATGCTGTCCTTATGAATACCAAGGAAAAACTTCTGCTTAATCCATGCGCAAATGAGCAAACATTCATTGGTAGTGCACAATTAAGTTTGTGTTATGTGCTCAATGAAGTAGTTGTGCCCATCCATATAAGAAAAGGCCATTTGCACAAAAGTGAAAGAATGACTTTATCTGCCACAGTGGAAATGGATCCATAAAAACATTCGGGCACAGCTGTAAATTCAAGTTCTCTAGATTTTTTTTGGGGGGAGGGGCCTGGTTGGGAAGCTCAAGACAGGATTTTCTAGGTAGCCATAGTTATTGTCCTTGAAATCACTTCGCAGACCAGGTTGACCCTGAACATACAGCTCTACCTGCTGCTGCTTTCTGAGTGCTGCAACTAAAGGTGTACACCACCACACCTGGCTTCATGTTCTCTGAAGTACGTAGAGTTCACTGACATACCTGTGCATGCTAAGTTAGGCTTTAAATAATTTTCTCTTCACAATTCTTGATTGGTCTTCATTTTGTTTAAACATTCAACAGAACCTAAGAATTATTTCCCGTCCACATTTAGATTTCTACCAGACCAAGCTGCATGCACACATGCTCACACACACACACACACACACACACACACACACATGCATGTACACACACACACACACACACACACACACACACACACAAATGTGTGACCAGGCATGAACGAGTACAGGTTTCAGCCAGCCTGACCTATGAGGGAAACAATGTCCTCCCAAAATTTGATGTCTTTTCTTTGTAATGATAGTGAAGTACTCTAACATCCACTTGGTACTTCTACTCTATGTACTCAAGACCAGTTAGGAGCCTGGCATAGTGTCACAGATCTTTAATCACCGCACTGGGGAGGCAGAGGCAGTTTGATCTCTGAGTCTGAGGATGGCCTGGTCTACATAATGAGTTCCAGAACAGATAGGACTACATGGAGAGACCCTGTCTCAAAAACAAAACAAAAACAGAATAAAAAATAGGTGTGCTTATAAAATTGTGTCTGCATTTTCCAACTATTTCCTTGAAGTTTGTCATACATTTCATTCCCAAGTAAAGGAAACTTCTTTAAGCTCACTGAGTGCGATAAGCAAAGACCAAGGACCACCTATGCTGACAGAAAGGTGAGCTGTGGCTGGGTGGTGGTGGCTCACGCCTTTAATCCCAGCACTCGGGAGGCAGAGGCAGGCGCATCTCTGTGAGTTCAAGACCAGCCTGGTCTACAAGAGCTAATTCCAGGACAGCCTCCAAAGCTACAGAGAAACCCTGTCTTGAAAAACCAAAAGAAAGGAAGAAAGGAAGAAAAGAAGGAAGGAAGGAAGGAAGGAAGGAAGGAGAGCTGTGTAAAAGCTGCTACTTCTCCAGCACATTCTAAACTTAAAGCCGCTTCTTCATTCCATCTCATTACTCAAAGCTGTTGAAGATTCCTTTGGATATGTTTAAAAGATCTTAAAGTAAAGAGTACCAATTCTCCAAAAACCACTATGTGAGTATTCCATGAAGCTGAAAGCAAGCTTTGCTACAGTGACATTTCTCTTCCCAGCTATCCTTAAACTAGCATAAAAGCCTACAATGATAACTACATTTCAAAGTTATGAAAATGTATGAGCTTTTATCTCATTTTCCACAAACTCAAATATCTCAGGTTTGATGGATCTGATACTATCACAATATATTAGGCTTGCTGACACTTTCAAAACATACCAGAAACTCACAAAACTGCACTGCTTCTATCATACTTGGAGGAATGGCCTATGATATCAAGAAGTTGGCCATGGGCTTAAAAAAAAAAACTCTAATAGAGATGTCTGCAGCACGGTTAATTTACTAGTTTAGCACACATTGGTCTTTCTTCAGGTGTTTATTGAGCTATGCTCCACAATATGATATCCTCAGCAAATATTCATTGTTGGATGCTACAACCAATTCTCTAAGAACACAAAGAATGCAAATATTCAAAGTACATGAACGATTATACACAAGTCAGAACTGAAAATTAGTTTCCTATGAGAAAAAAGGATCTAGGGAGAAACTTTTTTGGTGCTATTTATAGGACTTGATACATACCCATGGAGGCAAGTGGGGGGGGAGAGAGAGAGTCAAAAAGAATATCTTCCTTTGTTGAAATTTCTCAGGCTCTACCTCAAGTCCACTATGTGACTGCGTTGGGCTCGCCTTTACAGAATGCTTGAATAAGAAAACTGCCCTCATTGCCTACAAAGCCCAAGAACCCCAAAAGGCCAAGTTATTAATTTTACATTAAGGTAATTTAATAGGATTTGTGCTGCTGTGGCAATATTTATCCACTCTATGCTGCATTTACATTTTCTACCATTCATGTTTTCATTATTTCAAGAGAAAGAAAAACTTGAAAATAAATGACTATATATATTTTAAATACAAACTCCTTATTCCCAAAGAGTTCATTATAATAGAGTAGTAAAAAGAAGGTGAAGAAGATAAGGTTCAGCAGGTAAGGGTGCTTGGTACCAAGATTGATGACCAAAGCTATAACCCTGGGATCAACACGGTAGAAGAGAATTTCCCCCCAAAAAGTTTGTGTGTCTGCATGCGTGCATGCGTGTGTAAAAGAGAAAGGAACTGGATAGAATTATTTTCTTTCAAATGCTCTGGTAAAGTGGTTCTGTTTTAAGATAACAAACAACTATATCTTGATACCAAGGGATTAGAAGCCAAGTGTAGCGACTTATGCCTCTAACTGTAACTGCAGTACTTCAGTGACTGAGGCAGTAGAATGACACATGCTCAAGGCCATTATGTAGTTGAAAGTACCTAGCCAGTTTCAACCGTGTCTCAAAAGCTTCACAATTAAAAAGGAGGGAGTCACAAATTCTAGAAGGTCATTTCCACACAGTAACTATGAAAAAGTACTATTTGTTAGCTCTTCTTCATCTGGAGTATTAGCTCACTAAGTTAAGGTTGGTGTGGCAGAAATGGTAAGTTAGGTTTTAATCAATTAATTAATTCCAGCCTGATCAGTTTCCCTTCTCCCCTCCTCTCCTCCCAGTCTTTCTCCTCCCTTCTCCCCATCCACGCTTCTTCCTTTCTCTTCAGAAAGAACAGGCCTCCCGTGTATATCAGCCCAGCCAAGGCATATCAAGTTACAACAGTAAGACTAGGTACCTCCTCTCCTATTAAGGCTGGCAAGACCATCTAGTGTGAGGAGCAGGGTCCCAAAACTGTAACAGAGTGAGAGACAGCCCCTACTCTCACTGTTAGGAGCCCCACAAGAAGACCAAGCTACACACCTGTAACTTCTATGCAGAGGGCTTAGGTCAGTCCCATGCAGGCTCCCTGGTTGTCGGTTCTGTCTCTGTGAGCTCCTATGAGCCCAGGTTAGTTGTTTCTATGAGTTTCCTTGGAGGGTCCTTGACCCCTCTGGCTCTTACAATCCTTCCTTCCTCTCTTCCACAGGATTCCCTGTGGTCCACCTAATAATGCTTTGCTGTAGCTCTCTGCATCTGTATCGATTAATAGCTATGTGAAGACTCTCTGATGACAAACAGGAGTGATCAGGTGGAAGGAGTACGGAGGGAAAGAGGACTGAGAGAGACAACTGGAATCAGGGAACATCTGTGGGACAGTTAGAGACCTAGTGCAATGCAAACTCCCAGGAATCTATGAGAGTGAACCTAGCTAAGACTCCTAGCAACGGGAGATATGGAGCCTGAACCGGCCATCTCCTGTAACAAGGAAATACTTCCCCTGGAGGGACTGGGACCCTAACCCAGCCATATAACCTTTGACCTACAATTTGCTCTGCCCACAGGATGTGCTAGAGTAAAGGTGGCACAGAAATTATGGGAGTGGCCAACCAATGACTGGTCTGGCTTGAGTCCCATGCCATCACAGGGATCCCAGCTCTGACACTGCCTGGAGGGCCAAGACCTAGAGGCTGGACAGCCCAGAGACCAGGATAGAACCAAACAGGACTGGTAATGAAAAAAGAAGCCCATGAAATGATGTCTAACAATATTCTGCTATACTTATAGACTGTTGTCTAGCCCAATTGTCATTACAGATGGTAAGGTTTTTATTTTTGTTGTTTTGTGTTTTTGTTTTTGTTGTTTTGAGAGAGGGTTTCCCTGCCTAATAGTCCTAGCTGTCCAGGAACTAGCTCTTGTAGACCAGGCTGGCCTCGAATTCACAGGGATTCACCTGCCTCTCCCTCCTAAATGCTGGGATTAAAGGCATGCACCACCACCGCCCCGCAGATGGTACGTTTTAATTTCCTTATTTGACAATTATTTTATTTGGTATGCTGGGAACTGAACTCACACACAGAGCTCACGCATGCCAAGCATGTGCTCCGTCACTGAGATATACTCCCAGCCCTCAGAACATTCAGAAAACATTTGAGTTAAGAGGCAAAAGATATAGCTAGTATATGTTAAGAAGCCTGCATAATTAGCTCACTGGATAGAAATTATGAAGGATCTAAAAGGTAGTGACCTAGCCCATGTATGCAGTGAGCGGAAATGATAAAATCATATATGTTCCACTGGAGTTTATAATAAAGTTCTGGCTATCTCTAATGAGCCCAAGCAAAACTTCCAAAAAATGAAAACAACTTCAATTTACATTTATTTTTAAATTATGAGTATCTTAGTGGGTTTAGGAAAGGCCACTGGCATTATCAGGTTCTGTTAAATGTACTGAAAAAATGATCATCAAAATTGTCTTTGAGAACGCAATTCTATAAAACTTTGATTCCAGGTACAATATAATTAATGAGCAAGTATAATTTAAAAAGCACATTGGGTTTCCCAATTTATTCCCAATAAAAGGTTTCCTCCAAAAATTGCTTAGTGTGCCTTAAAATGTGAACTTGAAAAGTATGTGAATATGCTGGGTTTTGTAAATGAGAAAGACCATTCTCAAAAGCCCATGAGCATTCTCAAGAGCTGGGGCTTGACGACCAGCAAGCCTAGTCAATTGGTAAGCCCTGTGCTTCTGAGAGATGCTGTCTCAAAACAGAAGGCAGGCGGCATTTGAAGAGCAATACCTGAGGTTCACTTCCACTTGCAAGTACATAACACACATATATGCATATACACATGCATGTACACACACACACACACACACACACACACACACACACACACACACACAGAGAGAGAGAGAGAGAGAGAGAGAGAGAGAGAGAGAGAGAGAGAGGGGGGGGGGGGGGGGACCTGGGAGCGCTGGCACAGTAGAGTCTCAAAGATGTAGCAAACAGATTCAAAGTGTTCCAGATGTGAGGAAAAATGACATTTCAGGGAGAACTGTGAAGACATTTGCAGAGAAAGAAGGTCTGAAGGTTTTGTGAAAGAGCAGGAAAGCAAATGGATTCGTGACCTTGCAAAGCAGCTCCAAGCTACACAGGGCTGCCTTGGGCTCATGGTCCCGAATGTATAGTGGGATGGATGAGCACAGTTTGGTTTCCTCCAGCTATATGCAGCTGCCCTGTTGTCTTGATGTAATGCATAATAGGAAGAGGTTTGATTTTGAACTTGTTGAAAGATTCTGCTCATTCCAAAGTAAGCATGTAAGAAAAAAAGCACAAAAGCAGCGGAACGCATAAAGGGAGTAACCATAAATACTGCCTTTGAAAATGATGAAATGGTGCTGGAGAGATGACTAGGCAGTTAAGAATGCTTAATGCTTTTGCAGAAAGGACTCAATTCACTTCCCAGCGCTCATGTCTGGTAGCTCACAACTAATGGTAACTCCAGCTCCGGGGGGTATGAGTACCACGTTCTGGCCTCTTTGAATACCTGCACTAATGTACACATACCTACATTTAGATACAACACACACATAAAAGTGAAAATAAATATTTGAAAAGAAAGATGACACGGGGTAGAGGATTAAAATCTAGGAAAATGTGGGCCTGAGAGATGGCGCAACTGGTAAGGGGACTTGCTCCTATGTCTGACAATCCGAGTTCAATCTCCCAACCTCCATGGTGCAAGGAGAGAGCTACTCCCCAGAATTGTCCTGACGTCCACACATTTCCTGGCATGCATGTGTTTTCACACATACACAGAAAAATTGGATTTTAATAAAAATATTAAAATACACATGCTCCATGAAATCCTGACGGGGTGGTATTAACATCAGGGGACAGAGAGTCTCTTATTTTAGTGGCTATAACTCCGCCTCCCGCTTCTAACACTTCCTTCTCCTATTGTCCTCCCTTCATCCTTTGTGTTTTTCTATTCAGTCCCAGTCTGCCCCAAGGCTGGGAGCAGGCAGTGAGAAAGGGAGACAAAGTTGAATGTTAGGTATGTGTGCAGCGGCTTGAAAGCAGGCAGGATAAGGTAGAGGGGGGTGGGCAAGTGAGGGCTGGTGAAAGGAGAGAAGAAAACACCCCCTCCTTTTTCTACTCCTCCAAGTTTGGGTTAAAGGTCAACACATCAAGAGGCACACAGGCTCTAGAGCATTAGCAATTAAATCCCGTCATTATGTTTGTTCCCAGCCTCAGTGTGCATGGCTTTTCAAAATGATTGCATCAGGGCAGACTTTCTTTCTTCCCTGTCTGGTTTAAAGGTGCATTTCTACACTCAGCAAACGTCCAAGTCATTGGATAGCAGAGAAATGCCATTACTTCGCCTCTTGACATACACTGCGTAGAAATCTCTCCATAGGAGGCCCTGACCAAAATGGGAAGAATTCTCTAGACTAGCAAATTGTTCCCATGAGCTATTCAAGCTTTGAAGCCTTTCTGAGAGACAGATTTGGCAGAACATGTTTTTGTTTTTTGTCTTTTAAAATGATTATGCTAGTGCTAATAAGACATAGCTGAAAACAATGCCAAGATCGTCTTACAGAAGTTAAATATGATTATTTTATTAAATAATATTCTCTAAAAAAAGAATGTTCTCTCTTAAGCATGTATTTGTTATATAACACGAGGAGTTTTTGACATTAATTCTCTTTCCCTACTGTAACCCGTCTTAGTATTTTGTAGACAGTACTGATAGCTATCGTATTTATGTTTATTCATTTACTAAGCAAAATATTTACTGACGTTTAGTCAGTTATAGCATAAACTACGAACCAAACCAAAAGATAAAGCAGTAAAATATTGCTCAGACAAGTTATAGGATAAATAATACAAACAATCGTAGTACAAGGAAAAATATATTAATTAAGTAAAAGCCAATTCATGTGGTATCTAAGAGTTTGTGTGTTTTCTGCCACTTCAACTTCTCATAGTCCTCCCTTACCTTTTGTAGTATGTAAGTGGGGAGATTGGGTCTGTTTGTGCATATGTGGAAGCCATACACAAGGTCAATTTTCACTGCTGCTTCTCGGGAGCCATCTATCTTGTACTGTGTTTTAAATTTTCTGCTATTTTATGTATTTTGCCTACATATATGTCTGTCCTTCATATGTGTGCCTAGTACCAAAGGTGGCAAGAAGGTGTTGAGTTCCCCTGGAACCAGAATTGTGCATGGTTTTGAGATACTATATAGGTGCAATGATTCAAACCCAGGCAACCCAGAAGAGCTCACTGGGTTAGAGGGCTTACTACCCTAGGCTGGCTGACCCATGAGCTCTGGGGATCCTTCTGTCTCCATCTTTCTAGTTGTAGGATTGTAAATGCACACTCTCCTTCTGGGTCCTAGTGATCAGCGATTGAGACCCAACCTTGACTAGATTTCCTTCCTACCTGGAAATCTTTAACAGTTCTCATTGTCTTTACTTTTCTTTTAAAAACTCTACTCTAGTCTTAGTTCATTTAAACAATGGCCTGTGTTTTTCCCTGCCTTAGATTCACAAAACATCCCCATTTTGTAGGACCTTCCCTTCACTTGGACACCACTGGTGCTGCTATTTCCCATAACCCAAGCACAAGCTATACAGGGATTCAAGAACAACAAATTGGTTTTCAAAGTATGCCAAGTGGCAATGCATGCATGTAATCCCAACACTTGGGAAATGGAGGCAAAAGGATAAAAAAAATAAGCTAAATAGAGCATTCAAAACCAGTCTGGGTTACATGAAATCCCATATCAAAAAAAAAGGAAAATGAAAAAATGAATCTATGTCCCAAGTGGAAGAAAACCAGGTAACAATCCCATACACAAATTATGTCAAAGGAAGTACCAGTAAAATGTGGCTATATAAGAGAGATACCCTTTAGAACCATTATAGGAGAACAGGAAATTACAACAGTACTCAGCTTACCAGAGGATGGTCTGGATGCTGGTCCCAAGTGAAACAATTTCTCAACTCAGCAATGCTTGTCAAGCGAGAACAACCTATTAGGGCAGAGGACTTTTGTTGAGTTTAAAAAGTCAAACACACACAGGCTAGACAAAAAACGGTATTGCTCATTTTCCTTAGTTTTGCAGCTAACAGCCAGCCTTTGGAGCTGTTGCTTTCTTTTCTGTCTTAGCCATCTAGCCTAGCATGAGAAATCAATTTGATTTTTGTGGGCTTTTCATCTCATTTCATTTCTCTCCCTTATCTCTGCCACATGAGATATTCTAATCTCACAGACATTTTGGACAAATACCCAGTTATAGCTCAACACAGAGACAATCGGAAGATATAGAAAGAAACCGCAGCAGTAAGGGAAGCAGTTCTGCCCCAAAGTAGAGGAGAATCACACTGAATCAGTAAGCATCAAATGACTTTAGACTCAAAATATCAGCACAAATGTTTATCCAGAAAACAATTTGCCACATTCTTGGCAACCAGAACTTAAGGCACAGTACTAACCATCGCCAACACACAGGGTAGCAGCACTTCTCATTGTTGGGGATCCTTATCTCTAATTACCAAGGGACTAGATACAAAATGAGCAGGTAGGCCTGAGACCAAGTTTAACCACAAGGCAACATGAAACTCCAAAAGAACACTGTCCAATCTAGAGTTGGAGGGAATAAAAGATGGCCTTCATTTTCATTCTTTCAGAGATACGGAGTTTGGAAAGGAACTCAAGGCTGTTAATCAGCCTTGTGGACAGTTAGCTTGGTGTCAATAAACCTTAAACAGTAAGGGTGTGATGTGGGCAAGAATGAAAGAAGTCAAGCTGCAGAGGCATTGGAAATAAGATGAGGAACCTGAATTAAAACTGAATTGGAAAAGCTTTAGCACTATCTTAAGTGGGATTCACTGGTTCTGATATTCAGTGAGGTGGAACAAAAGGTAGAACTACACCAAGTTTGCAGTTGACCAATCAAATTTGAACTGCCACTTCAAGATTCCTGGGGCTCCCATAACTCCTACGCTGTAATTATCTAATTACAACTTTCTTCCCAGAGTGACCCTGAACCATATTTGTATATGATGTCCCGTGGTGATGCTCTTTGCTAAGCACAACTATCAGTCCTAGTCCTACAATCCCTGCGTCCTCTAGTCCTAAGTTCCTGATAACTCCTGTTTGCCCCCTTGGTTAATACATACCCATATCATCTGATTAGAGAGTGTTGCCACCCAACATAAATATTGTTAGGGGCTATCCCATAGCAACAGCTCCAAAGCTCATGCAGACCAAGGTTCCTGGTTCACAAAGCACAGTTCTTCTAAATGAGGCAAATCCCATGGGTAAAATGCATATACAAAGTAATAGTACAGATACTGACTTTGGACTGATGTACCAAAATTCGAGCATCTCCTCTTTTTTCCAAGATAAATTATATGATTTTGCATACACATACACTATGCCCATAAAAAGGTAGGATGCTGGAAAGGCTGAGTAAGGAAAACTAATAAGAAGCAGACAGCCTGTCATAATAAGAGTTACATCCATCTGTTATTCCAGTAATCTCCCTTGAATCAAGGTCATTCTGGGAACATCTATGACTACTAGAAAAAAAATTGAAAAGAAGAAATTTTTAATCCAATTGAATAGAGAGCAAGTTCCAGTTTTCAACAAGTAGAATACAACAGAAATCTTACTTGAAAGTTTAGACTGATCTTACCAAGATTCCCTAGTACTTGGCTTTACAGAACCCCCCCCCCCCACACACACACATATACATACACAAACCCTTAAGGAGATAGTACTCCAGATATTAGTGGAGTAGATTCAGCTTTGGTGTTCAATCAGGAGTGGTTTAGACTTCACTCAACACAAGGGGGCACTGCAGCATTTTTCTTGCCAAGGCAAAGAGGACAGGCAAGTCAATGTATCTTTATCTGACTTAATAAACACATTCCAGGCCTAAGACTTTGTGAGAGAATTTTACATAGCCACTGTTTGGAAAATGGGCCAGAAAATGTACTAAGTGGCATGTGGGATGGAAAAAAGTCCATCAGAATGTCTTCAAAATGTCAATATATTTTAAATGAACAAAGTTGACTTTGTTCATTGCATTTTAATGCATCTTGAAATATACTTAATAGTAAATGTCCCAAACCTAAATCATGCTTAAAATCTCTAAAAAGTGCTTCTCATTCCTCTTAAGGTACCACATTCTGCACATCATAATATTTTCCTTTTGTTGCGGGGGCGGGGGAGAGAAAGAGAGAGACACTGTCCTTGAGAACAAAAGAGTTAAGATGGAGAAGATGGAAAGATATCAGGAGTAGAAGAAAAGAGAATACACTACTATTTAAAATCTGTAAATTTATACTGATTGAGGCCTAGCACAAACGTTATTTTCTTCATTAAAGCATCTAGCACTCTCCCAACATAATAGCATGCCTACTACTTGATTTCTGCCTATTACTTTTGAAAACTGAAATGTGTAAGAGCCCAAAGAAAAGCAGTTCATATGAATTACCCCAGGTACATCTATATTAAGAACTAAAACCATCCAGCCTGGACAGTGTAGTGTTTTCATTAACATGAGCTTACCATCCCACTATTTTCATCAATATGATTATACTAAAAGACTTCTGTAGTAAGGTGAAAGGTAAAAATAGTTTTGTTTATTCCAGAAATGCTTCAATATAAAGTATGATGTGGCTGAGGGTGCAGCTCAGTTAGCAGCATGCTCATTTAGCATGCATGAAACCATCTGATCATGGTGCTCTATGAACTGAGGATGGTTGTACTCCCAATATTTGGAAGGTGGGAGCACTAGAGCCAGCAGCTCAATGCCCCTTGAATTCTTTCACTATCAGTATACACACTGTCAAAACATCCATCCTCAGGACACAGGCCTGACTTCAGATCTCACTGATCACGTCTACATCTGTCTTTGGGACACGTGAAAACAAATAAAGCAGGTCTCTGAGAAGATCCAAGATATTGCCAATGTATATATGCTTATGCTGGATGGCTACTAGTTTCCTTGTTGAAGGGATTAAGTAGTATACGGAGAAGCTAGATGAACACCAGGGGAATAATTTATTGCTAAGGTTCAATTTTTTAAGTGTGAAAAAAAGGGACATAAATGCTCAGTGTAGAAGGAGACCGCTTGTTCGTTTCCAGGCCACCAAGACTCCCGTAATAATCACACAGAAACCATATTATTTAAATCACTGCTTGGCCCATTAGCTCTAGCTTCTAATTTGCTAATTCTTACATCTTAATTTAATCCATCTCCATTAATCTGTGCATCACCACAAGGTCACCAGCAAAGTTTCAGCATGCCTATCTCTGGCAGTGGCTCCATGCCTTCTTTGTGACTCCACCTTCTTTCTCTAAGCATTCAGTTTAGTTTTCCCTGTCAGGCCAAGTCAGTTTCTTTATTCAGTAATGGTATTCACAGCATACAGAGGGGACTTCCACATCAACTCAGGATACTGGACATGTTCTATTGCTGAAGTGGGCTGTTGTCAAGCATATAGTTTTCAGTATTAAGGTGATTTCATTATATGTTAGCAATGAAATCTAGGGGAGAGTGATGTTTACTCCTTAAAGATACTTCCACCTCTAGCTACAGTCACAGGTAATGATTAATGGTTTCTGAGGAAGCACCAAAGTAACTTAGAAACTAAGAGGAACATCAGCTACTTGTATAATAATGCATGCAAATAATAAAACAAATGATGTAATATTTCCTGTTATTTGTAAAATAGCCCAAATACCTGATAACCAAAAAGAAGAAATTTTAACTCATTCACTTTTTATTGAAATATCTGTAAATAGTTACCATACTGGACAAATGAATCTATAAAAATCTTGGTAGACATAGTTTAATACACTGGCAGTGTACTTCCAAGTGACTGGAGATTAGTTGACCTAACTCCTATCACATTTCCCTTTTTAATCCCTCTTTCAGGAGACAGAAGACAAATACAAATACAGCAGCCAACAGACAACACTAATCTACTGAGTTTATCAGACAAGGAACAGACATAACTGGAAGGACCCATTTTGCTATTTGCCACTCTTCCTTTTTCACTGGCTGAGTATACATATGAAAACTGGAATAGGCAAAGGAAATACGAGATAGTTAACCATGTAGAGAATAGCTAGAATAAGGAAGCTATTCAAGGCTCATGAAATGTGAACAAAGATGAAATGCAATCAGTGAAAAGATGTCACTAAGTCAATTATATTAATAACTATTAATAATTAATTAATAACTGCCATACTTATGTAAGCATTCATTACTAGAAGTTGACCATTGACTATGGTAGTATCATGATGTTTGAGTCCAAAGAGTGAGAGAGAAAAAGTTATTTTAATGCTGGACAGTGTGGTGGCACATGCCTTGAATTCCAGAACTTGGAAGGCAGAGGTAAGCAGATCTCTAAGAGTTCAAGGCCAGCCTGGTCTACAAGAGCTAATTCCAGTATAGCTAGGACTGTTACACAGAAAAACCCTGTCTCAAAAAAAAAAACAGAAAACAAGAACAAAACAGAAACAAAAGCCATTTTACATTAGCTGAACTGAAAAGCTAACACATTTAGAATGGCAGGATAAAATGAATGATCACAAGGACAGCCTTTCGCAATAATTGAGCTCCTTTGTAAGGAACAAATTTACTACTAACATATTTTCTGTGGTGTGACAACTAGCAGAACTCGTGTGTGTGTGTGTGTGTGTGTGTGTGTGTGTGTGTGTGTGACCCTGTACTGCAGCTGGAAATCTAAGAAGTAAATGTTTTATTTACATGAAATCAAACATGTCTAAATGATACTTTCAACCATCAGTCCCAGACTCAGGCTGGGAAGAAGCCTTAAACAGTAAGTTTGACAGCTCAAGACAGAATTGTTATATTAAACATAAAAAATTATTAAGATCCTACTTGTTTAAGCTTCTAGAGTTACAAGTAGTGATCTGGTCTCCTTACTGATCCTCTATTTAATTCTCTTTTTCATATCTTTTCTTGCATTAGTATGTAACAGATGGGATTTCACAGTCAATGATAAGAGTGGCAAGGAATAGAGCTGAAGTTAGAGAATAGTGCTCTACATTGTTAGGAACAAGGCAGTAGGAAAGCTTAAAACACTTTGCAATATCAGGTAACATCCCTTTCAGTATAGAGTTTGGTGGGATGAATTACTAGCCTCTGGAATTTAGTGGGTCCCAGATATGGAGAAGTATTTGACAATAGCGTTTGAGTTCAAGAAAGGTTTGGAAAAACACATACACACACACAGGGGGGTACATTCAGTGAGAAGGAAAATTTGTCACTTAGATGTCTTAAGTGTGACCCATTATCACAATGGATTTCCATGTTTAAAGGGTTTCAGAATCACTTGGAATTTCAGGAAAAAGAGTAAATACATTTGAGTCTACCAAAAAAAAGTGATTTGGGGTAGAAAAAATATTTTTATTTCTGTTAAAATATTTGCCATATTTCACAATTCAGACAGGAAACGCCACTATAGGTATTACTAGACACTTCAATGGGATTGTTTTTTTGGTTATTTTCAGGAGGAGAG
Source organism: Microtus oregoni (assembly GCF_018167655.1). NCBI lineage: Eukaryota > Metazoa > Chordata > Mammalia > Rodentia > Cricetidae > Microtus > Microtus oregoni. The sequence continues at coordinate 4,151,587 of NW_024543873.1, read as the reverse complement.
AGAATAAGAAAGTATGTTTGTGATTTCAGGATGAGGTCTAAAGTGGTTTGCACAAAGATTCCCAGGAAAATGAGAAATTCAAGAACATTTATTTACAGTATGAGAGTTCTAAGCTATTTGATACAGTGAACTGCTATTCATTTTGCTAGTCTACAGGCAAGAGTACTGCCTTACCACTGTGGTAACACCAATCTACCAAGATTAGTGGAAAAATAGAGCACCTGAGCCATGCTAGGACAACCAGAACTCCCGAGTCGAAGGGTGTTTTCTAAAGGAGACAAGAAAATACTCTATGTATTACTAAGTGCCACCTGAGGGTTTCTAAGCTGCATGCCATAAATTCCCTCTACTTTCCTATATCTAATTTTAATTGTTTATTTTCCTTCACACACTTTCTGTTGAGAGTGACCCACGCTGCCAGTCTTGGTGGCTCCGTTCTGTAATGTCAGCTAATTAGGAGGCTGAAGCAAGAGACTTGCACATTTGAGTGAATTCAAGAGGGCCCGAGGAACTTAGTGACAAAACGTTTAAAGGCAAAGGATGTAGCTCATGATAGGTCATTTAGCTAGCATTTGCTATGCCATAGCTCAATCCCTAATATAATACAAAGCAAAAAGGGAAAAGAGTGATAATGAGAAGGGAAAGAGCAAGAGTGAGAATGAGGAAGTGACACAGAGAGAAAGACAGACAGACAGAATGAATACAAGCTGATAAAATGGGCCAGCAAGATGACTCAGCTCAGCAGAAAGGTGCCTACTGCCACCCAACAGAGTATGATTGATTCCCTAGAACCCTCATGTTAGGACAGAGACTACTCTCCTAAGTTGTTCTCTGACCCTGCATGTATATGGCGACATGTGTATGCATGTATGTGCACGCTTGTGCACATGCATGTATAACCACACACATGAATGTAAAAGTATATTTAAAGCAGTCAATGATAGTCACAGTATTAAATAAAAGGAAGATATTAGCCATGAATAATAAGAAGAGCACATTTTCTGAAAACATAGAAAGAGCTAATATCCTACTACAGATATGAGACAGATTCATACCGGAGACAAATGTAGAATACAGACATTATATGTGAAAATTCAGGAGTCTGCTCAGTGCTCTTCCATATATGTAAGTAAATACACCTCCCTCCACAATTGGGCAACACGGCAGGGAACTCTTGGAGGACTTAGAAAATCTTGATATTGATAGGCAATGAAAATCTTTAGCCTCACTGCCAAGTTTGCCTGATAGGGACATTGAGGTCAGAGAGAGTTTAAGGATTTGGCTAAGACTGGAACTCTACCCCAATACCCCAGCTCCCGAGACTGGAACTCCAGCATCCTACTGAAGTTAGTCTCTTTTTTTTTCCAGTCTACCTTTAGAGCTTTTATTCTATTCAAGCGAAGGGCCAGAAGGTAGGCATCCAGCAACAGGAATCAGCACAAAGTCAGCAAGTACAAGGGACTGTACTAGCCTGGAGAAGAGTCTGGGCAAAGAGGATATTTGTTATTTCAGTAACTAAACTCTCACAGATAAAAATCCAAGGATGCCCGCCTGATCTTGATTTCTAGTTTCCAATGCACAGAATTAGACTAAGTTGCAGGGACTGTGCTTCGTACAAGCAGGCGAAAGATTAACAACCTTCCAGAGATTCTCAAGATGTGACTCACTCCCCATCCTCTAGACAGCTTTCAATTTTTCAAGTATAGATATGGTTGACTGGGTGGGAGTGGCTCAAGTCTCACAGCTCCAATTAATTTTTTTTACCCTTTTCTTTCCCACTCCCTTTACCTTCCCTCTCCTGAGTTTTAATGACACAAATAGCACCGAGGAACCAACACCTTTCATACCCCAAACTGAAATAGATGCACATAATAGTTTCACAGCACTGAGCATTCAAGTCAAAATTGCTGTCTGCTTTGCCTTGCTCTGCCTTAATGGCCAACAGGAAACACGCTCCGAGACCTTTATAAGGAAAGTGGGGAACTTCTTAACATAATAATAGTGTCTTAACAATTTGTAGAATGCATTAGGGGCTTGGTTGGTTTTAAGATGCTATCTTTTTTTCAAGCTTTCCATGTTCCTTTCATTCTGTACATAATGAACCTTTCTCTTAACTTATCAGTCACACAGAATCTGAGTGACTTGAAAATTGAAGACCATCCACTTGAATAAATTATTTGGTGTAATAATGCCTGATGATACATCCTACATAATCACAGCAAACCTTGCCCTTGAAATCACAGTACTGAATTTTATTACCCTATATGTTTACCAATTCAACCTAGCTGGCAGAATTACTGGCTTTTAGATACCATCACTGAACAACAATGTTGACACTAAAATTATGCGTGTTATTTATCAGCTAAAACATCTGTTATAGTCCTAAAAGACAATCACAGAGATTGCTTCTGCTTCCATGCAGATGGTTGAACTCCGTGCAGCTTCAAAGCCTGACCTGCAGAACAGCAGCTAGTTAGGGGAGCTCAGGTACTAATGACATCCTCGAATGAATCCATTTGCAATTTTCAACACAGACATGGTCATGAATACTTGAAATTAAAAGAAAAAAAGCTGCAAGTTTCAATGATTGATTATACACACAGCAAAATCTGCACATTCTGAGAAGAAAGGTATGAGAAAAACACGACTTACACTTGGTTTTCAGAGAATTGATGTGTGGCAGTTGCTGGGGTTCGGGGAAAGGGATGTAATTAATTATGCACAGCACTAGGCTCCCGATTGAATGGGATACCCCAGCTCTCAGAAGGTTGCCAGTGATGGATGGAAGCTGCATAGCCATAGCAATGGCCCTTGCAGTGGAAGTCATTACAGTAGGTGTCAGGTTATGTAAATCACAATCCAAGAATGCAACCTTCCCCTACTCACAAAGATTAGACTCAGCTTCAGAACTGAGTTATTATGTGAAATGCCACCCTATTAAAACCCAAAGAGACAATCCAAATTGCCCTTTAAACAACTGTAAACACGAAACTTCTACACAGGGAATTTCTTTATCTGTGATTTTACATGCAGGCAATACTCTGTTTGTTCATGGTAAGGGAAAGAGTTGGAGGATATGCTCAGATTGCCAGAATCCTGAAGACTAAATGGGTACCTCAGGCAGCAACAAATGTATTTTCTCTTAGTTCTAAGGCTGGGAACTAAAGATCAAGATTCCATAGGATCTATTTTGGTGAGGCTTTTCTTTCTTACTTGTAATCATGACTAACTTGTCCCTTTGTCCTCACATAGCCATTCCTGGTAGGTGTTGGCAGAAAGAAGAGGAGGGGAGGAGAGAAGAGAAAAGGAGATACAGAGGGTGGAGGAAAGAACACCAATCCTACTGGATTATAAACCCAACTTTATGACTTCATTTAACTACAATTAACTCTTAAAATCATCTCTTAGTACTCACATTGTGGGTTAGAAAGTCAATGCAAAAAAGTTCAGATTTGACACTTTAATTCATTGTTGAAGTGATATGTTTTGGGACTGTGTCAAGATGATTTTATTCCAGAAAAACTGGTTCTTTCCACATGAAAATAATCCCTAGGATGTAATAATCAAAATGGGATATAACTGGGATCTTATAGCTATCAATAAACACAAAAAATTGAGAGATAAGAATAAAAATAATCTAATTCACTGTAACCATGAGAGTGATGGATGAAACATGATCATCATGTCAGACTCAAGCAAATATGGCATGCTTTCTCTTGTATGCATAAGTTATATTTACATTTGAATATATAGAGATAGATATGTGACAGGAAAGTAAAAGGAGGGAGGAAGTGACTTAAAAGTTGAAGGGAAATAAGAGAATACGGGGAAAAGAAAAACAAATGTATTCTCCCATATGCACAATATACATGACATGAGAGAAGAAGGGCACTACTTGGGAAGAGAAGGACTGATGGGTAAGATAATGGAGGGTAAATATCAGTAAAGTATAATACATGTATGACAATGCCAAACTTGAAATCTATTAATTTTGTATAAATAGCTAAGAAAAAAAGTTCCAGGCGGTGGTGGCATATGCTTTTAATCCCAGCACTTGGGAGGCAGAGGCAGTTGGATCTCTGTTATGACTCAAGTGGTATTAACAGACATCTACAGAACATTTCACCTAAACGCAAAAGAATATATCCTCTTCTCAGCACCTCATGGAACTTTCTCTAAAATTGACCACATAATTGGTCATAAAGCAAATCTCAACAGATACCAAAAAAAAAATGGAATAAACCTCTGTTTCTTATTGGATCATCATGGCTTAAAGTTCAAATTCAACCAATACAAATTCTCTTAGAGCTTCAAAAACTCCTTTCTGGAGCCGGGCGGTGGTGGCGCATGCCTTTAATCCCAGCACTCGGGAGGCAGAGGCAGGCGGATCTCTGTGAGTTCGAGACCAGCCTGGTCTACAAGAGCTAGTTCCAGGACAGGCTCCAAAACCACAGAGAAACCCTGTCTCGAAAAAAACCAAAAAAAAAAAAAACCAAAAAAAAACCTCCTTTCTGCCATAGTAGGAGACAGTCAGATACAAGGAAGACCTAATAATTTTTAAATGACCATTGTTCTGCTCTGTTGAAATGCATCCTGTTCATCACATCAAAGTAAGGTAAGAACACAGAAATCTAACAGATGAGGAATTAAGTCTCTTCTTTTTTTTTCTTGCAATCAGACCAAAAAGAGAGAGAAAAATATTAAACTGTTATTTACCACTGTAAGACTATCAACCTAAATGTTGTTTTTGATGCTAATGATCACAAATGTACTTTTCCCTAAAGAGTAAAACCTCTTACTGTTACTTGGAATACTTAAAAACACTTGTAGATTATGACTGTACTTATAGTTACGGCAAAAATAATGTTTTTTTTGTGGTTTTTCGAGACAGGGTTTCTCTGTGGTTTTGGAGCCTGTCCTGGAACTAGCTCTTGTAGACCAGGCTGGTCTCGAACTCACAGAGATCCGCCTGCCTCTGCCTCCCGAGTGCTGGGATTAAAGGCGTGCGCCACCACCGCCCGGCCAAAAATAATGTTTTAAAAGTTAGCTCAAGAGCCAGTAATATAGTTCAATGGGTAAAGGCCTTTACCACCATACTTGGTGACCTCAATTCCATCCCTGAGACCCACATGGTAGGAGAACGACTCCCTCAAATTTTCACCCAACCTTCACATGGACACCATGGCATATAGGCCCTCCCCCACAAATACAGAATTTTTTAAAGTAAACTATACTAGCACAACCTAATAGGAAAGACAGGTCAGGCCTCCATTTGCAAACAGCCCTTGCTAGCCTAACATGTTTGAATCTACTGCAGAAAATAACTCACTACAATGCAAAACTCTAAGAACACTGCAAAACTCACATTGAAGGGTCTCCATTATCCACCTCTTCAAAAAGAAAATGACCAGTTTTTATTTTTTTCCAATGTTTTTTTTCCCCTCTGTACTTGCTTTTAGTCTGTTTTTCCTTGTGGCTATATCTTCATTCCACGGACTCTTTTATATCTTGCCTCCCCTTTTTTCCTTACCTGACTCACCCGCTTTATTACTTACTAATGTTGTCATCTTTCTATAATTTATTTTGCATTTGTTGAGTCAGTGTTTCATGTAGCCCACATTATCCTTGAACACACAACCAAGGACGGCCTTGAACAGAATTCTGCATGCACTACCACGCCTGGTTTTATGTAGTGCTAGAGAACGCTAACAATCAAACCCTAGTTTTCACACATGCTAGGCAAGCATTCTACCAATTACGTTATACCACAGCTCCATTACTTAATACTTTAAACCCTATTAATTTGTAAATTCCTAGTTATCATATGACTATCTTAGCACCTATCTTTTCTATCCTTATTGTAGTTGTTATTTCCAAATGTTTTCTACTATATGTAAATAGTCATTGCTTTTGAGTTGTTTATGCAATCTGCTTTGTCTCCTGAACAGTAGTCAGGGTAGAAGCCCTCAAGAGACTACTGCTTCTCAAAGAAAGACCCAGTATTCATTTGGAAGCGATGTTTGACAACAGACACACAAAAGAAAATGAAAAAGCAGTATGACTCCTCTAAACTTCCCCAAATCTTGAATATCATATTTAAAGATAATGTAATAGTTGAAATAAAAGATGAAAAATTCAAATTTAATAAATGATCAACTTTCTCAAAAAGAAAGTAAGTTCATATGCATAATCAGAAAGTTACTTTAGTCTTTGGAAAATAAACTCTCCAAAGAGATTAAAATTTTGAAATAGAAAATGAAAAATTTAGAAATGTAGAGGTCGTTGCTTTTAGGCCTTTTCACTAAGATCAGGGGTAGAAATGAAGACATCAATAAATCAAGCATTTAAAACTCTTGGAAAGTCACCAACAGATTAGAACAAGCAGAAGAGAGAACATAACAGATACAAATTATAAACTGAAGGAATTGCAGAACTTCAAAGACTTGGTATAAAGCACAGTGCATCTGTATTACCAAGGCAGTACTTTGAGGCTAGAAACAATAAGTAAACAGAATGTCTAATAGTTTTTAAATTTTTGAAAACTCTTATACAATAGCCTGCCTTCCTCTACTTGTTATTTAATATGTTTTAAGTGGTTTATGTAATATGTAACTTTGTGCTATGTTTGCTTATCAGAATTCCAAAGGAAATAGTAGAAAGTCAGTAAGAGAACAAGTTCATGTAAATATATTAAAAGCCCAGGTCTAGCATTATCAAAGGCAACTTTCAAGATGTTTTGATAAACAAAGAAATCTGGATGGAGGGGGAAGACCTTGAATTTCCCACAGGGCAGGGAACCCTGACTGCTCTTTGGACTGGAGAGGGAGGGGGAGGGGATAAGGGGAGGGAAATGGGAGGAGGTGGAATATTTTAAGAAAAAAAAAGAAATCTGGAACTGATGTCTTATTGTGCATAGTAATGTTTCAAGGGAAAGAAATGGTATTTTATTGTGAAAAACTGAAGAAGGCAGAGAAGACTATTTCTTGTCTATTAGAGATAAAATTTCTGAAGATTAGAATCAATGGCTTCTCTGCCCACTACCACCAAAGTTGGTATCATAATGAAATGTGATGGATTTAATAGGAATAATCAAGAATGGAAAAAAAATTAAAAAAAAAAAAGAATGGAACCTCAGGCCAGTAGGGGTGGCACACACTTTTAATCTCAGCACTGGGGAAGCAGGGGCAGACACTCTCTGAGTTCAAGGCCAGCCTGGTCTACAGAGTGAGTTCCTATACAGCCAGGACTATTACACAGAGAAACCCTATCTCAGAAAAAAAATAGAACCTCAAAAAGATGAAATATAGCACAGGTAAGGAACATGGTGCTCAATAAAATGAGCCCCATAATTTTAGGGATATATTCCCTGAATATTAGGCAAAAACTTCAAAAAGACATGTTGAAAGAAACTTAGGTACTATATAGGATAGGTCCAGGAGATACAGTACACAACTACTTACTAAAAAGACTATAAATGACACAAGAAAATGAAAGAAACAGAATATACAGTTTTGAATGTAGAGTTCTGCTTTGGGACAACGGTCTTGTACCCTGTCACTTATATTGTATGGTTTTAATAAAATGCAGATTGGCCAGTAGCCAAGCAGGAAGCATAGGTGTTGTGATGGTGACTAGGCAGGAAGTGGAGGGGAGAACGACCAGAACAGTAGAGTTCTGGGAAGAGGAAAGATGCAATATGCAGTTGTCACCCAGACACAGAGAAAGCAAGATGAAAATGCCTCATTGATAAAAGGTACCAAGCCATCTGGCTAATATAGACAAGAATAATGGGCTAATGTAAAATGTATGAATTAATAAGAAGCTAATAGGCCAATCAGTTTATAATTAATGTAGACCTCTGTGTGTTTCTTTGGGACTGAATGGCTGCGGGACTGGGTGGGACAGAAACCTCTGTCAACAGAGTTCTATGTCAAATATCAGGCCCAAATAAAAAATATATTCAGTCAACAATTCAGAAGCTTAGCCTTACACATGAGTCTAACAATTTACTCCAAAAATGAAATTACTAAAAAATTAAAACTGTACTTATAGTGGTCTTTAAAAATGAAAAATCAAAAGTATATTCTATAGAAGGCAGAACTAGAAGGAACAAGGAAAGGACAGAAGTACTAAACTAATACCCTTGTCATACACAGAGTCTTTTACCTTAGACCAGATAGAGGTTGAAACACAGTTGCTAAGGAAGGTAGTAGAATAATTAAATAACATATTTTGACAGAAGAAATGACATGACATTATTCTGCTATTATCATGGAAAATAATAGATAATCTAAGGAAACGCTAGATAACAGTTAATGAGACAATAGACATACCTGGGGAAGTAATAACAATAACTAAAACCAGGTCAGAAGATGGTTGAGGAAAGAGAGTCACGAGCGAAATAGTTGTTAATCTTCATCACTAATCTATTGCATACTTCAAATCTCTCTTTAATCTACTATGTTAGAAAATTCTAGGTCCATCAATTCGTTAAATATGTCTAAATAGGATTCCTTCTTACTACTAAGGTCTCCAGGAAACCTATTATCCAACAGACCCTCCCCCAGCCTAGTGTTTCTGTATTTTCCTGGGTATCTTTAGGATGTGGTCTTTGCAAGTGCTCTTGCCATGTCAAGTTTTTATAGCTTGTCTAATAAAATTTCTTCCCCTTGAATATCTAATTACTCTAATTTTCCAGTTGATCTGACATGCTCAATGTGAATTATATAAATTTCTCATATGAATGTTAAAATGTTGATGATCTGATTTATCTTTCAGACTTTCTACATCCAGCTCATTTTCCTTCACTGAAAATTGTGTTTGGGTGTTATTTAATTATTATCAACTGACATATGTAAGCTCCAGGGTGACTATAAAGCTATTTTCAGTCTAATAATTTTTGAATGTCTTTATTTCATGCTGACAAAATTCTCCTTGTTAGAAGAAAAGCTCCCAGAATTAATATAATCATTTAGATATTCTGGCATAAACTTGAGGCTTTGGTTATACTAATCTTCACTATAAAATTAAATCACTGTCGATTAAAAACTGAACATACACCTCAACATAGGCAAATGAATATTTGAATGCTTAATAAATGCCTGGGGACAATTTTTCTAAGAGCTTCTGAAATGTTTTCCATGGAGTCTTATAATAACATTTTAAATATGATTTATTTGGAAGAATTTGTGTGCAATCCCACTCTGCCCCCAAAGGACTAACCTGAACATTTTTTCTAGTACCAAATGAAACACAGGGCAATTTGGTGTGGCAGTGACCTCACTGCAATGAACAGACCATCTCCATCACTTTACACGCCTACTAGAAGCTTTTGTTCCCTTTGCAGTCATACTTTCTCCTGTTTCAGATCACGGAGCTACCTTATCATCTGTCTGGCATCGTGCAGTCTCTTCTTCACTGCTTAGAATACGACTTGAGTAACAGAAGGGTCTCTGGGGACTGTGCCACTAGAACACTCAGATTGTAACTGGGTAAACTGGTGGTAAGTGCCCGCAGTTGCAGTACATGAAGGCTGTGGTAGGTGTATTATTTGGATCCAAGAACTGGAGATCAAGCTAGGCTATACACAGTGAGATTCCATCTCAAAAAAGAAATGTAGGAACACTCTCAATTTATGTTATCTGTCTGTTTAGTAAAATACTGGTACTACCTTTCAAATCGGCCTTCTGGATATTCATTTTTATACCTATATATTAGTACAGCTTTGATTTGCAAGGTTTGTTTTTTTTGCAGTGGATAGCAATTACTCCACAGGCTCTTAACTGGTCAAATTGCTGAGAATAAATTATACTTGAATTATCAGCCATAAATTGATTATCTATAACATCACTCCACAGCTCAGGAATCATGAGAGAGAGGTTAGAAAGAATGTAAGGGCTGGGAAGAAGAGGAGGACTATTGTGGAATAACATGTGCAGGGAATGACATGTTCAGTGCCCTCATGAACTCACAGCAGCTGGGATGATCTGCACAAGACAGGGTAAACCAGCATTTTACTATAGGTGGGGGGAGGAGTTTCCAAAGTATCATGCCCCCTTAAAGAGCTACTGGAAGTTAATTTTTGCAGGGCAAGGTAAAGACATTCACATTTCAATGGTGTAGCTTATAATTCCTCATTCATATTCCTGTAAGTAACCTTAATTAGACTCATCAGGTCACAAAAATAAATAAGGCTAACAATTAGCAAATGGGACTTGATAAAACTAGAAAGCTTTTGCACAGCTAAAAGAAAAAAAAATAATCTATTAGGTGAAGAAGGCCACAGAATGGGAGATAATCTTTGCAGCTATACATCTGACATAGGATTAATACCCAGAATATATAAAGAAGTTAACCAACAAAGAGCTAAAAATTTTCCAGAAAATGGGTTTTGGAGCTAAATAGAGTTCTCAAATAAAAATGGACAATACATTAAAAACATTCATTGTCCCTAGTTTAAGAAAATGCAAATCAAAACAACTTTTGAGATTTCATCTCACCCCAATCAGAATGGCAAAGATGAACAAAACAACCAGCAATAAATTCTGGTGAGGGTGAGAATGTGGGGGAAAAGGGAACCCGCATTCACTGTTGGCAGGGTTGCAAACAGATCCAGGCATTCTAAGTATGGAGAATCTCCCATATGACCCGGATATTCCCTGGCATGTGCCCAAAGGACTCAGTGTGCAACTCCACAGATACCAGCTCAGTCATGTTCTTCACTGATACAGCCAATAGGTAGGAATGGAAACAATCTAAATGCTTTTCAACTGAAGAAAGGGTAATGAAAATGTGGCACAAATGCACTATGGAATACTATCCAAATGTAAATAAAAATGAAATCATGAAATTCATGGGTAAATGTATGGAATTTAAAGAGATCATATTGAATGAGGTGACCCAGACCCAGAAAGACAAATGCTGCATGTTCTCTCTTACTGGAGGCTCCTAGCTCAAAATTTTCAAATGTTGACCTGTAGTTACCTGTAGTAACTACAGAAATCATGAAAGTAAAATGGGGCCATTTTCAGGATAGGGGTTTGAGGAGCAATAGAGGGGAATAGTGTTGTATAAGAAATCTGAGTTCCCAAATGGGAAAGGGGGGTTTCCCTAGGGAGTAGGGAGAAAGTAAAACAGAAGGTAGAAGGATAGTAAAGGGGAATGTCAGGATACAGGTAACCTGACTGGGGAAGTGTCCTTCACTGCTAACATAAGGGGTGGGCGGAACAGAATATCCTGTAAGTGTCCTGTAAAAAAAAAACAAAACAAAACAAAAAAAACTTCTGTTTTGAAGTGAGAGGAGGACTGGGCATGCATCTCAGGTGACAGTACATTTGAACAAGTCTCAGGCACTAGTTTCCAATCACAGCACTGCATCAACTGGGTATTATGGCAAATACCTGTGGTCCTAGCACTCAGGAAGCAGAGGCAGCAAAATCAGAAGTTCAAGTTCCTCCTTGACCACCAGTTATATAGCAAGTTTGAGGTCAGTCTGTGATACAAAAGAAGAAGTTATGAAGGAAGAAGAATGAACAAGTGAAGAAGAAAGAGGAGAGAAGGAAGGAAAAGAAAAAAAGAACCCTGAAAAAAAATGAGACTAACACTATTGTTTCATATTGTGCTGCAAATGCACTTGACTTTCAAGTTCGAACCTTGGGTGAGAATTTTGCATCCTATCAGATCTTAAAGATTTTATTAATTTTAAAGCGATCATAAATTTGAAGGAGAGTGGGGAAGGGTATATGGGAAGGTTTGGAGGGAGGAAAAGGACTAAATGTCTAAATTAAAATATAATCTCAAAAATAAAAATAAATTAACTTAAGGAAAAATATTTCAGTTTTTAATTTGTTTGTGTGCATGTGAGTTCAAGTGCATGCAGAGGACAGAAACATAAGGCATTAATGAAACTGGAGTTACAGATGGTTGTGAGGTGTTGCGGGAGCTCCTTCCGCTCCTTCAGCCAATAGCCACTGAGATACCAGCCCATTGGGGCGTGGTCTCTCTCTCTTTAAAAAAGTGGCCACTTCCCTCTGCGGGCATGCTCTCTCTCTCTTGCTTCTGGCGACTAGGCTCCCTTCCTGATTGCACAGAGGGCTATTGTCTGGGACGGTGATCTGTAAGTTTTTCCCCCTTAAATAAATAACCGTCCTATTAATCATAATTCCAAACTGGTGTGGGATTGTTTGTGACTTACGCCTTCGGTGAGCCACTTGGCATGGGTGCTAGGAACCAAACAAACTGTGGCCCTCTGCAAGACTAGAATGTGCTCTTAACTGTGAATGCTTCTCTTCTTTTAAAAAAGTTTTTTTTTAAAGAAACAAGTAACTCTCAATTTTATCAAATCTAAAGGGTTTTTTTTAATGACATTTGTAGAAAGTTTCTGTCCTATGTACCACCACTTTAGTCTTTTCACCAATTTGAATGTGTAAAAGTTGAAGGAATCTTCCCGGCCCATCTGGCTAACCTCCCATCCTCTTGAAAAGACACCTTCTCCCAGCATATTGAATAGCCCATGAATACAAACTGGCCTGAATTGGACAATTAGAACAGACAGCCTACTCAGTTCATAACTATTCACACACTGCTTTACAAAATGGTTTTGAATACAGTCTTTGGAAAAACAACTTTAAACATTATGTTGTTGGTTTTCACAGAATCCTTTCAAAACTAGAATTATTAATTCAAAGGAAAAAACTGTCAAAGAAGCTGCAATTAGCAAGGGTGATATTTTATTGCAAGTAGTACAGCAATCAGTGTATAATAATATTTAAACTAATTACAGCTTTTAGTGAAAATCGGAGATGGGAAACTATTTTAAATAGAAATCTGATAACTTATTCACAAAGTAAACACTGAGTTTCCAATTTATTCTCCTTATTGATTTTAATACAGAAGCGAAATAATGAGTTACTAAAAGCCCACAATCTATTCTATAAATATGATAGGACAAATGCTTATTTGTAAGTTAATGAAGGACTGATGCCAATCCAAAGCTTTTCATGGGATCCTTAGAAATAATGTGCTTCTCCCAAAGACATCAAATAGTCCTGTTTCTTTCCTATCTTGGAGACCAAGTCTCCCAACTTCACAGAAAATATGTTTGAGACCCTTGCTTTCTGTCTATGTCTAATATTAATATTTCAGAGTGTTGATGTAAAAACACTAGGTCCATATCCATCCCTCAAAAGTATTGCTTACTATTCTATACTTTCTAATTTTGTTTATAAAACATGATTATTGGATGCACCCAGAAGTTCCTCAACTGCTAAACTCAAATTAGATTCAACTATGACTCCCCTTTCTATCCATAGACTTCAAGTCTAACCCTAATCCATCTCTGAAAATAGGTACTTAAAACCATACAAATCTTTAAATTCTAGACAGATGCCTAAGTCTTGTTAGCAGTTGAATTTCCCAAGCAGCACATACCTACTACTCTAAGTAATGATAACTTTAGCCACCTAATCCATAACATGTCTTCCCAAATAGTGTCGTAGTTATAGTATGAGGTGTGGGCAGGTTCTTGAGCTAGTGCCCGTCTCTAGTCTTCTGACTATGGATAAATAATTTAAAGTCACTATGATTCTTCCCATTCCTTCATGTGAAACTTGAGTCACTTTTCTGTCCCTGTTAGACTATTCCTGAGTTTCATGTTCTCTGGAGAGAAAATGTGTATGACAAGATGGAACTATCGATAAGTAGCAGGAGGCAAGAACCACAGTCTGCAGCCTTGTTCACCAAATTTCCATTTCTTCATTCACATTAGGCCTCCTCTTAAAGGTATAAGAGTAAGGGCTAATAGGAATTAGGAGAGAGCATTGGGAAACCCTTGAATGTGGCCTTAACTTGTTGTATAAGGTGTTTCATATAAAAGAGAACATAGTCTACAAGATCTACAAGAGTTAGTTCTAGAACAGACTGCAAAGCTGCAGAAAAACCCTGTCTCAAAAATCAATAAATAAATAAAAACAAGAGAACATAATTGTTCATTTCTAAACATTAGTCGTAGAGCTTTTTAACACAAATACACCTTTATCCTTTATGTGTGCCCCCCCCCATTTTCAGAGTATTCCAGAAGAGTATGCTAAGAACTGTGGAAGGATCAAACATAAATATATGCAGGTGCAATGTACATTTTCGAAGATCTGTAATATCTTGCATATCACCATAGAACCTTCATCTGGCGACAGATGGAGATAGAGACCCACATCAGAGCACTGGACTGAGCAGAAGGACGGAGAACATGAGCAAGGAAGTCAGGACTGCGAGGGGTGCGTCCACCCACTGAGATGGTGGGGCTGATCTAATGGGAGCTCACCAAGGCCAGCTGGACTGGGACTGAATGAGCATTTGATCAACCCGGACTCTGAATGTGGCTGACAATGAGGGCAGACTGAGAAGCCAATGATAATGACACTGGATTTTGATTCTACTGTATGTACTGGCTTTTTGGGAGCCTAGTCTGACTGGATGCTCACCTTCCTAGACCTGGATGGAGTGTGGGGGGGTGGGCTTGGACTTCCCACAAGGCAGGGCACCCTGACTTCTCTCAGGACTGGAGAGCAAGGGGGAGGGGGAGGGGGAGGGAAATGGGAGGATGGGAGGAGGTGGAAATTTTAAATAAATAAATAAATTTAAAAAAAAAGAAAAAAACAAGATTTAGTTTGTGTGTGAGCCAATGATAATGGCACTGGGTTTTGATTCTACTGCATGTACTGGCTTTTTGGGAGCCTAGTCTGTTTGGATGCTCACCTTCCTAGACCTGGATGGAAGGGGGAGGGCCTTGGACTTCCCAGAGGGCAGGGCACCCTGACTTCTCTTATGGAGAGGGAGGGGGAGAGAGAGTGAGGGGAGGGGGAGAGAAATTGGAGGGTGGGAGGAGGTGGAAATTTTTAATAAAAAAAGGAAAAGCCTGAGAAGTTTGAATAAAGTAGTTGGCTCATTTACATATTTAGGAAAGTACCTGTTACATGGCACAGCAAATATCTTACAAAATAAAGTTAGCCTTGAGCTATATGGACTAGCAACTCTGATCAAATATTTCTATTATCAGTTCCTCTTGGAAAAAGTAACAAAATTTAATGAAAATGAGTCTTTAACACAAAATATTTTAAGAAAATGCAGATTTGTAACCAAATTCTTTATTCTTTTAGACCCTAATAGTCTAAAAGAAAAAAAAAGAAAGAAAAAAGAACAATTTTCTGGTCATAGTTTCAGTATGTCTACTATATTAGCCGGACAAAAGCAAACAAAGAATATCATTATACTATCAGTTTGCATGGCTATGTATGACATATCTACAATATCTATTCTGTGATGCAGGATATCTTTTTGGCAACTAAGGTCATCTGGGAAGGAGGAACCTCAGTTGAGAAACTGCCTCCATCAGATTAACCTGTTGGCAAGCCTGTGGGGGCAGTTTCTTGAATTGATGATTGATGTGGCAGGGTCCAGACCATTGCGGTCAGTGGTCCTGAGTTGTATTAGAAAGCTCCCTGAGCAAACACTGGAGAACAAGCCAGTAAGCATCATTCTTCCATATTTTCTACTTTAGTTCCTGCCTCAACTTCCCACCTTAACATTCCCTCAAAGACTGGGCTGGAACCTTCGAGATGCTAAGAAAAATGACAATTCTGGCTGCAGCACCAGACTCAGAGGATTACGTCCACTTCTATTTAGGCTCCCCTCATGTTACAGTGGAGGCCCTAAATTAGAAAGGGTGCTGAAAATGTCCCAAATGACAGCCTGGAATCAGCTCAGGCTAGACTCTGACCAGGTAAACAGAAGGATTGCCATTAGGTAAGTAAAAAACAAAACTCAGCCAGTGTTCCTCAGAGATCTCCTGAGTCAGCTTTCTCCAGATGTTTCTCCAGAAACATCTCAGGGAAAGTCTGCCCCCAATGGTCAACTTCCTCAACACAAAGGGCATCTATATCCTGATTAACCCATTCTGGAACAGATCAGAATCCCCGTGCTAAGTCCCATGCTATTCTGGATATTCAACTGTCCTGCCTCTACTTGTCCCCATAAAACTAATAAGACTTCTCATGCTGGCAGCTGTTCTCTGCACCCCAGATACAGTCCAACAGTTTGATTCCCTGAATAAACTTCTATTTCTACCCACAAAATGGTGGGTCTGGGTTAGTGGTTTCACCATGCCCTTGCTTACATCTGGTACTGAATCCAAGGAGGAACACTTGGGCCCTCCAAAGTTCAGTCTCTCCCAACAGAACCAAACTGCCAACTTGGCCCTCCAGGGCACAGATGATTTGCCTCTTGCTGGCTTGTGCCACCCACCATATTTCACTCCAAATTTCGAGTCCATCTCTTCAACCACTTATACTGCTCTACCCACTCATCTTTTCCCTGCCTACTTAAGGTTCTCTCAGAGCTATCAACCTAAGTTTCTGGCTCTCTTGATGAAGCTGCTCTGGTATACCAGATACAACCAACCTCCCTGATGGAGGAAGGTCATTGGTTAATAAAGAACCTGCCTTGGCCCTTTTGATAGGACAGCAGCTTAGATAGGCGGAGTAGACAGAACAGAATGCTGGGAAAAAGAAGCCGAGTCAGGCAGTCACCATGATTCTCCCACCCGACAAAGACGCAGGTTAAGATCTTCCCTGGTAAGCCACCTCATGGTGCTACACACATTATTAGAAATGGGTTAAAGCAAGATGTGAGAGTTAGCCAGTAAGAGGCTGAAACTAATGGGCCAGGCAGTGTTTAAAAAGAATATAGTTTCTGTGTAATTATTCTGGGGCTAAGCTAGCCGGTGGCTGGGAGCTGGGTGGGAAGCAGCCCGCAGCTCATACTACAACAGAGTGGCTGCCCAACATGGTAATGAACTCCACATAAAACCTGAGAGAGCTTAATTTTAAACACAAAAAAACAGAGTTTAACACACCTTTTGCTGTTTGCTAGGGTGTGCTGTAGAGAGATTTCCTGATGCAGCAACAGCAGCAGAAAAAAAGCGCAGCTTCGTGGGGCTGTGCTGCCAGTGCAAACTCTGGCTTTAAAGCATTTCAATGACTTTTATGGGACTGGATGTTTGTGTTCCCACTCGGGATAGGGAGGAAAGTAGCTGAGACCATGCCCTTGGCTTAGCTCTTCCTGCCCAGGCAGATGGCGGAATCAGACTTGGTTAGGCCATACAGAGAGATGTTTTCAGACTGTACTGTGCTCTGCGTGTCAGATTTGGCTGTAACTTGGATGAAAAGAGTTTCTGTGCTGCACGATTAGTCTCAGAATTAAACTGCTGACTGTGGCTTCAATGTGGACTTGCTATGTGCCTGGAACTGTGCACAGCTCAGGGGCACCAAATGGATATGAGGCAGGATGCTGAACTGTGCTGACCTCAGGCATTTCAGAAATGATTGTAATTACCATAATAACAGCGCAGTTAAGGTTTAGACTGGGCAGGAAACAGGCGGTACCGTATTACTCCTATGTGGCGCAAGCTAAAGTTTTTAAGAAGCGCTTATCATTTTAAGAAGTGCTCCTGGACAGTAAAGAATTACAGATTCACAATAGGACAGATTCAGACATAAAAGACCACTAAATGAGTCACAGTGTTAGATAAATGTACGTAGGCTTGGGAGAGAGAAAAAAAAGAATATAAAGAATAAAGTTAATGTCTTTAAAAAAAGGGGGTAAAGTCTTAAAAAAGACAGAGTACAGATAGTTATAGATTAAAAGAAATAAAGAAAAATAAACCACATAAAAATGGAAAATTCACAAGAGAGTCTGGATTATGTACATTGTGTTTTCTTTAAATTTATTGACTGTAAAGGAGCTAAGTACAGAGAGACATTTCATTACATGGGCTGCCAAGCTAAACCAGAATGGATATAAGGGTATTATGATTTCAGAATTTGCATCTAAGGATATGATGCTTTGGAGAGGGTCTTCTTTTGTTTTCACAGAGGATGAGACCCTATGGATTGCTTCTATCCCAATATGGCATGATAGACCATGCCCTCCTGAAAGGTTGCTGTGAACACCCTCAAAAAATGACTTCGCTCAACTGCCAACTGAGATGAAACTAGCACACAGGTTATAACTTGAAAGACCTAAATTACAATGCCCCCATTCAGCAGGAAGCAGTTTGGAGAGAAATAACTGCGCCCATGTTCCCATATATTGTTTATAAATGTTATTTTACATTTAAAGGGGGATATGATATAGATAAGAATAATTTACATTGGTATGGATTTTAAGGTCAATCTTGTTATATAGAGATATATTTCAGTTAGATAGGCATTCTTCATAATAACTTAGGACTTTTCATTACAATGATACACGTCTGCTCCTGGCAGCACCAATCGACTTCAAGAGGAAGATGGGCATCGAAGAGGCTCCTTATGGAGTTTGATAGCCATTTGGGCAAGAAACTGCTCTTGCCTGGACTGTTGCATAAACTGGACACAGAGAACCCGCAGAGAGAGGACTACTGAACTTGCCTAAAGGTGAGATGTTCTTTCGGGGTTCCTGATTCATGAAAGAGTCTGCGAGACATTCTGCAGGACACAGCAGAAAGTGACTGAACTGTCTTTGGAATTTCCTGCTTCATGGAAATGTCTGCTAGAAACTATGGGCCTGTAGGCTGAAGATGGATGCCCCAACGGTACAGAGGAACTTTGGGTGACTGTCCAGGTAGCAAAATGTCTCTGTCATTTCTAGAGTTTTAGAAATTATTTACTTCTTGTTTACTTAGGTAATATTATATCCTTCTGGAGTCTTTGATGGAGTTGAAGAATAGATAGATAGTTATAGTTGTTTTCCTTTGTTATGATAAAAGATAAAATAGATATAAATATTATAACTGTAATTCTTACTTGATAACTGTTTTGTTATATGTAATTTTGCTATGTTAAAGTTAAAGCCTTCCTTTTTTGTTTAAACAGAAAAAGGGGAAATGATGGAGGAAGGTCATTGGTTAATAAAGAACCTGCCTTGGCCCTTTTGATAGGACAGCAGCTTAAACAGGCAGAGTAGACAGAACAGAATGCTGGGAGAAAGAAGCAGAGTCAGGCAATCACCATGATTCTCCCACACGACACAGACACAGGTTAAGATCTTCCCTGGTAAGCCACCTCGTGGTGCTACAAACATTATTAGAAATGGGTTAAAACAAGATGTGAGAGTTAGCCAGTAAGAGGCTAAAACTAATGGGCCAAGCAGTGTTTAAAGGAATACAGTTTCCATGTAATTGTTTCTGGTAAAGCTAGCCGTGCAGGAGCAGGTCGGTGGGAACGCACCCCGCTGCTCCTCACTACACCTCCCCATACCTCTTTGAGTGTCCTATCAAGTTCATCTATCTGACAAGTCTGAGTTCCCTGGGGATGCCCTTGGATTGAGACTCTGTTCCATGTCAGGTACCATTTACTGTGTCGCCCTTCCTGTACCTCTATTCCTATCCCCATATACCCATATGATCTGTAACTCCTACTTCACAAGATATGCTGTTAAAATCCTCCTTTTGGTGAAACTCAAATTCATGGCTCCTAATACCTGAACTTGGAAGAAAAACATCTTTCCTAAGTCTCTCCTACTTCCTCTTTGCTCTGCTCTTGGGAATTCTTTCTTTTTTTAAGATTTATTTATTCCTACAGTATTCTCAGTGCTCTACCTGCAGGCCAGATGAGGGCACTAGATCTCATTACAGATGGTTGTGAGCCACCATGTGGTTTCTGGGAATTAACTCAGGACCTTTGGAAGAGCAGGTGGTGCTTTTAACCACTGAACCATTTCTCCAACCCTCTTGGGAATTCTTTACTGCTGCCTTTTCTTCAAAGGCATCTCCCTTCCTCTAACAAATCCCAGGCTCTCGCCACTCAAAACTGAACTCCTCAACTCCCCTTGCCTGTCTCCTCCAATCACTTTCCCTCTTTGGAGTCAGAGATACCATTAAGCCTTGCTGCCTTACTTTCATTCCACTAAAATATGGCTTTGCCTAAATACAAACTTGACAATCAGTTTAATGGCCAGAAAATGAAAAACTCAATTTCCAAATTCTCAGATTGTGACAAGTTCTGCCACTGTACAAGCAAATGATCCAAAATCCCCTTACCTCTAATGCTTTCTGTTCTGTTTTTGTCCCTCCCTTTGATCACTAGGTTCAGTATTGCAGATATTCAAATGTATTTTGGATCAGGATAGTAATGTTAATTGTCACGCTTTACCATATTAAAAAGCTGGCTGTAGGGATGGGATTTAGCCTGCCCACTTGAGCCTCAAACATGTTTAGCTAAAAGTTTCCTCCAAAGCCTCTATCTGGTGTCAGACTGGTACCCTGGCTCTTTGACAGGGAAAGTGAGAACAACAGGCTACCCCAGGAAAAAATACCACGTACTTTAGAGCTAAGCAGTAAACTATTTTCAATGAAGTTACTATTTTTAAATTTTTTTATTTTCATCTTTTTGGTTTTTTGAGACAGGGTTTCTCTGTGTAACAGCCCTGGCTATCCTGGAACTTGCTTTGTAGATCAGGCTGGCCTTGAACTCACAGAGATCTGCCTGCTCCTCTGCCTCTCCTCCTGAGTGCTGGCATTAAAGGTCTGTGCTACCACAGCTGGCTTGAGGTTACTATTTCTTATCTCATGGCAAGATTTGTTTGGAGGGAACACTAGGCTCTAAGATATTTTGAATAAGGGTGGATTTTTGTATAATTATTTTTATTCTAAGGGCAAAAATAACAGATCAGAAAAAAACATCATGGACATAGTTCATAGAAAATAGGACTTATAAACAATGGATGTCTGATGATGAAGGTTTATGAAATTCTAAGGTTACAAAACTAACTCAAGCTAGCATGTCTAATCAGTTATGTCTTTCTTAACATTGTTAAGCTTTAGCTATTTGGAAAAACTGAATGATTTAAAAAAAAACTGGTATTATGTAAAATTACACTATAATAGGATCAGGAAAATAAGGTTCTCAGTCCCTCCATAGACAGTATTTTTGGTTTAAAGTTAATTATGATACTAAAGAAGGATCTTTTAATTCAAAATTATAAAATTCAAAGCTGAAACTTATCAGTGACAAAATCAAAATCTTAATTTTATAAAAGTTACTAACTTACTGTAAATGGTTAAAGATAATGAAGACATCCTAGTTAATGGTCACCTCATAAGTGGTCAAATTCATTAGTGTGCTCAGAACCATGATTGTAGTCACATTAAGTACAAATGTCACTCATTGGCAGGAACAAGCTTGTTTCTATCTCTCATTATATAATCTTATGTATACATTGTCAAAGAATAACCGGAAGCAAGTAAATGAAAACCAGTAAGTCCTTTTAATGTAAAATAATCTTTCAAGTCAAATATATTTTAAAAAAAGAAATTAAGAGACTAAATAATGGCCCTCAAAGCCCTCATAGAGGTCTGCTGAACATGGCATTGAAGGTGATTAATGGAAGGGAGAAGCAGGAAAGAGTGGAAAGGGATCCCCATATAGGCAAAAATACCAGCTTCTGGTGGCAGCCCTTATATACCCAAACAGTCTGAACAGGCCAAAGCCCCCATGCTAAATCTTGGGCTATTCTGGCCCCTATCTTTCTTCCACATCTCTCCACTTATCTGTCCTAAAACTACCAAGGCTTTTCCTGCTGGCCACCACTCTCTGCTCCAGTATACAAATGAAACAGTCCAGCAGTGTGATCCCCTGAAGAAAGTTTTCCTTCCACACACAGTGGTTAAGCTCAGTGGCTTCACTGTGCTCTTGCTTACCCTGCTCACCAACTCAGCGTCTAAAGCAGCAATTGTATTTTCTTCCTCACATTCCTTTCTCTGTATGGCTAAACTTTCTCTGTTCTGCTCACTCACTTTTCCTGCAGATTCTTATAATTATTCTATCTGAGAAAGTCATAATAAGTTGTGCTCGCTTAAGATTTTCTAAATTTTATTTAAGTGTAATGTTTTCTTCCCTTCTTCACCCATGCCGGAGTTGGTTGTTGGGATACAGCTGTCTTTGAGCCATTTCTATTCTTCTAAGTAACCCCTCACCCACAATCCTATAAGTAATCCTCAAAAAATTGGTTTACCAATATGGACTTTGGTGGTGTCTGTACTTTTTTCTGTCATGAATTCCGTATCTGTAGTGAGCAGACATCCATTCAAGTCTCCCCAGGTATAGCGTCATACAACAAGGGGTTCTATCTTTGTAAAAAAAAACATATACCCTGCAGTTTCAAAAATACTTTTTTGAGAAAAACAGTTAATATCCCCATTCTGCCCCAGTGACCTTTCTCTCTCCATTTCCAGATTCTTAGCTACAAAATCTCCACCTTGAAGTCATTGAGTGACTGAGTCCTGTGCCCTGATCACACTGAGGTCAGAACTCCAGATGTTAACCTATCTGGATTAAATAAAGTATGCTCTATCTGACTGAGATTATTTAAATTCTCATTTTATTTCTTCCTACAAACCTAATCCTTACTTATTCTAACACTATAGTTTTCTCATTTCATGATTATAAGACTTCTCGAACAATGAACACATAGCACAACACACTCCAATGAGAATATAGAAATCATAGGTATTTGAGTGTTAGAGATAACTAAAGATAAAATTCTAGGCAGAAAAAAACAGGATAGGCAAAAACCCTAAGATGAAAAGTTTTGAGTAATTAGATTGATTTAGTCAAATGACCTACGTTTATACTAACCAGGTAGCTAAGGAAATATTTTGGTCAGAACCTTGAAAGAATTTTGCTGCAGGAGCTCCTTCTGCTCCTTCAGCCAATAGCCTTTAAGATACCAGCCCACTTGGGCATGGTCTCTTTTGCTTTAAAAAGCAGCAATAGCCCTGCTCTCTCTCTTGCTTCTGGCTCCCACTTCCGGCTGCTAGACTCTCTTCCTGTTCGCCCAGAGGGCTGTTGTCTAGGACAGTGATCTGTAAGTTTTCTCCTTAAATAAATAACCCTTTTATTAATCATAATTCCAAACTGGTGTGGGACTGTTTTGTGACTTACGCCTTCAGAACTTGACCTCACTGAGATGGGATTTCCTGATGTCTTGATGGCCTGCATCATTTTAAGAAAAAAAATGCAGCTTTAATTAAAATATATTCTTCCCTGATCTCATATCCATCCTTCCTACATTTCAACCATCCCATTCCCCAAGCTCTCCCCAACCCTCTCCTTCTCCCTTCTCTTTCCTCCTTGCCCCTTCCCCCCACCCTGTCCCCATCCCTATGCTCCCAACTTTTGTCTGGTGATCTTGTCTGCTTCCAGTTTCCAGTAGGATCTACATATGTTTTTCTTTGGGTTCATCTTATTATTTAGCTTCTCTAGGATCACGAACTATAGGATCAATGTCCTTTGTTT
Organism: Microtus oregoni; assembly: GCF_018167655.1. Taxonomy (NCBI): domain Eukaryota; kingdom Metazoa; phylum Chordata; class Mammalia; order Rodentia; family Cricetidae; genus Microtus; species Microtus oregoni. The sequence goes on along the minus strand of NW_024543873.1, from coordinate 4,128,260 downwards.
ATGGATAGAATCCACTAAGGAGTGAGTACATACCATATTCATATTTTTAGGTCTAGGTTATCTAACTTAGTATAATGTTTTCTATTTCCATCTATTTGCATTCAAAATTCAAAATGTCATTGGTTTTTACTACTGAGTAGAGACATTTTGGGGTTAGCAAGAGGCTTGGCTCTAGAGGGGTTCCCAGGTGTCCACAGGGATGTCCCCAGCTAGGACCCTGGGCAGTGGAGCAGAGGGTGCCTGAATTGGCCTTGTCCCATAGTCACACAAAGGAATATCTTGAATATCACCATAGAACCTTTTATCTGGTGACGGATTGAGATAGAGACAGAGACCCACATCAGAGCACTGGACTGAGCTCCCGAGGTCCAGTTGAAGAGCAGAAAGAGGGAGAATATGAGCAAGGAAATCAGGACCACGAGGGGTGCACCCACCCACTGAGACAGTGTGCCTGACCTAATGGGAGCTCACCAAGGCCAGCTGGACTGGGACTAAATGAGCATGTGATCAAACTGGACCCTCTGAATGTGGCTGACAATGAGGGCTGACTGAGACGCCAATGATAATGGCACTAGGATTTGTCTCTATTGCATGTACTAACTTTTTGGGATCCTAGTCTATTTGGATGTATACCTTTCTAGACCTGGATGGATGCGGGAGGGTCTTGGGACTTCCCACAGGGCAGGGTACCCTGCCCTCTCTTAGGACTGGAGGGTGAGGGGAGAGGATGAATTGTGGAGTGGGAGGGAAGTGGGAGGAGGGGAGGAAGTGGAAATTTTGAATGGTATTATTTATAAAGCAATAAAAAATAAATAAAAAAGAAAAACCAGAAGTCAGAGAAAAAGTAGGCAACAAAAAAGAAAAAAATGCAGCTTTGCTGTATATACATTTATATTAAACAAGTACCTCTTATAGTCTATACTTTTAGATGTAATTTTAATAAGCACTCACATAAGTTTTCAAATATTCATGTCTAATTATTTTGTTTTATCAGTCAAAAAATAGGTTTATTACGATGCTTCTCCTCCATGGTTCTCATATAATCTTACCTCTTTAAGAATCTTGAGAAAGACAGACACTCAGCACAGGTGGAAACAGTGAAGTGAGAACTGTTGGAAAGAGACCAAACCTAGACAAGAAAAAAAATCATTCTGATCAGCAGGCCACAGATGCCTCTTTGTGCATTATAAATCCTCACCACATTTTGTTTAAATGACGGTATCAGCAGGTACTTCTTGCCCTTCATTATCTAGTGGAGTGCTTGCCCAGATATTGATGACATTAACAGGACCTCCAAGCTAACTATGAGGAAAAAACTCAAATGAAAGCACCTAAGTCTGCTGTTTAAGAATTAAGCAGCATAAGGCTTTCTGAAGACACCTTCTATTTTACATGTACAACCTCAGGAACTTGGCAAACTTAGCCATGATGTGCCAACCTTATCAGCTACTCGTAGGCCTTGGGCACAACTTTTTAAATTATATGTTCCAAAGAAACAAAGAATGTTTTTGCCCCTTTCAAAGCCTCAAGTAGACCTGTTCCACCCATAAGAGGCAGCAAACTCCCAGAGTCAAACTCAGACACAAAGACTATAATATGAAGTAGGCAAAATAAACTTCTTTTCCCAAGTTTGCATTCCCATAGAAAGACCTTGGCTGACTCTGCAATCAAGCTTCACAAAAAAGGGCAAAGTTCCTCAGTCTTTTTCCTGCTTCTAAACATGCTCTTCCCAAAATCATAATACAACTTATCTGCATAAGTCACACAACTTTTAAAATTCCACACAGCATAATGCTCTTTAGATCAATTGCCTTAACCAAAAAGAAAAAAAAACTAAAATAGAATCTTCTAAGTTCAATGAGTCACTATATCTTTCCCTAAATATCTATAGAACATTAGAGTTTAGAAATAAGAAATGAAGTCAGGCCGGGCAGTGGTGGCTCACGCCTTTAATTCCAGCACTCAGGAGGCAGAGACAGAAGGATCTCTGTGAGTTTGAGGCTAGCCTGGTCTCCAAGAGCTAGTTCCAGAACAGGCTCCAAAGCTACAGAAAAACCCTGTCTCGAAAAAAAAAAAGAAAGAAAGAAAGAAATGAAGTCGGACACTTAAATGAGAAAGTATAAATTTGGATTTAAAAAAGTGTATCATCTTCTTAGAACTAATACAGATATTTCATAAAATCATTAGTTGGAGTAACACCAAAATGTTCAGAGTGGTCATGACTAGATGCCTGAACTGTAGACAATTTAAAATGGATTCAGTGCTGCTCCGAACTTACTTAAATGAACAATGGTGTCTCTCTTCCTATATCTGTATTCAGCTATGTTGTGATAATTGTCTGAAATTACGCAGTGTGAGAGTACTTACATCTGGGGAACTGGAAAAAAAATCCCACATATCTGATTTTTCCTTTCCTATAGGAAAGCCAATTGTTTTTTAAATTATTACTTTTTATAGTCTCTAGACTTTCCTCGTAAGCACATATTGCAATTATAATTTGGAGGTTATTTTTAAAGGGAAAATTGAGCCTATTAACTTCTGTGTAAATAATACTTTTTCCTAAAGTACGATGAAAAAGCCCTTTCTCCTCCATAAAAGAGCCATTATCCATAGGCTTGGCCTAAAATTACCCATGCAATCTAAACTCTGGTACTCATATAAACAAGCAGCATGAAAACACATTTCATCTAAGTAAAGGTTTCAGGGAGAAAACGCACACCACGCATTAGCACATTAAAATTTCAAATAATTGGGAATCACTTACAAAGCAGACCACGGTTCTGGGGAAAGGGAAAGGTCTGAACTGCTTGGTGTCTAGGAGCCACACTGTACCCCAAGTTTCACTATTCCTATGCTGTCCAGATTCTCAAGATATCACCCAAGGAGAGATGAACTATTTCATATTCTTCAACTTTATGACTATTTTTTGAATGCTAATACTTAAGGTAATTACCCACTAAGCTACTCTCGAGTTTTTCTCCAGAATCTCCCAATGAAGAGAAATAATATAACTGTACAGTAAATACAGAAACTTCATTTAAAAAGAGACAATATCCCAGCTATTAGTTATGGATGGGTAAATAAGTTAGCACCGATATCATACCACTTCATGAAGGAACATCTTCCATCCTCCTTTGGCACCAGGTATATTTGTGGAAAACACACACACACACATACACACACACATGCACACACACAGATCACGCGAACAAACTGAATGAGTAAGTTTTTAAAAAGAATTTTGATTAAGTTACTGTATACTTAGCCAGAAAATTGAAAGTAAAAATAAAATCAAGTTCAAACACAGAACCTCTATACACCTGGGAAAAAAACTCAAACAGTAAGTTGAGTTTAAAAAACATATACACGGGGGCTGGAGAGATGGCTCAGTGGTTAAGAGCATTGCCTGCTCTTCCAAAGGTCCTGAGTTCAATTCCTGGCAACCACATGGTGGCTCACAACCACCTGTAATGAGGTCTGGTGCCCTCTTCTGGCCTGCAGACATATACACAGACAGAATATTGTATACATAACAGATAATTAAATATTAAAAAAAACATATACACACAAAGTACTTACCAATCAAATCAAGCCCTAGGCTTTGCCACTGTATGAAACAGAGACCGGCCTAAATGGAGAAAAAAAAGCATTTGTTATGTAGAATAAATGTTCAGTGAAATCTACTTGACACTGATGTTTGTTTTCTTTCTTTCTTTTTTTTTTGTCATACTCCACCAAATCCATTCATCCCTCTGTGTTTCTTTCACGTGAAATCGGAGACACGGGGAGGAGTGTGGATACCACAAATCCTTCCCACAGATGCCCGAATTCACTGACAATTTTTAACAAAAGCTTAAAATGTGGAAATGTATGGTAACCAGCTGACTTACCAGACTGTTCAAAAATCCTACCGTGAAAATAAGCTAAACGACTTTTAGACTCCCAGAATGCTTTACAATATCAGCAACATCTGCAAAAGAAATGGAAGGGTCAAGGTCTGCAGAATGGGCCTATTTGTTACTTACAATGCTTGTATATGCTACCTGGACATCTACACCAAATATCCACTATGAATGGGATAGACCAAAAAGCTCCCATGCCTGCTATCACCCATCTGTTGCATAGGTTCTGTATCTCTGCACGCTCCGATCTCAGAACTAAAAGTGTTTTCACATTATCTTGCAAATCACATTGTAATACCCTAGAAGCAGTACCTGAGCAGCACTCCCCCACTCTCCTGATTCCTGCAGCTTGTTTTACAGTCCACTCCAGGCAGTTCTTCCACTGTCACCTAGCTTTCCAAAAACAAACAAACAAACAGAAGAAAATTTTTTTGATTTAAACCTCAAAGTCCATTCTTGAGAAACGAGAACAGTATGATGTTAATGTGTCTCAGTGGCAGCCACAGAACACAAGAAGGTAAGTAGTAACTGGAAAAGGATGCCTCTGCCTAATTAAAGGAATAGGTCATAGGATTAGAGATGGCTCACAGGCCTTTACCGAAGACCAGAATTCAGTTCTCAGCACCCATATCAGGCTGCTCACAATCAACTGTTAATTCCAGCTCCAGGGCATCCAACTACTCTTCTGACCTCCGTGGGCACCTCCACACATGTGCACATAAACAAAATCAAATCTTAGGGGCTAAAAAGAATAGGCTGTATGGAATAACTCAGCAGCTCTATAGCAGTGACTCTGTCACTGCTTGTACTTTGGATCTCTAGAGACTCAAGAAAAGAGTTTTAACATTCTTTTAGTGATGCTACAGGGAATAGTTCAGAGCTCTGAATTTCATCTTTAAAAAGTCATCTTAAAAACGGGTTCCCATTCTGCCTTCCCTTTACACACCTGTAAGCAGGCCATAAAAGTAGTTTTTCGCCATATTCTAAAGAAGGTTCTGCACTAACCTGTAGGAACATTCACGTGTGAATAGGTAGTCAAACATTACCTGGCTGGGACACTGGCACTCTTTCCCAGAGGAACTTCTGAAAGTGGATGGATGGGGAGACAGGAGGCAATCACACAGAGAAAAAGAGAATAAGGTAAACAGCACATTCTATGTGACTATAAAATCAAAATTACTACACAGATTTTTTGACACTCCCTTCAAAATGAACATCCCATTTCCTAAACCCATCATACCTTTTATAAACAAAAGCAAAAAGAAATTTTAAGCCTACCAACAATTCATCATTCTGATTAAAAATCTGGGTGGAGAATACCTGAAAAACAAAGACAGCAGTAAAGGCTGGCAAAATGGCTCAGCAGGAAGTACCACTTGTCACCAAGCCTGCCAACCTGCACTTCATCCTGAGGGGCCCTACATGGTAGGAGGGAGTGACTCCCACAAACTGTTCTCTGACCTCTTACACATGCCATGGCATACACTTACACAAAACACACACACACACACACAGACACACACAAATTTTTAAAGTGTTCAGTAAAGCCACTTAGCTACAAAAACAACATACATAACTCAACTCCAAATCAAGAATAAAACATGTAACTGGGCATGGTGACACACACTTTCAATTCCAGCACTCCAGTCAGAAGGAGAGGCAGGATGAATCCCTGTGAGTTAAAGATAATCCTGTCTACATAGTAAGTTACAGACCCATCAGGGCTACAGAGTGGGGCACACTAGATGCTAATAATCTCAGTCCAAAAGAGACCAGCCTGGGCTATATATACAAAACTGTTTCTTTAAAAAAAAGGGGTGACAAAAACCAATGACTCTGAACAAAGCATAATTTGAAAATGTTGTTAAATTTAATTTAATTTAATTATGTTAAACCTACAATTCCATATGCTGACTTTAAAAAGTAATTTTAAATGCCTAAAAGAATTTATATGAATCCATACATGCACACACATACCCCACATACACAAATGAACACACACATACAAACAATAAAAAACATAATTTATGTAAATGCCTCACATATTTCTAAGTAAAAACCCATCAGACTAGAGGTGCAATTGAATTATAAAATTCTACCACTAAAATATAAATTAATAGAACAGAAACTTTTCTGATTTTTTAAAATCACTGTACGAGAAGACTGATGGCAAAATTAAAACACAAAGTGGCATTAACAAATGAGAGAGACTCATGAAATTCACAGAAAGACAACTAGCTATCACATATTAATTATCCTAAATTTTAGATCAATCCCTCAGAGTACGATTTTTTTTTCTTCTTTCCTGTTTGAAAATATGCCAGGGCCGTTACACAGAGAAACCGTGTCTCAAAAAATAAAAAATAACCCCACAAAATAACAAAAAAGAAAGAAAATAAGAGCAGCAACCTAAGATCCTGCTCATCCAAGTTGATTCTCTCCCACCTTTTCTGGTTTTTAAGACGATGCTTGGTTATTGAGGCCAGACAGAGCGCAAACTTGTGACATTATACTGTTCCCTCTTCACCCTGGACATGCTTCTTAGTAGCCAAGAAAACAAGCGTCTCACTGGATTTTCCCACTTTTAATTTGAAAATGCTACCAAACTATAAAACCATACACAAGAGGATCCAAAATCAATAATTAACCAAATAAAGAAAGTTAGGTTGTAACGGTGAGAGCTTAACAATGCAACCCAATTCAGCAGAGTCTCAAAGCACACCACCTTATAAACCAACCTTATCTTTAAAAAAATTCCTTATTTTTACTTGTATGGGTGTTTTGTCTGCTTGTCTATATATACCATGCATTTAGTACCCACAGAGGCCTGAAGGGGACAAGCAATTCCTTGGGACTGGCATTATAGCCAGTCTGTGTACCCCATACCTTCAGTACCCACCAGAGGCCAAAAGGGGGCAACATATCCCTTGGGACTGAAGTTATGGCCAGTTGTTAGCCACTCTGTGGGTGCTGGGAATCAAACCTGGGCTCTTCTACAAGCACTCAGCAGTGCTTAACCTGAGACACCCTCTTCCCCGCACCATCTACATACTTAATTATAAATATTTTTTGAGACTGTAGTTCAGGCTGGCCTTGCACTCACCATGTAGGCGAGGATGCCCTTAAAACCTCTGTTTAACACTTTTGCCAGCACCTTTCAAAGGCTGGGATTCTGGGCATTCCCGTTTTAAGCATTAGGAGTTCAACCTAATGGCTAGTCTGTCTCCTAGCCATTAAAAAAAAAATTATCCAGGACAGGCTCCAAAGCTACAGAGAAACCCTGTCTCAAAAAAAAAAAATTAGTAAAGAGGCAGTGGTGGCACATACCTCTAATCCTAGCATCTGGGAAGGCAGAGGTAGGTGGATCTCTGAGTTTGAGGCCAGCCTGGTCTACAGAGTGAGTTACAATACAGCCAAGAACACAGAGAACCCTATCTCAGAAAAAAAAGGAGGGGGAGAGGTGGCGGCTACAGAGAAACCCTATCTCAAAAAAAAAAAACCACATTTTTAAGTGAGTAAAGTGGGCTTCATTTTCTCACATATAAACTCTTAAAAAAATATCATTACTATTCTCTCCTACATAACTGAACTTTTAGTATTACCAAAGTATATTATTCGAGGTAGACATTTATAAAGCACATACTAAGCCTAGCAGTGAAACCTTTAGTCCCAGCACTCGGGAGGTTGAAGCAGGTGGATCTCTGTGAGTTCGAGTCCAGCCTGGTCTATAGAGCTAGTTCCACGACAGTTAGGGCTGTTAATCAGAGAAACCTTGTCTCAAAAAACTAAAAATAATAATAATAATAATAATAATAATAATAAAAATACATAAATAAGCACATACTACATATGACTAAGAGATAAACATTATATATAAATTATATGTATAAAATATAACCTATAAGAATTAAAATAAACCTTAAAACTGCTTCTAGACGCCGCTCCTATCGAGGCTTCCTGGTCAGTTGATGCTCCCGGTCCGCGCTCCTGGTCTCGGCGATCCTGGTCTTGGCGATCACGACTCGGCGATCCCGGCTAGGCGATCCCGGCTCACCACTCCTGGAAGCTTCTCCAACTCAAGATTCCCCTTCACCACTCCTTGTCACCTTTCTGTAGGCTTGCTGTCCCGTGTTTGCCTCAGGGGCTTACTACCCCTTCAGCTTTCTGGAACAAAGAGTGTCCCCAAACACCACACTCCAAAAGCGAGTACAAAAATGGGGGACTTGCTGCCTGCGTATCCGCTTTTATAGACAGTTTATGGCCCCACCTCCACAGATCTCGATTGGTTGTGGCTAAGATGATTGACAGAGATAACGTCTAATCACATGTTCTCTTTAATAGAGAACCCGCTTAATATAGATACTTACTCCTCATTGGTAAAAAGTGTTTGCATTTAAATCCATCTGACTGCTGCCGCTATAAGAATTGTGGGAACAGCAAAGTGAAACCCACTGTGAGGTAATTCATGTTCCACCCACTGATTGGTCCCCGCCAAATTCAAAAACCCCACAAGGCGCGCTCTTGCTCTCGAGATGACTTCATGTTACTGCCTTTTACAGAGAGTTCTTTCCGGCCGTTTCTACCTTTAGCCGTTACAATTGCGCCAGATGCCTGACTCCTTTCCCCGATTTCTGCCTTAGCCGTTACTATCACACCAGCTACCTGGCCGTGACTGGTTTGGGGGGAGCAGGAGTACTGAGGGACAAGTAATGGAACTTGAGACCACTGGAAAAAAGATCCCCAGACTCATTACAGATTATAATTACCAAACTTAGTAAAACTGCTCGCACGGCCATGGACTCTAAGGCAAATCAGAGGCACGCCTTACCTAAGCAGGTGGAGGAAAGGTTATGGGGTTTTGGGTATTTATTCATTTATTTATTATTTTTCCCCCGAGACACGGTTTCTCTGTAGCTTTGGAGTCTGTCCTGGAAGTCGCTCTGTTGGCCAGGCTGGCCTCAAACTCACAGAGATCCACTTGTCTCTGCCCCCTGAGTGCTGGAATTAAAGGCATGGTTTTTAAAAATGAAAAGCATAATTACTCCACCGTGGCAGAATTTACAGCTATGTGAGGAACTGCCTTGCCCCCTCCCCCCCATATGACTAACTGCCTCGCTCACTTGCTCTGCCTATAGTGATAAATAAGCTTATAGAAGTCAGAGGTTAATCATTTCACCACAGATACATAATTCTGAAAGTTGGGGTTTTTAATAATTTAGGTCAGGGTCCCACCGCTACTAAAGTGGTTGCCTGGAGTAATTATCTGTCCTGTCCCTTTAAGAGACAAGTCACACCCCCACCCCCACCCCTCTCTGTGGAGGCAAGCTGATCTTCTGCTTCCTGGAGTAATTATCTGTCCTGTCCCTTTAAGAGACAAGTCACACCCCCACCCCCACCCCTGTCTGTGGAGGCAAGCTGATCTTCCGCTTCTGAGCCCTTCCCTTTTATGTTTTTCTCCCAGAGAGGTAGCTGCTGCCGTGGCTCTGCTCCCCCCCTCCAGGCTGTTTCTCTCTCTCTCTCTCTCTCTCTCTCTCTCTCTCTCTCTCTCTCTCTCTCTCTCTGCCTTTCTCTCTGCTCTTCTCCCCTTCTCTCCTTTCCCTTCTATAATACACTAAATAAATATACAAAAGCTCACTATCCTCGTGTAACTTGCTTGCTGTCAGCCACTTAGGGAAGTTTGAAGTTCCTGCCTGGGACTGGCTGCTCTCAGGACCCACTGCCTGCTGCCTGCCACCACTTCGGGAGACCTGTGGCATGCTCTCATGGCTCATTACCTGTTACAGCCACTTGGGGATCCGCAGCATTTTACTTTTACCATTATACCTGGTACAAAATGAAGTTTGCTCACCATCACTTCAGTGAGCAGTCTGCTGGGTGTTGTGGATGTTACAAAATTCTGTGTAGCCCAAGGTAAAAAAAAATCAGTAAATGTGTCCCTGGCCAGAAGTGGTGGCACACACCTTTAATTCCAGCACTTTGGAGGCAGAGGCAGACAGATCTCTGTGAGTTCAAGGCCAGCCTGGTCTACAGAGTGAGTTCTAGGACACCTAGAGCTATTACACAGAGAAACCCTGTCTCAAAAAACTGAAACAAACAAACGAACAAACAAAACCAGATAGAAAACTTGGTTTAAAAAAAATTCAAAAATCCCCTGGACCCTGGACTGTTCAGAACCAGAAATTTAACTTATAAAATAATAAATAATATTTCATATGAACTGGAAGAAACTGCCACAACTAGAAACTTGAGGGGTGGAGTATGGAATTAAGTGAGAGAATTAGACTAACACATCTCTACAGTTTTGGGGTATAGTGTGCTCACTAAGGTATGCTGATTCAGTTCTTTTTTTTTTTTTGCTTAACCCTTTCAAAAGCCTTCAGCATGAGAGAAGATTAATTATAGAATTTTGTCAGTTTTGAACAGAACTGCTATAAATATCCATGCACATAAGCATCCTTATCAACAGCACTATAGATAGTACCAGGGATCCATATTTTGAAAAAGCCTCCTAAGTGATATAACTAGAGTTGAGAGGGGTGGAAATGGCCTGGCTATAGCACTCCTAACAGGGTCAGCTCAGCCATCCATCCTAATAGATCAATTAAAGAGACAGTGATTGCTGAAATGAAGAGAGATTTTTAATCAGTGTGCACTGGGGAGAGGAAAAGACAGGCTTATGTTTTAAACACAGGAATTAGAGCAGGAGAGTGAGACATATGCATAACTAGCAATGTTCCCACATATGTACATGCACACAGATACACAGACACACATTTATACACACCCCCACACACCCCAATGAAAATAATAATCACCAAAAATAAAATTATGCCTATAGGGATGCTCAGACAATAAAGTACTTACAAAGCAAAAAGACCTGGAACTGGTTTAGCAGGTGAGAGCATTGTATGTTCTTCAGAGGACCGTAGTTCAATTCCCAGCAACATCATGTATTGGCAGGTGGCTGTTAGTTCGTTCCCAGTTTCTCAGCCCCAAAATAATCACATAGAAATTACATTAATTAAATTACTGTTTGGCATATTAGCTTATATGTATTTCTAGCTAGCTCTTATAATTTAAATTAATCCATTTCTATTAATCTGTGTATTGCCACAAGGTTGTGGCCTACCTGCAAAGATTTGGTGGACAAAGAGGAGGTGCAAAGAGGAGGCATCTGTCCCTGGCAGTGGCTAAAGCTTCTCCTTGACTCTGCCTTCTTTTACCCAGCATTCCATTTAGTTTTCCCCGCCTAACTCTATTCTGCCCTATCACAGACCAAAACAGCTTCTTTATTCATTATCAAATAAAGCAACACATATGCAAAAGGACTTCCCACACTAAACACTGTAGCTTACAACCATCTGTAAACTCTAGTTCCAGGTGATCTAGTGTACTCTGCAGGTACCAGGCACAAACAGATACACATCCAGGCAAAACACCCATAGAAATAAGAAAAGATAATATGAAATAAAAATAATTTAATTTTAAAAACACAGCACAAGGGCCTGAGTTTGAACTCTAATACTAACATAAAAATACATAGTAGAAAAAAAAATAAAAAAAATAAAAAAAATACATAGTAGTTCACATTTGAAATCTTAATATTAGGGAGACAGAGAGTAGTGGATCACTGAGACTGTCAGGTTAGCTAGCCTAGCCAAATCAGAGAGCTCTGGGATAATGAGAGAAAATATGTGAACGAACAAGGTGGATGGCTCTAGTGGAATGACACCTTAATTTGACCTCTGGCCACCATGTGGGTGTATACACAAACATGTGTACCCCCAGCATACTCATACACAAAGAGTAAAATTAAGAAAGCAATGATATTCACACAAAGAATCTCAAAGAATAACTAAAAAAATAAGATTTTTTAGGAAAAACTGAAATTCAAAGTTTATACTCTGATAAATACCACTATATATATATATATATATATATATATATATATATATATACATTACACACACACACACACACACACACACATATATATATATGATACACACACACATATGAGTGAATCCTATGGAAGCTGAAAGTATGTTAGAGCCTGAGGGAATGGTGAGCACAAAGAAATCAACTGGGATAGTACACATTAGATCTCACAGAGACTGAGGCAGCATGCACAGGGCCTCCATGTGTCTGCACTAGATGGCATCTCAATGCTAAAAGAACATGCCTCCAATCCCTAACACAGAAATTATCTCCAACTGAGAACTACTTGCAACTGAAAATTAGTTTTCTTTAAAGGAGGTCTCACTATTCTTTTGAGTAGGCTGCATGTCCAACAGTAGATGGCCAACAGAAAATGAGCTCAAGGGCATATTTGTAGGGTCTTTGTTTTATAATGTTATGTCACGGCTTCTCTTTCTCCTTTAAAATTTTTCTCTTATTTTTTTATTTTATTTATATATTTTTCATATCTTTCTCTCTTTTTGCCTTATAGGTCCTTTGCATATATATTCTGGATGCCAGTTTAGTGTTTTGATTGGATTCCTGAGTACAGGGATTCTTGATTGTACAAATGGGTAGATCTCTGTCTGTGTTCCTTCCTAAATCTGTAATTTACTATTACATTGATGATATTTTGCTGTTTTAAATGTAGATACTTTAAAAAAATGTTTGAAAAAGTAAAGAAATATTTGACTAAATGGGGATTACAAATTGCTCCTGAAAAATACAAAGAGGAGATTCTGTTAATTACCTAGGTTATAAAATAGGTTTACAGAAAATTAGAACACAAAAAGCACAAATTAGGATACTTAATGACTTTCAAAGATTGCTAGGAGACATTTCAAATATATGACCCACTGTCGGGATAACACCTGATCTAATAATTCATTTAAATAAAACTTTAGATGTTGACAAAGAGTTAAACAGTCCCAGGGAATTAACAGCTGAAGCTGAGAAAGAGTTAACTTTGATTGAAGAGAAATTATAGGAGGCACATGTGGATCAGGTAGATACAAATCTTTATTGCATTCTAGTCATATTGCCTTCCAGAATTTCCTCTACAGGAATTTTAATGCAGAGGGAAGATATTTCTTAGAATAGAACTTTTTAGCACATAAAGCAAGTGAAAGATTAAACCCTCATGGTAAAATATAAAATAATAGAAATGGGTTAGCCAAAGATAAAAGAGCTAAATAGCAATATGCTTAAGTGATTGGCCAAGCAGTGTTTTAAATAATATCATTCCTATGTGGTTATTTTGGGTCTAAGCAGCCGGGAAGAAACAAGTAGCCTCTTACAACAGATTGGCATGCCAATGTGGCCAATTAAATCCATTTAAAACCTGAGAGAACTTGAAAAGGAACTCTAGACACAAAAGAGCAAAGTTTAGCAGTTTCTTGTTAGCCACAATTCTTTTTCTAGATGGGCTTGCAGCAAGCAAGGGCGCCACAGCTACTTTAAGAGAGGTGCAGTAAAAACTGAGTGCCTTCTTTAAAAAATGGCAGCTTCCTGGTTTGCCAGCACAAATGGCTCTGACTCTTTCAGAGGTCTGGCTATGAAGCATTTGAATGGGGTCTGTGAGCAGAGTGCTACAACTTGATTGATGGCATCACAGACCTTCTGTGTGCCTAAAGACAGTGCAATGTACATGGCTCTCAGTAGCAGTGAACATGCTTCCATTGTGTTAGACTGGGTGGAGCAAGCAGCCAGGGCCCTGTTGGCCCTAGCCATGCCCATTTAGCTTTAAAAAAAAAAGCGGTTATGGTCAGAAAAGGATTGCAGATATGCAATGAAGACAAATTCAGATAGAAAAGACCTCTAAATGGGTCGAGTTGGTTGAGTTGGGAGGAAGATACTAGGGGAGAGTAAAGAGAGAGAGAGAGAAAGAGAGAGAGAGAGAGAGAGAGAGAGAGAGAGAGAGAGAGAATCTTGTTAGGGACAAAAAAAAGGAGGACCCTAAAAGGGACACACATTGAAGGCCTCAGGAGAGGGAAATAGATACGATCTCCTGGGTAACCTGGGAAGGGGAGTAGAAGAGGGGGACAGGGGAAGGGAATGAGGGATCAAGATGGTCGATTTGGGGGTGGGACAGAGGGGGAGATTAAAGAAAGAGCTATCCTGATAGAGGGGCAATTATGGGGTTAGGGAGAAATCAGGTGCCAGGGAAAATCCCAGAACCCACAAGATGACCCCAGCTAAGTCTTCTAGCAATAGTGGAGAAGGTACTTGAACCGGCCTTCTCCTATAATCATATTGGTAATTATGCTAATTGTCATCACAGAGCCTTTATCCAGTAACTGATGGAAACAGATGCAGAGATCTACAGCGGAGCACTGAGCAGAATTCTGGGAGTCCAATTGAAGATAGGGAGGAGGGATTATATGAGCAAGGGGATCAAGATCATGATGGAGAAACCCACAGAGACAACTGACCTGAGCTTGTGGTAGCTGACAAACTCTGGATTGACAGTTAGGGAATCAACATGGGACTGACCTATGCCCTTTGCATGAAGGTGACAGTTATGTAGCTAAAGCTTTTGTGGCACTCCTAGCAGTGGGACCAGGACCTGTTGCTGATGCATGAGCTGGTTCTTTGGAGCCTATTCCCTATGGTGGGATGCCTTGCCCAACCTTGATGCATGGGGCGAAACTTGATCCTGCCTCAACTTGATATGCCACACTTTGTTGACTCTTATGGAGGCCTTACCCCATGGAAGAGGAGTGTATGTATGTCAGGGGTAGAAGGGAGGTAGAGGGAGGGAACAGGAGTAGAAGAGGGAGGGGAAACTGTGGTTAGTATGTAAAATAAGCAAATAAAGAAAGGAAAAAGAAAAAATACTCAGTCAATAGCTCAGGCTTGTTACTAACTAGCTCTTACAACTTAACCCATCTTTATTAATCTATGTGTTGCCCCAAGGCTCATGGCTTTTATCTCTACCCTGTTTTGTATGACTAACTCATTTTCCATCTGGCCGACAACCCTCTTTACTCCACCCTTCTTCCTCCCAGAGTCCTCTGTACCAGGCTGTCCTGCCTATACTCCCTGCCTAGCTACTAGCCTGTCAGCTTTTTATTAATTAATGAGAGTAATACATATTCACAGTGTACAGAAGACTTATTCTTCTGTAGTAGAAAAACATTTTTAAACCTATTATAGTTTGAACCTATTATAGCTGGTGAGATGGCTCAATAGTAAAGGCACTTGCCACTAGCCTGACAATCTTTGTTAGATTCCAAGGACCAACACAAGGGAAGGTGAGATTCAACTTCTACAACTTGTCCTCTGACCTCCACTTCCATTCTTTGGTACATGTACACATATAAAATAATTGTAGTGAGGAGCTGCGGGAAGGCCTGCTTTTCATCCCGCCCGGCTCCTACACGGCTAACTTTACACCCGAAATAACAACACACAAATTGTATTCTTTTAAACACTGGCTGGCCCATTAGTTCTAGCATCTTCTTGATTAACTCTCATGTCTTGCTTAACCCATTTCTAATAATCTGTGTAGCACCATGAGGTGGTGGCTTACCAGGAAGGATTCTAGCCTATATCTGTCTTGTCTCAGGTAGGAGAATCATGGCAACTTCCTGAGGCATCTGTCTCACTGCCTTCTTCCTCCCAGCATTCTGTTCTGTTTACTCCGCCTACCTAATTTTCTGTCCTATCAAAGGGCCAAGGCAGTTTCTTTATTAACCAATGAAAGTAACACATAGACAGATGACCCTCCTCCATCAAATAATTAAATGTAATTTAACTTTTAAAGGTATTTATCTTAGCCACTTTTCTATTGCTGTGAAGAGACACCATGACCAAGGAAACTCTTATTTTAAAAAAAAAAGCCTTTAATTTGGGGCTGGCTTATGGTTTCAGAGGTTTAGTCTAATATTATCATGGTGTGGAGCATTGCAAAACACAGACACCATGCTGAAGAAGTAGCTGAGTGTGACACCATGTTCCATAAGCAGAGGGGGAGAAACTGGGCTTAGCATGGGATTTAGAAACCTCAAAATCCACCCTTAGTGAAACACTTCCTCCAACAAAGTTATACTTCCTATTTTTTTTTTAATTTTGCCATTCCCTGGTAACCAAGCATTCAAATATATGATTCTATGAAGGCCATTCTTATTCAAACTACCACATTCCACCCCCTGGCCACCATATCCTTGTAGCCATATCATCATGTAAAAAAAGCATTCAGTCCAACTTCAGAAGTCCTCATAATCTATGATAGTCTCAAGACCATTTAAAGGTCCAAAGTCTCTGAAACTCATGGCAGTATCTTAACTGTAACCACCTATAAAATCAAAAATCACAAAACAGATCACATTCTTCCAACATATGTTGGCACAGAATATACATTGCCATTTGAAAAGGGAGGAAAGGGGGCATAGTGCAGAAATATTGGACCAAAGGAAGTCCAAAAGCTAGGAAGGCAAACTCTAAATTCTGCATCTTTGTGTCTGATAATCAAAGCACTCTTTAGAATGTGATGGCTAAGAAAAATTCCATTTTGTGCTAGGCACCCATTTTAAATTGCTAAAAGATAAGTTCCTAACAGTTCTGTCTTCTTACCCCCTTCCCAGGATTTTAAGCTCTTGTGAGATGATTAACCTCTTGCTCCGTTTTCTGTAAACTTCACTTATGACTATGTACAGGGAGAGTGAGGCAGTTCCTCCTATAGCTAAGAGCAAGGGAGTTCCTCACAATTCCTCACATAGTTGTAAATTCCACTGAAATGAAGTAATTTAAGTATAACCTGCCTGTAAAAGCCTACCCGATCCCTATTTTAAGGTAGGTCACAGTCCAAAATCTAAGCAGGGAGACTGAGGTCAGCTGCAGCTTAAATAAAAATTTGGCTAATTTTAATTTAAATCATGTGTGTGGTGTTATGATTATGGAGTGAGCTGTGACCTTGGCAGGTCTCAGGGCAGATGAAGTCCATAGGAGAGACACCTTTGCTATGGGTGGGTCCAAACTGCATCAGGTGACAATACGCCATACAGACGGAGGTTGAATGAGGAGTTTATTGAGAGGAGAGTAGAAGGGAGGGAAGGGAGAAAAACAGAGGGGTGGGGGAAGAGGCACAGGCCTACTTGCCTGTTCAGAAGAGCAGTACAAAAGAGAGATCCAAAGTGGGCAGAGCTTGTCTCTTAAAGGGACCTTTGCACCTGCGTAGTGACATAGCAGCCATAAGACCTTGGGCTGGCTAGGGTACTGCCTGGGTTCATTCTGCCAGATCACAGGGGTCAACATAATGACTAAACCCTATCATTTGGTCATGCTAAGTGGATTTCAATTCCATATCAAGATCTCCAACTCCTTTTAGCTTTGTTGACCGCAACACACTTCTTTCTCTTGGTATGGTTCCACACCTGGTCTGCAGCTGTAGCTCTCCTTGGCAGATATACCACAGCTCTGGCATCTCCAATATCTTGGGGTCTTTAATGAAATTCAGGCTTTGCCTTCTTAGCTTCACACAATGGCCTCTCTGGCCCTCAATGTAGGGACACCGTGACACATGCCTGGCCTCTGTGACTTTCCTTAGCTGCAGAGGGAGAATCCACAACCTCTTTCATGTATCTTTGACTCTAAAGGCAGGTCCATGTGACCAAAGCTGTCAAGTTCTGTTGGAACATGGCTCTTTGTTCAATTACAGTTGCATCAGCTTTCTGTTGGTGATGGTTTCCTTCACTGCTTAAGCTTTTTCTTAATTTCTTTTCACAAGTTGGAAGCTCAGTTGGGTAGGGTCTTGCCGTGAGGTCACCACTCCCTTTATTTCATTTAGCTTCAGGATTTTCTTTAAACCTTTAATTTCCTTGAGCACAAGACTTACCTCCATTATACTTTCTGGTGCTCCCTTTTTTTCTCAAACTGTACATTTTGTATTTTTCCTTTCTCAGCTTGCTCCTTTTTGTTATAGATCTCCATAACAGTGATAACTAATAACCACTTGACAGAGTCAATATTAGACTTTATTGAAATTGCCTCCATTAATCTATAACTCTTCAATTTAGCCTCAGGCAGATTTTTAGTGCAAGGGCAAAAACAGCCACATTCTTTGCTAAAATATACTAATATTTTCCCCTATGGAACTTCTTGGGCCAGGCTCATAATTTACATTACTTTCTGCACCACTGTCTTTCATGCTTCTACCAGTATGGCTCATTAAAGCCTGATTAAAGTGATCAAATGCTTACGGAGACCAAGCTCTTGAAATGTTGAATGTTAAGACCAAGGCCTTAATATATTGGATGATCCCCACTCCACAAAAACTTCCTGACTGCTGGGATTACAGATGTGAACCACCATGTCTGATAATGGATTAGTTTTGTAAGTTGCAAAGAAAATAAATCTCTGTGCAAAGAGTCCAGGAAAAATGCCTTTTAAAACTGAATAAATATTGTAACACAAAAACTAAACATTATAGTGAACCCTTAGCTGTGCTATAGGAAGTAAAGACAATAGGAAGTTTTTCAGGCATAAAGAAAATGAGAGAATGAGACAAAAATTGAAACCACAGAAAGATATGAACCGAAACTTACAGATATCTGGAAACTAAATAGTATATGCTTCAACAAGAAAAAAATCAAAACTGGGTTAATATTAAATCTAAATTAAGAAACAAGAACACAACTTACTAAAATTATGGGATGTAACAAAAGTGATGTAAGAATGTGATGTGGGAGTCCCCTCTATGTATTGTTTTCGTTGGTTAATGAATAAAAAACTGGCTTGGCCTGATAGGACAGAACTTAGGTGCGGAAAACTAAATGGCATGCTGGGAGGAAGAAGGAAGAGTCAGAGAAAGACACCATGGATCTTCCACCTGAGATGGACGCCAGTAAGCCACTGCCACATGGCAATACACAGATTAATAGAAATGAGTTAAATCAAGATGTGAGAGTTAGCCAATAAGAGGCTACAGCTAATGGGCCAAGCAGTGGTTTAATTAGTACAGTTTCTGTGTGGTTATTTCAGGGCTAAGCTAGCCTAGTGGTCAGGACAAACAAGCAGCTGCTCCCTCCAACAATTGGCACAGGGAAATGAACAAGCAGACAAGTAGCCTTCCTCCAACAAGAGTGTATGGTGTTTTGAAAGAAAATGGCCCCCAAAGGGAGTGGCACTATTAGGAGGTATGGCTTTCTTGGAGTAAGTATGGCCTTGCTGGAGGAGGTATGTCACTATGGAGTCAGGCTTTGAAGTCTCATATATACTTAAGTCATGCTCAGTATCACAAACCTGTTGCCTGCAAACCAAGATGTAGGACACTTGGCTCCTCTTCCAGCACCATTTCTGCCTGCATGCCACCATGTCACATCAGGATGATAATAGACTGAACCTGTGAAAATGTAAGCCACCTCAAATGTTTTTCCAAGAGTTGCTGTGGTCATAGTGCCTCTTAACAGTAACAGAAACCCTAACATTGAGGGCACACTGCTCTTGCAGAGGATGGAACTTCATTTCCCAGCACCTGTGTCAGACAGCTTACAAATACCTGTAACTCCAACTCCAGGGAAGTTGGGGCTACTCGCCTATGGGCACCTATGCTCATGTGTACATAGTTATATACAGATACACACATATACATAACTAATAACAAAACACATCTCTAAAACAAGGAAAGGTATAATTATAGAGGTAGGCATGGCCATGCATGCTTGTAAGTCTAGCAACAGAATGGGGAAGCAGGAAGACCAGAGTTCCAGATTATGCCCAACTCCATAACTCCATAGCACACTTAAGTCCAGCCTGGGTTCCTGCAGATCTTGTCTTGAAATACAAAAAAGGAATAAAATATAGTTAGAGTGATGAATGGTAATTATAATTACAAAAATAAAAGAAATTATTAAAAGAAGAAAATTCCTTCTTCCTCCCAACCTTGTGTTTCACAGAACTAGGGTAAAAAGTAGCAAAGTAAATACAGAATAAACAGAAATAATAAGGATTAATGAAAAATAAATTAAGGACAAAAACGCTCAGGAAATTCTAAAATTGTCAAATTCTTTGATTAGCTAGAGAAAGGGGGGTGAAGGAGGGGAAGAGAAAGAGGGTGAGGGAGGGGAAGAGAGAAAGAAATAATTACAATCAAAACAGGGAGCACATTAAGAATAAATTTTGCCGGGCGGTGGTGGCGCACGCCTTTAATCCCAGCACTTGGGAGGCAGAGGCAGGCGGATCTCTGTGAGTTCGAGGCCAGCCTGGTCTACAAGAGCTAGTTCCAGGACAGGAACCAAAAGCTACGGAGAAACCTTGTCTCGAAAAATTAAAAAAAAAGAATAAATTTTATGGGACTACTATAAACAATTATATCTCCATGAATTGGATATTCTAGAAGAAAAAAGCCTAGATGTTTCACATGTAAAAAATATCATATTAGACCTGCTAAATAAAACCACGAAAATAGCAATGATCTAAAGCCAACTTACAAAAAAAAAAAAAAACCAGTTCCGTGTTTTACAGCAATACCTGTGTATCTGAAAAAGAAAATAAGGAAACAATCATACTTGCTAAAAAGGAATAAAATGTTCAGGAATCAAAACAGTGAAATATGTGTACACTGAAATTTATGAATCATGATGTAAGAAACTGGAGACAAAAACAGAAAGTCAGCCTTTGTTTCTATATTAGCATTTAGGGAGGCAAGTCCTAGAGAAGCCTGAAATCCTCGTGTCATCCTTGACTTCTCATTCTCTCATGCCCAATCTTCATGTCTTTTTGGAAAATGCCACCATTGCAGTCTAGAAGATATTATTCAGAATGCTGTCACTTCTAACAGTGTCCAGTGTCACTAAAGTGATCCATCAGCATCTCTCACAGATTACTGCAGGGGTCCCTTTCTGCTTCCATCTTACTTGAGCTCAATAGTCAGTAGACTTGGCAGCAAACAAAATGATCCATTAATAGAATTTAATCTTCTATATTTTTTTTGCTGAAAATTGGAGTTCTGAGGGTTGCATATTTGAACATAAACAATAGTTCTGCCTCTTATCTATACTTGTAAATCAATTCTCTTAACTAATTCTGCATAAGACATAGGGCCCCTTTGCTGATTCTTAAACACAGCTAATTGCATACTGCCTCAGTATCTTTGTATA
Organism: Microtus oregoni; assembly: GCF_018167655.1. Classification (NCBI taxonomy): domain Eukaryota; kingdom Metazoa; phylum Chordata; class Mammalia; order Rodentia; family Cricetidae; genus Microtus; species Microtus oregoni. The sequence continues at coordinate 4,107,304 of NW_024543873.1, read as the reverse complement.
GCTTATTTTTCCTACACAAACTGTTCTTTCCCTTTGGATATCTACATGAAAATGTACTTCATCACCTCCTTGAGGTCTTAGATAAAATTCAATCCCCAGGGCCTTCTTAAATAATTATATTTAAAAGAACACAAACCTTAATCTAAACAAGGTTTTTTTTCTTCTCTTATTGGTCTTTTACACATCTTTTATCCTCTCGCATACAGAGTATTTTTCACTTATCTATTTTTTGTTTCATATTTTTTATTCTTACTTTAAAAAATACCAATCCAAATTCCCACTCCTTCCCCTCCTCCCACTCCCTCCACACACCCTTCCACCCCACCCACTCTAATCCTAAGAGAAGGTAAAGCACCCTGCCCTGTGGGAAGTGCAAGGCCCTTCCCACTACATCTAGGCTGAGCAAGGTATACATCCAAAGAGAATAGGATCTCAAAAAGCCAGTGCACACAGTAGGAACAAATCCCAGTGCCACTGTCAGTGCCCCCTCAGTCTGCCCCAACTGTGAACCACTTCAGAGGGACTAATTTGGTCCCATGCCTGTTCATTCCCAGTCTGGCTGGAGTTGGTGAGCTCCCATTAGCTCATGGAAACTCTCAGTGGATGTACCCTTCATGATCTTGATCTCCTTGCTCATATTCTCACTCCTCCCACTCTTCAACTGGACCTTGGGAGCTCAGTCCTGTGCTCTGATGCGGGTCTCTGCCTCTATCTCCATCTGTTATTGGATGAAGGTTCTATGGTGATATTTAAGATAATCATCAGTCTGACTACAGGACAAGGCCAGTTTGTCCACCCTCTCCTCTATTGCTTAGAGTCTTAGCTGGGGTCATCCTTGTTGATTCCTGTGAATTTTTCTAGAGCCAGGTTTCTTGCAAACTCCATTATGGCTCCCTCAATCAAGATATCTCTTTCCTTGCTCTCATATCTGTTCTTCTCCCATCCCGACTATCTCATTCCCTCAAATTCTCCTCAACCCTCCCCTTATCTCCTTCTCTTTCCCTTCTCTCCTTCCTACTACCCCACCCCCATGATCCCAATTTTGTCAGGAAATCTTGCCTGTTTCCAATTTCCAGGTGGATCTAGATATGTTTTTCTTTGGTTCACCTTATTACTTAGCTTTTCTAGAATCATGAACTATAGGCTCAATGTCCTTTGTTTATGGATAGTATCTACTTATGAGCGAGTACATACCATATTCATTTTGGAGTTATCTCACTCAGGATAGTGTTTTCTATTGCTCTCTTTTTTCTCTAACATGTAAGTTTTCCAAAGACAGGTATTCTTGTCTTTTTTCCAGGATCTAAAAGAGTGCCTGTCACCTTGTGGGTACTCAGAAAATATTTATCTTCATTGACTAGATGTGTCAGAGGTTCTCCCCTCATGTTAAAAAGGGATCAAATGACTTTGTGAGCAATAAAAGTAAAACATTCCATAGCTGCTCAGATGATGGTTTCATTATGTGGTCAATATGCAAGAGACACATACAAATTGATCTACTCACAGAGTGATCAAAGAGTGAGGAACAATGGGTCCTGACGAGGGGCAGGAAAAAAATATTGAATGAAATCAAGTTTAAATGAAATCAGGATGCACTGGCCTGCATCACAGGCTTGCTTCTTCCATTCCTGGAGCACTGTCATGTAGAAAACGACCTTTAGAGAAAAATAAATAGTAAGGTAGGTCAAGGGAGGCCACAGGGAGGCCAGAACTTCTATGGAGTATCTGACCTACTTTTATTTTCACTGTGAGCCCCCTACTTATCAGAGACAGCTAATTATTTATTTGCAAAAATGAATCATGTAAACATTTCCTCTTTTACCTTGGAGGCAAAATTGTCCTTACTCAGAATTCAGTTGAGAATAATTGAAAATCTCAGCTACCTCAGATCAAATAGCTCCGAGTCCAAACACAATGATCTGAACAGTAATTACCAGTCAGGATTGTGCTTTCCAAGGGAAGGTTTTCATCTAGGGCAGGTCAACAAAATACATATGGTTTTCATTGCATTTCATGTAGCTCAAGATGGTGGGTATAGAAAAGAACATAGGCAGGACAATGCTTCATGAGGCTGGCCTCAAAATCACTATGTGCCAAAAGATAGCCATGAACTTCTGGTCCTCATGTTTCAACCTCCTGTGTGCTGAGGTTATAGGCATGTTCCCTTACATGTGCATTACTTGGGGTAGTACCCCTGGCCACATGTAAACTAGACAAAGCCACATTCTCTATTAACTAAGATACATTGCCAGCCCTGAAGGTGTGGGTTTAATGGAACAAGTCGTTGGATTACGTTTGCATAGATGTATGCAGTCATTCTCTGTCTCTGTAAGGGAGCAATTCCAGGATCCACCTTGGACAACGAAATATGCAAATGTTTAATAGTCTTATAGAAAACAGTATAACATTTTCCCATAACTCCAACACATCCTTCAGATTGTGGGGAAAGGGGTTTCATGGGGGCTCCTTTCATGCTAAGATGAGGAAGATAGACTTGTTGGGGGAAAGTGAAATTAACTCTGGCGATGACAGATATAGTCTGGGATAAAATAACACAAAGAATGCACTCACAATTCATCTTACTGTTATCTTTCTCTCTGTGTGTGTGTGTGTGTGTGTGTGTGTGTGCGAGAGAGAGAGAGAGAGAGAGAGAGAGAGAGAGAGAGAGAGAAGTCCCACCGCACATGAGTGGAGGTGAGAGGAGAGGTTGAGAAAGTTGGTTCTCTTTTTCCACTTTGTGGGTCCCAGGGATTGAACTCAGGTTGTCAGGCTTGGCAACGAGCACCTGTAGCCATTGAGCCATCCTGCCAGCGCATTCATTGACTTACTGCTTTTATTTACTTATTCATTCATTTATTCATAATTTTTATCTATTCTAAAAAGATGGGAATTAGCCTGCTAGCCTCTAATCATTCATGTTAAGTCACTATGAAACCACTTCTATGGGGGAATGGGGGAAAATGTGGAAGGAGCAGAAGGAGGGGAGGAAGTGGGAAATGGATTTGGCATATAAAATGAGAAACTATAGCTTTTTTAAAAAAATTAAATTAAAAACACTTCTACCTGCAAATATCTCTTGTATACAACTCTGTCAGATTCCCCCTCCAAGGGTGGTCTTACATCCCATCATTATATTCTCTACATTTCATGGGGTGTTTCTGATCTGGTATAACCAGCTTTTAGCTGGGCATGTTTTCCTCTTTGAAGTCTAAATACTCTTTCTAAAAAGGTCATTTGATCAGTTTATGTGAAAATTGTACAGGGGCATCATCAGCCAACAGAAAGCTCAAATCCTTTAGTACAGCATAAAAAGTGTATAGTGAACTGCTGTTGCCATCTGCAAGACTATCTCCTTTGGTCACTCTCCCATTATATCCTATACTGAAGTCACACTTCACTATGTATGCCTGTAACTCATGCTCGCTTTATGCCACCAGCTCCAGTAAGCCCCAGAGTTATGACAGTTGACAGTTGATGGGAAGATGTGCCCTGTTCTCACGAAACTTAGAGCCATTTTGTAGGTCTTTAAAGTAATTTTAAATTTCAAAATTAGACAAGACTCTTCAGAAATATGTCAACAAATGGCTGCAAGCAGCAATCCTGACATTTCAAATTTACCACGTTTTCCTGTGCTATAGTAAATAAAAAAAGTCATATTCCCAGCAACGTGTGCCATCCACTATCTCTTACTCTCTATTACCCTATTACAGCACAGTTTTAATTAACCAAAAAACTTTATGAGTTCAAAAGCAATAAATATGCAGCTGTTGTCCTGTATGGAATATTATTATTCCAGGAAGTAACTACTCTCAACTTGGAAAATCTGTTTTTTTTTCTGTTTGTTGTTATTTTCTTGAATGAATTCAAATTTATGTAATTGCAAATGGACTTCCGGAAACAGGAAAAAATGAAATGCCTTTACATGTGAAGTACGGATGCATTTTTTTTATTTATTTGTATGTGTATGTGAACGTGTATGGGTTTGTGCTCATGAGTGTGGGCTCCCACGGAAGCTAGAAGAGGCTGTGAACTAACTGACATGAGTCCTAGAAACTGAACACAGACCTTCTAGAAGAACAGTATGTGCTCTTGACTGCTGATCCATCTCCTCAGCAACTAGATGGGAGATATTTAAAAAAATCCTTTTGTCCTAGGGTTAGTTGCTAGAGTCACAGGTTCAGAACTCATGGATATGAGAGCCAACTTTGTTTAAATACAATGCTACCATTGCCTGTCACCCTCCTTCACAATAGATCAATAAAGAAATACCCAGCATTACAATAGCATATTTTGGGGTCTTCACACCAAACAGTCCCTTCATCTATGTTGGAAAAGACCTCCTTTTTGGCACTGGAAATTGGTGCCTGGCACAAGTTACAAGCAATGACTTTTTAGTGAGTAAATAGAGAATTTATAACACACAACATTCATATTAGAATTCTTGTATGCATGTTTTTTTCAATAGATCTCATATTTATACTAATACCTGAAGCAGCAAGGCAATAATATTTTGTTGCAAAGGTAAAGAAAATGAAACGAACTAAAATCATGGCCCAAAACCAAAAATTATTTTAGCAGTTCCCAGTGTCTCTGAAAGTCAGAGAAAACTCACTCACTCCCACCTCTATCAGCAGCAGGCATTTTGCTTGTTTGTTTTTTAATGGCTAGCAATTCACATGAGCCATGATTAAAGCAAAACAGCAGACTGGTCAGTTCTACAACCATGAATGGCTAAATACTACTAGCACGGAAATACCATTCATCCTGAAGAGCATCTCCTCCTAAATCCATTAGAAAGGAACATGATGTTCTCCATTTTCCTGCTTTTATTTTGTTTCATTTTATTCTAATAGTCATTCTAGCTGAGGTACAATGCTGTTTCATTGTCATTTTGATTGGCATTTCCCTGAGGCTAGTGATATTGAACCCAGGATTTACTACATACTAGTAATCCCAGTACTTGGGTAGTGGACACAAGACAATCAGAAGTTCAAGATCATCTTCAGTTGCATACTGAGTGTAAGGCATGGTTTGGGAGGTCCTACTGTCTGTGTATTGCTTTTATTGGTTAATAAATAAACTGCCTTGGCCTGTTGATTGGGCAGAACTTAAGTAGGCAGGGAAAACTGGATTGAATGCTAGGAGAAGGAAGGTGGAGAGAGACACCATGGAGCCACCAGAAACAGATGCTGGGCAGAACTTTAGCTGGTAAGCCACAGCCACATGGTGATACACAGATTAATAAATTTGGCTAAATTAAGCATGTAAGAGTTAGCTAATAAGAAGCTAGAGCTAATGGGCCAAGCAAGTATTTAATTAATACAGTTTCTGTGTGATTATTTCAGGTCTAAGCTAGCCCAGCTGTTGGAACAAACAAGCAGGCCCTCCTCCAACAAATTGGTGCCAACGTGGTGGACTAAATCCATGTAAAACCTAAGAGGGCTTGAAAAGAAATTCTAGACACAAAAAGCAAATTAGCCACATTTTTTCAGCTGCCGGCTTGCCACAGCTCTGTTAAGAGAGGTTTTTCTGTGTGATTATTTTAGGTCTAAGCTAGCTGGGTGGCCAGGAACCAACAAGTGGGCCCTCCTCCAACAAAGGCCAGCTTGGATTACATGAGACCCAGTCTCAAATACTGTTGCAGCATTAAGCTGTCTTTTACATTTTTTTCCTTTGTTGCATTCTTTCTCATTTTGTCCATATAGTGCATGATTTTCTTGTTGTTATTGGGGGTATAGTTAAGGCAGGGTGTCACTATACAGAACAGCTCACCTGGAATTTAATATGCAGCCCAGGCTGGCCTTGAATTCTACAGGTAATCCTCCGGCCTCAGCTTCCCTAGAGCTAGAATTACAGGAATAAACCATCATGCTTAACTAAGGATTTATAGTCAGGACACATAGACAGACTGGATGACAGTATTTTAAATGCATAAGATGTTCTGATGTTAATCACAAACTATGCCAGTGAAATCATTCATGGAGCATCAGGGCAGATTATCCACCTGAGGATTTTAAGGATTCAAGGAAGAAATTGGGATGCCATTTATTAAAATGTGCAGCATATAGATTCAGGTTATTTCCTAAACCGGAGCTCAAATTCCAGTATCTGTATTCCAGGACCCATACTGAATATCTTACATTTATTACTTCATTTAATTTTCACAATGTACAGAGATCTATTTTATTGTCTCTATTCTTACAGTGAGGAAACTGGGGTCCAGAAAGGTTAATTTACTTGATGATAGCTATTAAATAGTCAGACTTGGTCTGAAATTCAGGTATATCCAATTCTAAAACCTCTGCTATGACTACCATGACCTTGATACTTTAAAAGGCATCTCCCACAGAACCAGCCCTACCAGGAATCCAGAAAAGAAGCCTCTAGGATACAGGTTCAGCTTGTTAGTATCTAAGTGGAGTCAAAATTTGTAGGTCTAAAGTGAAACCTGGGAATATAAGGAATACTACAGGATGCCAAACCAGGGACACTACAGGATACCAAACATCAGGCTTATCCGAAAACAGAGTCTATGATCAAATAAATATAAGCTACTTGTAGAAGATGGTATGGATTTTCTGAGAAGAAACCAGACTGAACTCTTTGATGGGATAATATAATCTATGCAGGTCAGTGACATGGCTCAGGGATAAAGGCACTTGCCACCAAGTCTGATGATCAGAGTTTAACCCCTGAGCACATATGGCAGAAGGAGATAACCAACTCTCATAAGTTGTCCTGGGACCTTCACACATATTTTGTGGCACATGCTTATCCCCTTCAAACACACAAACAAATGTAAAAAATTAAAGATAGGACATGGATTCAGTATTCTGATATTACGGATTTACTATGGGAACTTGGAGGTTTCCAGAAGCATATTCTGAAAATGAGACATTATAAAAGCAAAGATTGCCTATGCTGAGGCATCTGGCAGAGGAAGACCACTGCAGCCACTGCTCGTAGGACAATTGATGTGTGGGCAGTTGTAAAAGTCACTTTCAGAAGTCTATTCAAAATCCATTCCCTAATCAAGTCCCCCTCCCTCATCAGCCCAAAGAGCAATCAGGTTTCCCTGCCCTGTGGGAAGTCCAAGGACCACCCACCTCCATCCAGGTCTAGTAAGGTGAGCATCCAAACTGCCTAGGCTCCCACAAAGCCAGTACGTGCAGTAGGATCAAAGACCCATTGCCATTGTTCTTGAGTTCTCAGTATTCCTCATCGTCCGCTATGTTCAGAGAGTCCGGTTTTATCCCAGGCTTTTCCAGACCCAGGCCAGCTGGCCTTGGTGAGTTCCCTATAGAACATCCCCATTGTCTCAGTGTGTGGGTGCACCCCTCACGGTCCTGAGTTGCTTGATTGGGGGTGTGGGAGGAAAATGGGAGGCGGTGGCGGGGAAGAGACAGAAGTCTTTAATAAATAAATAAATTAAAAAAAATGCAGTGGTTCAGTGGTAAAGCAGACTCCAGAGACTATTAAACTTTCCTAAATGCATGGTACAGTAACTTTAATTACTGCACTATTAAACTGTTTATTAATGTGTTCTGTACCTCTGACAATGATTTTTAAGTTACAGTAATTGTCTAATAGTTTTATTAAAAATGAAATAAATTTGATACATTTTTATAAAGAAAAAAATCCATTCCCTTCCAGAAGGCAGGGAGTAAAATCCCATGGAACTGCAAATGGAAAGCTATTTGGTTTGAATAGGATGGGCCTTTCTCTGGAAGAAGAAATGTTTGATTTGAATCTTGACTGAAACAGACAACCCATGCAACTTTGGGAAAGTCATGTAAACTCTTTGAGGCTCCACTTAAATCTCACGATACGGGTATTAAGCCAGTGATGGTTTTGCATGCCTGTAATCTCAGCACTTGGGAGGCTGAGACGGAAGGATGCATGCAAGTTTTTCACATAGTAATTTTGTGGCCTGCAGAACAAGAACGTGTGTGTGTGTGTGTGTGTGTCTGTGTGTGTGTGTGTGTGTGTGTGTGTGTGTGTGTTATGGCTATTCTTGGTTGTCAACTTAAATAATTTAACTAAATTGTTTAAAACCCAAGCAGCTAGGTATACCTGTGAGGGATTTTTTTTCTTATTTAAATTATTTGAAGTAGAAAGCTCAATTTAATTCAGATCTTTTGTGGTGGGAAGATCCCCCTTTAATCTGAGCCACACCTTTGCTGGCAAACTAAATAAAGAATATGAAAGAAAGAAAGAAGCTTGCCCTCTTTGTCTCTTTACTCTCCCTCTTGCTGGCAAGTCCATTCCTTCACTGCCATTAGAGCCGACATCTTCGGGATTCTGGGGTATACTGAAAACCAGATGAGACATCCTACCTCATGGACTGAACAGAACTGGATTTACAGACCTTCCATTAATAGATAGCCATTGTTGGGCTAGTTAGAGCACAGCCTGCAAGCCATTCTACTAAATCTCATGTATGCGCGTGCGCACACACACACACACACACACAAACACACACATACACACACATCGTATATACTCATACATACACATATATACATATATACTCAGTCTATTAACTTCTTTTCTGTTCCTCTAGGGAACTCTGACTAATATAATAGATACAGATAGTAATTTTAAAATAAAATAAAGGATATGGAGTTGGGGATGACAGATGGGTTAGATCTGGGAGAAGTTAGAATAAAGAAGGGTGGTAAATGTGATTAAATTACATTGTACAACGGAACATACCTAAACATAATAAAGGTACTATACAGCAAGCCGACAGCCAACATCAAACTAAATGGAGAAAAACCCACAGCGATCACACTGAAATCAGGAATAAGACAAGGTTGTCCATTCTTTCCATATATATTCAATATAGTTTTTGAGGTTCTAGCTGGAGCAATAAGACAACAAAAGGAGAAAAGATGTCAAACTCTCACTATTTGCAGATGATACAATAGTTTACATAAGCTATCCCAAAAATTCTGCCAAGGAACTTCTACAACTCATAAGCACTTTCAGTAATGTAGCAGAATACAAGATTAACTAAAAAATTCAGTAGCACTCCTTTACACAAATGATAAATAGGCTGAGAAAGAAATCAGAGAAATAGCACCCTTCACAATAGCCACAAATAGCATAAAATATCTCGGAGTAACTCTAACCAAACAAGTGGAAGAACTGTATGACAAGAACTTTAAATTTTGGAAGAAAGAAATAGAAGAAGACACCAGAAATTGGAAAGATCTCCCATGCTCTTGGGTAATCTTACCAAAAGCAATCTGCAGATTCAATGCAATGCCCACCAAAATTCCAGCAAAATTCTTCACAGACCTCAAAAGAATGGTACTCAACTTCATATGGAAAAGCAAAAAACCCAGGATAGCCAGAACAATTCTGGACAATAAAAGAACTTCTGGAGACATCATAATCCCTGACTTCAAACTCTACTACAGAGCTACAGTACTGAAAACAGCCTGGTATTAGCACAGAAACAGAAAGGAGGACCAATGGAACAGAATAGAAGACCCAGATATTAATCCACACACCTATGAACACCTGATTTTTGACAAAGAAGCAAAATACATAAAATGGAAAGAAGAGAACATATTTAACAAATGGTGCTGGCATAACCAGATATCAACATGTAGAAGAATGAAAATAGATCCATATCTATCACCATGCACAAAACTCAAGTCCAAATGAATCACAGACCTCAACATAAAGCCAGTCACACTGAACCTCATAGAAGAGAAAGTGGGAAGTACATTTGAACACATTGGCACAGGAGACCACTTCCTAAATATAACTCCAATAGCACAGACACTGAGGGAAACAATTAATAAATGGGACCTCCTGAAACTGAGAAGTTTCTGTAAAGCAAAGGACATGGTCAATGAGTCAAAACTACAGGCTACAGAATGGGAAAAGAACTTCACTAACCCCACATCAGACAGATGTCCACTTCCAGCTACCATCTCACTAACTTAAGCATCTCACTAACTGCTAAGCCTGCTGCTAAATTCTTTATCACTTAAAACGTTCTGATTCATCTGAGCATGTAGATTTTTTCACCACATTTTGGTTTTCTGATTAAATTTAAACCTCAGAGCTAGGATCAATTAGTAGAACAGTTGCCTAGTTGCATGAAGCCCCGGGTTCTTTCCTTAGCACCAATGAACAGAACATGGTGACACACACCTGTAATCCTGTCACTCAGGAAACAGAGGCAGGAGGAATAGAAACTCAGAGTCATTCTAAACTACTAAAAGTTCAAGGCCAGCCTGCAATACATGAGAGCTTGTCTCAGAAGAAAACCAAGAAAAATTAAAAATAACCTCTGCGGCCAGACATTGGTGACACACGCCTCTAATCCCAGCACTCAGGAGGCAGAGGCCAGTGGATCTCTAAGTTTGAGGCCAGCCTGGTGTACAGAGTGACTTCCAGGACAGCCAGGGCTACATAGAGAAATTCTATCTCAAAAAAAATCAAAGCAAAACAACAACAAAAATAACGTCTGCAAGATATTTTCATGTGAAAAGTATAATATTATAATATTATAACAAATAATATTACAGAAACCCAAAGCATGTTATCTTGCCTCTAGGGTAATTTTCCCAGTTACCAAGGCTAACTAAAAGAGGGTAGTGTCCCTGAACCTCCGTGCCCACTCCTGTTCCTCCTACACTTCAAAGTGTTGCGCAGAAACACCTTCAGCCCACGTATCCTCTTCCTTGTCAGAAGACTGCCACAGGCTATATTTTTCTGGAGCAAGGCCACTGACTCCATGGGTGGGGCAAACAGGTAGCCAAGATTCCAACTGTTGATGTAATTTCAATCCAGGGAGGCTGGAGGATCACAATATATGATTTTAGTTGCTTGTACATCTCCCAGGAAGAGAAGAAAATGTCATTGTCCCTCATTCTTGTGGGAGTATGAGGATCAGAGGACAATTTTAAGGAAATGGCTATCTCTCCCCATCACATAGGTCTCAGGAATCAAGCCTTAATCTGCTGAGCCATTTATCTGACGTTATAGAACAAGAGATCAGGACTAGGCCTGCCTACATTGGGTCCAGAAACAGGAGGAACAGGTAGGGGCAATGGAACAGGTAGGGGCAATTTTCTATCTCTTCTTCTTCTTCTTCTTCTTCTTATTATTATTATTATTATTATTATTATTATTACCATTATCATTATCATTATTTGCTAATTGTCTATGAATATCAGCAACAAGGCTGATCATATTACCAGGCAGACAAGACTAAACTCTAGAACAATTAACTGCCTTTGTTCAGATTCTCCATGAAGTATACTAGTTGGAGATGGGACACTAAAGGCAAATTTTACAATGTTAGTCCTCTGTCTTCAGATTGCTGGCTCTGTGAATAAATCATAGCTTAAATATTCAGTTCTGCATCTGTTTATGGATATTTGCAATGACATATACAAACACATTTTGTTGTTTTGTTTTATTTAGATACAAGGTCTCACTGTGCATGCCTCAACAACCTGGAACTCACTAGGCAGACCAGGAAAAATCATATACATAGTAGTTTTCATGCTGTGCCTTGCCCTGAGTGACTCCATTTTATAACCCAGAAGTTTGTGCCATTTTGAGTGCAAATGCTGCAACAGAATGTTGTTTGTACAAGTAAATGACCGCCATCTGTCCAGCACAAACCGTGAGGCTCAAACTGACAAAGAACTTATTTTTAAACACAAATAAAATTATACCACTTATCAACCCATCATACTAAATTTATCAGACACACTCTCCAAGTGGCCAGGCAGCCCCATATCCCACAGCAGCGACGAGCTGGACGTATGGACAGACTTCTGCTCACAAACCAATTCGAACGCCAGCACAGTTAGTGGCCACCTGTCGCCCATCCTGGCAAGCACAGAGTTGGATGGTGTCCAGGACGACGATGCTCCACTCTCCCCCATGCTCTATAACAACTCTGCAGCTTGTCACCCCTCTGTAAGCAAACCGTGTACTGTGGAGCTCCCATGGCTGACTGACATGGCAGGCACCATGAATCTGAACGATGGGCTGGCTGACAACCTCATGGATGACCTGCTCAGTAACATCATGCTCCCATCATCTCAGCAGTTACCTCCTTCTCTGAATTTCCCCCGACTGGGCAGAGACTGCTTGACCTGATTGCAGGGGCATACTCGGTCCTCGGCCAGTCTGGCCTTGGCTTGAATGGTACTTGTTGGCTCTGCCTGGCCTCGATCCCCCTTGTTGTGGGCGGCAGGGCGGGGGATTGCAGTCTCAGGATCCTGTAATGACACCACTGATGCGGGCCAGTGTCTTTGGGACACACACCATTAGTTAGCTTTGACTGGGGTCTCAGGACAAGGAGTCTGACTGGGGTACCCGCCCAGGTCCCATCGAGGGCTTTGTGGCACCTGATGGGGGAGAGTCTTCTGTTTTGTGTAGGGATAGGTCCCGCCCCTTGGGGGGCCTCGGGCTAATGTCTGCCTATAAATTTGGCAAGCGTGCTCCCAGCCCTCGCTTCTGCTTTCCTGTTCTCCGCGGGAACGGTGGTTCTGTAAGTCTATTTCTACATTAAAGCTATAGATATATATATTTTTACAATTGTTTACGCCGTTACAGTTTTGTGTTAATTTCATTGGTTAAATAAAGAGACTGCCTTGGCCCTTTAATAGGACAGAAAATTAGGAAGGTGGAGTAAACAGAACAGAATGATGGGAGAAAGAAGCCGAGTCAGGCAGTCGCCATGATTCTCCCATTCCAGACAGAAGCAGGTTAAGATCTTTCCTGGTAAACCACACCTCATGGGGCTGCACACATTATTAGAAATGGGTTAATCTAGATATGAGAGCTAGCCAGTAAGAGGCTAGAGCTAATGGGCCAAGCAGTGTTTAAAAGAATACAGTTTCTGTGTAATTATTTCGGGTAAAGCTAGCCGGGTGGCGGGACACAGCCCGCGGCTCCATCAACAGGCACCACCATCCCAACCGAAGGGACAGAGGCTGATTTTTACCTGGTCCCTAACCAGAGAGTGTGGTGGGCCTGCAATGAGGGACTCACCCCCTGCGTCTCTACTCGGGTCTGTTAAGGTACCAAAGATTTTTGTGTCATGGTGCAACTGGTACCTCTGGTGTTCTATCGCCCGATTAACACCCTGGAAGATTTCTATGACAGGAATCCCACACGCTTTCGGAGAGAGCCGGTCACCTTGAACCCTGGCAGTCTTACTGGGATTTGGGGTTGCCGCTGGGGTTGGTACCAGAACAGCAGCCCTGATCCAGGGCCCCCAATATTATAATGAGCTACGGGTTACCATTGATGAGGGTATACGAGCCTTAGAACAGTCCATCTCTAAATTAGAAGAGTCAGTTATCTGAGGTTGTGTTACAAAATAGGAGGGGATTAGATTTACTCCTCCTAAAGGAAGGAGGTCTATGCACAGCCCTAAGTGAAGAATATTGTTTCTATGCAGACCATTCAGGAGTCATCAAGGACTCCATGACAAAATTAAGAAATAGGCTAGATAAAAGACAAAGAGACCAGGAGGCCCAGCAAGGCTGGTTCAAAAGATGGTTTGACAGATCACCCTGGTTAACCACCTTCATTCTCCTCCTGACTCTCACTTTTGGTCCCTGCGTTCTCAATAGACTGCTCCAGTTCATTCGTGAGCGACTGAGCATCACCCAAGCCTTTGTGCTCACCCAACAATACAGGCCCTAAAAGGGGGCCTCCGTTATTTCAGGATTGGAATATTCCCAAAATAAGAGGAGGGGATGAAGAAAACATGTTTTTGTGAACTAGAGAAAACATGTTTTTGTGAACTAGAGAAAACATGTTTTTGTGAACTAGTCATGACCCCACCCTGCCTGTTGACTAGAACGGTTAGGTGTTTTCTAACAGCCTGCAGGTGCTTCCCTGTCCTTCCGTTCCTCCTTTGACATAACCAATCATAGTAAATGCCCTTAAGGTGAGCCAATCCCTGCATTTGACAAACAACCCACTATACCCCCCTCCCTGAATATGTATTTTTTTTTTAGCCTTTAAAAGTAGCCTGTAAAAGCTAATGGGGCATCTCTCCCTGGCACGGCTGAGGAACCCGTTTGTGCAAATGAGAATAAACTTCTTCTTGCTTTTGCATCAACTGGACTGGTGAGTGGTTTCTTGGGGCGATCCTCCTGAGTTAGCATCCCAGAGTTGGGGCTGTCTAACAGAGAGTAAACATATGTATATTCTAAATTTATTCAGTAGGGTATGTGTGTGCGTGTGTGTGTGTGTGTGTGTGTGTGTGAGAGAGAGAGAGAGAGAGAGAGAGAGAGAGAGAGAGAGAGAAAGTATATGTCACGAATTTGAGAGGCAGTGGGGAGGACTCAGTGGGGATTGCTGAAGAGGGGAAGGGAAGGGGAGAAATGATGTCAATACAGTATTAATGTATGAGATCCCCCGAAAGAGCCCGTATAGGGTAGGAATTTTTAAAGGAATTAGAATACATGAGACAGAAGAGTGGAAAGGTGGCTATTTGAGCACAACGAGAGCAGGCCAGTGAGGGAGAGTACTTGGGAAGGAAGAGCAACATAAAGTATGTATGAAAGCCATTGCTTCATATGCTAATAAGCAAATAGAAACATTAAGTTAGATGGGAATAATAGCAATTATTGCCAAGGGTCACACTTACCTAGCTAAATCAGTATTATTTGAAAAATTAAAGTCAAAGAAACTTAGTCTGTGAGTTTGTTGTCATTCACTAAATTCCAATGTTTTGCAAAGACGAATGTGTTGGGCAATGTTTCTAACATAGCTTCCTCAGGACACTTTTTCCAGCCCTTCAGGAATCTCATTAGCATTTTCCCTAGTTGTCAGGCCATTTTATATTCCCACCAATAGTTAGAGCATTGCCCTAGGATCAAAACAACTATTGGCTCAATCTGCGGAACCAGTCAGGGAGCCTGCAGGATGGCTCAGCAGGTAAATGCACTTACTGTCAAGCCGAATGATATGAGTTTGATCCCTAGAACCCACAAGGTAGGAGGAGAGAATTGATACCGCCATGGCGGGAAGAAATAACTGTCTACAAGTCGTCCTCTGACTCCCATATACTTCCCCAGGCACCTGTGTGCTCCCATACACTCTTGTTATCTCATAACCAAACACTTTCTGAATGGATTTAAGGCCTCCTCCCTGAGATGGACCCCTTGTCTGGCATCCTTATCTGGGCCAAGAATCTGTGGCTCAGTCCTTCAGCCTCTTGCTTTCTTGTCTCTCGAACTTAAATCCTTTGGGCTCAGGTTCAGCACCCTGGCCCTCTTTTTTTTTTCTTTCTGACAGGCCACTAAACAGTTAGAGCCGTTATCGTTTGATACTCACTTGATAAAAAGCTATTGGGTCTCATTTCTACCTCATGCATGGGAACCACGAGGTGCTTTCTTACCGCTACTCCATGTCCTGGTATTTCAGCGGACCTTTGCAACTTTTGCCAGTGATCTGACAGTTGGAAGTGTGTGCCCTATCATTCCAAGCTTTCTCTGTTGTTTTTCATTGTTTCTAATTGGCTTTTTATCATTACATACCTCTCTCCCCTAAATGGCAGGGCCCCTTTAAAGTAATTCTTGGAACTCCACCAGCTGTGAAGCATGAGGGTCTCCCTCGCTGGATTCACTCATCCTACCTCAAACCCTTTCCCTCCACAAGCCAATCCTTCTTCATACGCAGCAACTCCAATAGGACCCTGCTCCTTTAAGTTCCAGAGGACACCAAGATTAACTGCCTTGTCTCCAATTTCAGAAGAATGAGGCTTCAGGCTGCACTGGGAGCCCCGCATGCTTTCCTTCCTGACCCCTCTCACTCCTTTCCCCAGGCTGCTAGCGTTCTTCTGTTTCCACTAATCACACCGGGCTCCAGCAATTCCCTGTCTACCTGTTCCCAGTAACATATTCAAAGCCTCCCATCAAACCAACTAGCTGTTGTTACAGGACGAGCAGCTGTTGGCCACAGAGCTGGAGGGGCGAGACTACCAAACATGTCTGGGTGATGAGAACCAGCAGCACCCAGAGCATTTGGCCAGGTCCAAGCTGCACCTGACAGTTCCACAGAGCCAGGACAGTGATGTGACACAGCCAGCCACCCCAGGAGGGCGCCAACCCCCAGCTTTCTCAGGATCAGGGTTTGGTTTCTAGCACCTCCATCAAGTAACACCTGTCACTGGAGCTATGGGGGGATCTGACAGCCCCCCAGAGCAGGCCTGAGATGCAGATGCCTGAATACTAACAGACAGGTTCCACATCCATGAGGATCTGAGTGGCATAAATTAGACTCAACTGGAAAAGGAAATGAAGGAGATGATGTCATGATATTTTAATTAACATTTAAAAATTTTTTTAAAAGCAAGAACATGCAGTTGGGTGAGTAGGGAGGTGGGGGTGGATCTGTGAAGAGTTGCAGGGGTGAATATAATCAAAATATATTGCATAAAATTCTCATAGAATTTATAAAAATATTTTTTTCTTTTTCTTATAACATAATTCATTATTGATTCTTTAGGAATTTCACATCATGCACCCCAATCCCACTCACCTCCAAGTCTCTCCATATCTTCCCCTCACCCCTAAAACATCCTCCCTCAAAAGACCCCCCCAATCACTTAAAAACGAAACAAAATAAAAAAGCCACCTTTATCCTCCATCTTCCCAATATGTCTTCATTTATCCTAGGGGCACTGAGTGCTATGGTGTGTCAGGCAATACACCCTTTTGTCCAGTCAGCCCCACCCACAAAATGTTCACCGCAATGAGTCACTGATCCAGCTGAAGACGGCTGACACACCGTCACTGGACCCTCGTGAAAACTCTCAGATATCCTGCTGTTGCCCAGAGCCACGGGGGACCTGTGGTTATCAATCTATGGAACCAGTCCCTTCCCACATTCCAACACATCATAGATGGAGTAGATGCTAGGGTGGGCCAACCCAAGGCCTAGGAGGTGGGTCTGGGTGGTAGCTAAGCTGGTCAGTCTAGGTTGCTGGGGCCGCCCCGCTCAGGTGAGGGGTAGAGCCAGCTCTTCTAGGCCCATGCCATCAGGGTCAGCTCTCCCAAGCCGGTGGTGAGGGGCGTCTCCATCTCTCCTGAGTACAAGGGCCAGCCCTCTTGCTGCAGTGGGCAGAACCAGCTATCCCAGGGCCAGTGAAAGGTAGGGCTGGCTCAGCATAGATTTCAACGCGTATGGTTCCTATGACCCCCTGTGGCAACATGGACCATGGATATCATCACAGACCCCAGCTGTACAGGACCACAGACTGAACCATGGCCGTTGGCAGCAGCTTGGGCCCAGATATCATGATGGCCCTGGCGGCTGCATAGGCCACCCAGGTTAGTATCCCCCTGGCAGCAGCAAGGCCTTCAGGTACCAGCATGGTCCCAGGTGGCGGCCCAGATCCCTGGAATCAGCTTATCCTCCGATGGTATCAGGAGCCACAGACATCAACACAAACCCTGGCTGCTATTGGACCCAGACATGGTCCTCAGCAGTAGCCCTGGCCTGACAACACCCTGGCCCCGGGTGACAGCACAAGCCACTAAAATCGGCATGCCCCCATCCCCCATCCCCATTAGTGGCATGGCTCTTGGACACCAATGTGACCACAGGATGTATCCCAGATCCCGGGCATCCATGTGGTCTTTGACGGCACCACAGACCATGGACACCAACATAGATCTCAACTGTGGTAGGACCTTGGACCCAGACACAGTATCCATTAGCAGCCTGGGCTCAGATGTCGCCATAGCCCCAGGTGGCAGTGCAGGCCACTCAGATCAGCATGGTCTTTGTGTCTTTGTGGCGGCATGGTCTCTGCAGCGGAGTGGCACTCAAAATACATTTTTTAAAAAAACATGGCTCAGTGGGTAAAGATGTTTGCCATGTAAGCCTAGTGTCCTGAGTTCACTCCTCAGGACCCATATAAAGGTGAAATGATTCCCATAAGTTATCCTCTGACCTCCTCCACAGGTGCACTGCGCGCGCGCGCGCACACACACACACACACACACACACACACACAAATAATAAATCTATTTAAGTTTAAATAGAAATCTAGAATCTGAGTGCTAGAGTGAGAATACTCCAAAACTGTCTTTCTCCAAGAGTTGTGGCCACACTCACATACCTAATCAAGAGCATATTAAATACCAGCAAGCAGTCAGCCATTAGCACCTTTGCTCTCTCCCAGATGCCCATGGGTGCAAACCCTGAGAACTAAAGGGACCACATAGACGAAGAAGTTTTAATGAGAGCACATTATATAGGAGACTTCTGCAGAGTAGATTTTCCATATTTTGGCAAAGCTCTTGCAGCTTTGAGCAAAGAAAAACAAATCAAACTCTGCTTCCAAAACCACTCTAGTTTCATACACATTTCTGCACGCAGTGACAGCCTCTAAAAGGCATTTTTTAGTATTTCCTTCTGGTAGGTGGCAAAGATAGATTTGAGGCAGGATTTGTACTTCATCTGTCCTGTTGCTGCTGCTTCAGATCTCTTAATGCTCCTAGCCATGGGTTCAGCGTTGCATCTTGGGATTTGCTCTGCAGGTATCATATTTAGGGATTTTATTACTATGATAAAGTACTATGACAAAAAGGCAACTGTGGAGGAAAGGGTTTATTTTTTAGCTTGTAGTTCCATAACACAGTTCATTATCAAAGAAGTTGAGGCAGGAACCCAAATACACAGGGACCCGGAGACAGGAGCAGATGCAGGAGGCCGTGGAGGGCTACGGCTTTATAGGTTAGCTCCTCATGGCTTGCTCAGACTGCTCTCCTATAGCTTCCAGGATCACAAGCCCAGGGATGGCTCCATTCACAGTGATCTGGGTCCTCCCACATCAACCATCAATCAAGAAAATGTACCACAGGCTAGCCCATAGGCCAATCTGCTGGAGGCATTTTCTTAATTGAGACTCACTCTTCCAAATCGACCTCGTCTTGTGTCGAGTTAACATAAACTAGCCAGACCAGCAGTCTTCCCAAATTCCACAGAGAACAGTGAGATAGCCCTCAGATTCTGCATGTAACTGAGGGATAGCCTTGACATTTTGGTCCTCCTACTTCTACCTCCCAAGAGCTAGGATTACAGGTGTGCACCACACCCAGTTTTATGAGATGCTGGAAATTGAACCTGGGATTTTATTCAAGTACTCTACTAACTGAGCTACATCCTCAGCCCAGTTACAGTTATGTCTTATTCCTGTGATACCCATAATGTTGCATGGACATTAGCTTGCTTTGGCCTCACTACTACCACAGGAGGTAGGTCCTGCTACTTCTGTATTGACAACCATAGACACAAAGGAAGCTTACTGAGCTAGTGATGCCAGACATAGGAGGACAACCTGAGACTCTTTTATGTTGAGGCTCGAGGACCTTAACTCCTTCAGTGTCCTGCTTTGTGAACATTGAAAGCAGAAGGAAATGGACGTTAGTGATCGCTGACCAAGTTTTCTTGAATTAAACAGTCTTTGAAGAGGTTGGACAGAGTCCAGAAGACAGGTAGCAGGACGTAAGTGCTAACCTAGAAGTTCAGAGACCTTGCTTTTTGCTTCAGCTCTGGGTCATGACAGAATGGCCACCAGCTCCATTTGAGGTTTCAGTTTTCCTGCCTATAGAATGTTACTGAAGACAATTCCCGGGAAGGTCCCTGGCTTTCGAAGACAATGTATAATCATTTAAAGGCAAAAGAATAGAAACCACTTTTGAAAATGGTGAGCAGGGACCACTAACATTCCTGGAATGTGGGTTATTAGTGTTAGGTGCACTCAGTTTATTGCAGTTTCCTGTGTCCACAATCCCTGGAACTAGTGACCCTGCAGAAGATGTCATTTAATCCCATGACTGGATACTGCAGATAAGAACTTTGCTACTGCCACCGTATTTCCCCTTTTCCTGGTAACTTTTTGAGAATATAACGCCTGAAAACACATTTAGAATTTGAGTTCGGGGACATGTAGTTCAGTTGGTGGTGTGGCTGCCTAGCGTGTGTGAAACCCTAATTTTGATTCCCAGAAACTAATGGATTTTTTAAAGCTATGGCATTGACTGTACTTGAAAGACTTTAACAGGACCAATATTAAAGTGGAATAAGTGAGATATTCATCGTGGGTATAAAATCTGTGAAGGGACTGGATATAATCATTCTAAAGGCATCAGGAGATAGGGACAGAGGGATCAGAAGTTCCAGCTTATTCTTGGCTATATAAAGAAGTTTGAGGTCAGCCAATGTTTCGAAAGACCCACTTTTTTCATAAGTAAGGATGATATTTTTCTGTTTCTTTGTGGACCTCCTAACCTTGTATTGACGACTGGATGCTTTAAATATTATAACGTGATAACTCCGGAAATCCCATCTACCTATGGGGCTAATTATTGTTTCTCTTTTTTCTTATTTGTTGTTGCTGCTCTTTGTTTGTTTAACGGCTTTGCAAAATGAAATCTGTTAAATTGATAATCTTCCTTGTGTGAGGCCACTCAAGTTTCTTCTGGCTTAGTCTCATAGTCAGCGAATGTTTAATACCCTCAACTAGTAAAGCTCTCAGGCCATCCATACATTTTACTGTGTTGAGGGAGACCTTTAGTGCATGGGCACAGTTTACAATTCTGCCTCAAGGCCAGCCGGAGACAAAAGATGAGACTATCTAAGGTCTTTCTTAGGCACCAAGAGTGGATGGAAACCTTATAGCCTGAGAAACCCAATTTTCAAGACCATGGTAGCACAGCAGGTTAAGGCCTTGGACAAAAACTAAGGAAGGGCTTGTGGGCTTACAAATTGAATATCTCATTTGCCTCACCCCACTCCCAGTCTGAGTGAAATGTTCTATCATAGTAAGGAAAAGGCAGTTGTGATCTGCCTGTCTTTCTGAGGTGCTTTATCCCACATCTTTCTTTTTAGAAGCATGGATTTTCCTGTTTTGTTTTGTTTTCAAGACAGGGTTTCTCTGTAGCTTTTGAGCCTGTCCTGGAACTAGCTATTGTACACCAGGCTGGTCTCGAACTCACAGAGATATGCCTGCTTCTGCCTCCCGAGTGATGAGATTAAAGGTGTGTGGACCACTACTGCCCAGCTGAAGCATGTATGCTGCATTTGCTTAATTATGTAAAGATGTGTTGCCTTGCCTAAAGCACCTGATTGGTCTAACGAAAGCAGAACAGCCAATAGCTAGGCAGAGTACAGATAGGCAGCACTTGTGGGCAGAGAGAATAAGTAGTAGGAGTAATCTAGGCTTGGGTAGCGAACAAGGTGCGAGAGAATGAGAGAAGAGAGACTGAGTGAGAAAGAGAGGAATACACCCTGTATCAGGCAGACAGACATGGACGAAGCAGGAAAGGGCATACAGAAGGAAAGAAAGGTAAAAGCCCCATGGCCAAACGTAGATGAAGAGAAACAGGTTAAATGAAGTTGTAAGAACTAGCTGGAAACAAGCATAAACTACGGCTGAGCCTTCATAACTAGCAATAAGTCTCTGTGTCATCATTTGGGAGCCGGTTGGTGGCTGAAAAGAATGTCTGCTACATAACAGCACAACCAAATCTTTTATAAACCTGGCCCTTTCAAAGACCACCTGGCCACTTCAGTGGCTCAGTTCCACTTTCAAAGGCTTCCTTAGGATCAACTCCAGCAGAGTGACAACTAGTATGGAAAGACCAGAAAGGAACTCAGAGTCAGGACTTGCTGCATTTAGATATTTGGGAAGGAAACATTTTACATACTCAGAATCACATTGCAGAGACCTGTTCTCACAGATCCACTTGTCTCTGCGCAAGAGTTATAGAAGACAAGGCTGGCTTTACAGCTGAGAGGGCTATAGAAAGAGAAGACTCGGAGGCTCTGCAGCTTTACTGAAAAGAAAAGCGGGGACACTGGCAATTTTAGCAAGGCAGTATGTAAGAACGGGATGTTCTATTGGGAATTCACCAAGGCCAGCTGGCCTGGGTCTGAAAAAGCATGGGATAAAACCAGACTCGCTGAATATAGTGGACAATGAGGACTCCTGAGAACTCTAGAACAATGGCAGTGGGTTTTGATCCTATTGCACGTACTGGCTTTGTGGGAGCCTAGGCAATTTGGATGCTCACCTTACTAGACCTGGATGGAGGTGGGTGGTCCTTGGACTTCCCACAGGGCAGGGAACCCTGATTGCTCTTCGAGCTGATGAGGGAGGGGGACTTGATCGGGGGAGGGGGAGGGAAATGGGAGGCGGTGGTGGAGAGGAGGCAGAAATCTTTAATAAATAATTAATAAATAAAAAAAACAATATGCCAAAAATATGCAAAAAAAAGAACAGTCACACACCCCTGTGACTATATCTTAAGATAAGTCTTTTGAAAACCTCCTCTACACAAAAGGCTGGGAAGGGTTAGAAAAATCCTGAGAAGGGTTAGGAAGGTCATCTTACACAACATCATTGATCCAGGAATGTCAGAAAGTCAGCTCAAGTTCCACACACTGAGTAAGACCAAACCAACCCCAGACAGACATTACACACGGAAACCAATGCACCCACACTCTCTGCATAGCCATAGGAAGCACTAGCCTATTTTGCATGCCTACAGACTTACATGATTTTGGAGTTCCTGCCTCGTCATTCTAGAGAAAGGGGGCAGGAACTTTGTTGAGGGATGGGCCATATTTGCAGCAATCACTGATCATTTAGGCCTTTGATTCATTTCAATTTTTGTATATAGTGTATATTAGTTACATTTCTCCTTGCTGTGACAAAAGGCCTAACAGAAGAGCCAGACAGTGGTGGTGCACACCTTTAATCCCAGCCCTCAGGAGGCAGAGGCAGGCAGATCTCTGTGAGTTTGAGGCCAGCATGATTTACAGAGAGAGTTCCAAGGCAGCCAGGGATACCCAGAGAACCTCTTGTCTCGAAAAACCAAAACCAAGCAAAACAAAAAGATCTGATAGAAGCAGCTTAAGAAAGACTTGACTTACTATCTCCAAGGATCACACGTGATTATGGCAGCAAAGACAAAGTGACATGACGGAGGGTATGGGAGCACATGGCAGTAGCTTATTCACCTCGCAGTGAACGAGGAGGCAAAGAGAGATGAGCAGTTGAGATACTACATCTCCAAGGGCCCATTCTCAATGACCTGCTCTCTCCTGCTAGGTCCAGCCTCCTAGATTATCCAGAGCCTACCAAAGCAGTACCACCAACCAGGAACAGGTGTGGCAAACAAGAACCGGTGGGGAGCATCTCAGATACAAATAACAAGATGAAAAGGATGGGTTCAGTTGCAATTTTTTTTTTAACCAGAGGATAGTCTGCTTTCCCAGAACCATTTATCCTTTTCCACTAAATGCTCTTGGTACCTTTGTCCAAATAAATAAATAAGTAAATAAGTAAACAAATAAATATGTGAGATGATATTTCTGAGAACCTGATTCCCCTGCACTGATCTCTGTATCTATTTTCACTCCAGGAACACACATTTTGCTTTCATTAACTCTATAGTTAGTTCTGAAGGTGAAAAGCCTGGGGCCAATGAGATGGCTCAGTGGGTAAGGGTGCTTGCTGCCAAGTCTGACAAGCTGAGTTCATTTCCCAAACCCCAGAATGTGGAAGAGAAGAACATATTCTGCAAGTTGTTCTCTGAGCCCCATATGCATGCCATGGCCTAGGTGTACACATAACACACACACAGACACACAAATACGTTAAGAAATTTTGGAATCCTCCAATTCTGTTATTTTTCAAGATTATTTTGGCTATTTAGAGTCCCATGAAATTTCAAATAAGGTATTGGATGAATTTTTCTATTTGCTTAAAAAAACACTGACAAGATTTGGGATTGTATTTAGTTCTAGCTGTCTTAGTTTGCTTCTCTCTTGCTGCAAGCAAAAGCAACTTGGGGAGGAAAGGGTTTATTTCCACTTTCGGTTTGTAATCCATGAAGGGTTGTCAAATCAGAAACTCCAGCAGGGCAGGAACCGGAGGCCAGAATTGAAGCAGAGATTACAAAGCTGCTTACTGCCTTGTTCCCCATGGCTTGCACGGTTTGCTTTCACATTCATGGTTGGACCACCTGCCTAGGAATGGCTCCACCCACAGTGGCCTGAGCCCTCCCACATCAATCACCAATCAAGCAAATGCCTCACAGGCTTCCTCACAGTGCAGCCTGATTGAGGCTTTTTCTCAAATGACATTCCCTCTTCCCAAGTGACTCTATGTTGACCAAAACTAACAAGCCTGTATTTTACTATATAAAATAAAATTGGCATTGGCACACACTAATAGAACACCACGGGTGCTGACATACATGGATACGCTGTATAGTGTGTAAATCAATAGAACTATAGCTTTCTGCTGAGCATGGCTGAAAGCAGAAGGAATGGAATCCCCAGCACTTGGGAGAGTAACAAAGAAGGTTTGGTGCAAATTCAAGGCCATCCTGTCTTCATAGCGAGACCCTGTCTCAAAAGACTGAAAACATTTTAAAGATAAATGTAACTTTCTTCTCAAACATAAAATTTATTATCCTTTTGTGGTGAAAAGCTGAAATTCAAAAGACTTTTTTCTGTTTGTTTTTTTTTAAAAAATATATAAAGTAGATAGCTGTTATCTATGGTCACTCTACTGTCCAGTAGATAGGCAGGCCTTTTATTCTAACTATAATTTAGCATTCATTAATTGAGCTTTCCCTATTCCACCCTCCTCCTTACTATCCCCACTCTGTTGTTCCTAAACTTTATTGCAGTCACCGTTGTCTAGGCAAAATGTCATATGTTCCAGGCTGGCCTGACGTTCGCCATGTAGCCAGAGAAGACCTTCAATGTCTGATCCTCCTGCCTCCACCTCCAGAGCGCTGGTATTAAAGAATCGTGCCACCCCACCCCCCACCCCACCCCATTCGTTGAGGTGCTGTGATAGTGCCCAGGATTTCATGTGTACTAGGAAGACACTTTACTAAGTGGGCTACATCCCCAGTCCCTTTTACTCTCAATTTCTGCAACATCAGTTTTATTAGCTGTCACATGTGAGTGTGGTCATATGGTATTTGTCCTTCTGTGCCTGGCTTAATATAATAATCTCCAGTCTCCATCATGTTACAAATGACAAGGTTTCATTATTTTTATGGTTTAAAACACACACACACACACACACACACACACACACACACACACAGCACATTTTTGAGACAGGCTAGTCTCAGTTTTGAGATCCTCTTGCCTCAGTCCCCTGAATATTGGGACTATAGGTATGCGCCACTGGACCAGGCTTCCCATTTATCTTATTTACTTTTTATTTATTATTATTTTTCTCAAGGGTGCTGTGCCCAGATTATGACCCCCAGAGAGAGACCACCAGAAGGTCCAGACTGTAATAAGCAAGGTTTAATCAGCATAATACAAACATGTTTGGAACTCATCTTCATCCCCGTTACAACAAGGTAGAGAGGAGTTGTATCTCCTCTGTGGAGTAATCTTTTAAAGGCATATCTACAAAGAGAATCTTTGAAGATGCTTTGGCACGGGTCCAAGGACTTTTGCTCCCTCCCATCTGTTAATTCAGATTTTCCTTGTTTTTAGAGCAAGGCCACTGTTCCTGAGTTAGTCCATCTTTATCAGCCTGTACCAGGTGGCTAGCTGGGCTGAGCTAAGTGACCTTGTGCTCGAAATCTCCCGGGTGGGAGAGGAGAAGGCCACTATCTTCCTGGGAAAATATTCTGCTAGGAAATTTCTTCTTGCCCCTTTGAGAATAAGGGGTGAGGGTCCCACAAAGGGTACATGTGTGAAGCGTGCACCCACGAGAGGGTGCATGTTAGTGTGGACGCAGGTATATGTGTACGTGTGCTATGTGTGCATGTGGAGTCCCCAAGTTGACACTGGGAGTCCTCCTTGGTTGTTCTCCACCATGTCAGAGTTTCTTAGTTGAACACATAATTCACTGATATGACGTCTCTCTAACAAGCTTCCTCTGTGATCTCCTGTCTCTGCCCTTTAAACACTGGAATTATGAGTGAATCGTCATGCTCACCCAACGTTTATGTGGGTTCTGGGGATCCAAATTCCTGTTTTCACACTTGTTAAGCAAGTCTTCTCTCTACTGAGCCGTCTCCCCATACCTTCCTATTTATTTTCAACTTTAATGCCTTTCGTTATTGTTTTACAGCTGTTAGTGAATATATTTTTAACCATTGCAAGTGGAATCATTTTCTTGATTCCTTTGCAGATTGAAAAATATTTTTAGGGTTTTTTTTTGGTATATAAAACACAGTATTTTGTCCTTCATCACTTCTTGCTTTTGTGTTTACAGTCAGGGACAAATGAATACAAATTTCTGCTGAGTGCCCTTTCTCATTTCTATACACTTCAGATCAGGGAAACGTCCTGCCCACAGTTAAGATAGCTCTTGCAATATCAATGAATATACTATATCCAGAGGTTCATCTTTCAGGTTACTCTATATTCGGTCAAATTGAGAGTGAACACTCAGCATCATACCTATGTATTTATCTTTATTAGAAATCCTTATATCTGGAGCTGGAGAGATGGCTCAGCGGTTAAGAGCACTGACTGCTCTTCCAGAGGTCCTGAGTTCAATTCCCAGCAACCACATGGTAGCTCACAACCACCTATAATGAGATCTGGTGCCCTCTTTTGGCCTACAAGCAGAATACTGTATAAATAAATAAATAAATAAATAAATAAATCTTTAAAAAACAAAAAAGAAATCCTTGTATCTTTACATGACTAGGGCATACTCCCCAGCATTCGTTATTTTCAGCCAGGTATCACCTTAACACGTCTTGAAGGGTGAGTCTTCCAGAAACTCCCTTTGTTATTGTTTATCTAAGAATGTTCTGTACCCCTAGCTTCATTTACCTCGGGTTTTTTTCCTTTGTTGGGGGATGTTGAGACAGTCACCCTATGTAGTCCTGGCTAACCTGGTACTACTCTCCATGTAATGCAGGCCAGATTGAACTCATGGGAGTCTTCTCAGCTTAGCCTCCAGAGTGCCAGAGTTAAAGGCATATACAACTATACCCAGCTTCATTTTCCGTAAGTAATATAGCAACAAGGGGACTGTATAGGTACAATTCTACAGGTCGAACTTTCTGATAGACCCTGTAATAGATACTGAAGTATTTCATATTACTTTTATAATTCTTATAATATAGATCATTAAAAATCCTCCAAAGGGGGATTGGAAGATGGCTCAGGTGGTAAAGTGTTTGCCATGCAAGCATGAGGACCTGAGTCCACACTCAACATGCACGCAAAAAGCCAGCCATACCAGTGTGTGCCTCTATTCCTAACACTGGGAAGATGGAGGCAGATAGGAAGATCTCTGGAACTCACTGGCTACTTTGAATTGCTGAATCTGTGTGATCCAGGCTCAGTGAGAAGAAACCCTGTGTCAAAGAAATGGTGGAGAGCATTAATACGACATTCTCTATCAACCTCTGGCCTCCATACACACATGCACACATGTGCATTCATACCAGCACATACTTGTGCACACATGCAGAGCATGTGCACATAACACACACACACACGAACAAATCTTCCATGGTAGTTAATTGCCTGCTGCCCTATGAGTGAACCCTTAAAGATAATTTCATCACTGGACATGGTTGTGCTCACCTATAATCCCAGAACTTTGGGGATGGAAATGGGAGGCTCAGGAGTTCAAGGTCATCCTTACTATGCAGCAAGTCTGAGGACAGCTTAGGCTACACGAGATACTATTTCAAATGGGGATGAGGATGAGGCAGAAGGTAAAGATGCTTCTTGCTTCCAGGTCAAATAACCCCAGTTCAATCTCCAACACCCACATGGTTACAGGAAAGAACAGACTCCCACAAGCTGTTCTACACAAGCTGACATCTGCACATCCACTTAAACAAAGAATTAAATGTTTAAAAAAATTAGAAACAAGAACAAAATAAACATTTTTTCAGATGTAAAACCACAAGATCTAAGGACAGAAAGGGACCTTAGAGAGTTCCACAAAGATACCATTCAAATGAAGTCAAGTATCAATTATTTATTCTCCTTTCAAAAACATTGTCTTATTAAAACCCTGAACATTAAACTTACAACACAGCGTGCTTCCATGTTCAAGCACTCTAAAAATAGATTTAAAAGATGGTCCTTCTTGGCTTCGTGCCAGGATCTCGCTTTTAGGCTAGAAGTTTCAGACAAGTGGTTCTTCTGATTCTAACTTCTCAGTGAAGAGGCCTTTCTACCGCCCTCCGGCTATAGAGTGCTCACCTGGGGCTGGCAGCCTGCGGATTTCACAGAAGGCTGAAAATGTGTACAGCTGATCATTAAAGTCCTCGTCCACCTGACCTAAATCTCTCTTGGGCATTTGTGGAACTTTCACACACACCCTTTACAGGGAGATTCCTATTTTAACAGGTTTGGCAAGACACAAAAATTGCTAGGTTCACCCTCATCTCCATAAAAGGGACACCTACTGTTCCAAGGTGTAGAGAAGAGGCAAACTTGCTGCCTTTTCTTTTTCTTACATGAAGCAAATGCTTGTTATTGTTCTTGACAAATGGCGCACGCTGAGGGATGCTGGGAGGTGCACAATAGAGACAGGTTTTGCCCATTCCAGAGCAAAAACCTTTGGGAAACAAGATGCAAACTCAGTTTTTCATCTCTATCGCTATTCAGGGGGCTCCTGAGATTGCCAGATTGTAGTGGTATTTTGTTTATATTTTAACAAATAACTCTTGCCCGAAGATCAGAGTGCATAGTTAAGACACTACAGGCCAGGGAGTAGTGGCACACACCTTTAATTCCAGGACTCGGGAGACAGAGATAGAGGGATCTCTGTGAGTTCAAGGTCACCCTGGGCTTCGTGAATTGATGCAGTCTAAAAGAGAAACAGAGCTCACATAAAGGTGATCCCAGCACTTGGGATCCCATGCCTCTAATCCCAGCATTAGGGCAGTGGATATGGAGTGAAATGACTAGGCAGAGAGAGGATATAAGGCGGGAAAAGACAGGAGAGCAGTGCAGTCTGAATTTTGGTGGCGACAGATGGGGTCTGAGGATCGCCCCGCAGTCAGAGGATAAAGTCTAAGTAGACAGTCTGAGGACAGGATGGCCCCTTCAGTCTGAGCATCGGTAGAGCTAAAAGGTCTCTTTAGTGGCTAGCTGCACTGCTTCTCTGATCTTCAGCATTAACCCCTATATCTGATTCTGGTTTTTAATAAGAACAATTAGAATTCATGTTACAAGAGATAACTGTAGTATGTGGCTGTTATTCTTAAAATCCGGGGGTTCCCCTCGCCCGGGGGGCTCAGGGAGCAGCAGCAAGCTCCAGCGGGTCCCCAGTGGTGCCTGCTCTAGAGTCCAGCACCCGAGCGGTGGCAGAGTTCCCATCAGCGGGAAGCCACGTGGCAGGATTCCCAATGCGCTGCGGTTGTGAGCAGACCCATGGACACAGAAAGTAGCCATCACAGCATTTATTGAGAGAGGGAGAGAGGGAGAGAGGGAGAGAGGGAGAGAGGGAGGGAGGGAGAGAGAGAGAGAGAGGATAAAAAGAGAGAGAGACAGAGAGAACATATGCACAGGCCAAGGGGCAAGATGGCCACAGGCAGGTCAGAGGTAATGGGAGTGGGCGTGGCTTGTCCCTTAAAGGGACAGGAAAGCACAACAGTGACTTCATTCATGAAGCTTGTGTTCTGCAAATGAATCATGACCTTCTTAGTATCCTACCTTCCATTTCTGCCTACTTCCAGTGCCAGCACTAGCAACTGCTTTTCTTTTCAGTTAGTAATGCAGATATAAAAGCCTGGGCACAGGAGACAAAGTTGTTCTAACTTCGTAAGAGTCCCTGCTCAGAGCTATAAAAGCTGCGTGGTACACTGAGACAATGGGGATGTTCTATCGGGAACTCACCAAGGCCAGCTGGCCTGGGTCTGAAAAAGCATGGGATAAAACCGGACTCTCTGAACATAGCAGACAATGAGGACTACTGAGAACTCAAGAACAATGGCAATGGGTTTTTGATCCCACTGCAGGTACTGGCTTTGTGGGAGCCTAGGCAGTTTGGATGCTCACCTTACTAGACCTGGATGGAGGTGGGTGGTCCTTGGACTTCCCACAGGTCAGGGAATCCTGATTGCTCTTCGAGCTGATGAGGGAGGGGGACTTGATGGGGGAGGGGGAGGGAAATGGGAGGCAGCGGCGGGGAAGAGACAGAAATCTTTAATAAATAAATTAAAAAATAAAAAAAGAAGACCCCCCCCCAAAAAAAAGCTGTGTGGTTAGCTAGGCTCAACAAGACTAGGGCCATGGGTGTCTTCCTCTACATATCAGTCTGATGGCGAAGAAAGTTCAAATGCACATCTCTTCCAAACTGCAAGTCACCCCAGGACATGGACAGCCTGGCTTTTTTCTAAATGTGGGGATCACAACCATTAAATGTAGACGGATTTTTTGGGGAGCCGCCAGCTCACAAAATAATGACATAGAGACTTACCATTATGAAAGCTCAGCCACTAGCTTAGGCTTATCCTACTAACTCTTATAATTTAAATGAACCCGTGTCTATTCATCTACATGTTTCTGTGTGACTGACGGCTCTTTCCGCTCCTCCAATACATCTTTCTCTCCCTGAGTCCAGCATGCAATTCCTCCTTTCTTCATCCCAGAGCTCTCTGCTCCCAGAAGTCCTGCCTAACCTCTTCCTGCCCAGCTAATAATGGTCATCCCGCTCTTCATTAAACCAGTCACAGTGACACAGCTTCACACAGTGTGAAGGGATTTTCCACAACAATTAAGGCCATAAGTACCAAATGTTTACAAAGAACTGAACTAGTGCAAGGCATAGTGGTATAGGTTCGTAAACCTAGCACTCAGAAGGTGGGGGTAAGAGGGTTAAATTTCAAGGTCACCCTCAACAATGTATCTAATGGGTAACCAAGCTGAGCTGCAAGAGATCCTGTCTCAAAGAACAAATAACAAGTAAACAGCAAAAAGAGAACTGAGGATGAAGCTGTTGCTCAGGTGATTGTCTGCTATAAACAAAGCCTTGGGGCCAGTCCCTAGAGACCCCATGAATCAGACATGGTGGACTATACCTGAAATTACAGCCCTTGGGATATGGAGGCAGGTGAATCAAAAGTTCAAGGTCATCCTCAAATTCATAGCAAGTTGGAGACCAGGCTGAGCTACGTGAGATCCTCTCAAAGAACAAACCGAGTTGGAGATATGGCTCAGAGACTAAGAGCCTTTGTGTTTTGTCAGATGGTCTAGGTTCAGTTCCTAGCACCCACATGATGGATCACAGCTGTCTATAATTCCAGCTCCAGGAGATTCAATGCCCTCTTCTGACATCCTCAGGCCTTACATTCAGATGGTATAGAAGCACATGCAGGCAAAGCACATTTTTTAAATACATATTTAAAAAAAATTTAAATACACATTTTCAAAAATCTAAAAACAACCAGACAACCAAACAACTAAGAGGTTGAAGTTTGAGGACACTTTGGGGGGGGGGTGATTCAGCTTTTATGAAGATTTTTGGATATTGGATAAATGTTAGTTTGCTCTTATTTTTATGGTATTACAGTAATAATGAAGAAAAGAAGACACAAAGCAGCAAAATATACTTCCAGAAGTGATAGTACCTCAGCCGTGGTGACACACACCTATAGTCCCAGAATTTATAGTTCCATTAAGAAGGGAAGTCCAAGCAGGGCAGTAGTGGCACACAGCTTTAATCCCAGCACCCAGGAGGCAGAGGCAAGAGGATCTCTGTGAGCTCAAGGCCAGTCTGGTCTACAGAGAATTCCAGGACAGCTAGAGCTGTGACAGAGAGAAACCCTGTCTCAAAAAAGAAAGCAAAAAGAAGGGGAGGCAAGCAAGGAAATACGATACAGGGGCTTTAAGTTACTTTTCCTGTGAGAATGGCAAATGGGAATATCATTGGCTAAAAAACCAGGAAACATAGATAGGTTTGAGGTTTTTTGAGTTTGTTAAGAGTGTCATGAGAAAGTAATAAAGATTGAAGGCCTCGAAGAACTCAGTGTACTTTCCCACAGTTCTGCAGCCAGGGTTGGAAAGATTGGCTTTTACAATAGCTTGCCCATGGCTACCTTCTGTGCATCTTCACTCAGTGTTCCCTCTGTACAAGACTGTGTCCTACATCTTCCTTTTTGTTTGTTTGGGTTTTTTTCTTTTTCTTGTTTTGAGGCAGATTCT
Organism: Microtus oregoni; assembly: GCF_018167655.1. Taxonomy (NCBI): domain Eukaryota; kingdom Metazoa; phylum Chordata; class Mammalia; order Rodentia; family Cricetidae; genus Microtus; species Microtus oregoni. The sequence goes on along the minus strand of NW_024543873.1, from coordinate 4,075,126 downwards.
TATCCAGACTGGCCTCCAACCTGTCATCCTCATACCTCATCCCACCACTGCTCAAGAAGATATTACATGTGTTTGCCACCACACTGGCCCAATACTTCCTCCTCATTCGGATACCAATTAGACCCTATTAGGGCTATCCCAAGGACCTCATTTTTATTCATTTGCTTCTATGGCCATCTCTTCAAATTTGGTCATGTTGTGAGATACTGATACTAGAGGTTAGAATTTGAGAGGGTACAATTCCACCAATAACAGATTGCTTATTGCTAAAGATGATAGTGGATCAGGCCTGTAGTTATGCACAGAAGTGGGGAAGAAAGGTGTCTAGGAAAAGACTGTTGGAGAAGAAGGAGAGGAGGAAAAGAGGGTGAGATAAAAGCAGAAAGCAAGAATGAAGAGAAGGATAGAAAGGAGGAGGATCAGGAAGAGAAGAGGAGAAGGGGTAAATTGGAGGGAAAGGAACAAAGATGAAGACCAAGAGGAAGAAAAAAAAGAGAGCAGAAAGAGTAGACAAAGAAAGGGAATAAGGAGTGTAGTGATGAGGCAAGCAGGCCTGTTTTTTGTCCCGCCCATCTCCTGCATGGCTAGCTTTACACCCAAAAAATAACACATAAATTTTATTCATTTAAATTCTGCTTGGCCCATTAGCTCTAGCCTCTTTATGGCTAATTCTCACATCTTGCTTAACCCATTTCTATTAATGTGTGTAGCACCACAAAGTGGTGGCTTACCGTGAAAGATTCAGCATGTCTGACCTGGCAGCTGGCTCCATGGCATCTGTCCCAGAGAGGAGAGGCATGGCGATTGCCTCACTTCCCTTCTTCCCAGCATTCTGTTCTGTCTACTCCACCCACCTAAGGGCTGCCCATCAAATGGCCAAGGCAGCTTCTTTATTAACCAATGAAATCAACACAAAACAGAAGGCTCTTTGGCTTTTGCTTGAAAAACTAAACATACTCTTCCCATATAACCCAGGGATCATGCCCCTGGGCATTTACCCAAATGAGCTGAAAATCCGTGGCCATGCAAAAACTCACATGAATGCTAACAGCAGTTTCAATCATAATTAAAGCATTTGGAAGCTACAAAAATGTCACTCAGGTGCTAGAAGGAAAAATATATGCTGTGGTACATCCAGAAAACAGAGGAGTACTTGGCACAAAATAGAAAAGAGCTATTGAACCATAACAAGGCATTAAGGAACCATGAATGCGTATTTCGAAGAGGAAAGAAACCCATCTCAAAAGGCTGCAGACTACATATCTGATGTGGGAGTGTCATATCAATATGTTGCTTTCATTGGTTAATTAATAAAGAAACTGCTTGGCCTGATAGGTTAGAACATAGGTGGGTAGAGTAAACAGAACAGAATGCTGGGAGGAAGAAGAAGTGAGCTCAGACGCCAAGCCTCTCCTCTCCAGAGCAGACGCCATGCTACTCCTCTCGGGGGCAGACGCGATGAAGCTCCAGCCCAAGATAGATATACACTAGAATCTTCCTGGAGGGTCACCACCTCGTGGTGCTACACACATTAGTGTAGGTAGGTTGATAAGGATGTGAGAGTTGGCCAGTAGGAGGCTGGAGCTAATGGGCCAAGCAGCGTTTATATGAATACAGTTTGTGTATCGTTATTTCGGGGCATAAGCTAGCCATTCGGCCGGGAGCTGGGTGGCAGGAACGAAGCCTGAAGCTCCCTCAACACCCACCTACATCAAAGGAGGAGATGGAGAGAGGGAAGGGAGGAGGAAAAGAAGGAGAGGGAGGACAAGAAGGAAAGGAAAGAAAAGGAGAATACAGGAGAGGAAAGGAAGAGGGAAAATGAAGAAGATAAGAGGAAAACAAGAAGGTGAAGAGGAGGATTGGGGAGAGGAGAGGAGGATTACTGGATTGTCTTTCACAATGTCTGCGGTTAGCTGCTATGTGTTGTGGAATATTAAAGGCGTGATACAGTTGTTTATGCTGTGGAACATTTGTTTAACAATGCAAGAATGTGTTGCATTCTTTTACATTTCATTTGTTTAACTGTGAAACTGTGGTTCTTTGTCTAAAACACCTGATTGGTCTAATAAAGATTTGAATGGTCAATAGCAAGGCAGGAGAAAGGATAGGTAGGGCTGGCAGGCAGAGAGCACAAATAGGAGGAGAAATCTGCAAAGAGAAGATGGAGGAGCGACGAAAGAAGGGGCCAGCCACACAGCCACACAGCCAGACATGGAGTAAGAAAGAAAGGAAACAAGTACAGAAAAAGAGAAAGGTAAAAGCCCAGAGGCAAAAGGTAGATGGTATATTTTAAGCAAAGCTGGCTAGAAAGAAGCCAAGCTAAGGCCGGGCATTTATATGGAAGAATAAGTCTCCGTGCGTGATTTATTTGGGAGCTGGGTGGTGGGCTCCCAAAAAAGCCAAAAGAGTAAAAAACAACTAACTACAGCCATCTGTTATGTATGTCACCCAGGACATAACAATTTTAATAGAGAATCAGAGGCCAGCTAATAGGAAGTGGAGTCATATTCCATCCAGAAGTGAGTGGTGGCACATTTCTGGAACTTTCATTTCAGTCCCTTCCTGCCATTTTCCGGCCCCTGCTTTGCCACGCCAGCTAGCTGGCAGCACTTTCTTTCTCTTTTCTTTTTCTCTCTCCCATCATGCCACACAGAGATTGTTTATTTCTAGTTAGACTACAATATGCAGCTAAAATAGAAGCTTTGCAAGGTGAGATTGAACGGTGCCAGCAGGTTAATGTTCATGACTTGTACATGAATTCATATGAGTACCAGGCTGGGGAAATAGAGCGCTGGCTCTGGGTTCCATCCCCAACAATACTAAAATAGAGCATGGCTCTGGGTTCCATCCCCAACAATACTAAAATAGAGCATGGTGGCTTATATCTGTAATTCCACACCCAGGGAGGAAAGTAGGAGAACCAGAAGTTCAAGATCATCCTCAGTTACATAGCAAGTTCAAGGCCATCCTGAAATAGATGCCATTTTTTTTTCTCAATAAACGCTTGGCATGATGATTCGCATCTTTCCTCTCAGTACTTAGGAAGCAGATACAGCTGGGTCTCTATGAGTTCCAGGCCAGCAAGCCTGATCTACATTGTAAGTGCCAAGCCAGCCAGGGTTGCATATTGAGACACTGTCTTTTAAAAAGTGGGTACACACACACAACTATATGTTCAACTCCTTTCTACCAATAGGTAGAATGTAGATTTTAGAGAAAGGAAAAGGTGTCTTTGATCATAACAAACTACTCCAGAATGACTTTTTTAGTCTCTGATGGTTATGTGGTACAACTCAGCGAGATGAGAATGCTGTTGCACTTAGCATTATGTAGGCTGCATTTAATAAAGAGAATACACAGTCAGCAAGGTTGTGTTTTGTTAGAATTTTACTGGAACTGCCACTCGGTGACCATTTGAAGAAATACCCAGAAGATCATCTGCTGTTTTGATCAACTTTCTCCTGTTTTCAGGGAGGCCCAGACACAAAGGCTTGCGTAGTCTTCATGGCCGTAAGCATGCCTCGATTGCCTCAATTCGAGGATGCTAGTGTCACTGAATTTTAGTCTTCAAGGTCAGGATTTTGCAACCATGCCTCTCACTGTTCTATTATTTTAAATCCTCATCATGAGTATCTCCCAAATGTTCAAAAAGAGTTTGGAGAATTCTGTATTTTCTCTCTCAAGATCCCCCAAGGCCAGCCTGTTTTAAAGCTAGGAGTTCCAGGTCAGCCTGAGCTATAGGATGAGGTGTTCTCTTTAAAAACAAGCTAACAGGTAGAGGGACGCACAGACTCCACCCCTCCCTGATGGTCTACAGGCAGTCAATGGAGCACATGTGCACACAAGATTGAAAAGTAAAATAAATAATTTGAAACAAAGGCAGAAAAACTCCTCTAACCACATGCTCTGTCCTTCCACCTGTGTGCTCCTCCTTCTTTCTGTCTTGGACAACTTAATTTGATGTGTTTGTCATCTGCTTATCAGCCCATCCATACTTACATTCCAGCATTTATAATCCTGGAAGGAAAGCAAGCGTAGGAAGTGTTAGGATCAGATGCAAGCCTTACTAACGGGAAGCACTGAGTGACAGAGGGAAAGATTCTAAAATGATAACTTCAAGAAAAAATTTCATAATTGTTTTTAACTTCATGGAAGTTTTTAAAGTATGTTTTTATCTCACTTTATTGTAGTAAAAAAGCTTTTAAAGCCACATTTTATTGTTGCAATTGGAACATAGCAATGTTTAGTTCATTTTAGGAGTTTCCCAAAGTTCGTAAGTGGAATTTACAACACCGACTCTAATTTTATGACTTCCCATGATTTCATGTCTCGGAACAAAAGTAAGGTACTTTAGGAAATTTTACACTGCTCCCCCATCATCTGATCTCCTGTCCACTTTCTGATCTCATTTCCTGCTAACATCCCTCCCACATCTAGCTATATTGACTGATATCCCTGGACCACCTTCCCTTCCTAGTCTCAAGACTTTCTTCTTGACTTCAGATGAAACATTCCCATCAGTGCTTTGCCTTACCTCATGTGAGTATGGGCATCCCACCCTTTACATTGCTTTCCTATATCTGATCTAGAGAACGTACTACACCCTGTTATGCTACATATTTTTGTTCATTGGTTTCTTGTCTGCATCTTTATCTATAGAAAGTAAGCTACAAGTATCAGGGAGTTTTGTCTGTTTTTATAGAGACATATTCACAGTATCTTGAATAGTGTGCATTGCAGGTAATGCATTAATCAAACAGTCAATGAATGCAGACACGAATGAAGTGAGAAAAACAGAAACCTATTTTATTTGTATAAAGAACATTTTCTCCTCTTTATACCTTAAATTGGTTGTCTGATGTGGTAGCTTGAAAGAAAACGGCCCCAAAGGGAGTAGCACTATTAGTATGTGTGGCCTTGTTGGAGGAATATGTCACTGTGGGGGTGGGCTTTAAGGTCTCTTTCTCAGGCTTCCCTCAGTGTTGAAATAATCAGGCAAGCTAAGGGCAAAACTCATGAAACAGGAAATGAGAAATCCAAGCACAGCAATGTCCCATGGGAAAAGGCACAGAGAGAGCGCACAGGGAGGTGCACACCTTTTTATCCTGGGACCCAGTGAAGCCATGCCTTAACTAAGACCCACCTCTTAAAGATGGTTAGCTAACAAGGTTCCCCATCACCTCAATGTGACAGTCAGTCAACTTCCTGTTGCCCTCAGCCCCAGCACTATGTCTGCCTGCATGCCACCATGCTCCCTTTCATGATGATAATGGACTGAACCACTGAAACTGTACGTGAGCCACCCTCAAACATTTTCCTTTGTGAGCATTGTTGCGATCGTGGTGTCTCTTGACAGCAATAATAAACCCTAACTAAGAGATATGATCTCAGTCATCTGATGAATCTTTGCAAGGTTTTGGTGAACGCTGCATAATCCTTGACACCAAGTATGTGACATTCTTCCTGATGATCTCCTACACTGAGTGACTTTGTCACTTTTATGATCCCACAGTACATGTATATACTTTGCTTTCAATGTTTGTTATATTATAGTATTATAATAAAAACAATTAGTAAATATATTATAAATATATATTTATATATAGTATATATATTATATATATATATATATCAATTTATTTACATGTGAGGGCCTCTAGACTAAAAGCTGCCTACTTGGATGTGGTGGCGGCACACACCCATGAAGCCCCACTCTAGTGAAAATGAGGCAGGGGGATTGTGATTTGGAGGCCAGCTTGGGCTGTATAGCAAGACCATGTCTCAAAAATAAATAAATTAATAAATAAAACAAAAGTTGCCCTAATCTGAGTATAGTGGCGCACATCTGCAATTCCAACACTTGGGATGCAGAGGTGAGCAGATCACTGTGAGTCGGAGGCCAGCAGGAGGTACAGAGTGAGTTCTGGATCAATCTGAGCTACAGAGTAAGCCCCTCCCCCCACAGAGGCTACCCATACTCCACTACATGGCTTTAGCATCCACACACATATTGGGTCCCATGGATTTAACAAAAAAGAGCTATATATTTGGCAAATGAACGAATTATTAAACTAATGTGTGAATCAATAAAGGAGGATAAGACCTTGTTAGTGGAGAGGTTCTCTATATGCTAAACATTTCTTAAAATATTTCAGTGAATTTCTGTACAGTGTGCTGCCCTTTCACACTTGCAATGGCCAGTTTCCTGGACCACGCTTGGCACTAGGACTAGTTTATTGCATTCTGTTATCAGCAGGAAATGTGCAAGAATAGTTTTTCCAGTAATAAGGATGGTTTGTGAGCAGGAACTTATAAGTTCCCCCACTTTAAATATACTTTATCTTTCGAAATCAGCATGCTTATTTATTGGGGAGCATGTGTGGAGGTCAGAGAGCAACTTGCAGGAGTCAGTTCTCTCCTTTACTACATGACTCTCTAAGACTGAATGAGGAACCATCTTACCTGCCCTTCAATATAGTTTGCAGAGAGGCAATCCCTGAACTTTGTTTTCCTGAAGGCGAATATTCTTTTTTCCCCCCAATGGAGTATTTTTATTAATTATTTGGTAATTTCATACATACACCCCCATTCCACTTGCTTCCCATCCCTTCCACGTCCACTCTCCTACCCTTATACCCTCTCCACGCCCCCCCCCCCAAAAAAAAAACACCAAGCAGTCAGAGGTAGCATGGATCATGGATATTCACATGGTCTCCAGTGGCAACACCAACCACAGGAGTCTTTAAGGAGACTTAATTCAGAAAACGAACCATTCTTTATCTCAGATATCTTGCTACACAGAGTCAGGGTGATGACCAATCACGTTTGCAGCGGAGGCCCCTTGCTCTCCTCCCTGCAGGGCAAGCAGCAGCAAGTGCCATGCTTTCTGCCAGGCCTGTGGGCCAAGAGGCAGCAACGACCTAGCAGAAAGGCAGGCCTGGTGGCCAGAGCCTCCCAGTAGCTCCTACAACATGCTGCCTTGTTGGGCCTCAGTCACACACTCCCATACCCGTTGCTGCTGACACAAACTTGCAAATACGGTTCAAAGTTTCTGAAGCACCATAAATACTGGAATATCTCTGAGACTCATCTCGGATGTCTGTTACAGAACACAAATTACCACCACTAGACCGACTCCGATGCAAAACCAGTCTTTATTCACGAGTTAACTCAGTTCCTCTGCCCACCAGAAGTGGCAGCAGGGCAGTGACAACAGCAACAGGAACAACACAGGGGAGGAACCCAGAGCAGCGAAAAATGTTTTTATTTTCGGGACAGGGTTTCTCTGTAGCTTTGGATCCTGTCCTGGAACTTGCCCTGTAGACCAGGCTGGCCTCAAACTCACAGAGATCTGCCTGCCTCTGTTTCCAGAGTGCTGGGATTAAAGGCCTGCACCAACATTACCCGGATACTTGGGGGGGGATGGGATTTATACAGGGCAGAAGTGTGTGTGGGGGGGGATGAGTTCCAAGCCTCCTGGCTTGTGACTGGCTGCCCCCTAGTGGCCTGAGCGGGAATTCCTGGTTTGGGATTGATGTCCCTCAGATGAGGTAAGGGGGCAACTGCCTGAGGCTCTGATTGGTCCATTTTCCCTGCTCAGGGATTGGCTGGTTTTGAGTCAGGGGCAGAAATAGTAGTTTGGCTCTGTTTTGGGGCTCAGTTGTGTTTCTTTTTTTGGTTCCTTCTACCTTTTTAACCCTATTCTTGGGGACAAGGCAAATATCTTTGGTATGTCCTGAATCTAGGGATTTATGGCATTCTTTTGGTCCTAGTTTCAGGGTCCCAGGGCTTCTCTCCAGCTCTAGGTTTGGGGACAAAGTGTCTCTTCCCCTGGCTCTGGTCCCATTTTCAAGGTGTGTTTCTTTCCTTGGCTCTGAACCCATAGCCTGGCTGCTTGTGGGTTTTGCTAGGGCTAAGGAGTCACTGAGTCTGTGGGGACCTGGGGCTCTCATATCCTGTTGTTGCCCCAAATCAGAGTGATCGTGGGGCTGGGTAGCATTTCTGGGAGCAAGCCTTGTGAGCCCCAAGCCGATGCACATTTCTCTGTCCTTGGTGTCCGCAGCCAACAGGGATGCAGCTCATTGCTTTTTCCCCACCGCAGGGCGGTGGCCATAGGGCCAAGCAGTGGCCACAGGGTCAGGCGGCTGGTGGTGGCCCAAGCCGTCTGGCTGCCCCAGGACTTGCCCTACTTGGCGACTACATCCTTCTTTGTCCAGTGCATCTCTAGTTCTGCTTTTCTTGTCTCCTCTTAACTTGATTCAGCCATCTTTCTTTCTTTCTTTCTTTTTTTTTTTGGTTTTTCGAGACAGGGTTTCTCTGTGGCTTTGGAGCCTGTCCTGGAACTAGCTCTGTAGACCAGGCTGGTCTCGAACTCACAGAGATCCACCTGCCTCTGTCTCCCGAGTGCTGGGATTAAAGGCGTGCACCACCATTGCCCATCTTTCTTAACAATTCCACGAAACCACTTTTTAAAAGCATCTTCCCATAAGAGCTGCTTTTCTCTGGTTGTTCTGGAAATACTGCACATTCTTCAGGCTCATCCTCTGTGTCTACCTGTGAAGTCTCTGTTATGGATTTGCTGTGGGTCCCCAGCAGCTTGCTGCGGGGTCAAGACCACATGGCAGGTCCACAAACCAAGGTGGCTGGTCCCCAGCCATGTGGCAGCTGACTAGTCCCCCGTAAGCGGTGTGGGCAGGCGGCGGGTGGAAGGCACAGATGCTGCGAGTCTCTAGGACTGCTGGGGTCTGGAAGCAGCCAGTCCCGAGCGGGGACGGCACACGAGACCACGCGGCAGATCTTCATGTGACTGGCCAGAGGGCGAGAGAGATGGATAAACACATCATACAGAATAAAAATAAACATTTATTAGATGTGTTATGGAGGGGAGGAAAAAGGGGAGAAGGGAAAGAGAGAGAGGGAGAGGGGGAGGGAAAGACGGGGAGATAGGAAGAAGGAAAGCTGAGGTTGCAAGCAGGAAGGGAGTGGGCATGGCTGGTCTCTTAAAGATACAGAATTACAGCCTCTGTGGTTCTCTCAGGCTCCTTGGAATAGCCCAGCAGGTGTTGGTGGTCTTGAATCTAGCAAGTTCTCTTGGTCCTATAGTCTGCCAATAGGCTGTATTCCTAACACTAACCAGCAAACTTGTCATTGTGAGCCAGCTATTCAACAGCATAATATATGAACCTTGCAGACCTTGCCTTGCCAATAAAATCATCTTTCTGTTAAGAATAGTCTGTAAGCACTGGCTTTGTGGGAGTCTAGGCAGTTTGGATGCTCAACTTACTAGACCTGGATGGAGGTGGGGGTTCCTTGGACTTCCCACAGGACAGGGAACCCTGATTGCTTTTCGGGCTGAGGGGGGGGGACTTAGTTGGGAGAGGGGGAGGGAAATGGGAGGCGGTGGCGGGGAAGAGACAGAAATCTTTAATAAATAAATAAATTAAAAAAAAGAGTAGTCTGTAAGAAATTTCATCTTACAACAGGATACCAAGCCCTTTATATTAGGTCTCCTAAAATACTACCTGGGGTGGCAGTGGGGCTGGAAATCCTTTGAAGCCTGGTGGCTGTAGTGGCAGATACTGGTCTGTTAAAAGCAGGGCCTAGTATGAGGCCTTCATTTTTATTACTTGAAAATGCATTTTTACATTTATTCATTCATTTTGTGGAGGACGCACATGTTGTGTGTGGAGTTCAGAGGACCACTTGCAGGAAGCTCTTCCCTTCTCCCACTGTATGGTTTTCAGGGATTAGCCTGAAAGCACCAAATGGGCACCCTTTACCTGCTAAGCTATCATTGGCTGGCCCAGAGGTAACACCTTTCTTAGTTTTTTGCTGTTGTGCTTTGAGATGTTACGTTTTGTGTCTGTGACTGATTTTAGCACAGTGGCAATGTCTCTTCTTTCTACATGTACCCATGAGAACGACGTTAGCGCTTTTGAGAAGGGGTCCGTCTGGAACCATGAGTCACAAAATTAATAGTGGAAGATAATTTCATTACAGTGACACACATTAGTATCGAGCTAATATAGCTCCATTCTCAGTGGGAAGATCACTGTGTCTGTACTGTGTAGAAGGGAAGCGCTACCAGGTCTATCTCAAAAGTGCTAACATCTTTCTTATGGGTACATCTAGAAAGCAGAGACATTGCCACTGTGCTGAAAATCAGTCACAGGTACAAAATGTAATATCTCATGCCGCTGACACAGGAAAGGAAGTGAAAGGGCTTTCAATCCAATGGAGACCATATACCTACCCCTCACTGAGAGGACAATCAAGCAGTACCAGCTCCTACTAGCAGGGGACACAAGATAGATTGAGTCTGAAAATGAGACTTGCTTCCTTAAAGTGAAAGACCACTGTGATACCCATACCAAACTGTTCCTAGTGAGTTGTAGAAGAAGCAGCAGAAACACTGATGGAGAAGGTTCTGTGGGATCTTGCAGACTGGTAATGTGACTCTCTGTCCATGCTTAAGATCAGTGAGGCTTTGTAAGCATCAACAGCAAGAAATGAAGAAAGATGTGAACTTGGGGTCAATGAGATGGATCATCAGTTAAAGGTGCCAGATACCATGCCTGCTAGCCTAAAGAGTTTCATCTCCGGGAGTCACACAGTAGAGAAGAAGAAACTATTCCTACAAGTGCTCCTCTAGCAAGCACACTGTGACACACACACACACACACACACACACACACACACACTAAATCAATATAGTTTTTAAAAGATGTAAACTCCTGGAAGAAAGCAAAACTGATCCAGTACCAGTATCTTGTGGTATCATTGTGAAGAATTCAGCTAGATAAAGCCAAGAGAAAGTAGAAGTCTCATAGATGAATGAGAGTCAGGTTCACTTATAACTGAGCCAAAACAAATAAGGATAGTTTCAAACCTTGTCTTCTAGACTCGGCTGAGTGAACAACAACATCAAGGAGCCTACTCCACGAGGGAATAGATGGCTCCAGAAAGGGAGCAAACAACAGCAGGACAGCGTAGTGACACTGTGAAAAACAGACCTGCCTTGAAAGATAATGTTGAGGTTGTGCTGGCCCAAGTGGAGTGGGCGAATGGTCCAAGTGGAGTTTTCATGATACTGTAGTCTAACTGGTGGCTTCCAGGCAGTATGCATTCTGTCTGAAAAGCAACCCCTTCGGAGGAGAATACTGCCTTTCCTTAAAGTCTGTACTTCAGAGATCAGTTTTGCCAAGGAATCTGAAGAGGAATTTCAATTGTTTGCTGAAAGGTTAAGTCCATAACCCAGCACCTGGTACTAGTGTTTGCTTCTGGAGAAGGGAATGGAGGTCCTCCAGTGATGCTGGGACAACAGAGAGATCTGGAGCACCAGAGGCTCACAGACTGCCACAAAAGCATACCATTTACTTGGATTACATGGGCAGGCAGCAGGAATAGCAGGCAAGTTGAAGCACCACTCCCTGCCTGCTGGTCCGTCTTCACAAGAAGCTTGGGAAGACCAACCGGCCGCATGTGTGCAAAGGCGTGCCGCACTTGTTGGTGCCCATTGCTACTGCTTTCCCACCTCTTGGCCATTTTCTTCTTCTGAGACATCAGCAGGAGAAAAAAGATGGAGACCAATGTATTTCCTTCCCACGGCTGAACGGCAGTTTCCCCACCCCAGCTGTCAGGCAGTGGTAGCGCTCCAAGGTACCCTGTACAATCCATCTCTGTCAGGCTAGCAATAAATAAGGTCTACGTGGCTTTCCCAGGGCAGGGCTTGCCAGATTCCCCAATCATTTTATCTGAAGGTCAGACTCTGCTAATTAAATGGAGAAGTTAGGCTGGTATGGGGGGGAGTCCGTGTCAAATCCACATGCCCTTTCCCTTGTCTGTGGCTTAGATTGTCTATTAGCGTTGTATGTCCCCTCCCCCTTCCTAATACTCAGGGTTCCTGTGCTCTGCTGGAGTGAGAATCTGCTCAGTTACACACACCACTCATAAGACTCTCAGGACCAGTGTGCCATAGGTCTTAGTTTCGCACTTCATCAACACCATGAAGTCAACCGGATGGACTGTTGTCTTCTAAGAGGAATGGACCTTTGGAAATGTATGGGACAGAGCTACTATTCTTTGAACACCAGCAATGATGGCCCCAGCAGTGAAGAGAGGCAGAATTGGGATCCATGACATGTTGGGGAGGAGGCCAATGTAATGTCTGCCAAGGCTGTAGATGCTTCTTTATAAAATAGCATCCACAGAAATAAAGTGCCTCTCCATTGAAGGGCTGATGTGATGCACAAATTCAATCAAGGTGGCTCTGGGGTAGCACTGGGTGGTCCCACAGCTGAGATTCTGCAGTGCTGCACTCTCTCATTCATCTGGTCAGATGGGAATGGGCACAGAGAGGTGGGAACTTCAGCCGAGGGCTTGCTCTTATAAATGTGAATCCAGTAAGCAGCTGGCCAGTGCTAGTCTGAAGACAGAAACAAGAACTGAAATGGCACTGCGTAGACACTTGTATTGGGTATGTACCACAGCTCATTGAAGCCTCTGAACAGGATGACAAAATGAAGGACCCATTCCAAGGGGACTGTGCCTGGAAAAACTGCCCAGAACAACCACCTGGCTGGTACCACTGAGCCAGCTGTTAGGAAGACTAGTACTGACATTTCCCCTGGCATGACTGTTGACTTTGGAGGAAGAGCCCTGCGTTCTACTTTGCTGGCAACTAGGGAAATCCAGGAACCCCAGCAAGACCTTGAACTCAACCATCTGGATGGAGACGGCCAGGCAGATGTCATCACGAAAGGCTTTACAGAGCAATAATTTATAAAGGGTATTATTTTAATTGTGTGTGTGTGTGTGTTTGATGTATATAAGGGCTCACTTGGGAGTGTGCATGCATGCGGGTGCATGTACATGTCTGTGTACATGGAAGTCCAAGGTTGACATCAGGTGTCTTCCTTGATTGTTGTTACTTTTTGTTTAGTTGGTTTGGTTTAGTTTGGTTTGGCCTTTTGTTTTCTGAGACAGGGTGTCTCTGTGTAACAGTCCTGGCTGTCCTGGAACTCGCTCTGTAGACCAGGCTGGCCTTGAACACATGAGGAGTGGCCCGCCTCTGCCTGTCAAGTGCTGGGATTAAAGGTGTGTGCTACCACCATCTGGCTGCTGTTAGGATTTTGGGACAAGGTTTTCGCTGAGCTTGGAGCTCACTCTTTAATAAGGCAGCTCAACAACAAGCCCTAGGGATCTGTCTTTGGTCTACACCCCCCCTCCCATCACTGGGGCTATAGCATGTAGCACCATGCCCAACTTTTAAGTACTTTTAAGAATCTAAACTCATGTCTTTGTGTTTGTGGGGCACATACTTTACTGATCGATCTTCCAAGCTCCAGGGAAGGGCTATTTTTAATGAGCATTTACTATGTGTCAACCTGGAATAAATGAAATTATACATTCAAAAATAGCAAGGGAAGGGGGCTCCATGGATGAATGCTTTAGAAAGTATGGACAGGATCAGATGAGTCAACTATTACTAATCCTTGGCCTAGGGATCAAGAAAATGGGAACTTGGATTATCTGTGCCTAAAAGAAGCTGTAAGTGGCTAAAAGAGACGATGATCCCACCAATATGCAGTCAAGAAGCAAGAAGCTAGATAAAGAAATATCCTTATCGACTCTTGTCCTGATTCCAGGTCTCCTGTTAGTGCTTCCCATTGGCTAGATGAAGCACAAATTGTAGTATATGGGAGGCTATAGATGCAGTTAATTAAGATCACAGAGCTGAACTAGGCGTGCGGGTACACACTTGTAATCCCAGCACGTGGAAGGCAGAAAAGCAGGAGGATCCGAAGTTCAAGGTCAGGCTTGGTTAAATAGTGAATCTGGGGCAAGCTTTGGCTACATAAGGCCTTTTGAAAGAAAAAAATTGCAGAGCTAGCTGAGGCTGTGATATATGCAGTTTGGTTGGTAGACTGCTTGCCTAGAAAACTGTGGGTCTGATCTCCAGCACCAAATAAACTTGGCATGACATGACACACCAATAATCCAAGCACTTTGGAGATGGAGGTCATCCTAGGCTATACAGCAAATTTAAGGCGAGCCTCGTTATAGGAGGCCTCGTCTCAAAAACAAAAATGTCACAAAGAATGGGTCTACAGGGGCTTTCTTAGATCAGTTAACACACCCTTTAAAAGAGATAAACCAAATATGGGAAAATAAATTGACCAAGCAACGCAGGCTGAAGCAAGACGGCAGATCAGTGGCAGCTGTCACCATTGTAGTGTTAGGTCATTCTCCTTAGGCAGGCCAGGCAGGTTGTCACATCCTTTTCTGTCCTGGTGTGTTCATTATGTTCTCAGGCCACGTTTTCCTGACAGATTATGCCTTATGACCATAAGACCGTGTGCTCCTATGGTCCCATTCTCCTGGGCATGCTCACACAGGGCACGGCCTTAATACTATTAGTAGTGAATTGTCAGGCTGTGCCTTGTAGATAGTGCTGGACAGATGGTATTATTTCCAGTCCACCCAGCTGCAGAGCTGTCCTAGGGCCTCAAACTGGAGCCCAAAGCTGCTTGTAAAAAAGAGTAAGTCAGAGCAGGACCCAATCCAGAGAAAAAACACTGTTTTGCACAATCCAGAGTAATTTAGAGCAGGGTACAGCCTGATCTCAACAAGAACCTTTCTCAAAACCAAAAACCAAAAAGCTGTCTCTAGTTCACGGGCCGCTTACAGCTCCTCCTCTTCCTGAAGCGCTAAACTTGTTCTGTGGCGTTGGTCTCATTCTGTCTCCTGTTCCACGAGTCTCTTGTCTCAACTCTCTGGGTAGCCTGCCTACTCCTGTGTGCCTCACCCTCGAGATCTAGCCCTGTGTTGGACGGACAGTCATTTATCCATGCTAGCTGGTTCCTGGGCAGATTTGTGGAGACAGACAGGCCGAATAGGGCAGTTGTTTCACGCAGTCAAAACTAAAGCAGTTGGAAAACATATTGAATAATTTAGAAGTCAGTATATTAAAACTCACAATAATATTTGAGGTTTAAATATTTTATTTATACCCTAAACAGAATTTATTATCATTTTGCTTTCCCAGTTTTAATGGAAGCAAACACATCAATAATATTTTCAAATGCTACTTCTGGAAAAAAAAAGTTGGCTCTTGAACTATCCATAATACCATGTATCTAGGCCCACATTTTCCTTTTGCCTCAGGCTCTAATATGGCTTGGCATGACATTGTGAGATCCTGTAATGAAAAGTTTGAAATTCTGTTACTCATAGCTGTGTAGCATTCGTTTGGTGTTTTGAACATACCGTGTTAAAATGTGAGGTTTTGGTAGCCTCCTTTGACGGTGCCCCAGAGGCAAATGCAGCTGCCTACAGTGAATAGATGGGTCTCGGGCCTAACCTTAGTAGCTGAGGCTTAGCGCTGCAGCTTTGAGCTGCTGGAGAGAAAATGCAGTGGATGGCTGAAGGGCTAGTACCCAGCATAAAGGACACTCCACACACTGCATTTCTGAAAGTTATTCAAAGAGATCGTCTGCTGTTTCATGTAGTCTGTGCTGGCCTGGAACTCCCTACATAACAGAGGCGGAGCTTGAACTCCTGATCCTCCCATCTCCAGCTCCCAAGAATTGAACTTTATCTGATTTTAAACCTTTTCTTTGTTGCAAATTATGTATTTTGAATAATGGAACTTAAAAAGCCACCAAGTCAGGTGGCACACGCCTTTAATCCCAGCAATCTGGAGGCAGAGGCAGGCGGATCTCTGTGACTTAGAGGCCAGGCTGGTCTACAGGGCTAGTTCAAGGACAGCCCTGGCTACATGGAGAAACCCTCTTTGCACAAAAATAGACAAAGAGTTATGAGTGTCCTAGCCACGACCAAGTTGCTTGTGTTTCAGTAAGTAAACCCCACCTATGCTCCCAAAAACATCTTAAATTAAATAAAATGGGTCATCAAGAATACATGGAAGTTGAAAGGGTTCTTGTTGGGAAGAAGCGGTTTATATGAGAGGGTAATGGGGGTGAATATGATCAAAATGCATTGAAATAGTCAATAAGTAAAACTGAATATTTTTAAGGAATAAAATCAGTTAGATTTAAAATTATTGGCCCATGTTTCATGCTTCTATCTCAGACTGACAGAACCTAGTCTGATAGGTTTATGTATTTGTTTTTATCTATTTAAATATTTTAAAATAAAGCAAAATGAAATTTTCATAGCAAAAAGCCACAGAATTATATAAATTGATGGCAGATTGATAGATGACTGACTGATACACACACAGATACAAAGAGAAAGAGAAAGAGAGGGAGAGAGAGAGAGAGAGAGAGAGAGAGAGAGAGAGAGAGAGAGATCTCCATTGTAAAGGCATCTGAGCACAATTCCCTTGGCTCCCAATTCCAGGTTCGAGTCTATGATCACAGAGAAGTCAGGGTGGCAGAACTTGAAGCAGCTGGTTATACTGAACGCACAGTGAGTAGAAGAGCGCGATGAATTCATGTGCACATTCTAGCGCTCAGCTCATTGTCTCCACTCATACAACTTATGATCTCCTCCCTAGGGAATAATGCCACTCACAACTGGTGGGCCTTCCCTCATCAATGAATGCAATCAAGACACAAGTACAAGAGAAATTCTCAGACATTCTTCTTCATGGTCATTCTGGACTGTGTCAGGCTGATAATTCAAACCAACTATCATGGATCTGGAGAGATGGTTCACCGATTAAGAGCCCTTGCTGCTATTGGAGATGACCCAGGTTTGTTCCAAACACCCATGTGGCAGCTCACAACCACCTATAAAGCCCGTTTCCATGAATTTTAACCCTCTTCTTGGTTCTTTGGGCACCAAGAACAAATGTGGTGCACATTCATGCATACAGGCAAAACACTTGTGCACATAAATAAAAAATAATCAATTTGAAAATAAGCATCACTTCATGATACATGGAAACAAGCATCTTCATGATACATGGAAATAAGCATCTTCATGATACATGGAAACAAGCATCTTCATGATACATGGAAACAAGCATCTTCATGATACATGGCTCTTCAGGTTGCTGAGATGCTTCAGAGGGGAAAGGTGCTGGCTACCACATTTGATGATGCTAATTCATTTCTGGAACTCACTGGTCTGGTAGATGGAAAGAAAAAACTGACTTTTACAGGTTGTCCCCTGACCTACACGCATACATTCCTTGGCTTATATGTACTCACATACATGTACACACAAAAAATACATTGTTTTCGTGGCTCTCGTATGCAAATTGCCTGCCTTTTTCTGAAGCTCAACTTTATTTTCCATGAAAGGAGGAAGTTTCATGCCTGTATACAGATGAAGCGATCATTTGGGGTTTGGACATGTGTTTTGGAAGGTGAAAAACATTAGCCAATTGACCATCTCCATCTAGAATGCCTTGGGTCATTTGGAGGTTGACAGAAAGACACTGGGCTTTTCCTTGAGCCCTCCCCAGTTGTGTCCAGAAGGCTCCAATTAGAACAGCAGGTTTCTTGGCTTTTTCCCTTATGAGCACAGACATGAGGGGACTCCATAGGTCAGACTTCCTCCCATCCTCCTCCGGTCCTCAGACTCGGAACATTTCAAAGTAGCAGCCACTGCAGGGATATATAACAGGTAGACTTAGTGTTTTCTTCTTTGTATGTGTTTGAGCTTGGTAATCTCTGCTGATTTAGAGTAAGGTAGGATGGAGCTTTTACAGATAGCCAGGAGTGAGTATCACTAGATCCTTAATGGGCTTATTCTCCCAGGTCAGAGACAAAATGGAGTTTAGATTTTCACAAAACCCCTCCAAGTTTCCAATACTAAGGTTGGTGGTCTAGCTTAGAGGCTGACAAACTTCTGAAAAGGGCCAACTAGTAAATATTTTAGTGTGAGGACCACATAGACTCCTTCACAATCACCCAACTCCACTGTTATATTGGCTATGACCATAATCATTAGATTTTCATTTTTACCTGCTAGGTATCACAGAATATTATTCTTGGGATTTTTTTGAACTATTGAAAAATGTAAGAATCAATCTGGGTCTGGTGGTGCTTGTCTGTTTTCTCAGTTACTTGAGAGACTGAAGCAGGAGGATCAGGAATTCCAGGCCTTCTGGGGTTCCCGAGGGAGTACAGATCAGCCCAAGTGGCCCTATCTCAAGTCATTAGTAAAGGCCTTTTGCGTGAAAAAGGAAAATCTGTGTCTTTCTCTTGAAAGTCTTCTCCCTGTTCTGATTTTAAATCTAGTGACAAATAGCAACAAGAGCGGCTAGAGAGGTTGCTAGGCAATTAGGGGTACCTGCTGTTGGCCTAGAGGGCCTACGTTTGCTTCCCAACCGCCACATCAGCTGCTTACAGGTGCCTGTAACTCCAGCCCTGGGTATCTAATCCCTTCCTCTGACACCCATGGGCACCCACACACATGTGACACACACTCACAGACACAAACACACGCTCACACACAAACTAAATCTTGTTTTTTTTCTTTTCTTTTTTCTTTTTTTAAAATTTATTATTTATTTAAAATTTCCACCTCCTCCCATCCTCCCATCCTCCCATTTCCCTCCCACTCCCCCTCTCCCTTGCTCTCCTGTCCTAAGAGAAGTCAGGGTGCTGTGCCTTGTGGGAAGTCCAAGCCCCCTCCCCGACTCCATTCAGGTCAGACGAGGCTCCCAAAAAGCTAGTACATGCAGTAGAATCAAAATCCAGTGTCATTATCATTGGCTTCTCAGTCAGCCCTCATTGTCAACCATATTCAGAGAGTCTGGTTTGATCACATGCTCGTTCAGACCCAGTCCAGCTGGCCTTGGTGAGCTTCCATTACATCAGTCCCACTGTCTCCATGGGTGGACACACTCCTCATAGTCCTGACTCCCTTGCTCATCTTCTCCCTCCTTTTCCTCTTCATCTGGTCTTTGGGAGCACAGTCCAGTGCTCCAGTGTGGGTCTCTGTCTCTATCTCCATCCCTTGCCAGATGAAGGTTCTATGGTGATATGCAAGATATTCATCAGTGTGGCTACGGGAGAAGGCCATTTCAGGCTCCCTCTCCTATGCTGCCCAGGCCTAACTGGGGACATCCCCTTGGACACCTGGGAACCCCTCTAGAGTCAAGTCTCTTGCCAACCCTAAAATGGCTCCCTTAATGAAGATATCTTCTTCCCTGCTCCTATATCAGCCCTTCCTCCATCTCACCCACCCCACTCCCCCAAGCTCTCCCCAATCCTCCCCTTCTCCCTTCTCTCTCCCATCTTCCCTTCCCCCCAATCCACCCCACCCCTCTGCTCCCAACTTTTGCCCGGCAGTCTTGTCTACTTCCAATATCCAGGAGGATAACTATATGTTTTTCTTTGGGTTCACCTTCTTATTTAGCTTCTCTAGGATCACGAACTATAGGCTCAATGTCCTTTGTTTATGGCTAAAAACCAAATATGAGTGAGTACATCCCATGTTCCTCTTTTTGGGTCTGGGTTATCTCACTCAGTAAAGTGTTTTCTATTTCCATCCATTTGCATGCAAAATTCAAGATGTCATTTTTTTTTACTGTTGAATAAGTAGTATTCTAATGTGTATATGTGCCACACCTACTTTATCCATTCTTCTATTGAGGGGCACCTAGGTTGTTTCCAGGTTCTGGCTATTACAAATAGTGCTGCTATGAACATAGTTGAACAAATGCTTTTGTAATATGTTAGGGCATCTCTTGGGTATATTCCCAAGAGTGGAATTGCTGGATTTTGAAGTAGGTTGACTCCCAGTTTCCTGAAAAACTGCCACACTGATTTCCAAAGTGGTTGCACAAGTTTGCATTCCCACCAGCAATGGATGAGTGTTCCCCTTACTCCACAACCCCTCCAGCAGAGGTTATCATTGGTGTTTTTGATTTTAGCCATTCTGACAGGTGTAAGATGGTATCTTACCTGTAAAAACCTTTTTACCAGATCCTTGCAATTCATGTTTTATTGACATTCAAAAATGTGGGTTTATCTCTCTGTTCTGTTGTTCTTTCTCAACCTGCTTGGATAGCATCACTTTTATACCCAGCTCTTGCATGGCAATTAAGATGTGATATAGTGACCTAAGGTCACATAATCAGAAGGGGTGGGCAGCCTGTGACTGACTAGACATTGTCAATAAACCCTAGTGCCTCTATCTTCAGAGAGAGAAAGAGAGAGAGAGAGAGAGAGAGAGAGAGAGGAGAAAGGGAGAGAGAGAGAGAGAGAGAGAGAGAGAAAGAGAGAGACTATTTTGCCCAAATGAAAGCAAATGCTAAGATGGAAACAAATACATTCTTACTACCTGAAGCACCTGTGCTGCCTAACTTAGGAGCCTCAGCTCTCAGCCCACAGGAAAGGGACTGAGTCTTGCAGTTCTCATTAAGAATTTATGGGAAGAAAATTGTGCACGCAATTTTCGTCGCAGATTTAGAGAGAAGCAGGAGCTCTCTGAGGGTGTCTCCTCCAGCATTTGACATGTGTGTCCTCTTGTGTTTCCCACACCTTCCTTCCTCTCTCCATCCTGAGCCCCTCCCTCCCTCGCACTGATTTCTCTGCACTGCACAGGTCTGGGCAGAGACTCTGTTTTTAAAGCCTTCTGGATCCACAAAAATCAGCACTAACTCTAAAGCGAGGCTTCTAGAAGACACAAAGTGGGCAGGTAATTCACGTGGAGCAGGCTCCCCCTAGCTCCGGTCAGCTCTGGGAACACAAATATGACATGTTTCCTTAAATCCAAGACAGACTTCTGCCCCCAAACAAGCTTTAAGAGTGGATGTAAAAGATGCCTTTTACGTTTCTTCCTTTGGCTGCTGAGGAACGTGTAAGCTTTTCCAGTTTAAACACATGTTGGCACAAAATGCATCGCTTTTCTTTTCTGTTCCAGCTACAGGGCATCCCAGAAGCACAATTTAATCCCAATTGCTGGGAACTACAATTATTTTTTTGCTTCTCCCAGAGGCTTCTGAAAGACAACCGTAAATGATGGTGTATTCTTCTCACCAAATGGAAGGCGACTGAGTCACCAATGTCTGAAGACCGGACCCGGGAACTCCTAGAGAGAGAGCATTGGAAAGTCCCCGATAGAAGACGGCCCAGTCATTTTCAAGCCGCACGTTTCTTCGAGCAGACTCCTAATTTTAATTGGCCTTTGACTACATTAAGCTCTTTTCCTAATGCCCGCTCTCACTAGCCAATAGAAGGTCATTTCTGCCTGCCTGAGGTCAGAGAGAGACGGTTCTCATGGTGAGACCTGACAGATTGAAAGCGATCCTGGGAGGCTTGCTAGCTGGTAGCTTAGAAACAGACGTAAAAAGAAGGATCGTAAGTGAGCGTTTGAAACACATTAATGTTAAACTTGACATTTGTTTGGGAGTCTTGTGGACTCCATTAAAAGCTATATTCTCTGCTTGGCATTACTGGGTCCTGGGCCTGGGAAAGTGGGACTAGGAGTTTCCCCCACACCCAACCCCCTTCATTTAGATACTCTAATTCTCTGTAATTGTATTTATAGTGCCGAGTTGAGATTACTGGAGAGTAACCACAAACAGGTGAGGCTTTAAGAGTTTTCTTGCTTGTCTGAATGCTGATCTAAGACAAGGCAAACTCTTTGGACTTCATTCAAGCACAGCCTAAAGTATCATTGTACACACTTGGAGGGAGTAGACAGAAAGAAAGGGTGGCTGCTTGTGCCAAGGTTGCAGTGTTGCATTATGGGGGGTGGCAGAGAGCCCAGGGCACACAGTCACAGAGTGGACAAAAAGATGAGTTTTCTTTTTCTAGAGATGCAATTCTCAAGCTTGTTCTTGAGGTTCCCAATACCAACGCTCTCCCTTCCAGAGATACTTTGGGACACAGAGATCTAGGGACCTCTGGGACACAGAGACCTAGACTCTCCTGCCCTCAGAGTCTTCCATCAGAGACCAGGGCCTAGTGATGATGTGGTCTCCTTTTCCTCTACCATCCTCTTGACTAATTCTTCTAGATATGATGCCATTTGAAGTATGCACTAAATTGTGTGTGTGTCTGTCTGACTCTGTCTGTCTTGAACAAACGCATCATGTGCGGTGTGTGTGTGTGTGTGTCTGTCTGTCTTGAATGCACACATGGTGTGTGTGTGTGTGTGTAGCCAGAGGTAAACTGTGGTGTGATTGCTCAGGTGCTATCCACCTTGTCTTGTGAGACAGAATCTCACACTCTCCCACTGGCCTAGATCTCACCAATTTGGCTGTGTTGGCTGCCTCCTTCCCTTCCCCTCCAGCATCATGCTTATATGTGGGTTCTGGGAGTCAAATTCAGGTGCTCACTCTTTCACAGCAACCATTTTACCGACTAGACTCTCTCCCTCATCCCTTTATTGCACTCTCAAAAATTAAAGAAAGCCTAGGTTCTTTCTCCTATGGTAGGAGAGACCTAACAAGGGATATTTAAAAAAAAAAGCAACAGGGGAAAGGGGAAGAGATCCCACAAAGAGAAGTATGGTTAGATGTAAAAGGCAATTGGGAAAGTTCAGCTCGGCCTGCTTTGTGATTTGGCCTTGAATCCTCCTCGCCGGAGATATCTGTAGCCTTATGAACTAGAGGGAACACATGGGCCAGCTGCCTCGGTTGCTCAGGAGCTAAGACTGGAGAGTGTCGATCTTTCCCCCATCGCTCTTCTCCCCTCCGCAGCTCTAAGGCGAGTATCTCTTTCTCCTCATATCTGTGACACAGCGTACTCCAGTCAGCAGACTCATTCTTCTGAACTCTGTCCCTCCTCTTGGGGTTGGAACATGTACCTTCACTTACTGGTGCATTCCCCTTCTCAGCAAACACTTTGGTGGAAGCCAAGTGGGCCTCTCATTGTCCTCTAGGGAGGAAGAGCAGATGGCAGGAAGGCACCCCTAACGGGGGACATATAAGTACATTGTCCAGTTTCACAAGTAGCTACAGCTCTTGGCCTCAGCCAGAGGGCCACCTGGCACTCCCTCTACCAGTATCATTGCAGGCACTCCTAGACCGGGGTCTACTGATGGCCTCGATTCAACTTTGCCAGCAAGAATAATCCTGCAAAAGTCTCCGGAGCTCCTGCTGAGACTCCAGACTCCAAAACCCTGAAGTCTTGGGATGAGCATTTGTCGCATGAAGGAGCAGAGCTTGTTGTCAACGTCAAGGGAAGGAGTTCCAGAATAGTTGGAGAAATGTGAACAGAGCAGACACCAACCCTGTCTGCATTGCCAGCCTCCCCTTCTTTCCGAAGCCACCCACTTGCCTAGCTTCTGGGGTCAGACAGGAAAGGAAAGGAAAGGGAAAGGGGCTGAGAAATTCATTTATCTAGAAGTGGCAGTGTCGTGGGAGCTGGCGCTAAAGTGGTCCATTTTTAAAGCTGACAGTACCTCGCACAAGAATGCTCAGGTCAAATCATGGGTGCCGTCAATGGTGAGCAGGGACAGTATGTGTTTGGGAGGGATTTCTGGAGCCTTTTGAGTATACCTGCCAAGCAACTGTTTGCCTAGAATAGCATTCCTGGCTCTGCCCGTTTCATATATCCATTTTGGTCTCCCATGCTTCTACTTGAGCCTCAGAGAGGGGCTGAAACTTCCCTCTGGGAAGCCCTCCTTGGACCTCTCCCCTTGGAAACACAATTAAGCATCTAACTACAAAGCCACAACACTGAACACTCATTCTCTGTCCCCAGAAAAACATTCTGCCTAAGCCCACAATTGGATTGCTCGTGGGAAGCTATATTTTCTGTGAGAAGCGAAAGATGTTCTGCCAGAGCTGCTCTCTCAAAGTCTCTGAGAACAACAAAGCATTGTTTGGTACCAGCAGCATTCAGACTTAGAACAATTATGTAAGGACCCGGCACCATTATAACATTGTCTCTCATGTGACTTACATCACGTCACTGTTTCCAGATCTCTTAATCATCCAAAAAGCTATTATATTCGGGGATTACCAAGTTAATTGAAGGGGAAATCGTGGAATTCAATAAAACCTTAACAGCCCCAAACTACCTGCCTCACCTTTCGTGAGTTTTCAAGTTCTATAAATGGTCCTTTGTCGGGTGGCTCTGTTAATGGTCATGGTAGGAAAAGTTGAGGAGGGAAGAGATCACCTCATCTTCTGATAGCAATCCAAATGTACTAAAAAGTGTGTGGGGTTTAACAGCCAGAAAACCTGCTTCCAAATTCCGGTCCCTACCTTATAAGTGCAATTGAAAAGGAAGGATGTTATTGAGCTGCCCAAGCAAAATATTTTAAAAATTTAAAAGATGCTTCTAAATCTTTCACTTCGTGTGCTAGGGAAGTAAATTGGAGCTATTGCCACATGGAACCAATCAAATTGATATGTCTTTTTGAAAGCAATATATTTTAGGTTCTAGCAAAGCTGAAGCAAATTGTCAACAAAATGTCACATTTTAATTTAATTTAACTCTCTTGGTAATCCTGTAATATTCTGTATAAACTTACTAGGCAATAAAAGTGAGGTGTAAGTGTCAAGCTTGGTAAGGCACACCTGTAATCTCAACCCTCCGAAGGCTGGAGCAAAAGGGATTTGAGAATTTGAGCCCAGGCTGGGCTACCTAGTGAGACCTTGTTCAAAAACAAATCAAAGTAGACAGCAAAAAAAGGGAGCAAAGAGGGAGAGAGGGGGATAGAGAGGGAGAAGGGAAGACAGGAAGTCTGGGCATGGGAGTGAACGCTTATAATCACACTTAGGAGGTACAGGCAGAAGGATCCGAAGTTCATAATCATTTTCTGCTACATAGTGAGTTCAAGGCCAGTCTGGACCATAAAGGACCCTGTCACAAAAACAGAAAAATAAAAGTAAGATGGAAACACAATTGAGGTTTGGACAGTACAAGGAACTCAGTCATGTTGTGCACTCAGTGAATGGTGAACTAGAATATAGCTGGCTCTGCACGCTGCATACAGCATTTAAACTAAGTCACACTGGCAACGTGTCTATGACAGAAGCACTAGACATGGGTTGAATGCTTTCCGGAAAGTGAAGTGATGTGACTGTTAAAAATGCATGGTGGACTGGAGAATTGGCTCAGTGGTTAAGTGTAGCGCACCACGCCCATCTGTGCTCTATGCACCATACAGTTCATGAACCGGGCAAGGGGCTGGAGATTGAAACACACAAAGACTCACAGACAGAGACACGGGTCATCCTTGATGCCAGAATCCTTGAAACAGGAATGACTCGTTTATTGCGTACCAGAGCCGCTTATATAGGGATCCTTAACTATTAGCCACATTGCAGACAAACGCACCAGAAACCACTCCCCTGCCACTCCTGAGGGTCTCGTGCTCAGAGCAGCTGCAAGCATTACAAGTTGTTTACCAGAAATTTAGGATCTGGAGGGTTCACAGCTCCCAACAGTGAAGAGCACTGGCTGCTCTCCCAGAGGCCTTGGTTCCATTCCCAGCACCCACACAGTGGCTCACAGCTGTCTATAACTCCAGTTCCGGGGGCATCTGCTGCCTTCCTCTGGCTTCTGTGACACCGGCATGTACAGGGCAGACAGCCTAACGTCCAGGCCAACACTTAAATGAAGAAAAACAAACACATCTTTAAAAAATGTATTAGCCACAAGTGACCTACTTTTTAAAGGTACAAGCCAATTTAAAGTAAAAGTTAAGACCTAGCTTAGGACCTAGTATATTTTTATGCAAATGCAAGGGGCAAATACTCCTAAACACATAAGATAAACTAGAGCTTTCAGCAAAATAACAGAAGACATGGGGAATGAAAACATAGTAAGTTACCAAAATCCAATAATCCAAACAAGTACGATCTAATCTATAAGGCCACCTCAGACATTTAAAAACCAAAGTGACACACGTACTAGAAGACTCAAATCAGTTTTCAGTAGACATTTTGCTATTTGAGCTTGCAGAGTTCAAATAGGATATGAGTAAGGGTGTGTCAGCTGCTATGATAAAAAAAAATCACAAAATTTCAGTGGCTTAGCACATAACAAATTTCCCTCTAACTTCGCAGTGAAATGTGAACGTTCCTGGTTTGTGGGTAGCTTGTTTTCCTGTAATGATTAAGAAACAGTGTTCCTTCCATTCTGTGTTCCCACAGTACCCACATCCTCTCCGGCTGATCATCAGAAGTGAAAAGAAAAAATGGAATTTCTTAAAGTGTCTAGTCTACGTGGAACTTGAATGGCATCAGCTCTCAATTCATTGCAGAGAAGATGTTCACACGTAGATTTGAAAACGGCTAGGAAATTTAGCCCCCGGTCCAGCAGCCACTTCCCTGGAATAATTTCCCACTATGCAAGAGGAAGCAGGCTTCTTTTCGTGTGGCCAGAGTATCACATTGGCCACAGAGGAGCAATATCAAGCTAAGGCAATGATAAATAAAACAAGGAAGCATTTGTGCCCTGCTTCAGCGCAAGGCTGAGTGGCAGATACCACCAAAGACATGCATTACCTGCGGTGACTTAAAGCTGAGATAGAGTCAAAGGAATAGGCAAGGTTGTGCAGAGAAGGAAGGATTCACTCATATATTCCAAGAGGTCTGGCCTTGGATGGGCATCAGTCGGTAGAGTACTTGCCTAGCATGTGCAAAGCCCCGTTTCCATCCGCAGCACCACATAAACCAGATATATTTACGTTTGCCTGTAGTCTCATCACCAGAGTGATGGAGGCTGGACGAGAGGGGAATCAAATACATCCTTAGCTGCATAGGGTGTTCAAGGCAACCCTGGCTACATGAGACTCTATCTCCAAACAAAAATTCCCAAGTGTCGGGGCTGGAGAGATGGCTCAGTGGTTAAGAGCATTGCCTGCTCTTCCAAAGGTCCTGAGTTCAATTCCCAGCAACCACATGGTGGCTCACAACCATCTGTAAAGAGGTCTAGCGCCCTCTTCCCGCCTTCAGGCATACAGACAGAATATTGTATACCTAATAAATAAATAAATATTAAAAAAATTCCCAAGTGTCATTCAAAGTCATTCATAGAATAGTTACAGCAAGTTCAGTGGCTCAAAATGGGGAAAATACACAAACAACACTCACAAAGAGCAGAACGAGGTGTGAGGTTTGATTCAGATAAGCTCCCCTCTTGGTTTAGGAAGGAGGTTATACTCCCGGGAGTTCCCAGGAGAGAGGCAGAGGCTGGAATGAAACCTCGTGGGGCTAGACCGCGTGACCACATGGAGAAAACTTCCTGTTCAGTTAATGCAAGGCACTTTAGTCTGTTATTGTTGTTGCTATTAAGAAGGTTCACAAAAATTAGCAATGTACCAATAATGTAAAAATATACTTGCAAAGACAGAGAAGTCTGTACAGCCCATTCTCAGACCATAATGAAATAACGGTAGATATGCATACCAAGGACTGGAGTGTTGAGCTTATGGAACTTGCCCATCATATCTGAAGTCCTAGATTCTATACACAGAACCACAAAACGAAAGGACATGTACAAGGCCAAAGGTGCAATTTTCAGTACTACAGAATATACATATGCACATCTGCCTCTCTACATATGTATCCAGAATGGAATCGATTAACAAATGTAGAATTTATTCTCTATGTCTCTCATAGGTTACTCTCAGGTCCAGGAAGAAATAAAGAACAAAATGAGATTATTTTATTAATTTGGGGACAGGGTCTCCTGTATCCCTGGCTGGCCTCAAACTCATTACATAAGTAAGGATGATGTTGCACTTCGATCCAAGTGCTGGGATTGCAGGTATGGATGACTATGCCTAGTTTATGAGTGAATATCAAATCCGCGCCAAGCAAACACTGTGACACCTGAGCTATATTCGAGCTGATGAAATATTTTAAAATTGAAATACAAATGTTGTATTGTATAATATGTGTAATGCTGTTCAGACTCTTCTTGAAAGAGAACTCATGTCCATAAATGGTTACATTGATAAGTAGAGAGTGAATGGTAGCAAACTAAATAATTGCCTTTAAAAGAGACTAAAGCTCCCTAATATATAGAAATAGAACAAGGTAACTAAAGATAAGCAAATGGGAAATTTAAAAGAAAGCAGTTAGTACACAAATCAATATTGTTTCTTTGAAAAAAACATGCCAAATGATTTACAAAAGAGGAAGAAACACACAGCATAATAAGTTAGTGACAAAAGATTTAACAGTGAGTAGGAGAGAAAGCCAAAACACTTTGGGGCTATTTGCCTCGCTTTGTTTCTGTAGCATCCTCTCTCCTTCTGTATTAAAACTTTTCTTGTGCTATCTTTTAACCATCTGTCTGTCTCCTTGTATTAGCCATTCTTCCAGCCAGAAACAGATGGGACACTCAGAAAGGTTCATGGAAGGAGACTTGATAAAGGGACCAATGGTAGGTCTCCAGAGTTGAGGGGACCAACACAGGCTGCGGGCATGAGAGCATCAAGGCCATTCTGCCTGAACCTAAAGGGGCAAAGATCAGGAATGAGTCAGAGTAAGTTGGCCAGAACTGAGTCCTAGAAAGAAGGGCTTGCTGATCAGAGCTCAGGGAATAGGTAGATGTGGGAAGTCCCCACTAAATATTTAGCCTGGAAGCCAAAAGGTGGAGAAGAAGCTTATCAAACTCTTGCATCTCCACGATGCTCATTTCTTGCCATTCCTCCAAAAGACAGGATTCTGTCTAGAGCCATAAGACAGGAGGAGAGAAAGAGAGGCTAAGGAGATGGCAAATGGCAATTACGATAAAGGAAGATAAGGCAAAAATGGACTACAAGAAAGGAAACCATAAAATGAGGTGCCCAGTGCTGATTGACTCAATGAAGATGCTTTCTAAGAAACAATCCATCTATTAATGAATCTGTTTAAAAACACAGCAAAGGGTAAGAATTTGTTTCAAGGCAAATGTGCTTTAAATATAAGAAAGCAATATAAAAAACATAATCCCAGGCTTGCTGTATAAATACAAACACAGAAATTGTAAGAAAAAAATAATGTAACTCAAAGGCTACAGGGCTGGCAGGATAGCTAAGCAGGTAAAGATGCTTGCTGTCAAACCTGGTGTTAAACCCTGGTACCCACGTGGAAAAAGGAGAGAACCTACTCCTGAAAAGTTCTTTTCTGACCTCCACACATGCACTGTGGGGCATGGGCCCAAGCTCCCACATATCCCTGCACAGACATGCATAAAATAAATAAATATGTGTAATAAAAAAGAATACAGGCCAAGCTGTGTATAATGGCGCACACCTTTACACAATCCCAGGATTCAGGAAGTAGAGGATTGCTGCAAGTTTGAGGCTTGCCTGGGTTACATAGGGAGACCCTGTCTCAAACAACAAAGAAACAAATATATACAAATTGTACAAACAAACTCTTGGCAGGCGCCTTCCTACAGACATAAGAATATCATGGCCATCTGAACACTTAACATTAGCGATAATGTTAGGGAATGGAGAGGGAGCTCAAAGTATAAAACACTTGCCAAGCAAGCACCCGAATGGAGGTCTTCAAACTCATAGAAAGCCGACCCCAGTACCAAGTGTCAGTAATCCCCCTGTGATCCTAGGACAAGATAAGAAGCAGGAGAATTCCCTGGGAGCTTTCAGGCCAGCTGGGGTGGCGTGCTCAGTAACGAACAACTAAGGAACTCTGGCTCTAACAAGGTAGAAGACGAGGGCTGACAGCTGACATTGTTCTCTGCCCGAAACATACAAGCTGTGATACACTCTCACCCTGCACACACGCGCATGCACACACACACACACACATACACACACACAAACACACACACACACACACACACGAAACAGTTTAGGGAGAAAGTACAAAAACCATAAAAACCATACCCATTTATGTCTCCCATAAATACACGCTGAGAACATAGGGCAGGAACACAGCCTTGAGCAATACAGACAGACTATTCTTGGAGTTTCCATCTTCATAAAGGGGAGAAGCAAGCAGGCCCATAACTAAGTAGGATAATTTCACAAGGCAGCAAGTACTCTAAAGAAAATGATACAGCATCATATGGTGAGTGGATGTGGAGGTAGGGTTACATTCTATAAGTTTACCAAGGAACTTCTCCCTGGGAACATTTGTGCTGACGTCTTGATATTTCAAGAGTTGCTGAAAAGTCACTTTCAAAACTTCCATTGATGAAACAAAAGAAAACAAGCCCAGGCAGTTTTCTTCCTTAACGGGAGCACTACACATGCCGAACACCCAGAGTCAGAAACACAAGGGATGGATGTGCTATTAAAAATATAAATATGACAAAACTGTCTCTTTCATCAGTCTTAATTAACTTTGCAATAAAATGAGATTGAATAAAAAGAAATGAGTTATAAATATGTGAAGGGAGGAAATAAAAATAACATTCTGAGATAACAGAATTGTATAAGGAAGATGTCTGAGCCATCACCACAAAATTCATTAAAAACAATAAACATGGTTGGCAAAGTAGCATAATATAAGATAAAAT
The DNA here is from genome assembly GCF_018167655.1 of Microtus oregoni. NCBI lineage: Eukaryota > Metazoa > Chordata > Mammalia > Rodentia > Cricetidae > Microtus > Microtus oregoni. Next base: position 4,044,764 of record NW_024543873.1, on the reverse strand, counting down.
GACAAAAGTCTGTTGCATTCCTAATAAGAGTGACACAAAGCTAGACAATATAATGAAAAAGGAGGTTCACAATATTAAGTATGTGGTTATTTACTTAATTTGAGAGAATAAAGATATATTGAAGGAAAATTATAAGACACCAAGGGGACAAGTAAAGGAAGACATGAATAAATGATGCTATTTACCAGGAAGAAATAATGCCAGAGAGATGAATTGTTATAAAGACATCCAGGTTGGCAGATACATTTAATGAAGCACAAATGAAAGCCACCGAGAAAAGTTTTACAGGATTTGACAAGGTTTTAGAAAAATTCTTCTGAAAGTAAACAATGAGTTTAAAGCAAAAGAAAAGTCAAAATTTACCAAATCTATATTTGTTTTAAATAATATTTGAGAGAGAGAGAGAGAGAGAGAGAGAGAGAGAGAGAGAGAGAGAGAGTAGTTATGCGGAGTCTGAGGGCAGCACAAGGGAGTGAGTTGTCTCTCACCTCTTGAGCTCTGGGGCTAGCGCCCAGAAGCACAGACCTGCTGCGGGTCCCTTTGCCTGCTGAGTCAGCTTTCGGAGCTGACACTTGTCATTCTACAGCTGATGTTGAAGAATGCACAGGTAGGGTAGATGTTTTCCACCTTTTACTAAAGAATGTGGTTTGGCCTCCAGAATAGTTTTGACGATTTACTGATCCAACATACAGTGACCCAGATACTACATAATAATAGAAAAATAAAGCAGTGCCTTAATGAATGGATTGAATTGAGGATAAAATAAATTGAGACATAGCTTCGAGTACACAGTGCAACACATTCCGTACAATTTGAAACCGCCCTTTTACTTATGAAACAGGGCTCACTAAGTTACCCAGGTGCTCCCACAAGCTGGGATCCTAGACCTGCATCACCAGGCCTGGCACATCACATTTTTCTATATTATAGTGACATAAAAGACGAGAGGCACCTTTAAAGCTGCAATAATAGAAATCAATGTGAAAACAAACTTGGAACGATTGTACTATCAAATGAATTTAGAATGTAGGAAACATGTGCAATCAATATCCAAATCCCATAACAAAAGCAGCCAAAGGAGATGGAGAGCATCAGGAATACAGACAATAAACTATTCCATATACAATGGAATCTTGCCATTAAGAAGCAGAAATTAGAGCAGAACCGGATTGAAAGCACATTGCTGTTTGGTTGTTTCTTCTGGTTTTCAATCTTTATTTTTATTTTGTGTGGATGAGTGTTTGGCCTGCGTGCATGCCTATGCAGCATGTGCATGTAGTTCCCAAGGAAACCAGAAGAGGGGAGTAGATCCTCTGGAACTGGAATTAAGGGTGCTGGGACCTCTCCCCAGACCCTCTGGAAGAACAGCTAGTGCTCTTAACAGCTGAGCCATCTCTCCAGCCTGTATTTTTGTCTTTTCTTTTCTTTGTTTTTTTTCTATCTTTTTGGATTTGTGAGATTCATTCACTTTTATTTCATGTGCATGGGTACTTTGCTTGAATCTACATCTCTGCAGCATGTTTGTGCCACACCCATCAGATATCTTGGGACTTGAGTTATAAAGGGTTGTGAGCCACCATGCAGGTGCTAGGAACTGAATCCAGTTCCTCTACAAGTGCATCAAATGTTCTTAACAGCTAAAATAACTTTCCAGTACTTGATTTTTTTCTTGTTTTTATTTTTGTTTGATCTCACATGGGTTAGACTGGCTTCAGACTTCCTATGTAGATAAATATGCTCTTGAACACCTGCTTCAGCTGCCCCCTACCTGTCTCAGAGATTGGCATTACAAGTATGTAATACTCAACCCAGCATTTTTTTAAAAAAAAATTCTCTTAGTGTAGGTGGAGTATCTGTTCCCTACTACACCCTCAGATGCCAGTGTCTGTCTCTTACTGCTCAGCATGTTTGCCAATGTTATAGTGAGTTTGGAACAGAAGAACTTTTGTGAGTCAGGGAGATCCATTCAGATCCTTTGCCCATGTATTAATTTGGTTAGTTGTCTTTTTTTTGGTTGTATTATAAGTGTTCTTTATATAATCCAGATGTTGGGTTCTTTCTATTATGACTTGTAGGTATTTTCTTCTGCCCTGTGGACTGTCCTGTTCGTTTTCTGACTGTGTCCTTTACAAAGTGAAGATTTGGTCAAGTCCCATGTGTCTACACTGATGCATTTCTACATCGTTTATGTTCTAATTAAAGAAATCTGGGCTATGGAAGCCATTAGAAGGGAATGAACGCTGGTGGGGACAAAGAACAAAAGCCTGACATTTATGTCCTATATATTGCATTAAATGTTGTTTAGTCTTGGCCTGTTCCTGAGCCACAAATGAGAGTTGTGGCTCTCAAGATGAATCCTTTATTCAATTGCAGCCATTCATTCAAAAAGTCTATTATTATTATGATATGATAAACATTATTCCAGGGACTTGGACTACAAAAATGCAAGAAGACAGTTCCTGCCCTCAAGGAGCTGACAAAGTAGGAGAGGACGAAATTCCATAGGAACCTTCACCCTCAAGCAGATGCCGAACCTCAGCTTTGGGACAGCAGGGCGCATGGTGAGAAGCATGGGCTTGAGGACGAGCTCAGATTACAGGGACCACATCTGTTTGGGGGCTTCACAAATGCTGCTTTGGCTAAAGACATTTTAAACCAAGGGGAACAAACAGTAACCACTAAATCAAAAAGAAAACCATGGCCACTAAGTAAACAACAGTTGAAGAACGCTGAAGGGGGAGGGGGGACTTCCTAGAGGCCTGGGCTAAATTCAAACAATGCAGGGATTTCTTTGCTCCCTGATATACACACTCTCCCTTTCCATCTGTATATCTGAATTAACCCAGCGAGATGTGAGAGTTATGCTCCTTGCTTAAGGATTGATTAATTCAATTATTAATGTTATTTTTTTTTCGAGACAAAGTTTCTCTGTGTAGCCTTGTCTGTCCTGGAACTCACTCTGTAGATCAGGCTGGCCTGGAACTCAGAGATGTGTCTGTCTCAACCTCCAAAGTGCTGGGATTAAAGGAGTGTGCCACCACTACCTCCTGACTATTACTGCGATTTTTAAGACAGGGCCTCATGTAGGTTAGATGGTCTCCAATTCATTGTGTAGTTAGGGAAGTTCTCTGCCTCCCACCTGCTGGGATTCCAGGTGTCTAGCTCTAGGCCTGGCTCACTGGTTCTTTTCCCCCCCAAAAAAATCCACATTAAAAGTTTAAATTTATCCCTAGCACTGTGTTTCCATGTTAAAAATTTCTCCTTGCCGGGCGGTGGTGGCGCACGCCTTTAATCCCAGCACTCGGGAGGCAGAGGCAGGCGGATCTCTGTGAGTTCGAGACCAGCCTGGTCTACAAGAGCTAGTTCCAGGACAGGCTCCAAAACCACAGAGAAACCCTGTCTCGAAAAAACCAAAAAAAAAAAATTCTCCTTGAATTACAGATAGGGCTACTTGTGGATCAGATGCTGGGAGAAGGAAGAGAGAAAGAGAGAAAGAGAGAGAGAGAGAGAGAGAGAGAGTTAACCTTGAGTAAACAGTCATGTTTTCTGCCATAGCAGTCTGTAAAGAGGCATACACGCAAGTGTGTGTGTGTGTGTGTGTGTGTGTGTGTGTGTGTGTGTGCTTCTAGTCTGAACTTGGAGGTCCTTTGAGATAGTGGAGAGTGTGACACCCAAGCTGGAAACTGCAAACAATGCAAACAGCGAAGAGTAGTCATACAGTTAAAGGCAGGAGTCGACTAGAAGGATTTCCAGACAATGATTAAGGTCAAAAGACATTAGTTAAGGCTTTTGGAGAAAAGAAAGTCTCCACCACTCTGGATGAGAAAAGGTAGCTGGAAGACAGGAGAAGGACAGGGAGAGATTAAAGTCCGTCAAAGCCAGATTACAAAGGTTTGTGGAAACTTGAACAGCAGGGTGACTTGATCTCTTTCCTCCTCTCCTTGCCACTCTCTTCTCCCCTTATTCTAGTCTTCTCCCTGACTCCTCTTCCATCTCCTCCTCCATCTCTTCCTTTTCCCTAGCTCTCCCTCCACCTATCCCCGGTTACCCTGTAATTTCCTTTGTAGACAAGGATGGTCCTTCTGTTTCACCTCTCTCATGCTGGGATTACAGCTGTGTGCTTCCATGCCCAGATGACACGATCAATATTCTATTCCAGACTACCTGATGGCTGGAAGGAGAGTGGAGACCGGTGGTTCTCAATCTTTTCCTAATGCTGCAACCCTTTATTTAATACAGTTCTTCATGTTGTGGTGACCCCAACCATAAAATTATTTTTGTTGAAACTTCCTAACTGTAGTTTTGCTACTATTATGATTTGCAATATAAATATTTTGGAGGTGGAGCTTTGTCAAATGGGTCACAACCCACAGTTTGAGAACCACCGCTGTAGCTGGATGTGGTAGTGTCTACTTGGCAATACCAGCACAAGGGAGGCAAAGGCAGGGAGAGTGATGAAAGTTTGAGGCCAGCCTAGTTAATAGTAAGAAGCCAACCTAGTTAATAGTAAGTTCCAGGCTATAAAGGGCTGCGAAGTGAGAACTTCTGTCTAACAAACAAACAAACACACACACACAAAGAAGATAGGAGGCTCAGGAGCTTACTCAGCTCCCGAATTCTTAGCTAGGTGTCAACACCTTAGCAGAACAGCAAAAGGAGAGAAATAATTAGATTTGAAAGCTAAGAGTCCTGGGCAGAGTGATAAGTGTGGATCAATTTGCTTTCTTCTATATGCAACTGTTCAGTTGGGCACCGTTTGTTGAAGATTCTGTCTTTTTTCCAGTGTAGACCATGCTGGCCTTGAATTCACAGACGTGTGCCTGCCTTTTCTTCCCAAATCCTGGGATTAAAAACATACATCACCACACCTAGCTGAGCAAACTTTTAAAAAAAGTAATCTAGTGTGATTGCTTGCATTGTCAATTTGACATGATCTAGAATCACCTAGGGACAGACTCCTGGCCATGCCTATGAGGAATTATCTGTATCAAGTTAAATGATGTGGAAATGTCCATGCTAGATGTGGGTGGAACTATTCCATGGCCTGAGTCCTGGACTGAATAAAAACAGAGAAATAGAACTAAATACTAGTATTTATCACTTTCTGCTTCCTAACTGAGGAAGAGCTCTTCTCAGCAGCCTCCCCTTTCTATTGCCATGCCTTCCCAACTATGATGAAATCCCACTCAATCTGTAAGTCAAAATAACTTCTTAAGTTACTTTGGTCAGGCATTTTGTCCCAGCAATATATAAAATAACTAATGCACCTAGCTCCAGTTATTTTGTTACAGCAACATAAAATAATAGTAATAATGATAATAATAAAAAAATAATAAACACTGATAGAACTGGGGAAGATGGATCAGTAGTTATGATGTTTAATGTACAAGCCCAACAATTTGAGTTTGACTCCTGGAACCCACATGGTGGAGAGAGAGAACTAACTCCTACAGGTTATCCTCTGAACTCCACTCTCATACCATAGTATGTGCGGATATGTACACACACACACACACACACACACACACACACACACACACACAGAGAGAGAGAGAGAGAGAGAGAGAGTTTTAAGTATAAAACATAAAATGTAAGAAATACATAGAATTTAAATCTCCATAGCCTAGTAAATTCTCCATTTCCCATCTTCTTTCCTAGTAGCAATTTCCAAGAAGGTGTCTGTTGTAACGAAAGGTCCATGTAGGGTCAAGCCAGCCCCTTTAGGGGGCGGGTTTGCCTCGGGTGAATGCATACTGATAAATGGGTGTGCGGGAGGTGGCTCCGCCCTTTCTTTCCTACCTCCTGTGCTACGCGGGAACCTCGGTTCTGTAAGTTTTATTTAATCATTAAATTTGTATGTATTCTTTAATATTTACCTGTGTTTATTCACGCCGATATATTTGGCGCTCACCCCGTGGGGCTTTGCGGAGACCCGCCCCAAATCGGAGTCTCTTGGGGCCACCACTCCCAGCGGCGGTCTCCCTGGGCATGCAGACTGTACCCTTTCAGCCGGTCCGACTACGGCTGGGGACACAGCTGAGATTCTGAGCGACTCGATCTTTCCTGGTGCCTACTAAAAAGTCAAACGGGACGGGAGTATTAGTACTCCCTGGCCCCGCCCTGCCTGACAGTGGCACAAATGCCTCTGTAACAGTGTGATCAGTCTCTGTTCCCCTCCCACCTCCGCAGGCGCTCGGGTCACGTGACGGTGGCCCTGCGAGCCGGCTCAAACACTCCAGTCCCTATGATTTGTTCACTTTGGCGGCTTTCTCTCTGTTCCTTTTCTGGCCCAATTGCTATTAATCAGCCTGGTGTCTGCTCCAATTTTGTTTTTGAGTCATTTATTTCAGACTTAGGCCACATGGACTCAAGTGGACTCTTTCGCCACCACTGGTAGGAACAGGTCATTGCAGGTAAAAGAATTTTTTCTTTTATAAATAAAATGTCTGAGAACGTGACTGTTTCAGATTTCAACAGCTTTTTTGAGTGTACCATGTGGGAGATTTTACAAGAGGTGTCTATCAGCCCACATCTATGATTATTTCTGGGATTCTTAATTTTCCTTAGCACAATATGGTTTGATAATAGGAAAATGATAAAATCTCTTAAGGCAGAGGTTGAACGTTTAAAAACTATTGAGAATGACAACAATCTTCTCAAGAATCAGTTTGAAGTTCTCCAGGAAGAAAACAGATCTTTGTTTAACATGACTCGGTTAACTGAGCAAAATTTAGAAAAGGTACAGGCTGATGGTAAGGAGAAATTCATTACTATGGAAGAAGGAACAGCTGAATTAGATCGTAAGTTCCAGCAGTCCCTTTCTGTAGGCACTGAAACATTAACTGAGAGAATCAAAACTGCTGAATGTGACAATCAGATTTTGTCTAAAGCTTATGACAGATTGGCGGAAAGATTATCAATACAAGAAGGCACGGTTTATGCCATAAAAATTATGTCCAAAGATGACAAGTTATCTCTAATGGACAAATTTCATACTTTAGAATCCTCAATGAAGGCATTGGAACATAATTCTGGACAAGAGATTCAGACATTGCAGAAGGCAATGGTGAATAGAATTGAAAAGATTGAGGAATTTCTAAATTCTGACGAAGAAGAGCAAAGGGTAGAAAGGCAAATTTTAACTACATCTGTGGATAAATCCCTCTGGAACAATTTCCACAAAGCTCTACCTACAGCTCTACATGCCTTTCCAGTAATAACAACAGAAAAGGTGATTGGTTCCAGAAACCCTATGGTCATCAAGGAAGATACATGGGAGCCTGTCCATATGAATGATCTCAAAGAAATAAAACAGGCTGTCATGACTTTTGGGATGCATGCCTCTTTTGTTAAAGAGATGCTAAAATCTTGGGCCACAACAAGCAGAGCAACCCCCTCGGACTGGCTCCAGCTGAGCTCCGTGGTCCTTGAGAGTGGACCACAATTGAAATGGAAATGCTTATTCAGGCAAGAGGCTAGACTTTCAGAACAGCAGGAAAAGGCGAAGGGAATTGACATTTCCCTATATAAAATTCTAGGTGAAGGGCTCTTTTCTGACCCTCAAGAACAAGCTAATTTGGATGAAAACACACTCTCCATGTGTACTACAGCAGCCTTAAGGGCTTGGGACAGGGTCCAAGACCCAGGACAGAGAATGGAATCATTTGTTAGAGTTAAACAGGGTCAGAGAGAACCCTTTAGTGACTTTTTTACAAAGATTAACTAAGGCTGTACAAATAGGGATATCTGACCCAGAAGCAAGATGTATAATGATTGAGTCTTTGGCATACGAAAATGCAAATGTGGAATGCAAAAAGATCTTGCGGCCTTTAAAGTTCAGATCAGCGCCCTTGAAAGAATGGGTCTTGCATACACTGAATGTTGACACATTTGACTATGGCACTGAAGCATGGGTAGAAGAAGCAATTTCCAATGGTAAAAGGAGACACCAGAATACAAAATGTTTTAATTGTGGCAAAATGGGTCATATGAAAAGGAATTTTAAACAACAGATTTTCAGAAATAATAATAATGCATCTTCTAGAAATAACAGAAATAGAAGGACTCAAACCTTCAGGTTTATATAGAAGATGTGGAAAAGGCAGACACTGGACAAATGAATGCAGGTCTACAAGAGATAGACAAGGCAATCTGATACAGATGGGAAACGTGAGAGGGGGGGCCTCATAGGCCCCCATGGCAAGCATGGTTCAGTCATTTCCAGTTTCTGCAAAGAACATGCCTCGTCAGGACAATTAGGAAGCCACATGCCTACTGTTACAAGCAATAGTGATCAGAAAGATGAGTTACATGTGTCTTGGCAAACTTCTATAAATGATCAAAGACCTAAGCTGAGAGTGTGTGTAAATGGCATTTTTATTACTGGCCTGCTGGACACAGGTGCTGATGTAAGTATCATTACCCCAGAATCTTGACATCCGTGTTGGCCTCTTCAGAATGTAAATGTTCAGCTCCTGGGAATTGGAACCCTATCTCAAGTAAGGAACAGTACGAGATGGGTTGAATGTATAGGGCCAGAGGGACAAATAGGAAAATTAAGGCCATATGTAGCCAATATCGCAATGAATTTATGGGGTCGTGACCTATTACAACAATGGAATACCCAAATTAACATTCCTGCTACTTCTAGAGCCTATATTTCTGAGAATAATATTAAAAGATATTACAAATGGAGAAAACCAGCCATTAGGGCTGTGCAAGAACAAGCAATTGATGTCCCTTCAGAGATACCAACAGCCTTGCCTCTAAAATGGTTGACTGAGAAACCAATATGAACAAAGCAATGGCCTTTAGCTGAGGAAAAGTTACAGGCTTTAGAACAGCTGGTACAAGAACAATTAGATGCTGGACATATAGAAGAATCTACCAGCCCTAGGAATTCTCCTGTATTTGTGGTTAAGAAAAAATCAGGTAAATGGAGAATGGTGACAGATCTCAGGGCCATCAACAAAGTTATTCAACCTATGGGCCCTCTGCAATCTGGAATTCCTTTGCCCGCTTTATTACCAAAAGGATGGCCTCTCATAGTTATTGATTTAAAGGATTGTGTTTTCACTTTACCTTTGCAAAAAGAAGATAGAGAAAAATTTGCCTTCACAGTGCCTACTTATAACAATTCTCAACCTTCGAGGAGGTACCACTGGACCGTCCTCCCCTAGGGTATGTTAAATAGCCCCTCCCTGTGCCAATATATTGTGAACCAACCATTGCAAATAATACGCAAGAAATTTCCCAAATCTATAGTATACCATTACATGGACGACATTTTGTTATCCGATTCAAACATGGATACCTTGAACAGACTGTTTGAAGAAATACAAATACTTGTACCCAAATGGGGATTGCAAATTGCTCCTGAAAAGATTCAGAAGGGAGATTCTGTTAATTATTTAGGTTATAGAATAGGTTTGCAAAAAATTAAGACACAAAAGGCACAAATTCGGAGAGATCGCCTACGGACTCTTAATGACTTTCAAAGACTGTTAGGAGACATTTCTAGTCTACGACCAGCTATTGGGATAACACCTGATCTAATAATTCATTTGAACAAAACCTTGGATGGTGATAAAAATTTAAACAGTCCCAGAGAATTAACAGCTGAAGCAGAAAAGGAACTGACAATGATTGAGGAGAAATTACAACAGGCACATGTGGACAGAGTGAATCCAGAGCTCGATTGTATTCTCATCATATTACCATCAAAAATTTCTCCTACAGGAATTTTAATGCAGAGAGATGATATTATTTTGGAATGGATCTTTTTACCACATAAACCAAGCAAGAAACTAAAAACTTATGTGGAAAAAGTCTCTGAGTTAATTATAAAAGGCAAGCTGAGACTTCGTCAACTAGCAGGCATAGACCCAGCAGAAATTATAGTGCCTTTCACTGCTGATGAACTAAAGAAATTATGGGAAGATAATGAACCATGGCAAAGAGCTTGTGCTAATTTTTGAGAGACATTAATAACAACTATCCAAAAAGCAAGCGGCTTAACTTCATAAAGAGAACTTCTTGGATCCTTCCTCGAATCGTCCGTGATGCTCCAATAACTGGAGCCCGTACATTCTATACTGATGCCAATAAATCAGGGAAGGCAGGTTACAAATCAGAAGGCTTGGGTAAGGTGGAACAAAGTCCGTATAATACTGTCCAGAAGGCAGAATTATATGCCATTCTTATGGTACTAAGAGATTTTAAAGAACCTATTAATATAGTTACTGATTCACAATACACAGAAAGAGTTATTTTACATATTGAAACTGCTGAATTTATACCTGATGATACAGAACTAACCTCATTGTTTATCCAGGTTCAAGATTTGATCAGGAACAGGCTTTGCCCTATGTACATAACACACATCCGATCCCATACGGGTCTGCCAGGTCCTCTAGCACAAGTTAATGCAGAAATTGATCAATTATTGATTGGTAGTGTGCTACAAGCCTCTGAATTTCATAAAAAACATCATGTTAATAGCAAAGGTTTGAAGAAAGAGTTTTCTATTACATGGCAACAAGCTAAGGAGATTGTGAAGAAATGCCCTACCTGCTCTTTCTATAACCAAATGCCACTGCCAGCAAGGGCTAATCCGAAGGGCACCCATAGGAATGAAATCTGGCAGATGGATGTGTTCCACTTTGCAGAATTTGGCAAATTGAAGTATGTTCATCACACTATTGACACTTATTCCGGCTTTCAGTAGGCAACTGCTTTAAGTTCAGAAAAAGCTGATTCAGTAATCACTCATTTATTAGAAATCATAGCTATCATGGGTATACCTACACAAATAAAGACAGATAATGCTCCTGCTTATGTCTCTAGGAAAATGAAACGGTTTTTTGATTATTACAATATCAAGCATGTTACAGGTATACCATACAATCCTACAGGTCAAGCAGTCATAGAAAGATCAAATCGAACTATAACGGATATGTTGAGCAAACAGAAAGTGGTGGAAAACATCCCCAGAAATAGGTTACATAATGCTTTGTTAACCTTGAATTTTCTCAACGCTAATGAAAAGGGAACGACGGCTGCAGAAAGACATTGGATAATGGAAAAGTCTGCTGAACTAAATCAACCAGTTTATTTCAAGGATGTGCTGACCTCACAATGGAATCCAGGAGATGTACTGCATTGGGGAAGGGGTTTTGCTCTTATCTCCACAGGTGAGGAAAAATTGTGGATAACTTCAAAATTAATAAAGGTTCGGTTTGAAGAAGAAAAGCCACTTGGAAAAGATAAATAACAATTCATTCACAAGGATGGCGAGCATACTGATGGTAAGAAATACAGATAGGTTTGGGGCAGGGTTCTTTTCTTATCTCCACAGGAAAATACTCATCTTCAAAGAATTTAAGGGATCCTGAATATTTAATTACTGATGGATGGAAAATAGTTATGACCCACTAAGTATCAACAATAAAATTCTATACATACTGTAAGTATTGATTTTTTATATATATTTATATGTTTTATAAATGTTTAGAGCTGGTTTTGGAGTTGGATTCAGTCCCTCTTCAATTCAAAGCCTGTTGATAAGAGATATTTCAGAATTTCTGTCTCAGGTCAGGAGCCATGAAATGGGACAGAATAAGAATAATTTTATACTTGATAAACTTTCTTTGCCTTTCCTCATATCTGTGTCTTTCTTTATATGTCAGTATGTGTCCTTGTTGTTAATGTTTAAATTTCCCATAACAAACACCATATTTTCCTACAGTAATCTTTGAAGTTTCCAGGATGAAGATGGGGCCCCACAACATCAACTCAATCTGGTTTTTATGACGTCATGAATTTTTTTTTAAGCGCTAATATTAGACCTGTTTTTTGGTACCAACTGCAGGAGACAATTTCGAATGATGCACATTTTTGACAACACTCTGGCCGGACCTTCTCAAAACGCTCAGAGACTAGTTATAATTTTCTTAGGTCAAAGGTTAATTTGGGAATTTTACCGTCATTTGCTTTCACAGGGGCCCCTAAGAAGAACGTCGCCCCCATGTCAGCTAGAAGCAATCTAAGAGGACAACGTCCCCTCTCCCAACAGAGTTTGCCCACAGGGTTAGGAACATCTTTTAGTGGTTGGTTTAGGGTTGAGGGGATGGGGAGATATTGTATGGAATTAGGGGTATATTCAAAAAAAAAGGGGGGATTAACTGGTTTGATGGGATGATTGGTATTTGTGACTTACTGTTTTTAGAAAATTATATTGGTACTGTTTCTTGTATATTGATATATTGAATATTGAATGTGAGTGTTCCTACCTCTATTTTTGTATAAGAGTATGCTTATATTGTATGGACACATCTATCATATCACAATGTAAATTTCTACCTCTGATACTATTTATGTAATAACATTGTTTACATTTGATATGTAATGGCATTGTTTACAGGTAAAGATCATTGTCTTCATATTTTGCACAGTTGTTTATTCTCTTAGTTTTCAAATTAGATAGGTATTGAGAATTATATGATTGTCATATTTATTTTTAGGTTAATTAGGTCTTTTAGATACATAGAGATTATTTTTAGTATAGATAGTATAATCTTCAGCCTCTTTGAAGAGGTGTAGAAAATGGCCTTTAATCTAACCTAGAATTCTGTAACAATGAGACACAATTACTCCTGGCAACACCACTCTACTCCCGAGAGAACGTTGAGCACCAAAGACACTTCACTGGGAGCTTGTCTTCTTGGCAGAACTGGCCTTTGGGTTAAGAAAAGTCCATACCTCATCTACTGACTAAGATATGAAACAGGATTGTCTCATCTTGCCAAGACAGGGTAGGATAATTCTAAGAAAGTTCCTTGCATTTGATAATGTTATGTCAGTTATGTTAGGCCTTAGCCAAAGTTGGTTGACTCAACATTGCAAACGAGACTTTGGGTGATTGCCCAGGTAGTCAGTTGTCTCTGTCATTTGTTGCACATTTTGGATATCTCTCATTTGTTAAGTAATATTTATTCCCTTCTCAGATCTTTGATGGAGTTGAAGATTATTTAATTGTAGTTACTCTCTACATTATTTAGACTCCTTGAGATAGAATGTCTAGCAAAACTTTTGTTATCAATATTGTTTGTTATATTTATCATTTGTTATTATTGTTTATAGTTATATTTGGTTTAGTTCTGTCTTATTTAGACAAAAGGGGGAGATGTAGGGTTAAGCCAGCCCCTTTAGGGGGCGGGTTTGCCCGGGGCAAATGCGTACCGATAAATGGGCGTGCGGGAGGCAGCTCCGCCCTTTCTTTCCTACCTCCTGTGCTATGCGGGAACCTCGGTTCTGTAAGTTTTATTTAATCATTAAATTTGTATATATTCTTTAATATTTGCCTGCATTTATTCACACCGATACAGGTCCACCACTTTGGTCCTTGCTGTTAGCCGCTTAGTGATTCAGCATATAACACAGTGAGGTGTGATGGCTCCCTGCAATTCACTTTCAGGGTGAATGCAGCATAAGCTTGAATTCAGTGACATCCTGGGTTACAAAGAAAGTTCAGAGTCAACCTGAACTACATGAGATCCTGTCAGAGGAAGGAAGGAAGGAAGGGAGGGAGGGAAGGAGGGAGGGAGGGAGGGAGGGAGGGAGGAAAGGAAGATAGGAAGGAAGAAAGGAAAGGGTTAAAGAGATGGTTCAGTTGCTAAGAGTACTTGCTGCTCTTATAAGGGACTCAGATTCAGTTCCCAGCACCCATATTGGGTATCTCACAACCACCTGTAACTCTAGTTTCAAGGGATCTATCCAAACACTCTCTTTCAGGTCTTCATGGATAGTAGGCACATATACAGTGCCCATACATGCATGCAAACACGCATACATACACATAAAATAAAACTAAATAAAACTTGGGATAAAAGTAAATCAAGCCCAGTGAAAGCGCATGAGATGCAATTGTAAAGATTTTGAAGATGCAGTCTTGAGCACTAGGCTGGAAACCCTGATGAGGCTGGTGGATGGCAGTCCATTAGAGACAAGGGATTCTACTAGGTAGGGAATTTCAACCACACATCGGTGCTCTAGAGCAATTAAAATGTTTTGATGGGTGGAAGGGCTAACTTGGGAAAACCAAATTCTTTTTTTTAATTCTATATTCTTCATATTATTTATTTTATATCCTGACCACAATTTCCCCTTGTTTCTCTCCTCCCAGTCCTTCCCCCACCCCTCCTTCACTCCTCCACCGTTTCTATTTAGAAAAGGGCAGGCCTCCCATGCATATCAACAAAACATGGTGTATCAAGTTGCAGTAGGACTATGTACCTCCCCATGTATTAAGTATTTCTCTTTTTCTTCAGCAGGATTGATTCCCTGAGCTCTGCCTAATGTTTGGCTGTGGTTCTCTGCAACTGTTTCCATCAGTTGCTGGATGAAGCCTCTCTGATGACAATTGGGCTAGTCACCAATCTGAGTATAGCAGAATATCCTAGGCATTGTTGTTCCCGTGTAGCAAGACACCTCCCCCATAAAAGACCCCCACAGAGCTGCAGCTTCCTAAGCAAAACACACTGGGGTTTATTGATTTATTGATTTACAAGCTAGTTTGATCAAGTTTCAACAGAGCAGGTGGAGAAAAACTGGCCCTGAGCCTTTAGGGTAAGTGGTTTTTAAAGGGACAAACCACAAAGCAGGGTGACACAAATCCTGGCATTTTGGGATTGGGTATGGATGTGCAATCTTTAAAGTCATTGGTTGGGTATAGTGGAATTTCAAAACAGCAACTGACAGCAGGCAGGAATTTCAAAACAACAGTTTGATCTGATGCCCACAAGGACGTCTGAAACTTGCAGATATTTGGGCACCCTGGTAGGGTAACTCTGACCAGTACAGACATAGTGGGTGACTTTTCCTGGAACTGTTTATAAGTTTTAGTGGGGCTGAGTTCATCCTCTAGTTGGGCTTTGTCTAAAAATGGAGCTCTTTTTCAAAATGGAGTTTGCTCAGTCTCTTCATTCCCTCCTCTTACTTGTACCTATGATGGTCCATAGTCACTTCCTGCCTCACCTAATTCCATTAGGTGCCTCTCAATTTCTTCTGACAAGGTTTGGTGGTGTGGACAACATGCCTCTCCTACGCCATTTCCTGCTACTGGTTGATATCTGGCAACCATTAACTGAATTGTCCCAAGTCTCTCTTTCATGAATTGTGCCAACCTACTCAAAACGCACAGGCCAAAAGTTAAGAGTAAGATCAGTATGAAGAAGGGGGCACATAGTGTGGAAATTAAAGTAGTCAGCCAGGGGAGCTGTTAAACCAGGATTCAAAATCATCCCGATTTGTATCGCATTCTCTCTTTTGCTTCCTTAGTCCTTCTCTCACGTTGGCCATATTGTCTTTTACCACACCAGAATGATCTATATAAAAACAACATTCTTCCCCTAATGTAGCACAAAGCCCTCCTTGCCGGAGAAAAATTAGGTCTAAGCCCCTTCTAGTCTGTAAAACAACTTCAGCCAAGGATGTTAGGGATTCCCACAAGTGAAAAACAGAATTCTCTAAGCACTCTACACCTATAGCGACGCAATGGCTGGAATAATGTTGATTTTGGGTAATTATGGATGCTGTCCCCACTCCTAGTCTGCCTAGGCTAGCTCCCAGCAAAATACTCAGGGTGAGAGTGGACACAGGTTCTCTCTTAACTCGCCCAAGGACTGGGCCTTCTAGTCTATTTAACAGTTCCTCGGTTAAGAGGTAAAGCAGCCCGGGGACCAGTAGCACCAAAACACAAAACCCTTTGCTGTCATTAAGGACCTTTTTATGTCCACATGGTGTGAAACCAGAGGCACCAAGTATCATTAAGAGGAATTAGATAACCTTAGGAGGTCGGAGAGGCTAAGGTTTGATTGCACAGTGCTTGTGTGCTGTTCGGCACAGCACCTATACAGAACCTTTGACCTGTTACTTCTGGAAGGGTCAAGTTGGCCTTAGAATGCCAGCCACCCTGGTCATGGTCAGTCTCCAAGGTATAATTTCCCATAACAGCAATACCCTCATAATAAGGGGGTGCAGTGTCACGACAAAACCAACAAGAGGATGTTATACTGGTCTCTGTAGAATTCAAAACCAGAAATGATCTTTGCATCAACTTGAGAAGTGGTTCCATCTCAACCGGGCTCATGCTTGGGGTGACAGTGTTGTCAGCTGCTGTTAACATCAGTGATGGCAGTAATAACATTATCAGATGAGGAACAGAAGGGAGAGCAAGAAAAAGAAAGATACCGAGGTTGAGGCCTGGGGAGTTACTGTTGTGGTAACATTGAGAACAGCCTAGAGCGTGACTTCTCAATGGGGTGTGGTGATGAGCATGGAGGTAGTGAGCTTAGGTTTAGGGGCTGGAGGAGTGGGGGCAAGCTTGGACTTGGGTCTGGATTTAGCTTGATTAGGCCCTATTACTATTCCAGTTGTAGGATAGCCAACAAGCAATCTTATGGTGAACATAGCTCCTGGGTCAGGGGCCTGTCCAAACCATTGACGCTTATTGTGATGCCCGATTCTCCAAATCTACCCTATGAGCCATTCAACTTCTTTCTGCTGCCCCATCTTGGTAAAGGTTATATTTATGGGGCTACATCAATGCTCCCAGCAGTCTCCCACCTCCGTTTGCTCAAGGGTGGAGAAAAACTGAGTTGCTCTCTGTTACATGCCCTGGAGTGGCGGGGGGGGGGGAGTGAGCATGTTAGGGAGATATAATCTGTCTTAAGTGGGGTGTTCCACCATAAGTACCCAGTAGACACGCAAGACCAAATGGTGTAGCAGCAGTCATCCCATCCCCCACATCTTGGCTGGTCTTTCCAGTCTCTGCCAGCGTTACATTGGGGACATATGTAAAAATGTGGTTCTCTGTGCTGCAATACTGAAGAAGCATAGGGCAAATGAGGACTTATGTCTGGTCATAAGGGGTATCAAACTTCCAGAGATCTGCAGTTATATTGGGGAACCAAGTAACAAATGGGGCTACCTTAGGTATTTGGGCTACTACATTCTTTATTTATTTATTTATTTATTTATTTATTTATTTATTATGTATACAATATTCTTTCTGTGTGTATGCCTGAAGGCCAGAAGATGGCACCAGACCTTATTACAAATGGTTGTGAGCCACCATGTGGTTGCTGGGAATTGAACTGAGGACCTTTGGAAGAGCAGGCGATGCTCTTAACCACTGAGCCATCTCTCCAGCCCGGGCTACATCATTCTTATCCTGAATGTATCCCTGGGTAGTTCTTATGAGTTGCCAAGTCAAATTTAGGGTGCATGTGAATTTCCTGCGGAACATCTCATAGGCACAGTACATACAGTCAGCAAAATGATTAAGATTGTCACTGCTTGGAATGCCAAATTCACAGCTTGTGCGGGTTGCTTAGGTCCTTGGTGGCCTCCCATCCTTCTCTCTTGTAGTTTTCTTTGGATATGAAGGGGTCAGCTGGTCTGGCGTGGGTATTGTAAATCTAGGAGGTTACACTATCAACCTTGATGGCAGTTGGTGTAGGCAGCAGAATGACAAAGGGTCCCTTCCACCTGGGTTCTAGTGTTTCCTAACCATGTCTCTTAATGTAGACCCAGTCCCCTGGGATTCGGGAGAAACACCAAACTCAGAAAGGGCCCTAAGCTTTGGCCATACTTGTTTATGTGCCCATTGGACTCTCTGTCATTCAACTCTGCCAAGAATTCTGTTTGCAGGCTGGGAACCATAGGGGGTGGGGTACCAAACATAATCTCAAAGGTATCAGCCCCATTTGGTAAGGAGAGTTTCTAACCCTAAGCAGGGCAAAGGGGAGGAGTGTCCCCTAGTCTGCACCAATCTCCAAGGCTAATTTAGTAAGAGTCTCTTTTAGAGTTCTGTTTGTGCACTCTACCTGTCCTGAATTCTGGGGTCTATATGCACAATGAAATTTCCAATCACTCCCCAGGACAGTGGCTAAAGTCTAACTCACCTGGGACGTAAATACCGGTTCGTCGTCTGACCCTATCATAGTAGGAAACCCATACCTGGGCAGGATGTCTTCTAGGAACTTTTTGCCACCACCTGTGCAGTCTCACATTTGGTGGGGAATGCTTCCGGTCAGCCCAAGAAGGTGTTTCTAAATACTAACAAATACTTACACACATACAGGCCGGATTTGACTTCAGTGAGGCCCACCTCCCAATACACTCCAGGCTTCTTTCCTCTGAGTCAGGTCCCAGGGTGTTTAGGATTGGCAACTGCATTGGTTAGTTGGCAGGCCTTGCAATTAGAAACTATGTCCACAATTTTCTGCTCGCTGTCTCTGATTTTAACTTCAGAGCACCTCAAAAAGTCTTGCGTTCTGTGAATTCCCATATGAGAGGGGCAGTGGATCTTTCTGAGCAGCTTCTGCCCCAGTTGGTCAGGTGAAGTGACTTTACAAAAAGCTGAGCGCCACCATCCTTCCAGACATTGTGTCATAGGGAGAGACGTTATGCAAGTTGAGTCCTCCTAGGAGTATTTGAGAGTTTCAGGTAAGGCTGGGGCCCTGGATCTACCAGGACTGTAGCCAGGACAGGGTCAGTCTGTAGCACTACTTCCTGGGTGGTCTTATCTGCCAAATTGCTGCCTCTGGGAATAGGTCCATCACCCTTTTGGTGCCCCGGACAATGTGTGATGGCCACTTTATTAGGCTTCCATAAGACTTTGAGAAGGGCTAGAATCTCTTTATTTTCGGTAGTCTTCCACTCTGCAATTAACAGTGCCCTCCCTTTATATATTTGCTCCATACACATGTGCAGTGGCAAATGGATACCGGCTGTCAGTGTAGATACTGATTGTTCTTCCCTGTCCCAGCTCCAGGGCCTTTGTCAAGGCCACCAGCTCTGTCCGCTGTGCAGAGGTGCCAGCTGGCATTGGTTCAGCCCAGACCACATCCTCCGACATGGTCACAGCAGCCCCTGCACACCTCTGCTCCCATTAAGTATACCAGGTAACCTCTGCATCAGGCAGAGGGGTGCCTCTCAGTTCAGAACGGACACAGTGGACCTGAGTCAGGATTCTGGGACAGTCACGTAGAGGCACCTCCAGGTCTGAATCAGGCAGTGAGGTAGCAGGGTTCAGGGCTGTGGGTACCTGGGATGCTATCCTGGCAGGGATAAGTAACCGGGTCTGATAGTGAGTCATTCTGGCTTTCCTCAGCCATCTATCTGGGGGCTGCTTGAGAACTCCTTCCAAAGCATGAGGAGTGCCTATAGTGAGGCTTTGTCCCAAAGTCAATTTATCAGCATTTTTTACCAATAAGACACAAGACACAACTGCTATTGTATGCAGGCACGGAGGCCATCTGGCTGCCATGGGATCTTTTTTTTTTTTTTGACAAATAGGCTACCAACTATTTTCAGGGACCCAAATTCTAGGTCAAGACACCTTTAGCTATTCTTCTGTGTTCATTCACAAACAAGTGAAAGGGCTTGGTCACATCTAGTAGATCCAGTGCTGGGGTTGATAACAGGCTTTGTTTGAGTTTGTCAAAGGTCTGCTTATGGTGTTCTATCCATAGAAAGTCCTACACTTCCTTAGTGGCCTCATATAGGGGCTTGGCCAATTCAGCAAAGTCCGGGATCCACAAGTCGCAACAGTCTACTGTAACTGGAAACTCAATTTGGCCATGATGGGAACCAAAATCTTAAGGACCATCTCTTTTCATGCATCCGAGAGACACTGTTATCCTTCTTTTAAGATATACCCCAAGTATGGGACCTGCCTCTTGCAGATTTGGGCTTTTTTTGCTGAGGCACAGTACCCTGGGCCTCCTAGGGCTTGCAGTAACTGCTCAGTTCCAGTCAGGCAAGTCTCCTGATCTGCAGTAGCAATCAGTAAGTCATCAACATATTGTAACAAGCTAACATCTGGGTTTTGAGTCTGGTACTCACTCAAATCTTTGTGCAGACTTTCATCAAAGATGGTGGGAGAATGTTTGAATCCTTGTGGCAGTCTGGTCCATGTTAATTGGCTGCTGACCCATATCTCTGGGTCATGCCTTTCAAAGGCAAACTAAAAAAGGGCATCCTTCAGGTCCAGAACAGGATATCATTGCCGATCCAGGGGCAATGAGCTGAGTAGACTTTATGGGTTGGGCACTGTGGGGTGTATGTTAACCACCCTTTTATCAACCTCTCCTAGGTCCTGGACTAGTCTACAGTCATTGGTGTGTGGTTTCTTAACAGACAGAAAAGGCTGGAGGATCCTCAAGTCTAATAATTGCCTGATATGTGAGGTGATACCCTTTTTGACCTCTAAGGGCATGGGCAGAGTTTGACCAGATCTGCCTCCTATTTGAGCTCTAGATAAACGAAGCGGGGAGCAGTGGGGAGCAAGCGATGTCAATCCCATACTCTCTGTTTCGGCATATACTAATGGAAACTTTTGGAGCCATTTTTCCAATTGAGGTTCAGGCTCAATGGCCACTTGGTACAGCCAATGTTCTTTAACCAAACTATTAGTCAATAGTATCTGAACAGGTTTTCCATCTTTGTGGAGCAGCTTAGCTCCTTCATCAGAAAAAAATATCTAAGCTTTCATTTTTGCCAAAAGATCTCGGGCCAATAGGAGATAGGGGCATTCTGGAAGTGCCAGAATAGAGTGGGTTACGTGTCCCATTCCTAACTCCACCTTTCATCAGGTAGTCCATGAATAGGGATTCGCCCCTGTGGCTCCCTGGACCTTTTTGTCTTTTTGTTGTCCATGGGCCCATCGGCATTTAAAAGAACTAAATTTTGAGCTTGTGTATTCGCCTTAAATCAGGGCTGTGAATATGGCTTGCACTAAACAGACCTCCACCTCACCATGCTGAACTAGGCAGAGTCAAAAGACAAAGCAGCCTTAAAAGTGCTTAGCATTTTAAAAAGTGCTCCTGGACAAACAAGAATTACAGGTACACAATAGGACAGATTCACACATAAAAACACTCTAAATGAGTCACAGTGTTAAATAAATGTATGTAGGCTTGGAAGAGAAAAAAAGAGTATAGAGAGTTATAAAAAGAAATAAGTGGTTTTAAAAAACCAAACAAAGTCTTTGAAGAGACAGAGTACAGACAGTCATAAAGAGTAAAGATAATAAAATAAATATTAAAAGTAATAGAGTAAAACAAATAAGCCATGTAAAGATGAAATATACACAGAGAATCTAGATTATGTATATTATTGCTTTCTTTAAATTTTTTGACTGTAAAGGAGCTAAGTAAACAACATATATACTTTAAAGGTATCTTGACTTCAAATTTGAGTCTAAGGATACGTTGCTTTGAAAAAGAGGTTCCTTTGTTTCCACAGAGGATGACAACCTGTAAAATCTTCCAGCTAATGTGGTTTGATGGACCAAGAACCCCCAAAAGGTCACCACAAACACCCCCAAAAATTAATTCACCCAATAAACAGCAGAAAGTAGTTTGGAGAAAACTACACCCAAATTCCCTAAATGATTGTTTATAAATGTTTACATTTAAAGGTGGATATGCTATAGAGATTTGCATTGGTATGAATCTTGGTTTATTGATACAAATTTAAGGTCAATTCTGTTATACTGTGTATATGTATTTCTGATCTTGATTAAAATATTGTTTGTGCAGCTCATTTTAAAATGTAATGTATAATTAAGAAACATAGGTTAATAGATAGTCATCTATAATAGTTAAGCTTGTAGTCATGTTAGTTAGGTTTTCTAGATATATAGAGATATATTTCACTTAGATAGGTATTCTTTTTTAAGATTTATTTATTTATTACATATACAGTGTTCTGCTTGCATATTTACTTGCAGGCCAAAAGAGAATACCAGGTCTCATTGCAGATGGTTGTGAGCCACCATGTGGTTGCTGGGAATTGAACTCAGGACATCTGGTAGAGCAGTCAGTGCTCTTAACCTCTGAGCCATCTCTCCAGCCCAGATAGGTATTCTTCAAACCTTTCAGAGACCTTCAGAATATAGCATTTGCAGTGTTAAGAACTTAGGACTTTTCAAGACAATGAGACACATCTGCTCCTGGCAGCATCAATTACTTCAAGAGAAAGATGGGCATCGAAGAGGCTCCTTATGGAGTTAATTAGCCATTTGGGCAAGAAACTGCTCTTTTCTGGACTGCTTGATAGTATGCTGTGTGAACTGGACATGCAGGACCCACAAAAAATGACTGCTAAACTTGCTTAAAGGTGAGACAATCCTTTGGGGTTCCTGCTTCATGAAAGAGTCTGCAAGACATTCTTCAGGACACAGAAAAAAGTAACTGACAAACTGCCAATACAGGCAAAACTGTCTTTAAAATTTCCGGCTTCATGAAAATGTCTGCTAGATACTATGGGACTATAGGCTAAAGACAGATGCCCCAATGGTACAGAAAAACGTTGGGTGACTGTACAGGTAGCGAGATGTCTCTGTAAATTCTAGAGTTTTGGAAATTGCTTACAATGCACTTCTAGATTACTTAGGTAATATTATATCCTTCTGGAGTCTTTGATGGAGTTGAAGAATAGATAGATAGTTATAGTTTTCCTTAGTTATGATAAAATAAAACATATAAATATTGTAACTGTAATTCTTGCTTGATACCTGTTCTGTTACATGTAATTTTATGTTATGGTCCAGTGCCAGCCCGGACCATAAATTATTTCTCCAGACCAGAGGGGAGGTGTGGGATTAAAGACACAACCCGCACGGCTTTATTAGGAGGGAGTTTTCAGTGATCGCTCATGAAATCCTGAGTTCACATCCTGAAAATTCACTCCATGTTTATTCTCCAAACAGCTTTTATACCAAAACGTAAACTGGAGGGGGGGGATTCATTAGCATTCTGTTTCCTAGGTAACCAGACAAATGTCTGGTCATATCCATAGCTTTGACCACGCCTTTCTATGTCCATTTTGTCACGGCTTTCTATCTTCCTGCTCTGTATGCCAGCTCTGTCACGTAGGTTGAATTAACACCTCTTCCCAGGCAATCTCCATAATTACAAAGAAAGGAGCAGAGTGATATTAGCATATCCTGATCCTTTTAGGATGGCAACATCTGACTCAAAGCCTATGTGACTACCTTCTGCGTGGCCATGTATGAGCTGGCCTGTACGTTTGGCCAACATACAATGTAGGGCCTGTATAATATTGCCCCACAATTTTACTACATTAAAGTTAAAACCTTCTTTTTTATTTAAACAGAGAAGGGGAGGTGATGGAGGAAGGTCATTGGTTAAATAAAAAGAAACTGCTTGGCCCTCATTGGTTAGAAGATAGGTGAGAGGAGTAAACAGAACACTGGGAGGAAGAGGAAGTGAGCTCAGACTCCACAGCTCTCCTCTCAGGAGCAGATGCCTCAGAGAGACACCATGCCCTGCTCCCGGGCAGACACACGCGATGAAGCTCCGACCCAGGATGGACATAGGCTAGAATCTTCCCAGTAAGACTGGTGCTCACAGATTATTAGAGATGGGTTGATCAGGATATCAGAATTAGCCAGTAAGGGCTAGAGCTAAAGGGCCAAGCAGTGTTTAAATGAATACAGTTTGTGTGTTGTTATTTCAGGCATAAGCTAGCAGGCGGCTGGGGTGTTGGGGACGCAGCCCCACTGCCCTTATTACTACAGGGAGGTTATGTGGGAATCCCCCTCTGTATGCTGTGAATATCATTGGTTAATAAAGAAACTATCTTGGGTCTGCACAGAGCAGAATAGAGGTAGGCAGGGAAAACTAAATAAACTGAATGATGGGAGAAAGGAGGCAGAGTTAGGAAGAAGCCATGGAGCCCCACCAGGGACAGACACCAGAACTTTACTTCATAAGCCACAGCCATATGATGATACACAGATTACTAAAAATGGGTTAAATTAAGATATAAGAGTTAGCCAATAAGAAGCTAGAGCTAATAGGCCAAGTAGTAATTTAATTAATATAGTTTCTGTGTGATTATTTTGGGAGTCTGGGCAGCTGAGAAACAAACAAGTGGCCTTACTATAATGCATGACTATCACATCCTTCCAATAAACTAAACATATGCCTAAGGGTAAGGAGGGGGACTGTCCCAGAATTTCTACCTCAGTCAGATACACAGAGACAAAGACGCCAAAAACAGACAACACACAACACCAAGGGCACACAAAAAGATTTTGCCCCAACCAGTCAACTGACAAGAGTTTCAAAAACAGCAATAGCTTGGATTCTCAGGAGGGAGCAACCCTCCAGGCTCAATCACACTGAAAACCATCCAAATACAATATTCTCCATCTCTTCAACATCATTACCAAATTGTATAAAAAGAACAAATATTTTAAAATCCGAGTTAACTTATAACATTAGAGTCCCTAATCAGACCAATGAAAACAATTATAATTGTCCTCAAGTATATTTGTTACTTATATCTATGAAAAGTATTTTCATGGAAGTAAGTCTTAATAAGGGCCCTGAGAGTCCCTGATATAGGAGCCTGAAATTCTACCTATTTCCCCAGTGACTGTTTCTCTAATGAATGGACAACACAAACATTTTTATTAACTTTTTATTAAATCTGTTGCTATTTTTGGAAAAATCTACTGTGTCTATTTATATAAATAGTCTCACACAAAATAGAAAAGCTTCCTAAATAGTCTCACACAAAATATTCCTCTAATTTTTAGAAGGAAACCACGGCAAGTTCAGTAAGAAACAGTAAGGCCTTGCTTCAACATTACTTCAGGTACTAGAAGGCAAACTATAATTCAAACCTTCAACTGTTTCAGCTCAAGGTATCTGGCTTTTTGTTTTTGTTTTGTTGTATTAGTTAGTTGATTTGTTTGTTTTTGATATTTTGGCTTTTTGTTTTTTCTTGTTTTTGATATTTTGGATTTTTTTGTTTTTGTTTTGTTTTTATTTTTGTGTAACTGACCTGAACCTGCTCTGTAGATCAGACTACCATTGAACTTGTAGTGATCCTGCTGCCTCTGCCTCCCAAGTGTGGGCATTATGGGCATGTACCAACATGCCACGCCATAACAGTTACTGAAAGCCCAATAAGGAACTGACAATTGACCAAAGTGCACCTTGGAGAAATCAATGAGTTTATTAGGGTTACTACCTACAGGAATGTGGAAGACTCAATGGGCAGCTGCATCATGATAAAGCTCCCTGCAAAAATTCCAGGCATGTAGTTTGACTGGTAATTTCCATAGAAGTGCTTACTGCTTGTATAATTTTCAATGGGCGTTGCAAATCTTGTAAGTTTGAGGGATTTCCTGAATGTTGTGAGTTTTTTATTTCCTGAGGCTTGTAAGTTTTGTTTACTTGAGTCTAAGGCTCTTCTTCCAGGGTAGAATAGTTCAATTTGGAAGAAATTGCTGTACAATAATTCATTCTGTTCCTCTGGCCGCTGCTTAATATAAATGTATTTCAGGGAGAGTCAAAAGGAAGGGGTAATAACTGATATGCCACGGGCTATGCAGCTAGCAAGAAAACTGGGTTTTCCTTTTGTTAGTTGAGTATCTGTTCCCACACCCACTTCCATCTGCCTGTGAGTATCTTCCCCTACCTCCACAAGCAGCTGTTGATAGTGTTTATAGAGTCACGCATTTGAATATGTCCCTAAGCTTCTGAAGGGCAGAGACTAGCTCTCAGATTTCCCAATAGTTCCCAAAAATTATTATGCATTTCTTCAATTCATTCTACTTATGTTTCTTAAGTAACTACTATGTCTAAGATGTATGGTAAGGACCAGGAATACACGAACTAAGTCACACACAACCCAGTCTTCAGGTACCTTGTGAGTAAACAGATAAATAACCTATTGCTTAGCATTGGTTATAAGGTTTGTCTTGTGTGCATTAGTTATAGAGCTTTCTATTTATTAAGCAATTTATGTGTCAGATTAATGTGTTTAATAGCTCTGATAATTCTCAAAACAACCCTGTGAAGTGGGTTCTGTCACTGTTTCTTTTTACAAATGAAAAAAATCTTCAAGGCACTGAATAATGAAGTAACTCACCCAACTTTCTACAGATAGCAAAAATAAAATAACAAGACTGGAGGACTCTTCAAATGACCTCTGGTCACTACTTCATCTTTTTTTTTTATTTTTTTTTTATTTTTCGAGACAGGGTTTCTCTGAGGTTTTGGAGCCTGTCCTGGAACTAGCTCTGTAGACCTGGCTGGTCTCAAACTCACAGCGATCCGCCTGCCTCTGCCTCCCGAGTGCTGGGATTAAAGGTGTGCGCCACCAACGCCCGGCTTACTACTTCATCTTAAGTATAATGGTTCACCCTACATGTTGGAAGAAGACTAACACTGAAGAGAAACGGAACCTCTGTGTTGTTTATCACAGACTTGAGACAGCACTGTTGGTAAAAAGGGAATCCTAAGAGCAAGACAACGGTGTCAGTGTTTCTGTCTTCATAGCTGTATGATCCAAACAACGGAAAAAAAGACAAGGCAGGTGTGGCAGCACATGCCTGTAATTCTAGCTCTCAAGACGCGGAGGGCTGGGAATTGTGAATTCGCAAATAGCCTAAAATAATAATTGAGATCCTGTCTAAACATAAACAAAAGAGGGGGCTGAAGCGATGGCTCAGAGGGTAAGTGTGCTTTCTGTTCTTGCAGGAGATCTGAATTCTAGGACAGTTCTGTTCCCAGTCTCTGTGTTAAGTGACTCACAACTGCGCCAGGGAACCCAATGCCCTCTTCTTGGCTCTAGAGGCACCTGCACTCATATACACAAACCAACATAGACACATACAATTTTAAATCATTAAAATGAGGAAGGGCGAACTGCGAGTCAGACCCAGAACTACAATTCCCGGAAGGCGATGGGGCATCGCGAGATGCGGGAACTCTGTGTGCGCATGCGCGAGACCGTTGGAGCTCGTTGCTGTTCGTGGGTCGCGCTGCAGGCCTCGGAGTAGGAGGCTGTGAGACAGGCCGGTCTTCAACTAATGCGGGTTTTCAAAACCCCTGAATCCGTGCACACAGTATACAGGAAATAACTTCAGGAGATTCTGGACCAGAGTAGCAAAATCACCACCACCAACTTCACGTGGAGACGGGATTCCAGTAAGACTTCTGAACGGCTCTCAGACATGGCGAGTATCTCTGACTTGGAGAAGGGCCGTAAGAACATTACGCATGAACTGCCTTCAAACCTCGGCCCCCCCAAGAGCCCTTCAAGGAAATGGCTAAAGAGCGAAGACAGCGACAGAGCCTTTG
This sequence comes from Microtus oregoni, assembly GCF_018167655.1. Classification (NCBI taxonomy): domain Eukaryota; kingdom Metazoa; phylum Chordata; class Mammalia; order Rodentia; family Cricetidae; genus Microtus; species Microtus oregoni. The sequence goes on along the minus strand of NW_024543873.1, from coordinate 4,017,576 downwards.
TGATCATCCGTAGGCCTAAGCCGAATCAAGAGAACTTTCCAGGTATTCCCTGGGACTCCCTTCCAGATGAGCTGCTCCTTCGGATCTTTTCCTACCTGTGCCTCCCTGCGCTAGTCCGTGCCTCCAGAGTCTGTAAAAAATGGTACCACCTCTCGCAAGACGGGACTCTCTGGCAAACCCTTGACCTTGCAGGTGTAAAACTGCACCCGGATGTGACTGTCCGTTTGCTTTCTCGAGGGGTGATTGCCTTCCGCTGCCCACGATCGGTTATGGAACAACCACTGAGTGAAAGGCTCAGGTCTTTTCCTGTAAAGCACATGGACCTGTCGAATTCAGTTATAAATGTGGCAAGCCTCCATGGAATTCTGTCTGAGTGCTCCAAGTTACAGAATCTAAGCCTGGAAGGCCTGCAGCTTTCGGATCCCATTGTCAATGCTCTTGCCCAGAATGAAAACTTGGTGCGACTAAACCTTTGTGGGTGCTCTGGATTTTCTGAGTCTGCTGTGGTGAATCTGCTAAGCAGCTGTTGCATACTGGATGAACTGAATCTCTCCTGGTGCTTTGAGTTTACTAAACAGCATGTGAAAGCGGCTGTGGCACATTTATCAGCCACCATCACCCAGCTCAACTTCAGTGGCTACCGAAAGAACCTCCAGAAAACAGATCTTCGTACCTTAATTAGACGGTGCCCCAACCTTATCCGCCTTGATTTAAGTGACAATGTCATGATAAATCAAGACTGCTTTCCAGATTTTTTTCAGCTCAACAACCTTCAACACCTCTCGCTTAGCCGGTGCTATGATATAATGCCCCAGAGTCTACTTGGACTTGGACAAATCGCCACACTAAAAACACTACAAGTTTATGGAATCGTGCCAGAAAATACCCTGCAGGTATTGAAAGACTCCCTTCCCCATCTGCAGATTAATTGTGCCTATTTTACCACCATTGCAAGGCCAACTATCGACAACAAGAAGAGCCCAGAGATTTGGGGTATCAAATGCCGACTGACTCTGCAAAAAGCACGTATAAAGTCCCTTCCTTTGGAATGAGGAACACAGACAGCAAATCCAGTTTCTGAAGACCTTGGTTACCTTTCCTATTGGTTTTACCTTAACCCTCATTGTATATGTATGCTTAGAGAACCATTTGTAAGGGAGAACTATGAAGTATTGCTTTTTCAAGAATATAGAGATGTTTCCGTCAGTGCTAAGCTCTCAGATTCCAAGTGTTAGGTCTTTAAGTTAGTCTATAATTTCAAAATAGCTTTTTAGAGCAAATTTTGAGTCAGTTCTACCAAGTGCCTTTCAGATTAAGTCTATTTAGAATTGAGTTTTTAAAAATTACTCCTAGTTCACAGTTTTCATGCTGTTTTTCATAACTTGTTACCTCTTTTATTATTCAGTAATTTATAAAACTTGATTTTGAAGAACAATAAGCTATATGTTTGGTGAGCTGGATGGAAAGAATCATAGGCTGCTAGCCTTTGAAGTAGCCATTAATGTATTATGTATGTTCCCCGGTTATGCTTTGTCCCCAGAATCCTAAATTTGATGAGGAAATATTTTATTTGTACTTTAATAAATAGTGATGTGGGACTTCCCTCTGTATTCTGTGAATGTTTTATTACCATTGGTTAATAAAGAGCTGCTTGGGCCTATAGCAGGGCAGTATAGAGCTAGGCTGAAAAACTAAACTTAATGCTGTGAGAAAGAAGGTGGAGTCAGGCAGATGTCATGTATCTGCTAAAGGAGAAAGACACCAGAACCTTACCACTAGGCCACAGCCTTGTGGTAATATACAGATTAATAGAAATGGGTTAATTTAAGATGTAAGAGCTAGCTAGAAATATATTTAAGCTATTAGCCAAACAGTGTGGTAATTAACTCGGGTCTGGGCAGCCAGGAAAAAAAGTGGAGTCTCAGACTACAAAATAAAGCTTGCCTGAAGATTAGAAAATGAAACAGCTGCACTGGTCAGCTTTACAAATTTCTAGTCCTTGAAAGTTATTATTGCTGTTTAGAATAATAAGGAAATAGAGCTTAGTAATTATTCACCTATTATAAATGAACTTGTAGTCACATTAAGTATGTTTTCAAGGTCAAACAAAGATATATTTTAGATAGACAGGTTATCTTAAAACATTTCAGAGATCTACACAATATGGCATTAAGATGTTTTAATAACATAGGCTCTTTTTTATGACAATGAGACCTGTCTGCTCCTGGCAGCACCAATCTTTCAGAGAAGTTAATGGGCATCAAGGAAACTTCCATATAGAGTTTACTGTCTTTGTGGCAAAAGTAAACCACTAAGCAAGAAAATGCCCTTGCCTCAACTGTTAATAGTATGCTGTCCTAATTGGACAAGCAGGACACAAAAGAAAGTGACTGCTAAACATTGTCAAGATAAGGAGGGATAGTCCTTCAGAATATCCTATTTCACAGAAAAATCTATTGGATATGCTAGTCTGAAGGTAGACACCCCAACATTGCAGAGAAACTTGCATTTTCTGCTTATTCAGTTAATATTATTTCCTTCTTAGGTCTCTGAGGGAGTTGAAGACTAGATAGTTATAGCTTTCCTTGTTTTCCTGATACAGAAAGCAAATTATGATAGAAAGTAAAATAGGTATTATAAGACTTTATAGATAGGATAGATATAGAGTACTTTCTCTGAATTTTTCAAATGCAAATGGACTAGACAATGTTGATATAGTTATTGCCTTATATACTATATATAGTCATTGTACTTATTGTATATGGTTTTTCATATTAGTCAAAGCCTTCTTTTTCATATTAGACATAATGGATAAATGTAGTGACATTTTATTTATATTTTAATAAATAAAGTTTGTCTGAAGATCAGAGAGTAAAACAGCCTTACAGACCAGATAGTAGTGACACACCTTTAATTCCAGGAGCCACACTAGTTTACCATAGAAACCAGGTGGTATTGGTACAAGTGTTTAATAACAGCCCTAGAGAGGAATATAAAATGGAATGAGACAGCTCTCAGGCAGTCTCATTCTGGGGATTCCTGGAGGTAGTATTGCCATTTTGGGCTGAAGTAGAAGCAAGAGCCAGTGGCTGACTATTTTGCTTCTCTGACATTCAGGTTGAACTCCAATTTCTGTCTCTGGGTTTTTCTTAATTGTGCTACAGACTTGAAACTCTTTTTAAGTGGTCTTTCCCAACAGTGGTTTGAAACTGTCCAGGATGTTACTGGATCTAAATGTCCTTAGGTAGAGCTACTTATTTCTCTCTCTGAGAAATGCATGAGAAGCAGGTATGTGTGAAACTTCTGCACGGCTGGCACAACTAGCACTGCACCTAAGTTTTTAAGAGTCATTGGGCATTAAATCTTTTGATAACAGACATATTTTATAACACCTGATACACAGAAGCAAAAAGATCATATTGTGTTTCTTAGAAAAGGAAAAGAAAAAGAAAAAATTAAGACAGTTACCTCTTTGGAATATGACAGAGCCAGAATACATTTCTATTACCTTTTCGTCAAAAAATCTTACTGTTAAAACAATAATATGGAGTACCTTTATCTGCTCAGACCTAAAGTTCAGCGCACCATGCCGGTCTGTGCTCTAAGTACCACCATACAGTTCGCAAGCAGTCCAAGGGGCTGGGGATTGAAACACACAAAGACTCACAGAGACAGAGACACGGGTCATCCTTGAAGCCAGAATGCCCCAAGAATGCTCCCTTTATTGTGTTCAGGGGCAGATTATATAGAGATACGCCCCAGCCAAACCCACCAGAAACCACTCTCCTGCCATCAGGAACTCCTGAAGGTCTCGTGCTCAGAGCAGCTGTAGGCACTCAGATCAGGGGAAAACTAGTTGTTTACAAGAAATTCAGGATCTGGGGCTCACTGCTCCCAATATGAGAGAACATTTTTAAAAAGTATAACAGAGGAATAATTATGCTTCAATTCCTGAGTAGTTAAAGTGCTAACTACTACTTGAAACTATTGTTTGCAGATTAGTGAGGGCCAACAGTGGGCTCTGGCTGAACTTCGGCCTCCAGCCGCCCTCATACGTGCAGGTCCACCTGGGAGCTATTTTGCCAACATGTCGCAGTAATCTGTATTTTTGTATGTTGATTTCTACTTTTATGGACTCATTTTTAAAATAAAGTACATTTTTATAAAAATGAAAAAAAAAAATGAAGACATGGAAAAAATCATTCCCTCCCTCATCCACATTGGTCTATCATCAGTAACCCATTATCAAAATCAAGGCTTGGATTTCTGTTAATGGCATCACATAAATCTTTTGAAATACACTCCAAAGCCAAGTTTGGTCCCAGAAGAAAGGCCTTTTGAAAATGGAGGGGATGTGGCTTGTTAGTTCTCTTAGTGCAGATCCATAGCTCCATAAACATGGGCATACATTTGACAGAAATGTGATTTCTGGTGTGTATCACGGTGAAGTTGAGACCACTGAAACATGTACAAAGAAAACAAATTCTCAACTTACTTTAATTACCAAGCGACTTGATTCTGAGTTGGGCTAAAACAGAAAAGAACCACATACTGTTTTCCATAGTTAACTCCACTGTAAAAAGAATCTCAGATTTTTCCAATGAAAATGACGATTTGGAACAAGTGAGTAAAAATCACATTGCAATCGGGCAACGCTTAAGACCTCTTTTGAAAATCTCCCTTTAATATCCCATAATAAGGCTGGGAGGAGGGCCTCTGAATGCAAATAAACCTTACCTTGGGTGGGCTTAACCTAGAGAACCAGGGCTTCAGAATCTCTACGGCCCCATTAGTGACTCTGAGCCAGTGGCTCCCAGGTTCACGGTCTCACAATCTTGAAGAATGGGGAGCAAAGAGAGTAGAAAGGCACACAGTGCTTTTGAGTGGAAAAGCAGCTCTCTCTATAAGGGAGAGGACTTTTGAGGCCCTTGTGAGCCTTGAGTTCGGAGGCTTCCGTTTGGATGAACTAAATGGGCGTGGGGACTCTGATTGGGCGGAAGATAAAGACAGCATGGCCTGAGAAAGAGGGGCCTCAAGCCTGCTGAGAAACTTCAAAGGGGAGATAGAGCCAAACAGCGAGGAGAGCAATGACTAGAGGTCCTCCACTATTGGAGCAAAGGCTTGTGGCCAGCTGTTACCTTGTAAGTCGAGGCTTCTTCATATGCACAGCTTCTGAGCAAATCTCAGGAGAGAAGGACCTCTGTTCTCAAGGCCCAGCCCAGCCCAGCATTCTTGTGCAGAAGAGCTCCATAGCTGAATTTACAACATTGGGCTAAATCCACATTTTTTATTGCAGTTTTTTTTTGTTTTTTTTTTTTTTTGTTTTTTTTTGCTTTTTCGAGACAGGGTTTCTCTGTGGTTTTGGAGCCTGTCCTGGAACTAGGTCTGTAGACCAGGCTGGTCTCGAACTCACAGAGGTCCGCTTACCTCTGCCTCCCAAGTGCTGGGATTAAAGGCGTGTGCCACCACCGCCTGGCTTTATTGCAGCTTTTGCATTCAGTGCTGAGATGGAGTTCATTGGATAGCTGGTTTGCTAATCTGCAGAGGTCTCCTGAGATTACCTTCATGCCTCTGCCTGCCTGTAGCTCACTGAGAATCAGCTCTGCCAGCTTGCAAAGATTTCTCTTCTCCAGGGGCCTCTTATCCTTACCTACCTGTCTAAAACTGAAACTACCTTATTCCTGTCTCTATTAATATTAAAGGATGTATGGAGGAAAAACAACAACAACAAACTTTTCCCCAGATCCCATAACTTTATGTTTTGTTTGTTTGATTTGAGGCAGAGTCTCACCATGTAGCCTGAAGACCCCATGGAGACCAGGCTGGCCTCAAACTCACAGATCCCCACCTACCTCTCCCTCTTGAGTGCTGGGATTAAACGTGTTCACCACCACACTTGGCCATAACTTTAATTTTTGAGTTTCTACTTAGTTATTAAGTGTTGTGTCTATATGTTCCTGGACACCCATGCTGTGGCTAGGCTTCCTAATAGGAGTGGAGGGGTCAGAGACCAGCTTGTGGCAGAGTCGGTTCCCTTCGTCCACCCTGTGGGATTCAGGGGATTTAACGCAGGTCATCAGCCTTGATGACCAGTGCCTTTAACAGGTGAGCCATCTCCCCAGCCACCCACCCCATCCAATATCTTGAACATAAGTCCTTATAGATATGCATCTTTTGGCCCCATCTGTGCATACTCAAGGTCTCCATAATTGCATTAATAGTGAAAACGCAATGTGCTATCTTGTTTCTATCATTTGACATCGTATAAGTGTAACATGAGGGCCAGCTTGTTGGGGTTTCTGTCCTGCCCAGTTCCCACAGCCGGTAAGCCCCCAAAGAAAATCACACAGAGGTCTCCATAAGATTATAAACTGATTGGCCCATTGGCTCAGGCTTCTTGCTAACTCTTATTAACTTATATCAACCCATTATTAGCCCATTATTATTATCTGTTTTAGCCACGTGGCTAGGTACCTTTTTCAGTGGAGCAGGTCACATCTTGCTTCTTCCAAGGTCTGGGCAGGACTAGGAGGAATGGGCTTCCTCCTTCCTAGAATTCTTCTGTTCTCATTGTATTTTTGATGGTGCTATATAGTCTTCTTAATGTCACTTAAACTTTTTCATTGATAGCATTAGTAGTCCACTGATCAGAAGGGTCATAGTAGATTTAACTATTCCCTTGTTAAATGAGTTGTTTTCCAATACTATTAAATACTAAACACCTTATTTAGTATTTAGGAGAGACTCCCCCCCCCTTTCCTGCCTGTTTTTGGGTGTTCCCCTTCAATAAGTCCTTAATGTGGAATTATGAGGTAAAAGCATGTGAAATCTTTGAAAGATATTCCAGCCAGGGCTGGGCCTTGTGATGCATACCATGAAATCCCAGCGCTTGGGAGGTGCAGCTAGGAAGATCAAAATTTCAAGGTCATCCCAGACTACTCAAGAAGTCGTTTCAAAGCAAGCAAATTTAACAAGACAAAACAAAGCCCCCTACATAAACGTATAAAACCAAAGGGTTGTTGTGGGACAACCCTTTCCCTAATCCTTTTAGATACAGCTTGAACTTTCCCTGCTTCTATGACCTGCATGCACTCCTAGCATCACCAATTACTCCTTTATTTGTGGACGATCTCTACCTTGTCTACACTTCAGTTAGAGGATGAAAGTGTAACATTAGTCAATGCACATGGCTAATTTAAGCCAGAACTTACTTGCTTATGAAAGGGATGTGGGAAAATCCTCTACGGTTTAAGGGTGTTGCGAGGATGAAAGGAGATGATGGATGTTGGTTCTCAGTCTGGTGCCTGGCATGTGGCCAGGCCTTAAGAAATGGAGGCCATTATTATCGTCCCACCACACTGCAATCATATGTTTACCTGGCCACTTGATGGGGAGCTTTGGGGGGGCAGGTTATGTTTTGGTAATCTCTGTGTCCCCATCACACAACACAGTAGCTTTCATACGTTAAGTATTCCATTAAACATATTTTAAAGTATTATTCATATAGTTGTGGGTATATTCACATGAGCCCATGGGAACATGTTAGAGAAAATGTGAAGTGGGTTCTTGCCTTCTAACATGGTTCTCAGGGATTGAACTCAGGTTGTGAAGCTTGGTAGCAGGTACTTTTGAGGGTTTATGAACTTGCCCCACTTCCTGTGTGCAGATGAAATATGTAGTCAGTCCTTTTCCTGTTACTGCTGCCATGCCTTACTTTCTCCATTGTGAAGGACTCTATCCCTCTGGAACCATAAGCTGGAAAAAAACCCTTCCTTCTTTAAGTTTCTTTTGGCATAGTATTTTATCACTGCCACAGAAAAGGAACTAATGTGATGGTTTTGCTTTACCGTGGTTTACTATATGACACAGGAATTAACCTCAACAAGCGGAAATCATTCAGTAGTTTTCACAAAGTGAATACCTCGTCCACGGGTAAGTGGTGTTATTATTTTGACTGCAAAATGGGCACTGACTGTTCAGGTGGACTTATATACAGCAAGGAAGTTACAGGCTGCAGAGGGATGCCTTTGCAAGAAAGTTACAGGCTGCAGAGGCATGCCTTTGCAGGGTATCGGAACAGGATGTCTCTCTGGACAGCGTGTTGAGAACGGGACCATACCAGGAGGCACAGCCTCAGGTACTTCAAATGGTTGAGCCAATCGCCGATCTTTAACCACAGAATTAAGAAAGTCTATTTCTTCCTCTCCTCCCCTCCTTTTACTCCCCTACCCTATCCACTCCAGGCTCACCTTCTGTGAGTGAGCTCAGTGAATGACTGTGATATCTGATGTAAGATTATAGGGTAGAAGCAATAATTGGGAGAGAAAGAATTAGCTCCTGCTCTCCCGAGAAGCAGCTTTTAGCTGTAACCAAGGAGACAAGATGATTAAACTGACCCTCGTGGGCATGGAGCGGTCTCTTCTTGTTTGGAGTTTCTGTTCTTGGGACTCTGTAGAACCTTGGATTAGAAAGCCATAGTGGGATGCCATTGGCCCTCCCTTTGTTCGCTGTATGAGGCAGGTGGCTTAGTTTCATCGTTTGAAAGTTATTATCCTAGCACTCAGGTTGTTTGGAGGCTATTTCCAACTCCACTGGTCATCTGAGTGACTTGGACAAGTTCTTTCCCCAACACTGAGCTCAGATTCCTTACCTGCAGAGATGTAGGTCTGGAAGACGTGGTTCTCAGATAAGACATCTTGCAGGTTAAGTGCAGCCTATGTTTATGAATTTGCCATATCTCGCCTATTTCCTTCCATTTTGTTGCTCTAAGGACTAGTTAAAGAGCCTAGATTTTATACATAAAATCATATGGATATAGATGATGTGAGAGCAAAAAATGGGACTAATGAGAGGTGAGAGATAGAAAAGGGAGAGGAGGACGGGCAACATTCCTAATCTACAATTTCTACTTGCATAAAGATATCTTTATGCAATGCAATGCCACGTACAATGAATATATGCTAAAATAAAAGAAAAACCATCGGAAAGACTGAATGGCACATATGAAGAAAGCATTTTCTACGGTTGAGCTATATCCTTAATAGTGCTATTGTTTCTCTCTAAAGGGGAGGTGCGGGGTGTAGGCAATGTCCTGCAAATTAATTCTGCCTGACCGTTTACATTGAAATGTACTACTTTCATCAATAAGTGAAAAGCTCATTTGTTGAACCAGAAGTGATCAGAATTTGCACTGAACAGTCCAGACCTGCCTAGCCAACCTTACCTGTAGCCACCATGACCCTAATATAGCCAATCTGCCAACTGATGTGGTCCTCAGGAGCATCCTTCAGTTGAAAACTAGAACCACTGGGAGAAGAAGAAAAAAAATAGGCTTTCCAGGCTGAATTTTCCTACCCTCTGGCTAGAAATGCAAAGAAGGCTGGGTGTTCACACTCAACTGTTAGGAAACAGGATGGCGGCTACCATGTGACAACAGACAGAGGACCAGCGGGGCCAGAAAGCAACTGAGATGCCTACAAAGCCAGATGAGTTCTCGAGAACGACAAGTGAATGATAGTAGGTAAAAATTTCTACTTTGAAAGGCTGTGTGAAGCATTGCTTGTATTTCTCCATAAAGCATTTCAGCTGTGCTCTCTCTTTGGGGTAAAGGAAGAAAACTCAGCCTGCTTCTGTGGTATTGAGAGTAATCCTCAGAAAAAAAAATGTCCTGTCCACCCTAGGACCACATCGTTAAGGAGAAACCTGGGGAATTCTGATGACTACACTGACATTAAAAACTCTCTAAGCAAAGCAACCTAGGGAGCCTGAGACTCTCCACTGGGACAGCATTGATTTGCTTCTTAGCTGACCAGCTTGCAGCCTGCTGTGCTTGCCCTTAATGCTGGAGGCCTCTGTGTTGTGTTTTTGTGAAGTCTCCCTGTCTTCCTGCCCTCACCACAAAGTCTTTTGGGAAGCCAAGGGTTCTGTTAGCTTCCCGTGTGGAAGCACCTCCATGGCTAAGCCTCTTTCTCTTTCTCTCTTCCACTATGTGCATGGCTATATTTCTTTCAACAAATATTCCTCACCTTTAAATAATTTTTGCTCTATAATCCAAGCATTTCAGGCAATGTTTCCTATTGAAGTTCTCTCTTCCTGTCTACCAACCCCCCTCAATATATTCCCAGGCCTTGCCACCGTGTAAACCTGTGATTTTTTTTCTGCCACTATCCGTATTGGTTTATAAAACAGAGGTATGCAACATGCTGGAAAGAAAAATGGCACCTGTCAAATACCAAACCCTATGAAATGCCTGCGGAATTTCACTTTTCACCTAGTAAATATCCAATTATTTTCCAGAATAGCTCTTTCCAGAATTCAAATCTGTTTCCATTAATATTAAAAGTTTAGAGGTCTGGGAGAACAGGAAGGGACTGATTAAAAGCAGACAAGGTTCATTATCTGGTTAATGACAACCTAGTATTTCCCACCCCCGGTTTACTGCTCCTTCCCCTGACAGGACAGTTCTGCCGGAGAAAAGGTTACTTCCGCTTTTCTGCAGAGAGAAACGTAGGCTGCAACACCTCAAGGGCGCAGCTCTTTGTTAGAGGGCTTGGAAAGGGTATCATTGGAAAAGAAATGGATTCTTTACCAATTCGGCCGGGAATGAAAATAGCTTCCGAACTACTTCCCCTCATTGTGTTGCAAAAAAAGAAAAACAAAATAGATGCCCAGTGTGCTTAGCCAGCCTGAGCTAGCATATTGATCATAGGATCTTAACATTTGAGAGTGCTTGGGCTGGGGATGTGGCCCAGGTGTGTGTGCTTAAAGCCTTAGGTGTGGTTCCCAGCACAGAACTTGAAAGACAGAGGAAGGAGGAGCCTCGACTACATGGTGTATTCCAGTCCAGTCTGGGATACACAAGACTCTGTCTCAGAAAACAAGGAAACAAAAACAACAAACAATTGGAACTGCTCCGTCAAGATTTCCTCTTTGTTTAGTAGGTGGAGAAACTGAGATCCGTAGAGAGGAAACAGTTTGCTAAAACAGTACTGCTGGGTAGCGGTGGAGCAGAGGCAGACATGCAAATTCTTGTGGGCCTTGCTGGCCTGCGGGGAAAGCGCCGAAAGCACATTAATTAAATGAGTTGTAGTCATCCCTTCATATGCTGCATCTCCATGGACCACATGTTAATGGCTCATCTTTCACTGCTCCCTTGAGACCTGACTCCAAGTCAAAGCCCAAATGGGCATTTTAATACAAAGCACATTAGGAAGGCAGAAGGATGGAGGATGTTGTGCTGAGCTGCCGCCTGCTTGGCTGGCAGGCTTTGCTTCAGGCTGCTCATTCATGAGCTGGAGGAAATGGTGCTAAGGGAGCCATTAGCTTGACCACTGGCTAAGGCAGTGGCGCCTCCTTTTAGACTCTAGCTCTAGCAAATGGGGTCAAGGACGGCAAGTAGAGACATGTTGGTATGTCCCACGAATTGAGGGGATTGAAAGTCCTCCAATGTGAGGTGACCATGGCAAGACTTGAATGGGGAAGGGCATACGTTTTTAATACAGTTTTAAAATGCATTCAGGTCTGGCAAGAGGGCTTAGTTAGGTAAAGAAGCTTGCCACTAAGCTTGACAACCTGAGTTGGGTCCCTAGTGTCTGCCAATGGAAGGAGAGCACAGACTTCGGCAAGTTGTCTTATGGCCTCCACATGTGTGTGGGTGAGTGTGCGTGCACACATTTAAAATGCGTTTGAAAGGACATGAGAGGAAATGAGGTAAAAGCAAGGATTATTCTGGGCATGGCAGGGCATGCTAGTGGTTATCCCAGCAGTTGGGAAGTAGAAGCAGGGGAATAAGAAGAGCAACAACAACAAAAACAATAGGAGATGGTCAAATCCTGAGTGTGGTTGCTCACACCCACAATCCCAATGATGGCAGGGCTGAGACAGAAAGATTTCTGGGGGTTTAAGGCCAGCTTGAGCTTCATAGGTGAGGACAACACCAGCCAAGCTACATAAGAATTTGGATGAAAAAAACAAAACAATAAAAAGAGAGAACTGGCGCGGGGGGGGGGGGGGGGGAGTAGGTATATAATGACACACTTCCTTTTACTTTCTCACTCACCTCTCTCTGATTTAGTTTTACCCCCTTGTGTTTGTCTTTGGATTCACCTTCTTATTTAGCTTCTCTAGGAACATGAATTATAAGCTCAATGTCCTTTATTTATGGCTAGAAACCAAATATGAGTGAGTACATCCCATGTTCCTCTTTTTGGGTCTGGCTTACCTCACTCAGGATAGTGTTTTCTATTTCCATCCATTTGTATGCAAAATTCAAGAAGTCCTCATGAATATTAACCTTCATCAGGCGATGAAAGGAGACAGAGACAGACACCCACATTGGAGCACCAGACAGAAATCTCAAGGTCCAAATCAGGAGCAGAAGGAGACGGAGCACGAGCAAGGAACTCAGGACCGCGAGGGGTGCACCCACACACTAAGACAATGGGGATGTTCTATCGGGAACTCACCAAGGCCAGCTGGCCTGGGTCTGAAAAAGCATGGGATAAAACCAGACTTGCTGAACATAGCGGACAATGAAGACTACTGAGAACTCAAGAACAATCGCAGTGAGTTTTTGATCCTACTGCACTTACTGGCCTTGGGGGAGCCTAGGCAGTTTGGATGCTCACCTTATGAGACCTGGATAGACGTGGGCGGTCCTTGGGCTTCCCACAGGTCAGGGAACCCTGATTGCTCTTCCAGCTGATGAGGGAGGGGGACTTGATCGGGGGAGGGGGAGGGAAATGGGAAGCGGTTGCGGGGAGGAGGCAGAAATCCTTAATAAATAAATAAATTTTAAAAAAATAATAATTATTATTAATAATTAAAAAAAGTTTTATCCCCTTTGTGTGTATGTGTCTGGTGTATAAGTGTCTGTGTACACAAAACAATCTCTGTAACAATTAAACCACAGCAGCCCATTTTTCCTACCCTCCGCCCCTAGAAACCCCATTCTCCTCTCTGGCTCTGTGAATCTGTATGTCAGTAAATCGAATCAAACATTATGTGTCTTTCTGCGTCTGCCTTGTTTACTTATCTTAGAGGTTCATCCTCAATGTGACACAGGCTAAATAGTATTGCATTATATTACACACCATACATTGTTTATCCACTAAGCATCAATGATACTTCGGCTCCTTCTCCCTCTGGGTTATTGGGAATAATATGCATGATCTATTCCATTTCCTTACCTCGATTCTTTTCAACAAACACGCAGGAATGGAGTTTGCTGAATCAAATAGCTATTTGTATTTTCAAGACCCACAAACTGTGCTTGAGCATGACGGCACCGATTCACATTCCAACCACCAAGGCATAGGGTTCCCTCGTCCTTCTCACTGTAGCCAATGTTTGCTGCTCCCTGGTTGCTCAGTTGTAGCCATCCTGGGGGGGGGGGGTGAAGTCGCGTTTCATCATGGCGTGGGTCTTGTTGTCTGGTATAGTTTAATTTTGCAGCATTTATTCTAGTATCTTTTTGTTGTTGAACTCCATTCTGTCACTGTGACTACATCCTTGGGATTTAAACAAAAAAAACAAAAAACAAAAAAAAAACATCTAACAAGAAGAAGGGCTTATTCTGACTCACCGTTCAAGTTCATGTTTAGTTCATGGTTGCCTCCATAACTTTAGGCCTGAGAAGAGGCAGAATATCATGGTGGGCGGGAGTATATTGGGCAAAGGAGACAGGGGAGCAGCCTAGATAGTCTTCCACAGGCATGCCTGCCAAAAACCACTCCCTTTTACAAGGTCCCAGCTCCTAAGTGTCTATAACTTCTCCAGAGCTCATTAAATTAGGATCCAACCAATGAATTGTTCTACTGAGGACGCTAGAAACATGGCACACCTTTCGCCTCAACCTTGTCTGTATCACTAAGTATGCTAATAACCACATTGTGCAGGGCCTTCTTCCCTAGGCAAGTCTACTCCTCTACTCCCTTCCAACACCCTATAGCAATGTGCACTCCTTCATACTCTTGCCTGCACCTCAGTCCTATACACACAGAAGAGCTTCCTCAGCTCAGGCTGGCAGAAGGAAACGTCATAGATGGGGTGGCTTCACCAGTACACATTTATTTTCTCTTGGTTCTGGGAGCTGAGAGGTCCAGTAAGTTTCCGGTGCACTTGATGACTTCAGATAGCTACCTGTTTGCTAGCCTGTGGGTGGGCCCAGACAACTTCCTTCTTTTTGTAAAGGCAAATCCTACTTTAGCTGAGAGCTACACTTAGAATCAATCAGTACAGTCACATTGGGGTCTAAGACTTCAACATAGAAAATTTGCAACAGGAATAGAATATAGTTCAGTCCAAAGCACATGTTAGGGAGAAGCACAGTCATGGGGCTAGAAAGATGGCTCAAACAGTCAAGAGCACTGACTTCTCTTCTAAAGGATCCAAGACTGATTCCCAGAATCCACATAGGTGCTCATGACCAACCGTAACTGCAATCCCAGGAAATCTGAAGCCCTCTTCTGGCCTCCACATGTACCAGGCATGCAAGTGGTGCATAGACATACATGCAGGCAAATACATAAATAAAGTAAAATGATAGTAAAAGAATAGGGAGAGGCACAATCAAGGCTGTATGCTGTGGTACACAGCATCTGAGAAATGAAAGTTAGAGGATCAAGTGTGAAAGGCCATTTTCATGGTCTGGGCTCCATTAACCTTCGTCTTATACAACAACCCCCATCCCAAAATAAAATTTAAAAATTAGAGAGGGATAAGTCTAGCCAGACAGGAGTTTGAAACAGTTAAAGATGTTTGTTTAGAAAGTACTAGAATAGGAGACGGACTTTCAGGGCAGAACTGGGCTCACTTCGCTGTTGTGTTTAGTTGGAGACAGGGTCTCTTTATCCCAGGCTGACTTCAAACTCGAGTGTAGACAAAGATGACCTTGAACTCATGACCCTCCTCTCTCAGCCATCTGAGTGCAGAAATTATAGACCGGCGCTACCATATCTAACTTCACTCCTGAAGTTAATATCTGTATTTATAGCTAAGAAACAACATGGAGGGGCCAATGGATTAGAAATTACCAGAAGGAAATATCAAAGGTAGGGAGAATTCTTGGTATTCCATTGTAGCAAAATTCCTGGTAAAGACATGTCAGGGAGATTGGAGACTATTGTGGGATATTTTGTTCACACTCTGGCACTCCTGAGACTGCCAATAAAGTTTATATTGAATCAGAGGGAGGAGTTAGCTGCTAGTTGACCAAAATTAGCCAAAGACTAATTTGGAGGACCTAGGACATAGAGAGAGACACAGGAAATAGCAAGGTGGGGCTTGAGACATTCTCTACCCTCTGGAAACAAGGAAGAAGAGAGATAAGGTCATTGGTCACTTCTACACTATTTCTCTGATCATTAAGTTTCTTACCCCAATATCTGACACCCGAGTTTTTATTGATAAAGAATAAGTCAATAGGGGGTTGGAAAGATGGCTCAACAGTTAAGAGCCCTTACTGCTCTTCCAGAGGTCCTGAGTTCAATTCCCAGCACCCACATGGTGGCTCACAGCCATCTATAACGAGATCTGGTGCCCTCTTCTGGTCAGCAAGCAGACTGCAAATCACTGCAAAATCCACTGAACCAGACAAAGCTGAGGCATGAGTTATAATTTCATCTTCAGGCCAGAATCCTTGCCAGCTGTAAACTTGGGTAGCTGGACAGTTGATGTGCTTCCAAAGGACAAGTGTGGCAAGCAGAAAACAGACATTCCTGCAGCAAGAGGGGAAAATCTGAAGGGAGGAAGAGAGTGATGGGCTTCAAATGACTCCTAAGTTGAGCAATGCAGTTGTCATTAGGTCTTAGGGCATGGAAAAAGCATCTTTGGTTCAATTTTGTGTCCTTCATCCCTTCCCCCAGTGATTAAAATCTCAACGAGAGGGGCTGGAGAGATGGCTCAGAGGTTAAGAGCATTGCCTGCTCTTCCAAAGGTCCTGAGTTCAATTCCCAGCAACCACATGGTGGCTCACAACCATCTGTAATGGGGTCTGGTGCCCTCTTCTGGCCTGCAGGCATACACACAGACAGAATATTGTATACATAATAAATAAATCAATAAATCAATATAAAAAAATCTCAACGAGAATCCTGCACTACTAGTTCCCTGCCAGAGTCCTACCTCCCAACACACTTTAGGGGCTGCTTTGCCCTTGATGTACTGGGTAAGGTCAGACTGGCCCTAGAACTGGAAACACCGTCCTTCTCTTTGAAGCTGAAGAGGAAATTGTCTTGCCTTTTGGGTCCTGTGTCAGGTAGGAGCCTGATCATCTCTGGATTGCTCTCCTGTAACACTAGAGCACTCTGCTGCTGATTAGCTCTATATAGCCTGGTCCTGAGACCAGGGCACTACAAAGCCTTTTTCTTCATTTCATCCACTTTTTCTGTTACCTTTAGTTCAAACTGGCAGTAACTTGAGGGTATCCCCCACCTCTAGTCCTGACTTTTGATGAAATGGCAGAATAAACCTGTGGATCCCATCCATAATCATTTGAGCAAATGGTTGTCCCACTAACGCCTTAGTATCTTCTCCATAGTAAGCTTTCAGTCCCTGTCCCTCACTTTTGTCTTTTAGATTATGAAAAAAACTATTAAGTTCCCCCAAACTCTCCTCTGTTTCCCTTCCTGTTTACCTTTGCCCCCTTTCTTCCCCTCCCTCTGTGACCTTCCCTCCCTTCCTGTCTCCCAGCCTTCCAGTGCTCCTTTTCTTGTTCCCTTTCCAATTTTTGAGACAGTGTCTTACTGTATAGCCCTATCTGTCCTGGAACTCACTATGTAAACATAATTGGCATTGAACTTGTAGTGAGAAGTAGTTCTCCTACCTCTGCCTCTCAAGTTCTGACATTATAGGCATCTGCCACTCTACCTGGGTACCTGGCTGCAATTCATTTATTTATTCTTGCATTTTCTCTGCATAGACAGGAGAAAGTAAGCCAGTCTCGCATTGCTTTGCTTAGAAATCTCCTCAACTAAATACCTGGCCAGTTTGATCACTTGCAAATTCCACCTTCTGCAAAACATAAGGCTATAGGTCAACCAACTTCTTTGCCTTCATTCCTCCAACTTCCAATAAAGTGTTTCTTGTTTCTTTATAATTTTGTCCATGTTTGTGCTCAAGCCAGACCAAATCCTAGTTTGGAAAGGAGAATTAAGCACACAGTTCCACACCTAGCTATGGAGTGATTGCCAATGGTTAGTTGGTGGAGATGGAGGGGTCAGTTTTCTCTAAGAGTTCAGCCCCTTGTAAGTTGGCCATATACTTGTAAACTGCACATCCAAGAATAGTTTGGGTAGCACAAATTGATCTTGAAGGGTTAAAAAATGATGGACAGTTGGATAGATAGAGAAAGGGAGTGCATCTGGAAAATATTGGGGGTGAATTTGATCGAAACACGTGGTATGAGTCTCTCAATGAACTAATAAAAGATTTTATTATTATATTATTTATATGAATGTCATGTGTGTTGGGAGGTGTCTGCTTGTTCATTCCCGGCTGCCCAGACCCAAAATAATCACTCAGAAACTATATTATTTGCAATACTGTTTGGCCAATAGTTTGAGCGTATTGCTAGCTAGCCCATGCATCTAGAATTAACCCATTTCCATTATTTTATATTTTACCATGAGGCTCGTGGCCTATGGCAAGGTTCCAGCTGGCAGCTCGCACCTTTGTCCTCTGGTGGCTGCTCCACGGCATCTCACTGACTTTGCCTTCTTTCTCCCAACATTCAGTTTAGCTTTCCCACCTAGCTCTATTCTGCTAAGCCACTGGCCAAAACAGATTTATTCATTAACCAATAAAAGCAACACATAGACAGAAGGACTTCACATACCATCTATAGAGGCCAAAAGAGGTCATCAGATCCTTTGGAGCAGATCTTCTGATAGGCAGTTGTGAGTCAAACTGACATGGGTATTAGGAATCAAATTGCAGTCCTCTGAAAGAGCAGCAAGTACTTTGAATGCCTGAATCCTCCATCCAGCCTGTCTTTTCTTGAACAGTTTTTCTTTATTCTTTGACAACTGTATACATGTATATGATATATTATGATCATACCCTGACTATACTCTTTTAGGCATGCCTGCTGATCCCATTCTTCCCAAGTAGTTCCCCTTCTACTTTCATTTCTCTCTTTTTTAACCTACTCCATCTAATTGGGATTGCTTGCATGAACATGGATGGGGAGTTATTTACTGCAACACAAACACCACAAAGAAAATGATTTACTGGGCTGGAGAGATGGCTCAGTGGTTAAGAGCACTGGCTGTTCTTCCAGAGGTCCTGAGTTCAATTCCCATCAACCACATGGTGGCTCACAACCATCTGTACTGAGATCTGGCTCCCTCCTCTGGCGTGCGGGCATACATGGAGGCATAATGTTGTATACATAATAAATAAATAAATCTGTAAAAAAAAGAAAAAGAAAAAAGAGAAAATGATTTCCTATATCCCAACAGTTACTAACTGCCTGCTCACCAGGGAGGGATAGGGACTAATGAGGCCCTCCCCATATCATGACAGAATGTTTATGGTTCCAGTCTTGCACAGGTCTTATGAAGGTAACCACAGCCACTATGAGTGCATGAGTACAGCAGCCATGCCATATTCAGAAGAGGATTTCACAGCATTCATCCACATCCTGCAATTTTTTTAAATATTTATTTATTTATTATGTATACAATATTCTGTCTGTATGCCTGCAGGCCAGAAGAGGAGGGCACCAGACCTCATTACAGATGGTTGTGAGCCACCATGTGGTTGCTGAGAATTGAACTCAGGACCTTTGGAAGAGCAGGCAATGCTCTTAACCGCTGAGCCATCTCTCCAGCCCCACATCCTGCAATTTTTATATTCTTTCCTCCCCCTCTTCTTAAATAATCCCTGGGCCTTGGAGCTAGTGATATGGATGATCCATCGGGGACTAGGCCACTCAGCACTCACATATTCTCAACACTGTCACCAGTTAGGAGTACCCGCATTAAACACAACTCACTGCAAAAGAAGTTTTCAAAAACACTCTGAAGTGATTTCTGTTACCTATTCATTCTCATGATTATGGGTATTGATGACCTCTAGCTCCATAAGAAATAAGGAGCCTTGATTGAGTAAGAATGTAAGCAGACTAGGTCATAGTCCTAATGAATAAAAATATAAGTGAAAGCAATAAGCTGCTATATAAAATATTCTGTCTACTATTTTTGGCAAGTAAATTTTCATAAGAGCACAATCAGTAAATATGTGTAAAGTGATGGTTTAATACTATTCAAAATCATCACAATATGAAAGATGACTGAATCTAATTATGACTGTGTGTGTCTGGGTGTTCTTTTGATAAGATGGAAATGTTTGCATGATGAATTACAGAAAGACATACATAATTCAGGAATTATTTTGCACACATACTGCAAAATCTCTTTGTGTTCTATAATCTATATTTTTCACGTAGCTTGTAGATATCTCAATTATGATCTAAAGCAGAGATCAGCAAACTTTGTTAATGGTCAGAGGGCAAAAAACTTGAAAGCTTTGCAGTTCATAGATCAGTTTCAACTATACAGTGTATGAAAAAATGCTTATGCTTGGGCCTTAAGAAAATTATATTTACAAAAATAGACAGTCCAACTGTAGGCCATAATTTGCCAACCCTTGACTCATATATACTATACCTAGACCTACAAATTCACAAATTTCAAAGGGATATGAATAATTTCACATTTCAAAATATTTCTTTGCCATTACTGGGAAACGAGATTGACACTTGACACTAATCAGAAATCATTTTTCTTCAAAAATCTATTACTTTTCTGTTTCTAAAAATTATTTAATAAATTTCTTTGATTTCTGTAGTTGCTCTCATTGCTGTGGGGCAGACTATCACTGTATAACCCAGGCTACCTTGCTCCTCTTGTCTTAGCCTCCTGTGGATTAGAATTACAGACATGGACCACCAATCCTGGCTTTTAAAACATCTTTTTAAAAATTTTTAGCACTCAGATCTGTTTTGGATTACAAACCAATTCTGGCCTTTTTTTTTTTTACATCAGCAATCACAAAACTCAAATATCCCCTTGGTTTATTGGCATTGTCACCGTTATTGCAGGAGCAGCAAACAAGAGTACATAATATTAAAGAAATTTCCCTTAAATATGACTTGTTATTCATAAGACCAAGCATGGTGACACACGCCTTTAATCTCAGCACTCAAGTGGCAGAAGCAGGCAGATCTCTGTGAGTTTGAGGCCAGCCTGGCCAACAAAGTGAATTCTGGGGCAGCCAGTGTTACACAGTGAGACCCTATCTCAAAAGAAAAAGGAAAAAAATGTCGAGAATTATGATAGAAATAATCATATGTTTATTTGTTAATTCATTTGGTGTTTGAGGTATAACACAGTGGTTATATTAGAAGTGCCTGATACAAGCCTGTGACAAGAAATTGGGACATTTCTTCTCCTTGTGGTTTTGGTGATATCACATCAGTTACCTGAAACTGGCTGTGGCAGGATTCTTTCCATCAGGGAATTCAGGAAATACTATAAATCAAGGCCTTTTTTAAAGCACCACACCAGCAGACAGGGGAGTCTTCTCAAAGGGTGAAGCCCTCAGTAGAAGCTTTCCTTACCCAGGCCTTAAGAGTAATCCTGGGGCTGGAGAGATGGTTCAGAGGTTAAGAGCACTGACTACCCTTCCAAAGGTCCTGAGTTCAATTCCCAGCAACCACATGGTGGCTCATAACCATCTGTAATGAGATCTGGTACCCTCTTCTGGCCTGCAAGCATACATGGAGGCTGAACACTGTGTACATAATAAATAAATAAATCTTTTTTTTTAAAAAAAAAAGAGTAATCCTGACCTTATCAGGCTGCCTAGATAATTTGTATCATACAAAAAAAAAAACAATCCCTTATTTAAAATTCAGAGTATTTGTTTACATTAATTCGTTCATTCTGGGGTAGAGGCATATGCCAAAACATGGATGTGAATATAGGAAAGCAACTTGTGGAAGTCAATTCTCTCCATCCACAATGTGACTTCTGGGGACCAAACTCAACTCATAAGGCTTGGCAGTTGCCTTTACCTGCTGAGCCATCTGGCGAGCCCAATTTTAAAGAATTTTAAGGTGGTGATGGTAGAGCATTAAAGCAAAAAAGGCAGAGAACTAGAGACTGAAACACCCAGGAGTTCAGCCCCAGGAAAGTGGGAAAATGTTCCAGGTTTCTACAGAGCAAAGCCACCTCTGAGCGAGTCTGTTGTTTCTCACTTAAAAGGCCAAGGACTCCAGAGCAAACATGGGGAAAGGAAAAAGATTTATTCAAACAGGCTGCAAGGTGGAGGCAATGTTGCTTAGTTGGTAGAGTATCTGCTTAATGTGCATGAAGTCCTGGGTTCAAGTCCCAGCACCGCATAAACTGGGCATGATGGGTGACACATGTCAGTAATCACAGTACTCCAGAAATGGAAGCAGAGGTTGGGGAGCTGAGGCCAGTCTGGATACATGAAACCGTTTCTCAAAAACAAAACAGAAAACCAGCGGACTAAAGATAGATGTTATGACCAACAAACCCCATGTTGTATTGCAGTTGCTGGCATGAGGCTCAGCTCATATAGGGAGCTGTAGAGGAGGAAAAACTCTACGCTGACTGCTGCTGTTTGCTGCCTGTACGTCATTGGAAGGTCCATGGGCTGGTTTAAATGAGAGCGTCTCCCAAGGACTCAGATAACTGAACATTTGGGCTCCAGTTGGTGGCACTGTCTAGAGGCTATCATGCAACTTTAGGAGATGGGACCTTGCTGAAAAAGGGATGTCATGTCACTCTGCTATTTCTTTGCAGTGATATGGAGCAGAGCAGCGGGCTGCCTTCCGGCCGCCCTGGCTCCCGCACGGCTAGCTTTATACCCGAAATAATTACACAGAAACTGTATTCTTTTAAACACTGCCTGGCCCATTAGTTCCAGCCTCTTATTGGCTATCTCTTACATATTGATCTAACCCATTTCTAATATTCTGTGTAGCCCACGAGCTGGCTTACCAGGAAAGATCTTAATCTGCATCTGTCTGGAGCGGGAGAATCATGGTGACCCTTGACTCAGCTTCTTTCTCCCAGCATTCTGTTCTGTTTACTCCACCCACCTAAGGGTGTGAAGTAATATGGGGCGGCAGGGCTGCGTCCCCCACACCCGGCCGCCCACATGGCTAGCTTATGCCCCAAAATAATTACACAGACACTGTATTCTTTTAAGCACTGCTTGGCCCTTCTGCCCTAGCCCTTACTGGCTAATTCTGATATCCCGATCAACCCATCTCTAATAATCGGTGAGCACCGGTCTTACCGGGAAGATTCTAGCCTAGTCCATCCTGGGTCGAGCTTCATGGCGTGTGTCTGCCTGGGAGCTGGGAGTATGGGTCTCCCTGAGGCATCTGCTCCCGAGAGCAGAGCGGTGGAGTCTCTGACCTCACTTCCTCTTCCTCCCAGCATTTTGATCTGTTTACTCCACTTACCTATGTCCTAACCAATAAAATGGGCCAGGGCAGTTCCTTTATTAGCCAATGACCTTCCTCCATCATTTCCCCTTTTTTGGTTTAAACAAAAAAAAAGGCTTTAACATAGCAAAATTACATATAACAAAACAGTTATCAAGTAAAAGTTACAATAATCTTTATCATAACTAAGGAAAACTATAACTATAACTAACTATTCTTAACTCCATCAAAGACTCCAGAAAGATATATTACTTAAGTAAACAAGAACTAAGAAACTTCAAACTCTAGAAATGACAAAGACATCTCGCTGCCTGGACAGTCACCCAAAGTTCTTTTGTACCATTGGGGCATCCATCTTCAGCCTTCAGGCCCATGGTATCCAGCAGACATTTCCATAAAGCAGGAAAATTCAAAGTCAGTTCAGTCACTATCTGTTGTGTCCTGCAGAATGTCTCGCAGACTCTTTCAAAATGAATCAGGAACCCCGAAAGATCATCTCACCAAAGGCAAGTTCAGTAGTCCTCTCTCTGCGGGTTCTCTGTGTCCAGTTTATGCAACACTCCAGGCAAGAGCAGTTTCTTGCCCAAATGGCTATCAAAACTCCATAACGAGCCTCTTCGATGCCCATCTTCCTCTTGAAGTAGATTGGTGCTGCCAGGAGCAGAGTGTCTCATTGTCATGAAAAGTCCTCAGTTATTAAAACATTAAATGTCCTATTCTGTAATCTTTGAAAGACATGAAGAATGTCTATCTAAAATATATCTCTATATATCTAGAAAATCTAACTAACATGACTACAAGCTTTACTATTATCGATGATTATCCATTAACAACCTATATTTCTTAATTATACAGTACATATTTAAATGAACTACACAATCACAATACCTTAATCAAAATCAGAAACACTTATACATATAGCAAAATTGACCGTAAATCTCTATCAATAAAGCAAAATCTATACTAATGCAAATTATTCATACCTATATCATATCCCCCTTTAAATGTAAAAGGACGTTTATAAACCATATTTGGGAACATGGGCGCAGTTTTTTCTCTCCAAACTGCTTCCTGCTGAATGGGGGCGTCGTTAATTAGGTCTTTCATGGTATAACCCTGTGTGCTAGTTTCATCTCAGTTGGCAGTTGAGCGAAGCAATTTTCTGAAGATGTTCACTGCAACCCTTCAGGAGGGCGTGGTCCATCATACCAAATCAGAATAGAAGAAATGAACAGCGTCTCATCCTCTGTGAAAACAAAATAAGAAACTCCTTTCCAAAGTATCATATCCTTAGATCCAAATTCATAATATCTATGTTGGATTAGTTCAGCAGTATTTATAAATAAATATCTTTTAACAGCTGTTGCTCCTTCCTCAGCATTCAAACAATTCAAAGAGAGCATAATAGCATACAGTATCAAGATTCTCTGTGTATTTTCCATCTTTGTGCAGCTTTGTTTTAACCTCTATTTTGTTTATTTTTACTTTTAACTCTTTGCTTTTTGAGACAGGTTCTCTGTATCTTTGACCTGAAGTAACTCTGTAAACCTGGCTGTCTTTGAACTCTCAGAGATCCGCCTGTCTCTGCCTCCCAGGCATTGGGATTAAAGGTGTAAACTAGTACACCTTGAACTCACAGAGATCTGTTTGTCTCTGCCTTCTAGGCACTGGGATTAAAGGCGTGTGCTACCACACACAACAACTCTCTTCCTTTTTTTATGTTTTTTACTTTAAGAACTTCAACTTTTAGTCTGCATATATTTTTAACACACTGTAAACCATTTAAAATTTTTCTTTGTCTTTGAATCTCTCTTTACTCTATATCTCTCTTTTTCTGACCACACGAGTCTTTACTTTACCAAGCAATATCAGTAGGACTAAAGGCGTGGCTTTGCCAGCTAGATCCAGTCCATTCCTTAGCTTTCCAGCCTCATGGCGGATATACAGGCTGTAGCCATGTTTACTGCAACAACTGTATGGCATTTCAAGGTCCCTGCCAGCAAGTGAGCTTCAGCAGCCTATGCTTGCAAACCGCACAAACCGCCTGCGTAAAAGAGTCAGAGTTTGTCCTGGCAGGACAGCCCAGAAAGCCGGCATTTTTAAACTGTGCAGCTTTTTTCCTGCTACGGCTGAAAACCGAAAAGCATGTGTTCAGCTTTTCATCAACACCGTTTAAGTGTTTCGTGGCAGGACCTCTTAATGAGCTGCAGACTTTGCAGCTAAAGCTGAGTCGGGAAGCCTCTCTTAGATGAGGCACTTGCTTGCCTCTGGCAAGCAGAGTAGACCCGAGAACACAGCGAGTCTAGTTGCCATCAAACAAATCGTAGCACTTTACTCCAAATGCTCTATTCAAAAGCTCTGTCTCCCGCAGGAGCCAGACAGAGATCACAATGGCGGCACAGCCCCAGGAAGTCGCACTTTAAAATGACACAGCCTTTTTTCTGCTACTGTTGCTGAATCAGGAAATCTCTCTACAGCACGCCACCAACAAACAGCAAAAATCTGTGTTAAACTCTCTTTCCCTTATTTTTAAGCCTTCTCAGGTTTTTTAAGTGGGTTTAGGCTGTCCACACGTCTGGGCGCCAAATGTAGTAATATGGGGCGGCAGGGCTGCGTCCCCCACACCCGGCCGCCCACATGGCTAGCTTATGCCCCAAAATAATTACACAGACACTGTATTCTTTTAAGCACTGCTTGGCCCTTCTGCCCTAGCCCTTACTGGCTAATTCTGATATCCCGATCAACCCATCTCTAATAATCGGTGAGCACCGGTCTTACCGGGAAGATTCTAGCCTAGTCCATCCTGGGTCGAGCTTCATGGTGTGTGTCTGCCTGGGAGCTGGGAGTATGGGTCTCCCTGAGGCATCTGCTCCCGAGAGCAGAGCGGTGGAGTCTCTGACCTCACTTCCTCTTCCTCCCAGCATTTTGATCTGTTTACTCCACTTACCTATGTCCTAACCAATAAAATGGGCCAGGGCAGTTCCTTTATTAGCCAATGACCTTCCTCCATCAAGGGTGGGCCTATCAAATGGGCCTAGGCAGTTTCTTTATTAATTAACCAATGAAAGCAACAGATTAGAAAGAAATCACTCCCACATCATTTCTTGCTCCACCCATATAGACTCTCCCTTGAAAACTATAAGCCCAAATGTTTTTCCTTCCTTGATTAACACATTTTATCACAGCAACAGAAAAGTAGCTAATACAGCTTAACTTGCTGACTGTAACTATTTAATAATTTGTGTCTTTTGGGCAGCATTCAGTTAACCATTAAGATACAAAAGGACCATTTCCCTTGAGAACAGAAGAAAAGAAGCCTGAAGGCTACTTTCCCCTGGAGGACAGGGAAAATAGAAAAATGTGATCCTTCCATCCCCAGCCTTGAAAACCCCCTTCCCCCAGGTCAGGGAGATCACTGAAAGACAGCAGTCATCAGACAAGGCAGTGAGATGCAACCTTTCACCTTAGAGGGCTTCGGTTAGAGGAATCATCCCCAGAAAGGTCAGTGGGAGCCCAACATCACATGTTTGGCCTGTGCAACCTCTCCAGATCAATGACTTTTTAAGTCAACTAAAGACAAGAGGAGCAGGATGGTTTACTCTATCTTCCCTCAGTAGCATCCCTGCAGAAGAATCCTGTACAACATTAACCACATAGAAGGGGAGCCTGATAAACAGACAGCTACATCTTCACTATTTGACTTGGAGAAAGTTGCTACATTTATCTAAGCGTCTTTACCTTACCCCAGAAAAGAAATGTTTAGCCTTGCACACTCTCAGGATATAGCTACCCTTTCATTTGCCTAAAATAATTTGGGCATTGATTGGTCTTCAATTCGGCTTTTTTTTTTAATGCTTGTCATTATCAGTTTTTCTTCTGAAACATTCCGAGAACTTTCAAGAATCTATACTGTTCAAAAAGAATGCAAGTTAAGAAAACAAACCTTCCAGGCCCTCCAGGGCACTTGACAGAGTGCTGAAGGAGAGCCAGCTGGGTTCCTCCCCTCCTGAGCCTCTCTGGCCAAAGCCTTCTGTGTGGTATGGTTGGAAGGAGATTCTTGAACTCCTCTTGGGGATATCAGGGCACATGTTCAAGGCATCAGGGGCTTCTCGGATTGGCAGTGGGGGATGGGTGTGAAATTTGATGCTAAAGAAAATAAGTCCTCCGGAGAAGGAGAGGCATGATGAGAGCTGTCTTCAACCGTCTGGAGAGGCATTCTGTGGAAGGCTGCACACCCCTGAACTCTGAGACTCCGGAGGATGGAACTGGGAGCAGCAGGCAGAAGTTGCACGGATGCTGATTCTGGCTCCATCTCAGAGAAGCATCGCTAATAACGAAAGCAATTCTGTAGGAAAGGAACTCTTCTCAGTAAACACCCGGTGGTTGTAATGCTCAGGTACAAACCACGTGTGTGTCTAAGATGCTACCTCAGATTGTGCTAGCCAGATAGACAGTTAGCATAGATGGCCTCTCTAAAGATCCTTCATATGTCCTAGTAATCTCTAAGGATACGTGGGACATCATCGAATTTAAGAAGGCTCAACTTCTTTAGGCTTCAACATGAAAAGGTCTGATTACTGAGGAGCAAAGCACTTTGGAATTCTGATTTGCCTTTCCTCCTTCAAGCTTGAAGCTTTGTATATATGTCTTTTCTCTTGGGTGACATAGTAGGCAAGGCATGATTCTCCTCCACTGATTGGGAAACAAAGACTCCTACAATTTGTGACTTCCTGGAGGTCTTACTGAATTTATATAGGGCATTTGAAGCCAAACACCAGTTTCCCCAATCACAGCCCCACTCCACAACAGCCCATACAATACAAAGCCTGCTCTATTGCTTTGGGATAGAAGCGGCGCACTTGACCAATTTGGAAACCCTCTCACTGTGTTTAGATGAGGAGAAAATAGCATGTGAACTTTCCAAGTTCAAAGTCTATTTCCTACTGGGAAAATGAGACATCTGGTTCATAGTTAAATAAGATGGGTCCTGAGGGATCTTTGACAATGAATTGCTGTTCTAAATCTGCCTTTTAGTAATTTAAACATGCATGCTTCAGAAACATATGGATTGAATGTACAAAATCCTGAGGATGTTGTTGGACTGGTGGGCAATGAGGAAATCTTAGAATAATGGGGACAAGGGACTCTGAAAAGGCTGACAGGCTGTTCGGTCTTGCCCTTCCTCTGCTTAGTTTGCTTCCGTCACACAAGAAGTATGTGGTTCTCAGCACCTGCTGTGTTCTTGGTGCCTGTTGTGTTGAGTGACAATTACCAAAGCAAAACAGATAAAGGGCCAAAAAAATCAGGATTTTGGTAAGATGGCTACATTATTTTGAAGAAGTCGCTATCCTATTGATCAAACATGGTCTGGTAATCCCAAACTATAAAGGATGTCCAGGGACCAGATTACTAACAATGAACCCCATCACCTTCTGGGAAATGGAGCGGACTTCCTTCTACTGTGCACACTGATGGTTACAATAGAGCATTGAAGTGAGAGAGAGCAGGAGGTATATAAAATACTTAGACACAACCCAGCCAAATTACTTGCTATTAGCTGGATTTTATTATTGGTCTTCTGAGGATAATCTACTCTACATTAAAGCTATCTGAAGCAAAGATGTGCCCGCATCAAAAACCTTAGAACGACCGATCCAGCCTCTCTGAGCATGCCTCTGTGTGGCGCATGTGTGGCTGCGTTCTTTGTGTGTTGGCTGAGTGCTTATCAATAGCAATGTATAAACACAGTCACTGCTCATAAGTTGGCAGCTTTGTAGCCAGACTACCTGTCAGTCTTGGTGTCTGTCCACATGGAAAAAAGGGTCATGATGACCCAAAACAAGGCTGTACCTGGTGGGCCTGAGAAATCAAATTCTTCTACAATTCTGAGGGGGCATAAAGTAGCCTGGTTGAAAGAAGAAACACTGGGGAGGCATTTCAATACAAACGTCGCACTAGAGGGCTGGGTCTGGTAGCACACACCTTTAATTTCAGCACTGGGGACACAGGCAGATCTCTACGATTTCTAAACTAATCTGGTTTACATAGTGAGATCAAGGCCAGTCACAGCTATACAGTGAAAAACTCTAATTCAAAAGAAAGTATTGCCCTACCGTCACCGGATATGGTGGTTCACAAGTATAATCCTGGCCTTCATGAGACTAAAGCAATAGGATCACTATGAGTTCAAAGCCAGCCTGGGCTACATAATGAATTTGAGATCAGTCTGTGAGACCGGCTCAGAGGAAAGAAAGAAAAGAAAATTGGCCTAGAAATATAAGGACCTATAGCTGTTTCTGAAAATTAATCTAACAGTTAAGAAGTATGAGCATATGTTTTTAAAAGGTGCTGCTAAAAATATAAACCTGAACTCTCTAAATAAAAAATATCGTCATTGTCTCCCCAGTACCTGGTAGACACACTTAAAAGACTCCACTTTAACGTCACACCCTCCAGAAGCAGGTAGTCAGCAGACCAAAGGAACCAATGTGCCTTTTTTGGTTCCACACCTGAACTACACAGAGTGAACAGGTTTCTGCTGACAGAGCTCTGTGTCTGATTTCATCACCCAGGCAAAGCCACTGTCCCTGGTACATCCTCCTAAGGGAGACATATGCCAGTAAGACAACTCCTTGGGCATGGGATCAGGATACTGCACGTGTGTGAGGTCCCCAATGGTGCAGGACAGAGCTGGGGTAGAAAGGAAAGAGGTCAGGAGGTCAGATGGGGCCATGATGCCTAGGGTGAATCCGTCTCTGCCTTCACATTTCTGAATCAAAATCAATCAAAAGTTTTGAATGTAGTGGGTCCATGGTGGTGTATGCCTTTAACCCCGGCATTAGGCATTTCAAGGACAGCCTTAACTGTTGTGGCATAATCTTTTTGTACATTGTGAAGCTGTTTCTTTGCCAAGGTTCCTTCTGATTGGTTTAATAAAGAGCTGAACGGTCAATAGCTAGGCAGGAAGAGGTTAGGCAGGACCTCTGAGCAGAGAGAGAGGAGAGGAGATGAATCTAGGTGCATAGGAGACACCAAAGTAGACAGAGAAAGCAAGACATGCAGGAGGAGAGGTAACAGCCATGAGCCACATGGCAGCACCCAAATTAATAGAAATGGGTTAAATTCAGTTATAAGAGCTAGTTAGAAACAAGCCTAAGATAAAGTCAAGCTTTCATAATTAATAAGAAGTCTCCATGTTGTTATTTGGGCGCTGGCAGTACAAAGAAAGCCTACTGCATTCAACTATGTAATGAGTTCCAGGTCAACCAGAGCTACATAGAAATACCCTATCTCAGACTATTTTGAGTGTGACTCTGGGCTTCCAAATCATTTGAAGACATGTTTCACTTGTCCAGGTAGGAACAGCCAACATACTTTTCCCTTTTTGTTTGTTTTGTGTTTTTAAGATACGGTCTCACTCTGCAACCCAGTCTAGTGATGTGGGAGTGATTTCTTTCTAATCTGTTGCTTTCGTTGGTTAATTAATAAAGAAACTGTCTAGGCCCATTTGATAGGCCAACCCTTAGGTGGGTGGAGTAAACAGAACAGAATGCTGGGAGAAAGAAGCTGAGTCAGGGAGTCGCCATGGTTCTCCCACTCCAGACAGATGCAGGTTAAGATCTTTCCTGGTAAGCGCACCTCATGGTGCTACATAGATTATTAAAAATGGGTTAAGAGGCTAAAACTAATGGGTCAGGCAATGTTTAAAAGAATACAGTTTCTGTGTAATTATTTCGGGCATAAGCTAGCCATGTGGGCGGCCGGGTGCCGGGGATGCAGCCCCGCCGCTCCTACTACAACAGTCTAGTCTAGAGGCAATTCTTCTGCCTCCAGCCTCTTCAGTACTAGGATTACACATGTGGACCACCATGCCCAGCTCAAGAACAAAGCATTAAAATATTGGCTTAATTGGTATCCTGTACATCTTTAAGCATATGGTTGTTGAAACTCCCTTCTTCCATTTATCCTGGTCCTCACATATGTTGGGGCAGGTTTGCCTGTCATAGTAGCTGTGTAAAATGGAATCTGTTGGATGAAGGTGGTGGGATGCTGCTCCCATCCACGTCTGCACTTCTCTTTGAGTCCAAATGTGACTATGTGAACTCCTCCCCATGTCCCTGATGTGGAATAGTAAAGGTTGCTGCAGTGGATAAGTTCAGCATCCTACACTGCACAAGCTCCCTTCTACCTCCCAGAGGCACACACATACCCGTGATGAGCAGCAGAGTGCTTCAGTGAATAAAGAGCTTCAGGGATTCATATCTCATGTAAGAGAGGCAAAGAAGACCCTACCATTTCATTCTGCTTTCCCCAGTTTCCTGTAACATGAGCCTGGCTGTTCCTCTGTTTTCCAACAAGGGAGATCTCAAAGCTAGAGGAAACATGGTTATTGGGACCCCTCATTCAGTTTCCCAGTGTATTAGATGTTGTGTTTGTTCCACATCGCAGTGCCTGGACCTAGGGACAAGTGCCATATGTCACAGACCAGATTTTACAGGACTGAGTGAGCCACAGACCTTAAAGCTGTTGGGGCTAGGAAGAGTAAGGAGTAATGGCAGCTTTTATATGCAGAAACATTTATGGCTCACGACGAGAGCTGTTCCTCTCCCTTGCAATCGGAATCACTGAAAGCACTGTCATATCAACGGCTGGATTTCTAGAGCTATAGCAGTCCCATAGGGCCAATTTGTAAACACACAACTAATTCCAACAGAACTCATCTACCAGAGCCTTTAATCATCAAGAGCTCCCTGCCCAATTGCCCCAAGCTAATAGAATTGGCATACCTTCCCGGATTTGCACTGGAACATTCGCACGGCACGACCAGAAGGAGATACAAACAGATGTGTGCGCTGGCAGGGAAGTAAAACCTGCTCCATACAACATGGCTCGGGGTCTCCCAGCCCCAACTCACCCTGATGAACTATTGGCAATAGTTCCTGAAGGGGTCTGGAAAAGGGACAGTCGTTGTCTTCAGTTGGGTATCCACTGCTGAGACCACCAGGCTGCAGTGGATAGCTCCAAGCTCACGGCCACACAGATGGCCCTGGTTAAATTCAGTGTGTCCTGGAACAAAACAAACAGACATGCATGTGGGAAAGGGATTCGCAAGGAAGCGCCGGGGCTGGTGGCGTGGGAGGAGAGAAGGGAAGGTGGTTGGAGAGCAATCAGAACGAATTTCATGCCTGCAAGACAAAGAACAAATTTAGTTTCAACGTCAAAAAAAGAATGGCTTGCCGGGCGGTGGTGGCGCACGCCTTTAATCCCAGCACTCGGGAGGCAGAGGTAGGCGGATCTCTGGGAGTTCGAGACCAGCCTGGTCTACAAGAGATAGTTCCAGGACAGGCTCCAAAACCACAGAGAAACCCTGTCTCGAAAAACAAAAAACAAAAAACAAACAAAAAAAAAGAATGGCTATCCATTTGCCTGGGTGCCAGCTGTAGGTGCCAATGGTCTTCCTATTCACAGCCCCCCACCCCCCAGGAGATAGGGATTTTCACCATGCCATTTTTCTTTTCAGAAAAGATGGGGGGCAGGTGATGCTGTTCAAATCAGAAAGCTTAGGACTAGGACCCAGGACCCAGATCCCAGGTCAGACCAAGCCCCAAGACTGGTGTTTCCTAATTGCAGGGACTTGGCTAAGTCACTGAGCCTGTTTCCCCATGCACTGTATTCTACATAGGAACAAATTAATTAAAATAGTCAACCTCATTAAAACGTTCAATAAATACTAGCTATTGGGTCTTTTCATCTTTATTGAATACATTACAGGATGAACGTGTATGTATTTGAGTTAAATGACTAGATATTTTGATAGATACATGTATAATGAAATAACTACGATTAACCTAATGAAAACATCTGTCACCTCACAATTTCTGTATTTGTTGCTGTTCCTTTTATTCTATTTTGCTTTTGCACATGCTGACACTTAAAATGTTACTTCTTAGAAAGAGCCCACTACCCCTGGGTGCCCATGGCCCGAGGAGCTGGCAGCAGGTGGGGAGTGCTTTGGCAGATCAATACTGTTCCTTTTGTTGCCCAGATGTTGGGGCACACTGCAGGCAAGGTTGCGAATCAAGGCCTCTGCAGCTCTTCCTGAATCTCCCACTTCATAAACGCTTTGGCAGATCCATGGCCTTTACCATTTAGATGCTGGGGCTGACTGAGGTTAAGGCTGGGGTAAAGGCCTCACCAGCCCCTCCTGGCTCTCATCTTTCTGGCCTCCTGGATCAACTGGTCCTACTTTTCAAGCTGGTCTGATCACTTCCTGTTTGGGCCGCGTGGAGCCTCGATGGCTAAACAAAGAAAGCCAGCGCCACAACATGGTAGTCAAAGGGCTTCCATTGGATTTGGGAGCTCCGAGACCTAGGGAAATCAAAGTTTTGTTAGGGATGCCTAAGGACTGTGAAGCCGCTGGGCTCAGCTCTGCCCTCCCTAGTCCAGCCACCCAGAGCTGTCCCCTCAAGCCATCCCTTTCGGCTGTTCCCGGGTCCTTTTCGTGACTCTGTGCCTACCTTCAGTGTCTTGATTAGTTAGACCCCTTGGTCTCATCACCGGTTCACAGCCCTTGCCTTAGCAGCAGCCCCTGGCCCCACCTACTGACGCAGTCAATTGTCTCTGTTACCAGGCAACTAGGGCCGGCTTTTGTGATGACAGATATCCCACAATCTCCAGCTCAGAAAAAAACCCTCCCCTTTCTCCTGTCCCAGAAAGTTAAAGGTCGCGGTGGATGTTGTACAGTTTATTTAGAAAGTGAGAAAGGATCTCTCTTCAAGGGCTAGTGGATCTAGATCGTTTTACTGTCCTTCCAGTTTGTAGAGCCCTTCGGGCCTGATGCAGATCAGACAACTTTGCTTTAACAGCTGCTTTCAAAAGTGCCCAAAGTTCATCAGTCTCTGTAACTGCAGGCTCTTGGAGGACCCTTGGAGCTCTTGGTGATGTGTGAGAAGGAAACTCACTGGGCAAGAATGAAGAAGGAGGCACTAGTTGGCAAAGATTTCCTCTGGGCAGCTCTGTCATTCTCTCCAAGAAATCACCGTCAGCATGCTACGTGCTCTGGAGCATATGACCCCGGGTGAGGGGCCTGCTATTTCCTTAGGGAAAACGTCTAACACTGCCAAGAATAAACAGCCCCAAGGTTTCCAATAAAATAGACCTTCTTTGCACTGGAGTGGTTGTTAGTATCCAGGACACCTTGGCCCATCCCCTTGGGCACAGTCACCCCTCGGCTTATGGCAAGCAGTGCAAAGGTCCCTTTAAGAGACAAGCTCTGTCCATTCCACTCTCTCTCTCTCTCTTCAGGCTGAGGCAAGCCAGTCTCAGCCTCTGTCTCCCTCTTCTCTGTCTCGCTCTTCTCCCTCTCTCTGTCTCTCTGTCCCTCTCTCACTCTATCTTCCCTCCCTCTTAATAAAACTCCTTACTTGCCGGGCACTGGTAGCGCACGCCTTTAATCCCAGCACTGGGGAAGCAGAGACAGGCAGATCTCTGCGAGTTCGAAGCCAGCCTGGTCTACAGATTGAGTTCCAAGACAGGCTCTAAAGCTGCAGAGAAACTCTGTCTCCAAAAACAAAACAAAACAACAACAACAACAAACTCCATACTCAAGCTCTCTCTGAATGGCGTACTTTGTCACGACTGCGGTTTCGGCTTCACCCACTATGGGACGCAGTTCAAAGGTTCCTCTCACGCCGAGTCTTACACTGGTGCTGCTCAGACCAGCCCACCAACAACGCTGATGGTTCAGCAGTTAAAGCACTTGTTCTTGCAGAAGTTCCGTACAACCGCATGATGGTTCACAACCACATATAACTTGAGTTCCATGGATCTAATGCCTTCTGACCTCCAAGAGAACCAGGCACATAGGTAGTGCATGCATATACATTCATGCAAAACACTCGTACACATAAAATAAATATCAATAAACCATTTTAATGTGCCTTACCAGCAAATGTCAACTGCACAGCAGAGTACTGTTGTTAGGAGGCCAGACTTCTACAGTGTCCAAAGTGACAGAACTATTTCCCTACCTTGGCTCCTGGTAACCTATTACCACCTCTGCCTCCATGACTTTGGCTATCTTAGAGTTCACAAATAAGTCAGACTGCAAGAGACCCTGTCTCAACCACAAAACAAAATAGAGCACTATTCCCTCTCCTGGGCTGTGCATAAATGCATGTCTTCTCATCCCCAAACTAGCTTTAACCATGGCAGACTTTTCTCTATCCCAGCCACCAAGATGGAGCTGCAGTATGTCTGGGTTACCTCACATTTAGCTCCTTATTTAGGAGGTGGACTGAGATGCTCTCCTTGGTGAACGCTTCTTCTTAGAAGGCATCCTTACTTCCAGTTTAGTATGTTACAATTAACAGCATCAGAAACAAAAAAAACAAATAAGAAATAGAAGTAAAAATGTAAGAAAGGAAATCATGCCTTGCATGTATGTTCTTCAAGGCTTAGGGGTACCAGTTAGCCTGCCCTCACTGTCCTTCCTCCTATCTGTCAGACGACTACAGGTGTCTTTGTCTCTCATCCTTGTTACTCCGGGCTTTGCTGTTTTAACCCCAACACCATTCCTTTACTCTAACGTTTTTCCCACTGGAACATATTAAGCAACTTTGGTTTTCACTGTGACCCCTTTTCCTTACTGCCTAGCATGAGCTAGCGCCTGCTTCGAGATCATGCAGCATGTGTGTTTATGCCTCTGGCTTATTTTGCTTTCGTGGTATCTGTCAGATTCATCTTTTGTCAAAAATGGCAAGACTGGCAAGGTCTTCTTCCTTTTTAAGACTGACTAATATTCCATTACGTGCACATTCTCGGATTTTTCTCTGGCCATTCATCCATCATTTGACTGAACCCTTCCCTGTGAGGCCTTATGGCTTCCACTTTCTACAGTCACTAGACATGGTTTCCTCCCTCAGGTTGGAGGGTTCCCAAGGAATGAGCGTAAATACTTTCCCGGACAATACAGCTGTGCTTCCCTTATTTTCTACACTTTCTAATGCTACGAATCATCCTTAGGACTTGGGTTTCCAAAAGGAACTTTTAGAGAACACAGCACACACACACACACACACACACACACACACACACACACACACGAGAGAGAGAGAGAGAGAGAGAGAGAGAGAGAGAGAGAGAACAAGGAAGGAAATGAAAGGAATGGTTTGAGTTAACATAAGTAAAGAACAAAAGTCAGACTCCAACTGACTGTTCTCCGTGTGCCATTGTAATTCAAAGCAAAGATCTGGCTCAGTCCAACAGAGGAGATTGCAGAGTTCTGAGCCGGCACACAGCCAGAGCTGAGCTCACCAGACCCAGAGCTGAGCTACCACACCCACAGAACTTGGAAGCCCACAAGGAAAGCAACTGCCTTGAGCCAGCTGCAACCATTTGGCCTAGGTGTGTGTTCATGCCTTTACAGGTATTTTCCTAGCCTGAACTTGAAATTGATGCCCAAGTCACCTCTGCCTTCAGAGCCAATCCAGGGTGAGAAAAGCTGTCACCTCCCTCTGGAAATCTGGAATTATTTACGTAAATTAGTAGCACACTTGGACTGAATTCAATTGGTGCCTTAGGCCCAGGGTCTTGGGAAATCTGGGAGACTGCTATTTTGTGAACAAGAGTTCACTTAGAACACGAAACACATAAACATTCATGCTGGCTCATTTTTATGTCAACTTGACCCAGGCTAGAATCATCTGAGAGGAGAGAGGAGCAAGTTTTCTCAGGAGCATTTTCTCAGGTGTGATCATCTGCAAAGAACTGGCATTGGCTCACCTGTTGCCTCTTCCACAGATGAAGATCTGTGGGTTTCAAGGTTCCGTCGAGTCTCTCTACTTCCGTGTTGCTTCCGCCCCAGACTTCCATATTTGAGCAACTCATCTACAACATCATCACTCGCTACATTGTGCTGCCAATGCTGAAGTTGCCTATACCTGACGTCAACACCAATAACAGGCCATGGCTGCGGCTCAGGGAGTAGAGTGCTTGTGTAGAGTACATAGACACGGAGCCCTGACTTTCAGCTTCAGTGCAGCCTAAACGGGGTATGGTAGTGTCTGCCTTTCCAGAGGCGGAGACATGAGAATCGAAAGTTCAATATCAGCCTTGGCTATGGTAAGTCTGAAAACAGCCTAGGCTATATAAAGCCCTGTGTTTGTCAGGGTTCTCTCAAAGAACAGAACAGATAGAATGAATATATTCAATCATATATATTCTTATATATGCAGATTTATTAGAATGACTTACAGGCTGTGGTCCAACTGGTTCAACATCCCTATCAATAGAAAGTCGAATCCAGTAGTTGTTCAGTTCCCGAGGCTGGATGTTTCAGCTGGTCTTCAGTATATTCTGGAATCCTGAAGTAGACTCTAACACTTCATCTCAAAAATAAAGTACTGTTGACTCTTCTCGACTGTGCACATAATCCATGTTTTCTCACCCCATTCGTTATCAAGTCTACTAAAACATTATGATCCATCCAATGTAATTTACATTAGACTTCAAGATATCCAGGCTCACTGTTTTAGAATGTTTTTTATTGTTCACAGACTATCACATAGATATGCATAAAGAAAGTCATTGCTGCTTATTAAATGAAGAAATGAATAAAGGACTAACTCATTGACTAAAAGTTCAATCCATGGATTTATGCCCGTTGCCTTGTACTAAGAGGAAAATGGGAGCTTCTGCCTTTCCCTGTGCACTCCAGACTAAAAAATACATTAAATGTGCAAATAGGAGTCAAAGTTCACTGCGCAGGAGCAGCAGGCAAGGTATCCGAGAATCCAAGAGGAATCCTGATTCTTCCCGCTTATCTCCTCTGTGACCCACCCTGTAAAACTTTAAAAAAAAATAACCATACAGATTCTGATACCCATGCATATATTTTATTTGTGAGATTATAATATAATTACATCATGCCCCACTTACGTTTCTTCTTTCAAATCCTCCCCTGTCCCACCCTCTCTTCTTTCCTTCAAATCACTGGCATCTTTGTCTTAATTGTCTCTCTCTCTCTCTCTCTCTCTCTCTCTCACACACACACACACACACACACACACACACACACACACTCCTAAATACATAAATACAACCCGATTATTCTCTATCAGTCTATATAATTACCTGTATATACGTTCTCAGGGCTGACCATTTGGTATTGGCTAAACAGTTGATGCGCTCTCCCCTGGGGGAGACTATTTCTCCTGCTCTCAGCACTCCTCAGCTGCCTATAGTTCTTTGTGTAGGGCTGAGTCCTCATGAGCATTCCCCGTTCCACATTATATGTCTGGTGAATTCCTCCTTGTTTAGCTCATGTTTGGGCAGCCATGTTGGTGAGACTATACAGTGTAACCTCTGAAATTTCCAGGAGACACAGTTTCCCAGCCAACTCCATGTTCCTCTGGCACATGCAGTCTTTTCAGCCTTTCCTCCTCAATGATCCTTGAGCCTTAGGTGCAGGAGTTGTGGTGTAAATGTATCAGTTGAGATTGGCCTCCAGAACTCTCCATTGTCTTGGTTGTGGCTTTCCATAATGGTCTCCATCAGCTGCAAAGACAAGTTTGCTTGATGAACAGTGCAGACTACACTTATATGTGGGGATGAGGATGAATACGTGGAAAACAAGGATTATGCTGGCTTTAGTAAAGTGGTGGCTCTATGTTCTCCTCCAAGACCTCATGATTTTGCTACTCCTGGGTAGCTAACTAGGTTTCCAGTCCCAGATGTGATCTCTTTTGTTGGGTGTGTCTTAAGTCCCTTAGAGAGCTGTAGGTTACTCCCTAGGTATCTATGCTACTAATGCACCTTTAAGGCTATCTTGCCTGTCAATCATTGTCCTTGTTTAAAGACATTATCATAGGCAGGGCTATCGGTTGCTTCCATCCTTTGGAAGTTGGCATGGCTTCTTCTGGGATGGTGAAAGCAGGTCCTCAGGGAGGAGGATTTTAGGTTAAATCCAGATCAGGGTTCTCTGGGCTTTGTGTCCAAAGTGAATGGTGTCTTCAACAATAGGACTTAGCTTCCACCAAAGGCAATGGCAATCACCTTTAATGTTTTGAGGGTCTCTTGCACAATCTTGACCAACAGCTCAAAGAGGGCTTCTCATGTCTGGTGTCAGGCTTTTGTTGGGGAGACTATGGCTCTCAGCTTTTTTATGTGTGTCTATATATGGATCACAAGCATTTTATGGAGCACTTCGATTCTATGTTCATCGGGGATATTGACCCTTAGTTGTCTGGTTTCATTCTGTCTTTACCTTAACATTAGGAATCTTCCTTGATCAGTTTCTACCTGATAAGGTCTCTCACTTTAACTCCAACATCACTGATTTGGCTAGTCTACTTAGCGAGCTTAGCCTAGTTAGCCAGCTTACTAGACAGCTTGTTCCAGGGATTCTCTGTCTGTCTCTGCCTCCCATGTGCTAGAATGACAAGTGGGTTGTCATGCCTGCCCAGCATTTACATGGATGCTAGGGATCTGATTTCCAGCTCTTACACTTGCACAAGCAGGCACTATACCCATTGAGCCATTTCCCCAGACCTACAGGACTCCTTTTAAAACCCGAATTTCACAAATAAGGAAACGGAGGCTCATAAAACTTAAGCAGCTAGCCCAAGACCCTAAGCTTATGAATCATTGTCTGGCCTGTTTAATCACATATATTCATAGGGTGAGAAGTCAAGCAACTGTCCCAGGAGGTTAAAGCAGCAAAGGGATCTGCTGAGAGCACCAAGTGGCTGCAGAAGGGGATCAGTGAACCTTGGAAATGTCCCAGTTAGGTTTGACACATTCCAGCAGCCATGGCCGTGCCAAGGGGCTGTCTCTTCTTAGAATGCTTTTTTCCGTCTACAGTACCTGCCCTGTGCCCCTATCCACTCCAAAAACTGAAGTTCTTTTCTCTTGCTGCTTGGATAGGGTGGGTTGGCGGAATGAGAAGTGAAGGATGTAGATTTCTACTTGGAGGTTTACAGCTCTGTGGATGTAGAGAGAATTGGGCAGAATTCAGGGCCAACATCAGCAAGTGAACCACATCTGCCCTGTGATCAGTCCAAGCAGCTTAAATGTAAGGTGAGAGTTGAAATCCAGCTTGGTAAACAACAACAAGGTCACTCCCAGCTGCCACTTTGTGATTGGTCCCAGGAGCAATTGTAAGCAACACAGCAATCACCCCTTCTGTCTAAGCATCCCTGGGAGATTTTCCCTTCCACCTCTTCTATAGGAATCCTTCCATCCTTTGAGCCCCCATCAGTTTCTCCTCTCTGAAGCCTTCCCCTAATCTCATGCTCCTTCACTCCTAAAAGAGATGGGCAAGAGAGGTGGTGACATGAGATAGGGATTGCGTCGAGACCACACCATCCATTCATCCACTGTTCATGTTCTCCTCCCCTATGTGGGTATGCGTTTTATGCGTGTGTGGTATATGTACAGATGTATGCATGGGTGGATGTACATGCCTGGGCAGGTGTGTGCTCACGCTTGTATGCAGAGGCCAGTGACACTGGATGTCTTACTCTGTCGCTCTGTCACTGAATGTGGAGCTAGCATGGCAGCCTGCAATCCTCCTATCTTTGTGGCAATGCTAGGGTAATAGAGACATGTGATGACCATATTTTTTATGCTGGAATCAAGGTCCTTGTCCTTGCATAGCAAGTGCTCTAATCCACTAAGCCCTCTCCCCCATTCACCCCACACCATTCTTAAGCAGTGAAACTTAGATTTGAATCCTAGTCTTACTACAAAAACCATGTTCTCGCCCAGGTGACAGCGTGTGAATAGGACATTCGCTAAAGCCCATTTCTCCACAGTGATTGTCTTTCTCCACACTGTCCCTTGGTTTCGTTTTAACTTGGCAATAGCAGTGTTCAGCAGATTCTCCTGCGGCTCAACCAAAAATGGAAGCTGGGCAGAAAACAGGGTAGTGCAGCTCGGGGAAAAGTCCTTGGTGGCCTGGTTCACTCCAGAGACACACCCAGGATCGTTTTCTGCTGGACTCATTTGGTGGGGTGCCAATGAGTCTCAGCTATGGCTGTCTAGGAGAGTTACTTCTTAACACCCACTCTGGAGTTCTTCAGAACCTGAAATCGGCCTCTTCCCACTCACACCTGCTCTGTCGTCTCCACCCGTCCCTGACTCAGAGCCTCAGACCCCTTTGATCTAGTATTGCCTTGGTGTTTCTGAAGGCTGCAAAGTCAAGTGTCTGAAATGTATCAGCTGAATCTGTTCCCCAGAGAGCATGCTCCTGCCCCCTTAGGCAGTGACAGAAGTAGCTGTGTGAGAGGAAAAGACGGCAATAAAATGAAACCATGAAAGGCTTGGCATACATCATAAGCACACAAAAGCATACATACAAATCATCATTATCATTATCATATACATACAATCCACACAGGGCACAGAAGTCCTGCAAGTCTGAGTCCAGCCCTGTCCTCTGACCTCCACATAGATCAACTAATTTGACTTTTTTTCAGATATAGTTTATATATCTCAAAAAGTCAGAATAATTAATTAAATAAATAAAAGACATGGGAAATGTGCAAGCTCCAGGGTAAAATTCTCTAGCCAGGGATCCCCAGATTTGATTCATAGACTACTGGTGTCAGAATTGTCTAGGGAGCAGTCTTAGTTAAGGTCTCTATTGCTGTGAAAGTTCCACGGCAGCTCTTATGAGGAAAACATTTCATCAAGGGGGCTTGATTACAATTGCAGAGGTTCAGTCCATTATCTTCATGGCAGGGAGCATGTCGACATGCCGGCAAATGTGGTTGGAGGAATAGCTGAGAGTCCTACATCTTTCGAGCAACAGGAAGTCGACTGAGTAGTATCCTGAGCAGAGGAAATCTCAAAGCCCACCCCCACAGTGACATACTTCCTCCAACGAGGCCATACCTACTCCAACAAAGCCACAGCTCCTAATAGTGCCACCCCTATGAGATTATGAGGTCCAGTTATCTTCAAATTACCACAGGAGCCTTTAAAATACATAATCTTGTTGGGTGTGGTGAGGCACAGCTTTAAGCACAGCAGCAGGATGGTCTTTGTGAGTTTGAAGCCAGCCAGGTCTATATAGCTACATATGGGCC
The DNA here is from genome assembly GCF_018167655.1 of Microtus oregoni. Lineage (NCBI taxonomy): Eukaryota > Metazoa > Chordata > Mammalia > Rodentia > Cricetidae > Microtus > Microtus oregoni. The sequence continues at coordinate 3,976,008 of NW_024543873.1, read as the reverse complement.
AGCTAGAGCCCCATAGTGAGGCACTGTGTAGTAATAAGAGCGGCGGGACTGTGTCCCCAGCACCCCGGCTGCCTGCTTGGCTAGCTTATGCCCCGAAATAATTACACAGGCACTGTATTCTTTTAAACACTGCTTGGCCCTTTAGCTCTAGCACTTACAGGCTAATTCTCACATCCCGATCAACACATCTCTAATAATCTGTTAGAACCGGTCTTACCGGGAAGATTCTAGCCTAGTCCATCCTGGGTCAGAGCTTCATGCTGGGAGCGGGGCATGGCGTCTCTCTCAGGCGTCTGCTCCCGAGAGGAGAGCTGTCGAGTCTCTCTGAGCTCACTTCCTCTTCCTCCCAGTATCCTGTTCTGTTTTCTCCTCCCACCTATCTTCTAACCAATAAAATGGGCCAAGGCAGTTCCTTTATTAGCCAATGACCTTCCTCCATCAGCACTGTCTCATAGTGAAATCTAGACTTATTTAATCTGCATTTTAATTTTTAGGCAGATACTCATACACTGCAGGCTGGTCTGGATCTATAGCTGAATGGCCTTAAATTTTTAATATTTCTTCCTCCACCCACCTAGTGCTTGGATTATAGACATGAGGCACCATACATTAATGTGGGGCTGAAGATAAAGCTTAGGACTTCATGTATGTCAGAACAAGCACTCTACCAACTTCGAAGCCTGAACTTTCATTTCAACAACACTCCCTAACTCTTACAGATATGGAAAGGGGGAAAGAGGAGGGGAGAAAGAATTATAAGAATGGTAATAATGGGATTGCATATGAACAAAGTACGTTGCATGCATGTGTTGAAAGGTATACCTCTTTAATCTACGACCCTGTGATATGCTAACAATAATCACCACATGATTACATTATGCCCTGATCTTAGAAGCCCACTACCTTTTTCCCTCTTAATTGTTTAAAGCAATGGGCACATCAGAATCACTTGAGAGAGTTAAAAAATATTACTGGCTTCAGAGTCCTAAGCATAGCAGTTGTAATTCTAACTGTCTGGAGGATTTGAGATATTTAAGGTTCCCAGGTCATTTTAATGGGCAACCACAGTCATGAACCACTGACCTAAAGCAAACACTTTCCCACCCAGAGATAGGAGCTCTTTCATCCAAGGGATGGGTTTATATACAACTTTAAATTCTTAAACATCTTTACTGGGTCTCAAGTATAGAACGCCATGGGTAAATACACAATTCCTTTAGGAATACCTATGGCTATCCCTACTAAAGAGATATGGGGTAGGGACAACTGCCCAATAATGGAAGTGATCTTTTCTCATCCCCCTCAAATACCTGAGCCGTGGCTACATCCCTATCACAGATGACCCAGCAATGCCTGCTCTTAGCTCTGTTTTTTTCAGTGCCAATATAAATCAATGGCATTTGTTCCATTAGTTTTATGGTTTCAGTTTGGATTCATTTGAAGTTTGTTTATTTATTGAAAAGTTCTTACTACATAGTCCTGGATTGCCTGGAACTAACTCACTATGTAGCCTAGGCTAACCTTGAATTTACAGCCATCCTCCAGCTTTTGCCTGAGATTACAAGCAAGTGCCACCCATACCCTGCCTTCTCATTTAACGTTCTCTTAAGACCTAATGAGCAACATAAAGTTAAGATCAAAAGTATTGACTTTTGATGGGCATGGTGGCACACACCTTTAAATGCAATTGGATCTCTGTGAGTTTGAAGTCACATAGCAAGTCCAGGACAGCCAGATCATGTAAAAAACAAAAGCAAAACAACAACCAAGTGCTGACTTTGGTTTTGCTATTCAGTGCTCTTCCACCCCTATCCCACCAGAAAGAAACAAGAGTTTCCCAGAGTAGTCCCATAGCCTGACTCCTTAGAAAGGTTCGGACCCTTTTATGGGTTTCATCTGTGATTGATGAATAGCTATCCATCCTCCAGTGACTGGAGCTGTTGCTTGTTGTTGTAGTAGGTAAGCAATTGTATAAATTACCTCTCATCCAAGTCACAAAATATGTTTGCCAAAATGATTTCTTCTGAAATTGCAGAAGTGGAAATAGAGCACACAGAGAGAAATTGAGTTTGCTCCAAGGGGCTGTGAATGCACCATTAAGAAGCCATAGAAAGAGATTAGCAATCCATCTGGTGTGTTCGCACATCATTTAGTGCCATTCTGAGGCATTTCTGAGGCAGTGACAGTCACGGTGGAGAGGAAGAAGAGGCGGTTCCAGTAGCTATTAAGACGATATACCAAGAGGCTGTGCTTATCTGGGCATGCGGCTGGGGGACACTTCACATGCACTGACCTCAGTTCAGTGAAAACTCCGAAAGCTCCAAAGCTTAATAAAAGTCAGCTCTTGTATTTCAATGCCAGGGGATTCATTAAAGCATCAAGAGCTGCCAGCCAGCATCTTATAACAAAACCACTTTCTCCCCAGATTAAAACCCCTCTCAGGGTGGAGAGATGGCTCAATGGTACATTCAAGAGAATGTACTGCTGTTGCAGAGGACCCAAGTTCAGTTCCCAGCACCCATATCTGGCTGCTCACAACTACCTGTTAACTAGCACTCCGGGGGGTTTGCTGCCCTCTTCTGACCCCCACAGGCATTGCACTCACATGTAGAAACCCATACTCAGACGCATGCACATACATACACTCATAACTGGAAATAAAAATATAAAAGTGTTTAACTCTCCCCCTCGCAATCACAGCAAAGAAAACTGGCAAATGGTTCGGTACAGTTTTACCTCTGATATCCATCATCTGTAAAGCCAATCCAGGGAAAATCTTCACTAAATATGGGATACACCTTAGTTAAGCTTGACTGGAAACCTCATTCGTTAGATATAAATATAATCAGACCTTTACATATGAACCAAACTTTTAAAAGTTACATTTTATATAAAAGAATTCTTTAGTCAAGAGTGCCTCTTTTTCAACTGCTACTAGAAAATTGTTCTCCCTATGTGTGGTTAACAAGAACACACTTTCATTCATCTCACCATGAAAGTTAGGGAGTATGTAGCTTCTCTCTCAGAAATCTGAAAGCTTGGCCATTGGAAAGATTTCACAAAACAACAGGATGGTCATAAATGGTGCAGACCAAATATTTGTGATGAAAATGCATCCTTCTTAGAATCAGCCACACACTCAGTGAAGCAGGGAACTGGGATTCAAGGGAAGGGTCATATTCTTGAGAAATGTGGAACACAGGCAGTCATCTCTCCAGACTCGTGTGCCTAGTCTTGTTCTGTCTGCTCAGAACTGGGAAGTTATCACGAGGTTCTAGAGAGGCTTCACAACAGAATATGAAGTCTATGAACCCAATATCCACAGTATTTACTACTATACCTCCATCACACAAGTGTCTGCTACGTAAGCGTTCAACAGTTCTGTTCTTGTTAACTGGAAGACAATCTAAATCCATGTCATTACTGTAAGCATATCTTCAGCTATCCCTTAGGACAGCGGAGAAAATAGTAAGGAAGTTTCAATCCTACTCTGTCTTTTGGTCTTAGCCCCACTCTTTGCTCTACAGGGTTAGAAAATCAGAAGTCGAGGGGTCACATGGATAGTGAGTCAGAGTTCTACAACCCAGTCCTGAGCTGGCCACTGAGACAATGTATCACGGAGGAGGAGGCATGGTCTAGAAAGGATAGTTACTCAGAGAACAGATAGGGAGAAAGGATCTGCCGGCCGGAGTACCCACAACCCTGAAGACTCCTTGATTCTAGCCTGACATAGTGAAAACCCAAATGCGGCCATGCTGAAGAGCAGAGACTTTGCTTCTTCCTGGCTCCCATGGCAAGAACTTCTCACTTCCCAAAGTGGTGGAATGATTCAGCAATGTTGTGGAGGATCTTCATGGCACTGAGGACCAGAATTAGAGAAACTAGTAGCTGCTAGAATGAAGCCCATCAACAGAGTGGTCAACATATGATTTTCTTTATATATTCAGACAGTTCTAGATGCTGGAGAATATTCCCTTCTCAGAATATTGTCTCTCAGGACACACTACTTAATTATTGACCACAGATGAACTTAACCTGCTAAAAAGCATACACATGATTTAAAATATAATTTCTATAAGCCAAAGCTTTTGTTTTTAAAGATAGTAAAGCAATAACCACATAGTAAATTCAAGGGCTAAAAAACCACTCATAATTTCACGGCCCTAAAATGATTTTCCCCTCTACCTCCCAACTTCTATCTATACCCATATATCCTAGTTAGGGTTTCTATAGCTGTGATAAACACCATGACCAATAGCAACTTGGGGAGAAAAAAGTTTATTTGATCTTACAACTCCCAGGTCATATTCCATCACTGAGTAAAGTCAGAGGAGGAACTCAAGGCAAGAACTGATGTAGAAGCCGTGATAGAGTGGTCCTTACTGGCTTGCTCTTCATGTCTTACCTAGTCTGCTTTTTTATATTATCTAGGACCACCTGTCCAGAGATGGTACCACCCACAGTGAGCTTGCTCCTCACACATCAATCAAGACTGTACCCCACAGACTGTACCTGCAGGCCAATCTTATGGAAGTATTTTCTCAAGACACCCTCTTCCAAATATGTTCATATTTTTGTCAAGTTCACAGAAACCAACCAGCACACCATAATTTCATTATATATTTCATCTTATTTTTATAAATAGAACTGGAAAAATAATACAGATAAGCAAGAAGAAAAGAGATAGCCTGTAATCTAGGCTGAGGAGATGATTCAGTGGCAGCATCATTTTGTGTGCAAGCATTAAAATTTGAGTTCGGATTCTAGGACCACACATGAAAAAAATGCCAGACTTGATCATGTGCACATGTAACCCCAGCACTGGAGAAGGAAGAAGGGGGAGCAGAGTAATGAAGATCACTGAGGCTTCCTGGCTGCCAGCCTAGCCAAAAAACATTGATCGATAGGTTCAGTATGAGATTTGTCTCAAGGGGATAAGGCAGAGAGTGAAAGTGAAAGATACCCAATGTCCTTTGGTCTTTATATATGTGCATGGGCACATATGCATCTGTATGCTCACACATACACACATACGTAGATGCATACACTAGTCTGCAAACCTCTTAACCGGAGATAATCACTGTTAGATTTTGGTGCATACTTCCCAGTTAATATCCCATGTATACACATATACATATGCAAATGCATTCAGACTCTAACATTTTGTTTAAAAACCTGCTTTGGGGGGATGGTTTCTTAAATATGATTGTGAACATAGTTCCACACCAGTAAATACACCATAATAACATGACTTCTTAAGTCCTCATGCAGTCTAAATCCAGAATTAATATCTTATTTATTTATTTATTTTTGATTTTCGAGACAGGGTTTCTCCGTAGCTTTTGGTTCCTGTCCTGGAACTAGCTCTTGTAGACCAGGCTGGCCTCGAACTCACAGAGATCCGCCTGCCTCTGCCTCCCGAGTGCTGGGATTAAAGGCGTGCGCCACCACCACCCAGCTCAGAATTAATATTTTAAACATGAGAACTTAAGTTAAACCACTCAGAACCCATTAAAAAAAAGCAGAAAGAAAACTGAGTGTATGCTTAGAATCCCAGAGCTGGTGAGGGAGAGATAAGTGAATTTGGGGAGCTCACTGTCCATCCAGCTTAGCCTACTCACAAAGCTCCAGGCCAAATGAGAGATCCTTTCTCAAAACCCAAGATTGGCAACACTGAAGGTGGATTACATGTGTGCGCATGATGTGGATTTCCCCTCTGCATGCTGTGAATATGTTTTATTACCATTGGTTAATAAAGAAGCTGCTTTGGCCTATGGCAGGGCAGGATATAGGCAGGCTGGAAGAGATATTTAGAGAGAGAGTAGGTGGAATCAAGGAAATGCCATGTAACTGCCAAAGGAGCAAGACGCCAGAACCTCACCAGTAAGCCACAACCTCATGGTGATACACAGATTAATATAAATGGTGTAATTTAAGATATAAGAGCTAGGTAGAAATACGCCTAAGCCGTTGGCCAAGCAGTGTTGTAATTAATATAGTTTCTGTGTGATTATTTGGGTTTGGGAAGCCAGGAAATGAAAGTAGTCTCCATTTACATGCACACCTACACACACACACACACACACACACACACACACACACACGCAGAGGTGAGTGAGTGTAAATATTTTGTACTAGATTTTTTTTCTTTTTGGGCACCACCCAGCTCCCAAATCAAGACACAGAGACGTATTCTTGGTTATGAACGCTCAGTCTTGTCTTAGGCTCATTTCTTGTTAGCTCTTAGAATTTAACCTCTTTTTCTTTGTCTACATTATGCCTCCTGGCTTTTACCTTTCTTTCCTTTTGTATGTCCTACTTTCTTGCTGTCTCCATATCTGGCTGGGTGGTTGCCTTGCTTTTGGTCCCAGGCATATCCCTCTCTCCCTCAATCTCTCCTCTTCCTCTTTTCTTTTTCTCTCTTCTTTGTCTAGATTTCTCCTGCTGCTTATTCTTCTCTCTGCCCACCAGCCCTGCCTATCCCTCTCCTGCCTAGCTATTGGCTGTTCAATTTATTAGACCAATCTGGTGCCTTAGGCAGGCAACATGAAACAGCAATGCATCTTTTCATAATTAAACAAATATAACACATCCTTACATCATTAAACAAACACAGCAGAAACAAATGTAACACATCTTTACACAGTTAAAGTAATATTTGTGGCATAAAAATATAACAAATCTTATCATAATTAAAATAATATTCCACAATATATACCCATTAAACTGTCCAGGATTTATTTTCCCACTACGTATCCTGAACTGTGCTATAATTTATAGAGAAGTACAAACATCCACCATTTACGACACCTGCCAGGCATTATATCATTGACATGTCATGGATGTTCTCTTGTGACAACCCAGTAAAACAGGCACCAGTATTTTTATTAGATGAAAGAACCGAGGGAGACTTCGGAGGGATTTAAACCATCCCCATAAGGGGAAAATTAAGGCCTCCAAGTTACATCTGCCTTTCAAGCCCACTCTTGTCTCTGAGGGATCCACAAAGGAGTTGAGCTGTTGCAACTCAACTGATTCCATGATTAGAGAACTTGCTGGAACAGTGTGTGGGGGACTGTGACACTAGCAGATTTTCAACTTGTGTGATGTAACCAAGTCCCATAAGTTATGAGACATTGGAGGGATTCCTACTGCCTAGAGTAATCACAGAGAGCTTCGTTGTTACTGAAGGTCCTCCCACTCCTCCAGCCTATCGCCGCTGAGATATCAGCCCATTGGGGCGTGGTCTCTCTCTCTTTAAAAAAGCGGCCACTTCCCTCTCCTCTCTCTCTTCACTTCCTGCTCCGCCGGTGGCTGACGGTGATCTGTAAGTTTTTTCCCCTTTAAATAAATACCACCCTATTAATCATAATTCCAAACTGGTGTGGCATTGTTTATGACTTATGCCTTCAGTTGGCACCCAACGTTTGGTTTTAGAACCTCTCCCTTCCCCGCTTGGCTGCTGGCCGCGAGTTTGGCTTGGTGGGAGCCCTCTCTTCCACAGCCGCCGCCTGTGCCTTGCAGAGGTGGCCTTGGCCTCCCCACGTGGATTTAAATTCCACAGGCCCGCATAGTCTCTGCCCACGTGGTTTGCTCTTTTCTGAGTCGGTTATAAATCTCCCTTGCAAGCACAGCTCTTAAGTGGCGTGAACCAGAGCACGCGGTTGCTGAAAGCTGCAACCCCTCAGGCTGACATTGTCATGTGGAGGCATAAGCGGCTTCCAGGTTGCTCTTCTCTACCCCTGGATTCTGGGTTTCTGGTTCCGTCTCTGGAATTGATTTAATTACATTTACTTTGTTGAGCAACTTACATTTTCCAGTTTTTAACAAATACTAGGCAGACTCTGAAACAGGACCCTGTTTTCGTGGCGACTTGGCAACAGCGCCACCTGCTGGATTATAGGTAATATGGCAGTTTTAGTTTCCAACGCGAATTTTACTGTTCTGGTTACCAATACAATGGGTTATATCATGCAAGATTTATATGACTATGGGGATAACTTAATTTACTGGTTACTAGGTTTCAGTATTCTTTTGCATATTCTATCATTTAGGAAGATCATGGCACTCCTAAGAACCATACAATCTTAACTAGAAACTCATGCAGGCCAGGAGATTCAGGATTCAAAAGAGACAATAATAAAGACAATAATAAAAAGACTTGAAATGATTGAAGAAATGATTGGAGCTGGTGAACAGAGTAATAAGGCACAAGGACAGGATACAATGCCAACACCAGCTATTAGAACTGGCTTACCCAAGGTTTTAGCGGCATACCCTATACTTAATTCTGACAAAGCGTCAACTTCTAAAGGCTCAAAGGGAGTCAGAGAAGCTAGATGGACGCCAATAGCAATGAATGATCTGAAAGAAACTAAGCAAGCTGTTGTTAATTTTGGCTTGCACTCTGCATACGTAAAGGAAATGATAAGGACTTGGGCTTCTAATGCTAGAGCTACCCCCCATGATTTCCATCAGTTAGTGTCTGCAGTTTTAGATAATGGACCTTCCTTGATGTTTGGAATTTATTTCAGAGAAGAATCCAAACGTATGGAACAGCAAGGAAGAGCAAAAGGTGTCGAGGTTTCCCAAGATCAAATTCTTGGTGCAGGAGAATATGCTGATCCACAGGTCCAAGCTCTTTATGATGATGAAGTACTGTGTCTATGTCACCAAGCAGCTTTAAATGCTTGGAGTAGGATACAAGATCCAGCAAAAAGGGTTAAATCATATACCAGAATTAGGCAGGGACCGAGAGAACCCTTTATTGACTTTTTGCAAAGATTAATTAAGGCTCTGGACATAGGGGTAACAGACCCAGAAGCTAGACGAATACTTCTTGAATATCTAGCTTTTGAGAATGCAAACATAGAATGTAAAAAGATAATTGGGCCTTTAAAGTCTAGATCAGCACCTATGGATGAATGGATTCAGCATACAATGAATGTTGAGACGTTTAGCTATAATGATGAATTTTAGGTAGGAGAAGCGATTTCCACAGCAATGAGGAGACATCAAACTGCCAGGTGTTTTAATTGTGGTAAATTAGGACATCTGAAAAGGGATTGCAGGCACAGAATTTCTAGGAATATTATCTCCTCTGGGAATGACAAAAATAGGAGACCTAGGCCTTCAGGTATATGTAGGAGATGTGGTAAAGGCCGACATTGGTCCAACGAATGCAGGTCAACAACAGACAAACAAGGCAACCCAATACTGTCGGGAAACTCCTTGAGGGGCCTCTCACAGGCCCCCAAGCCAACAGTGGCCCAGTCATTCCCAGTCACAGTGGAGAACGTGCCTCACCAAGAAAATTAAAAGCTCCAATTTCTGCTGTAAAAAGTATTACTGGTCTAAATAATGAAATACGTGTGGAGGATGAGTCAAAAAAACCCAGTAGGACAGAGTAAACATATATTTTGGCAGACTTCTATTAATGATCAAAGACCAAAGCTAAGAGTCTGTATAAATGGCACTTTTATTTAAGGCTTATTAGACACAGGTGCGGATGTAAGTATCATTACCCCAGAATCTTGGCATCCGAATTGGCCTCTTCAAGAGGTAGATGTTCAGTTCCTGGGAATTGGAACCCTATCTCATGTAAAACAAAGCACAAGATGGATGGAATGCATAGGGCCCAAAGGGCAAATAGGAAGACTAAGGCCATATATAGCCAATATTGCCATAAATTTATGGGGCTGTGACCTGCTACAGCAATGGAATACCCAGATTAACATTCCTGTAGTTCCAGGAACTCATAATTCTGGGAAGGATATAATGAGGTATTATGGAAAAAGGTCACCAGCCATTCAGGCTGTACAAGAACATACAGCAAATACCAAACCTTTAGAGGTACCAACAGCCCTACCTTTAAAATGGCTAACTGAGAAGCCAATATGGATCAAACGGTGGCCTCTAGCTGAAGATAAACTACAGGTATTGGAACAGCTGGTGCAAGAGCAACTAGATGCTCACCATATTGAAGAATCAACCAGCCCTTGGAATTCTCCTGTGTTTGTTGTAAAAAAGAAAGCTGGTAAATGGAGAATGGTGACAGATCTAAGAGCTGTCAACAAAGTAATTCAACCTATGGGCCCACTACAATCTGGAATTCCTTTGCCTTCTCTGTTACCAAAAGGATGGCCTCTTATAGTTATTGATTTGAAAGATTGTTTTTTCACTATACCGTTACAAGAAAAGGATAGAGAAAAATTTGCCTTCACAGTGCCTGCTTATAATAATTATCAGCCTAATAGACGATATCAATGGACTGTCCTCCCACAGGGTATGCTCAATAGTCCTACATTGTGCCAATATTTTGTAAGTAAGCCATTGGAAATAATTCGTAAACAATTCCCCAAGTCCATCATTTATCATTACATGGATGACATCTTGTTATCTGATGAAAATAAAGATACTTTAGAAAGGATGTTTGAAGAAGTAAAGAAAGTCTTGCCTAGGTGGGGATTACAAATTGCCCCTGAAAAGATTCAAAGAGGAAATTCTATTAATTACCTAGGTTACAGAATAGGGTTAGAGAAAATTAAAACGCAAAAGGCACAAATTAGGAGAGACCGTTAAGGACTCTTAATGACTTCCAAAGATTGTTAGGAGACATTTCCAGTCTACGACCAGCTGTTGGGATAACACCTGATCTAATAGTTCATTTAAACAAAACCTTAGATGGTGATTAAGATTTGACTAGTCCAAGAAAACTGACAGCTGAAGCAGAAAAGGAACTGACAATGATTGAGGAAAAAATTACAGGAGGCACATGTGGATAGGGTGAACCCAAATCTTAGCAGCATCCTAGTCATATTGCCTTCCAGAATTTCTCCTACAGGGATTCTAATGCAGAGGGAAGATATTATTTTAGAGTGGATATTTATACCTAATAAACCAAGTAAAAAATTAAAAACTTACGTGGAAAAATCTCTGAATTAATCATAAAAGGTAAGCTGAGACTTTGTCAACTAGCAGGCATAGACCCAGCAGAAATTATAGTGCCTTTTACTACTGAAGAAATAAAAAAGTTATGGGAAGACAATGAACCGTGGCAAAGAGCTTGTGCTAATTTTTTGGGAGAAATTAATAGCAACTATCCCAAAAGTGGTAGACTTAACCTCATAAAAAGAACTTCTTGGATTCTTCCTAGAATTGTATGTGATGCTCCAATAACTGGAGCCCGTACGTTCTATACTGATGCAAATAAATCAGGGAAAGCAGGTTACAAGTCAGATGAATTGAGTAAGGTGGGACAAAGCCCTTATTATTCTGTCCAGAAGGCAGAATTATATGCCATTCTTATGGTGCTAAGGGATTTTAAAGAACCTCTTAATATAGTTACAGATTCACAATATGCAGAAAGAGTTATCTTGCATATTGAAACCGCTGAATTTATACCAGATGTCAGAGAGTTGACTTCATTGTTTATCCAGGTACAAGACATAATCAGGAACAGGCTTTGTCCGATGTACACAATACACATCCGGTCCCATACAGGTCTGCCTGATCCTCTAGCCCAAGGCAACGCTGAGATTGATCAATTATTGATTGGAAGTGTGTTGCAGGCCTCAGAATTTCATAAGAAGCATCACGTCAATAGTAAAGGCCTAAAGAAAGAATTTTCCATCACTTGGCAACAAGCTAAGAACATTACAAAGAGACGTCCTACTTGTTCTTTCTATAATCAAACACCATTGCCTGCAGGGAGTAACCCAAAGGGTACTAAGAGAAATGAAATCTGGCAGATGGATGTGTTCCACTTTATGGAATTTGGTAAATTAAAATATGTACACCACACCATAGACACGTATTCAGGTTTTCAATGGGCTACTGCCCTGAGCTCAGAAAAGGCTGATTCAGTAATCACACATTTATTGGAAGTTATGGCCATCATGGGTATACCTGCGCAAATAAAGACAGATAATGGTCCAACATATGTATCTAAGAAAATGAAACGCTTTTTTGATTATTATAATATAAAACACATTACAGGTATACCAAATAATCCTACAGGTCAGGCAGTTATAGAAAGATCAAATCGTACTATAAAGGATATGCTGAACAAACAGAAAAGGACCGAAAATATCCCCAGAAATAGATTACATAATGCTTTATTAACCTTGAATTTTCTTAACGCTAATGAGAAAGGAATGACAGCAGCAGAAAGACATTGGATAATGGAAAAGTCTGCTGAACTAAATCAACCGATTTATTTCAAAGATGTGCTGACCTCTCAGTGGAAGCCAGGAGATGTGCTACGTTGGGGAAGGGGTTTTGCTCTTGTTTTCACAGGAGAAGAAAAATTGTGGATATCATCAAAATTAATAAAGTTTCGATTTGAAGAGGAGAAACCTCTTGGAAAGGAGAAATGACAACTCATCCACAATGATGATATTCATACAGGTGGTAAGAAAAACATATAGAATGGGGGCAGGGTTCTGTTCTTATCTCCACAGGAAAACACTCATCTTTGAGAAATTCAAGGGGCCCTGGATGTTTGGATACTGACAGATGGAAAAATACCTGCCCAATAGGAAATATCAAGAAAACTGAATGGGTTGTGTAAGTAATATTAAACCATATTTCTAAATTTATAAAGCTGGTTTTGAAGTTGGACTCTGGCTCAGTCCCTCTCCAATTCCAAGCCTGTTAGTAAGAGAAAAACCCAGAGTTTCTGGAGTTTCTGTCTCATGTCAAGAGCAATGATATGAGACAGAAAGAAATATGAGTTTAGAAAACATCTTTGCTTTTCTTCATATCTATCATACTTTTCATTGAATATATCTATCAAGCCTTTCATTGAATATATATATGTATGTCTATATATGTATATATGATTAATGTTTAAGTTTTTCACAATGAACAATGAGTTTTTCCTGAAGTGACATTTGAAGTTTCCAGGAAGAAGATGGGGCCCCACAACAACAATTCTACCTGGTTGATATGACGTCATGATACTGATAGCGCTACTACAAGACCTGTTTTGGATACCAGCTGCACAAGACGATCCCAACTTGGTTAGCTGAAATGGTGCACATCTTATACAACATTCTGGCCAGACCTCCACAAAATACTCAGAGACTATTTGCAATTTTAAAAGACATTGATCTTGAAATTTAACCATCATTTTACTTTCACAGGATCCCCCAGAAAGAACATCGCCCCCATGACAGCTGGAAGTAATTCTAGAGGACGACGTCCCCTCTCCCAGGAAAATTTACCCCTGGGTTTAGGGACATCATTTAGGGGTTGGGAGGTTGGGGGAAGAATTTTATAAGCTCAGGGATCATTTTGAAAAAAAAAGAGGGAATGATGGGATAATAGATTTGTAATTGTGAGTAACTGTTTTTAGACAAATATATTGGTATAGATTCTTGTATATAGATACAAAGTTAAATTATATTGACTATTGTATGCATGCATGTTTCTACCTCTGTTTAAAACATTTTTATGTATTGACATATATTGTATTGATATATATATTGTATATATTTACCATATTGCAGTGTACATTTCTACCTCTGATTAAGAAACTTATATAATGTTTGTGTATTGATATATATTTACCTACTGCAATGTATATTTGTACATTGTTTATATTTGGAGGTCATTGTCCTCATTTGTTTCACAGTCGTTTATTGTCTTAGTCTTTAAGTTAGATAGATATTGAGAATTATATAGACTAATAGTCATCTAAGTTTGTCATTTATAATTAGACTAATCAGGTTCTTTAGATATATAGAGATTATACTCAGTATAGATAGATAATCTTCAACTTCTTCAAAGAGCTGTAGAAAATGGCCTTTAATCTAACTCAAAGTTTTGTGGTTGTGAGACACAATTGCTCCTGGCAACACCACTCTATTCCCGAGAGAATGTTGAGCACCAAAGACACTCCACCTGGAGCCTTTCTTTTTGGCAGAACTGGCCTTGGGGCAAAGAAATGCCCATACCTCAACCACTGACAAAGATACAGAGCGTGCATCAATGGATAAAACAGGGCTGTCATATCCTGCCAAGACAGGGTAAGATAGTTTTGAAAAGTTGCTTGCCTTTGAAAATGGTATGTCAGTTATGTTAGGCCTTAGCCAAAGTTGGTTGCTTCAACGCTGCTAATGTGACTTTGGGTGATTGCCTAGGTAGCTAGTTGTCTCTGTAATTTGTTGCATGTTTTGGAAGTTGTTTTACTGAACTTCCTAATTACCCAGGTAACATTATTTCCCTTCTCAGATCTTCGATGGGGTTGAAGACTATATAAATGTAGTTACTTTCTCTCATGACTTGGCCAAGTTATTTATTATACAAGACCTAAGCTAGTTAGAATAGGATATTTGTACTTATTGTATATAATTTCATAGTAGGTTTAGAACTCTCTTATTTAAACAAAAGGGGGAGGTGTTACGGGAGGTCCTCCCACTCCTCCAGTATATGGCTGCTGAGATGCCAGCCCATTGGGGCGTGGTCTCTCTCCCTTTAAAAAAGCAGCCACTTCCCTCTCCTCTCTCTCTTCACTTCCTGCTCTGCCGGCGACTAGACTCCCTTCCTGGTTGCGCAGAGGGCTGACGGTGATCTGTAAGTTTTTTCCCCTTTAAATAAATACCACCCTATTAATCATAATTCCAAACTGGTGTGGCATTGTTTGTGACTTACGCCTTCACTTTGTGGCATCGTAGAGTCTGAGACGGTTCCTGAAGGAAAATGAAGGAGGGAACTGTATGGGGAGGGGAAGTAACAAGATCAAAGTCTTGGAGGGGGCAATCTTAACACTGGATGGGCTGGGCCTAGTATGGAGATGCAGTTTAGGAGAGGAAAGAGTTTGTCTTGGCCAAGAATGTTGCACACAAGGATGACTGCCTGCACAATGTCAGTGGGAGACAATCTACCCTGACGATACTTGAGAAGCCAAGATATGGAGAACATTCTGTTTCCATATGCTTACTTAGTTATGAGTTCCAGAACTTGGAAGCATTGCAAACTTTGGAAAGAACCAGACTACATATTAAAGGATTAAAGTTTCAAATGTCATTTTCCATTTCTGTCCAAATGAGATTGAGACATTTTTCAAGAGAAAAATAAATGAAGCTTCTCGTGAGTAGTTGTTTGCAAGATAGCTGGATGGTTTGGGTCACCCGTTTACTTCATGGTACTCACGAGGCACTAAGACTGAAATTATCTTCAACTGGAAGCACTTGGGCACCAAAGATAGAAACTGTGTTTCAAGGTTGAGCACGATGTGTTAATCAAACTTTCTAACTCCATCCTCTTAAAAAGCAGTCTTTGTCTCTGGTTCCATCTATCACTTGTGTCTGACCCACCCCAAAGAAGAAATCTGATGGGCTCTGCACTAAAGTGAGCTTGCATCTTTATCGTCAACCTGGTTTCCTGATTTCTGTGTGCATGTTCAGACTGCTTCGTTATGGTTTTGTCTACATGACACCATATACATACTTTGGCTACATGCATACATATGTATATACAGATGACATATATACAAAAAGAAACACGGATGTGCATTTAAGATATAGATATAGATGAAATAGAGATATACAGACTTATGAAAAACTGACAAGTCATCCAAGTGTGATGAGTCAGGGTCTCTGGAGGAACCTGGAGCTCGTTAATTGGCTAGACTGTTTCCCTCCCCAATATGGGATTATGGAGGGGAACCGCTTTATACATGGGTGCTGGGGAGCTGAACTTAAATTCTCATACTTCTACAGCCAACAGACACTTTACTGACTCAGCCAACTCTTCAGTGCCCAAAATCTACATCTGAAATGGCAGTAAACACTAGGCCCTGTCTATACTGTTTGGCTTGAATGTAGGTGAAAGGGTTTTGGGAAACCAGTGTGCACTAACATCTTAAAAACAAACAAACAAACAAAACCTAGATTTTGGCACTTTCCCATTTGGCTTTTTAGCATTCAAATTCTGTTGCTGATCAGAGCTGGCACTCAGTACATAGTGGGGAAAGACAGAAAGAATTTGAGCCCTTGGACTTGGTAAGAAGGATGGGGTATTGTTCCCAAATTTACAAGGTGACCCACACTGAGTGTTTCTTTGGCCAGATGGCTTGGGCTGCTATTAATCCTTGTTGTCTTCAGATGCGCAGTGGTGAGCCATCTGCTGGAATAGGATTAATTCTATTTTGTAGGAGTGGCTAGCCTCAAAACTCCACCCAGATCTCATATAACTCTGTCCTTGGAGCTCAGCAAGCTCTCTCTTCCTGTAATAATCCAGAGCTGCAGAGCATTCTGCCAAGTTGCACTAATTATTTAAGTCTTCTGGAAGAAGATTGAAAGTGTCACCATCCAAAACCCAGTCTTGGGGACTGTATGCTAACTGATAGCCCCAGTCTGCCACCTCTTCCTATGGGCAACACACTAACTCAGAAACTCGTCCCCCTAACCAGCTCAGTTAATGTGGTTCTGTAGCATCGGGGTAGAGGATCCAAAATGAAATTCTGATCTTCGTTGGCTGTTTGGAACTAACTGGGACAAGCCAGGTCAATCCTCTAGACATGCATCTCTTAATCTGCAGAATGGGCATTTACATACCCACCCCACCTATCTCCCTTCACTACTGTAAGATCAAATGAAACAATGCTCAAAAGTAGCCTATGAAAAGTATATTTTATAATGAGAGATTATCAAGATGATTTTGGTTTTGAAGGTCTATGTTATAGGTTTGTCAATGCATCCTTAGTCAAAATGTCTAATACAAACACTATGTTTCTTGAAAACTCAAACATTTGGTTTAGTGTGAAAATGCTTTGATTTGCTTATTACCTTTGGATATAAGGTAATCTGTGTTCCCAATAATTCATTTGAGACCAAACATTTAAAAAAAGAGAGTTTTTTGGGGGGTGGGGGTTGTTGTTGATGTTGTTGTTGTTTTTGTTTGTGTGTTTTTACTTTAGGAGATTCCAAATGCTCACCCCAACCAATGGGTCCCAGCTGTGACAATGAGACCCCTGAAGCGTTGCCAAGAGCTTGCCACCCAGATGTTCTGTACATCTGTGCCATGTTTAGGAAAACTTCAACTTTCAGAAACTACCTAAGACATTTAAAGATGGCATTTACTCCTGGTAAGGGAACAAAAACAACCTCAAGTCTGTGTTGGATGAAGGTCTAACAACTATATTACTAGTTAACATATAACTAGTAATAATATCTAATAATAACTAGTATAATAATAATAACATGTAGCTAGTTCCTGTTATAAGTACATACCAGTGAATGGACTGGGGAGAGCTCAGGTCTGGAAGAATCCCAAGTATACTGGAATGGACTCTAGAGTAATATCCTACTATAAAGCAATCTCTCTGGGGGCCTCCACTTGTAGAGCACAGCATCATATCTGCTCTATGCTCTACAATATGGTTCATGAGCTAGGAACTAGGATGGAGATTTAAAAACACAAGCACACAGAGACAGAGACACGGGGACACAGGTCATCCTTGAAACAAGAATGCCAAGAATACCAACTTTATTGTGCTCCAGGGAAGCTTTTATAAGGATCCTTAACTGATAGCCATGCCCTAGCTCTCAGGATTTCCAGCTGTAAAACTCACCAGAATTCATTCCCCTGCCATCAGGAACTCATGAGGGTCTTGTACTCAGAGCAGCCACAAACACAAGAAAACAAGTTGTTTTGCTCAGTTCACTCCAGCAGGCAACGGGTCTGAGGCAGGCAAAGAAAGTCAAGGGGCCAGGGGTCTGCAGCCCCCAACATCCTATATCTACTACCATTTCATTATTTGTGAACTAATACATTTTTCTTTTAGAAGGTATTCAATCTTTGTGAGTATAATGGCCTATCAACTACTCATATCTAACTGTGAATGTCTTTAGTTAATCTTCACCAAAGTTCTATTTGAGATCTATTACACTAGGAGATTATTTTTGAGACAGGGTCTCGTGTATTCCACACTGGCCTCAAACTCACGGTATAGCTAAAGGTGAGTTTAGACTGCTGATCCTCCTGCTTCTCTACCTTCAAGTACTGGGATTACGGGTGTACACTACAATACCTGGTTTATGTGGTTCTAAGGATCAAAAGCTAGGCCTTATGCATGATAGACAAGCAAAATACTTGATCCTTCCACAGACAGCACAAACTTACCAAGGAAAATGAAGAGTTTCGATCAGTAAACATAAATTGTACTTTAATCAAATAGCAAATCAAGTAAAGTCTTGCAGGAGTTTCTTTCTTTTTATGTATTTATTTATTTTGGATTTTTCAAGATAGGGTTTCTCTGTGTAGCCCTGGAACTGGCTCTATACACCAGGTTGGCCTCAAATTTAGAGACTCGCCTGCCTCTGCCTCCCAGGTGCTTGAATTAAAAGTACACATCACCACTGCTTGTCATTCTTGCAGAAGTTTCAATGGATAGATATTATTGGGAACAAATACTATAGGCAACATCTTCAGCTGTGTATTAAGGAATATGATGGGGTAGTAGATGGTAATTGTAAATGGCCCCATAAATAGACAATAAAACAAGTATAATCAAATATTTGTGATAAAATCTAGGGGATAATTAAACAATATTAGTAGCAAAATATTTAAAGATTGTTGTTCATAGCTTTTAATAGAATATTGGGGAGATGGAGATTTTGCTTCATAAAAATTCTCCGTATTTGCACAATTGATCATTTGGACTATGGCAATCTTATAAAAGGTGATTTTGTTGATTAATTTTTAAACAAGTCCATTGATTTTGAGGAACACAATACACTAATGAAGTGAATCACTGTGGCATTGTGTTAGTAAGCTTTGCTTTTCCAGGGATAGAAGGAACATGAAAACATAGAGATGTCCAAAATTTGCATGACAATGCAACCAGCTTATAATGGCTTTTAATACAATGTTCCCCAAAACTCCAGGAAAGAAAATATTCTCTCAGCTTCAAATGCCATTAAACCCTGCTCCTGTGTGTGTGTGTATCTTGAGTCCTGTTCCAGCAGTATGAGTTCTTTACCAAATGTATACAGTTCCAAGTTGTTGTGAAAATGGGTTAAAATCATGTGTGCAGCATTTCCTGGAGGAAGAAACAAGAGCAAGGGATCAAAACCCAGGCACAAGGGGGTAGAGGGGCTTAATTAGTGTTTGCCTTGCAAGCATGAGGACCTGAGTGTGGATCTCCAAAACCACTGAAAAATAAATAAATAAGAAACCTGTCACTGTGGCCCACAGAAACATGCACTTGTGTGCACATGAATATGGACACCACCACCAGAATACCCAAATGGACAAAATATTAAATAGGGAAACTTTTTCTCCATATTGCATGAGTGGGGTGAGTAGGGGGTCATTTAGGTTCACAGCTCTGAGGGGTAGGTGTAGTGAGGGGTGACGAGCAGGCCTGCTTTTCGTCCCGCCCAGCTACTGCACCGCTAGCTTTGCCCCGGAAATAACAACACACAAATTGTATTCTTTTAAACACTGCCTGGCCCATTATATCTAGCCTCTTTTTGGCTAATTCTCATATCTTGATTAACCCATTTCTAATAATCTGTGTAGCACCACGAGGTGGTGGCTTACCGGGGAAGATTCAGCATGTCTGACCTGGTGGCTGGCTTCATGGCGTCTGTCTGGAGAGGAGAGGCATGGCGTCTGCCTGAGGCATCTGCCTCATTGCCTTCTACCCAGCATTCTGTTCTGTTTACTCCACCCACCTAAGGGCTGGCCTATCAAATGGCCAAGACAGTTTCTTTATTAAGCAATGAAATCAACACAAAACAGAAGACTCTCCCACATCAGGTAGGATAGCTTTCATCCCCACTTTGCAGATGCAAACATACAGACATGGGGAAGCATAAAGGGCAGGTGAAGTGCTATTTCATTTGTATTTTAATAAACAAAACTTGCCTGAAGATCAGAAAGTAAAACTGCCCCACTGGTCAGCCTTACAGACCAGGCAGTGGTGACACACACCTTTAATCCCAGTGCCAACACTAGTTGCCATAGAAACCAAGTGGTAGTGGTGCACCCTTTAATCCTAGAATTAGAGAGGATTAAAAACATATAGGCATCCTCCTGAATATTAACCTTCATTAGGCAATGAAATGAGACAGAGACAGAGACCCACATTGGAGCACTGGACTGAAATCTCAAGGCCCAAATCAGGAGCAGAAGGAGAGAGAGCATGAGCAAAGAACTCAGGACCGCGAGGGGTGCACCCACACACTGAGACAATGGTGATGTTCTATCGGGAACTCACCAAGGCCAGCTGGCCTGGGTCTGAAAAAGCATGGGATAAAACCAGACTTGCTGAACATAGTGGACAATGAGGACTACTGAGAACTCAAGAGCAATGGCAATGGGTTTTTGATCCTACTGCACGTACTGGCTTTGGGGGAGCCTAGGCAGTTTGGATGCTCACCTTACTAGACCTGGATGGAGGTGGGCGGTCCTTGGACTTCGCACAGGTCATGGAACCCTGATTGCTCTTCGAGCTGATGAGGGAGGGGGACTTGATTGGGGGAGGGGGAGGGAAACGGGAGGCGGTGGCGGGGAAGAGGAAGAAATCCTTAATAAATAAATAAATTAAAAAAATAAGACAGGAGGAGACAGCTCTCAGACACAGTCTAATTCTGAGATTCCTGGAGGCGGGATCGCCATTTTGGACTGAGATAGAGTAGCTGGCTGTTTTGCTTTTCTGACCTTCAGGTGGAACCCCAATATCTGTCTCTGGGTTTTTATTAATTGTGCTACAAGTAGGGCTATGCAACACATCTGCACTGTCTGCCAACCTGACCTCTGTCTATATGGAGACTGGATCTGTATGTGTGACTCCTTTTTGGTCATCTTAACTAGATAGGAGATTAATAGCTATTCCAGCATCAATTTCAGCTCCGTGAAGGTATGCTTCCTTAATGCCGATGAGACCTTCCAGGGTAGATTTTCTGTCTTGGCCTTTTCAACTACTGGGAGGAGGGACATTCATATATTGTATGTTGAGCATATGTCCCATCTCCCCTCCATTTCCTCACCCCATCCCCTCCAAACAATGTTACTTTTACTTTTACAGCCTAGGTACATACATAATTTTATATCTCTCCATAAAATCTAGACATCAGGGGCTGGATAGATGACTCAGTGGTTAAGAGCACTGACTGCTTTTCTAGAGGACCCAGGTTCAATTCCCAATACCCACATGGTAGCTCACAACTGTCTGTAACTCCAGTTCCAGGGGACCTGACACCTGTCACATAGACATGCAGGTAGGCAAAATACCAATGCATATAAAATAAAAATAAATCATTAAGGGGCTGGAGAGATGGCTCAGTGGTTAAGAGCATTGCCTGCTCTTCCAAAGGTCCTGAGTTCAATTCCCAGCAACCACATGGTGGCTCACAACCATCTGTAATGAGGTCTGGTGCCCTCTTCTGGCCTGCAGAAATACACACAGATAGAACATTGTATACATAATAAATAAATAAATATTTTTAAAAAATCATTAAAAAATCTAGGAACCACAAATGAAAGAAAACATGACCATTGTCTATTTATTGATTTATAGTTTCTTGAGACAGGATTTCTCTGCATAACTGCCACGGCTGTCCTGGAACTCACTTTGTAGACCAGGCTGTCCTCAAACTCATAAAGCTCTGCCTGCCTCTGCCTCCCAAGAGTTGGGATTAAAGGTGTGCATCACCACCACCCGGTAGTCTGTCTGACTCTTGGAACTTCCATTTGGGCTGGGCTCGGTAGCGTATATTAGCAACCCCAGTACTTGGAAGGCTGTGAAAAAAAGACGGCCTCGGGTTGGAGGAGACTAGCCTGGGCTACAGCCTGAATTCCAAGCTATAGAGTGGGACCTTGTCCTCCCCACCAACACATACGAGAAAAACTTAGACAACTAGAAGATCCAGTCTTGCCCTAGGTTTCAGGACCCTTGTCTCTGCTTTCCCAGCCTGTGGCCTGTCTGGTATAGGCAGGGAGGGCCATGGCACTGTTATAGGGCTGGAGACTTGTGTACTTATTGGGACTCTTCTCTGGGAGAAGGCGTGACGGCCCTTAAACGTGCCTGGCTCTAATTATGACTAAAGTGTCTTAACAGCAGAGATTTGCTTGTCCTTCCAGGCTCGCTAAGCAAAGGAGAGGCTGTGGTATTGTCAGAAGGGATCTAAGCGTCCAGCTGGAGCAAGGACACCTGCTCACTTGTAGCACCCATTCCTCTCCCCAGCCCTAACCACCGAGAAGGGAACAGATTGGGAATGTCAAAAGGTGGGAGGAAGCCTGCCTTTCAGTCCAAAGGGATGCTTGCGGAGGAGGGATCTGAGTGTGTTGTGCCTCTCCCTCCCCCTCCCTGTTGGTTGATTTCATAAAGCCTGTCAGAGCTGCTCAAATGAAAACCACGTCCACGCTGACAGGAATAGGCTGTTTTCTATTAAGGAATCTAGTCATGGTAACAATTATATTTTGAATTTATCATCATGTTTATAAAATGATACTTCAGAAAGGATTGTAAGGAGAGATGGGGCGGGGGCGGGGGCTGGGGCAGGGACTAAATTCTCTAGCTGGGTTTTCTTTGTAATGCTTCAGTAACTAACATTAGTTAGGTTGTTGAAGTTTTCCATCGAACTTTGACAGGGAGGTTTTACACAATTGCTTCAAATAGGACCAGAGGGTCATTCTCTATATTTCAATTTATGATAGTTAGCGTTTTCTATTTGTTAAGTTCTCCATGCCACCTAGTGTTTATCTGAAGAAATGCCAGATTCCGAGGAAGTCCCCCCCCCAGTCCTGTACTGGACCTCATCTTTGAGTAGTAACATAAACAGGCTTTGTCTGACATCCTGCTGAAGTGAGAAGTTTCCAGTAATCTTCAGAACTTCACAAGTGAACACTAACATTTATGACTAATTTCCTCTCCTTGAAGAAATCCTAGGCTTTTATCTTTTCTGGGATCCACGGGCATCAAAGGATTCAGGCCTGATTATGGTCAAAGGGACTTTACAGGTCATTAGTACATACCCTAGCCCCCTGCTGGTCAGGAAATGCTCCTAGGAGCCTCCCTGGAACTTTGCTTTGTTTTACTTTTAATTTTTCTTTTGAAGTGTACAAATGCATGGCAAGGAAGCCAACAGGGGCCTGCAAGCGGTTCAGAACCTGTTTACCTCTGGGTGGCTGCAGTGTATACCAAGAAGCAGGCGGCAGAGAAAGAGCAAAACAGAATGGGTCTCTGGCTGGGGCAGGTGTTGGCCCGACAGCTCCCAGAGATCTAGCTGGAAAGACTTCATTGCATTCCTCCTCCTTCCTAGCCGCCTCCAAAAACAACAAACTCTCAGAAACAATGCCCACAATGTTAGCAACAACAAAGCCTTCCATTGCAAAATCTGTCTTCTATCATTTGCCTTGGGCAATTAGCAAGGTCTTCAAACTGCTACCAAAAGAGGGAGGGGGGGAGCGCATGGGGGGGGGCAGGGACAGAGCTGGAGGGACTACATGCAGGTCGCCAAAGGGATGCTGGCAGAAACTGTGCTCACCTGCTCAGAGCCAAAGTCTCAGCAAGTACACTACTGTTTCTGCCACCCTTTGGCAAACATTGCCACTTGCTATTATAACTTGTCACGGGGCCTGAAGAGAGCAGTGTTTAGGAAGTTAACTGGAGCCGTGAAGAGCTGGCAGGGCAGAGCTACATTTGGGATCTATAAAGCACATTTCACTTTGGACTAGTAAACAGAAAGTACATCTCGCCCCACCCCCGTCCTCCGTCCCCTCCCCCCGCCCCGCCGCCTTGTGTCTGACAGTCTGGGCAATCTACAAATCTTACCCAACGGACAAAATACCATTAGCATGACCTTAGTGAAACCCATGTGTGAAACAGGGAACCTTCCATCGAAAGCATCTCCATGCAAGGCCCAAGAGGACAACATCGGGGGGGGGGGGGGAACCGCATTTGAAAAATTACAAAAAGCTCTGGGTCCCTTGTCAGCTTTGCTGAGAAAGGCTTCCCATTCGTGCCCTGTCTTTATAACTGCAACCCTGCTCCAGGAAAAGAGAGCGCCACCTCCCACCCACCCCTGCTTTCTTAGAACCACCACAAAAGAGGGGCCTCAGGACACGTAAAGGGGAGGAGCCACTAGGAAAATGGGGAGGGGATGCAAAAAGAAGAGAACAGGAGGGCGAGCGCACAGTCAGAGTGAAAGGGGGGAAAGGAGAGGGTACCTGCGCCAGAGCGCGAGGAGAGTGGAATCTAAATTCCAATGGCAATCTCAGGGCTAGAGCTGACCAAAACAAGACAGGGCAAGATGCAAGTATGTGCTAGGCCTTCTGGACCGTCCCATCCACTACCCTGAGAACAACCTAAGGGGGAAATAGAAACAGGTGTGCTCTAATGGGAACTCTAATGCCCCAAGCTGTGTTGCTGCCGGCTTCTGCCTCCCTCTCTTCCTTGGGCCCTGTGTGCATGCATTCCTTGCCCTCGGACGCCCCCACGCATCAGAGGCATCTGTCCATCTCCTTGTCTGTCTAGCAGCTCCAGAACATCATTTTTTTTTTAGGGTGAAGTTCTAAAGAGTCACGGCATGATACCTGGGGGTTAATTTCTCAGCTGATTCTCCTTGGCATTACCTTACCCATGGCAACTAGGCCCGGGCAGCAGGGCCTCACCCTCACAGCGGCTTTCTATCACAAGAACAGGCAGCTTCATCAGGACCCAACCTTTTGACTACTGGTGGTATCTGGAGGGGTAGGGAAAAGGGCCCAGGTCTCCCACTTTAGCAGGGGCAACTCATGCAGTTTTAGAGCCCAGGACTTTTGGCACCATTTCGTGACCTATGGGAAATGGGAAACCTGTCGAGGGCACCTGCCATTAGCTGCCAGCTCTAGACATAGTGCTATCAAAATTAAAAGCAGAACATTCTAAACTGCCATTCTTTTTTAAAATAGACTGTAACAACAACAAAAAAAAACTCACAGAATTCCCCATCCCCAACACACACACACACACACACACACACACACACACACACACACTTTTTCAGCGACAAGACAGGTTGTAAACCCCTTTAGTTTCTCTGATTCGTGACACCGAAAACATGCCTTTAACTAACGGTACCTTGGATGTGGGAAGGACACATCCATCTCTAGGTTTTCACAACAACACTGAGAGCAAGTAAGTCCAAAGTGGAAAATTTTGAAATATTCCAAATACTGACCACTAGAGCCATCGTCCCATTCTGTGGCAATCTGGCCTGAATGAACAAAGAAGCATTTAGATGGGAGGGTCGCCTGGCTGTGAGGATTCAGCTGGCTGTGCTCACAAAAGGAAAATGGAGGGAAGAGCCATTAACCAGGGCCCGGCTCCATGGCTTGCACTCAGCCATCCCCGCACAGCTCCTGTCCCTAGCTCACAGGAGTGGCGGGAGTCTTGACAGCTGCACCATGAAACTAGGACTCAGAATCTAAGGCTTTGATCTTTTCTTCTTACCACTTCATATTTAATTGTGTTTGCCGAGTTTCCTTCTTTGTTGCATACTGGACAAACTCAACTGCTTCTAAGTCTAGGCAGTCTTGTAAATAATATACTGTGTTTACTCCTCCCAGCTCAAGAGGACTGAGCCCATTTGACCTCTGTGGTTTGTATAAACAGGCCCCAGAGGACTATCTATGTGCGTTTAAAGGGCCTATAATCATTGACTCACAGTGAAGGAAGCCATTGAGATAACTTAATTTAGTGTCATCATTTTGCACATGAGGTAACTACCACTCAGAGAAGTTGGGAGGCACACAAAATGTCACAATCTGTGACCCAAGATGCCCAAATCCCAATCCTGGTCATTTAATGACGCTATAATTCAGACTCAAGTTGGTGAAATCCATGGTTGATTATAAGCAAGTGTTTAAAGGGCTACCGTTGTGAAATGGGCTTCAGCGGGGGCTGGGGCGTTTAGACACCTACACACAGAGATCTATGTATGTGTAGTCTCTACTTAGGATCCAAAGAGAAAACCCCTGTGGGTTAGTGAGTCATTATACATCAACCAGATCCCCCATGGGCACTGAGAGTTGTTCACAAAGACCTGGGAAAGAAGCTGCCAACCTTTGAGTGACAGAGCCACAATATGTTCTGGCCATTTATTCCTGGTAGCTATAGTTTCCTATGCTGCCTACCCAAAAAGGTCAAAGAGGAAGGAGCAAGTCCATTCTTTGTCAGACATGCAGAGGGAGCCGTAGACTTCAGCTGCAGCCTGTTCTGTGCAAGTCTGAGGCTTTTCCTGCTGTTCTTGCCTGTTCTGTGCAAGTCTGAGGCTTTTCCTGCTGTTCTTGCTTTCCTTGTGCCCTTCATCTCATCCCTCCTTCTCTGCTCAACCTTCCGTGCAGGGGCACTTCCATGACTCCCTATGCCAGGTAGCAGAGAGAGTGCAGCTGAGTTTAGCCATAGTCAGCTCATGACACGGCATTTCTCAAATTCCCCCCTTAGCACAGGAGTAATCAAACTCTTACGTTATCCAACACTATATAACTCCTGGCCTTCAATGTTGACTCACATATAAACCGCTTCTTCTATTGCAGCACCATCTTCTCTTGAGATATCAGACATTAACCATTCAGTGACCCATCATTGGTGTGCAGTTAGCCTTCTATAGACAACTCTGGTCATGTAAAGTTATCGGAGTACAACATAGAGCCATAACCATGT
Source organism: Microtus oregoni (assembly GCF_018167655.1). NCBI lineage: Eukaryota > Metazoa > Chordata > Mammalia > Rodentia > Cricetidae > Microtus > Microtus oregoni. The sequence goes on along the minus strand of NW_024543873.1, from coordinate 3,949,349 downwards.
GCTTAGTGGGGTAAAGTGGCATATGCCTGTACTCCTGGAACATGGGAGATAGAGGTAAGATGATCAGGAGCTCAAGCCCCTCAGCTCTATGGGGAGTTTGAGACTACCCTGAGATTTCTGAGATCCTGACTCAAGAAAAGAAGGAGGGCTATTGAAGAGATGGCTCAAGGTTAAGAATCATCTTTTTCAGTTCCCAGACATCTGTATCTGTAACTCCAATTCCAAGGGATCCAATGCAGTCTTCTGGCCTTCACAGGTACAGTGGTTTGAAAGAAAATGGTCCCCAAGGGGAGTGACACTATTAGGAGGTGTGGCTTTGTTGGAGTAAGTATGACCTTGTTGGAGGAAGTGTGTCACTGTGGAGGCAGGCTTTGAGTTCTCATATATGCTCAAGCCACACCCAGTGTCTCAGCCCACTTCCTGTTTCCTGCAAGTCAAGATATTGGACTTTCAGTTCCATCTCCAGTACCATGTCTGCCTGCATAACACCATGTTTTCTACCATGATGATAATGGAATAAACCTCTGAAACAGTGAAGCACCCAATTAAATGTTTTCCTTTGTAAGATTTTCTGTGATCATAGTATCTCATCACAGCAAAGTCCTAGCTAAGACAACAGATAACCAGGTACACATGTGGTACATATACACACACAGGCAAAACACTCATACACATAACACAAAAAAATAAAACTTTTAAAATAGAAAAGAGGAAGATGTTTATAGCTAAAATCAATTTATTTTTGCAGATAAGTTCTGTTAATATTTATTAGTATATACATTCATTCATTGAACATTTACAAGCCCTATGGAGCTCTCCTTGAATATTCAGCTTTAACCTGGCATGCTATAGCATGCCTGTAGCCACAAGAGTTGAAAAGTAGGGGCAGGAGGATCAAGAGTTCAAAGTTATAGTTAGTTTGAGGACTGCCTGAACTATATTACATCACATCTCAGAAAAACAAAACTCAGAAAACTGTCTGTTTAGAAGAACCTTCTCAGAATCCTCTACATAACTTGTCTGTCTTCATAGCTTATTATCACAAAACCCTTTAATATTCTTCAAACCATTTATTATGGTCAGGAATTGCTGTCAGAACCAAATTACCATCTTTCATATCCAGCTAGCATATAAGATCCCTGAGGCAGAAGCCTGGACAGAATTGTAACATCTGTGTCCAGAGCCTATATTTCCCATTCTGACACCTAGAGGCTAGATACACAGAACAAATAAAACTGAAGACTGTGTGCCAGTTTAAAGACTGAAGGAAGGTTCAATATGTATGATTCTCCAAACTATTCGATCACATGACCAAAAAAAAAACCCAGAAAACATTTGCATGATATGTTATCACTTAGGCTTTGAGAAAACCCTCCAATCAAAACTCTATATTTCTGTAGATATCTAAACCAACATAAATGCATCAAAAGCCTATGAGTGAAAGGAGGGAAAACTTCCAAACTCATTCAATAAAGCCAACACTACTTACTCTGATATCAAAGCCAGACAGGAGGCAATAAAAAAGAAAACAACAAACCAATATCTTTTCTAAAAAATGATGACAATCTTAATAAAATCCTAGAGAATGGAATTCTCCAGCACATTAAAAGCACATATGCAGTTTTGATTTTCATGGTTTCAGTCACCTATGGTCAAAGAGGATCTGATAATATTAAACAGAAAATTCCAGAAATAAACAGCTCATAAGTTTTAAATTATGTATTGTTCTGAATTGTATGAGAAAGTTTTATTCCATCCTGCTCTGTCCCAGCCCTAGCATGAATCCTTTCTTGGTCCAACTGCGGTGTTTTGAAAGAAAATGGCCCCTAAAAGGAGTGTTACTATTAAGAAGTATGGCCTTATAGGAGGAAGTGTGTCACCGTTGGGGAGGGCTTTGAAGTCTCTTTTTTCAAGCTTCACTCAGTGGGACAGCCAGTTGACTTCCTGTAGCCTCTGAGTCAAGATGTAAGACTCTCAACTCCAGCACCACATCTGCCTGCATGCTGCTACACTCCCCTTCATGATTATAATTGCCTGAACCTCTGAAACTGTGAACCACGTCAATTAAATGTTTTTATTTCTAAGAGTTGCAGTGGCTATGGTGTCTCTTGACAGCAATAAAAAACCCTAAGACACCAATGTATCCACACTGTATAGACAGCTAGCCTATCGTTATTCAACTGCTATCTTAGCTGTGAAGTCAACTATTTTGCTTCTACACAAGTACCTCTTTTTATTTTTACTTTTTCTTGAAAGAGGACCTCTCTATGAATTCTTGGCTGGCCTCAAACTTGCTATAGAGGCCTTAAACTTACGACAGTCATCCCATCTCTGTCTTGCAAGTGCTAAGATTGCAGGTGTGCACCCACAACGCACACAAGTAACTCTGATTTTAATTGATAATAACCATCAAACCAAAAAGTACTGATCCTAGCGATTCTAATATGCCAAAGAGAAGCTGGAAAGTGTTCCCTTGAATGGAAGGGAAGTGAAGAAAAAAATTCTGAGGTTGCTAAGAGATACAGCAAGAATGAATTTTATAGCTATGCAATTATGAGAAATGAAAAAGTTTGTGATCATTTTGACATACTTCCAAATGCAAAAGTTCCAGCTGCAGTGCAAGATAAGTGCTTAAAGCGGGAAACAGGCTGAATTATAGGGTTCAGGCACTGAGCTCAGTGAGTTCAGGCATTGCAGGGGATCTTGAAATACACCCAGCGTCGATAAGGAGAGACTACTGAATATGCCATAATGGAGTTGGAATTATAACGTGTGTGCAAACGTGGCTCAATAGACGCAAGTTAACATAATGCACCATATAAGTATAACAAAGAAAAACAACATGATCACTTCAATTGATTTAGAAGAAACATTTGGCAAAATTCCGCTCTTTCATACTAAAAACAACCAACTGTGAATAGAAAGGAACTACCTCAAAAGAATAAACGCCAGAAAGAAAAGGCTCACAACTAATAATACACTCAATAGTGAAAGGATTGGGTTTTTTTTTTCCTCCTTAAGATCAGACAAAGAAGAAAGATGATCATTCTTGTCTCCACCGTTTAGCATATTCCTGGAAGTCCAAGCCAGATTAATTAGGCAAGACAAAGGGAGTAAAATGTATCTTTTATTTGTGAATGACATGTAGAAAAAGTCCTAAAGATCCATACAAAAATCTGTTAAATTACTTCAGCAAGTTCTAGCTTAAAAAGTTAACATTATAAAACTAGTTGGGTTTATTTTGATAACCCCAGCCACAAAAGGAAAAATAGGCAAGTGGAACTATACAGTAAAGAAAACCACAAAATAAGGCAATGTACAGAATGGGACAAAGTATTTTTAAAATATGTATCTGACAAAGTGTTAATCTATTATATATGTATGTATATATATGTATTGCATATGGAATTCCTACAACTCTTAGGAGAGAAAACAATATTTAAATGCAGAAAGAACTTAGATATTCTACATACAAAGAGATAACAGAGATATGAAGAGCTGTTTATCATCTCTAATTATCATGGAAATGTAAACCTCGACCATAGTAGGCTATTACTTCTCATCTGTTATAACAGACACTATTTTGAAAAAGCAAAAGGTAACCTGTCAGCAAGGATATGGAGAAAATGGAAGTACCGTGTATTATTGGTGGCAATGCAAAATTGTACAGTTACTATGGAAAATAGCGTGAAAGTTGCTCCAAAAAATCAAAAGTGTTATAAATACATGAACTAATAATCTCTCTAAAGGGTTCATAAATGAAAGGCAGACATAGACATAGGAAATATAATGAAACATTACTCAGGTTTTTAAAGAGAAGGGAATTTTGACATATTTAACAACATGAATGAACCTGGAGGACATTACACTAAAAAAAAATAAGCTGGCCACAAAAACACAAATAATATTTGGTTCCAATTATAAGAGATATATGAAATAGTCAAATCCCCAGAAACGGAAAGTACAATTGCTGTTGCCAAGGTTGGGAGTACTGATAGGGTGTGGTGTTTAATGGACATAAAATTTCAGTTTTACAGGATGAAAAAAAATCCCAGGGATTATAGAGCCAGCACTGTAATGCCTGCAATGCTGTTGTTGCATACACTTAAAAGATGCTTCAGATGGAAAATCCAATATCATGTGCTTGGATTTATAACTAAAAATAAAAGGTTCAAAATGATATGGGTAAATATGCAGGGAATTAGATTAGAAAAGTCGTAGAACTGTAGCTCAGTTGGTAGAGCGTCTGCCTAGCATGCATGAGGTTCTGGGTTCCATCTTCAGCACTGCATAGGCCAGACTTAAATGTACATGCCTGGAATTTCAGCACTCTGGGTGTGAAGGCAGGAGGACCAGCAGTTCAAGGTCATCATCTGGTACATCCTGAGATCAAGGCCCGACTGGACTAATGAAACCCACTAAAAAGAAGGGAGAGAGGGAGGGAAGGAGGGAGGGAGGGAGGGAGGAAGGAAGGAAGGAAGGAAGGAAAGAAAATCAAAGAGAAATTTCTTCTCCTGTTTTCTAAACAGTGAAACTATTCTCAGGTAGTACTTATATAAATTAAATCATTAAATTTTTCATTAAAAATTCAGAAAGATCCCCTTCCCTGGAGTGAAGTACTGCTCTTCCAGAGGATCTGAGTTCATTTCTCGGCATCCACATTAGATGACTTCCAACCACCTAAAGCTCCAGCTCTAGAAGGATGCAGCGCCTCTGCCGGCTGCCATCGTCACCCACACTCACATGCACATACCTACAAACAGACAAACATCACACTCATAATTAAAAAGAACACAAATATTTGTCTTAAAATAAATCTAGGAATAGAGAGATGGTTCAGAGGTTAGGAGCACTTAAATTCTTACAGAAGATCCAGGTTCAATTCCCAGCACCGACATGGTGGCTCACAACCTTCTGTACCTCCAGTTCCAGGGAACTCTGACACTCTATTCTAGCCTCTCTGGGTACCAGGTACCGGGCATACACAGTGTGTACATACATACATGCAGGCAAAACACACACATAAAATAAAAATAAACCACACTTAGTGGTGTATACCTTTAATCCCAGCACTTGGGAGACAGAGACCATCAGATCTCTGTAAGTTGGAGGCTAGCCTGGTCTCCATAGTGAGTTCTAGGCCAGCCAGGGCTGCATAGTTAGACCTTGTTTCAAACCAAATAAACAAACAAACAAAAACAACTTTAAATTATAAAATAAAAATAAACAAATCATTAAAAAAGAAGAGTATCAGGGAGGCAGATGCAGGCAGATTTCTGAATCTGAGGCCAGCCTAGTCTACAGAGCAAATTCCAGGACAGCCAGGGCTGCAGAAAGAAACCTGTCTCAAACAACAGCAAAATAAGAGGAGGAGGAGGAGGAGGAGGAGGAGGAGGAGGAGGAGGAGGAGGAGGAGAGGCAGCGGCAGCTGCAGCTGCAGCTGCAGCTACAGCAGCAGGGCGGGTGCTGGAAATATGTCTGCCCCAGGTTAAACAGGCTTACAGGACTAGGCTGTCTCATTCTTCCGGGCCATTAGAAAATGGCTCATGGAAGAAGTGACACCTGAGTAGCAGACTGGAGAGCCCAGTAGGGGGACAGGGAAATGGCTCAGCAGTTAAGAGCATGTGTTGCTCCTGCAGTTGGATCTAGGTTCAGTTCCCAGCACCCAAATAGTGATTCACATCCATCTGTAACTCCAGTTCCTCTTCCACTCTCTATGTGTACCAGACACATACACGGTCCACAGACATACATGCATGCAAAGCACTCCTACACATAAAATAAAATCAATCTAAGGAAAAAAGATTGAAAGCAGATAGCTAATCATCAGAGGGAAGGTTAGACTAGGACCACACCGTTCAAAACCTACTTTCTTTCCAGAGATTCAGCTGCTCAGTATTCAAAATGCGTCTATTTCAAATAATAGCATGAAATATGAGGCGAGGAAGTCTTTGAAAGACGCCTTTGAAAAACAGTTGATAAAATAACTAAACTGAATGTCAAGGAGCACTGATGCCCTAAAGCTTATTATATGCATATACAAAGTGATCTAAGACAGAGGTGAGGTTCGGCCAGACCCCACAAGCTGGTGCCAAGGTTATTCCGTACAGTTCTTAGGTCCAACTGAAACAAATGACCGTGCAGAACTCTATGAGGCATTCGCAGAGAAAGTCAGAATGACTTTTAATCGGCATGGTTTTTATGTCAGCATCTACATCTCAGCAGTGCTCGAGGGGGTGCTGAGACATTGGTTCTCTCTAATTCTTCCAGGCATTTGCGTTAACCCTATTAATTTGCTCCACAAACCACTCATTCTGAGCTAGAGCAGCAGCAGTTTTAGTCTGAGATTCAGATGGGTGGGGTTCAAATGAGCGAGTCCACTATGCAGGCAAGAGGTTTTCTCTAAATCAGCTCTTCGTTAACTCCCTCAATGGAGGCAGAGAGTTCACAGTGCCCAGAGCAATGCACTTTGTTTCAGGGAAGCATCAATCAATTTTTATTTTCATCACCCTATTTGCTTTCATGCCCCCCCCCTCACACACACACACACACACACACACACACACACACACACACACTTTTGATAAAATAAGAAAAGCAGTTTGTACATCAGAGAGCCTCCTGGGCTGGAATAAGAGATGAAAACAGCTAGGTTCTAAGCCCTGTCATTCCCAAGGGACTGCTATGCAGCCAGCAACTGTTTACAGGAACCTTCTGAGCTCTTTGCTGCCCCCAAACCTTTGCTGGCAAGAGAATGGCAAATCACAAGCTACAGCTCAAGGTCAATTTTAAGAACAAATCATTCAGAGTCTGAAGCCAGGACCAGCTAGGGAACCCATCAGCCTAGGTGCAAAATTTTCATTTAGGAAGTGTTCTAACACCAGGTTGAAAAGCATGGAATTTCAAGTCCTTCAGCTAGGATTTGGATCCCAATAATTATGCCACTTGCTAGTTGGATGACTTTGGACAAGTCACTTAACTTCTCTGTGCCTGTTTTCTCATCTATAAAATGGGTATAGTGATACTCATTGGGATGATTAAATGAGCTCATGAATGCAAAATGCTTACATTATGTATTAGCTTGAGTAAGATGTTCCCCATAGCATTGGGCATTTGAATTCTTGGTCCCCAGCTGGTGGTACTACTTGGGGATGCGTAGGATGTGTGTCCTTGTTGGAAAAGATATATCAATGGAGGTAAGATTTGAGAGATTAAAGACTCATGCCATTTAGAGTTCGCTCTCTCTGCTTCCTGCCTGCCATTCAAGATGTGAGTTCTTAGTTTGTTACCCTGGTTGCCATGCCTTCCACTTTCCCTGCCATGATGGACTCTTAGTCCTTTGGAACTGTAAACCCCCCAAAAAAACTCTTTCTTCTTTAAATGGCATTGGTGATAGTGTTTTATCTCAGCAATGTAAGAGAAGGGTAGCTTGTTGGTTCCTGCCACCCAGCTAGCTTAGACCCAAAATAACCACACAGAAACTGTATTAATTAAATCACTGCTTGGCCCATTGGCTCTAGCTTCTTATTGGCTAATTTTTATTTTTTGAGACAGGGTTTCTCTGTAGCTTTGGTGTCTGTCATGGAACTAGCTTTTGTAGACCAGGGTGGCCTCAAACTCACAGAGATTCGCCTGCCTCTGCCTCCTAAGTGCTGGGATTAAAGGCGTGCACCACCACCACCCAGCAATTGGCTAACTCTTAACACATTTTAATTTAATCCCTTTCTATTAATCTGTGTATCACCATGAGGTCGTGGCCTAACAGCAAAATTGCGGTATGTCTGACTCTGGCGACGGCTCCATAGCGTCTCTTTCCACTTCCTTCTCCCAGATTTCCTTTTAGTTTTCCCCACCTAGCTCTGTTCCCCTACAGCTCTGCAATAGGCCCAAAGCAGTTCCTTTATTAACCAATGAAAGCAACACATAGAAAGAAGGACCTCCTACACCACAGCAACAGGAAAGTAACTAATGCCTATTCTAACTGTATAGACACTCACTGAGTAGCACAGAATTTGAGTCTGGTTAGGGCTGGTATGAGGTATTTTTATTTTTGAGGTATTCTTATTTTAGATGTATTTTTAATAATAGAGTTTATAAAATAAAACAATTTAAGAATCAAGCAAACTAACTAATACACACTAATTTTAAAGTTTTCAATATGTTAGCTCTTGGTTCTGCTTTTCATTAGATTTCCTTAGCACCTCTCGGCCTCCCACAAGGACAGAAGCTGCTTTTCATTCATGGGGACATTAACACATGGTACTGTGAGTTCCCCTTGCATTGTTCATCTCTCTGTCTTTCTCAGATTATGAGGAAGCATCTGGACGGCAGGGACAAGTCATCTGAAGCTCAGTGAACTCTTTTCAGTTAAGTTCTTTGAGGTTTTTTTTAGTTCTGAGCTCAGCAGAGGCCCAATGGCTGACCTCAGAGATCAATGACTATGCTTGTGTTCAGGATTGCCTGGGTGGCTGGGCATGGTCACCAAGTACTTCTTGTACCCGGAAGAATATCTATGAGCTATAGCTGATGAGCACTGCTTTCATTATTTTTCTCATTCTGAGAAATATCTGACAAAAGCATATTGAGGAAGAAAAGACTTCCAATATGGGAAGTCCTTCTGTATATGTGTTGCTTTTATTGGTTAATGAATAAAGCTGTTTCGGCCAATGGTTTAGCAGAGTAAAGCCAAGTGGGAAATACAAACAGAGATAGAGAGTAGAAGGAGTCAAACAGACGCCATGTAGCTTCCAGTAAGCCACAACCTTGTATTGATACACAGAATAATAGAAATGAGTTAATTTAAGATGAAGGAATTACTTAATAAGAAGCCTGAGCTAATAGGCCTAACCGTGTTGTAATTGAAATAGTTTCTGTGTGATTATTCGGGTCTGGGCAGCCAGGAAACAAACTGAGTAGTCCCCATTCACAGACTCCCTTTGGCATTGTGGCAGGAGCATGAAGTAGTTGGTCACATCATTACATCTGCAGTCAGGTAGCAGACAGAGAGAGACGAATGTTGATGCTCAGCTCACTGTCTCTACTTCCTGGTTCTATTCAGCCTGTGGAATAGTGCCACACACATCCAAAGGCAGCCTTCCCTCCTCAGTTATACTCTGCTGGAAAATATTTCACAGACACAGTAGAGGTGTGTCTCCTAAGAGATTTCAAAGCAAGATCATCATGGACAGCCATTTTGCTTTAGGTGGTTAAGAAACGGAGAGGGTTAAAGAAGAACACATCTGGCAGGATAAGCGATGCTGTGTTCTGAAGATGCCCACATCTTAATTCCCAGAACATTAACATGGCACAAAATCAGTCCTTATCACCTACAGGTAAAAAAGGAATTTTTTTTTGTTATTGCTGTTGTTGTCTTGGTTTGGTTTTTTTGTTTTTTTTTAATTGATTTTATTGAGCTCTACATTTTTCTCTGACCCCCCTCCCTCTCCCCTCCCCTTCAACCCTCTCCCATGGTCCCCATGCTCCCAATTTACTCAAGAGATCTTGTTTAAAATAGGAAATTCTTAAATATCCATTCAAACATGTGAGCCCAAATGTTTTCAAAGCTTCATGTTCACTGTTTCAAGGTCCTCCAGGGCCTATGTCCTATTCACACAGGCTTTGCCTTCCGCAGTCCTGCTCTGCTTGGACAAGAGTCCCGTTACTGCTTATGTTATTATCATGAGGGAGGCTTTCTTTGCCCCCTCCCCTCTTTTTTTGTTTGTTTTTCAAGATGGGGTTTCTCTGTAGCTTTGGAGTCTGTCCTGGCACTGGCTCTTGTAGACAGGCTAGCCTTGAACTCACAGTTGCTGGGATTAAAGGCATGCGCCACCACTGCCGGGCTTGACCCCCTCTCTTTTTGTATTAGCTTGAGATTCTGAATCCCCCATAGTTTTCCAGCACCTCCCCTGGGTCCTTTAGCCATTGTACTTTATTAAGTATTTACACATTTGTCTATCACTACAGAATATAAATAAATACTATGAGGGCAGGAACAGGATGGTACGTTGAAAAGTCTCTTTCATCTTACACCCCACCATCTCACATGCACTCCCACACACCACGACCGCCACCAAATAAATGTCTTAAAGAATTAACATGGAATGTGACAGAGGTCTGTGGGAACCAGTGTCTAATTTCACGAGTATGTTTTTTCATTGTTCCAAGGGGTAAGAAAGATTGGAACCAGGATTAGGACTTGGGGAACTACAGGTTCGAGTCTATGCTCTGATACACGTTAGCTGTGCAGCTTTAGGCCAGAGACTGAGCACCCCCTGCTCCAGATTCCTTCTTTGGAGACTGGGAAGACTAATGACACCTGTCTTTGTGACTGCACTTAGTGCAATGAGATTCATATGTTCCAGTCCCTTAGAGAACTCCCTGGCACAATTTGCTCTCTATGTCAGCTAACAGGATTATTATTATTCGAATAATTTAACTGCCCTGGCTGCTCCCTGCACTGGCTTGTGGCCTCAGTTTCCACATCTCACCATAGCAGTCAAGCATCCTTGGAGATATCACCAGGACTACAATTTAGTTTCGATTTATTTATTACTTAATAAATATTTATCTATTGCTATTATTTATTAATTAACTTAATGGATCACATTTTATTTACTTGTGCACGCACTGTGATATATACGTGGGGATGAGAGAATGACTTGCTGGAGTCATTTCTTTCTTTTCACCATGTGGGGCCAAGGAATCAAACTTATGTCATCAGGCTGGGTAACTGGCACCTTTACTTGCCTTTGCCTCACTAGCCCCTCCACGTTATGTTAAGGTGGGGGAGAGAAAGTTTTGACTTTAAAATGCCTACCAACTGGGCATGTGTTAGGCTATTCCAATGCAATTTTGATTTTCTTTCCAAGAACCCTTGTTCCCCCCATCACCAGAAGATCTCCTGAAGTGAATGAAAATTAGTAAGAATGATGAAAATTTCTAAATAAAAGTACTGATATCTGAAAGTGTCCATTTGAAACTACTTGCCCTACACTACACACCACACCTCAGTGAGTGCATCCACGTAAGAAAAACTGCGGAACAGCGTGATGGGTCTCGTGGCATTACTGTTCCACAGCAAATTCAACACCAGACTCAAGACTGAGACAGGATGGGAGGTTTTTCAAGTTCAAGTCATCTGGACAGCATTGCTGCCTCTCCTTGTGGCGTCTTCCCTTTGAGACAGGCTGAAGTGAGCTTGGATCAGAAAGACCCTTAGTCCTGAAACAACGCTCCCGCTCCCTACCTTTGTTGAAGCCCAAAGAGCTTTTCAGCACTGAGGCCAGTGTGTCATAACAAATGGCATTCCGTTCATTTTCTCCACGGAGGCTCCAGGCTCAGCAGGATTCCACTGCATTCTTGGCAGTCTGGCTCCTCTCCTCTGGCAGGGGGTCAGCCTGGGGCCACTGGGGTCAAGGAACCTCCACAGGCTACCCCAGTTTCTGAAGAGGACAATGCAATCTCCAGACTCAGCACTTCCTGCTTCAGCAGCCCATAGTGTGTGTGTGCACGCACGCACGCGCACGTGTGTGCAACTGCTCCTGGCTGGCCATACCTGCCGGACAGACATGGGAGACACAGGACACACAGAAGAGGGGACAATCCCAGCCACATTAGAGCCATCAGAGAGGAAGGAGGTGGAGGTAGTTCTACTATCATGGATGATGTTAGAAGGGATCTCTCAGTTGAGGGGCCTGGGAGGGGTACCTTTCTTAGGAAAGTTCTTATAAGCAACATATGCCCGGACTTCTTTAGTGTGTGCATCATTGCCATCATGGCCCCCAGGCAGGATGAAATACAAATAGAGCATGAATTTGGTTAGGGAGATTGTGGGCCACTTTCCTTTCTTTATAGGCTCCAAGCATGCTAAGTATTGTTCAGGTAATAAGAGTCACCAACCCCACTCTTTTATTGTTTGTTTGTTTGTTACATTGTGTGTGTGTGTGTGTGTGTGTGTGTGTGTGTATGTGTGCGTGTTTTATGTGCACCACAAAGAGCATGTGGAGATCAGAGGACAACTTGCAGGAGTCAGTACTCTCTTCTTCAATTGGGTTTCAGAGGCCAAATTCAGGTTGTTAGAGTTGGCAGCATCAGAACCATCTCTCCAGCCCATCAACCCCACTCTTAAAGGCTGATTCCTATTGCCAGTCACATCCCATGTAGGTAACATTTCCCAGCACTTGGGAGGTGGAGGAAGGCAGATAGAGTTCAAGGCCACTCTCAGCTACTAAATGCAAGTAAAGGTAACCTAAGCTATTATATGTGTGTGTACCCATATATATATGGTATATATCGCATATATATATACATATATGTATATATATATATATATATGAGAGAGAGAGAGAGAGAGAGAGAGAGAGAGAGAGAGAAAGAGCTTAGTAAGTAAAGTGCCTGCTGCCAAGTCATGAGGACCTGAGTTCAGATCCCCCAGCACCCACATAAAAGTCGGGTGTGATGGTGTGCGTCTGAAACCCTAGCATTGAGGGGGTAAAGACAAGAAGAGTCCTGGAGCCTTCTGGCTCCCCGAGTAAAGCTAATCAGAGAACTCTGTGCTCCCATGAGAGACCTTGTCCCAAAAAGAAGGTGGAGAGCAATCAAAGAAGACACCTGACAGGCAACCTCCAGCTTACACACACGTGGGCTGTGTATGCACCTTCTCTCCCTCTCCCCACCCCCCTCCCCCCAGAAATGAAAAGTCAGCTAGCTAAATGCATAACAACAACAACAACTGAGCTAAGGCTCCAGTATCGAGAAGGCTTCCCTGAATGTGCCCAAGTGGCTCTGGTAAAGATGTGAAAGACAAATAGCAAAGAATAGGCAAATGTTGTGTGCGTGCAGGCTTGCCTCCATTGCTGCCATTCATTCTACATCCGCAGTCCCTTGCTCACCTGCCCGCTCTCCTGTCCGCCTGTCCCTCTGCATGCTGCACTGCCTGTCTGTCCGTCTCCTGCCTTCTTGCCTTTTGCTTGTCTGTCCTTCACCTGCCTGTTCCTGGCCTTCGCAAAGGGAGAAATCTCAACCCGAGACGCAAGGAAAAAGAGAAGCAGTCGGAATAAGATTCCGGAATTTGCTGGGAGGAAACTTTCTTTCCCCACTTTCACTAAAATTAAGCTGACTTGTTCCCACCCTGCCCCCTTTGCTTCTTTTTAAAAATGAGGCCCCGAGAAAAATCTAGGTTCCATGTGTCACGTGCATTGTAGCACTGTGGAACAGTCAACCTCCTAAGTTCCCTCATTGAAATGTCTCTAAAAGTTTATTCAGGGCCTCTTCAGGGTATAACTCAAAGCAGCCTGTATTAGCATGGGTCCTCTTTGAAATTCCACAATTTCAGTCTTAAAACTCAAACGCACCAGTTTAAATATAACAATGACAGATCTAACAATAACAGTTAGTTCTCTTCCTGCTCTCCCTATGCCTCCCCCCACCCCAACCGAAATCTTCATTCAGAAGAAAGACGTTTTCTACCTCAGTTTCAAGCCCCACTCCACCCTTGGCATTCGGAATCCTTGGGGGCCTCTGGCTCCCAGTGTGGAAAGCCCAGGAGGTGATCCCTGAAAGGACCTCTCCATCTTGCAGTTTCTATAGGAGACTCCTGGGCTTCTAATTGCTGCATTTCCCCTTTTGTTCTCCAGTTCTCACCTTTGCTCCCTCCTACCCGGTCAAGTTCCTAAGGCCCTGGGAGTGGAGTGGACCAAAGCAAAAAGAAAACCCTAGACAGCCTTTCTCTCTTTTGTAGCCTCCCTGGGCTACCCACAGGTGCCCCTTAAATACTTGTCCTATTGAATGGTTTCCTGAGAAGAACTGGGGGGGGGGGGCGCCCTCCAGCAGTCAGGCTGTCTCCTGCTGCGCAAGCCTAGTGAAAGTTCTTTTTAAAATGGCCCTGCTTTGTAAATTAACTAGAGGAGAAAGCTGCCTTGTCCTTTGGGGAAAGTTGGAGGGGGGTCCAGATCAAATCAGAAATAACTAAATGAGATAAGAAGTGAATTGAGAAGCAGCGCAATTCAGAAAGTAACAGGGCACTCCATCACCAAACTAGCAAGGCACACTGCCATCCTTGAGGCCGGGATCAGTCACTCCATGAGCGGATTTCACATTTTCTCCTTCCAAATCCTATGTGAACTTCAGTGAACTTGGCCACTTAATCCTGACAACTTTTCTCCCTTTAATATTAATTTTAAGGCTGGGTTGTGTCTCAGTTATTAAAGCTCCTGTCTAGCATACACAAAGCCCTGGTTTTGTTCCCCAGCACCACGTTAACTGGAGATGGTGGCATATAATATAGTCCGGGTACTCGGGAGCTGCAGGCAGGAGGATCACACTTGGCTGCATAGTACATTAAGAGACATCCTTAGCTGGGGAGACCTTGTCTCAGAAACGCATTAATTTCAAACTAACAGCACTAACTACTAACTCTCAAAGAGCTCGACAGTCTCTGGCTCTGGTCCATTAAGCAGACTGGAGACGAATGCCCAGCAACTTCTCAAACAGATAACTCGAATGGTACAAATGTTGTGTTTTGTTTTTCTTAGTGACAATGCTACCAACATTAAATAATTCTCCGGGGTTCCGAGAAACTGCTATAGTCTCTGACATACATGAGAACTCTCAGGGAGTCTAGTTGGATCACTGTGCCCTCCTCCTCCAGCTCCGACCCACCAGAAGAATGACTAGAAGATGCTCCCTGGCTGGCAGTGGGGGGTGGGGCGGAGATCCTTCGGGGTTATTTCCACAAACAGGAAAGCCTGTCCCTTATGGTCCTCACTCTTCCTGATCCAAGGCCCAGGAGCTGCTTCCGTTAACACAGTCAAACTTACTCTGAGCTCCACCGAGGACACTTCTGTGAGTATGTTCTGTATGACAGCATGCATGTACTCGGCCATAGAGCCTTTCTGGAAACCTGCATCACTTTAGTTGACTGAGCTTCAGTCCCTAAGCCTGGCACCCTGGCAAGTAAGAAGTTAGCTTTACCCTCCGTTGGTTCCTGAGAGAATAAAGCTGAAATCCTTCTGGGTCAGCAGTGTGCTTTTTCTCAACAACAGAAAGAAGACATGCAGTTCCTAAACAAACTCAAATGGCATGGGTTTACCCTTGCTGGGCATAG
Organism: Microtus oregoni; assembly: GCF_018167655.1. Classification (NCBI taxonomy): domain Eukaryota; kingdom Metazoa; phylum Chordata; class Mammalia; order Rodentia; family Cricetidae; genus Microtus; species Microtus oregoni. Next base: position 3,934,246 of record NW_024543873.1, on the reverse strand, counting down.
ACAGTTGCCTCTCCCCTGTTAGGCAGGAAATGCCATGGTACTCAACAAGCTATGTGTATCCAGCTGGCTTTAGTTCTAATTCTTGAGAAAGCAAGGGATTCTGGGTTTGGGGCAGCAGCAGACCTAAGGACTTGGTTGCACATGGGAAGAAATGGAGCTCTAGTTAAGGAGCAAGCATTCGCTTGTCTTATGCTAAATTAGTGGCCCGGGCTGAGTGAGAACCTAGGTCTCCAGGCTCATCAAGTACCTAGGAGCTCCAGCTACACACCTCACCGTGTACTAGGCATGAAGACACAGCTGCCGTAAAGGTCGCAGAGGTTACGTACGACTAACTTGAAGCCTCCCGTCTATTTCTTTGGCTTTGAAGTAGAGCATACACTAATTCCAACAAGCCTGGAGGACTATTTGGAGCTCGATTTCAATCAGCAGGTGGTGACTAAAATTAGCAGTGCTGTCCCACGGAGTGGGTCAGTCTCTCAGCACGTCAAGCTCGTTGAGCTGTACCCTTCTCCTTCGACTTCCTACCGTTCGTCATCAGGGACTTCTGGAACCCCCGACACAGTAATAGGTATTGTTTGTAAGCTCTGGAGCTACAATTAAGAACAAGATAGATATGGGCCCCTCTTTGATAAAGTCTATTTGCATGCACACTCTGCTTCATACTCTCATGTTCTGCTTGGTAACCAGGAAGTATTGTGCCAAGTGCTAACATAGACTGGTCCGTATGCAGAGCTGAGTAGGAGCCAAACTTGCTCATGTCCATTTTTCGTTTTGTTTTGTTTTCATTTTTGTTTTCCAAGGAATGCTTCTCTGTAAAGCAGCTCTAGCTGTCCTGAAACACTTTGTAGACCAGGATGGCCTTGAACTCACAGAGATCCGCTTGCCCCTGTCTCCTGAGTGCTGGGATTAAAGGTGTGCTCCACCACTGCCTGGCTGCTCATGCTCACTTTAAGCAGATTTATGGGCACATTATTAGACCAAAAAAGCTGTATGCAGCATAATCTCTTTCTTTCAGGAGAGAGAGAGAGAGAGAGAGAGAGAGAGAGAGAGAGAGAGAGAGACTATCCCAATTTCTATCCTGTTCAAGCATTTAGAGAGCTGGGTATTTTTTAAAAGCTATGACTCAGTTCCAAGTTCCATGACCTGCATGGGTCCCAGAGACTGGGATCCACTGGGCATCAATAGGGAAGCTGGTCTACTAGGAGGGAACACTCCAAACTGCAGGCAACAAAACCATCACCATACCTAAAAGTCCAACTATAGACTCCAAGCCAGAAAAGAGGAGCTGGCCCTTTGGTGTGCCTGACTTGCCTGATACAAAAGGTTGCTGACTGACTGCCCTGAACAGGTGAACGATTAGTTCTTCATTTGAAGTCACATAAATGCTCGGAACTTCACTGCAAGGTCAAAGCTACAGCCCACATGGAAGTTGGCTAAACATGTAAGAGATGGAAAATGCTGATGGTGGTAACTAAATATACAAGCGGCCAGGGGTGGATTCCAGAAACTGCGAGGCGGCGAGCCTGACACTGATCCCCAGCAGAATTCTGGATCATGTTATCAAACAGGTGGCTTTTGCACATTTAGAAAAGATCATGGAGGTCACACACCAGTGAACTTGAGAAGGTTAAAGAGGAAAACTCCAAGTGGCTCCCGTCAAGCATACGCTTTGATTATAGAAAGTGAGGAGCGTCACAGTAATCTTTTGTGGCCTCCAACAAGCTCCCAAATCATGACACGGAGACATCTTATTAGTTATGAATATTCAGCCTTATCTTAGCTCTTATTTTAATCTATTTCTCTTCATCTACATTTTGCCTTGGGGGCTTTTACCTTTCTTTTTTTCTTTCTTTCTTTCTGTATGTATGTATGTCCTACTTTCTTGCTGTCTCCATGTCTGGCTGGTGGCTGCCTGACTTCTGGTCTGGGGCACACCCCTCTCTTTCTCCCTTGCTCTCTCCTCCTCTCTTTAGAATCCTCCTCCTATTTATTCTGTCTGCCAGCCTCACATATCCCTCTCCTGCCTAGCTATTGGCCATTCAACTCTTTATCAGGCCAATCAGGTGCCTTAGGCAGGCAAGGTGAAATGGACGCAACACATCTTTACATCTTTACACAATTAAAGGCACATCCTTACACCATTAAACAAATGAGGCATAAATAAACGTCACACACCTTTACACAGTTAAAGTAATATTCTGCAGCATAAAAAGGTAACACATCTTTACATAGTTAATAACATAATGTCCCACAACAATCTTTACTTCTTTTATTTATTGATTTCCTTTGCTTAGGGATGGGGCTTAGGGAGCAATGAATCCGTCTTGTGATGTAGTTCAGGTTGGCCTGGATGTTGCTGTATATTCAGACTAATCTCAAATTCCTGACAATCCTCTTACCTCGGTCCCCCCAAGTACTGGAATCACAGGTGTGAAGCTTGGAATCCAGCTGCTTCTCTAGCAGTGCCCGGACTCCTCAGGCACTCCTTTGTCACGGAGGCAAAGGAAAAGCCTGAAAACTGTTCAATTTAAAGTTTGGATTTTATTTGGCAACAGTTAACTTGAAGAAAAACGTGAATGACAAGCTAGCACAGTTAATAATGCATTTCTGATACTCACCTCTATTAAAGTAATTTAAGATGGACCAAGCCTGAAGAAACATGGAGTGGACAGACAGTGGGCATTACCAGTGTCCTTAACCTTGTTTAAATTGGAAATATAAATGAAACTTAATGTGAACGAATTTTTTTGTGAAGAAACACACATCTTAAGCTAACCATCCAGACGCAATAAACAAATTTAAAATTACGAAATGAAGACCTTTCTGATGTTACTCTGATAAACTTTTATTACTGTTTTAAGTTTTAAAAGATTTATCTTTTGTAGTGTGTCTGTGTGTCTGACTGTTTTCCCTGAATGTACGAATGTACATCTTGAGTGTGCCTGATGCTATGGAGGTCAGAAGAGGGTGTCAGATCCCCTGGCACCGGGGTGAAGGATGGTTGTAAGCCACCATGTTGGTACTGGGAACTGAACCCAAACTGATGTCCTTTGGAAGAGCAACAAGGACTCTTAACTGCTGAGTCATCGCACCAGCCCCTTGGATAAACTCTTCAGAAGGTTGTGGTACATCTATTTACTTTGGGGTGTTAGTTTTTTGTTTGAGACAGAATCTCAGGTGTCCCAAGCAGGCCCCAAATGGTCTGTGTAGCTAAAGCTGGCCTCCATTGAACCTTCTGCCTTAACCTCCTTAGAGGTGTGCCACTACCGCTGGCTTTCTATTTACTTTGAACTCTCCTTTCTTCATTTACAAAGCAGTGTTGCCCTCTGCTCTAGACTTTCTGCCACAGGAAGGTCACTTTATAAAGAGGGAAGTCTGGGGACTGTGTTACCTCTTATTAATATCAAAAGCCATGCACAATGGTTACAAGACAGAATGAGGAATCCCAGCTGCGTGAGCAGCTGCTCTGCACTTCCCACTGGGGGACCAGCTCTCTGCCACTTCTATTGCAACCTCGTTCCCAAAAGGCGTTGGGAAAGCCCCAAGCTGTGGTTCTGCCAGCTCCTACACTGTCCAAAAAATAGGGGGCGTAACCCCTCACACCCTATTCTTATCAGGTCACATCTCCCCAGAGAAGATCATGCATGTTGGGCCAAGCCGCCCCAGTACAATTGGCTATCAGATGGAATTTCCACAACAGCTTTCCCTATGCTCTAAGTTCTGTTGATCTTCTATGTGCTCTAAACGGTATTATTCTTTAAGAAACATAGCTTAGCTGATAACCTTTAAAGAGGTCATGTTGGGAGAATCACACTGTTCCTGGGGGAGTGATTAATGACAACCATCTGGCTGGAGTGAAGACTTGGGACATCGCAGAACCTGTGCTGATGACACTGTCTCCCGAGGCAAGAAGTAAACAAAGAATGGCTTTACCAAATCGTCCCAAGACCCTAAAGAAGGGGACTCATTTGTGTAATCATATACACACAAGCCTACACCAACTCCTCCGCCAGCCGTCAGCCATCAACATGGGAATGTGGAGAGCTGAAAGAATTGATCTGTTCGCATTCCTGCTTTGTAGAGGAGTCTTGGCTGCTTGAAGATCCCCGTTTCTTATCTATTTGATCTAAGCCAAAGAAAGAAGGGGAGTTCATGTTTGTGTAGCTCCTCTGTTCTCACTCCAAGTAAGCACTGGGAATAAACAATAGCATGGAGGTATTCATTTCATCCAAAGATCCTGGGAAAAAGAGATTCTCTGCAGAGCTCACCTCATGTTATAGCTTCTGTACCAGACTCACCTTCGGCCTGAAGAAAGTCCGCGGATCAAAATACAAGCTGAACACAGATCTTTAGCATTCTTGCTAGAATTAATTTTTCAGTAACAGGACATTGCTCTCAGGAGGGTCCAGAGGTCAATGGTGTCCTTGACAAAGCCGTGAGGAAGGAGGTGAGCAAAGGAAGACAGTAACTGTGAATATAAAATACTAGCTTAGCTCAAATGACCTCACCATCCACGGCCGTCTAGCCCAAATGCCCTAGATTTATATTACTGTCCCTCCTTTGTCTTAGACAACAGCTCAATCACGTTGCGAAATCTCCTTGAAGCTTTGGTCTGCTCAGAACTTAATAAAGAACATCCAAGCAACACATTCACTTTGATTTTAAGAAATCGTCTACCTAAGCTAAGAGACATTACTCACTGTTTGGTTGCAACCTTACAACCTGCTTGGTTGAAAGAAACGCACAATTTTTTTCTTTTGGTCCTTTGGTTTCCGAAAGAGCTTGGGTTAAGAGCACATTGATACATCTCCTCTTATACTCACCTCTGTCCTGCATCATCTTATTAAGCAGATGGTTATAATTTTATTTTTGTATCTTATCAACATCTTATTTGCCATGGCACAAAGAAACCATGTGTGACTTTTTTTTTTTACACATACTGAATTATAGGAAAAGGTAGGCCTTAAAACATTTTCTGGGAAATAATTTGTGTGTCCAAGAAGACAAGACTGGCCTTAGTTTAAGTTCGAACTAAAAGTTAAGAATGAAAAACCCAGTGTGTTCTATTGTAGAATCAGAAAACCTAATAAATTTGCTTAACTTAAACTTCCTTTCACTGGGTGGTGGTGCACACCATTAATCCCAGCACTCGGGAGGCAGAGGCAGACGGATCTCTGTGAGTTCAGGCCAGCCTGGTCTATAGAGTGAGTTCCAGGACAGCCAGGACTACACAGGGAAACCCTGTCTTAAAAACATCAACAACAATAACAACAACAAAAAAAAACCTTCATTTCTCCATTCAAAGTGGTAGGGAGGAAATGAAATGTATAATATACTCTTCTTGTACCGAGTATTTTCCTTCCTTTACTTTTTTCTCAAAATTCTGACATTTTACTTTTATTTTACTCTTTCTCAAAATTTTTACCTCTGCATAAGAATAATTTCTCATGGATTTAAAAATGCATTGCTAATTATTTGGACATTTCACTAAGAAACAAGAAAAGTCTTTAATGGTTCTTCCTTTCCTCTGGCGGCAGCCATCAGGTGAGCCAAGATGGGAGCTTACAAATACATCCAGGAGCTATGGAGGAAGAAGCAGTTCTATGTCGTGCGCTTTCTTCTGAGGGTCTGTTGCTGACAATAGAGCTACCAGTCTGCGCGATGCATAGGGCTCCCCGCCCCATCTGGCCTAATAAAGTACGAAGGCTGGGATACAAGGCCCAGCAAGGTTATGTCACATACAGGATTCGTGTCCTTGTCCGCTGTGGTGGGCACAAACGCCCAGTTCCTAAGGGCGCCACTTCCGGCAAGCCTGCCCATCATGGTGTGAACCAGTTAAAATTTGCCCTAGGAGAGAGCTGGACGCCACTGTGGGGTTTTGAGTGTCCTCAATTCTTACTGGGTTGGCAAAGATTCCACATAAAGGTTTTTTTGAGGTTCTCCTCATTGATCCATTCCATAAAGCTATCAGAAGAAATCCTGACACCGAGTGGACCACCAAACCAGTCCACAAGCACAGAGAGATGCAGATAGAGCCGTGGTCTTAGAAAGGGCCACAAGTTCACCACGCTATTGGTGGCTCTCACAGAGCAGCCTGGAGACAACGCGATACGATGCAGCTCCACCGTTACCGCTAATACATGTAATGTTTGTACAATTCATACCCAATAAACAACTTAGGACTATCAAAAAAAAGAAAGAAGTCTTTAATGGCCTCTACTTAGTTTGTGATTTAGGTTGCCTAGGTGAGTTCATGCTACAGGTGACAAACTCACAGTGTTTCTTTGACCCTCACATATTGGCAGAAGGAAATCTTCCACGATGCTTTATGAAACATCCTGCCTTGTGCTCCTTTCTCAGGCCTATCCTCAGACCTCTGATCTCCCCTTAGCCAGGAGATGTTCTCCGGGAGCCAGTTTGGAGTGGCTTCAGAGGATAGTAGATCAACAAAAGCACGGCAGGGAAAAGATCCTTGCTCTGTAGTCACTGATGAGAAGCAGGAGTTTTTGTTTGGTTGTTTATCATAGCCAAGGAATGTCCCCTGGGGGACATTATGAAGAACACCTTTATAGGATCCAGGTGAGAGAATCAAAGGCAGTCCGGACAGAAAATGAAACAAAACAAAACAAACAAAAACAAAACAAAAATGTGATCACAAGGACCCAGCCAGAGCAAAATGGAATAAAGCAATTACCCAACTAACTCAGCAGCAAAATTAAAAAGGCCCATTCAATTTCATGAACATTTAAGATCCCCAAATGGTCATAAACTAAATGACCTGCAATTGTAGATCCCCTTTGGCTATATAGCGCTGCCGGCCAAATCTAGGCTCAGGCCCACAAAGTGTCGAGAGGCAGAAGGCACATTCGGACAGGAACTGGAAAACCACGCTGGGTTTGCTCCAATTTTCCCATGAAATAAAGTGTCTGGCTTCGGAAGTGAGTTCCCAGGATGGCTCGGCTCCCTGCTGGATACCCAACAGACACTCACCTGCAGATTCCTCAGGAGCTGTTCCTGTGGACGCTTCCATCCTCGCCACATTCCAGCAGGCGTTTGAGACCAATGAGTATGAAAAGTCTTGTAGGTAATTTTCCCAGCAATGCCATTCCCCATAGATACACTAATGGGGCCCAGCATGCTGGAAAATCTCACAGTGGATTTATTTCTTTCAAGCTTCTTTAAGAAACCACATTAAAAGGAATGGCAGCAATAAAGACTACTCTTACAGACCTTCTAGTTACCCTCCTTAACCATGCAGAATTCATAGGAACCGGTAAGTGATGTTCAAGTACCCTAAATTGGAAGTGGGAAGGGCTATGAGATAATATTATGAGATAATGTTCAAGTGCCCAGGACTTCCCTAGTGTAGCAGTTCTTCTGAGTAGATTAAAACGATGCTGCCCTTTCAGCTTCTCTGAGCCTTGCCCCGCCTACCGAGAAGCAGCACCTCAGCTGTTGCAAGGCATAAATATTGCTGGGAAGCCCTGCACTAATTGTCACCAAAATAAGAGAGCAAATGTTCTTTCTTTAGTTCGAACGGTAAAATATTTAAAAATGAGGTTACTTGGTCTTGCAGAGGGTATTGCGGATTATGGGATACGCTTTGTCCATAAGTAGCAACCCTTGAAGAGACCATTGTCGGCTTTTACTTTGGACAGCACCTGAATATTACCTACAGGGTAAGATAAGACCGTACCGTCGTTTGCAAGAAAGAAAAGGTACTTCAAAAATAATGAGTGGCCCTCACTTGAAAAGAAAATTACAAACTACCTCACTAGTCTGTCTCTCCATGGAAGAATTACGGAAGAGCTGAATAAAAGCTCTAAGGAACGAGCAAATGAGTTAATTGTATTTATAAGACACCCTCATTGTTCTAATAGCAAGCCTTTAGAAAACATTCTGGGAAACCCCCACTACTCTACCCATTTTTGGTACACTTTGTGTCTTACATTGGCATGTGAACCACAGCCTTATCGCTGCCACATGCCTGTGTGGTACCTGACGTACTGCAGGGTCTCAGAGTCATTTTGGCACCAGCTTAGTGACTCGCCCCATCACAATCAGGGCACATTTGTTGATAGGAAAAAAAGATGTCTGTTGCGCACAGAAGCAGCCCGTCTATTCTAGTCCCTGTTCTTCACTACTAGGTGAGGCCTGAAGTGCCACGCCTACCCTATTCCCACCATGACCATTAGCGAGCCTCAAAATCAGAACAGAGGCACAAGCAAACCCACAGCAAGGCTAATAATATTCCAGAGCCAGAAAAGCAATGTGGGCCTCAGACGGTCCATTTAAGAAAACAGGCAAAAGCCCAAACAGCACGTGTTTTCAATATGGGTTTCTCCATTCCCAAACACACATTTTTACTTGTGTCTCAAATTAGGCCAAGGCTCCACCAGCCCCCAGTTTCCCACTAGCCCAGCCCTCTCCAGAGTGGGATCCGCCTATATAATCAGCTGGCTTGGGGCATGGTGGTCTGGCTGGCATCCACTCCCAGCGCCCTCAACCCTGAGTGCTCACTAAACTTATCTGCTCCCCAAATAGCTCCCCAACAAGTCTGGCCACGTTACCAGACAGGCTATTGCCTGTTCTTAGCACAGTAAGAAAGAGGGGAAGAGCTGAAAGTATAGACTAAATGGAAACCATCTTCCCCTTAGCAAGTCAAAACAAGGTTCTGGAGGCCATCTTGGTGGCACATTCTCTTGAGGATGTGAAACAGTCCAGTGGCTGGTGTTTTTCTCAGAACTAATGAGAGATCTGCGCCACTTGGAAGCAGTCGCCAGCATCCTTTCCTTCCTCTTCACTCTTGCCTCAGATCTCCAAATGACAATTGCCTCAGCCTAAAGCTTTGCTTCCTGCCAAAATGTGGCTCTTCCCAGAGGAAAAGCAGATTGTCCAAGCTTCAGGGGCATGGGAGTAGGTGGGAGGCTGAAAGGGCCTGGGGCAAACCTGGCTTTCTGCACATGTTTTCCCTGAGCTAACTCTGAATTTCACAAAACTCACACAGCTCTGGATAGTGTAAAGTGCAGTATATTTACTGATACTCAAGATAGGGTCCTCAGACCAGCAGCATTCCGATTCCCCGGGCCCTTATTTAAAAAAAATAAAATTAAAAAGGAAATCTCATTAAAGAAAATGGTGCAGGGAGGAATTGAACCAAGGGCTTTGTGCATAAAAGGGTAGCATTCAACCACCAAACTATTATACATCCCAAACCATGTGAAATGAAATCTTAGAGCCATCTCCTCAAGTCCACTGAAGCAAGATTTCTAAGTTCTTTACATACACATTAAAAGCTGGGAGTTCAGCTTGGCATGGTCGCATGTGCCTATAAACCCAGCACTCTCAGAGTAGATAGAGATGGGAATTTAAGGTTAGCCTGGGCTATGTGATCCCCTGTCCCAAAAGAGACAAAGTTGTGACTTCTTGGTGTAATGGACTCAAAGAGACCTAGCTTCGACCCCTGGTTCTATTGACTAGGAGCATGGCTCAGTTGTGTAGGACATGTACTTAGTATGGAGAGGCCCTATATTCCATGCTTTTCACACAAAAACAAATCACAAAGTCTTTCCTGGATCTACCACTAGTCTGTGATCTTGGAAAGGCCATTCAATTCAATAAGCCTCGATGTCTCCATCTAGAAAAGAGAGATGATAGCCTGGTGGTACAGGGCTATTGTAAGAACGAAGCAATAGTATCCTTTAGTTGTTGGCGCATGCTAAGCACCTAAGAGGTTGTAAATAACACATTCCAATATTTACCTGTTGTCCTATAATCATAATCCCTTCATTTTTCTCCTCCTCGGAACTAAAATGTCAGTGAAAACCTGCCTACAACTCAGACCCGAGTCCTCAGTGAAAAAGAATATACCCCAGGCCCAAATATCAATTCAAATTCCATTTCTCATACTTTTCACGCTATGCTAACCAGAGCAAGGATTTTTGTTTTTAAATCTGAGTTTCAGAATCCGTGGGTTGGAGATCATGCACATTTTGGTAGGATTAGTCTGATCACGCCAGCTGTGACTGTCAGAGAAGTGGCAAGATGACAGAGTCTAACCTTTAAGGGAGCTTGCTAGGAGTTAATGATGTGACTTACCACTAAGCTAATGGGACCTGCTGTCACAGTGTCACACCAACCACCATGTGTCCTGTGTCCGTACTGTCAGGAAACCATTGGCTTTTGACAAAAGCAGAACCGGCACCCCCAGGGAGTGCGGCTTCCTTCCAAGGACGTGTCCTGGCTCCAGCTATGTGCAGAGTCCCGGGACTTGAAGCACTGTTCTGAATCTTCTAAGAAAATCCCTCCCCTTCTTAGCAGGGACATCGCATTTCTCAGCAACACAATCCACCTGAGGCTAAGGGAGTGTGGGGGAGAGCTCGGCTTCCCTGGCACCTAGATTAACAATGAAAGATTGAGCTGATGCCAGAATTCCTTTGCCCTGTGCTCTGGGCTTAGCCTTCACTAGCTTCAGGCTGTTTAAGAAAATGACATCTGGAGCTGGGGATATGATTCAGTTGGTAGACTACTTGCCTACTGTGCACGAAGCCCTGGACACGAGGGCACACATTTGTAATCGTAGCACCTGGGATATAGAGGCAAGTAGATTAGAAGTTCAAAGCCACCCTTGGCTACATAGGCGGTTCAAGGCCAGGTTGAATTACACGAGACCGTGTCTTAAAAAAAAAAGACATTAAGGAAATTATATGTGTAATCACAGAGTATAAAAATGTTCCAATGGTGGAGTAGGTACAGGCATGCGTCACGGTGAAGGGCCGTCCCCATTGACCTTTAGGAGGAGTGACATCTCTAAAAAGGTTGACTGCAACAGACACTGTTAGAAAGGCAAAGGTCTCTCTGCAAAAGGAAAGCAAAGGCCAAGTGTGACGACTAGGAAACTGAATACATAACCGTAGAGTAGATGGTTAGGCCAGGTTTTGGGTCACTGTTAAAAAAGTAGGACTCTGAGCCGGGCGATGGTGGCGCACGCCTTTAATCCCAGCACTCGGGTGGCAGAGGCAGGTGGATCTCTGTGAGTTCGAGACCAGCCTGGTCTACAGAGTGAGTTCCAGGACAGGCTCCAAAGCCACAGAGAAACCATGTCTCGAAAAAACCAAAAAAAAAAAAAGTAGGACTCTGCATTCAGCATATTTTGACAAAGCCAAAACTAATTCCAAAGTCACATCTGAGTTTTGGGCAGAGGTGAAGAGAAAGGAGAAGAACGCTGCAAAGGGAAGTGGCTTCAGGGTAGCTGGTGGAGAAAGGAAGTGGTCATCAGAGGGTCAAGAGGTAAGAGAATGTAATGATCAATGACCTTCTAACACAAAATCAATGTCATTATTGGTGGAATCCATCCCATAATCAAAAGTAATATCATCTCCTTTGAAAGACAAAAAAAATACCTCTTTTCATGCTGTATTAGTTGCTTTTGTCTTTGTTGTGACCAAACACCTGACAAGGAGCAACTTGAGGAGTGAGTGTCTATTACAGCTAGCAGTGCAGAAGAGTCCAGTCTATCATGGCAGGAGAGGCACGGTAGCAGGACGGTGAAGCAGCTGCTCGCTGCATCTTAAGCCAAGAAGCAAAACAGAATGAATGGTACTCAGCTTGCCTTCTCCTGGAGTCTAGGACTCCTGCCCATGAGATGATGCCACACACACTTAGGGTGAGTCTTACCACCTCGATTAACCAAAGCCAGAAATTCCTTTCACAGGCATGCCCAGAAGTTTGTCTACTAGGTGATTCTAGAACCTTCCAAGTCGACAATCAAGATAAAGTATCACACACAGGAAAAAAACATAGTAAGATATTATGTGAAAATTATTGACTAGAATTCAGGCTTTGGCTAACATAATCTTCCCCTCTTAAGGCTAACAATCCATATAGGTGGATAAAGACAAAGTCACTGGAGCACAGTAGTCCACTGACATTATCATCCCGTCCTTACACCCTTTCCAGGTTAACACATGGGCCCTAGTCACTATACCAAAGAATAGTCAATGCTATAAAACCTCCAGGCAGTATTGACCACTGTCAACAAATGGCACCAATGCAGACAGCTAAATCCACTTAAAACCTGAGAGAATTTGGGAAGTAATTCTAGAAACAAAAGAAAAGAGTTAAGCACGGCTTCTTGGTAGCAGCATTTTCTCTGGTGGGCTCTGTTTGCTGGAGGCAAGAGCATCTCATTTAAGAGAGGCTTCCTGACTCAGCTTTAGTTGCAAAAAACATGCAGCTGTTTTAAGAGAATCCGCCAGCAAACACTTAAATGGTGTTTATGAATAGCCAACAGCATGATGCAGATCTTGGTGGTGGCACATGCCTTGAAACTCCATAGAGTTCTGGCAATAAACACGGCTCCCACCAGTACCTCTGCCATGAAGCTAGACTCTCAGAAAGGTAAGGAATGGGGTGGATCAAGCCACCAAAACCATGGATTTATTCCTAGCCATATTGCTTATGTGGTCAGAAAAAGAGAGATATACAGCAAGGATAGATTCAGACAAAAAACACCTCTAAATGGTTTACAGTGTATTTAAAAATATATGTAGGTTTTTAAGAGAAAAGAAAAAGAGTAAAGTCCTTTGAGAGAGAGAGAGAGAGAGAGAGAGAGAGAGAGAGAGAAGTTGGGTGTGGTAGCACACACCTTTAATCCCAGCACTTGGAAGGCAGTTCCAGGACAGCCAAAGATACACAGAGAAATCCTGTTTCAAAAAATAAAAAATAAAAAAGAAAGAAAAAATGAGCTTAAAATAAAGCCACATAAAGATGGAAAATACACAGAGAGTCTGGATACTCTATATTACTGTGTTGTCTTTGAATTGTTTGACGGCCGAGGAAGGAGCAACAGCTGCTGAAAGATGTTTGATTACAAATGCTGCTGGATTAATCAAACATAAATTTTGAAAATGCTTTGACTTCAAAATTTAAGTCAAAAGATATGTTACTTTGGAGAAGAGGTTCTGCTTTTGTTTCCACAGGAAATGAGGGACTGTGGATTCATTCTGTTTTAAGAAAAATCAAGTTTGACCAAAGAAGACCCACTGAGAACCTCTGTGTGTTCCTTTGGGACTGACCGGCTATGGGATCAGGCAGAAAAGAAACCTCTGTTAACAGTTGGAGCTATTGTTATTTTTCCCTTCATATGTATTCATGTGAACACATGAATACACCATCCATATCTTGCTGTGTGATGTGACTCCACTGTCACAGGGACAACCACAGCTTAACTAGGCTTTTCTTATCTTACTGGGAAGAGAGCAATATGGAGCCTATCTATAATGACTCCAATTTTAAAAATTGTAAAATACTTAAATAAACTTATCTATCTATCTATCTATCTATCTATCTATCTATCTATCTAACTTTCTGTCTGTCTATCTATCTACTTATTGGGGGGGGTGTCACACTGCATGTATGGAAGTAAGAGGACAACTTGCAGGAGTTGATTCTCTCTGTCCATCATGTGGGGTCTCAAGGACTGAACTCAGGTCGTCAGGCTTTGCCCAAGAACCTTTCCCTACCGAGCTGTCTCTCTGGCCCTACAATGATTTTTTTTAAAGATTTATTCATTTATTATGTACACAACATTCTGCCTCGATGTACGCCCGCACACCTGAGGAGGGTACCAGATCTCAGTACAGATGGTTGTGAGCCACCATGTGGTTGCTGGGAATTGAACTCAGGACCTCTGGAAGAGCAGTCAGTGCTCTTATCCTCTGAGCCATCTCTCCAGCCCCCTACAATGATTTTTTAAGATAATGTATTTGCTTGAAATGCCCATCTCAAATATTATGTTATGCTATGGTCCAAGCTCTTGTTAAAATTTAAAGCATGCTAGGATTGTAGCTCAGCGCTAACAAGCTTGAACAGCTTAGGCAGAACCCTGGTTTCCAATCCCAGAACTGTACAAGACAAAAATCAAAATGATAAAACGATCAAACAAAAAACAAAACTAGGTTTGAATCCGAAATAATAGCTAAAGATCTTAATGCCAATTATAGATTCCTTTCCCAGAATTATTTGATTGTTTATTTTCTTGGCAACACATATGAATCTGCAAGGAAATTTGTGTTAAAAACTTCCAGAAACTCCCAGAAACTTCCATTTCCAGTGGAAATGCTGATAGCAACTTCAAAGACTCTATCACCTCGTGTTTAAGCAGGCAGTACATCGTGTACATTTTATAGTCCTCAGAAAACCCTTTTTCATTTTTGAGGATTGCCTAAATCAAAAGCACTGAGATGCCTGTCCTTGGACTTGGTCAAGCACTGAGTGCTCAACCATTCAGCTTGACTATTGAAAAGATCAACCTGGAGCAACTTGATAGGACTATGAGGGTCAGTAGAGCTGCTTTAGCTGTAGAAAAGAATATATGGATTTCTGTTTAGTTCTATAGACGGAGCCTGGCTTCTCATGCTTTCTCTTAAGATTTTCTAATGCCAAACAACCATGTTCCTTGCAGCAGAAATCACAAAAGCTAAGATTTGAAAGCAGCCTAGATACCATCAACACATGGATGAATAAAGAAAAATGTGGCATATGTTCACAATATTTAGTCAATCATAAAAAATAAAATAATGGTATTTTCAGGAAAATTGGTAGAATTAGAATTTAGCATGTTAAAAAATGCAGCCTGGTCTACAAGAGCTAGTTCCAGGACAGGTTCCAAAACCACAGAGAAACCCTGTCTCGAAAAACCAAAAAAAAAAAAAAAATGGGTCAGATACTGAAAGACACATGCTCACTCTCAAATGTGAAAACTCTGTGTGTGTGTGTGTGTGTGTGTGTGTGTGTGTGTGTGTGTGATATGAAAATAGAAAGTCGACCTTGAGAAAGGAGGAAATCATCTAAGTAGAGGGAGGAACATAAAATGATAAAAAGAGAGGGGGAAGCAAAAATATCATACATTTTTCTTATGAATAATATAGATCTAGAGAGAGAGAGAGAGAGAGAGAGAGAGAGAGAGAGAGAGAGAGAGAGGTGTAGGTGTGAGTAGGGTGTAAGAAGAAGCAGAAGGGAACTATTTGGTGGACGGAAAGATACCAGCCAGAGGGAGGCATGCTAGCAGAGCAAACAGAAAACAAGGAACAATGTGTATAAAATGTGTATAAAAATCCCAAAATGGAATCCATTCTTTTTTACAGTAAGTGAAAAGTTAGACAAGAAGCTGCAAACACTACGATCACTAGTGGAATATCTATCTTGAAGCTTGACCTTTGATCTTTGCCCAGGATAGTGAAGCACAGTAGGGTGACCCGTGACACCAGAAGTTGCTGCGCTCTAGCTGCCAGTCAGCCCCACTATCACAAGGTCAAAACCAATAGTGTACACAACGGTGCGTTGCTAAACAGGAATGTGCAGCAAATTAGCTGGACTAAAGGTTTTTTCAAATATATTTACCTAGTGGTATTTTCAACTTTTACTGTCAGCTTACCTGAACATAACAGTATTTTAAGTTCTGGGTTTGGGGGCAACTCATGAAGCTCAACAGAGTTTCCCTGCCAAAACTGCTAATGGTTAATGCACTAACAGAGACTTTGACTTCTTCCCGCATACGGCATGATGCTCTACATCTCTTCGTATATCCCTTAGGAAGCCCACAGGTATAGTCAAGCCACTTGTCGGCCTACACCAGATAGATTTGGGTCCATGTTGTTTCCCATAGCTATACATTTTAGATAGGGCTGGCCTCAGCTCAGGATGCAAATCGTAGTTCTCTTCATTCTTTATGGTTCATGAATCTTAGTTCTCTTAATTGTTTATGGTTCATGGCATGGAAGCCAGCTCTAAGCACCTGCAGGATCATACTTTCTGGAAAACATTTCTCAGCTCTCCCGAAGAGATCCAAGGTAACTGGTTTCTTACTGCTACCATTGGAAAGTGGTGTATTATGTACTATCACCAGGACTGCTACAATCATCTTACAGCCATGAGGTAAGCTGTCCAACACACTGAGACTAGCTACCCATTGAGGGATATAATTTTTTTTGAAGGATATAATTAACCGCCCCTGGCACTTCTCTACCTCACGGGCTTCTTGTTATATGAGATAATAAATTCCCTTCAGGCACATTCAACTACTTGGCATTGCAACACAACATTGCTATCTACAGTGTTCACACTTGGGAACCGTACAATCAACTTACTAAAAACAGTGCTATAAACCCTCATAATGCATTAAGGAAGTTTATGATTTGATGCTGGGCTATATTCATAACTGTCCCTGGCTGCATGTGGCCTATGGGCTGGAGGTGGAGTGTGCCCCGAAGTTATTTGGAATTGGATCCACGACCAGGGATAACCAAGAGCCTCCTATCCAACAGTCTTTTGTGTGATCTCATGAGAAAAGCACTCTCCAATCCATGAGTCAGAAAATGACCAAAAGGATGGCAATGGGCTCACCCAGGGTCTTCTCTTCTCTCTGGTCCTGGCCTAAGAGCAGTCCCGTAATCTAACTTTCACTTGAGTTTCCCTTGTAGACTGATCCTGCACAGAGGACTCCTTGATCCTTCCTAAAAAAGACACTCTTCCCACTTGTCTGGCCTTCAGTGGATCCTGGGATATGGCAGGCAGAGCAGCAGACTGTGCTTTGGTTGAACTTAGCAGTGTGAAAGATGGACAAGAAATGTAGCGGTCTAAGGCATTTTACCTGATTCTGTTCCTGCCAGCACTTCTCTGCAGACATCCCAAGGGACTACCCAAGAAGGCTGCAGGACTCCACTCCAAATCCCTTTGATTGGACCAGCGCGTCCAAGTGTGATCTCCATGGGAGTTTGGTAAATCTTCCACTGATTGGGCTCCATTCCTGTCCTACAGAGTCAGAAAATCTGGGGCTGAGTCTCATCAACTGGCCGTTCATCAAGCTCTCTCGGGGAATTCTGAGGCATGCTCAAGTTGAGGAAGTGCTGCTCTAAACTTTGGATGCTGCCATGATTGCTAACTGGTAGCCCTAGTTGAGTTATTTTGTGCTGGAATGGTTCTATTTCCCTTTGTAATTACACTTTCACTGGTGTGATAATTTAATCCCTCTTATGAGTGGTGAGAACCATCACAAGGGATGCCAAGATTATTTCCCTTCATTCCTACATCTCCAGTGTCTAGAACAATGCTTGGCACATAGTGTCCCATCAATGCTTGTGCAATGGGCAAAGCAGGGGCCTCATGGGCCCCATAAATTTCTATGTCTCTCTCCTACTTAGCTTCAGCAATCAATTCGACATAGCCCAGAATTAGCTGAGGGAGTCTCAAATGAAGGGTTGCCTCTATCAGATTAACCCATGGCCATGTCTGTGGGAGCATTTCCGTGATTGCTGCTTAATGTAGGCAAGGCCCAGCTCACTGTTGGCAGTGTTACCTCTAGGTTGTGTAAGAAAACTGGCTGAGCACAAGCCAGGGGAACAAGCCAGTAAGTAGTGTTCCTCCGTGTTCTCTGCTTCAGATCCTGCCTCCAAGTCCCTGCCTTGAGTTCTTGGCTGACTTCCCTCAACGACTGACTATGACCTCGAATTGGGGATAAAATAAACCCTTTCTTTCCCAAGTTACTTTTGATCATAATGTTTATCTCAGCAAGAAAAATAAAGTTAAAAAAAACCAAAAAACTAAACAAAACAAAAAGATCAGTGTTGCATTTGCCCCATAACATATCCAGAAAATTCCTAAGGCATTTTATTAGTTAAACTGTTCAAGTTGATCCCATGTCCCTGTGCTCATTTATAATCCCATCTCTTGGGAGTCTGAGGCCGGAGGACTGCTCTCACCTTGTGTCAGCCTGGCTAAAGTGGTGAATATTAGCGAAGCAAGAGCTACACAGACAGATCCTGTCTCTACCTTCCCACCAAAAATGCTGTGCAATACACTTGGTCTGCAAATGGAGTACAGCTGATGAACTTGAACTCAGTGATGAAGATTACATCAAATTATTCCAGATGCGAGTCCCATCAGTCAATTATTATGCAAAGAAGCCACAGGTCAACATGTCCTAAAAGTTGTTTTCTTTAATTGATTTTCCCCAAAGGCTAGATTATAAAAATTATTGAAGACTCAAGAGCCAGTCTAAGAGGAAACATTAAAAAACAAAAAAACATCTAAAGAGTCCTTGTCCTTCATCGACACCAGCCTACCTCTTCTTAATCTCTGTTCTTCTAAGACCACTTTGGGTTCTTTGGGAGACAGTAGATAGGAATTAGACACTGGGAAACACTTCTACAGGGCTTCTGTCTTAGTCAGGTCAACTCTGGAACCAGAGGGACTGGTGCCCCTTTGCAACACCACCGGGAGAGAAAGAAGGACTGTCATCTACAGAGAGTGTAGACGGCACTTTTGCGGAAACTCGGAGCCTGGCAGGAATTTGATGGGAAGGGTGGGGTCGAGAGTAGGCAGCTGTGAGTCACCCGAGTGTGCTGTCAACCACCTATAGAGACGTAAACCAAGCTCTCCTGTTTCCACCCCCTTCCCCTTGTCTTCTCTTCCTTCTTTTTTTTTAAATAATAGCCTAACGAAGGCTAATCTGTACTCACTACATAGTTAAGAATGAGTTTGAACTTCCGATCCTCTTGACTTCTCCTCCTCCTGTGTGCGAGGATTACTGGCATGCACCACACCTAATTTAGACTGTACTCAGCAGGATTGAGACAAGGGTTTCTTGCCAGAATAAAGCAGGCTCCTCACCCTTGTCTAGACTGCTGATTTCCTAGCAACACTCAGCAGTAAAGATTTGATGCAAGGGCAGCCTTCCTGCTGTCCGTGGATACTGGCAGAAGACACGGCTTTGCAGGCAGGCTAGCTCCATGTTCAAAGTGTCCATGCTCACTGTGAATGGGGCATCTATCCCAGGAAGACAGATGAGGAGGACTGATGAAGATGTGGACTGTCTCAGAGTCCCTGCAGCAGGGCTTTCCACTGTCCCCATTCCAGCCTGTGCTCACTGCAGAAAGGAACGCCCAGTGGCCAGATCTCAGCAATGGAGTCATCCCTCACCCAAGAATCTGGTGAGCAAGGCGATGCACAACCAGCCACTGCTGGGAAAAGCTTGGTGACAGAGTGGCTCTTTGGACCCTAGCCCATGAATGCTACCTTTTACCTTAGAACACCATTCTCCTTTCCAGATCCCAAAAGAACTGTTCCCAGTCTATCCTCACTACCATTCTGTGCAGCAGAAAGGGCCGCATTAAAAGACCCCACTTCACAGGAAAACCCAGAAGAAGCTAAGCACCTGCTCTGTTGCTTGGCCATGCTGGTCCCGGCTACCAAAGATGGCATGGAAGGGAGAGATGCCCACCCCATCTGAGCAGCTCCTCTGTAGGCTGATTGATACTGTGCTCACTCATCCCACTAACTGGTTGCCTAGTGGCTGACAAGGTGCCCCAACGCCCATGCAATCTTAGAATGCAGCCTAAAAATGCAGACTTCAGGGACCCTCTCCCGCGTTTCTCTCCAGAGTCAGGCTACAGCAGCATAGGGTGGCCTACAGTGTCTGGGATCTCTGGAATGCTTCTGGAAGCAGAGCTTTAAGGGCAGCTGGAAGCCATGTTTGGAGACTTGGGGAAGGTGTGGATATACAGCTAGGGGGGCTTTAAAGGTGTGATGGTGGTGGAGATTGGGAGGGCCACGCCTGTATGTTACCAACATGTGTTTACTTCTGTCTAAGGTACTTTTCATTACAAAGCATTGTATTTTGTTTTGTTTCTGTAGATGTTTTTGGGACAGGACCTCATGTAGCCTAGGACTTGTCTCAAAGTCCCTATGTGATGGAGGAAGGTCATTGGTTAAAAAATAAAGAAACTGCTTGGCCCTCATAGGTTAAAACATAGGTGGGAGGAGTAAACAGAACAGAATGCTGGGAGGAAGAGGAAGTGAGCTCAGAGGCCATGCTCCCCTTTCCCGGGCAGACGCAATGAAGCAAGCCGCCAGGTCAAACATGCTGAATCTTTCCCGGTAAGACTGGTGCTACACAGATTACTAAAAATGGGTTAGGCAAAATATGAGAATTAGCCCATAAGAGGGTAGAGCTAGTGGGCCAAGCAGTGTTTAAATGAATACAGATTGTGTGTTGTTATTTCAGGTTTAAAGCTAGCCAGGCGACTAGGAGCTGGGGCGGCAGGAACACAGCCCACAGCTCCAACAACACCTATGTTGCTGTGGCTGGTTTTGAACTCCTGATCCCCATCTCCAATGTTGGGATTACATGTGTGTACCACCACTCTTGGGTACATTTGTTGTTGGTCGTTTGGATTGTTTTTATTTTTGTTAGCCGAGAAATGAGTTTCACTTTAACCATCTCTCTCTCTCTCTCTCTCTCTCTCTCTCTCTCTCTCTCTCTCTCTCTCTCATGCATGCACACAAACACACAACACACACACATTTAAACTATGTTCTTATTTGCTTCCCCAGGACCCTCTTCCACGTTTCTCTCCCTCTGGATGATTCCCTTCCTCCCTCCAATCGTTTCTTTGCTGCCTTCATGGCATGCATTCTGTTACCTGGCACCCTCTTTTCTTCCTTCTTTCCTCCCCATCATAATCTCCTTTTGACTTTCCTGGAAGGATCCCTTTCAGGCTGTTTTACTAAGCAGACCCCTAGGGCTGGGGATGTGGCTCAGTTAGTGGAATACTTGCCTAGCATGCACAAAGCCCTGGGTTCGATCTTCAGCAGCACATTACCTGGGTCTGGTGGCACATGCCTAGCACTCAGGAGGTAGAGGCAGGAGGATCAACTGTTTCCTGAACAGGGGATTCGAGGCCAGCCTGGGTTCTATGAGGCCCTGTCTTCAAAAAGTAAGTGTAAAAGTGAAATCAAAGAATTCCCTTTGGGCCGGGCGATGGTGGCACACGCCTTTAATCCCAGCACTCGGGAGGCAGAGGCAGGCGGATCTCTGTGAGTTTGAGACCAGCCTGGTCTACAGAGCTAGTTCCAGGACAGGCTCCAAAGCCACAGAGAAACCCTGTCTCGAAAAACCAAAAAACAAACAAACAAACAAACAAAGAATTACCTTTGGGTTGAATTAAACCAAGACTGTCTAGGGGAGACTAGAAAACTCAGGGTTTAAAGGGAACCGAACCCTCTTAGACAACAAAGCACTGTGCTCTACACATTGTTGAGCCATGGAACAATTGCAAATGACCCATGCCAAATACTGCTACCTACCACCATGCCATGTCCTGCTCAGGAACTTACAAATGAACCCATCCACTTGAATTCTAAATGTCCTTGCCTGGCTTTCTGCAGGCACCCCTCTGAGCATCCTTCACCAGTCCTATATCCCATCCCCTCTGATGCTTGCTTACTCTGGTGCTGGTGACGAACTTGTACAAGGTGGGAAAAAGCTTTCCTACTGAGTCACATATCAATCACAAGCTCTGCTTTTTTTCTCTTGTTGATTTCATGTGTACGAGTGTTTTATCTGCATGCGTATCTGTGTATGATGTACATGCCTGGTGCCTACACAGGCCAGAAGAGGGCTTTGAGTCTCCTGGAACTGGAGTCGTAGATGCTTGTAACTTGCCATGTGGCTGCTAAGAATTGAACCCAGGTCCGTTGGAAGAGTAGCCAGTGCCATTACCCTCTGATGCGTCTCTCCATCCCCTCTGCTGCATTTTTTTAAAGGCCGACTCTTTTCTGCCTTCCTTACTATCAGCGCAGCTGCCTGCCCAGCATTTCTGATCCACAGTCAACATGCGGCCTCCCCTCTCTGCCCTTCCCCCTACAACTGCACAGCCACCGCTGCTGTGTCCCAGAGTCCAGGCACCTGGTAGCACTCACACAAAGGGAAGACTCCATCAGGAGTCCTTCCCACAGGAGCTCTGACACTAATTCCCTCTTCTGCTTGTTTATTGAATCTCTACCCTCCCATCGAGGCCAGCTTCATCCCTTCTTCCTCCATCGGCGGGCGTGCACAGCTGTCCGGGGCCCTGCAGGCCAGCTGAGAGCTATGTACTCACTGACATGGTTCCTGGCCAGCTTTGTCTCTGCAGTGGGACTGTGGGCTTCCTTCGGGCAGGGACCTCACTTCACATTTTCCCTCTTGCCCTCCAACGTCGAGACCAGGGAAGAATATGTCATAAATTATAGTCTTGCCTCAAGTTCTGTGTGGTTTTGAAGGCCCACACACCCAGAGCCGGATTGCTGCTATCCAATGACTGGCCATTCTGTGGGCACCTCATCTCTCTGGTGTGTTTCTCAGTACAGGATTTTCATGGACAGAAGTTTAAGTCTCCCCAAAAGAAACTAGGAAACACTATGCAATGGGGGCCATAAGTGGGTCTACCCAGGAGGCCTGATTTACGTGTAGGCTGATGACCTAAGGGACAGGGCGAAGCAAAATAACGAATACGGAATACTTAACTCTGACAGCCACCTCAAACGGCACGTCCTCGGTCATTCTAGCAGAACTTTCCTTTGGAACCCAAGGATTGTTTCCTATTGACTGGTCACCGCCAGCCAACAACGTCCTGAGCTCAGTGAGTATGGATGATCTCCTCTTTGTTCACAACGACTCATTCGAAAGCAGCAGCTGCTCTTCAGCTCTGAGTTCAAAAAGGTCCCGGGTTCCACAGATCCGGTGTGCACTGTGTCATGCAGTGCAGACATGTCATGCACTGCCTGCTCAATACTTGGAGGTGTGGCCCAACTTCCCCGCCATCTCTGGGTCTCTGTGCCCTGTAGGCAAGTGAAAGGTAGAGTCCAGAGTTCACCCAGATCAGGATCTCCCCCATTCTGCTCACTGCCAAATGGGCACACTGGGACACATGTTCATAGCGAAAGCTTTGTGTTCCTTCCCTAGGTGGAAAATGGCAAGTCAAAAATTTAAGTAGGGGTGTGGTGATGCACCTATAACCCCAGAACTTGGGAGGACACAGAAAGAGCTGGAGTTCGAGGCCAGCTTCAGCTGCATCAAAGTTTGCCTCGACTGCATAGCAACTTGAAGGCCAGTCTGGACTGGAGATCGTGTCTTAAGCAGAAAAACTTCCTAAAGCACGAATTTTGTGTTTGAATTGTTTTTTTTTTTTCTTTAGTATGCTCTAACCCCAGGAGGAGAAACCTCTTAACAACACTGCATTTTGGGACTGGCTCAGTGAGCTAACTACCTGACATACAAGCATGACCTCAGTTCAGATCCTCAACACCTATATACATAAAACTGGGCACAGAAGTCCATTCCTGTAACTCCAGGACAGGGTTTGGCTGGCTGAGTGATCCTGAGGGTTGAAACACTGAGCTCCAAGTTCAGTGAGAGACCTTATTCCAAAACACAAGGCGGAAAGCAATAAAGGAAGCCATCTGATGTCAACTTCTGGCTTCCTCATGAATACACTCTGGGGACATACACACACACACACACACACACACACACACACAATCTAGAACAGTGTCTGTTGGCCTTTATTCCTTGTGTCCAATCTCTGATCAGGTGTCATTTTTAAGATGGACTATTAAGAAGCCCCAATTCTGCCCACTGGGTCTCATTTATCTGAAGGTGTTTTTATCTGCTGAGAGCCTCAGCTGATAAAGCAGGTATGAATTTGCCCTACAGAAATCTTGCTATTTTTTTTCTCATGAGATTGTGCCAGTGTTCAGCCAGTTGAACTCTTCCCAGTACTGCAGGTGCCAGGGCACCCCCAGGGCATTTTCACACAGGGTCATTAGAAGCTGCCCTGGAAAAGGTGTACAGGATCCTTTAATATTGGTCCTTTAAGAACAGACCTATTGATGTTACGTAGGCACCATGCAAGATCGCTGGCGCTCTTTCAGCTTTGAAGTCCATGGAGGAAAGAATCACTGTGTGAGATCATAAATTATCTCCAAGTGGCTTTGGACTTTCTATACCAACAGTTGGGGCAGTCAAGTCACCCAGTGTCCTCCACAGCCTTCACCTGATCCTTTCTCGGGACTAGGAGAGTTCTAAATGTGACCAGCTTCACAAGCTGCGTTCCTTCTGAAAGATCCAGATGTCATGGAGTAAGAAAAGAGGCCACAGAAGGATAAGCAGCATTTGAAACAGACAAGCTCTGGTGGGAGACCCGGCTGTGTCCCCAATCTGTCCCTTGCCCTTATTTGCATGTCACCATTGGACAAGTCACCTAACTTCTTCCAGACCTTTACCCCTCTGGATGCTGGTGTCAACTCTAATCCATGCGACCAGCTCCCAGTGTCCAGCGCATTGTTCTTCCACCTATGGTGGTTTGAAGAATGTCTCCCAAAGGCTCCTAGATTTGTATGCTTTTTCACCAGGGAGTGACACTATTTGAGAAGGCTTAGGAGATGTGACCTTGTTGGAGGAAGTGTATCACTGGGCAGGAAGGGTGTGGACTTTGAGGTTTCCAAAAGTTAAACCAGGCCCAATGTCTCTCTCTTCTTGATCCAAATATAGAACTAGCAGCTACTTTTTCAGCAACATGCCTGCCTGCCTGAGTGCACACCATGGTGAAAACGGACTAGATCTCTGAACTGTAAGCCAGCCCCAATTAAATGTTTTCCTTCATTAGAACTGTTGGAACTGGGCGGTGGTGGTGTGTGCCTTGAATCCCAGCACTCTGGAGGCAGAGACAGGTGGATCTCTGTGAGTTTGAGGCCAGCCTGATGTACAGAGCAAGTTCCAGGAAAAAAAAAAACAAAAACAAAAAGAAACTTGCCGTCAGCTAAATGACTGGTCTTTGGTGGGGAATGACTTGTGATAAAACAGCAGAGTGAAAAAAATTTCATTCTATTTGAAAGGAGGGTTTAGAAAAAGGGTATGACTTTTAAAAGATACATTTCATTGAAAGAGAGTTGAAATCTACATACATATTCCTAAAATTACCCACTGGCTGTGATTGTGGCCAATCACATACCAAAATGCCCTGTACACTGAGTCTCCAGGAACAGCAGCTAATAGTCCACTTTTGGGTATTTGTGGTTAAAAAAAAATCCCAAGCAGTGGTAAATCTAATAAACTCTATTTGGGCATGGGAATGCATTTATATGTAATTCTTTCTTGGTAGGAGACTTACCTTTCTAATCATGCTCCCTTTAGGCTATTATTAAAATCAGTCTGCATTTCCCAAGCAGATGCCACTGACAGCCAGAGGATGGCAGTCTGCAGTGACAGGGTAAGGTCAACCTGGAATTAAGTGCTAGCAAATAGATTGACAATCAGTCGCGGAGTATGTGTATGGAGCTGTGTGCTCACAAATGTGAACACGCAAAAGTGCTCCGCTAGCAACAGCACACAAGAAACAAGGATTAAGGATAACAGCAAAGGGCAAAGTTCCCACAAGTGGGTTTTTCAGAGATCTGAGGACAAAATAATGTAATCCTTCGTGGGTCACAATGTATATACCCCCTTTGGGGTCATCTATTCTCAGCTGTTATCTGCAAGGACTGATATATGGAGATCTTATTTGTTCTATTGCTCTTGTGGATTTTTTCTTTAAAATTCTTTCTTTAATTAAGAAATACCAGCCGGGCAGTCGTGGCGCATGCCTTTAACAGCAGCACTAGGCAGGCAGAGGCAGACGAATCTCTGTGAGTTCGAGGCCAACCTGGTCTACAAGAGCTAGTTCCAGGACAGGCACCAAAGCTACAGAGAAACCCTGTCTCAAAACACACACACACACACACACACACACACACACACACACACGTATGTGTATATATATATATGCATATATATGTATATATACACATGAATACACACACACACACACACCCCAAAAACCAGGGCTAGGTATGTAGTTCAGTTGCAGAACACTAGCTTAACATACACAAAGTTCTTGACTCCCTTCCCATCACTAGAAGACAGGACTGAGAGAGAGGGTGCAGGAGAGACACTAGTAATCAGAAATAGTGCTATGTATGCAGCTGGACTCTCATCTACTTGTGAGGCTGAGGCAGGAGGATCACGTGACCCCAGGTGCTGAGGGTCATCCTGAACAAAACAGCAAGGTCCAATTTTAAGAAGAGGAAATGTCAAAAGTGCATTGCACTGTGTATTTTAATTCTGCACATGGACATTCCTGCTGAAAAAAAAACGATTTCTGTAGGTTTTACTGATAAATGGTGAACTCTGAAATCTCTTCAAACACTGCTCCATAAACATTTAATTTTACACAAAAGCTGAGTTGGTGTATAACAATTCTTTAGCCATGAATAGGTTAGCTTCATGCCACAACCAGAATTTATTTATATATTTCCCCTAGTACTTTCAATCCTGTCTTGTGTGTTGGCTGTCAATGCTAAAGGCATGAGAAGCTTGAGAAAGCAGTAAAAATAAAAAGAGTACTTTATATTAGGAAATCACAAGTCCATTCCAGACCAAAACAGCTCCTTTGGCTCATCACCAAGCATTCCCAATAGCTTTGCTCAGTGTTGTCTCAAAGGGTAATAGCAAGACTGAATCTTAACACAAGTGGAACACACTTGAGTCCTAGCCCCAGAATCCCATGTGGCTCATTTTCCTAGTCAACCTTGGCTTCTTGAAAACCAACTGAGATGATTCTGAGCCATGCACATTAAAAATCCCAGTATGGGGCTGGAGAGATGGCTCAGAGGTTAAGAGCACTGGCTGCTCTTCCAGAGGTCCTGAGTTCAATTCCCAGCAATCACATGGTGGCTCACAACCATCTGTACTAAGATCTGGCGCCCTCCTCTGGCGTGCGGGCATACATGGAGGCAGAATGTTGTAGACATAAGAAATAAATAATTCTTAAAAAAAAATCCCAGTATGGGCATCAGTGAGAAGTCATGTCCCTAGTGTAGAGTCCTAAACTTATAGACTCGTTCTCATGAGAATCCTCCACTATCAATATATTTAAAATAAGTAGGAGAATAACAGGTGACATTCTGATGTTGTGCTCCCAGCAAATGCTCAACCGTATTCGGTTTCCGGCCTGCTAGAGATGGACCCCACTGCTGCCTCACATATGCGAGGCAAACATCTCATCAGCTGAGACATGTCCTCAGACTCCTTCAACTAGTTTCCTAAGCACAAAGGGGGTTTTAGAAAAACTAAGTTAAAAATAGAGAAACTCAATTTATGAGGTTATCAACACAATGCAGTTACATTTTTTCTGCTAAGTTTTGAGTCATATTTTTTTGAGTATTTTTCTCGTTTCCAAGAGTAAGATGTATTTTTGTATTTGCCAAACAATGATCTCTCTCTCTCTCTGTCATTCCTCTAGTAGATATTGTTATTAACTTATTAAACCATTTCACTATGTAAATAAATACTTAACACCAAATCAGAAGTGGAATTGTGTGCGGCACCATCTAAACTTATTTTATTATTGGTTCTATTATCACAACTGACAGTTTATATTTCATGTAAACTTTTAGATTTCTAAATATCTAATTCAAGTTTAAAGGTGCAGATCAATTCTTTGCAGTTTTTACTTTTATCCAAATACTAGGCACTCACTCTTTTACAAGATAGCATACAATCAAAGTTATAAAACTTTTGTCCTTTTTTGCCTTGCAATCCCTTTCTGACATTCTCTACCATGTTTTTTTTTTCTTAAATGCAGTCAGTGAAGTGCTTGAAAGAAAATAACTCTATAAATAACTTGGTAACCCTCAACCCTTTCACATGCTGCTAACTTTGGAGAAGTCAGGTCCTCTCCTAAAGGCTTTTATTCTGCCTCATACTCCAAACTTGAAAGGTTTTCAAATACTCAACTTGCCTTTCTTCTCATTTTTTGCGGGGGTGATGGTGGTGAGGGTAAGCCTGCCAGCTGGTGAGAAGCCAAAAGTTGTCCAGTCAGACCTGAATGGAAAAATCTATGATTTGTTTATTTCATAGTTCAAGTTCAAAAGCAAGAGACAATTTAAATAATAAAAGGTTAACAGAGGAAAAATGTAAAGAAAGGAACAAATCAGTAAGCGTCCAGAGAAACTTTCACGAATATTTAATTTGGAAAATGTTATTGGTTTGGAGGACTTGACTGAAAGAAAACAGCTGGGCAGAGTTCAAGGTTTTAAATTAAAAACAATGTAACAAGGTCTACAGGGATAAATCTTTGAGCCATATTTCGGAGACCAGATTCACTTCTACCAAGTAAAAGTAATAGCAGTCTAAGCTAAAGAGGAAATTCCTCACAACTGAGGTGCTTACTATCAGCACAGTTTCCAAGTTCTCAGAAGGCAGCCCAGCGATTTACAGTCTACTTTTCCTCATATAAGTGGAGCTAGCTATATTTCCTGTGATTTGCTTTAAAAAAAAAAACACTTATCCACACCAGCCAGAATATGCCTATTTTATTAACATCATGCTTTAATAAATAACTGGCTACTTATACTAAAATTAAGCCTCTGTTTACAACAGCCCCCAATATTTCATTTTGACCATTCTGAAGAATTTGGTGTAAAAAGTTGAATGAAATGTAGACCCTGAGCTATCAAGTAATTATGTTTCAATATAAAAATAGAGCTTTCCTCTTATAACTGAAGACTGAACAATAACACAAAACAACCTGTCTATGGGCTTCTGGCATCTTCATGATTTAGAGAGCAGAAGAACCTCGCACAGTGGTAGTGTTTCTGAAGACTTTTGAGAAGTCATTTTGAAATGATCTGCTACTTTCTCCAGGTTTTCTGACTGGTCATTTGGATACAAGAAAAGGGCTTCCAAGGGGGCAAGGCAGTGGACAAGTCTTTGGCCTGGGACAAGTTAGGGCTTTTGCTAGTGCACCTATGTGGCTAAGGGCCACCTAGGAGATGAGGTCTTCTTAGCTCTATATACTCCCATTCCTCCCACAAAAAGATAGCATATAAAAATCTGGACACCCAGCTCTCCTCTCAGTGGGCTCCTTGGGCAGGATCGATAGCAGATGGCTGCAAATCAGTCTGGGTCCTTCATTGAACTGATCAAAAGTGAGTGGCGAGAAAGAAAAAATAATCCAATTAGATCACCTTACACTCTTTTCAAAACTGGAGTTTACAAAATGCAAACATATACACACAGACAAAAACTCTGCTTGAGTGTTGACAGCTATTCCCTGAGCCCAGGCTGTACCCCAGTTCTGGCTAGCTGCCAGACAGCTCCCTTTTATGGCACTCTTCCCAGAGTGGTCAGTGGGTCAGGAATCTGGATCCCTCCAACACGGGGTGGGGACAAATGAGATTGTTGGTCACCTGCTACTGCCATTGGGATAAAGGACTAGAGTGTCAGCATGGATACAGAAACTGGTACACGGTGGCTCCCTAAGCTGCCTGGTTTTTAATATATACCCCCCAAGTCCAAGAGTGTACATGGGATAAGTGGGGCACCCTGAGTGCCTTTCATCTTTCAAGGGCACCTACATCAATAATCTTTATTTTCCAGGATCGGGTACACTTTGGGTATGGGTGGATTCAAGAATTCAAGATTCCACTCAATCCAAATGGGTCTCTTCTAGCACCCAGTTCTGAGTGGGGTCTAACGGTCTTCTTAGACTGGTGTTTGAATGCAGTTTGACCAGTGGCTCGGAAGCCTGTTTGTGGCTCCACATTCTGTCCTAATTGAATACAAACAGAAAAAAGAAGCCTCCAAGTTGCCTCCACTTCTCCAGACAAGGCAGTTCAAATAAGAGGGATAAATGGAAATTTTATGGCTTGTTGGGCTTTTTCCTTTAATAAGATAACATGATAAATAAACCTGCTTCTGTACAGCTATTTAATATTTCAGAAATACGTACATGTTACATGCCAAGAAAGGAGCCTGGTTTTCTTGGGAGAAACAAGGTGAGATCATAATTCAAAAAGAAAAGCCCCACAAATAAAATGAGCGAAAAAAAAAACAAAACAAAAGAAGAGTGCTAAATCACAAATGCACAACTAACTACAGGTTCTGTACCTACACTGTTAGCCACATTGAACACGATTTCTGAAGGAGCAGAAACTGAATGAGAAAACAAAGTCAACACTGCTCAAACCAGTGGCCACATCGTAAAAACTGTACAGTTGCTGTCTGTCCATTCATTTAAAAAGCAAAGTCACTAGGATGGTAAAAAAAAAAAAAAGTGAGAACTGGTGCCTTTGAACTCTCTGATGATGAACACTTTTACTCAGGGTTTGACAATTATCTCCACTCTCTCTGCACAGCGAAGAACAAGAGGCAGAGGATAGTGAGGAGGTAGGGCTTTGCCTCAGCATGGGCGCTGGCACTGTCGGCCTTCTCATTGGCACTCTTCCCAGAATGGTCAGTGGCATTGTACTCAAACTCGGAAGGACACTGCTGATATTCGCAGCCACTTCCGCTTCCTTCTCCACTACTTTCATCACCTACATTGAAAAGAGAACAGAGATTTCAGGACATGTCATCTCATCAGGTCAGAAAAGAACAAACCCCACACGTCAAAATCACCAACACTTACTGATATCAAAGAAGTCCACGTCATTGCCGTTGTAAGCATTCTTCATCTTATTGGTCATAACCCGAAGGGCCATGATTTGACGAAGGATCAGCATGTCTTGTTTGGTGGTGTCGACCTGGACTTCAGGGTTGTTGCCCTGGTTGGCCAATCCATTTCCGGTCACTGCAAACAGGTACCTGAAAGTACAACATAATTCCATTGAAATGAGCAGTAAGTAAATGTAGGCGAGCAAAGATTTGCTGAATGTTAGCATCTCCACCCAGCATAGTGGAGTAGATGTTCTTCCATTTGCAATCAACTCGAATTGTTCCTTCTCCCTCTAGGGACTGTGTAGTTTCTGTACCTCTTTTGGCGCGATTGTTCTGGCAAAGAAAAACACCCTCTGAATGGGTGCTTATCTTAGTCACAGAGTATGCCAGGGTGGGATACATGGACTCATCAAAGAGAATGTGACCTTTTGAGAAGTGGTGCTTTGAGAAGGCCAGGACCCTGAGCCAAGGGCCACGGGCGCTGAATGTTTTTAACAGTCCTTAGCACCAGGGTAGAACTACTGCCAAGTCCAGTCCTTTGTAAGTATCTGGGTGCCTTTTAGAACACCCAAATGCCAAAGCCCATGCCTAAGGGCACCTAGAAACTTTCTGTAGCATCACTAGCCACAGTGAACTGCTTCACTTAGATCACAGTGAAGAAGCTGCTCTTTCCCTCGGGGGAGGCTGACCTGCTTTTGCCCTTGCCATTCCAGCAGTCATCCTCATTGCCATTCCCTGCCGCCATCCTCTCGTCATTGCAAACAGTGGTTGGGAGAGAGGACCAGAACTTCTTAGCCTGTTTCAGTTTTTCCTTGACATCAGTAACCTAAGGAAGAAAATAAAAAACGGCTCACCTATGTAGAAATGCAAAACTACAATGTATGATCCCAGCACTTGGTAGGCTGCAAATAACACTCATCCTTGCCTCTGTACACGACCCTGAAGTAAACTCATTGGCACTCTCTCTCTCTCTCTCTCTCTCTCTCTCTCTCTCACACACACACACACACACACACACAACACACACACACATCATATATATATATATATATATATATATATATATATACACACTTTCTCAACAAACAGTGGGGCTGGAGAGATGGCTCAGTAGTTACGAGCATTTGCTCTTCTTGGAGAGGACAAGGGTTTATTCTTAGTACACACTTGCTAGCTCACAGCTATCTATAACTTCAGTTTCAGACGATCTGATGCCCTTTTATGAACTGTACACTTAACCAGGAATCCAAGTGGTACACACACACACACACACACACACACACAGATGCAAGCAAAACGTCCATACACATGAAATAAAACAGCAATAAAAAAACGCAAGAAAATAATGTTGACCTAAATCCATCTTAAAATCTAAGCCAACCCCAACCTATTTATGGATGTGCCTTTTGATCATTTCTAGATTATATGCAACTCAGTGTTTCAAGTTCAGACCGAAGGAAAATACCAAGAAATAAACAGTCACTCAGAGGAATTAATAGTTCAAGTGTAAACTCTAAAGGAGATGCCTGGATCCTGGATCTACTGTCTACTTTACTTCCTCCTGTAACTGGCATCCCAGCCTGTAACACAGTCTTTCCACCCCAGGCTTTCCTGGTCTGAATCAAGCATCCAGCAAACAGGAAAACTTCACTGGCTTTATTCTTCTTTTCACATCAGTGTCCTGTCGGGCTTCCTGCTCTAGGTTCCCTCCGACTACAGCACTAGTACTCCCAGACTGCCATAGGGCATTGCCGTGTATCACCTGTTTATAGCCTAAATTTTTCTCCTATCCTACCATCATCAACTTCGACCTTACATAAACCTAGACCATGTCACTCTGCCCTCAACCCACTTCTCTTTAAAATCCTATATACTAAAAGGCACCATGGAAGGTTTTTTTTTAAAAAAAAAAATAAATTAAAACCCAACGAAGACAAACTGAACCAAAGTTGTTTTACTGCATGAAGAAATTTCCTTTGAAAAGGTGATTAGGAAAGAATAGCCAATGGCAAAGACGTCCTTTCTACCTGAACAAGGACTTTGGCAGATACTTCTTTGCTTCCTTAAATACAAGGTGGATCGTATTTTGGGTATGGTGCTGATAATGTGAAGATGTTTGCAATTGGCATTATTTAGCTTATTGGTCAAAAAAATAAATCCACGCACAGAGTTAACAAGTTAAATGTTATCACATGAAATCAACTCAGGATTTTAGGTTGTTTACTTGTGAGATTACTTTGGCTCTTACTGAAGAGCTTAGACTGGCACTTCGCTCCCTTTGTTGAGGTCTCTGGAATCCGAGGCCCTTTCTTACTGCCCTGAGCTTCCCCTTGTGTATAACCTAGCGGCGGGTATAACAGATGCTCAGTAAATTCACAATGGCACTGGAGAGAAGTCTGGAGATGCAACTTGTCACAACACACTTCCTCAACTATATAGGACCTTTCCGAGACAGAAAACGAGGCACATTTACTGCCGTCCACATACAAGAAGATTAAAAAGTTAAACACCTAAAAGACTCACACATATATGCCTTCCAACTAAAAGTTCATTTTTTGAGCAAATGTTTGGAGTTTGTTACCATTGAACACACCCATTCCAGCTAAAGTACTCACCAGTCGGTCCAAACTAGTGCCAGCGGCTGTGGTTGGACGTTGTTCTGGATGATAAGGCCTGAATCGAGCGCTGAAGGCACTTTCAGAGATGGACCGAGAAATTCGGCCAGCCGGGAGAGACTTCGGAGACCCACAGCCTTGGAAAACCTACAGGGAAAGTGAGTTCGTATTAGGGATGTTAGAGGACAAGGCAGAGGGCGTGTCTCGCTGTCCTGCCCAGCGTCTCGCCTGCAATACTTTCTGAGACACTTGGACGCTGTTATCCTGCATGTTCATGATAGCATCCGAAATCTTCACATCGATAGGATCCATAACCGACTCAATGTTGAAGGGGCCCTCCAGCCTCTCTGCCACCATCAGCATAGCGTCTAGTAAGCGTTGGAGAAAGACAATACAGCATAGACAGAAAAATCATTAGTTCAGATTTGACCATCAGCCCGATCGTTTTATTGCCTTTGCTTTTTTTTCAGAGGGAAGAGGGGAAGGGAGAGGGGGAAGGAGATAATACACAGTTTTTTCCCCAGTTTTTTCTTATTTTCTAGCTATTTCTATAATTTCAAATTGTATCTACACATTACGTCTCAGCAGCTCGCTAAAGTATGAAGGAGCCAGATGAATGCTTTGTTCCGGGGCATGGAAATTCAGTCGGGAATCGCCCATCTTTTGGCTAACTCACTCTTCCGTATGTCAGCCAGCACCCAGCTGACAGTCTGGCTAGGGACAGAGGAACATGCCTGTTCTCCCAGACACTTCCCTGGCATCTTTTCCTTTCAGGTTCCATTGACGAGAGTTGAAATCGTAAATCAGTTACAATCCTGGCATACCGATTCTTTTCTTTCACTTCCTTTAAAGAGACATTGCAGATCCTCGCTTGCACAGCTGCATAATAGAAATGAAAGCGTTCTGGGAATCCGAATGTCTTCAAACGATGAAACTTTGAGGCGTGCCACTTTGGGGTTAGGATAACCCCATTTTCAAACGCGAGGGCCTCAGCTGATTTAGTAGTGATATGCATGTTTGGGGGGATACCAGTGAAATCACGAGACAAAACACAATGCCAAACATTGTCCATTTCACCGATATCTGGAAGTCACTTGTAGACTTTTGAGGACCCTGTCATTTCCTAGCAAGTGCTGGATTCCTTAAAGAAAGCAAGCTGTTATTTGTTTCCCATATATGCTTTTGGGGATTATGATTTGGTATCTTTGCCTGATAACTTGTACAAAATTAGAAGAACTGGGCTGGAGAGATGGCTCAGCGGTTAAGAGCATTGCCTGCTCTTCCAAAGGTCCTGAGTTCAATTCCCAGCAACCACATGGTGGCTCACAACCATCTGTAATGAGGTCTGGTGCCCTCTCCTGGCTTGCAGGGATACACACAGACAGAACATTGTATACATAATAAATAAACAAAGTTAATATTTCTAAAAAAAAAAACAAAATTAGAAGAACTTTTGGAAATGAACCCCCCCCCCCAAACGGGGGAAAAGGGGATGGGTTAATTATTGACACATAGTAAACTTTTGAAAAACTATTTTTTTATTGCTGTGTGTATGCGTATGTGCATTTGTGTCTGTCTGTCTGTGGGCATGTGCTAGTGGGAGTGGGTGCCTGTGAAGCCACAGTTGGTTGATAGCCTGGAGTTGGTGTTACAAGTGATCGTGAGGCACCTGCCCTGGGTGATGGGAACCAACTGGAGGCATGATGCCAGCTCATAGCAGCTGGGTTTCAATAGTTAACCTTTAAATGGTGTTTTCTCCTTTACACTCCATAAGTTAGATCCCCACTGTCTACTCCTATAGGTACTTCAATGTCAAGAACGAAAAAAGAGTGTCCCTTTTCAGAAGGCCGGGTGTCTCTTTCAGCTGCTACCCCAGCTGAGCTGCTACCTAAGCTTTCTAGTGGGAAAAGGCTTTAAGCATCATCCTAAAAAGGAAATCAAAGTTGGTTATCAACTTTTCACTTTCAATCTAGAACAAGTACTACACACCACTTTAGAAAGTGTGAAGCTGCCAACCATGAACAGATTCCTGTGCAGTGTGATGCTTTAGAGTAATCGCAGTAAGTAAGCACCAATAAAATGATGTCTCTAACCTTTAAGTAAAGGCTGAAAGCATGAATATGCCATTGTACTAGAGGAGAAAGGGGGGAAAATGCTTTTGATGTGCTAGAGAAAGGCGACTTTTGCAAACAAGCGGAGCACAGTGTAAATGTGTTTGTCACTGTCAAAGCAGAGGGACCACCATATACAGAAGGCACATTCTTTCACAAGCCAAGAAATCGTGAGCACCAAATCAAAATATTATGAATAAATAACAAACTTTCCAACTGCAGAGGTTTCGAAGGGGGGCGGGATGGATTTTCTACCTATTTATTCCCCTAGTGGTGAGGAAAGGCAGGCCAAATCGATCCCTAATGTGTTTGTGAAAGCCTGAAAGGAAACATAAACCCCAATTCTTCTGGCTGTTTGGCGTCTTTGTAAACTCAGGGCCACTGGCCATACACAAGGGCCTGGGAATGGAGAGGGAACCCAGGCCTTTGTTGGGGCCGGTGCCATGGCGTTGCGTGTTGCATAGCTGAAGAATGTGACTGAGGATCTATTCTGCCTGTGGCTCACAGACCAAAGCCAAAGCTGTCTGGAACCCTGCAGGAAGTCAGGATTGGCTAGCCACCGCCCCTTCGACAGCCGCCACTAGTCCCCCAGAGAAATACCAAAGACGGCTGGTTTGGTATTTTATTTTCCTTGTGGTTGACGGAGGCCACAATTCTCATATGCTTGAGATATCATACTTGTTCCTGCCTCCGCCAGGAACTGGCTGGTGTCCCCGTCAGCAATTCCAATACTAAATTCCCATTGGCAGCAACATGTGACATTAACAGGGTTGGCTCTGAGTCAACTGAATGCTAAGAGAGACACAGCACGTGAAGAAGTTATGATTCTCTGAAAATCAGCTTCTTTTGGTGGTAGTGGAAAGGCAGACATTTTTTAAAGGTTGAGTTTCCAAAGGGGTTTCCCATATTTGGACCCAAAGTTAGACCAGTCCTGAGGAAGGCTGACAAGACTTGAGCACTTAGAACTTGTGGTGATAGGCAGATGCCGTTGCGGAAACACGGAGAAGCCAGCAACAAGGCTGATTTGGAAAATGCCTGCTCGTTTTGAGAACAGAGTCTCGAGTCTGGTCCAACCACAGGACCACCTCAACACACTGGTTTTAAGGGGCCCCTCCCAATTCACCCAGAAAAGCATCCCTTTCTTGGGAATCAGCAGGAGTGGGAGGAGACAAGTAAGGGTAATGGCGATGAGTCTGATCAAATATATTATATGCATGTATGAAAATATCATATGAAACCCATTATTATATATAATTAATGTATGCTCATAAAAAACAGTGTTGAAAAAGTATTCCGTTCTCACTAGGGAAAGTGATTACTTTTTCATTGTGTCTCCAATAAATAATCAGAAACCCACATCTTTAGCCTCCCAACCTGACTCAAGAGCTGAAGGCAGTTTCCCAACTTAACCCCAAGATGTGACTTTCAAAGGGATGAAACAAATCTTTGACTACTCAGTAACTGCACAGTCATTTACAAAGCAAAGAAAAATTCCAGAGAGAGAGAGAATATGAATATTTACAGCACAGGCATGTAATTGGGACTGAATTCTACAACCGTGGAGGAGATTAATTAAACCCTTGTGAAAAATCCATGAAAAAGAACAGGAGATTAACATGTCTATTACGTCTGGCCTTTTCTATCAGCTTCATTAGAAATAAAGGGTAGTGTCTCCATTAAAAATGATGCTGACATACAACTGCATATTACGTCACTCCAAGAGCATCATTTAAAATAGCTGCAGAAAAATCAATTCCAAAATCCGATCCATTTTCACTTGGGTTTAATTCCGTTTCTTCACAGATAGCACATGTAATTTTAAAAATACACTATAAGAAGCGCAGCAACAGTTGAAGGCTGAAGATTAATCAGGTCAGCCCGAGTATGGTTTTGATATACTGAGGATCTGGAGGGTCGCAGACAAGATGGGCAGGAATTTGGCCTTTGGTACAAGGCTGTGATTGGACCTTGGCAGTGGCTGCTGCTGGACAGGCTGCAATAACAGAACGTAAGGTGGAATTGTCCCTGCACTGCCCTCAGGGTGCCTGGGTAGAAAAGGAAGTAAAACTCACTGTCACCCAAAGCTTTTCGTATGGTATGCTTGCCTCAGAGAAAAGCCTATTATGTTCAAAAGCTAGGAAGCCCCACTGTCTTTCTTTAAGAACTAAGTTTAGCTACCTGTGAGACAGTACACCTGCAATTTCACCCATTCGGAGGCAGGGGCTAGGAGGGTGAGTTGGAGGCCAGTGTGGGCTACATGGTAAGAAAGAAGAAAAAACATCAACCAACCCAAAACCGCAATTTAAGAAGAAAAAGCAAATGAATCACAAACTCCTCAACTGGATATGGGGAGGGTATAATTGGGGTAGGGGAGGAAGAGGATGACCTTAGTGAGATAGGGCGATACCATAGTCTTTATTTCCATAGGCTATTTTTCATTTCTCCCCTGGTTTCATTCTGGGCACGCCACACCACTTGTGTTTATGTTTCCCCTTTCATGAGATTCTATTTTTCTGTATGTAAAAGATTTGTTTCCCAGGGTTCCCACAGCTTTGAGCTATCTAGGCCACAAGTATGCTTCAGAGTGTAATGTTTACATCTTTTTCTCCCAGTCTCTGTGTTTAAGAATTGGTGGGACCCAATTTATTGATGCACTTTCAACCAGACTTAATATGGCAATTCACTCTCGCTCAGTCTAAAATGTATCTTCTTACTCCAATTTCCTCTACTCCAAAAAAATTTAAACCTTCAACAAACTAAAGCAAAACTGAGCCAGCAAATTACATGCACGCTCCCATGATATGGAAGACTTAGCAAAAGCTTGCTTCCTCTAAAGACATTTCAGTGTGCAATTCTGCAAATGTGACTGGGGGGATGAGAATGAACTGGTACTCTTGAAGCATGTATGTACTGTTCCACCAATGCTGGCCTTTGTGACCTCAATAGCGGCCAGGGAGGTTTCAGGAATGGCGTGCACAATGGGCACTAATGTAGAAGGCTGCAGGCTCTTTAAATCAGGCTAATGTTTTTCCCCGAAATCATAACTGGCCTTCTCAGAACCTAGACGGTTTGCAGTGCTGTCTGGGTTCTAGTAATGGCTTCCTAATTGGCAGAAATCAACAGACTCAACATCCACTCTCATAAGAGGACTCTACCAGGGCTAAGTCCCTACAAAAACAAATCTTGTAATTTTCCACATCAGAGTTCTTCAGATCTGATGGTGAAATGGGCATCTGGTCAGTTTGCCAAAGATTTGGGTGACATGTAAAATATGTAAAAGACTATAGTGTTGGGGGGAGGTTGTGTGTAGGGGCAGGGGTTGTGCCAGAGGCTAACATCAGGATCCCTAAGAATGGTACTGTCACCTTAATTTTTATTTTTTGATAAAGGGTCTCTCACTGGCCTGGAGCACAGAACTTGTGCTAGGCTGATTGTCTCTACCTCCCAAGCCCTAGGATTACCAGTGCTCCACCACACCTAGCTTTTTTTCTGATTGTGGAGATCAAACATAGGCCCTTGTTCTAGCAAAACAAGCACTTTACCAACGGACCACCTGCCCAGCCCAAGAGAGAATCTTCAAAGCTCCTTTCATAGCTCTGTGAAGACTGTACATCAGATTGAACATGAACAGACCTAGGATGAGTGCTAAACCTGAGAATTTCACAGGAAATATCAAAAAGATACCTCCTGCTGCATTCAAAGCGGTGCATCTAACTGTCTTCTGCAATGCCACCAGTAGTTCAAGAGGACACTGACTGGCAGTGCTGATTTTACTACCTCCAAGTACTGAGCGCAGCACAGCCAGAACTCTGCCAAACATTTCCCATTAAAACGAAAGGAAAAATCTCAGAGCTGGCAATTACAACAGTCCTTGTGGCAAGAAGTAGAGTCATGGCTAGTAAAACAAATACATCAATGGCTCGCTCACCTATGAAATTGTTCCACTCAAAATTGAGGTCTCCTTGGTTGGCCAAACAGCCTCTCATGATGTTAGAGCAGTAGTTGTAACAGGGCTTCACAGACACCAGGCCCTGGCAGTGGGAACAGTAGATCATCTTCAGCAGCGCTTCCGTGCACTGGGCTGTGGGGTTCACCTAATGTGTGACAAGACACACAAAAAAAAAAGAAAGAAAGAAAGCCACAGTTGGGTTAAAGGAGACACAACTGACATTGGAGGATCATCCGGGAACTTCGGGATGAATTAAGAGTGTTCTCAATTAGGAGGCTGGACTCCCATGGAAGTGGATTAGAATAAGAATTGGACAAGTGGAAGACAGGTGCCAGAAAGCTGAGTTAGGGGTGGGGTGAGTGAGGTCAATGTAAGTTCTAGTCTTTCTTCGTTTAGCGCTGCTGATGGTAGACCTCAAGACCTTGCTGCAATCCCTGCTTTTCAGTACCAGACTGAGACATAGGTACAACTTGTATTCAAATACTGAGTCCAAGACTGCCCTTTGCACGTTAACCTCCAAGTATCTTTCCCAAGGATACTTCATATATACTTTGTTCAACATCGAAAAGCCATTCAGAAGGTGAAGATCATGCATTCTATAGGGCAAGATGAGTAACTTTAAACACTGCAGGGTTTCAAGTATGGAGTGCTCTTGTGACATATAATCAAAGTGATGAGGCTTCTGCTAAGTTATGAGAAAGTTATTAGATTTCAGTGGAGAAGTAAATGAAGATCATCTCAGGGACGTCAATGGAATGGTGCGCCTGTATTTTCTTAGGAGAAGGTGGAGGAATCTAGGACAGTAATGTGGCATAGGAGTGTGTGGATGTGGTCAGAATTTAGAAGGGCTGGACACTGAGCAGAAACCGGGAGACCCTATAGGAGTCAAACAGCAAAGATAAAATCACTACTCAAATCAGACTAGGCTAGCCACCCTCTAAGATAAACAGCATTTACTGTCATCTTTCTTGTTGGGTCGGATGAAACTGTTTAGGACCATGAAAGAGCCAATTCCATCCCATTCTTCATTTCCATCAATGGTAAGAAAGGATCCCAGCTAGGTGTCATATGCTGGCGGCTAACTCCAAGTTCCTGGCTTACTCTCTCTGCCCTCTTCTCTTTTGGAGCCTTTATCAGAGGATTGGTGCATTCTTCACTCTCATCAGCAACTAGTTCCTCAAGCATAGGCTTTTAGAAGCAGATACTACAGCAGGGAGCAAATACTGGGATGCAGGGTGGCTGGCAATGGATGTCACCTGCTCTGGTGTGTTGCTTTGGATATCACTTATCAACAGAGCCCTTAGGAACAGGAACAGGATGGTGCTGTCTATCTGGTGCATGTGGACACACACACACACACACACACACACACACACATACACACACACCCTTCTCTGGCTTATTCCCAACAGAATGCCAGCGTAAAAGGGGAAAAGCGTGCAACAACAAGATGGTAATTGTATACACTAAAGTCAACATTCTCTACAAAGAGTTAGGACTTTTCCACAGTTTTAACCATTCCCAAATGTTTTCCTAAGCATTAAATTAGTCTCTTTAACTGTGTATTAATGTACAGTAAGTTCTGGCTAACCAATATCCTTAAGGAATGGCCTCTCTGGATAACTAGATTTTCTGGATAGCTAAAAGTTCATTCCTTTGGAGTCACATTGTTGGGACTTTGATACTCATTCACCTCTCGTTTTACAGATGAACAAGCAGCCTCAAAGAGGAAGGGAGCCCAAGTCACAGGACCAAAGAAGTCAGCACTGGAAGGAGCCTAGCCCAACACCAGCGGTGCTGCTCTCACATTGGAGAGATAAGCAAACTATAGGCAGAGATTAAACAACCTGCTGACAGCCACCTTGCTGCATTTGATTCCAGTACTGCACCTTATCAGACACCGTGTCCCTAGGATTTCCCAGATGTGTCACCGCTTCCTGTCATCCTAAACAGAAGATAGGCAATTCTATTCTTAGGCCATGCTGATTTTCTTCTTTGTTTTTAGTTCCAGTCCACATTAGAGAGGCCGCTAAATGGCCGGATCTTAGGAGATACACAGGTTATGTAAATGACTTATAAAAAACCCCACAATACAGCTAGATGTGTTAGAGCACGCCTCAAATCACAGACGTAGGACACGGAGGCAGAAGGACAGCAAGTAAGTCAGCCCGGAAAAAAGGGTGAGGTCCTGCTAATGAGAGAGGAGGAATGAAAGAAGGCGGAGAGGAGAGAGAGGCAGGTGGAGGGGAAGGAAAGGAGAATTCCAGAAGAGTACTTGGTATGTTGAACATTATTCTTCAGAGCTAGCGGTGTCCTGGTGGAGTAAGTGTAGAAAGCTAAACTGTCAATGTGGATACTCAGCATTTAACATGTGTCTGGGATCATGACGTTAGTTTGCTGTATTAGAATATGAAACCTGCTCTACAGAAAACAAAGGAAAATCCCAAGGTAGAACAGACCTTTGGGAAGTAAACAAAATATTCAGGTAAAGATACAGTGCATAAAGTCATATTTTGTATTAGGATTAAAGCTGTGTGCCACCACAGCCAGCCCTGGGACCTTTTTGAAAAGATAAAATCCAATCCACTTACATTGTATTCTCTGGTGACCATCGGAGTCAACTGCTGCCTTCAATCTCTCTACAACTTACATACTGAAGTAGATTTACTTTAGAAGTTCCAAAACATGTAGCAGCTCATGCCACATGGGGAATAATTAAAAGAGCAATATACTCCAAGGTCTTTAATCTCCAGTTATGTATTTATCCTCTATGGTACAGCATACCACTTAAAATGTTCAATCCAATGGTCATTTTGGTGCATATGTCTTGACTAAGAGCTGTTGTTTTTCTTTTATTCAGTTGGGTCTGCTGAATCCAGATGTTAATCACTCCCAGAATACTTAGTGCTGAGATAAGAATGGGGCGGAGCTTTATGATTGTATTTCAAAAAAGGTCACAAGTGCCGGGTGGTCGTGGCGCCTTTAATCCCAGCACTCGGGAGGCAGAGGCAGATGGATCTCTGTGAGTTCGAGACCAGCCTGGTCTATAAGAGCTAGTTCCAGGACAGGCTCCCAAACCACAGAGAAACCCTGTCTCGAAAAACCAAAAAAAAAAAAAGTCACAAGTTTTAGACTTATCTTAGGAATATAGTTATTTCTCAAAAGTTTATGAAGACTGAAGAGGAAAACTATATGTACCCTCCCTTTCCACCCCACCTTTGAACAAAAAGAATGATTTAAAGCACTCAGAGAGAACACACTTATTTAGCTTTTGCAGTTTTGCGTGTGTGTGTAAAATAGAGTGAGTGCTTGTCCGGGTCTGAACAATGAGTTTGACTAGTGGAAAATGGTTGAAGAGGCATTGAAGGAAGAGTTTGTGTGAGAGAGAAAGAGAATGAGAACGAATGTAGTATGTGTGCACATGCAATCAC
Source organism: Microtus oregoni (assembly GCF_018167655.1). NCBI lineage: Eukaryota > Metazoa > Chordata > Mammalia > Rodentia > Cricetidae > Microtus > Microtus oregoni. The sequence continues at coordinate 3,891,788 of NW_024543873.1, read as the reverse complement.
ACATGTGGAAGCCAGAAATCAACCTTGACTTCTTCAGGAACTACCCACCTCATTTATTGATGTTATTGTATTGTTAAGATACCAGGCTCCCACCGGCCTGCAGTTCACTAACTGGCTAGGCTGGCAGGCCATCAATCTCCAGGAATGCATATGTCTCCCTATCCCCAGAGCTGGGGTTCTAAGCCTATATTGCCACATCTTGTTATATATATATAAATAATAAGTTATTTATTTATTTATTTATTTATTTTGGTTTGGTTTTTCGAGACAGGGTTTCTCTGTATTTTTGGACCCTGTCTTGAACTAGCTCTTGTAGATCAGGCTGGTCTCGAACTCACAGAGATCCGCCTGTCTCTGCCTCCCAAGTGCTGGGATTAAAGGCGTGCGCCACCATCTCCCGGCTATACCTTGCATTTTTAATTTGGGTTTATCAAACTCAGATCATCAGGCTTATAAGACTAGGATAAGCACATATTAAGTGATTTATCTCTCTAGCTAAAGAGGGTCTTGAAATCTAGATTGAAGAAAAAAATATTTTGTTTCATGACCAATTTAACCACACATGACTTTTGCTGGGTTTTATTGATTCATAGGATTCATTTATGGAATACTTAAGGTATGCCAGGTTCTTATTTAAGGGCCTTACGACATGTAGTAACTCATTTAACCCTCAAAACAATTGTGTGAGGCAAGCACTAATAGCTGATCTCAGAGGTGAAGTAGAAGGGGGCCAAGAAATATTCAGGGATTCACGCAAGGTCTTCAGGTCAGAGCTGAAAGCTGAGCTTTGGACCCAGGTAGTCTGGTTTTAGAGCACACGTAGGTAACTTCGTTGATGTCTAATGTTCTTTTCAGTGATGAAGATCAAATCTAGGTCTCACACGTGCCAGGAAAGTGCTATGCCCCAGGTGCTTTAGTGAATATCTATCTACATGGCTTCTTTGGAATCATAGCCTATAGGAAACTAGAGGGCAACACAGGGGCTCCTAGACCTCACACACTATCTGCACACTCAGTAAACACACTGCAGGGCTCGATACTTTCTAACTATAAGGTGCAGTATTTCATGTTTACTGGCGAAATGAATCAGGTTTTACATAGGAGGGCAATTTAGGACACGACTACATGGAGCAATGCATACTAGATACTTGGAGGAGAGGACATATTGTTTAATGAAATAATAATGCCTTACTGAGTGCCAGCACCATGCCTTAAAACTGTTCAGTTGCTAGAGGGAGGAGAAAGGAGATATAATTACAGGGTATTACTCACCAGCCCTGCTCACAAAGAGTTCAAAGGCTCAAGAAAACACCAATGGACATGGTCAAGAGGACTTCCCTTGACTGGGAGGTGCAGCTGAGTGATAGAACACTTGCCTAGCACGCACAGGCTCTGGGTTTCATCCCTAGTACCACAGAAGCCCCTCCTTTAACCAAACAAATTGGGCAAACAACTCACATTTCACCCAAGTTCTGAAATTTTCAAAGAACTGCAGCTAAATGCAGCAGAGATAATGAATTCCTAGAGAAATGAACAGACAGGCCTTAGAGAAGGTAGAAGGGGCTGACATTATTTATGGAGGGGTGAGAACATGTGTCCACTTTCGCTTCTGGACTGAATATTTCTGTATTAACTCAAACACCAAAATCAATTTGAACAATTGACCCATAATCCCAATACACGAATATCCAATTTCTAAGACTCTTAAAATCCTTCACAACTGACCAATGATTTTCTTCAGTATTAGGCAACTGTAGAAAACACCTCAGAATTTACCATAGTAAGGGTCACTGGGGAAGACATTGAATTACTTTTTAACTTCTTTTCAAAGTACCCATTGTGGAGAGCAGACCCTGCCCTTCACCTGGGCAGCAGGAAAGAGACAACCCTGTCGGCGGAGGTGTGGGCGAGTTAGCCCTGACGTGAGCATGGAAGAGCTGTCCCCATTACTCATCCATCAGTGGCGGCATAGACAAGAGATGCCCCCTCCACTCCACGCACCAATACCAGAGGCAGTTGGGAGAACTGGCCCTGAGGTCCCAAAGAGCAGGAGAGCTGTCCCTGCTCCTCAGCTGCTGCTGCTGCTGCTGCAGTTAGGAGAGCGGCCCCTACACCTTACTGACCCTGAAGATGTAGGTGTGATGGCCCACCCGAACATTCACCCCATCTGTGATGAGCTCCAAAGTGGGGTAGCTGGCCCTGTAGATTCTGGGCTGTAGGAGGTCCATGACACAGGGTAGTAACAGAGTCTCAGTGAGGGCCCAACAACGTCAATGGTGTACCAGAGACCAGTGAGTCTTTGCAATGAACGCCTACATGTAAAAATGAATGACTCACTCTGTCATGCTGCAGCTTTTGTGAGATTTTCCCTTTCTCCCTTCCCCCCTTTTTTCTCTTAAATTTTATTTTGTTTTATTCTGGGCGGGGGTAGGGAGTTAGGTGGGATCAGGAGGCATGATGTGAGGAAAAAAGTATCCATTCTAAAGTGGGTGTGTAGCTTGGGGGTAGTGACGTCCTGGGTTCCATCTTTAGAGCTGAAAAGGAAGGGGAAGAGATGGAAGAAGAGGAAAAGGAGGAGGAAGGGGAGGGAGGAAACAGCAGTAATCCCCCTCCTCTCAGCCTTCCCGAGTATATACATGCATTATGACATCTGTATGCCATATCTGCTATAAAAAGCCTTTATAGAAAAGTCCCCTTGGAAAGCCTATTTTTTAAAGCCTTTCTACCAAATAACCCGCATTTTCCAAGCACCACATTAAAACCTCCAGTGAGCAGTCTGCAAAAAGAAAAATGCTAGAATGGAGCTCTTCCCACGGCCTGGATTTCATTTCAGAAATCCAGAGCGGGCCTTCAGCCACATTACACAGCAATGGCAGTCAGCGGGCTGCCCTCAAGTTAGAAACACATTGCCTTGTAGCTTATTCCAGCTCTGAGCATGCATTTGTTGCTGCGCTTCGCTTCCCAACTTGCCTGCTTTTTTTTCTTCTTCACACAGCCACACACCAAACAAACAGAAAAGGTCTAGCTTTTCATCTGTTGCCTGGTAACATAAGCACCCGATAAAAACAACAGGAAATATTTCACCAAATTCTGGTAAGAGAAGGAGCTAGGGAGCCCACACTTGCCGTGGAATGTGATGAGTTTGGTCAGCAGTTTCCTAAGTCCTTCTCAATTCAGTACACATACCAAGAAGGTGCGACTTTCTCTCACTACTGATCGGATAAGGAGATTTTGAAAGCATAATGTATAATCAACTCAAATTCACTCAAGAATATTTGTGGGCACATTGTAGATAACATAGAGGCTATACAAATATGTGAAGTTGTGCCTTATTCTTGAAATCACTGGACTACTATGCTTCATATATGAAAATATGATTATTTTAACTCCCTTAAAGACTCTACATTTTTTGTTCTTTTTCTACTTTGCTCTATTTCCTTTTAGGCATTTTGTGTGGTACTATCACCTAATGCTAATTTTCATACAAGCACATCGAGCAGACATCCCACTAGTCTCTCCTTTATCCCTCCTTTCCCTCCCAGTCTCCTTCTGTCCCTCTAGATGCTTTTCTCTTCTACTTTTATATTGCAGTTTTATGTCAGAGTATCTATATAAACTCTAGAAATCACAAAGCAAATATACAGCATTTGTCCTTCAGAAGCTGGCTTGATGAAGGGTGTTTGTGATCTCCACTCATTCACCCTCCGGGCATACACCTTTATCCCGACCCCACCATATCTTCAGTCTCACCAAGCCCTTTGCAATTTTATCCTTTATGTCTAAGTAAAAAGATACTACGAGGGTAGAATGAAAGTTTATACTCGGTTTCTTAAAAGCTTATTTACACTTATAATGATGTAGGGAAAACAAGGAAATGTCTAATACCCAGAATCGTTAAGAGGCTAGAAGTAAAGAGGGATCCACAGAAATGGCTTAAAAGGCAGGAGTGTCCTTCAGAGACCTCGATGGTAAGACACTATTGTCTAATTATAGCCCCTGTAGTTTGGGGTGCGGGTGTAGACACAGTCCTATTATGCCAGTGTTAATTGAAACCATGAGAATGTATCTCTTTGGCAGAAGAGCTATTAATTTTCATGGTGCATGTAACCACTTGTGCATTTCTTAAGCACCACAATAGACTCCACCCTTCTAGGCAAAACTACTGCTACAAGCAGGTAACTAACAAAAATGCATCATGAGCCATGTAGCGGCAGGCTATTCGTGAACCGTCTGTTTCTAATGAAGAGGGAGGGTATCTCTGCAGTTGGGATCTTAAGGCTCCAAGGAGTATGCTGAGACTGCTGGGTCCAGCGAATATGAAATGAAGCAAGGAACAAGGAACGAGTCCTTCACTCAAGCAGCGCTCTTCTCTGGGAGGAATGAAAGCTTGCTGATACTGACGGCCCTCTCAATGGCTTTGTGGTAATCAAATCACTGTTCATCTTGGAGGTGCAAAAGAGAGCTGGAAAAACAAGGTATCTACCCACGAGAAAGTGAGACTACCTCTGAGTTAAGCAAGAATTCAGGGAGCAGCCCCAAGGGCCAGGATGCTTCTGCAGCTTGCCTTTAAAGATTTCTTTGTAGCCAGTGGTTTGGATCACCTCAGTTGGCAAAGAGCTTCCCTACTCTGAAAGGCTTTTTCTCAGGTTAGAGGACATTGATTTTATGAAGTACCATAAAACTACATGTTAAATTGTTCTCCTTCCAAGGAGAACAATATATAAACTGGTAGAGAACCAAATTATGAGTTAATCATATCAATTTTCTGCTTACTCGGTTTAAAATATACATTTTTTAACAGTTAGGTCATTTACTACATTCCCCATAGAGCAAACGTTTAAATTCCACTTAACTGGAAGCTACACTTCAAACATTAATCCAGTAAATATTTTCCCAAGTCTGCAACAATACCTGGCATACTGCTACACAGAGACATCCCATGAGATAGATCTGATACAATTCTAATTTTGCCTTCTTTTGATTGAATACATATGTGTTTTACTATTGTTATTCAAATACTACAAACCAACTTAGTTGAAGGTTGTGGTTTTAAAATCAGTCCTTAAGTCGGGAAATTATTCAATAATGAAGCCAAAATAATCCATTTATGTATTTGTTTATTTTCCAGTTACAAGCATAACATTTAATGTAGCTTGATGATATTTTTTAAATAATATTTATTTATTTATTTATTATGTACACAATATTCTGTCTGTGTGTATATCTGCAGGCCAGAAGAGGGCACCAGACCTCATTACAGATGGTTATGAGCCACCATGTGGTTGCTGGGAATTGAACTCAGGACCTTTGGAAGAGCAGGCAATGCTCTTAACCACTTGAGCCATCTCTCCAGCCCCCTTGATGATATTTTTTAACCAACTGGCAAATAATTTTGCCTTGTGTAAATTACAGGATATATCTTGTATTCACTATATACGCATTAAACTATAAACGTTTAGGAAGTCATAAGTAAAAAAATGAATAAAGAAGAGAGCTCAATTCTGAAACAACAACAAAAAACCTTAAGAAGTTACGTTAAAAAGTAGCTTTTCTTCTTGCCCAACTAACAGTAGTACCCATATTTGGTTAATGTAAAGAAAGTTTTTTTTTCAAACAATTGCTTAGGGCGGTATGTACACTCTTATTTTTCTCTGGACAATGTACACATAGCACACAGGTCCACATGTATATACAGGCATTTACAGCACGCATTAACTCCTTCCTGCCCATTCATCTCAGGATGAACATGAAGAATTGCTAAAAGTGGGCAAATGTTGTCAGGTGAACTTTTATGCCAATGGCATGGGCCTCGAAGACTTGTGAACGGTGGACTACTTCCAGACTGAGACCTAAGTATTTCCAAGATTAAAAATGATTTCTGCAGTTGACAGAAGTACAGCATTGAGATTAGTTTTCTAACTACCTTAGATCCATATGCCCCACCAAATATTTGCCACAGACAATGAAGGAATCAGAAGAAGAAGGAGAGGGTGGGCAAAAGTATACTGCAAAGAAATTCCTAACAATTTACAGCCTTGACAGGAGAGAATCAGTTAATTGAATACAATACATATTATTTCCTAAGTCCCAAAAATCAGCATCTATTTTCTGTAACATCCTATTTTTAGATTCATGTGCTTCCCTCTGGTAAACACTGGCTTCCTCTCAACTAAGGTGGCAGGTACATTCTGTGCACTTGGTTGCTCATTAACAGTTAGTGGTCCCTGTTGCCTGGTTATGTTTATTAATACGCATCTGTTGGTTTAGACAGTAAGTGCCTTGGTTTGGATAATAAATGACCTGGTCATCCTAACTCTAAGATGAACTCTGTGATCGTTGATCTGCTGGCTGTTTTCATGTTGACCTTTTGTCTAATCATGAAAACAACTAAATGACAAAAGCAAAAGCCACTATCTGTGCACACAGACAGTGTGTACAGTGTTAACAGTGGCTCACAAATTGGCCACCCACTTGGGAGCCAAAGGAAAAGAGCAGTCTGACCAAGATAACTTTGCTCCAGTATAGATGCTTCTTCCCTGGTATTAAGTCATAAAAGATGTCTGAAGTTAGCTTTCTATTGCTGTAATAGACATGACTAAAAGCAACCTAGGAAAAGTTTGCCTTACATACCCTGGGTCACAGTCCACACTGGGGAAGCCATGGAAGAGTATTACGTACTGGCTTGCTCTCCTGTCCACAGCTTGCTCAGTCTGCTTTCTTACACCATCAGGACCACCTGCCCAAGAGTAGCAGGATCATCCACAGTGAGCTGGGTCCTCGCACATCAGTCATAAAGCTCAGAACACTCAATACCTTCTGCAGTCCCAAATTCCAAAATGCTTCAAGTAAGCCTAGTGGTACAAGATCCTTCACAAGTGTTCTGGAGCTTAAGGTCCACAGCTCAGCAGAAGGAAGAGCACTGGCTACACATCTGCATGGCCCTGGGCTTCTGTTCCCGGAGCTACAGAAACTAAAAACTTGCAAATCTCACTGAAGAGTGAACCATTCCCAATTTAAAATCTTGCTCTGAATTCTACTGCAGGAAATCTAGGAGAGCAAAGCTTCTCTATGGCAGCTAAAGCACATAACTCAGTCTTAAACCAATATAAAAGTCCCCTTTGCTTCGCCTCACGGAGGCTCATGAAGACCCTTCTAAGGTGTCTCCATGGAATACAATCTGAAAAATCCTGGTCTATGTCAACTCATTTAATTTACGAGAGGTTCATTTTTACCAGGTATTAGAACAGTATTGTCTGTACTGGTAATTCTCGAACCAAAGTCATGATCATCATGACCTGAATAGTGCACAGCAATTGTCATGAAAGCTCTGAGCACACTTTATAATAAGGACAAATGCCCATGGATACTAATGATTTCCTAATTGCAACTAGTGGGCTCAAACATGCTCATCCAAAATAACTAGGTGTGGAGCCTGAGGTGGGGAGGATTCTTTTGCACAAAGAGAAAGAACTAAAAACAGATGGGGAATGAGTTGTTAAAATTATTTTTATAATTAAGACTTTGGAGTCAATGTGCATCCCACTTAAGAATGGCTACCAAGGAAACTAGAAAATAACAATGATATATAAAGATATTCATCCTAGCCTGGTGGTGGTGGTGCATGCCTTTAATCCGAGCACTTGGGAGAAAGAGGTAGGTGGAACTCTGTGAGTTCAAGGTCAGCCCAGTCTACAAAGTGAGTTCCAGGATAGCCAAGGTTACACAGAGAAACCCTGTCTCAAGAAACAAAAAATAAATAACAAACAAAAAGAAATCTAGCCCTAGCACTGGTGAGTTAAGTCTAAAGAGTGTGGACAAAATGTGGGAGGTGAGAAACCAAGAAAAGATTGTTAGTAAGCCAACCGAACCCCAATGACTTGTTTTTTAATCTTTCTGCAACCTCCTTTTGACACCAAACAAACCAAAAAAAAATCAAAACCCAAAATACACACAGAGAACTTACCACAGAGACTTTGCTCACTACATCCCTTGCAACTGCTAAGCCTTGAGCAAAAGTCCGGGCTGCAACAAAGGCGCGTGTAACCTGGAGCTTCAGTTTCCGAGGGACATCTCCAAAGGGTTTCAGCTGCTCTGTGTATTTGCTCACGCATTCCAGGTACTCATCTGTAAAATGGTACTGAGAGTTCACCAGGCGAAACATGCGCTCCAGAAGGCGAGCCCAGAAGTCATTGAGCATGTCTCCCAGGTTCACGTTTCCCGCCACATAGTAGCGCTTCAACTCTACGAAGAGATCTTTAAATAGTTCTGAATTTTGCATGTATAAGTGGCCATATGTCTTCACAAACATATCATTCAGGGATTTCTCTGCATTTTCAAGTAGTTCTTTGAAGAATTCTAAAAAGAAAAGCCAAAAAAGGGAGGGAGAAAACATTTAGAAAGGCTGTTTTCTAGTAATTAAATAGCTGAGTGAGGTGAATTTGAAAACTGGAAAATAACTGTGACATTCAGCTGGAAAGCATGTCTGTAGGAAAGTGCACCGCTTCTGAGGGGTCTGCATCTCAAATCTTTGTCATGAAAGGAAGCCTATATCACAACATCATTCTTTCTCATAGAGAACGAGAAGGAAAATTTAAAACAGCAGTTTCTCAGTAATCAGTATAACATTCTGAAATCCCTCAACAAAAACGGCAGGCTGGATATGACAACGGCGTGTAATGCCAGCACTTGGGAGGCAGGAGGATCAGGAGTTCAAGGCCAATCTCAGCTACCCAGTGAAGTTGAGGCTAGACACAAGACTGTCTTAACAAACAAATGAGCAAGGAAGTAAGCCAGAAAAGAGTAGCAGCAGCAATATACATTCAGGTATGGGGTCACAGCCATCATTTGCAGCAACTTTCTTGAGAGCTGCAATTCTTGTCTCCATCCGGGCCCCACCCATCCATGACATTATTCTTGTTCCTCAGGATCGTGGTCAGATCCTAACTGCTGAAGAAGACCTGCCTAGGCCAAGACACATAGCAATCATCCTCCATAATCGTTAATGAAACCAATTATAATATAAGAGTTGGCTAAGGGAAGCAGCCAAGGGTGGTGTAAACCAGAGTTCCCACTGATCAGAGGCTGAGTTAATTGGAACTTAGAGCGCCTATCCAGCAACTGCTTGTAGAGTCTGCTTTCCGGGAAGCTCCTGCTGTCTGAACGTCAGAGAGGAGGCGGTAACCGAGCATTTGTGAACAGGTTTATTTCTGTAATTCCCCATTTGGAAGCTTCAGTGTACATGCGGTGAGGCTCAAGCAGCCGAAACTCCCTGAGTTCACAATTGGCCACAGCTCAGGAGTAGAACTCAGCACTATAATATGCTACGAGCCTCAAGCAGTGTGAACGGTGGGGAAAGCCTAAGACTCCTACTTTGAGGTTTACATGCCATGGTTGAGAAAATAAAAGCCTCCGACGTCCCGTTTACAAAACAGGCCATTCTCTTGCACCCCACATGGCCAATGCTGGCACAAAGTCATGCTCAATATACACAGGCGCTACTAATAATACACGGAGTGACGCTATCGTCGCTCCTAGAATTGATGCCAGCAACCATTTAGAACATCTTTTAACAGACTGGCTTATGTCTTGCCTAATGATGTCGAACATAATCCATCTGGGGGGAACAGAAATGAAGGTCAAGCTGTTGGGAGGTCCGCTGAGAAGGCCTATAGCCTTATAAAACTTGGAGCTGTTTATCCAAAGGGAAATGCTTAACAGCTCTACCTCCCAAGGTTGTGAAACGTCCCAGACATCCACGAGACTGGAAGCAACTACTGGGTGGAAACTAAGGGATGAAACACCATCAGCCATGGGAAGAGAGTTTACACTACCTGGAAGGCGGAATGCTGGAAGCATCGCACACAGCTGAAACTTAGGAATTGGGGCCTCTTCCCTCCTTCCTCCCAAGCACTTTAGCTGCAGACTATTCAATTTCCCAGAGGCCTGGTGGGTGTAAGAACTGAGCTTGGGGACTATAAACACTTCTCAGCTCTAAAATTCAATTATTCCAGTGTAGAAAGTACTGGCTTAACATGGGAAAAACCTGAGTGGAAAGCCAAAGTTGTCCTATCAAAGTATTCTATGTAAATATCCTGCCTTTTAAAAGAGGACATCATGTGCTTCTGGAATTTCTATCGCCAGTCACTTGTCTTCCATCAAATAAACATCCAAAGTTCTTGAAAAGGGTCAAAGGAACTCTGGTTGTGCTATTAAATACCATTAGTTCCTTCTATATAAACAATCAACTGGCTATTGATGAATGAGCTAGAATGGATTCTAGAAGGAACCCACGACCTTGAGAGAGTAGAAGCTCTTTCTATTCAATCCATTTGTTCGGTGCCATAAATCAGCCCCGCGCGTTTACATTATGAGGAAGCTGTCTTTTATACATAAGCACTAATTCCTCCTTCACTATAAACGCTGCATCTCACAGCCTTAGTGTGACATGCCAACACTAAGTTATCACAGCAACTAAATTCCTCAGAAGCCTCTTTTTAAAGTGCTACAGCCCAACCTCTTCTAACTGTTAGGCAAACTGAAGGAGTCATCCATCCGGTCTCTCGCTGCGAGCAAGTATGTAATGAAGAACAGCTAAGTCGGGCGTCTACAAATGGAGGGAAAAGGAGAAACAAAAAAATTCTTCCTGACGATGGGACCTGTTGGCTTGGGACTGTCTACTCCAGCCTCTTCAGTAGTCTGAAAGCCACAGCAGACACTTTCCTCTGCCATGGCATGTCACTCCTGGAGAGCACCTGAAAGAGCATGGGGGCACTAAAAGGTCACATACTCAACTCCTGTTTCGCGGCGGATAGTAAATTACTAAGCTGCCCCTAAGTTAGCAAGCCAGTTGCCAGCTGCAGTCCTCCTTTGGGGCTGTTAGCATATCAAAGAGTGCTAGGGGGCACTGCCAAAGGATCAGTCTTCCCTTTCCAAGGTTAATTTTATTAATGACCTCTCCTAGGGAGAAAATAGAGTGTTTATTCTCTCACGGACCATGAGTTTAGCTAAGTTGCCAGGGACTCAAACTCAGTACCATATACTTAGTACTTCTGCTGGCATCATCCACTGTCCCGCAGCTAGCCAGCTGAACTGAGCACTCTCAGATTACTTTGCATCCAATGGGCCCCCAGAGACGGCTCTGGGCCCACATAAACAAGTAAGCTAGGAAGCTAGAGCAGCCACAACAATCATCTCCATGCTATATTTTGCGTGCAACACTTAACAGGATATTATGTGATATTCATGATCTCATATCAAGAAAAATCATGGCACCAAACCATTTAATTAGTGGTTCTAATTGCATGCATGTTTGTGTGTTCTGTGTTGACACACAAAAAAAGGATGAAGTAAACACAGTGGTGATGGAGGAATATTGATGATCAAAGATGACTGTTTTCAATGTTTCAATTTTTGCTCCCTCAAAATTTTCAATGACGTAAAATTTTTGACTGACACATAACATTTCCACACATTCTTGAGGTAAGATTAATATTTTGATTCACAAATCCATTAGACAATGATCAACTTGGGAGATTAACATATCTGTCACGTTAAACTCCTGTCAATCCTTTTTGCAAGTGTATTCAAATTACTCTCTTCTATTTTGAGATACATACTATGGTCAACCTACTTGGCAATAGCACAGCAGAGCTTTCTCCTCCTAAGCAACTATAATATTTAACCAAGGATTAACCTCTTCCCATTTCTCCTCCCTAATACCCCTCACCAGTCCCTGAATCTACTCTCAACTTCGGTGGGTTTTTTTTTCTTTCTTTTTATTTTTTAAAGCCTCATGTAGTACTTCCACAATGTCACAAATGCTAGGATTTCATTCTTATGGTGGAATAGCATTCTGTGTGTGAACATCAAATTGTCTTCTTCCATTAGTCAGTTGATAGACAAGTGGGGTTCTGAGTCCTGGTCACTGTCAGCAGTGTGGGCAGTTGTGACTTTGCCAGACTGATCTCATTTCTTTTGCTTCTATGTGCAGCAGTAGAACATGGTAGATGATCTCCACTTCACAGTCAGCAGGCTACTCTTAGAATTCATAGTTCCACTCCATTCCATAGTCGCTATGCTGACCCTACAACAGTGTACAGGGCTTCTTCCTCCGTTGTCCTCAGGAGTATTTTATAATCAGAAAAAAATGGTATTCCTTCCCATGTACAGAAGAGTCTTACTTCTTTCACTCGGTTTCATCCGGAGGCCTCAATGCCCTACCTCTTTTTTTATCCCCCCAAATTGTCTAAGGTGAACAGTGTCAAAGAAAAACATCATTTAACAAAATCAGCATTCATTTTTTTTTCATCAAGATAAGTACTTCTTTTGCTGAACAGAATCTTTCTCGCCAGAGCAATTTGAAAATTAGGACAAGTATGTAGAAGACTCCAATTATCTGTAACTCCACAACTTGGAAGTACCAAAAGCTTATTGGATTCTTTGTCTTTTTTCACATGGCCACATGATTGACAGCCCAGTGCTTCCATACTACTGTCGTGTAACACTACGTACTTAACATTTCCTCTAGAATTAAAGCTTCTCCAGGAGGATCATTTTTAATAAGGTGGATATTTTATTTAATTTTTCTAAGATAAAAGATAGTATAATTACATCATTTTCCCTTTCCTTTTCCTCACTCCAAGCCCTCCCATATGTCCCTCCTTGCTCTCTTTCAAACTCATGGTCTCTTTTCTCATTAATTGTTGTTACATGCGTGCATGTGTGTGTATGTATGTGCACACACATGTACAGACATATCCCTAAATATAATATGCTTACTCTGTATAATGTTATTGTATGTGTATTTTCAAGGTAAATCATTTGGTATTGGATAAGCAATTGCTGTGCTCTTCCTTGGAGAAAACTTATTTCTCTCACATGAAACATTTTGGCTTACTTCCAAATTTCAGTAGTCTAATTAATACTGTAACACTGTAAATGTGCACATGTAAATAATACTATAATGTGCATATTAACATTCTACATTAATCTTGATACATATCTACCCTTCCTTAGGATACACACTTAGCAGTCAAAGGATGTGAACATATTTAAATCTTTTAACACGCTGCCAAATCAATCACCTGAAAGGTGTGCCAATGGAATATACTTGATATTTGAGACCTATTTATTTCTAAATTCACAGGGCTCCATCAATTCTCCCAAGGGAGGGGGGGTGACGAAGATGGGCTAGAGTAATGAGCAAGAATGGGCTAGAGCATGACAGCCTGGGAATTCTCTCTGTCAAGCAGATGGAGCCTTACCTGAACAGGTAGCCACCTCAAGGAGGGCTGCAAGGAGGAGCAGCCTTTCAAGTGCCCAGGTTCAGTACACAACAAAATAGTGAAGCCAAAGGTTTGTACTGGCCTCCAACTGCATCAGCAACTTCTGCCCACCAACTATAAAGTCTCAAACTAAGACTGCTCTGGATTCAGCGGAGACGCATACACACTTTAAATCCAATGAGATAATGAAAACCTCAGCAAACGCTTACGTTTCAGAGACTAATTCAAAGCGCTGAAGAAAAAAAAAAGCTGCTAATAATCATTCTCAGCAAGTTTCACAGGTAAATTTTTAAAGAAAAGTTAGGGCCTAGAGAGATGGCTCAACAGTTAAGAACACTTGTAGATCTTGCAGAGGAACAGCGTTCATTTCCCAGTGTCCACATGGTGGCTCACAGTTGTCTGTAACCTCAGGTCCAGAGACTCTAGTGACCTCTTTTTACCTTCATGGGCACCAGGCGTGCACACGATGCACATAATATGCAGTCAGACAAACATACGAACACATAAAATGAAAATAAACAAGCATATCCTTTTAATAAGGGGTTTCTAAAACTACACAGATTTTTAGTTTGTCACATGGATGTGAAAGAACACAGGATAAAATAGCAGTGCTTGCCAACAAAACTCAAAGGCAGTTAGTGTGATCTAGAACAATGCATTTTGAAATAGGCCAGAAGGCTTCATGTCTTTCTTTGTATTTGGTGGCCACTCTGCCTGTGAATTGGTGCCCACTACACTGTAGTGAAGGTTCAAACAGCCACAACTGTTTTAAAGTCTTAATGACTGAAATCTAAAGTGAAGACTTAAAAAAAAAATCTAGGGACTTGGAGAAATGGCTCAGCTATTCAAGGATACACTGCTCTCGCAGAGGATCCCAGTTCAGGTGCCAGCACCCACAGCAAGTGGCTCACAACAGCCTGTAACTCTACCTCCAGGGTATCTGAGGCCTTCATCTGGCCTCCCCAAGCACCTGCAGTCCTGCACATATAATCATGCATGAACACAGGCGGGTACGCTTAAATAAAAATAATAAAAACAAATTCTAAAACAGGCAGTGGTCATGTACCCCGTTAGTCATTCTGTGACTTCAAGACCATCCTGACCCACATAATGTGACCTTGTTTCCAAAAACAGAAGACAGTCTCAGTTTATATTACTATATACATTTCCGTAACATTCAAAATGTTTTAGGGTTTGTTCTAATCTAAAAATGAGCTCTTTATTAACATGGGCCAGCAACAAACTCCCCGCTCCAATAACAAATCCACGAAGTTCAAAAAAAAGAATAGTTAAGACCAGGGGGCTAAAAAAAAAATTCTCAAAATTTCAACTTAAGCCATGAAATTTCAATGGCAATGAAGCTGAGGTATTTTTGTCACCGAAGGCGAGTGGACAGTTTACTCTCACTGAGGCTCGTACTTTCATAGGCCTCTGAATTCAAATGCCTTCAACCACTGAAGGCTCCACATTGGTCTTCCTACCGGCCTAATGAAGTACTAGCTGTTATCAACTACAGAGATTAAAACACAGATTCAGCGAAGTCTGAAGAGTACTTCATATCATGCCTGTGTGCTATGGTAACGGGGGAGTGGGGGGGGGGGAGAGGGGGGAGGGGGCTTGTGATGTTAGCCACTCTAGCCTGCCCAGCCCAGGTGGATAGATAGAACAGACAATTATGTCTTTTATGTGCCTTTTAAGCTAATTCAGAAAATTTCAACTATTATTCAAGTTAACAAGCTGCAGGCTCAAGGGAGTGTTTTCAAAGACCTGGGGAAAGTAGCTGGGGGTTAAGAAACAACAGGGGGAAAGAGGGTCCCATACAGATGGGCTAATTAGCAACTTGTAAGACCTTCCACGAAAGCAGCTGGTCCAGGCACATGCTTAAAAGATTCGCAGAATTTTTAGAATTGAAAGGGTTTTGAGGGAGCATCTAGCTCAACCACTCATTTTATGGAGGGAAAAACTGAGACCCAGTTAATTGCTCCAGGTCACAGAGGGTCCTGTTGCAGAATCGGGCTAACAATTCTTTGTGCTCTGTCTCCCAACCGAAGTGTCTTAATTTCCGCCTAAAATGACAAAGTAAGAGAGTTTTCCCAAGAAATTCGTATCGGGTGTCATCTCTGGTTTTCTATAAGATTTCTCTGAGTGTGCAAAATCTCTAGCACACAGTGTGACTCAGGTAATTGTTGGGCCATCGTGTTTCTTCACAGGGATTGCGTCATTTTCATGCATGCAATTTTCATGATGCAATCCAGCAATGTATTTAACCCAGCAGCTTTGATCACTTTAATAGCCTATGTTTCTCTTAAAAACAATGGGCCTCACGAAGTGGCAGACATTTGGGGGACGAGTCTTTATGTTGTAGTTCCCCCAAACACGGATTATGCTCCCTTCTACTATTTCTATTCCCTTTGCCAAGCAATTCTTCCCAACAGCCACTGAACTATTTAGCATAGTCATGAGACTGCTTCACCTAATGAACAGTTTCGCTACTAAAAAATTCCCAAGACTGGCCAAGAGGGGGAGCAGCTAACCATGTCACTCCAGAGTTTTGGCTCTGGGACCATTTTAAGACAGAGTTGACAAAAAAAAAATCTTGCAGAAGATCTTGTCTTTGTTGGGTTGGGGGAGGAGAGAGGCGGGGAGGGGAGCAGAGAAAAAAATGTAAAAGACAAGATCTCCTGAGTAAATTGGGAGCATGGAGACCATGGGGGAGGGCTGAGGGGGTGGGGGGAAGAAGGGACAGGAACAGAAAAAAATGGAGAGCTCAATAAAATTCAAGTATAGAAAAAAAAGCTTGCAGAACAGAAAAAGTACAAAAGCCAGTCCTCATTTCCAGAGACACACATTTAAAGAACAGGCAGCCTGGCAACATTGCTCAGGGGGTATAAACTGAGTCTGATCCCCAAAACCCACAGTGGAAACAAAACTAAGTCCTGAAAGTTGTTGCCTGACTTTGACACACACCCTGTGGCATGAACATACCAGCTGTACACACGCATGATGATGATGATAAGAAGTAGCGATAGTAGTAATATAATTTTAATATTTTAAAAATAAACCCAGGAAACTGGTTGAAGTGCTATATGGAGATACTGTCAAATGAGGTCTTTCTTGTATTTATGCAGGTCTGAAAACATACACACACAACTTAGAATGTACAAATCAACTTATAAACTATGAGTCACTTGAGATATACGAACAACAGAAAATGAGAGGTGCAGAAGCAAAACAACCCCCCAATTAAAATATTCTTAGAGACAAGGAAACAGGAAAAAAGATTTGTTCTTCACATTTGATAAGTCTAAAAATGGCAAATCAGGTAATGAACCACACTCTCTTGCAACGGAGGCACAGTAACCAAAACCTGGGTCAGTGAAGCCATTTCATGCATCTACATAACACTTTGCTAAGACAGGAAGTTGCCAAGGCTCAAAATCATCTCTTGTGAGTATGCATTCTGAACTTGGACCTGGCCAGACCACCTCTTATTTCCCTCTCTCCTTCTGCTATTTCCTCACTATGTATCTCCAGGGGTTTGTGTGTAACTCTGCTATCTTCTTCGTTCCCTAGCCACCAATCTTGTTTCTTTGCCGAATTTCCTCTCTTCCCTTTCCATCAAAGACACAGGTTTGTCCTCTTTATCACAGTTCGGGCAGTTCTTTGATCAAAACAACCTTACCCTTGGACTTCTGAGAATTGAAATAACCCTAAAGCACTTTACTCAACACCCCTGGAACTATCAATCAAACATCCGATGCAGCGCCTACTAAAAGGATCGCTGGGCACCAGACAACTGATGTTTTGCTATGAAAAATGATTTCAGAAAACGTCAATAAAATGTGCAAAGTATTCCAGCTCTGGTCTGATCTCCAGACCAAACGGATTTCAGCGGTTCACAACAAATTTTAATTGGTACTCATTAACTTTATTGTCTTTGCCATATTTTAAATTAGAGTCAGAAAAAAATAAACGGAAGTTCTATAATCATGTTTAGTAGGTTTGGGAACTTATAAAGGTAAATTTTAATGTATTTATTGAATGTGAAGAAGAGCAATTGTTTATATGTTTTTTAAAAAAATCCAAGCATATGTTAACACTTACTCATAGCGGTTCTCTATATAACTTTCTTCAAAAGAAAGCCTGAACATTGTAATCATACTATGTAATATACTGCTATAAAACCATGGGGAAAGAGAAGGGGGAGAACATTAAACCAGCAGGCCCATAGGCAATGACTGTGGGCTCTATTCCTGAGAAAGATATGTATAACCAGAAATAGGACAATTCTCTTTGGAGAAGTCTGTACCAAGAGTTGGATATTTGTTATAGTCAACAACTTTCTCTGTAAGAAACCCAGACCTATGCTTTTGGGTGTGTCTTACATTTTTTTCTGAGCATCTCTCTCAACCTCAAGCTTAAGCATTTATTAAATGCCTTATTTCTTATCTTGGCCTCCAAGTGTACTGCATCTAAAAAAGAAAAAAAAAGGAATGAGGTAGTTTAGGGAAGGTGGGCTTGGGGATGGGGAATCTCCACTGCATCTTGCTCTCAACGGAAGCAGGACTTGTTTCCTTTGTAATTCTGCTATGAAAGTCCCATGTGGTGATTTGTAGAGCCATTCACATCTATGCCAGAGTCGAGAGATTGTCACTGTTTCTGGGCACGTAGTGCACACCTGTAGCCCTAGCACTAGGGAGGGAAAGCAAGATCACAAACCACAGGACTCTCAAAAAATTAGATAGACTTGGAGGGGATGGATAATGAGAATAGGAATGAGTCGCTGCTTTCAAAACAAAAGCAGTGATCCAGAGACAAGGAAGAGTCTAACACTGTACTTGCCAATAATATCTATTTTCACAAAGTATTAGCATGTGTCCTTTAACAGAAAAAGCTAGATATACCAGGGCTGGGTTAATCAGGAGGATATAAAGATACATATATTTATTCTCTCCCATCCAGAGAAATGAAATAGAATTAAAACCAAACGGTTTGGAGGTATAGGCCAGTGGTTGAGTACATGTATAGCGTGTGTGATGTGCTGGCTTCCTTCCCCAGCCACAGCATGCAAAAACAAGACCAAATACATCTTGCACACAGTGTACTTGAAACAGTGAATAGGATCAATGGTATACACTAAAAAAAAAAAGAATCCAGACAGTATTTAAGTACAACTACATTACAAATAAAATGTGTCACAGTCTAGCCTGGACAGCTTACTAATACTTATTAAATTGGTCACAAAAAAAAAGTTTCAAATAATGACTCTCAAATGCCTGAAATACAACCTGTTCTATAGTTGAGAACTGTCTTATCAGCTCTATCAAATCTAATTTCGTCTAACTTTTCACCATGGTAACAAGCCCTTTGCAGGAATATTCAAAGACGTTTCACATCTAGAAAATTTGCCTTGTACTCCTTCACCACGCATAATGTCAAAAAAAAAGCTTGCTTCAAAGGTACCATGTAATTAGAATGGCCTTTAAAACGGGCACAAAGAAAGTTGTTTTGATTAAATCACGTCTACTTCACAACAATCCTGAGTGAGCAACATCACAGAAAGGAATCCTAGGGAGGCTGGGACCCCATATTCTAGTTTTGCATCTGTTATCTGTGGTGTGGCTTCAGGTAGGGCTTGAAATGCCTCTCATCTGCCTCCTTCCTTTCTATTAAAGTAACCACATTAGAGGGTTTAGAGTCCTGTGGTTTTTCCATTCAAAGACTATACCAGACCTCAGCTCTTAAGGAGCCTGGAGAAGCAGCCAAGCTTAGTAAAGAGCATAGAGCAGTGGCTACTTCCAGGTTATTGGCTGCATGGATGCTCAAGAGCTGAGCACCAATCCTGTCTATGTGCTATGGGGATTCGAAGAACTGTAGTTGGTAGTCCATTGGGAAATTTAATATGAAGTCCAACATCTGTAGAACCTCTCTACTGGATTCGGGGGTGGGGGGGGACAGTTCTGAGATGCCTGCTTTTTATTAGGAAGTCGTTTGTTCAGTGACTTGCGTCAACAACACTATGCAGTGTTCACCCAAAGAAAGGAAAGGAAAGGATTTAAATGAACCTCATCTGCAGGGAGCCGGACGGATTGCCATTACAAGATGGCGCCGGCATCCTGTCTTGTTGAAAATAAACAACTCCATATTTGGCTATGCCTTTGAGAGCTGCATGTCTCCCTGTCTCCCCGTCTCCCCCCCCCCCTTCCCGCATGCATGGATGAGGATCCTTGAGCCTATCCCTATGCGGTCTGGTGTCAGCTGTTGATGGCAGCCAATCACAGGGCAACCCGTGTGCCAATTCCCTATTTAAGCAGCTGCCTCAGTGCCCTTCGTCCCTTCGCTTCATGCTGTCTCTCCCCTAAGCTCCCTGTCCCTTCGCTTCATGCTGTCTCTCCCCTTAGCTCCCTGCCCCTTCGCTTCCTACCCTTCCCTTCCTGCCCCTCGTTTCCTACCCCCTTTGTTTCCTGCTCTCCCCATCAATCAAGGACACTCCAGTAAAGCGTGTTCTGAGTAGAATCCTGGTGTGGTGGTTGTTCTTTCTCGCCGGTCGAGAAGTCTGCCACACTCATCTATTTTTAACTCCCATTGACCATATTTCCATCATGCCTAGTATACAGATGCCAGTGCAAGCTGCTTAGCTAACTTGCCCCTGGAAGCCTGCTTAAACCACACGGCCACCATCACATCTTAGGAGGAAACTGAAGCACCGAGAGAGAACAGAAGCCATCTGAGAAGCGCTCACACCCAACAGCTGTCACCTCTTACATGCAATTCAGAACACATACCATCAAACTTCTTGTAGCGGGACGCGAAGATGGCCTGCAAATGGTTGCACTGTTCACTGAGCACGCTCTGGAAATCATCTTTACTTTGCAGGCCGTACTTCTCTTCCATCTCTTGAGAACAGCAGGTGTAGCCATGGGGACAGATCTTCAAATGGTCGCCTGGAAGGCAGAAAGACAATCTGTGTCAGCACTAGCCAGCAGGTCCAAGAGAGAAAGGCTCGCTTTTGGTGTGCAATCCTCTTCACAGTCGCCAGGGAAGCCCTTTGTGAAAGCTCAACCATTGCACAGATCTAAAAGGACTCGTGGACATGAAAACTCTTTATTCTTGTATCCCAGTTTTGTTGTGGTTGTTTTGAAATAGAACTTTATTTTTTTTTTTAAAAAAAGCTCTCAGCCAGGTGTGGTGGTGTGCACCTTTTATCCCAGCACTCTGAGTTTGAAGCCAGCCTGCTCTACAAAGTGAGTTCCAGGACAGCCAGAACTACACAGAAATCCTGTCTCAAAAAACAAAAAAAATGCAAATAAATAAAACATCACACACCAAAATTAACCAGGCCTAACCACTTCACAACTTAATGAACTTATATAGAGTTAGAATTGGAATTTAAAATGGAAGTTGTGATGAGTCATAAAGCTACCATCACCCTCAAAACAAAAAAACAGAACTTTGTAAAACTTTGTAATTAAGATGGCTTAACCACAGAAGTCACTGTGGGGCCGTAAGAACAGCATCGATTGATAGTAACACAAAGCTCTTTCATAAATTCCTTATGATTCTGTGTGAAATACTTCATAATTCTTGTAAATAAGAGATTCTTTTAAAAGAATTTGGGAGTTTATATTTCAAGAGAAAGAGAGAATGGTTTATAAAGTGTGATAAGAACCCAATAGGTAAGTCCACATTGTAGTATAGGAAAGTAACATATAAATTTATAAAAGCATGAATTCTACTGAGGAAAAGCAGAGACCCATACACATTTCACAGGGTTGGTCATACAAAGAAAAACTATGGAGGTTCATATTGGATAATCTCTATGCTAAATCCTTTCTTTATAAGGGATCGCAGATAATACTCTATGTTGAGATTTTATATTGCCACCTGCTAGGTAGGTTATCAGACTATATCTACCTTCTGTGTGATGTAGTTACTTATTCCTCATCTTCCCACAGACCGGTGGTTTCCAATAAGTGTGATCTTTATGTGGTGATGTAGCCCAGAGTTAAAAGTGTCAGATGGCTCATGTATAGCGACCTAGGCCACAAAGTGTCTATGCTCTTAGAACTACAATCTGTCCACAGTTCAGAGGTAAGGTTTGGATGGGTTCTCCTATGACTCCTCCTCTTGGATCTTGGTCAGTCACAGAATGAAAATTCTGCTTTGAAGGAACCAATGCATCACCTCAAAATGACCAAGGAGGTTCAGAAAAAGCCCAAAAGTAAACCAGACCAGGTACTATGACTTGAGTCTCTCCAATATTTACTGGGTTGATAAAACTGTATACAAATTCACAAGATTTGATTTCACTGCTCTGCTATTGCTGTCCACATACGTAAGACAAAGCAGAATCTGAAAAGAATCAAAATCTCAGGGATCTGGGCCTAGTATACCTATTGTCCCAGCTACTGGAGGGGTAACATGGTGAGACTTCATCTCAAAATGCAATCTCAAGAATAAATCCGCTAGAGACATGGGAGCTTGACACTAGTGTGTTAAACAGACAGAGGGCCATGGGATGACAAATACATCTTCTACTGCTTGGCTTTTGTATACTTTCATAAAACAAGCCTTCCCCTAACACAGACACCAAAGGAGCATTAGGGCTAGGTGGGAGTGTTGAACATAAAATAGAGTTTGTATGTGAATTGCTTATCACTAGATTATTACTGCCTAGATACAAATAATTACATACATATATATATGTATATATATATATATATATATATATATATATATATATGAGAGAGAGAGAGAGTAATTATTTTTATCATGCACTCAGTATATATGCTGTTGGTTGTTTTTTACTCTTGGGGGGGGAGCTCACCACGAAGCTCCCAAATAAAAACATGGAGGCTTTTTATTTCTTATAAATGTCTGGCCTTTGCTTGGCTAGCCAGCCTATCTTATCTTAAATGAATCTATCTATCCTTTTGCCTCTGAGCGTTTCCCTTTCTCTTACTTCTGTAAACCTTACTTTCAGTTTTACTCCACAACTGGCTGGATGGCTGGACCCTCCCCTTGTTCTCTTGCTCTTCCTTTCTTCCCAGATTGCCCCTCCTATTGTACTCCCTGCCTCCCAGCCCCACCTATCCTTTCTCCTACCTCACTATCGGCCATTCAGCTCTTTTATTAGACCACCAGATGTTTTAGACAGGAGAAAAAAAAATCACAGCTTCACTGAATTAAACAAATACAGCATAAACAAAAGTAATGCACCTTAAAATAATTTCCTACAACATATAATCATTATTTGCAATTAAAAGGTACAGAGACTGTTACTAATGAAACTAAAATGTGTGAGGCATGAAAGGGCAATCTTCAAATAAACAATCATTTCTCCACCCACAAACTATTGTTTCCTTGGTGATTTCTGAAAGCCATGGACAATAGATAATTTTTTACTAACAGGGAAAAAAGATTTGAAGAAGATTAAAAAATAGTTTACAGCTGAAGTTATAAAAATAACTCAGCTCTCAGTGAAAGAAAAGCAGTTACAAAGGTTGCTAAGGTTCAGATTGACGAAACCCCTTTTGCCTGGGAAGAACAGTAGAGCTGGCTCTGGCGATGTGAGTGAGGGGAAGCTGGATCGCAGGACCTGAGAGCGGGAGAACTGGCCCTGCTCCTTGCTGCATTGGGTAAACCAACCAATGCAGTGCTGGAGAGTTTATTCTGGAGCTGAGGATGAGGGAAAGCTAGCGAGCTCACCAACCGGTTACCACCCAGGCCCAGAAACAGACCTACAAGTTGACCCATCCCAACATCCACCCAATCTATGAACTATTGGAGCATGTGAAGGGGACAAACCTGCAGATCCAAAACTGCAGATTCTCCATGACACAGGGCAACAAACAGGATATCCAAGAGGATTATCACTGAGAGCCCATTATCATTACTGGCGTTATAGCATAAATCAAAGGCCTCGAACCAGACCAATGACTTGTAGCAATGAACACGTCCAAGATGAATGGACTAAAGGGTAAACTGTGTGCTTCAATGGGCCACACTGTAGCTTCCATGACAAGATTCTTTTTGTTGCTGTTGTTGTTGCTTTGTTTTGGTTTTGTTTTGTTTCTTTGTTTTTCTTTTAAGCACAGTTTTGATGTATGTGTGCATGGTAGGAGGAGACAGGGAGATAAGTGGGATCGGAATGCATGATGTGAAATCCATAAAGAACCAATAAAAAATTTAAAAAAAAAACTTAAAAAGTCCCTCTTTTGGGGTTGTTGGTACCAGAACACATAATCAACAATGATAGGCAGTTTGTCTGCTGCTTTCAAGCTTTAGGGGTCCTCTAATAGTCTAAACACATAAAAGAGTACAAAGGCCCCAACTATATCATCTTACGGCACAGTACTCAGAAGGCAGACTCAGGCAGATCTCTAAGAGTTCAAAGTTAGCCTGGCATACATAGCATTCTCACCCCTTTACAAAGACTCCATTGGGCATGTATGAAATTCATATATTCAAGGCACACACACACACACACACACACACAAAAATCTCAGGAGTTTGGAAAATCTATTCCACCTATTTTTTAAGACACGGGCACTGTGTGGCTCTGGATGATCTGGAAGCCATCTTATATAGAAAATACCTCAAACTCACAGAAATCCACCTATCTCTGCCTCCCAAGTATTGGGATTAAAGGTGCTTACATGCCTAGTTGTTAAACCTTAGGAAGCTCACACAGGGAAAATGGATTATCTGTTGATTTACTGAATACTGTCAAAATAGACCAAAATAAAAGACCCCTTTCTTCAACAGTATATATGTGTCTGAGGGTTTGTGCGTGTGCACGTGAACACAAACACACACATACACACCCCAGACACTCTATCCATCTCATGTCCACCAAACCTCCAAGAGGACCTTACTATGGTGTGCTTATACTTGATTATAGAGAGTACATTTATCTGAGACAATTTATAAAGACAATTAGTACACCTTCATATTGGATCTTTCCAGAAAGATGTGACCCGCTGGTGAGAAAACCTAGCCTGTGTTGTGTAAAGGATACCAACAGGCTAGAAACATGGCTAATGTGTTGATGACCAAAGCCGTCTTCCTCTGAGAGTCCTCACTCTCTACTCCTCTGAGCTATATAAAAGGTGCTCCTTGAAAATTTAATTTCACGTCTTGGACAAAAGAAATGTGTACTCTAACACACGCTTGTAAATTAAACTCCAAAGCACACTGAAGCTGCTGGGGATTAAGGGACATGAGCAGTTAATGTTGCTGAGAAGTAGAAGGAAGAAAAAGGCAACAACAGTCTTGGGCATTTGAATTATAACGGTGTTGCAGTAAGAATCTCTGAGCACCTAAGCAACAAGAATTTTTACCTTTCTTTATTTTGTGTCTTGGGGTGAGGGAGGCTTGGTAGCACCTTTACTCGCTGAGCCATCTTACAGGCCCTTATGTGTCTTATGAAATTGACTATTTCTTCTTTGTTAAACTTTTTAATGTGTCGGAGTGGCTTGCCTGCACATATGCCTGTGTACCATGCATGTGACAGGTGCCTGCAGAGGACAAAACAAGGCATTAGATCCCACAGTACTGGAGTCGCACACAGTTGTGTGCTACCACGTAGGTGTTAGGCACAGAATGCCAGGTCGTCTGGAAGAGCATCATCACTGGTGACAATGAGTAAGAAGCCACCTTGGGCTGTCTCAGGCCCTCCTTTCCACCCTCTCCCCCCAGATAGCAACACAATAGAGTATCTTCATTTCCTTTGTGAGGAACTCTCTTCATAACTGAAGCAGTCAGTTTTTTTGAGAGCAGCCAGTGTAAACTCATTGCCTAACATTGACAGTTAAAATGAATCCACTTTATTCTTCAAATGCGCCACTCACTGCATCCCTTCCCCTTATTTTTTGAGCACCTAAATCTGAGTACATGCTCAGGGATTTGGCTCAGTGGTCGAGTGCTTACCTGGTATGTGTAAGGCTTTGAACCAAAATTAAAAAAGACAAAAAAAAAAAGAAGAAAAAAGAAAGAGAAAACCTCTGGCTAATTACACTTTAATCAGCAAGGTAACTCATCTTGAAGGCAGATCATGTAGGGTGTTTGAATTAAGGTCTGATTGCATGTTTGCTGTATCTATTGAGATGCTTTTTTTTTAAGAACTCCTTTTTTAAACCCGGCCATCCTATACAGTTCTCATTTCAGAAAGGTATCACATTCCTTTAGGCTACCAGAGCTGAACACAGGGACAACAGAGCTGATTTGGGACAGGCAGCAGTCCCTGTGAGACAGAGCAGGAAACAAGCAATATAGATAAGGATCTCCAACTGTCCTTTGTCCTCCAGGATACCGCTTCATTTCTCCACCTCAATCTCCTGCCTCCCCAATTCTGGAGATATATACATATGTTTATATTCCTTTACTATATTCTGTCTGCTTTCCAGCCTGCCCTCACACTGCCAACTGTTTTTTTTTAACCACACCCCACTTATTTAAATGCATGTTTTATAAAACAGGGGCTGATATTGTATTTGTAGGGCTTATTCAGAGGTCCTTGTTCGTCATTTAAAAGACAGGCGAACCGAACACTTTACGATTTTCTCAGGAAGCACCTAATTTAAGCTGCTTTTTGTACAAGGTTCGACTGATGGAGGAAGGTCATTGGTTAAATAAAAAGAAACTGCTTGGCCCTCATTGGTTAGAAGATAGATGGGAGGAGTAAACAGAACAGAACTCTGGGAAGAGGAAGTGAGCTCAGACTCCACAGCTCTCCTCTCGGGAGCAGACGCCTCAGAGAGACGCCATGCTCCCAGCTCCCAGGAAGATGCACGTGATGAAGCTCCGACCCAGGATGGACATAGGCTAGAATCTTCCTGGTAAGCGCACCTAGGGGCGCTACACAGATGATTAGAAATGGGCTAAATTAATATGTAAGAATTAGCCTAGAAGAGGCTAGATAGAAATGGGCCAAGCAGTGATTAAATGAATACAGTTTGTGTGTTGTTATTTCGGGCATAAGCTAGCCAGGCAGCCGGGGTGCTGGGGACGCAGCCCCGCCGCCCTTATTACTACGAATGGCACCCGATGTGATGGACTAAACCCACGTAAAAAACCTGAGAAGGGGGGGCTGGAGAGATGGCTCAGTGGTTAAGAGCATCGCCTGCTTTTCCAAAGGTCCTGAGTTCAATTCCCAGCAACCACATGGTGGCTCACAACCATCTGTAATGAGGTCTAGTGCCCTCTTCTGGCCTGGAAACATACACGCAAACAGAATATTGTATACATAATAAATAAATATTTTAAAAAAAACTGAGAAGGCTTAAAAATAAGGGAGAGAGAGTATAACACAGATTTTTGCTGTTTGTTGGTGGTGTGCTGTAGAGAGATTTCCTGATTCGGCAACAGCAGCAGAAAAAACGCTGTGTCATTTTAAAGCGCAGCTTCATGGGGCTGTGCTGCCAGCGTGAACTCTGGCTTTAAAGCATTTGTGGCACTCTGCTTGCTAGAGGCAAGCAAGCGCTCTCATCTAAGAGAAGCTTCCTGACTCAGCTTTAGCTGCAAAACCCTGCAGTTCATTAAGAGGTCCTGCCACGAAACACTTAAATGGTGTTGACGAAAAGCTGAATGCAATGCTTTTCGGTTTTCAGCCATAACAGGAAAAAAGCTGCGCCGTTTAAAAATGCCAGCTTTCTGGGCTGTCCTGCCAGGGCAAGGTCTGACTCTTTTACGCAGGCGGTTCGTGCGGTTTGCAAGCACAGGCTGCTGAAGGTCGCTTGCTGGTAGGGACCTTGAAACGCCATAGAGTTGTGGCTATAAACATGGCTGCAGCCTGTATATCCGCCATGAGGCTGGAAAGCTAAGGAATGGGCTGGATCCAGCCGTCAAAGCCACGGCTTTAGTCCTACTGAGATTGCTTGGAAATTAAAGACTCATGTGGTCAGAAAAAGAGAGAGAGATACAGTAAAGAGAGTGTCAAAGACAAAGATAATTTTTAAATGATTTACAGCGTGTTAAAAATATATGCAGACTAAAAGTTGAAGTTCTTAAAGTAAAAAACAAAAAAAAGGAAGAGAGTTGTTGTGTGTGGTAGTACACACCTTTAATCCCAACACTTGGAAGGCAGAGGGAGATTGACCTCTGTGACTTCAAGGTGTGGTAGCACACGCCTTTAATCCCAGTGCCTAGAAGGCAGAGACAAACAGATCTCTGTGAGTTCAAGGTGTAGTAGTGTACACCTTTAATTCCGAATGCCTGGGAGGCAGAGACAGGCGGATCTCTGAGAGTTCAAAGACAGCCTGGTCTACAGAGTTACTTCAAGTCAAAGATACAGAGAACCTGTCTCAAAAAGCAAAGAGTTAAAAGTAAAAATAAACAAAATAGAGGTTAAAACAAAGCTGCACAAAGATGAAAAATACACAGAGAATTTTGATACTGTATGCAATTATGCTCTCTTTAAATTATTTAAATGCTGAGGAAGGAGCAACAGATGCTAAAAGATATTTATTTATAAATGCTGATGAACTAATCCAACATAGATATTTTGATGCCTTGACTTTGAAATTTGGATCTAAGGACATGATGCTTTGGAAAGGAGTTTCTTATTTTGTTTTCACAAAGGATGAGACCTTGTTCATTTCTTCTATTCCGATTTGGTATGATGGACCACGCCCTCCTGAAGGGTTGGGGTGAACACCTTCAGAAAATTGCTTCGCTCAACTGCCAACTGAGATGAAACTAGCACACAGGTTATACCATGAAAGACCTAATTAACGACGCCCCCATTCAGCAGGAAGTAGTTTGGATAGAAATAACTGCGCCCATATTCCCAAAAAATGTTTATAAATGTTCTTTTACATTTAAAGGGGGATATGATATAGGTATGAATAATTTGCATTAGTATAGATTTTGCTTTATTGATGGAGATTTACGGTCAATTTTGTTATATGTATATGTATTTCTTTTTTTAATTATTTATTTATTTATTATGTATACAATATTCTGTCTGTATATCTGAAGGCCAGAAGAGGGCGCCAGACCTCTTTACAGATGGTTGTGAGCCACCATGTGGTTGCTGGGAATTGACTCAGGACCTTTGGAAGAGCAGGCAATGCTCTTAACCACTGAGCCATCTCTCCAGCCCTGTATATGTATTTCTGATATTGATTAAGGTATTGTGATTGTGTAGTTCATTATTAAAATGTAATGTATAATTAGGAAATATAGGTTGTTGATGGATAATCATAAATAATAGTCAAGTTTGTAGTCATGTTAGTTAATATTTTCTAGATGTGCGTAGATATATTTTAGATAGGCATTCTTCATATTTTTCAAAGATTATAGAATATGGCATTTTAAATGTTTTAATAACTTAGGACTTTTCAGGACAATGAGACACTCTGCTCCTGGCAGCACCAATCTACTTCAAGAGGAAGATGGGCATCGAAGAGACACCTTATGGAGTTTGATAGCCATTTGGGCAAGAAACTGCTCTTGCCTGGACTATTGCATAAACTGGACACAGAGAACCTGCAGAGAGAGGACTACTGAACTTGCCTAATGTGAGATGATCTTTCGGGGTTCCTGATTCATTTTGAAAGAGTCTGCGAGACATTCTGCAGGACACAACAGATAGTGACTGAACTGACTTTGAATTTTCCTGCTTTATGGAAATGTCTGCTGGATACCATGGGCCTGAAGGCTGAAGATGGATGCCCCAACGGTACAGAGGAACTTTGGGTGACTGTCCAGGCAGCGAGATGTCTCTGTCATTTCTCGAGTTTTAAAAGTTGCTTTTTTCTTGTTTGTTTAGGTAGTATTGTATCTTTCTGGAGTCTTTGATGGAGTTAAGAATAGTTAGTTATAGTTTTCCTTAGTTATGATAAAGATTATTGTAACTTTTACTTGATAACTGTTTCGTTATATGTAATT
Organism: Microtus oregoni; assembly: GCF_018167655.1. Taxonomy (NCBI): domain Eukaryota; kingdom Metazoa; phylum Chordata; class Mammalia; order Rodentia; family Cricetidae; genus Microtus; species Microtus oregoni. The sequence goes on along the minus strand of NW_024543873.1, from coordinate 3,862,614 downwards.
TTGCTATGTTAAAGTTAAAGCCTTTTTTTTTTGTTTAAACCGAAAAAGGGGAAATGATGGAGGAAGGTCATTGGTTAAATAAAAAGAAACTGCTTGGCCCTCATTGGTTAGAAGATAGGTGGGAGGAGTAAACAGAACAGAACGCTGGGAGGAAGAGGAAGTGATCTCAGACTCCACAGCTCTCCTCTCCGGAGCAGATGCCTCAGAGAGAGGCCATGCTCCCAGCTCCCAGGCAGACACACGCGATGAAGCTCCGACCCAGGATGGACATAGGCTAGAATCTTCCCGGTAAGACCAGTGCTACAGTTTATTAGAAATGGGTTGATAGGGATATCAGAATTAGCCAGTAAGGGCTAGAGCTAAAGGGCCAAGCAGTGCTTAAAAGAATAGTTTCCGTGTAATTATTTTGGGTAAAGCTAGCCGTGGGGTCGGCCGGGTGCTGGGGACGCAGCCCTGCCGCTCCTATTACTACATTCGACTACTTTTTTTTTCTTTTGTGGACCAGTGGCACTCAATAGTGGGGGGAAACTCCCCCAACCCTGTCCTAGGAGGAGGCTTGAATGAGACTCAGTGAAGCGTGTTTTTAAAGTTTAAGTCTACGGCATTGAAAAAAAAAAATCTCTCAACAGCACCAAACTTTTCGAATGATAACCGCTCTATGTATTTCTCTTTGGTCTTAATATCAACGCAGTAGATTCCAAAGACAATCACAGTACGTTACTATGAAATCTTGCCGTGTGTTTTTTGGTCCTTTTTTTTTTCAGTTGAAATTGATGGTTTAAAAAGAAGACACTGAACATTGGCAATCTCTTCGGCCTTGTAACAGCACTCTGCAGCGAACAGTTCAGAGAAATAGGTTTTTGTGCTTATCTGTCACCTACTCTCTTTACCAAAGACTGGCTCTGATGCACAAATGGGTGCAGCTAATGGTCACTTATTCTCAGATGCTCCTAACTCAGCTTCTCATGGAACTTGCTGTAAATGGTGGTTGGCTTCTCAAATGGAGGAGAAGCCATACTGGCCCACACCATGTGATTGGGAAGGCACAACATTCTCTCCACCTTGGCAAAGTGCCTGCCCAAACACACTCAGGAAAGAAGAGTCACTCATTGCATACTCCGGGGAAGGAACGCATGAGGGGTACAGGAAGAACGAAGTAGATAATGCGAAGTGTAAATGCTAAGTAAGAGGCAAGGAGCTTGCACCGGTTTCTCAAACATTTGCTGTTTCACATGGGATATGAAGAGGGGTCTTCACAAAGGAAATGAAAGCTATCTGTTTTGTTGCTGCTGGGGTGGGGAGCTGAAAGGGATCTTTCTTATATAGCCCAAGCGGGCCTCCACCTCACTGAGACACCAAGGATGACCTCGTTTAGGATGACCGTGAACTTCTAGGATGACCTTGAACTTCTAGTCCTTACGTTTCCATCTCTCACTGACTAAGATTACAGACAGGTACCCTCAAAACCAAATCAGCTGAAGCTCTAGCCATTGTTGTATTTGTGACAACTTGTACTAGGTGAAAAAGGAGGAATTTTTGACAGGAGGGTACACGTGGAGGAAAAAATTCATACCCAGTAGTTGACTAGTGTGTATATTTGACTGTGAAGATGGCAAGCAAATACAATCACTTAAGAGCCATCAAAAGAAAATCCAAGACAGGGAATTAGGCTATGTGGCCGTCCATAGATAAATAGATAAAGAAATAATGGGATAGAGATACTATGGAGCAAAATTACATGATTTATGGAGGGAAAAAAACAGACATGGAGATCATCACGTTAAATGAACTACAAACCAGAGCCAATCCCTTACACAGATACCTGGGTTCTGCAATAAGGACTATCAGGGGCAAAAGGGACTAACGAGAGGGGAGTTAAGAAAACTTGGTGGTAACCAATGCAAGCAAAGTACATGGTCTGTATATGTGAAGACATCATGATGAAATTCAATGATTTTTACGGCAATGTAAAAGGGTTTTAAGTTTTTTATTTTTAAGCAATAAAGCAAAGTCTTGGGCTGGATGTATAGCCCAGTATAGAACACCCATGAGCAAAAAAAAAAAATTCTTAAGGAAATATGATACACAACAATGTAAGATCCTGGATGGGATTCTGGACTGAGATTAGGAAAAAAATCTAAGAAAAAATAATCACAAATTGTATGTGGATATTCAAAGCAGCACCACTGGTAATTTCCAAATTTCCATCAACAGCGGAATGGGGTCAACAAAATATGGTATATCTGCATAAAAGAGTAATACCCAATCATAAGAATAAGTAAAATTCGGATATATTTTACAACCTGACTGAGGCTTAAAACACTGCTAAGTAAAAGAAGCCTGTGAAAAAGTCTTTGCTGTGTGATTCCACATGTAAGAAGTGTTTCCCATCAGCAAATCTGGAGACAGAAAGTGCACTAACAGCTACTTCAGAAGGAGCTGGGCTGAGCGGGAAGGAGACTCGATGGGTAAAGGGTGAGCAGTTTCTTCCTAGAGTGATTACAACTGCTTCTGGTGAAAGGGCTACACCTCTCAATATCTGAAAAGGCACTGGGCGCCCCACATATGTGAATGAAGTACAGGTTTGAACCGAGAGAAATGTATCAGTGGTGACTCTGAGTTGGGACAAGAGTACCACACCAAGCACAGGTATTAATAATAAGCTGTGTAAATATGGCATCTAAAAATCTTAAAAATAAGATAGCTAAAAAAATTTTAGATAAAAAATATCTAATAACAATTTAGCTATTCTGCTAAAATGAAAAGTTAAATTTTAAAAAAGTAAATGCTGGTTTTAAACGAGTAAAGGATACATGCATATGGCAGAGGGGGAACAAGAGGTACCATGATGACTTTCAACATGCTTTTAAACAAGACCAATACCTGGTGTAATTCTAATATTAGGAAGCTACATTAAGCTATTATTTGCTGGGGTAATTCCCCTAATCTCTCAATTGCTACCTTACCCCTTTTCTAATTTTTATTTGTTGTGAACATAAAACAATTCCTTGCTGTTGGTCTAAGGCATTGCCAAAACAGCTTCAGTTAACTTCCTAGATGGGAACTCACGTAGCTACAGAAGCAGGCTAAAATACAGGCTGCTATACAACTTCCGCCCTTCCAGGCCACCTAAGAGCCCCAGGAGGAACACACAATGGCCTGCTTCATGGAAACAAAGAAAGCAAATCTCAGAGGTTTTTAATAATCCCAGGGGGTAGGGGAGTGTATACATTAATCCATCCTCCCTGCTTCCAAAAAGGAGTGAAATTACTGCATATAATGTGCTACATGCTTCGAAAGCCTGAAGTCATTTGACCTAAACCTCAATAATAAAGCACATAAATTACAGTCATTATGCAGATGTATGATTTGCCATCACCTACCAATCAGTAGGAGAAACACAGCTAGTTAGCATTTTGCTAAAACCTTGCCAAAATACAGCTCTGGAAGGCTTAAGACTGCCAATTATTTTTAGGTCTACTAATCCTGCAAGGTACAGGAGAGAAGGCCAATGAGAAACACACACATTTCTACAATCAGCTTTATTATATTTCTCTAAGAATAACTTTTCTGTGTGCAGAGTTGGGAGAAATAGCGCTGTTTCTTTACAAGTCCGCCCTTCATTTTGGCGAGTTAACAACAGCTTTAAATTTTATTCCAGATAGAAACCAAACAATCTGTGTATTACTTCTTAAATGACAAGTTCATTAGGAACTTCAGATAGTATCTGAGGATCTTCAATCCCCATCTGAACTGCACCAAAGATTTACACAAAGTGACCTATGCCAAACCGGACTGAATGGCTTGCAATACACACGCACTGACCTACACTGGGTATTTTGCTGGCATTGTGTTACCTGAGCATCTAGACCACCCTTGTGCAGTTTTGTGTGTGTGTGTGTGTGTGTGTGTGTGTGTGTGCTTGCCTGTGCGCTCATGTATTATGTTTATTGTTCACTGGAATTCTTTTATGTCCACTTCGTATCTTGCCTCAGAAGCTCTGGAATCACAGACATGTGTTTATGCACCCAGCGTCAGTTGCTTGTACACCAAATGCTTTGCCCAGCTGAGTCAACCTCATCCATTTTGCATACTTACAACCACTACCTCTAGGATCCAATGGTAGGAACACGAACAGGAAAGAGTAACACTAGAGTTTCACCAAGGCTCCTCAACAATTCTCAGATTCCAAGAGATATATCATCAACAGTGTTACTAAAAGGATCAAGAAAGCGTGCTGGGATTCCTGAGGGATAACTAGGGACAGGTAAAGAAAAACCTTTCCTGACATTGATTCTCTGAGGCAGGTACACATACCTTGATGACTAAGAAGCTCACTCAAATCCTAATTTATGACTTGTACTGGACTCATTGAACAGACCGTCTGGAGAAATCCAATCCCAAATTCATCTATGATTTCAATACCATACAATGACCTGAAAGAGCCACATGTGATCTTGAAATACTGGGAGAAGCACACATGTAAAGGCTCTAAGGGTATTTGTTACAAGTGCCTATTAAAAAAAAAATCAAGCTTCTCAACTTTTTCCACAGCTGTTCTTATGATTTTTTTCTTCTTGCCCTCCATCCCAATCGCCAAGGTTTTCTTCCGCAGAGGATGGGTGAAAGACAACACAAAAATGACATTTTGAAGACTCCTCACATTCCAAGGCCCAACCACAAACAGAAAGCCGCCTAAAGAGGAAACCCCCTTGGCTAGGACATTTTTCTTTGTTGCTCAATAGTGTATCTCAACTGTCATCTCTAAGCTATGAATCATGGCTACAGAAACACCAGAGACACGGGCTTAGCAATCATACCAGACCAAGGCCTTGGTAGGTCCATTTCTGACAGGTGATAGGACTAGTCGGAAAATGTCAAGGAGATTCCTGACATCAGGGAAGTCTGGTTATTAGCAACTTGGTCTTTCTTAGCAACCATATGGATCTCCTGTGCAATTACAGATGACCTCAGGGGAAAAAAAACATACCCTCATAAAAACGTGACAAATAAGCCTTTCCTCCCCACAGAAGGCTGACTATCACCCAATTCCTCTGAGGAAGACAGGATACCGTGTTCTAGGTTACTCCGTGTTGTCCAGAGCAACAGCTTTCAGGCTATGCCTAGCCTTGAGTTACTCCATTTTGTAAAGCAACAGCCGGGAACCCTGTTGCTCCACTTTAAGTATAATGGCCAAGGTAAGATGGCTCTACATCTTACTGATGTAAGTTAAGAACCACCACTTTGTCAGTGTACCATGTTAAGTAATTTACTAACGCAATGAACAAATCTGTGACTATTATCTAATTTTATCAGAAACACCAGAGACATGGGCTTGTCAACCACACCAGATATATAATGTACTAGTCCAATGACCTGAGACTATACGCATAGGAGCACTCCAAGACTATGATGTGGGCTACTAAGACTTGGGCACGGTGACCTGGCCATTTGTCCTGAACCTCCTCTAGGAAACTTGGCACAGAAGCACCTCCATTTCTGTCCTCAGGACACATGTAACTCCAGTACAGTTTCTTTCCCCATAATATGCAGCGCATTTAGAACTGAAGCTTGAAAGCCAGATGTGGTAGTACATACGTATATATAATACCAGCGTCCAGAAGACAGTTGACCAAGAATTTAAGCCAGTTTCAAGTACATGAAGTTAGATTCTAGATGGGGCTACATAGGATCCTGTTTCAGACAATTAACTATAACCAAATCAAAACAAAGCAAACTGTCATTGGAAACTGCCTGGTGCTTAGGTTTGCACCTGCTAGCTCTGTACACTCCAGAGACCTTACTTTGCATGCGTATCAGTTCTTGCCTCTACCTTCAATACAGCAACCGTTCTCACTTTCCCCTTTTCTGTAATACATATTTACAAAGGATATACTTTTATACCTAATTGTGTGATATACAATATGTGATTTGATTTATTCAGAGTGCCTATATCCATGAGTAGCAAGTTAAATTTGGAAATTAAGACTATTGAGTGGGGTAAAGTCAATGAATTGATAGTGGCTGTGTGCTTATTAGTCAATCAATGTTGACACTGTAGGCTATGCTATGTCCACCTTTTATTTGTAATGTAACTTGCCTACAATGCCCTCTCTGCTATAGAGTAATAATCCTTGGTTTTTGTTTTTGTTTTGTCCTGAGATCTTTAACACCTCAGTAAAAGGATACTTTAAGACAAATCCAAGGTATGTACCATTCAATTTATGTGCAAGGAGGTAATGGCAGGCACCAACCATCTTTCTCGGTTTTCTAAGTCCCAAGCAAACATGGTGCATTCCCTTAATCCCAGCGCTTGAGAGGCAGAGCAGGCCTAGTTCAGCTTGTTCTGCATAGTGTGTTCCAGGTCAGCCAGGGCTACACAGTGAGACCCCGTCTCAAGAAAATGAAAAGGAATAGATATAAAAGCAGATCTTGAATGCTAAACCAAGGTCTTAATGTGTTTACTTATTCATGACACGGAAAACTGAATTCACATCGGCTAGGAATGTAGTTTAGTGCCTTGAGTTCCACATCTAACATCATCATCATCATCATAATAATAATAATAAATTTTCTAACAAAACAGAAATTATAGAGAACAAAGACAAACATTCATTTACTATACATTCAAGTTCCTACAGATCCGTTCAGTTTCTGGCAATCTTCAGATACTCACATAACCAGCTCGAGGCCGCTCAGTCACTACAGCACCACAGAGCCAGTGCAGGCATATAGACAGTGCACTGGAAGTGGCCTAGCTCTCTTCACCACAGAACCATCAGAAAATAATGAAGGACTACGTGTTACCACTTCCACTTTGGGCAGGGATGGAGGGAGAAAGACTGGAACTGGAGTTGCTATAGAATGGTGGTGTCTGACACAGGGTCCAGAGGAGACAAAGGCGCTTGCGAACCCTGACCAACAGACACACTTGAAACCCACTGCTCACGAACTCAGACTATCAGTCCATTTTTTTTTACTTGAAACAACTGGCTCAATGTGTGCTGGTCGCAGTACTCTGAACTACCAACTTGGCTGTCATAAATTTTGTGGGTCATGTGCCAACTATTAATCCATATAAAGCAATTACGGTGATCATCATTTGGGCCCAAAAAACATTCCTACCACTACCCAGAATGTGGCTGGCCTTTTGTCAATTTAGGATGGGCCATGATCATGGAGGATGGGTGATTCCGTACTATAGCAAGTAAGAGATAAAAGGGAGAAAGAGAAATGGTTGAAATGCGCCAGGAAAGAGAAAAAGAAAAGGAAAGTACACAACCCAGTACTGCGCAATAACGGGTAAGTCACCTCCAACTGATGCAAATGGGGACCTGGCACCAAAGCCTTGGGTTCCATGGTAACTCCCACCAAGCACAGAGGTCTGTTTTTCCCCCTAGTTTCCATTACACAGAGCCTGCAGATGGCACACAGCATAACTACTGCAATTATTGAATATAATTATCATGAAGAGTCTTTGATGTGATATTAAAAATTATTAAAATGACCCTTCATAGAGAAGAAGGTCAATAAATACAGCCTCATTCGGAAAATTCAAGGACCGACTTTTGTACCCGGACCTTCTCCCAGAAAGAGTAAGGCATTTAATATACTTATTTTTGCTTGCTCTCCTTGAATATGCTTTGTCCTATGTTCAGATGAATAATGGTATGTCATTCAAGATGTATTTTGAGAGTATACTTAAAAGTACTTCAAAGGAAAATAAAAAATAAAGTGACCTCCTCTATGTAGTTCCTCTGATCCCATGGTAACCAAGAAGGAATAATTTTTAGAATCTGCCTGCAAGGATGAGAATAAATAACCAAACTAAACACTGGCCTTGTCTTAAAGCTAATACTTGTCAATGCTGTAATTATCTACTTGAATGTGCAAACACTGCAGTACAGTTTTACAAGAAGCACTAACCAGAAGTATAAAAGAACAGGAAAAACTATCCCATGTCACATTTTGAATCCATCTGACCCTGTGCTCAAATACTGAGTCCAAACAGCACAATCCTACAGTGTAAGCAGGGCTGCAGCAGCATGTAATTTACTATACCCAGTTTTCTCAGTCTCAGTGCCGGACAGTAAGGACCCTTTCAAAAGCTAAGGCCAACCTATCTATGCCCAGCAGTGTATTGATTTTTGCAACTTGATTGCTCAAAACAGAACGAGTTCAACTAGGCTATATAGAAAACATGTTTATGCTTTTGGTTTTAAATATACGACAATGAACATAACCCACCATAAATACCAATTGGCTGTTATGGTCTGAATATAGTTTTTGGTTGTCTCCCAGGGCGCATATGTTAGAGACATGCTTGCTACTGTGGCACGGTTGAGGTGAAACTTTAACAGGAGGCGCCTAGGAGAAAGTCACTTGGTAGACTCTAGGAAGATTATGAAAATCCAGCCTCTGACTTCCAGTGTGAGAAACTTCCTCCTCCACAGGCTACTCACTCTGAGGCACCATCTGCAAAAGGTCTTAGACAGAGCTGAGATCAGCACCATGCCTTGAATCTCCAGAACTCTAGAATTAATATAACTAGTTTCCTTTAGAAAGCCTGCCTGCCTCAGAGATTTCATCATAGCAATGAAAACCTGGTGAGCTGGTGGACTTTGACAACTACTCTACTGGGTTAATAGTACAGTCATGTAAACAGATGAACTTGGAAATGAACTTGGGGACAGCTCAGTATAAACTGCTTGCTGCACAGGTATATCCCCAAGGATATGTGTATTTAAAACCCTGGGGCTAGAAAGGTGGGGACAGTAAGATGCCTGAGGCTTTCTGGTCAGCTAGCTTTGCTCAATTATTGAGGTCTAGGTTCAATGAGAGCCTCTCAGTCCAGAGAAAATTATAAAGCAGAACATAATAGAGGAAGATACCTGACATTGATCTCTGGCCTCCACACATGTGTAAACACAAACAGGAGCACACACACACACACACACACACACACAGAGAGAGAGAGAGAGAGAGAGAGAGAGAGAGAGAGAGAGAGAGAGAGAGAGAGCGAGCTGTATACACATACAGAGGCTGGGCAGCACAAAATCTGAGCTTCCACTTAGCCGAATGATGGGTTTGTCAAATAAGACAAAGGGCAGAGTCCTATTATAAAATTTCATTGTTTCATTATTATGTTATAAATCTTAGTGATTCTATAATTTTTGGCTACAAATATAATAAATTATCTCAGGGTCTATGATGCCTGATTTTGGTTGTCAACTTGACTGACTTTATAATCTCCATGGAAACACTCGTGGGCTTGTCCATGAGGGTCTCCAGAAAGGTGAAAAGAGAAAAGAATGGTCCTGAATGCAGGTGGCACCATCCCAGGGGCTAAGGTGCCAGACTGAATAAAAACGAGAAAGCAGACTGAGGACCAGCACTTGCCTGGCTTTCTTTCTCAGCTTCTTAACTGTGGATGCAGTGTGGCCAGCATCCTTCATGCTCCTGCCGCTGCAATGCCTTCTCCTACATGATGGCTACTGCCAAACTGTTGGCCAAAATAATCTTTTCCTTAAGAGGCTTGTCAAGTATTCTTGCCACAACGATGAGAAATGTAACAACAACATCAAAAGCTCAGTGGTGGCGCACACCTTTGATCCCAGCACTTGGAAGGCAGAGGCAGGCGGATCTTTGAGTTCGAGGCCAGCATGGTCTACATAGAGATCTAGGACATCCAAGGCTATATAGAGACACTACCTACAGTTAGGGCTGTTATACAAAGAAACCCTGTCTTGAAAAGCAAGTCAACTCACATATCAGCTATTTCACAGTCTGACCTAATATATTAGAGAATAAACGTTGTGTCAATATCCAAGTATTTCTACATACTTTTCATGAATCCTAGCATATTCTTACTTGTAAATAAAACTAAAGAGAATAAAAAGATACTTCTGTTATCTTAAATATGCACATGATCTTTTAAAATTTGCCTGCAAAAAAAAAATGTATCTACTGCACTGCCCTGACAAATGATCAATTTCTTTCTAATAGCAATCATTTTGTTGAAAGAATACTTCATTCTATGAAGTAAAAAAGCAGGTCATTCAGAAATTCAGACTGTCTACTAAAGATAAATACGTCAAATAAAAACTAAAAATATAAATAAATAAAACACCCTGAGATGAAGGGCGCTTGTTCCTTATCACATCAAAGGAAAGGAGAACAAAGATGGAAATGACAGCTCTCCACACAATTGGGAAGCATATAAGCACCTTTTTTTTTTGATGATGATGCTGATGAGAGTTTACGTACCTCAGAGCATCTGTCAGCTTATTGCCTGATCACTTCCTTATACTCTTCTTTTTGCCTTGTCTGTCCAGGAGGTGTTCTTCTACTTATTACTACTGATTTTCCTTCCATTACCCTCTCCTGTTTGTGCCTAAGATTCATAGGCATATGCAAGGGCAGGTGGCCTCAGAAATACCATGGCCTTGATCCCAAGTTGTAGACAGAGACTGCCTTGTTTCCCAGCTGGCCAGACCCGAATAATCACACAGAAACTATATTAACTATAACACTGTTTGGTCAATGGCTTAGGTGTATTCCTAGCTAGCTCTTACACCTTAAATTAAACCATTTCTATTACTGTATGTATCATCATGAAGGTGTGGCCTACTGGTAAGGTTCCGGCATTTGTCTCCTTTGGCAGCTACATGGCATTTTCCTGACTCAGCCTACTCTCTCTAACTCTGTTCAGATTTCCCACCTGGCTTTACTCTGGCTTTACTCTGTTAAGCCATTGGCTGAAACAGCTTTATTCATTAACCAATAAAAACAACACATATACAGAAGGACATCCTACATCACCAAGTATTATATAGGGCTTGGGGCACCAAGTAACTGGATAAACAATCATGTGATTATGACAACAGCATTGCTAAACTCAACAATATAACAGGAGAAAAGTATAGTGCCCCGGGGACTCTACACCTGCTTCAGGATTCCCATGTGCACATAACCCACTCTACATACATTAACACATAATTAAAAATAAAAATATTCAAAAAAGAATCATGGAGTGGGGGTGCATATACAGGGCCTTGGATTTAAGGGTTCCCAAGTATATAGGTTTTGAGGGTGTACGCTGGAGAGAAAAAAAGGACTTTCAATGTATTCAAAAAGCAGAAGACAGGCCAAAGAGATGGTTCAGTAGCTAGAGGTATTTGCTGCCAAACCTGACTACTTGAGTTAGCTCTGAGACCCACATGGTAGAAAGAGAACATATGTCAACAAACTGTCCTTTGACCTCCACATGCGTACTCACATGCACATAGATACACACATGCATACACACAATAAATACATGTTAAAATTCTTTAAGAAAATGCAGGAATCAGTTATGATATTTTTAAATAAAAGCCATTTAAGATTAGGAATAAAAAAAACAACCCAGAAGGCCTAGCAGGTCAAACATAAAATCAACACTAGACAGGGGCAACTTCTATAGAGATTCCAAAGTTAACCTGAGTGTATGCATCTGTTTCTGTCTGTCTGTCTGTCTGTCTGTATCTATCTATCTATCTATCTATCTATCTATCTATCTGCCACCCATCCCTCATCAAAGGGAAGAAGCCACTTAAAGGAAAGGAGATGGTCAAGAGACTGAATGACATCTTTGTCTGGTAAGGAGATTCAAATTCTCCAACCAGAACCCTGGTACTGGATCAAACAGTGGTAAACACGATGCTCCGCATGGCGTCACCCACCCAGGAGTTGATAAATCACTGGGACCAGATGGCATCCACCAGCCAGTTTTGAGGTAACTCAAGGGTGAAATTGTTTTGGCCAACAAATATAGACTGTCTTTACAAACAGCTACTGTGCCCGAAGAGACTGGTGCTTGTCAGTGTGATTCCTATTCATAAGAAGGGTTCCAGAAGGGACCCTGGGAAGTAGAAACCAGTGGGACTCATTTCCATATCAAGCAGGCTGGTGAACTTTACAAGAAAGTTGAAATCGCTGCACACTTGCAAAATGAAAGCTTAGTGGGGAAGCGGGAACCAGTATTTTAGCAGGGGGGACAACTCGTGCTCACTTAATAACCCTGAGCTATTGGAATGGGTGGAGCATGGAGAGTATACGGATTCAGGGCAGTTTGTGAAGAGCACTAAAAACACAATAGAAGGTGCTGGCACAGGCTGCTGATATTTCTCACTGAAGCTTCTTTAAAAAATACAGTTAAAAACAAGAGAAGGAAAATTTGGAGAAATTCAAGGAAACGACCAGTCTTTAAAGAAGCTAGAAAAGGCACACAGTAAGAAACTAAGACTCAATACAGGAAAATATTAAGATGAACCACTAAGTAATGTGCTCTTTGCATCCTTTCCTGCAATGTTTAAAGATACTCAAAAACAACCCAGGATTATAGCATCAATTCAGACTTGGGGACGAACCAACACACAAAGCAAGCCTTGGTCTCACCCCTCAAACACCCCTCCCCAGAGGAAATGGGGCAAAAGAAACAGTCAGCCTGTGAAATGTACGGTAGAGGACTGAAGCCACCCTCTGGGGCACAGCCTTTTCTTCTGCACACAAATACCCCAGTTGCATATTTAACCAACTCTGCCATCTGATTTCTAGACATTCAGTCCGGCCCTGGGTTTAAAAGGGACAAAGAGTGGACCCAAATCAATGACAGCAGAAGTGACAGCTGAAAAGGAAGGCAAAAGCAACAGCAGCAGAACAGTCTGGGGCCACTTAGCTTAGGGGCACATAGTTGCTCATACTTCAAAGAGCCCTAAGGCCATTACTGCATTATAACAGCATTTGTTAGCCGATTTTCATAATGATGACCTCAAGTCCTTTTTAACAGATTGTGTTTCTATCTTTTTAATAGGGTGGGAGAACAAATACTTTAGAAACATTTTAATGGAAAATGTTTAAGACATTTTGAAAGACAATTTGCTACATAAAAGGGTAATTTTCTGAAACAAAAAAAAACTTATGCAAAGCTTTTTTTTTCAGAGAGAGAAAAATAGCTTACTGGAGATAAACTCAGGGCCTGACACAAGCTACCTAGGTGCTATAGCACTGAGCCTATACCCTTAGCAAAAGTACAAAAGGTGGTTCTGGTTTGGGGGCTTGGGGGTTGGTTTTGGCTTTTTTTTATTTTGATCTTTCGAGACAGGGTTTCTCTGTGTAACAGTCCTAGCTGTCCTGAAACTAGCTCTGTAGACCAAGTTGACCTCAAACTCATAGAGATCCAACTGCCTCTGCCTCCCGAGTGCTGGGATTAAAGGCTCGCACCACCACCGCCTGGCTTGATTTTAAAAAGAGGCTGAGACAGGGTCCCACCTGATCCTGACCCTCCTGGACCCACTTCTCCATGCTGCTAGGACACCACTTTTTTCAATGTCTTTGTTTCTTTTGAGTATGTGCATGCTCATGCTCACATGTTTGCATGTTCCAATATACACGTACACACAAGTCAGAGAACTCGCTGGCATTGGTTCTTCTTTCTTTCCAACACATGAGGTCTTAGGATTGAACTCAGGTAGGTTAGGCTTGGCAGCAAGTGCCCTTATTGTCTGAGCCATTTCATCACCCCTGTAAGGTAATGTTTTATTTATGTATTGCAATTATATGTTTATATTTGACTGTGCATGCACATATGCATTGTGTGGGCACAAATGTCCTTGGATGTCAGAGGAAAAGTGGGAGGGGCTGGTTCTCTGCTTCTACCCTGTGGATCCTAGGAATCCAATTTGGGTCATAAGGCTTGGCGGCAAAGGCCTTTAACCACTGAACCATCCTGCCAAGACAATTTTAAAGCCACAAGTGTAAGATCAACACATGATAAAGTCCTAGACATGTTTGGAGAAAATGGTATGGGAGGAATTTGTAAGGAAAACTGGTTTGCTTGGTGTACATTCGTAATCTCTGAACAACTGTTTCAAGGGGAACATTCATGATCCTTCTTCCTGAGTGTAGTATCCTTGCCAGAGACACAACATTGAAGACAGTCTGGTAAAATAAGATTGTTACTCCTTCCTAGGTGCATCAAATGGTTTTACTGGTTCATATTGACAAAAGAGATATTAATCCCCAAAGATTTAGAAGAGGGCTAAGTGAATATGAAATTAAGGTTTCTCTCGACGGGTTCAAACTATTTCTTAAAACACACAATTTCCCATGTGGGTAGAGAAAAGTCTGCTGAACACATGTTACATCTGCTAAATGCACTTCTCTTGAGGCAACTTGGGCATGGGGAAATCGAGCAGAACCTACACACGCAGGAACACTGCGAGAAAACAGTGCTTCAGAGGACTGAGCCAGCCCCCAAACTACATGCCCACAGTCGCTGTGGAATGGACCAAGTGCTCCAGGGAACAAAATGGTAACCAGGTGACATTAAGGACTAAAGAGTAGTTTCTCAAAAAAAAAAAAACAAACAAAAAAAAAACTGCAGACATTATATTGGTCACATTCCTGTACACAGAAAAGCCCCCACAAAGTCAAGGAGAAAGTGATGCTGACACTGAATTTGGAGAAAGGGGACTCTAAATTCCACATGATGGAGGCAAGGACCTTCAACTTCAAGAATGTGGACAAGAAAAGGGGCAGGAAAGAAAACAGCGAGCCACTCTTTTACGTTCGGCAAATGTCACTATACGAACTGTCACATGCCCTGCCTGGAACCTCCATAAAACACAGACACGATACAAATGTTCTATAAGGGAATGAGTGAGTTACGACTAGTTTTATAGTTTTAAATTGCCTTGACATAAGCCCGAACTTGGGCATAACCCATCACTATTCCCAATCTCAGAAGGCATTTCATAAATGGATGGATGTGTGGTCATGCATTAGCGCTGATATTTGGAGACTGCTTCTGGAGAACAATGTCCTCTTAACATTCCCTACTTCTTAGCAGGATCAGACACTAAAAGCTCCAGAGTAATGCCTCGCTACAGGAGGGATGAAAAGCTTACAGCCCTGCCAGCCTTTCTGGAAGGAACAAACATCCTCTGTGAGCGCTGTCCTGAAAACAGCCTTCTGGGATGGCACACAGTCTTTATTTCACGAGAAGCCGCACAATGCTGACTTTTCAGTGAAAGCTTGTCAACTCCTTGTTCCCTCCGCCAGGGAAGAATGAGCACTGCTGTGGTCCTCGGCGCTTCCTGCCTCCTCCTCTCAAACTCCCACCACTCCACAGCTGCTCCTACCAGGGAAAATAGGTGAGTCAGATATGAGAGCCAGGCTAGCGGCAGAGGAGGGGGCAAACGGTGGTGGCAGCTGGAAACGCCTGCCTGTTTGAACTACACTACACTGAGGGGTAGGTTTTATTTTTTGCTTTGAAAGGCGTGTCTCCATTCTGTCTCTCCCTCCCCTAAATAGTCGACTTTTGTCAAATGAAAATGGGTGACTTTCCCTTTTCCTTCACTTACCTCTCAATATCGCCCTTCATGTCTTCTGTGAATGACTGCTCTCTGGGTTTCGAACCACTGAGACACAGATGGAGTCTAACACCTGAAGATGAACTTCCTTAAGAAGTTATAGAGGCAAGTGGAAGTAAACTTATCCAAAGTTGACAATGTAAGCATCTTCAGTCAGGATGAGCACACCTTGGTCCCGTGTCCTCCAACTTGGGAGCCACAACAGAGGGGATGGGATTCCTCTGGAACTGGAATTCCGGACAGTTGTGGTCTGCCACATGGGTATAGGAATCTAACCCACGTCCTCTGGAAGGGGAATCCAGTGATCTTAACCACTGAGGCAGCTCACCTGTCCAGCCTGCGTAACTTTTGATTAGCCCACATTAGCTAATACTAGACATTAGACTACTGCCGATCAAAAAGGGGAAGAGGAATGCGCTTTGGGTATGTTGCTTGCTTGCCACATCTGACATGGTTTCGAATTAAAATGTAACTCGCCATGTATCCATAGTCGATGTATAGTTCTTTGACTTTTAAGTTTGCTCACAAGGCTATCTATCACCAGGCTCAAAGCATTTCCATCGCCAACAATAGAAGCGCCAGCCTGCTAGCAATCATCTTCCCTCCATGCACCTGCCTTAGACACGTACTTGCCAATTTTCTGCCGCTGT
Source organism: Microtus oregoni (assembly GCF_018167655.1). Lineage (NCBI taxonomy): Eukaryota > Metazoa > Chordata > Mammalia > Rodentia > Cricetidae > Microtus > Microtus oregoni. Next base: position 3,846,554 of record NW_024543873.1, on the reverse strand, counting down.
GGGTCTGCTTAGCCTTTTTCTACATAGATCATTAAAAGGAACCATGCACACTGCAGTCACCCTGAAAGGACCTTCCCCCTCAAAGCATCGTGCTTGAAAAGTTCGTCCAAGCCACACCATGGATCAGCACTTTATTCCTTTTCGTAGCTACCTAATGTTCTGTTGCGAGGGTATATCATTTTGTTAAGACATTTATTGGGTGATATCTAAGTAGCCCATATTTACATTGGCCTAAGGCTGCTATGAACACATGTCTCTTCACAAAAGCCTTTCCTTTATTTCAAACATGTTTATGCTAACATGTTTATGCTATATATTATTTTCCTTTAGTCTGATGTAGGACAAAATGGTAGGAACTTCTTTGGAAGCCTGAAACCTTAAATTAAGAGTCTCCAAAGTCACAACAAGCACCTCACTACTGTGATAAGGCTACAATCTTCTCAGGCATCTTTCTGGGAGTGGGTTGCTGAAGGTACAAACCATCAATCTCTCTCTGTGAAAAACTGCTCTCCACAGACATCGTGGGCAAATGCCAGAAACTTGTCACCAACTGCTCTCCACAAGCTGACATTCCTACTACTCAAGGGACCATAGACAACAACATCATTTAAATCGGGAGCAAGGGCCAAAACACAAACCACTCCAAAACAAGGGTTTTAATCCCTCAAGTAAGAAAACATCCTTAATTTTAGTCACGACTTCCTGTTTTCAACACACACACACATCATTGTAAAAAGCAGAATGAACCGGTAAGAAGCAGGACCCCCCCACACACACGCCCTTGGCAACTTCCAGGTGAATTACATCTTTCAAAAACGGTAAAGGGAACACATAATCAGCTCTCGGGATCAGAACACAACAAATTATCCCCAAGCAATCTAGCCATGAATGCAGCTGAAAATCTAAGAATATCCAGGTTCCGAACACAGCTCAAAAATGGGCTTCCTGGTCACTAAGCAATTCAAGATAGTCTACGGCTATATCAAGACACTCTCAGGACACAGGGAGTGCAAACGTGATCAATCTATTTTAGGAGACTGGCATGGGAGGATTGAATGTCCTTCTCCAAAGATGGTGGGAGGCAGTAACTGGCCTTTCTGAGGAAAGCCATAGAACTTGCTGGTTTCTTTTCACCCTGAAAATCTTTTTATTCATTAATTCAGTTGCTGGGCAGAGCATTTCCCCTGATTACAGTGGTGGAATTTTAGCCCTATAGCCAAGGAAGGTTTTTTTTTTTCTTTTAACTTCCAAAATTTCTCTTTTACTTAGTCTTTTCATTTCTTTCAGCTGCCGTCTTGGTGGCTATGCCATGGTTTCCACCTAATTGTTCAAACTTTCAACTTTCAACAGCTTCGCCCTCTTACACCTTCATGCTTGCTCTCCTGCCTCTCCATGTGTTGTCCTCTCTCGGTCTCTAGAGCATCAACAAGAGTTTATTGTTCTACTAAAAAATGCCCAAGAGAAAACTGAGCATGCTTGAGGAGTTGAGTCTAGTACGTCTCTTTGTGCCAACCCATCCCTGGCTACCTCCATTTCCAACCCTTTCTTGCCAATCTTACCAAGCTGAAGCTGGAATTTAGATGATCTGCCCAAGCAGCAGCTAGATTTGAGATCTGGCTATCTTGACTGTCCCTGCCCAGAGCAGATCTTCTAACATCTCCAACATACTCAAAAATTTTAGATTTTCTTCAGATGCTGGATACACGCAAAAATACGGAAGAGTCTCGGGAACACTAATGTCTCAGGAATCTCCACCTCCCTTACACAAGCCAAACCTACAATCACTTTATTTCCCCTCCGCCCCCAAAAAGACTTTCAAAACCTCCGGACTGATGGGGGAAGGAGGAGAAAACACACAAGGAAACGGGCCTGTTAAAACTTGCGACTATGTATTGTTTCCATAATACTCGACTTTCCTAAACAGCTGCAGCTGTCTCACACTTCTCTGCAGAAAGGTGGAGCGACAGCCCATAGTAGTTGACAGGTTAGAGGGCAATGGGTTCAGAGCTGACAGACAGGGAAGATAATAAGCAAGCCCTCAGGAGCGGAACAGAAAGGGCGTTCCAGCAGCTGGAGAGTCATCTGCCTCCAAGCATGGACATGCTATCACAATGGCCATCTCAAGTCCTTATCACCTGGCCTCGTAGGTTTCAGAGGTCAAGAGGGCACCATGACGGCATAAATAAGGTATGTACTGGGATGATGGCTGAAAGTAAAAAACCATTCTAGATCACAGTGTCAAGGTTCAAGGCCAAATTCCAAGTGTTATTTTACGAAAGCATAAACGTATGTTTTTAATGGTTCAGGTCCATGGTTCTTAGCCTATGAATGGTAGAGATAGTTTCAAAATAATAATCAAAAGATGCTTAAGAAGTGGGTCCCCAGGATCAACTCCATAAAATTATATATATATATATATATATATATATATATATATATATAATTCTTACCTGTTAAGATGAGGGCTGTTTTCCCATCAAAACAGATGTCCTATGGACTCTTTTAACCTCTACTATACTTTTATAAAGTCATGGATCTCACTATGTTGTTCAGGCTAACATATTTCCAGTCTGAAGGGAATTCTCCTGCCTCAGAATTTCCTGAGCAACTAGAACTACAGCCACCTTTCCTGATTTCCATCTAAAAGGTACCCTAGGTAATTTTTCTTTTAAAAGATTCTGATTCTCAGGAAACTAATTGCAATCGATGAAGGAAATGCAACTAACTCTAGTGAGTGCTCAGCCTACCACTGCCAGGGAAGTCGGGAAGATTAACAGAACCTGTTCACATTGCTATCCAGATATACACTTGGGGCTCCACATCCTCAAATACCAGGACATTCTTCAAGGACCAAGAAAATTCCAGCTCCCCAATCTGGACTTTAGAAGTGAAGGTATTTTCTAACTGAAATCTATGATCGTCAGTTCCTCTCTGTCAATGTCCCCGAAAACAGACTGTTCAAAGTGTAGTTACAAACTGCTACCCGCTAATCCAGCTAGCTAACTTGACAAGTCTGTCCTCCTGGTAAGTAAGCAAACATTCCTAGCTGCTGGTGCCCAAATATCTAAGTTTCCCTAGACTCAACCAGGGCTGGCCCGAGACTTCATCCTGCCCTGACTTAAAGCTTGCCCAGAGGGCCCTGCCACTCAAAGTTCCAGTTAATTATGCTGCCCTGGAAAAGAAGCTGACCCACCCTAGTGCCCTGGAACTAAAAATAACCCTTGCAGGCCTGCAGGCTAGCCAGGTTCAGGCAGCAAAAACATGCCTGGACCTTCTTAACCCTAAGTAGTCTTAGGCTGCACACTCTTGCCAAAGAACTCATTCTCCATCCTGAGTCTCTCATGCTCCGGGCAAAGGGTGGAACTTAAGGCTCTTTAAAGTCCTCGTGACCTCTCCTGCTTTATCTAGTAAAACACAAAAGAAGGCAAGTGATTTCTCTCCAGAAAGGAAACAACTGACTTTCCCAACCCAACCCTCCGTCTCCTTAGGTCTCAGAAAGTTGAAAAAGGACCTTGGGACACACTAGAATTAAATGACTGATTCAAGGTTATCCAGCACGGTCCAGGAATCAGACTTACAGCCCCCAGTCCACTGAGCCACATACTGTGATGGTAAACACATAAATCTGATTCCCGAATACCTATTCTGTACAACTGGGGTATTGTGGTGATCCCTAGGTAATCTTTGATCACTGCACTCAAAACCATAATTCACACTTTAGCCTATACTACTTCATTCGGTTTAAAAAACGAAGCACCAATGAAATAGAGTGCTTCTTTACTGCTTTGGGGCTCCCTAGGAAGAAACTCACAAAGAAAATATTCACTTTATCGTTTATAGGGATGTTCATGTTGGTAACATATCATGAGAACCCAACACCATTTTATTCTGGTTAATCTATCTACCATCTATTTACCTACCTACCCACCCATCCACCCACCTATCTACCCACCTACTTATCATCTAACATCTATTCATCTATCCATCCTTCCATCCACCCATCCCTCTGGTTATGCAGCACAAGCTGAGTATGTCTACCTGGACCAGCAGTAATTCAGATTGCAGAGCTTTCCAGATTTTGCAATATTTGTATACATGTCAGACATCTTGAGGATGAAACCCAAGTCTACACACAAACCCATTTATTTCATTTACGCCTGACAATACACATGCCTGGAAGCAATTTTATACAGTATTTTCGGTGAGCTTGCATTTTGACTGTGACCTAGCTGTCATGAGACCAGGTGTGGTGTCTTCCACTTGCGGCATCACGACAGAGCTCAAAAGGTTTCACACTTTAGAAGCTTTGAAAATTTCAGCGTAGGGAGACTCAATGTATATGACTTCTTTGCCCCTGATCTCTTAAGATGTATGCACCTGCTGAGTCAGGGAATCAACCAAAGTGATATCACCTTCTTCAAATAGGCTACGCTAAGTAATATAATGTTCTTGTAAGCTTTTCCCCCTAAGCACTTACGAAAAATATTTTTAAATATTTCATACCCTTAATGTGACCATAAATTATAGTTCAAGCCAGGACACACTACAAGAAGGGACTAGTAAGAGTGACATTGGCAGCCATGGCTATAGCTCAATAGGCATACCTACCATGCATGACATCCGGGGATCCATCCTCAGCACTAAAGTGTTGATGGAGGAAGGTCATTGGCCAATAAAGAAACTGCTTGGCCCTGTGGGTGGAGTAAACAGAACAAAATGCTGGGAGGAAGAGGAAGTGAGGTCAGAGTCTCGACATCTCTCCTCTCAGGAGCAGAAGCCTGAGAGAGACGCCATGCCCCGCTCCCGGGCAGACACACGGCATGAAGCTCCAACCCAGGATGGACTAGGCTAGAATCTTCCCGGTAAGACCGGTTCTCACAGATTATTAGAGATGGGTTGATCGGGATGTGAGAATTAGCCTGTAAGTGCTAGAGCTAAAGGGCCAAGCAGTGCTTAAAAGAATACAGTGTCTGTGTAATTATTTTGGGGCATAAGCTAGCCGAGCAGGCGGCCGGGGTGCTGGGAACGCAGCCCTGCCGCCCTTATTACTACAAAGTGTAGCACAGCTTACACTTGTAACATCAGAGAATTAGAAAAGTTCAAGGTCATCTTTAGCTACATAGTGAGTCTGAGGCCAGCCTGGAATACATGAGATTCTATGGAACAAAAGGGTAAAGCCCATTAAATTCCACACTATCTTCTCTTCAAACGAATCATCTAGAAGGGTGTTGAGAACTGGTTTGATTTCTTTTTCCTGGCAGCACATAGAAGTAATTGAATTTTGATTATTTGAATAGCACCATCAAGGCCCTTGGCAAAGGGTAACAAGGCTCCCTGACGAAGAAACTCTAAAGGCAGTGTGGAGCTCCACAGAGTGGCTCTCACTGTCCCACGTCTCCACACTCTGTATGGAAGTCGTTCTTTTCCTCTGCACTCAGATCTAAAGCCATGCATTCAACTTGTGAAATCCTTGTTGGGAGGCAATGCGGCACCATTGTAGAACATGTGCCAATCATGAACCGGGTCCTGGCTCAATCTCCAGCACTATTTCAAGAGAAGTCAATCAAACTGGTCTCGTCTCTACAGCTAAAAGCTTGATGGGTCAGTTTCACTTGGAGGAAAATACAAACAAAATTATTTCAATAGATGAGGGGGGCGCCTGACATTATTCTAATTTACTGTCATAGCCTCTTAACCTTGTTCCCATGTCTAAGTGTAGACACTACCTTAAAAAACAGAGTAATCCCAGCAGGTACCACAAATCAGAATCCTCACCATTCTATAAAACTCAGAAGTTAATTTCATCTTACATAAAATTAATAATGTTGTGTAAAGCCATTCCTTTCATCTCCTCACAGTGAGGCACACAAATTAATCCCTGTAAGTGCTGTGTGTTTGCTTGAAATCCTGTTGCTGCGTTCCTTCACAAAATCAAACGCCCTTTAAAAAATGAATATATCAGTTACATTTGCCTTCTCTGAGAAAGGTTATGACCTTTTTATACCCTGTGGGGCTTTTGACCCCAGTTCCTGTTTTCCTTATATTTTTGTTAAATTACAGTTCTCACAGAACCACTGTCACTTCAATGAGATAACTAGAACCTGTCTTAAATGATACTGAATTCATATTAGACAATGGGAGCTAAGCAGAGAAGTCGAACATAGCATTATGATGCATTTGAGAAAGAATGACATGAAAAGGATGTCAAAATATTTCTAAAATACGTCTCTGCACAGTGAATTATAATGCAACCATTCAACTCGTGGCACCATTCTCTTCCAAATGAACTGGAACTGCATTAAGAGCTGCAGAATTTGCACAGCCTGCTTTGCTGAATGAATCCTTATTCCTGCATAAAATACAATTGTTTAGGTGGTGATTCTTGAACAGCATGTCACCAGTTAAGGGTGCAGTACTAAGGATTTCACTATCCTAAGGGATTGGGGGGACACAAGAGTTTGAGAATTAGAATTGAAATAAATAATTTTACTCTGTAGAATGTTTCGTGACGTATAAGAGACTGAACTGAGGAATCTGGAGTCGAGCACCCCCAGAGCAGCTGTGACTAATATTACTATTCTGGAGCCACCATTCAAGAGGCAGATCAAAATAATTAACACTCAACCTGATAAAAAAGAGAGAGAGAGAAGGCTAAATTACTCCCATATGATTGCTTTTAAAATGAGAAAGTTATGTCAACTAGTTGATTACTTAGTTAAAAATGGAAGTTGACAAGGTAGACTGAATGGAGGCAGGAGGTCAGCTCTCTCAATTTGGTACATAGGGAAATAAAATTTCAAAGTCAAGCGTCTTCTTACCAAATGTTTTAAAACAAAAACAAGAGCTCCTTAAAGCCCACCCACAGTGCTCCAAAAATAAGGGGTTTGTTTTTTTGGATTTTTTGGGGGTCCTGAGAATAGAAGATATTCAATCTGAGGTTTTGTCCAACGTCAGAAGCAACAGTGGCAAAATCTGTCCCCCAAATTTCTGGTATAGTCAACAATCTGTTTTGTCTTTCGCTGTTCCAAACCCTGGCCAGAGGGAAAGGAGGTGGGTGCTCTTTTGCAAGAAGCCATTTATGGTTATTTTGAGAGAGGGTATCTTTTTTTTTTTTTTTTGGTTTTTCGAGACAGGGTTTCTCTGTGGCTTTGGAGAGAGGGTATCTTATCCGACAGGGGGAATCAAGTTTCTCGAGAAACAAGCCCCACAACAGAAGCAAGAGCACGGAACACAAGTTCCATTTCAGCTCATGGGCAGCGCAGCGAGGGACCCTGACAGCTCCTCCAGCCATGCTCTCCCAGTGGGACAGTTCCATCATCTGGACTTTTCAACCTGAATCACATTTCCGGGTTGCTACAGCAGCGCCTGAAATGGTCCAGTTGTAATGAGCCTTTTCTCTTTTTCTTTCTCCTTAGATGTTCTTCAGTCTCCAGAAACCACTTGCGGATTTAGCCGACTCCCCTTGCAAGGCTTTCATGACCACTAGCTGAATAACTATTTTTGAACTAATTCTATATTTGGGGGCACAAAAAAAAAATCCACAGACATGCTAACCAAAAGAGATGTTCTTTTAAGAACATAGCTCTTGGGACGGAGGTGTTTGAGCGCCAAGCAAAAAGGAAGTTTCAATTACTTTGTGAAGTGAAGCCGAATAATTATGAAAGATCCAAGCAAACTTTATTAGCTATGACAAGCAATACTTGATGCTTTTGTTTCGAGAGTGCTCTGGAACCTTTGCTAAAATATTTGAAAAATGCATTCGACTGTGGCTTCCCCCATTTGTTTGTTCAGTGGCTCTGCACATGTGCGGGCATCCGCACAAGTCAAATTTGTCTCTGAACAAATTCCCCTTCAGTAGGCTAGCTGAGCACAATTACAAAATAAAGCAAAGTCCTTCTTGTTCAAATATAAACATAATCAGAAACGAGACCAAAGTTTCAATCTGTTGCCTAATTAATTCTGACTTCTATGTTTAGGATCACTTCTCTCAGTTCTCTCAGGGTTTATCATGAGCAGCAGAATAAACACAATGGGGGAGGGGCAGCTACCTATTACAAAGAAGCAATTTGTTCTCATCTACTCCCCCACAAAACATCCTCTGCCACACGCATGCCACAGCACACACATACACACACTAAATAAATGTTGCTAAAAACAAATTGGTAAATATAATAAAACCTTAACCTTGGGTCATTATACCAGTTTCTGTATTTCTCATAAGGAAAAGCAATGAACTCACTCAACAAAAAAGTGGCACCCCAAGAGAGGCAATTTACTTTCTAAGATATTCTAATGGCACACTATAGGCCATCCCAGAGCTGAAGGTGATGGCATAGAAATGAGGGCTGGTGTATCTTTAAGAGCGCCTCCATTCCTTCAACACCTAACCTAAATACCATGCTATTCCACTCTGGTCCTGAGTTAGCAGCCTCGGGAGGCAGAAGCAGGAGGATCTTGTGAATGGGAGACCAGCTTGATCTACACAGTGAGTTCCAGGACTGTCGGAGCTAGACAGTGAAAGCCTGTATTATAAGAGGGAGGGAGGGAGGGAGGAGACAAAGAAGACAGAGACAGGAAAGGAGGAAAGAAAGAGAAGGAGAAAGTAAACAGAAACAAATGAGACTAAGTACGGTGTTCATCTGAAATCACAACACTCATGAGGAAAAGTCAGGAGAAGCAACAGTTCAAAGCAAGCCTTGGCCACCAACTTGGAGGCCAGTATGAGCTAAAAGAAACATGTTTGAAAATAACCATACACACACAATCTTTTTTTTCTTTTGTAAAGAGTCCCCAAGGATATAAACAACTTGTAACCATAACATGCTGGTAGATGTCTTCTAGAAAATTCACTCTTCTGACCAAACCTTTAAGTTCACAACTGGGCACTCGCTCTAGACTCATTTACATCCACTTATAACCAACAGCCCCCGAGCCAACCAACTTCAAGTTTACTCCCGTAGCCACAACTGCAGATTCAGTGAGGTCTTACTGGCTCTTACAGGCTCTTACATCTTCTGAAAACAATCATGGATGAACTGAGACCAAGGCATTAAGAAGAGTGTTCTCCCTCCCCTCCCCACCACCCCATCAGACAGGTTTGTTTTATTCAAAATACCAAAGCACAGTCCAAGACATTTTTTACTCCCTTACCATGTTTTGGAGAAAACAGCTATGTCCTCCTGATGGAGAAAGCACCATGATTTCTTAACCTTTCCTGAGGAAGCTTGCATGGTTTACTACACTAGTTGGAGACACTGTTTCCAAAGGCACATGCTTCATATGTCTCTGTAACATTCTACTTAAAAGGCTCTCTTTGAGAAACACAGATTCTATTTTCATGAAAATGGATTTTTATTAAAAGTTCTCAGACATTCAAGTACGTGTTACTTTTATTCCTAACAATCAGTTTGCCTTTTGCATCATGAAAAGTCACTAGTAAGGAGGCTTGCTGACATTGTATGTTTAGCATATGCATGGCTGGCGGGTTTATCCTTAGAATGTACACACACACACATGATTCAGTTAGTAATGTACTTGCCACACAAGTATGAGGACCTGAGTTCAGATCCCTAAAGCCCACATAAAAATCCAGGTGCAACTAAGCCTATAGCTTCAGAGCTAGAGAGGTGGAGACAGAAAAAACCCTGTGGCTTGCTGGCCAGCCAGCCTAGCTTACTCAGTGACCTCCAGATTCAGGGAGAGACCCTGTCTCGAAAGTTAAAGTGAAAAGCAATTGTCTCTGGATGCATGCAGATAAACACACACATACAGCAACACACAACCCACATGCACGTACGTACACAAATGTATGCACACTCTCACCGACAAATAAAATTTAATAAAGTAAATAAACACTAACAGATCAAATTTTCCTCTTTTTTTTCTTTTTCAAAAAGAAAAACTTGCCTCACAGGCTCTAAATGGAGCAGTTCACAGATGGAGCTAATGTGTTCAACTGCACGTGAGTGCACACATCTACAGAACACAGGTGGAGCAGTGCTCTTGGTGGGGGCAGTCAGCAAACTCCAAATAGAGGCACCTGTTCAAACTCCATCCCTCTTCCGATCACCTACCATCTGCTCATAAAAGGCTTCACCTGCTTTGATGGCTGACAGTCACACGAGATGACAAGTCTCCACTACCCACCCTGGGACCCAGAGGTTAAGCTAAACCGACGCTCAGAATTGCCAAACTGGAAGTTTAGAAAAAGCCCTTTGATAAGGTCTCTGGTACAAATTAGGAGCATTTTCGGCGCTTGCTTTAAAAGCAAGCAACATGGCTTATGAACCTCTGCCCTTCCTGCTAATCACGTCTTGAAAGTCCCTGGGATATTCTAGAGAGCAAGCTTTGAAAGTTCAAAGCAATTTTCAAAATTCTCTTCCTTAGTGTGTGGCTTTCAATAATGAATTGTTGGAAGACATTAAAGCTGAATCACCCTACAGATTGCACTTTTGAATTCTGGCTGATACCAGAATGATGTGAACATGTGCTGGACATCAAAATGCCCTGAAGTCCTTGAGTAGCTCCCTTAACACTTACTGACACTCACAACACTTCTCCAACAGGTACAAGTTAGGGCGGCCAGGGCCATCAGAGGGATTTGCACGGATTTCCTACCTAAGTAAGAGGTGTACAAAGCACTCGAGTAAAAGATTTCCTTATCAAAGGTTCGTCCTCAGATAAAGAACTTCTGAACCCAGACTGAAGGTGTGGCCCAGTGGTAAAGGACGTGCTTAGCATGCACACCACACAAAGAAGAAAATTAAAGAGCTGGAAAAAATATAAACATCCTCTCTGAGTTCTCTTCCCCGTAAGCCCTTTTTGTAAGACAGATAGCCAGGTAGTTCTCAAATGCACTACCAAAGAGAGAATGATTTTGACCTCATGCTACTTCCAGTGCTGGAGTTAGAGGCACATGCTGGGCATAAGCTGCTGGGCTTGGCTCCGAGTACTGTTTTCTACGGCATGAGCAGGGAATAGGAAACATGTTCCCGTGATAGAGATGGCTCAGTGGTTAGGAACACTGGCTGCTCTTCCAAAGGACCTGGGTTTGAGTCCCAGCACCCACTTGGTGGCTCACAATGATCCACACCTCCAGTTTCAAGGGACCTAACGCTCTCTCCTGACTCAGGGACCGTACATGCATGTGATACATATACGTAGATGTAAGCCAAACAAGCGAACACATAAAGTAGAGACCTACAGAGGATTTTTAAAAGAAAATAATAATGTTCCTTGAGCATTCTACTCCCTGCCACAGGCACTCTTAAAACTCAAAACATCACGTTGCTTTCTTCTACACAAGACATGCACGTTATAATTCTTCTGACCAGAAATAAACGGCAGGCAATAAAAGCCCCCATCTTGGTTAAGAATACAAAATGGGGTACGTCAGAAATTCACTCTGATGTTCTCTGTACTTTCTACTTTCTTTGCAAGGGTGGGGGTGAAGTGAGCAGAGTCCTCCTATGTAACCCTGGCTGGACTGCAAGTCACATGTTGACTCAAACTGTCTCCCTCCTCACATCTCTCCCAAGTGTTCAGAATACAGGCAGCAGCACCACACCTGAAGATTACCTATTTTCAAACAACCCCACAGCTCAATTCTTTTCTCTCTCATTCTCTCTCTCTCTCTCTCTCTCTCTCTCTCTCACACACACACACACACACACACACTACACACATGCACACGCAGACTAAACTACCTCGCTAGTTCAGTTCCTAGTGATTGGTATGTACAAAGGGAGACTAATAGAACTTTTGCTAATCAGTGCATAAGTTCGCTTAGTCAATGATTATTACAGGTCTATAGGACAGGTGAGCATGGCACTCAGTGTTGGGGTGAACTCCAAAAGCATGTCCCTGAAGCAGTGAATAGGCTACACTTTTGTACCTAGGGAGCCTACAGGCAAAGGGTAGGCAAGCACCTGACCAAAAAAAAAAAAAAAAAGTGGGGATGGAAAAAAGAATAAGAGACTTCAGAAGAAAGGAAGGCATTCACTTCTAGGCTGTCCACAGTACCATTCTGGGGTCTCTAGAACAGAAATGAGTGTGCAGAGTTAACCCATCCCCGACCTCAGGCCTCTAGCTGGAGGAGCTATGAAGGGAATCGGCTAAATGGAGCTTATGGAGGGGATAGGCTCAACTGAAGGCAAGCTGAGGAGGGGAACAGGTGAAGAGGTCATGACGACTCACTCATACTGATGGGAAGCAACTGCGGAATAGGCTCTGGCACATCAGTGTGCCAAGGAAAAGCAGATGGGCGTGCCATGCCAGGTGGCTCACACGGCTAACACTAGTACTCAGGAGGCTGGGTACACTGTTGCGAACTTGAGGCCTGGAGAGTTCCAGAACAGCCTAGGCTATATTGAGCACTGTCTCAAATGATCAAAATCAGGATGAGAGGGAGAAAAAGGAGGAACTGCTCAAGAACATGGGTTTATTGGGGTGGAAAGACAAAAATATTCAAAATAGGTTGGAGGGATAGTTGTGCAATTCTGAATATACACAAAACCATTTACTTAAGTAAGAGGGAGTCCCGGTAAGTGAGTTGTAGCTCGACCAAGCTGGAGAGTAGATCCCATTCTGTGGAACTTCCACACTTCAGCTTCAACTATTCAGCATCATGGGAAGGAATTTGAGAACCAAGATAAAACTCTCCTGGCAGCCGAAGGAATAAAGCAAGTCCTAGTCTTTATGTAAATGAACAATTTGTACACATAGGTACACATCCCACGGTGAAACTCAAGGGCTCCATGAAGGAAAGTTCTAGAGAAGGGCAACGAAAATAAAAGGAAGAGATCCCAGTAGACTAAAGATGGAAAGTAGGAGGTGGGGAAAGAAAAGAATACTGTGTTAAGTTATGAAAGAGTTGAACCAGGGTGAACCGAGAACTTATTTTGTCGTGGAAATCTTTAAAAGCTTCGAAGTGTTCAGCTGGGAGCAGGGCAGAGCCTCCAATTACAGAGTTGGAAGGAAAAAAGACCTAGGGAGCCAAACCCACTCTATGACCTTGGAAAAAGTTCAGTGACCCTGCTTGGGCTTCTACTTCCCAGTCACCAAACACAGTATGCTTCTACAGTATACTTCTCCATTATGCTCGAATCCTCTTCGATTAATCAAGTATGTAACCTTTCAAGAAACAGAAGCCCCTCGAAGAAGACTCATCAAATTCTACCTTGATTCCCAATACAAAAATCTATGGGGAAAAAAAAGGCATTGTGCTTTTTTATGTGACTGATCAGGTAACTGGCTAGTTCCTTCACACACAACTTACAAACTTTCCAAATATCCACAGGGGTCAAAGGTTTTGATGACCATTCTGGTGTACACTGACATTGGTGCAGCGTATTGTGAGGTTAGGTAGCTTTTGCTTCCTGCTTGGTCAGTGGGGATGAAAACAAACAGCATAAATACTTCCATGTGTGCACAAAGCATTCTCGAAGCTTCTGATCATTTCAGTCCTCAATTTGCAAATGTCATCTATCACACACGACAGAGGATCTCACAGGACTTGTACAATCACTGGAATTCAGCCAGCATTTGTGTATTAAGGGATTGCAGGAATTGACCGAGCGCCCCTGGTATGTGCATAGTAGTAGTCTAGGCTTTGTGATTTGTTAATATGTCCTCAGGGAAACAATTCTAATGGAAGCAATGCACAATCTAATTTCTCCAAGTAGCAAGAGGAACCCAGTAACAAGATGGAGAAAGGTATTTTTGTAAATTTACACAAAAGAATGCAATTTATGGAAAATGTAAAACTTTATTGTGATGGAAACAGGTTTTCAAAAGCAATCTATTCATGAGCATGGAATGAATACTTAAAAGGAAACCCTACTTACAGAGACAGAACTCTTTTAGGCCTCCCACTAAGCAACACCACTCAAAGGTGCCTCACATACACTCCCTTCCCCCAAAAAGAAAACTTACGACTCATTTCAATTGTGGCAATTTCCACTTGTTAATAATGTCAAACTGGAAAGACTTCAATCACAAAAAAGAAAAAAAAAAGAAAAGAAAAGAGAAAAAAACAGCATAGTACACATAGGAATACCATGGCCTTTGGCCATTTAGTGAACCAGTTCTCAGGGTCTGTTCCTCTCAGAAGAACCAAGCCTCCCTCTTTCCAGTCACTGCAGAGCAGACCTGTTTTCTGTTCTTTCTTTCTTGCCTTGTTTGAAGAGTGAGAAACACTATCCCAGAGAAGCCAAGTAGTGACTGCGACTGTTGATGGTCACTAAGAACAAGCATTAGAGATTCAGTCTTCTTTCGCAACATCTGTGTCAATGGCCTTTAGAATATTTTATTAGTCCAGATAACTTGTATGATTCCCCAAGGTAGCTGTGGAATTACAAGGGCATACTAGATTATGCTGCAGGGCCTGCAGCAATACAAACGCAGTTAAGAAGGGAGGAAGATGGTAACTTGAAATCAGTCTGAGAGAAGCAGGCCCTGGCCCTCTCCAAACTGCCCAGCTCAGATTTGTGAGCTGTCCGATAGCCAAGTCTCCCCGGGTTTCTCCTAATCCTCAGTGGCCACTGAAGAGAGCCAAGATGAAACTTTCTTCTGAACAAAGAAAATTGAAAAGGGCCGAGTCTCAAAGTCACGGGCTCCTAGTTTGCCGCTGGCTCAAAGCCAAGAAGAGTCCGAATACTCAGACCAGAGGTCCTACGCAGTCGAAGGACAGTGAGTTGAGAAGCAGGCGGGGGGGGGGGGGCACATGTGAAGATAAGCATAAGCCCCTCTTCTGAGCTACAGGATGATTCTCTCCTAGCCCATGGCATTTTACACCCCCAGACGGTTTCCAATTTATCTCTGTGACATGGCTGTCTGGGCATGTGTGTGCTCGTGTGTGCACACGTGTGACTTTAGCTGACATACACATTCCTACCTTCATGATGGAATCTGACACAAACACCCTTGCAGAAGCAGACATTCGTGTAGAAAGAAGATGCTCTTGGTGGTAAATGGCATTATGCGGGAAGCTCAGGGTTCTCCCAGCTGTAAAACACAACTGGGCTGTGCACTATGCTGGGTTACTGAAAGGCATTATGGGGGTGGCAGGAAAGCACTCTGAAAACAGACAACAAATCAGAGTGCCTGGATGCTTTACACAAACAGTTTACTGCCCCATCCAGTTGTGCCTGCACGCTTGCGCTATAGGAGCATCCGTTAGCCCCTTCCAGGGTTTCCTGTAAGTCCCATCTTCTCAAGAACCTTAGGGGAAGAAGGCTGGATATCCCTGTTTTGCTCTCTCCACCCCATGGAAGACTGGGAGGCAGCAGGCAGTTATTCGCAGCCAGGAGCCTGTAAATAAAGGCACAGATAACCCTGGGGCTGCTTTCCTTGGAGGCGCCCTATCTGAGTACATGGGGGGGCCCACTGTGGCTTTTGTTATTCCTTCATACTCACTCTCTCTAAGCGGCCCCTCCCATCCTAGTTTCTCTTGCTGTTTTCTATATTATTGTAAATAGCTACCTACCTCTATAGCCACTGGAGACGGGAGGCAACACAGAAAGAAGATGACACACTAACGGAACTAATCTGTGCCAGGGTCTCATCATCTGTGGGATAACCTCTGGAAGAACCAGAGAGAATTTCAAGGAGGTCAGAGGCCCTTGAGTTCAGAGCCTAGGCCTTCCCAATATCTGCTGTAAAGGCTAAGCAACCTTTTAAATACAATTTCATCTCCTGCCTCAGCACCAATATTCTTTGCCCAGCCCTTACGTGTACCCAACACCTCTTCCCATATGATTTCATCTCCTGTTACCATCCGAATTATGGTCTCATTACCATGCACTGTATTGCTCATTTCCCCTTGGCAGCATGGTTGGATGAAGAAGTTCAATTTTAAGAATAATTCTAGCTATTTCCTGTCTTCATTGCCCTATCATAAATACCATCTATCAATTGGAACTTCAAAAATATGTTATGATGCTAATGTTAATATTTAGTAACCAGCAATGAGAGTTTGTCATGGGCCCAGCATGCCGCCAAGCGCTATGTTTTCTATCTTCGCTCCTTTTAGTGTCACAGCACTGTGAGGTAGGCAGAACTATTTTCCCCTCCCCCACCACTACTGCACATGTGAATGCTGGAGTGGAGTCACCTGGAAACAGGTCCATAATCAGAGGGCGCGGTTAGGGGGCTATTCACTAATCATACACATTCGTCCACCAGTGCACTACCAGATGGCTTCCAGTCTACCCAGAGATGCTCAGCTACCACCATAAGCAATATGATACCATTTCCATTATCCCAGCCAGAATTCTATGCCTTCACTATCACTCCTAGACAGCTCTGGGATTTGCATTTCTACCTCTATGGTTTTGCTCACTGTGGATGTTTCATGGAATTGGAACTGGAGTCATACAAAATGTGGTTCTTGAACTTCCTCTCTGAACCCGTCACAGGGGAAGAGGAGCTCGTCCAAGATTGACACATCTCTAACACCTGTTCTTTCCCCAAGCCAAGAATCCTGTTACCAACAACTTCCCCTTGCAGTGTGAGATACATGTGGGACATGATTTCTTTCTTTCTTTCTTTCTTTCTTCCTTTTTTTTTGTTGTTGGCTGAAGGTGAGGCTTGGCAGGGTGTTGCTGGAGCCTTTGGGGAGTTCTTAGGATATGGTCTGGCCTGAGAAAGTCAGCAGTCTCTGGAGTCACAAAGACCTGGTTTCACCTCACCAGGAACGCAAAATGGTACAGTCACCATGGGAAAAAAAAAACTTTGGCACCAGTTTCCTCAAAAGGCTAAGCATCAAACTGCTATGTGCTCATTTATTCTTCTCCTAGAATATAACCTAGACACTGAAAATAAAGCAAAAACATGTAAACAAATACTAGAAGCATTAATCACAGCTGAGAAAAGGTAAAGACAATTGAAATGCCCATCAAATGGTAGATGTATCCAATCAAATTGTATTATGTCCATACAAATATAAATATATTTGTATTTATTTATATATTTATATTTATATTTGTATAAATATAAATCAGCCATGAAAAGGAGAAAGACTAAAAGACGAAATGATGAGAATGAGTCTTCAAACGCAACAGTCATACATGAAACAATCAAAAGAGGAAAACTCAAAGCCATAAAAGCTGATCAGGGCCAGGACCTGAAGGGACTGAGGCGTGGTATGCAATGAGTCCCTGCCCTGACGGGGTTGTGAAATTTCACAACTCCATGAATACACCGAATCCACTATGGTTACCACCTGCCTCTGTAAGCTGGATACCAAGCTAATTTCAACTGGAAAAGAAATAGTTTAAAGTCCTGGATTCAAATCACATATTGATTCATCTTGTGAAAGTGATGGAGGAAAGTCTCTACTCCCATATGGGGAGAATAAAGTGGGAGGGGAAGAGGGGTAGACTGTGAGTGGTTTTACGAGGATTTGTGAGTTAGGTGAGGACCCATAAAAGTGTTAGCTCATAAGAAGTGGACAAGAAAGATCAAAAAGGGGGCTGGAGAGATGGCTCAGCGGTTAAGAGCATTGACTGTTCTTCCAGGGGACCTGGGTTCAATTCCCAGCACCCACATGGCAGCTCATAACTTTCTGTAACTCCAAGATCAGTCAAACATGCAGGCAAAACACCAATGCACCATAAAATAAAAATAAGTAAATTTGTTTTAAAAAGAGAGAGATTACAAAAAAAAAGATCAAAGGGGGGGGAGGGAATCACTTAACCAAGAATGATAACCAATACCCTTGGAATATAAACAGAATAATCAGCTACCTTAATTGTTTTTAAATTTCATTTTTTATGTATGGACGTTTTGCTTGTATGTTATCTGTGTACCATATGTACAACTAACTAACACCATGGAATCCGGAAGAGGACATCTGATTCCCAGTGACTGGCATTATGACAGTTGTGAACCACCATGTTGGTGGTAGGAATCAAACCTTAGACCTCTAAAAGAGGTAGCCAGTGCTCTTACCTGCTAAGCCATCTGTCTAAGGCCTAAAAAGGACTCTGACAGCCACTCCACACAGTAATGTTTCCACGAACATCAGTGGTACTAAGTGACTCCATAACCAAAAAATCTAGGCATCCGTGAAACCTAGACTGCTTGGAAGTAGAATTTAGGAGAATATTAAATTTTATTTTGAGCTCCTCCCCCTCTGTGTGAATGTGTGTCTTATGAATGAGGATATCTACATGTCTTGCATGTGTGTGCACATGGAGGCCTGGGGTGATGTTGAGAAACATCTTCTGTCACCCACATTACTGTAGAGACAGTCAAGCAAATACAGAGCTCACCCATCATGAAGTCATAGACCTTTTATTTTTCTTTTATTTATTTATTTATTTGGTTTGTCGTGACAAGGTTTCTCTGTAGCTTTGGAGCCTGCCCTGGAACTAGCTCTGTAGACCAGACTGGCCTCGAACTCACAGAGATCTGCCTGCCTCTGCCTCTGGAGTGCTGCTGGGATTGAAGGTATATGCCACCACTGTCTGACATAATGCCACAGACTTTTAATCCCAGCATTTGGGAGACAGAGGCAAGTGAATTTCTAAGTTCCAAGCCAACCTGATCCACATTGTGAGTTCCAGACCAGTCAGCTATATAGTGAGACCCAGTCTTAAAAAACAAAACAAAGTCAGGGCTTTCTAACATGGCTAATTCCACTAGCTAGCTTGCTCTAGGAATGCTGCCTCTCTTTTCCAAGGCTGGGATTACAGGCAGGCTGCCACACCCGCTCTGTATTTCTTTATGTTCTGGAGATCTGAACCTGGTTCTCACACCTGCATACCAAGAGCTTTAATCATCCAGCTACCTCTCCAGTCCCCTAACTGTTCTAGAAGTTCTTCAGAGGAACAGATTTGGAGTCCAAGATTCCACCAGAATCCTCTCAGTGCCATGAATCTCATCCCACTTCTCCACGGCAGGACACGGGAAGGTCTGATGTGGCTATGAATGAAATCAATACCCCTCCCACAGTAAGAGTTTAGGGCAGAATTTAAATAGGTGGAGTAGACCTAACAGAATGCTGGGAAGAAGGAAAATGAGGCAGATGCTATAGCTCTCCTCTCCAAGATGGGCACAGGTTAAAATCCTTCCCGGTAAACCACCACCTCGTCGTGGTGCTCCACACATTATTAGAAATGGGTTAATCAAGATATGAGAGTTAGCCAGTAAGAGGGTAGAGCTAATGGGCCAAGCAGTGTTTAAAAGAATACAGTTTCTGTGTAATTATTTCAGGTAAACCTAGCCGGGTGGCGGGACACAGCCTGCCGTTCCATCTACATGCTTCCTCCCTGCTTCCTAGCTACCATAAGGGAAATGGGTTTGTTCTTCTATGTGGCCTCAATACAAGCCCACAGGGATGGGCTCAATGACTTAGCTTGAAGCCAAAATATGAGCCGAAATATTTTTGTTTTCTTTCTTTAAGTTGATTTTCTCAGATATTCTGTCACTGCAACAGAAAGCTAACACATAAGACTAAGGCTGTATATCCCACTGAATCTTAAGAGGGAACAAAACCTTTCAAAGAATAGGAGACCCACTCTGGATACAGGCATCTTTGGTGAGGGGGGGTATACAGATACACACACATATCAGAGTATAGATGTGAAGAAAAAAACACTTCAAACAGAAAATAATCATGTAAAAACTTAAAACTGAAAATAAAAGGCTGGGGAGCTAGCTCAGCTGGTTAAGTGCTTAAGGACCTAAATCCAATCCCTCAAACCCACATGAACAAGTTGGGTGCTGGGTGCTTATAATCCCGGCATTTAAAAGACATAGGCAGGCAGATCCCTGGGGCTCTGTGGCCAGGGCTTCTGGCCTACATGTTGTGCTACAGGCTCTATGAGAAACCCTGTCTCTAAAAATAAAAGTCAATGGCTCCTGAGGTGGACCTCTGGTCTCCACATGCACACACACACACACACACACACACACACACGCATGCACACACACATACATACAAGGAGGTAGTGAGGGAGAGGGGAAGGAGAGAGAAACTGACACAGAGACAGAGAGAACATTATTTAGTTCCCTGCTTTCAGTTGCTGTTGGAGGACTTGTCTATACTATTTATACATGATGTGAATTTCGCATCTATTTTTGAAAATCAGTTATTCTCCAAGGTAGTGTTTTCCCTTGGAAAGTGGAAACACAAAGAAAGGGATAGAGACAACCGGATCCAGCCCTGCTAGCACTGGCCCATTCCAGCGCCCAGAAAGAAGACCTGCTTCCAATATGTTCCTCATTACTCAAGGAAGACAGTCCATTTGAGGGTTCAACTATGGAGCCAGCCCTAGTTAGACAGGCTCGGCGGTAGCCAATGCTCTGTCCACACCAGCAATTTTGAGGAAGCAATAGCTTTTAACAAGCCAACACTCCTTCCTCAATATAAAACAAGACATGCTCTCCCAGCTCACATGCTAACTGCCCTTTCGAGCAGCAGAAGAGAGGGCTAGGGAGTGGCAAGCAATTGGCTGTTGAGGAAAGAATCCCTGGCTAGCGTGCCCTAAATACCAGCACTTGGGAGTAGAACTCACAAATGAGGTTATACTAACAGCTCCTATCAGGAGAAAACGAACATATGGGATCTTAATTAAAGTTCATTATGCTATAACATTTATTTTGAAAATGTGAATTTGTTTCAAGGCAGTTGATATATTAGGGCATCATTTGAGTATAATGTGGATTTCACATTTACTTATGCACACAAGTTTGTCGACAAGAAACAGAGATGAATGGAGAAAAATGCAGCCAGCTGTCCAGAGTCACATCAGAAGACACCAACTGTACACAGCACACGTCCACTGGCCCTTGTGTTTGTTGGGTAGCATGAGCCACCTCCACGTGCAGTCCGTGATATTTTTCATCTAAGTTCAGACAACCCTCCTTCTACCACCTGACATTAACTCTGCCATGGCAACCCTTCCCCCACACTCCAAGCAAACCCTAGGCGGTTCTAGGGTCAAGGGCCAGTTATTACAGCAGCTATGTTCCTCTTCACCACTCGGCATGGAGAAACGTGGTTTCTGTCAGTCTCTTTATGAATGTCAGTAGCACTGCCTTTTAATGTTGCATTCTAACTCCAATTTTATAGAAATGCAAATTTAAAACACCATTCTGTACCTATTCAAATGACCAAAATCTAAGGCCATCACTGATGAGGTTACAAAGCAACAGGAATGCTCATCATGTGCATGAATGAAAAATGGCCCAGCCACCTGGGAACATGCTCTCTGGCTTTTGCTTGAAAAACTAAACATACTCTTCCCATCTAACCCAGGGATCATGCCCCTGGGCATTTATCCAAAGGAGATGAAAATCCACGGCCATGCAAAAACTCACATGAATGCTAACAGCAGTTTCAATCATAATTAAAGCATTTGGAAGCTACAAAAATGTCACTCAGGTGTTAGAAGGAAAAATATACGCTGTGGTACATCCAGAAAACAGAGGAGTACTCGGCACAAAATAGAAAAGAGCTATTGAACCATAGCAAGGCATTAAGGAACCATGAATGCGTATTTCAAAGAGAAAAGAAACCCATCTCAAAGGGCTGCAGACTACATATCATGTTACTCCATGATAGCAGACTACCATATGATAAGGTAACATACCATAATGGTCTGTGCATGTCAAATATTTGCCCCAAACCACAAAATGTATGCCGCCAAAAGGAAACTCTTATGTATGCCATGGGCTCTGACAATAATGCCGCATCAATTCAACTCCAGTGAATTACTGTACCAATCTGGGCAAGATGGTGATGAGGAAGGAGGCTGTGTACATACAGGAAGGAAGGCATAGGAGAACTCACTGTGCTTTCTATTCAAGTTTGCTTAGATCCTGTAACAGCTCTAAAAATATATTATTTTAAAATATTACTAGTGAGGTTAGTTAGATTGCTCAATGAGGCTGGCTGCTCTTGCAGAGGACCAGGGTTCGGAGTCCCAGCACCGACACGGTGACTCCCTCCCATCTGTAACTCCAGTTACAGGGGTTCTGACACCCCTCTTCTGACCTCCACAGGTAGTACAGATGCACATGGTGCAAGACATACATGCAGACAAAACACCCATACACACAATTAAAATCTAAGTGTGTGTGTGTGTGTCTGTGTGTGCAGTACTATAAGAAGGTTAGCAATCTTAAAGTCCAAAGGCCTTTAAAAATAAATAATTCATGCGTATCAATGTAACATGAAAATTCTCATCAGAGGCCTGATAATGAAGAGATAATGCACTTTAATGTTTTGATGAGCAAGACAATCAGCCATGCACAGGGTAAAAATGGAAAAGGCCTATCTAATTCTGACAATTTTGAGTCCTTTGTAAATAAGAGTTGTATGCTCCTTGTCTTGTCTTCGGGAAAGAATGGTGCTACTGTGTCTTCAGAAGTTAGTGAGTCTCAAGGATCTCAATCAAACAAGGCCATATACTTCAGCGGCACACAGGGGAGAGGCCATATACCCTGTTGTTAAAACCTGCAGTAAATTAGTCATTTCTTTTTTTTTAAGTGTTTTCTCCCCCCCCCCGCCCCCGAGGATCTCAAAGTTCAAACTTTAAAAGAGGAAAGAGACAGATGAGAGAAACTTTAGAGTTGCTATAAATGTCTCCATCTATGTTTGAAAGGTTACGCAAGGATGCACAATTACCTGAGTAGGAGTGAAAGTCCCGGCCAAAAGCAGACTCTAAGCATTGACAGTGGCTCATGGAAGGCTTCAAGGCCATGGGCACTACAACTGCAGGTACAACCAAGGAATCAGGAAAGGTCATGTACCCCTTATAAGGACTGCCACCAAAGACCCAAGAGTAAACAGACACTCTAAAGAGCTGCAAACAAACCAATTCTGGATCTAAAGCATTATTCGTCCCTACATGCTCCCAACAACTATCTTACTAGCCAGGAGGGAGCCCCCTCTCTGACAATAACCAAGAATAATATCTGTATTAACTGTCATGTTGGACTCGGCTGCAGACGGAGGCCCTCTTGGCATAGTGTCTAACTCTACCTAAAGCACTGCTTGGAAGGGGCCGCACTCTCCACCAGCGCAGTGGTAGAGTGTCTTGCATGTGGAGATCCATCCTATCTTCTTTCCTCACAGAAAGAAGTGAGGGACTGCGAGGCAAAGAGGCAAGGAAGGAAGACAGGTAGGAAGGCAGGCAGGCAGGCAGGCAGGCAGGCAGACGCTCTCCACGCTGCTTTACGAAACCGTTATAAGAGAGCTGATTAAAATCAAGAGTTTAAGGCCAGTGAAACAGTTCAATGGGTTACGTCACTTGCCGCCATGGCCAACAACCTACTTTTAATCCCAGGTATTGCAGTGTGAAAAAAAAAAACCAGACAGTTGGAAGCTGTCTTCCAGCTGAGTGTGCATGCACAAATACACAAAGTAAATAAGTGTTTAAAATGTAATTTTAAAAAAAATCATAACCTTGAAATTCCGAGGCCTGATCTTCACCGATGGCAGGCATCCAGATACTTCTGATACAAGTTCAAAATAGCGGGACGCGTTCCACGACTAGCACACTGCTTAGAACACAGCTCACCACATGACCATACCAAATGTGTATATACTATTAGGCTAATGCTAAAATGAAAGGGCTTTTCCAAAATAGTGCTTTGACGGGGAACAGGGCTGTGATTGGGTCCAGCCATCAACTTCCTTGTGTAGTAGCTGTCCAATGTGAAGGCTCTGCTATGAGGGCCTTGGTCCACAGCAGCCACATCACTCCAGCCCACTTCCCTCTTTTTACTTCCAAACTCTAAGCTGTCTTTTAAGATGTTTCTACCAGGGACACAAACGAAGGAGGAAAATGCTTAAACAAAGAACATGGACTGGCTCGTGTGAATTAAAAGGAGGCTGGGTCCATTCTCGGTTAACTTTATCTGGAAAGTTAAGTGGGCACAGCCCATAGTCTCTTAATTTCAACACATAATGTCTTCGGGAGAATGAAAGGGATGGTGATTGTATTCCTTTTCAAAGAATAGCAAGAAAGCCCCTGATGAGCCTGCATAGCATGTGCTATGCGGTCCCTAATGAGATTAATGGAAACGAGGGGCAGGTGCATACTCTCAGAGACTAAAGAACAACCTGAGAGGTGGCTATTAAGTCAGAGATCTGTCTATTCAAAGGCTGGGTGCCTCCCTTGTTTTAAGGGCCTGCTCGATCACTAGCACTGCTCCTCAGGCACTAATAATAGTCCTAATTTGCTCGGATACACTTGAAGTAAAAGTACCTATTCTCCCCGGACAAAGGAGTTCCACTCCACCCCCAGTTTCTAGTCTGTTAAGTTTATGCTTTTCAAGGCAACGGCCAATTTTATACAGAATTAGATTGTAGGGAGGGGGGAAAAAGCCCACATGTTAATCCACCTGGTGTTTTTGGACTTCAAGCTAATTCTCACAGCCATTAGAGACCAGATTCTGTCTGTCTCCTCTAGTTGAGAGAGGCTGTAGCCAAGCACCTACCCCCCCCCCAGGGTTAGATCCGGGAATCCCCTGCCATCTGACACACGGGGGCGGGCAGAAGTTGGAATCTCTGCTAGAGGAGGAACGGCTGCACTAGTCACGAGCAGGTGCTTAAGTAGGCCCTGACTTATGGTCTGCTGGGTGCTCACAGGATCCTGCTCTCACATATGGCCACTAACTCTTCCTTGGCCATCGTACATTAGCCTTGGTTCATAAGCGCAAAGTGATTGTAGGAATCGGGCTGGCTATGGATGAGATCTGGCACTTATCCTTGGGGTAGGCTCTGAGGCTTTCCCTACAGCGATGTTGGATGGAAACAGAAGTGATTTTCAGTACTGACAGTCCTCATAATGACATTAACTTCTTTTTTTTATCCCCCTCCTCCCCTTTGAGATAGACTTCCACGTAGCCTAGGCTAGACTGTAACTCCTTATGCAGATGAAGATGACCATGAACATATGGCTCCACCTCCTGAGGATGGAAATTCAGGCACTGGGCCAGCGCAACTGCCTTATGAGGCGCTAGGAATAAAACACAGGGCTTTGTGCTATGCTGCATCTCCAGCCCTATTCATTCCTTCTCATTTCCAATTGTCCGTCAGGACAGCAATGGTACAGAAGTAGAAGTAGTTCTAGCAGGCAAATGTTCATTTTTTTAAAAAGATGTCTTTATATTTAATTATGGGCAGGGGTTGTACACAAGGGTACAGGTGCTCTCAGAAGCCAGAAGAGGGTGTCAGATCCCCTGGAGCTGGAGCTATATATGGTTGTGAGATGCCCAATTTAGATGCTGGAAATGAACTCCTGTCCCATGTAAGAGTAACAAACACTTTTAACCCGAGCCACCTCTCCAGTCATGGTGTGCACCTATAACCCTAGCACTGGGAAGGCTTACACAGAAGGACCAGGAATTCAAGGTCATCGTCAGCTACATAGTGAGTTCCAGGCCAGTTTGGAATACATGAAAAACCCATCTCAAAAAAAAAATGGCAGAGACGCGGTGAGAACTTTAAATGAGATTTTCTACCTTGTTAGTGAATTATATCTTTGAGGATTAAAATATTAAATATTAAGTATTATTGCCTGAAAGGTTTAGGAATAATTATATAGCACTTAACAGAGAGGCATTGCCAGATAAACCTGATATGTCTAGAATTTGTACCCGAAGCAGGATTTTCTGTAAACAAGAGCAGGGTTTAATTTTATAATCAGACTCCTACATGTTTGCTGATTATTAATCACATAGAACACCTCACCTATAAAGCGAGGATCCTAATCCTCGCTCAGCACTGACATGAAAAAGGATCCAAAGACTTGAACCAAGCTCTGTGGTAACCTCGCCAAGCTGTCACTTGGGGCATCCTCTGTCTCCTCCTAGCTAAACTGACTTCATGCTAGATGCAAACTTTAAAACCAGATATCAGTAGTCATTTCCCTCGACATCTAATGTGTGCTCTCAACAGCTTGATCCTTCTTGAGACATGTCTTTTGCTGGGCTCCTCTGTGTGAGCAACAACACTGAACGTTCCCAGTTAACATGCAAGTTTACTGCAAAAGTAGTGCTGGCCATAAGAAGGTAGGTGAAGAGCTACAATGTGCACTTAACCAGGGAACACAAATGGCCCCAGAAGGCCCTACTTCTGAGACTTCACAGGGAAAAGACCTTTTCTCTACCCACCAGTGATAGGTCTTTGGCCTCTGTGGTTTTAGTCCATTTGATGTGGAGGGAAAGACACGTTTCAAAGCCTAATGGCCCTGTTGTTCTAAACGATCAAAGCACCGAAGTCAAGATGATGCTTTGGACACACAGACGTACTCCTTTTATATATTTTTTCTAATGGCAAGGAAAATGAGTTCTCAGGATGGGGGGGCACAAAAAAAAGACAATGAGTTTTCATATCAAGTTAATGAAGATTTACTTAATCCCTGGTTTTATAGACAAGGCATGATAGGGGATTGTAAAACTGAGTAAGCCATGATGCCTGACTTCAAGGAGCTCCTACAGAAGCAATTAAAAAAAATAACAATCTATGCACACACCTTTTTGAACCAAGGATCTCTTGTAGCCCAGGTTAGCTTAGAACTGACTTTGTAGTGACGGATCGCCTTGAACTCCTGACCTTCTGATTCATCTTCCTCAGTGCTGGGAACATGGGTTTGAGCCACCACGCCTGACACAACAGCCAATTTTAAAATATGAAAATATTTATTGCCTTGAGGACAAGGACTGCATCTACCGTACTCATCTTTAAATCCTAGTAATTGGCACTTAGTAGGCTGCGTCTATAGAAGATGTTTAATGCAGGCTTATTTGAGATGGGATGAACAATTCACTAATCAAATCATTTATTCTCCCATAGCAAAATGAAACAGGGCAGAAGAGTTTCTTGAACCATGAGTAGTAACCCAGCAGACATAGGCAAAGGTTCATGAGGTGAGTAGAACTTTTGACTAACAGAAGCAGGAAGGACAGCGCTAGAGACAGAACCCAGCAGCACCGAACTCACCTAGCAAGTACACTGCCCTGACTTCTAGCCTGAGGGCTACAAAAGAAAGAAGTGGGAGGGAAGGGAGAGACAAACTTAAGCAGAAGCTGGAACAAGTGTGGAAAGGCCCAAGGAAAAGGAGGGCAGGCAGGCAGTCCCCATTGTTCCTGATTGGTAAGAGAAGGTATATGGCAGGAAGATAGCCCATGCTGTCTACACGAACTCATTGTTATGGCGACAGAAGACACGTGTGGCCAGGTGCACAGGTTGGGACTACATACACCTATTGGCTTGTTGACCTAAAAAACTGTTCTGGATAGAAAGACTATGACTGACATTCGATTTTGTATAGAAGAGCCTATATGGTTGTTAATGCCTTAACATTCAACTGTCTTAAAGAATCGACAACTTCAAATTCACCCTGAGATGAGGCACTGAATAAAAAAAGAGCAGGATCCCCCAATGGCCACTCCGAAGCTCCTATCCAAAATCTCAGGGCAGAGCCAGAGAAGCACACTGGCTGAGGGCTACTCTGAGCAGCGAGGCCCAACCCAGCCTATCTGCTGGACAGAATGGACTCCAGCTGTCTCCAAAAGCTTTGAGTCCAGTTCTTCATACTCCCGTTTTGATCTTTCATGAAACGAGGCCTCTTCTGACATATGTATATTACTCGTCATCCCCCTACCCAGCCTAAGTGCTGCCTCTCACCCGCACTTGTCTTTATGAATTCCTCGATTCTATTAATTTGAATTACTGTATTAACGGTACTAACATCTAACCTATAACACACTACCTATCTGAAACCCAAGAATGAACCCCCAAAGGCTCTGATCAGTCAAAATCTCTGAGCTGGAGAAACAGGAGCAGCCCTGACCTCACAATGTATGTGCGCATACACACCACACAGAGTTTTGTAAGCTTAATGTTATGGTTTCAAAGACCACAAAGGATGCAGCCAAGGAGTAGGAGGGACAGGAACTGCTAAGAGTCAGCACGGAATGACAGCTGACAGCAGGGAAGGAGACAAAACCCATTCAGAAAGCTCAGTTACCCAGAACTGCTCATTTCAAGGTTTGATTGTATTCAAGAATACATTATGCAATGAGGAAGGGGCTCTCCTCATCGTCCCCTTCTTTTTCCAGATCATCTCATCAGCTCTCAACACACTTGGCGGTGAGGCAAACAATGCTCTAAATGGACAGCATCTTCATAATAATTGAGCCCAAGGCCCTCATTTTACGAATGCCAAGAACAAGGTCTGGTAAGAAGACATGCTGCATGCCCTCCCTCCAGCTGGTTAGTGGCCGGGGAGCAAGCACTTCAGCTTCAATTCCCAGGCCATGGCTCCGCCTTCTGTATTACAGTGATATCTTGATGTGTTTCTGTTACAGTGTGTGTACTGGGTGAGAAGAGGCAGGAAAACACTCAGACTATGGAGGAGCGGACAGGGAGTATACATTATGTCAGAAGACGCCTTATTTCACAAAAAAATTAAAAAAAAAAACATCCTCGTTAGTATAGTGGTAAAAAAAAAAAAAAAAAAAAAAAAAAAAAAAAAAAAAACAAGCGGTAAGAAGTTGGGTTCTCCAAGCACAGAAGGGACAGGTGATACAGTTCAGCAGGTAAAGATGCTTGCCAACAAGCCTGAAGACTTGAAATTCAATCCCCCAGACACATATGGTGGGCAAAGAGAACTGATTCCTTGAAAGTTGTCCTCTGATCTCCACACATGCGCTGTGGGACATGTGTATCTATCTATCTATCTATCTATCTATCTATCTATCTATCTATCTATCTATCTACACACACACACACACACACACACACACGCGAAAAACACTCCCTCATACAAAATAAAACACAATTTTAAAAAAATGTCCTAGTTGAGTCTGGAGAGATGGCTCAGCTCTTTCTGCTCTTCCAGAGGACCCAGGTCTGACTTCCAACACCCACACAGTGGCTCAAAACTATGTTAATTCCAGATCTAATGCCCTCTTCTGACCTCTGTGGGCACTGCACTCATGTGCGGGCCAAACACTCATTCACACACATGCAAGAAAAACTTCCAAATTTCTCAGAAACAAGGATTAAATGTTGTATACACTGTCAAGTTTCTAGAAACCCATCTCTAATTGGATTGATTCTTCTATTGTTGTTGACACCTGTTTTCACTTTGGCCGGTAAAACACCTTTCCTAAAAAGTGCTAATATACATCACAGTGACTTCTGCAACGGACACAAAACACCTTCCTTTGCAACACAGTGCTGCTCTCTGCCTCAGCACACAGCTGTCATTGCTGTCTTTGTTACAACAATTTCCCTACAAAAAAAGGCCATGTGGACTGCTCTTAGCTCCCTGCAACCACTTCCTTTCCTCCCAAGGTCAGGACTAGGATCAAAGAAGAAAAGAACTGCCCAGACCCTTCATCCTTTAGTTACGTATTGTTATGGCTTCTTTGGTTTCTGCTGGTTAATTCTTTAAAGTGAGTTGAACCTTACATATTTTTCTTAATTATTAACAGGCTGTAATCCATTAAATATAGTATAGTCAACAATACAGAAAAATGCTTCCTCCACAGAGAGAGGAGGCATGAGAATAGAAAAGCAAAGTCTAGGTACCGGGCGGTGGTGGCACACACCTTTAATCCTAGCACTTGGAAGGCAGAGGCAGGTGGATCTCTGTAAGTTTGAGGCCAGCCTGGTCTACAGAGTGAGTGCCAGGACAGCCAGTGGCTACATAATGAGACCCTGTTTCAAAAAACCAAAAAGGGGGGAAAAAGGAAGGAATGAAGGAAGGAAGGAAGGAAGGAAGGAAGGAAGGGAAATTCTCTCAACTTTTCCACAAGCCCTGGAATAGCACTGCATAATGCAAGGCTATAAGACAGAAAGTGAACTGAAGGTGCAGCAGAAGCTACAGAGACTTGAAGGACAAAACTGCCTAGCCACGGAGGAGAGCATGGTACAGAAGAGCCTAGCCACGGAGGAGAGCATGGTACAGAAGAGCCTAGCCACGGAGGAGAGCATGGTACAGAAGAGCCTAGCCACGGAGGAGAGCATGGTACAGAAGAGCCTAGCCACGGAGGAGAGCATGGTACAGAAGAGCCTAGCCACGGAGGAGAGCATGGTACAGAAGAGCCTAGCCACGGAGGAGAGCATGGTCCAGAGGATAACATGTACAGGAATATATGCATGGTTCTAATTCTCACCAAAGCCCCCCTAGCCCTACAAGTGGTAATCTAGGTAATCTAGCAACTACCAAAGGTTCAAAGAGATGGCACTTAGATTCAGCTGCAGTGAGGTGCATCACTGATCCGCCAGCAGCCAAGAGTCCTCCTACCTGTGCAGCAGTTGTATGGATGCAAGCAAGCAAGACTGAGGCAAATCATGCGCTGGGGAGGTGGTTTCTAAACATCAGGGTTGAGCCTACCTGAGAGCTGGCACCAGCTCTGTAGCTTCTCCGCTCCCACTGCGTATACACACTTACCTTTTGAAGGACCCATCATCCCTGTTCCTCGCGGACACTAATCTACACAGGTGTATCTTGTATGTCCTAAATCAGTTTCCATTCGCCATGCCCCAGCCTACAGGGGGAAGGCCCAGGTATGCTTGCACAATGGCCACATGTGGTCCTTTTTCTGAGGAAAGGCAGAGTATAAAACTTGTTCCCCCCGTGTCAGACAGCCCCTAACGAAGGGGCCGCTGACCTTCACTCGCCTTCCACTTTTCTGCCCCACCCTTTTAAGCACCTCTTTCACCGGCCACCTGTCAAAATAAAACAAGCCTCCTCGGATCTTTCAAAAACTGATGCTGCCAAGAGACTGGGAGATGAATTCTCTCCAGGACCTGTTGAAAGATAAAAGATGAAGCAGATGATTTAAAAGGCGAGACTGTACCCTCCTGATCACAAAGCTCGAAGCAGACAAACCATGGAAGCCAATGACACAGGGAATGCCCTTTGACCAGACACAGACACTGGGCTAGGCAGACTTATTTTCAATAAAGAATACAAAGCTGAATTAATCCATTTCCCAACTAATAGTCATAGAATCATTTTATTCTGGTGAAGTAGGAGGGAGGGAGGAGAGGAGGTTAGGACGAGCCCCTCTTTTAGGAAACAATAGCGGTCAGTATTTTCTAGAAGTTCTGTTCAGACAGCCAAGGTAAGCAGAAAGGATTTTGTTTGCTTATACACTCTCTTTGTTTTTAAGTGACTGCCTCACTTAAAAACCTTCCTCCGATCAAAGGAGAAAATAACCAAGAGAAAAGGAGCAACCCCTTCAACTGGGATACCCACCTGCGGGTATAACCCGCCTTTCCAGCACTAAATGCCTTGGCTGTTTCCGGGAATATTGCTAAACCTGGTTTTTAGAAACCAAAGGAGATGCAGGTTCCTGGCAAGAGCTAGACAGAAGGTCAATCTGGGAAATGCTGGGGGGAGGAGCAAGTGAACTTAAGAAACTAATTCCCTGGGTGAACATTGAAATTTCCTTCTCTTTGCTTTCCCTGCACTCTGAAGAGCTTAGAGGATGCTGTTGTGCTTAGACTAGGCTTTATGCCCAGGGTAAGTTTTCTTCTTTGACATCTTTGGAAAGTAAGGAACTTGACCATAACACCTAGGTTAGGAATAAAGGCGATCATTGCTGTGTCCCAGCACTAAATCAAAGAGCTCAATGGAGCTGAGGTTGGGTGCTTGCCTATATGTGTAAGGCTCTGGGGTTTTACCTCCAGAACCCTCACAATGCACATGCATTATCATTATTATTATTATTATTCAGCCACCTGAAAGTTTTGCCTGTATGTAGCCATAGAAACATGTTTAGAATTTCCCTTCGGAAATAGCAGAAGTGACCTGAAACTACAGCGGGTAGGTACAGCACTCGGTTAACATGAGGCCCTAAGGTTCAAATGCTAGTATAAGGGGAAACAAAACCAAACACAGATTACCAGATGGTTATGTGCTGCAGTCCAAACCATGTAGAAACACACACATGTGAACAGAGCCGGACTGTGATAGGAAAAAGACACAGACACAAAAGGGACTCCTTGCTATTGCTGCTCTCGCCTATCTTCAACTGCAAACATCTTGACTTGTGACTTGCCATAAACCATAAACTGAAGGCCAATTGGCACTGTGACAACACTTGCAGCCAGGTACAAAGTCCCAAGAGCATAATTATTAATCAGGACTGGCAGGAAAACAAAGATCTGAAGACCAGAAGGTGCTATCTGGCTCCCCCACCTTCATTTCACTTTCTAGATCTCCCGGGGCACAGGCTGGGGCTAGAGCTCGGTGGCAGAGCACCTGCCTTGCATACATGAAGCCCTGGGTTCCATTTGCAGTGTTTCTAGGGGCTGGAGAGATGACTCAGCACTTTAGAGGACTAACTACCCCTCCAGAGGACCAGGGTGCCATTTCGAGCATCTACATGGTGGTACAAATCTGCCAGCATCTGGCACTCAAGTGCTGCACAGACATGCAAGCAGATGAAACACCTATGCACATAAAAGAAAAGACATCTTTTTTTTAATGAGTTAACCTTAAAAGGGATTTTTTGTGTGTGTAAATCAGAAAAAAAGAGGGGCTGACATGATGGCTCAGCAGGTGAAGTCACACGACACCAAGCCTGAAAAGCTGAGTTTGATCCCTGGAACCCACACGGTAGAAGAACCAACTCCTGACTTCCACACCTGCATCGCTGCACACACACGAAACAAATAAATAACTATATCTAATTTAAAAACTTTTTTAGCTGAGTGGTGGTGGCACATGACACTCCAGAGAAAGAGGCAGGCGAATCTCTGTAAGTTCGAGGCCAACCTTGTCTATAAAGTGAGTTTCAGGACAGCCAAGGCTGTTACACCAAGAAACTATGCCTAAAAAAAAAAAAACCAAAATTTTAAAGAAAGCAATAAATGAATGGCACACAGCTCCTGAATGTTCATGCTGAAAATTTGGCAGAGGACAAGTCTTTTCAGGCTTCTGGGAACTGCACAGGGCTGCCGTTACTGTTCTCGTGGTGTCGGGAGCTACTCAGAAGTCTGGCTCCTAGATAGGAAGAGTCTGACTGTTTAGTCTAAAGATCCATGACAACAGCACAGGCTGGACAGCCTGGCTGAGTTTGATTGCTGTTTCTTTGGGTTTTATGGGAGATCAGTGAAAGAAATGGCCACGTGAAATCATGTTGACAACACTGATTATTACCCTGTCTAATGTCTCTACAAAAGAACCTACCACAACAAATTCTGTCTAGGTCTAGCAACACTAAGAAAATATCTTGTGTAAAGAACTGTGTTTCCTTTTATCAGATAAGGGGAAAAAGTATAAGTAGTTGGGTATCCTGTTTTGCCTCATCTACCTGGGAACCCAGAGTTCATTTGCTGTAACAGCTCTAGTTTTAAATTCTTTATTCCACCTGAAATTCCCTCCTCCATGCTCCCTCTCTGTATTTTCTATTGCATTAAATGGATTAATCCACATAATGTATTCAAATTAGATCTAAAATGAATACTCATTGAATGTTATCTATTGTTACTCAAAATAATGGTTGTAAACAACAATTTTCATTATGGTTGTAGGAATCCTATTGAATATGACTAAAATAATTTTAAGCAGGTGGGGTTTTCATTAATTATGGAAAAGATGGATTTTTTTTAAAGTTTCATGTCCTGCCAGATTTTTTTTTAATTACGCACATATGGTTCAAGGATCAGTACCCCGCTCCTTTTAAAACCACACCCGTGATGTCTGAAGGGCTAACAGATTTCCATTAGCATGGCAATTAGATTGGGGGGGAAATCATTTTAGTCTCATCTTGTTTTTCTTTAAATGGAAGAAAAATTCAATATTGACTGATTAAAAGAAAACAAATATTGGAAGAAAGGTGTACGAGATGAGTAGCTCTGGGTCGGGGCGGCAAAAGGTGGGAAAGCAACCTGTGCACCAAGTCACCGTCTGGGGCCTGAATCGAGGGCAAGTGAATTCGTGGCATGAGAAAATCTCAAACATTTATTAAAATTTAAACATCCTACTACTGTCTTCATTACATTAATGACATGCCCGGCATGATGCTTCATATTGCAATCCCAACACTAAAGAGAAATTATGTATGGAAAGGCTAATTGGAAGTTGCAGGCCAGCCTGGGCTATGTATCAAGTTCCAGGCAAGACTGTACTAAAGAGAAACGCTGCCTCAAAAATAAATAAATAAATAAATAAAAGTAAATAAATAAATAAATAAAAATAATGTTAAAGTGTGCTTTATCTCATGAAATGACTATCATAATTGAAATATAAAAATCATGACAAACTAATGACCCCTTGGGCACCTCTCCTGGAGTTCAGGCAATTCTTTCTTCAACATGACTAAGTATATAACTATAAAAACACAAGCTCTGACATACCTTAATGACCATACTGCTAACAACTGCTGAAAATCATAAAAATTCCTCCATGATCAATTAAGAAAACTACTCCAAAACTTGAGGCAATTCATACTTGGCAAAATGTAGGATCTAAATCGCCATTTCTTAAATGTCACCCTAGGAAACCACCGAGCATTGGCATAATATACAAGCATATAGCATACATTCAAAAACATTTCTATAATTAATAACTTTGCCAAAAGCAATCATTTCCTTCTATCCTGAGTAATCAACTACATTCCCCTCATATTAAAAACACATCTCAATTTTTCCCGTCGCTTTCCTCTGTGCACAACATGAGGGTCCAACAGCTGCTGGCACTAGGAGAAAGAAAACAAATCTTCTGCCCTAACAGCAGAACCACCATATTAATATCGTCAATTACAGAAATGCCTTCCATAAATTTGAGTAACTGGAATGACTATGGGGTGAACGATACAGTATTTTAGGGAAATGAAGATTTCCAACTTTCCACCACACAGTGATTCCACAAAGTATGGCGACTAAACTTCAAGATCTATCTACCTTTACAAAGCTATGGAGGTTGGGGAGAGGGCCGGGTGGGCAAATGTGCTTGTTCTGCAAACATAAGGACCTGAGTTTGAATCCTAAGTGTAAGAGGGAAACAAAGCCAGCATGGCTATGCTGTAACCCCAGCACTGAGGGGAGGGGCAGAAACAAGCAGTTCACTAGCAAGGCAACAAAGCCGAAACTGGAAAGCTTCAGGATAGGGGTGA
Source organism: Microtus oregoni (assembly GCF_018167655.1). Lineage (NCBI taxonomy): Eukaryota > Metazoa > Chordata > Mammalia > Rodentia > Cricetidae > Microtus > Microtus oregoni. The sequence goes on along the minus strand of NW_024543873.1, from coordinate 3,811,460 downwards.
CCCTGCTTCAAGGGAATAAGACAAAGTGATGAAACAACGCTTTCACCATCATCCTGTGGCCGCCACACGTGCGTCTCACACGCACACACGTACCACAAAATGAAGAAAAATAAACAGAGACCTTGTTGAAATGAATACAATGGCTCTGGTTTCAATGGTTCCTGAAGTGTTTGGTAACAAGTCTCCTCCGTTATGGACGTTAAACACCTTCTAAGATCATATTTACACTATACATTAACAAACAATCCTCTTGTTACATATGCAACAGGGATAATAAATATGTTCTTCCCCTGAAACCCACTGTATTTCATTCAACTCTGAAGCTCAGAAGCAACCAAGAAAATGATCAGGGCTCCACGATAGACTACGAGCTCACAGGTGAAAGTGGTAATGCTTGTGTGCTTTAAAAATAAAGGTTTTCACTGGGCGGTGGTGGTGCACGCCTTTGATCCCAGCTCTCAGGAGGCAGAGGCAGGCAGATCTCTGTGAGTTCGAGGCCAGCCTGGTCTACAAAGTGAGTTCCAGGACAGTCAGAGCTTGAACACAAAGAAACCATCTCACCAAAAAAACAAAAAAAAAAACAGGTTTTCGCTGGGCGGTGGTGGCATGCACCTTTAATCCAAGCACTTGGGAGGCAGAGGCAGGTGGATCTCTGTGAGTTCGAGACCAGCCTGGTCTACAGAGTGAGCTCCAAGACAGCCAGGGCTACACAGAGAAACCCTGTCTCAAAAAACCAAAAAATAAAAAATAAATAAATGCTTTATTTTTTTTTCAAAACAAACACATAAACATCCAAAAAATAAAATAAAAGAGGCCCGATGTGGTGGCACACACCTTTTAATGACCATGCTTGGGATCAGGGCAGGTGAACTCAGAGTTTGAGGTCAGCCAAGTACATATGAATTCCAGGCCAGTCTTGCTATATAGTGAGACCCTGTCTCAAAACCAAAATAAAAGAAGCATAATGAATCCCTTCCCCGAAGCTCAACTTAGATAAGGTTGTTTGCTCTATCATGCTTACCCTACTTCCTGAGTCCTTCATAACCCCAGGACCATCTTAAAGACTCGATCATAAGAAGCAAAACATTTCTGTTTTCATTTAGACAAATTATCTTCAAAATAATATCAATATTTTAAATAGGGTACAGATCAGAACTATTCAAGTTTGTATTGAAATCTGGGTACGCCCTAATTGTCACCGCGAAGCCAAGACCTGTCCTTCTGAATACAAACTGGTATATCCAACTTATTACTAGGCAGGCAGGGTTCTGCATCAGTTGGAGAGCTTGGACCTTCATCCTTTGTCATTTCCCTGTGGTCAGCTCGTGGGAACAGGAGAGTTGGGAAAGAGCAGATAGCCCAAAACATTTGCTTGTAACCAGGAAATGCAAGTGCTCCCAAGGCTGCTCACGTGACTCTAAACTGCCTACAAGCTGGCATACTAAACACATGGTACCAGCTCCTTGGGACTTTGAATTTCGGAAGAAACCAGCAGCTAAGGGTGAATTTGTATGTACAATATTCATGTGAAATTTCTGAAAAAAAAAATGTAGCCGGGATTGCAGCTCTGTGGTAGACCACGCATTCTGCATATTTGAGGCCCTTTAATCTTAAGCACAGAAAAAGAAATAGAAAGGAGAAATGAAGTAAAACAAGATAAAATCCAAAACTAAAACCTCTAGAAATGGAGAGAAAGGCCAGTCTGAGCGGGGCCACAAAGCTACCCATTGTGTCCTGGCTAGTGTGCCCCTTATCACTTGGGCTGCATTTGTTTGCACCCTAATCTCTGGGACCAGCCCCAGACCTTGCTCTCTGGTCTAGGGGCCAGGGTCCTCCTGTCCTCCTGGAGGCGACCCGCACAGCAGATGACCACTAATAAAGGCTTACAGAGGAAAGTAACCAAATGACAGGAAGACTCCATCCCTAGTCTGCTGAGCCAGAGCTGGACTCTGACAGTCATTACAGGGCTGGTCTAAAGGACATCATTCTGAGCCTCTCATCACCATCAGCTGAAAGGACACTGCCTTTTCACAAGGCCTTGAAGGATTTGGTGGTGATGCCCTGCTTCCTCTGCAGAGCACAATGGAAAAGGGACCCAAGAGTTGACCTTTTATTTTCTAGTGCCCATGCAAGTCCAACAAGTGTCTATAAAGAGATCTACATTGTATCGCGGGGGGGGGGGGGAATGTTCCTTCTAGGTCTTGATAACAAGTCCGTAACCTCTGCACTGCTCTGATAAGCCTACCACAACTGGCCTAGGGCCTCACTGCTATGTACACGGTATGAGGTGGCAGGAGCTTATGACGACGGAAAAGCACAACTCCTCAAAAAGAGGAGACTCATGGCTCTGAAATATTCACGGCACGTGTTCTGCTCTGATCCTTGTTCGCCCATGCGCTACAAGGGTGTGAGGTCTCACGCTAAAGTCTCTCTTTCACTATTTGAAATCTCAGTGCCTGCCAGTGAACAGGTAATTCAAGAGTGATGGAATCCTCAGTCTGGATAACCCTTTCTAGGAAAAAAAAAAAAGTTAAGATGTGTATATGGTCTCATACCCACCACAAGCGTTCTCCTGGGCACCCCATTTGCAAAGAATGCCCATTTATGCCGCCATTCAACAAACACTAAGTGCCAGGCAATGTATTAAAGACAATGCGCACTAGGCAGTGAACAAAGAGGCCAAGTTCCCTACCCCAAGGCTGGACGGTGAGGGTGCTGAGAAGAGAGTAGAGAAGGAGCGTGACAAAATGTGTGCTTGTGCCGTGTGGGAGGAGAGGGGGTGTTTGCCTATTTTATATACAAATCAAGAAAAGCTTCTCCAGTGAAGCAATACGAGATCAAAGCCCTGAAACTTGTGAGGGGGTGAGCTATATTCTGGCTACAGGCTATTCTAGGAACCGAGAATAAGAAGTACAAAGTCTGGGGTTGGAAGCCTATGGTACATTACTTACCTAGCATGTGGCCGGGGGGGGGGGCGGGGGGGCTAGGATGAGACATGCAAAGGTCCAACTATGCCTGAATGCTTGAGGAAGAGAAGACAGTGGGACCAGAGTGGACAGCCAAGGGCATCACAGAAGAAAGGGAGACTTGGAAGTGGAAATGGAAAAGGTCGGATGGGCAGATCATGAAGCTGTGATGTTTCCTATGGGTGGCATGGGGAACCATGAGAGTCTTTATTTTGACTTGACTTGATTTGTGTATGCACTTAACGGTGGCGTGCATGCCATGGTGTACAAGGGAAGTCAGGGGACTATATTCAAGAACTGGTACTCTCCTTCCACCATGTCGTCCCAGGGATGGGACTCAAGGCATCAGGCTTAGTAAAAAAAAAAAAGATAGATAGATAGATAGATAGATGATAGATAGATAGATAGATAGATAGATAAGAGTGCTTTTATCTGCAAGCCACTGTGTCCCACTTGAGCCTTTGAGCAGAAGTAATGTGACTTGGATTACGTGTGATAAACAGGATGGTATTGGCTGCTGTGATGAAGGCTAGGACACTGGGGATAAGCCACTAATGAATCCAAGCAAAAGGTGATAGACACCAGGATCAGCATGGCATTTTTTGAGATCACAATATGGCAGGTTTTCTAGATGACATCCAGAAAACAGGGCCCAATGGTAAACACCATTGAAGTTCTGTTTAAAATTAACTCGTTTCAATCCCTCCCTCTCCCCCAATGCAAACAAAAAAAAAAAAGAGAAGTCTTTCCATGAGCCCACTGACTTCCCTGGAGAAGGGGCAGCTGTGAGTTTACCTATTTGTAAACACACTGGTGAGAAGTGGTCAAGCTTTGCTTTTCTGAAAGTCTTAGCACAGGGAAATATTCTATAATGAAAGCAATTTGACCATAGGAAGATAGTAGTCCCACTATAAATTGTAAAGAATGTAATGACTGCCTATTCCGGCACACACCAAAAAATTAATAAATTAATTAAAAAAAAGATTTCTGTGAAATGACTGCCAAGCAAAAAGACATTCCTGCTCAGAGTGAACCACTGCAAGTGGTAGCTAGCAAGCGAGTGCATGCTTCACGCTGCTGAGTGCATGCTTCACGCTGCTGTCTACGAGGACAGGGAGTTTCCTTTCTACCTCTGTGCTGAAAACCAGACTCAGCACTCAATGGAGACAAATGTGTGAGAGAATAGAAACAATAAGTACAGGAGGAAAAAAAACTATGGTGGGGTTTCATGCCTGCTGGGATGCTGACATCAAGGGCTTGGGGGAATGAAGGGAAGCTCTATAGTGCAAAAGCAACCACTTCCAGCCACTCCTGGAGACACAAGCTGGGCGGTTGAGAACGAAAGAAAGCAGGCTTGCAGGAAAGACAGAAGGGGTCATGCGTAGGGCTGGGATTAAAAAGAATGGCTGGGATGAAGGAGAGATGACGGCTGGGGAAGGAGAGAAATGAGCATCTGGTGGGCAGGAGTAAAGACGGGAGCTTCAAAAAGCACATCTGCAAGCCCAGTGAGTTGCTGCTCGCTCTGGAACCGACAACCTGAGAGATTCCCAGGATTAAAGCAAACCACTTGCAATGTTGCGCTGTCTTACCACAGAACAAACCAGAGAACAGGACCACATTTGAGACGGGGAGCAACAGAAAAGACACTTGGCTTTGCCCTGCTTCTTTTAGATGCCAAGGTCTAGGTGGCTGATCACAAAGTAGATGGGGGCCTTATACACAGCAAAAAACGAATTTCGCGCCACCAGAAGGCTAAGAAGTCCAAGGTGAAGGTGCTGGCATGTTCGGTGTCTGGTGAGGACCTACTTCCTAGTCCACACGCGGCAGGTTTCTCACTATTAATTCCGTGTAACACATGCCAAAGGGATCTCTCTGAGGCCTCTTTTAAAAAGGACACTAACCCCATTGAAAAACCCCACCTCCTGATACCATGAGCATGCGGAGTGTTAGGATAGCAGCATATGAAGTTGGGGGAAGAGAAAAACACCCAGACAAATGGGACAGGTTGACTAGAAATGTCAGTTCCTAGAATGAGGGCTGAGCTGAGCCATAGGCCTCGTAATTACGCACATGGCCTTTGGGTATCACCCTCAGATACCAAAACATCTATTCCTAAAATAAATATAAAATTTTAACAATTCCTAAACCACAAAACATGTCAAGGACCTACGACTGAGCCACCAGGTATAAAAAAATTTGAGTCTATGGGTCTGGTCTCTCAGCTCAGGCCTAACAGGGCAAAGGGGGCTTTCTGTTTTAAAGGGTTAAGAAAGTAGTATCCTTAACTTGCAACATTTCTTATCATTATACATTTACCTAAGTTTGGTAAATGTTTAAAAGAGAAACCAATATTCAAATATTTTATCCCTAACTGGGAGCCAGTTTTCTTGCCTCTCGTGACTTTAGGTCAGAATGTGAGTTTTCCAAACTGGGCACAGCAGGCATTTCATCTAGCGTGGATGTCCTAGAGGGCTTAGAAGAGAACTCAAAGAGGAACAAAATAAGCCAAACGCTCTCAAGTGAATAAGCCACTAAATTAATAATATACAGTCTTTAACTTATTTTAGGGGTGGGGTGCTGGAGATGAAACCCAGGGCCTTGCCTATGCTGGCCAAGCAGTCTGCCGCTGAGCTGTGTCCCCTGCTCTTTAACCTATTTCCTTTCTAACAGACAAACACAAAATGAGCCAGGCAAGGTGGTGTGCACACCTGGAATTGCAGCACTGGGGGTGAGAGGGGAGGCTGGGACAGGAGGGTGGCAAGTTCAGGCCATCCTGAACTACAACAGAGACACCTGCTTGAGAGGGAAAGGAGGGGGGAGGTGGGAGAGAAAAAGTAGAGAATGAGGGAGGAAGACAAAGAAGCACTGTTGGGACACTGGGTATTCTTAGTATTTTGTTTTGAGACAGGGTTTCTGTTTCCTTGGCTGTCCTAGAACTTGTTCTGTAGACCAGGCTGGCCTCAAAAGGTGTGCGACCACCACTGCCCGGCTGACGCTGCGTATTCTAAACAGGCAAAAGTCTAAATCTGAACTCCCCCTCCCAGGCCACTGCCTTGAGAGTGGTCCTTCACTTTCCCAGTATTTCCAGAGGAACTCTCTCAAATGTACTTTCTGAACTTTCATCTCAGAACGTAACAAGACACAATAGTGCATGTCTTGACATCCACTAGCTCCCTCAAGGGTAAGAAGGGAGTTGGTGGGGGGGCTGGAAAGATGGCTTAGCAGTTAAGCTGAGCCATTCAGAGGGTACACTACTCTTGCAGGACAGGAGCTTGCTTCCCAACATCCAGGTCGGGTGGCTCCTAGCTACCTGTGACTCCAGTTCCAGGAGGGAACTGGCACTTCTGGCCTCTGCAAGCACCTACCCAATGTTCACAGACTCACACAGACACATAATTTCAAATAATAAAAGTAAACCTTCAAAACAAAGGTGCCTCCAGTCTAGGCGTTCGCCCCATCCTAAACAGCATCAAAAGGCCCAGAGCAGTTGTGTATACAGCATTCAGCTTTGGGCCGCTCACCCCATTTTATACTTCAGGCAGATGTCAAGTTTCAGGTTTCTCAGAAATCCCTTTCTGTGACACCCTCTACCTCCCAGCCAGCACACTTGCAACAACTCTTCAGCTACAGGCTAGGAAAGCAGATAACCCAGTCCCTTATCTTCTCCTTGGGAAACGCTATCTTCCTAATCTAATTCAGATGGAACCCAAAAAAAGCCTGATTCCCCTTTTCCACCTCCTGGAATCCCCAGAGCCTAGCATACTGCTCTTCTCAATGATTACTAATGGGAAAAGTTCTGAAGGCCTTTTCTCCAGGCAGAATACATAGGCTTTTTGACAGCTGTCGCCATCACTTAGCTTTTCCACCACTTCCCACATTCCCAGCTGTGTTCTGGATGGCTGTGCCGGGGAGAAGCCCAGGGATTTGCTGTACTTCTATTTCTTGATAAGCTACATGAACAGAATAAACACATGGCAAAGAAAACATTAAAGTTGGGAATAAAGAGATTTGGGCTTCTTTTATCAATAAAGAGAAAGGGGAGAAATATCACCAAGCACACTGACATTTAATCAATATATAACAAGAAGGCTGGATTCACCCTGATTCTCTCCAAAGTACTTTCAATGTCCCTACATCTCTACTTGCAAAGAGTCGATGGTTGTGGTTTTGCTTGTACCTTAAATTACAAATATCTGCCGGGCGGTGGTGGCACACGCCTTTAATCCCAGCACTCGGGAGGCAGAGGCAGGCGGATCTCTGTGAGTTCGAGACCAGCCTGGTCTACAAGAGCTAGTTCCAGGACAGGCTCCAAAACCACAGAGAAACCCTGTCTCGAAACGCCCCCCCCAAAAAAAAATTACAAATATCTTTCCCCAAGTTTAACAGGCATTCCCCTAACCCCAGATTTGTCCAAATTAAAGCAGCCATTCATAGCATTGCAATGAAATCTTTACCTGAGCCAATTTTATTGTGAATCTCAGAATCACAGAAATTCAGAGACGGAATGGACCTCAGACATCAATGGCAATGGTTTTCAACTGCAGATAACCATTTAGAAAATGTTAGTCTGACAGTGGCCCACGCCTTTAATCCCAGCACATGGGAAACAGGCAGACCTCTCTAAGTTCGAAGCCAACCTGGTCTACAGAGCAAGTTCCAGCGCAGCCAGGGCTACACAGAGAGACCCTGTCTCACCCCACTCCCTGCCAAAAAGCAAAAAGAAATAAAGAAAATGTGCATTTATATATACATACATATTCTCTCTCTCCCTCCCTCCCTCTCTTATCACCTAGGCCTCTTGACACAGACCTGAAATTCCAGCTGCTGCTGCTAGTTCAAGGCCTGCTTCAGCTGTGGAGAGTTCAAGACCAGCCAGGGCAAATAAGTGAGACTGCCTCAAAAGAAAACAATAAAAAGAAGGCCGAGGATATCAGTCAGGAGTAGAGCACTCAACCTAGCACATCGGAGAGAGACAGAGAAGGCATAACTGCACAAGCCAGCCATGGCCGGCTGCACTCCCGGAAAGATCTTGTTGAGTAGTACCCAGTCAGGCATCAGGATGCTTTAAAATTTCCCAAGGGATGCTGCTACAGTACAAAGAGAGCTGACAACCGCTAATCTAACTCTGCATTCAAATTTCACATTCTAATACCACTACACCCCACTCCTTTTCAAAGAAAAATCTCATCAAAAGTATCAGACAACAAATCTGTCACAGAATTACACCAGAACTTCTTGTTCTAAGAAAGCAGGTCCTCTTCATGTACTTTTTTTCTCCTAGGGCACTAGACTTGCTTTTTCTCCCTCAATTTTCCATCTTTAATAAGCCACCATCCCTATCTACCCCAAAGTAAACAGACTTTGTAAGTATTCTTGACCCCACTATCCCATTGCGTAGCTTTTGGGAGCCTAAATTATGTGCGTCTGTTTCCCTGTGTCCACATGCGTTTACTGACTGGTGGATTAACCGCCTGACTGGCTAATAGCGAGGATGGAACCCAGAGCCCCGTGCACGCTGAGCACATCTTCTGTCACTGAACTACACATCCACGCCTCACACGATTTCTTTCCTGGCAAGGAGCTCTGGGTGATAAATGAGACATGATATCCCTTTGAAGAAACCACACTGCCTTTCCTCTGGAAAGTGAGACTCCACCTTCCCTCTTCACCATCATGGTAACATGGAGGAATTTTTCAATTTACCTCACAAGATTTGCCTTCAATTACCTTCTGCCCCACTTAACTTCTAGTTTATACCTGCCTCACCATACCTGTGGGCTTCTGACCTAGACTATTTCTTTTTTTCTTTTTTCTTTTCTTTTCTTTTTTTTTTTTTTTGGTTTTTCGAGACAGGGTTTCTCTATGGCTTTGGAGCCTGTCCTGGAACTAGCTCTGTAGACCAGGCTGGTCTCGAACTCAAAGAGATCCGCCTGCCTCTGCCTCCCGAGTGTGCCACCATCGCCCGGCTCTGACCTAGACTATTTCATGAGAGATGTTTTTCTCTGAAGCAGCTTCTTTTCACTCTGCCAGTTAGTCATGCCAGGTGCAGGCGTGCGCACACACTGGCGTGCACACGCAATTGCACACACATGTGCTCGCTCTCTCTCTCTCTCTCTCTCTCTCTCAATCTCTCTTTCTCTCTCTCCCCCCAAGCAGCTGGTCTTTTTGATGTCTGGCACACATTTATCTCGGCTTCCAATAAGATGTTTTTACATAGTTTCCAGGCTTCCTGGAGGTTGTTGACTTTTTTTTTTAACTCTTCCATTCCATTTTTCCCCTAATTTCGAACATTTGTTAGAGTTCCTTTTTCAAAAGTCAAATACCTGGCTGATGGGTCTCTTTGATTTTTTTTTCCTCTCCCACCAGATTGCAAAATTAAATGCATCAGAACTTAAACATAATATTTCCAATTACCTCCAGGATGGAGTCACTGCATGAATTCTCTGCACTTTCATGTTCTCTCTAGCAAGCAACAGATGTTTAACCACGAGCAACTGGAAATGTTAGCTCTTACCTGTTCACATTTTTTTAATGTATTTATTATGGATACAATATTCTGTTTACATATATGCCTGCGGGCTAGAAGAGGACACCAGACCTCATTACAGATGGTTGTAAGCCACCATGTGGTTGCTGGGAATCGAACTCGGGTCCTTTGAAAGAGCAGGCAATGCTCTTAACTGCTGAGCCATCTCTCCAGCCCCAATCTGTTCACATCTTAATGTATCTGCTTTATTTGTAGAAAATATTCAGATACTTACGTCTGTATCATTTATTATACGTGATAAAGACAAAACTTAATGTGTTTCTGTTTAGTTTTTGGAAAAAAAAAAACTCCTCTACATTGAACAAGCTTGATACTCTGGACCTAACATTTTAATTTTAGTGTACTCTTCCAAGAGTGCAAAATCTTAACCACCTCCATTGTCTGTTCCTTAAAGTGTTATCTCAAGACATGAAGAAAAAGAGAATTCTGAATAGTTCCTAAAATTTCCTATGATTGGGACCTTGGTGAAATGGCTCACCGGATATAGGCGCCTGCCTGAGCATGTGAGTTCAGTTCTGGGCTCCCAATGGAGTCAGAAGAGGACCAATACTCCCAAGCTGTCCTGACATTCACAGGCGCACATGACAAGCACCCCAGCAGCGACTCCCCGCCACTGCCACATAAACACACAAACAAATGCGAGAAAGTAACCGCCTCGAAATAGGCGCTTGGTAGTTTAATAATAGCATTTACTACTTCAAAGCATAAAAATGCTCTCCCGTCTCCTTCCTTCAACAGATATGGAAATTTACTCAGTTTTTCCCACTTTTAAGTGTTTAGGTCCAAAATTCCTGGAAGCCCAGGAATTGTTATATACCACGGAGGTACAATGCCATTACATCACCGGTGCCATGGACCCATAGGCATGAGCCCCTCACTTGTTTTTTTTTTATTTTTTTAAATATTTATTTATTATGTATACAATATTCTGTGTGTATGCCTGCAGGCCAGAAGAGGGCACCAGACCCCATTACAGATGGTTGTGAGCCACCATGTGGTTGCTGAGAATTAAACTCAGGACCTTTGGAAGAGCAGGCAATGCTCTTAACCTCTGAGCCATCTCTCCAGCCCCCTCACTTGTTTTAACACTGTACCATACTCATTTCTGGTAGGCAGAGGATTCTAGATGGAGTTGAGGTACCTGCCTGTGAGCGGCTTCTGGCGGAGGAGAGAAGATACATGCGTGGCTGTTAGCAGTTTACCAGAGCACAAAGCAGTTCTGCGCAAAGTTCTGGTCCCGGCAGAGGCTTAGGAAGAAGAGTACACAGAACCCTGGACAGCTTGGCAGTGGCTTAATGAAAACAGGGTGATTTGAGATACCTGAAGCCACCAAAGCTCAATGCAGAGGGATGACTCCATTCAAAGCAGCTGGCAACAGTGAGATCAGAATGGGAAGAAGAGTGGCAGCTCGACCAGATAACCTTCGAAATAGCCTTCTAATAGATCTTCCCACCTTTATCTCCTGCCTCATCGACTAACATCAAAGTGGTGCTAATTATCTTTCTAAAACAACTTAAGCCATGCCGTTTTCCTCCTTAGGAACCCTCACTGCTCCCCATGGTCCAGAAAATAGCATTTATCCCTTCTATCATGCACTCTTTACTGTCTGTATCTGGGTTTGACATTTTGCCTGTTGATTTGGCTGGATCCTCTCTCTCTCTACCGCAGTGTGAGGGCAATGCTACCCGATCTCACATATCTCAAACCCCCAGGGGACTAGAGAATGTGCCTTCCTGTCTTATCACCTGCTCACAAAGTGCATACATTAATCTGGGTCAAAGATGACCTGGGTTCAAATCCCACTTCTGCCACTAGCTGTAGAACTCTGAAAATCTTTTCTTTTAAATTTTAATCATTTTATTTACTTATTTACTTTTCTGTGTTTTGCCCACTATGTGCACGCCTGATGCCTCAATGGCCAGAAGAGAGCATCAGATCCCCTGAGACTAGAGCTGCAGATGGTAGTAAGCCCCTATGTGGGTGCTTGAAATGGAACCCAGGCCATCTGCAGGAGCAACCAGTGCTCTTAACTGTTGAACTATCTATCTCTCCAGCACCGTGAACGTATTTCCTAAGCCCTTCCGATCTCAGTTTCTATGAGTAAATTAGAGGTGATAATTTTGGCTGCATGATAGTTGTGGCCTTTAAATGAGATAAAGTCCTTAGCACAAGGCTGAGCCAAGAAAAGTACACACTAGCCATTATAAGGCCAAAATGCATCTCTGTGAGGATATGTAGAAACAAACCTTGTGCTACCTAAAACAGTTAAACCGGGGAGCCAGAGAAAGACACTCTGAACTGACTCAGATTAACATTGAAGTTCAAAACACAGAAAACTCCCCTTTTCCTTCCTCAATCTAGTCTCCAGCTAATCCTGAAATTGCGTGCAACCTGATGCGAATCAAACCAAAAAGGAAAATAGTAATTACGCTGAATCCAATATTTTATATTTATACATTCGAGAAGAGATTCAACTGCATAAGCCAGAACTGCTACTAAGTTCTTTTTTGAGCACACCCTGAAGACAGTTGCTTTAATACTGCAGAGACAGGTCCTGGACCTCTCTAGGACCCTCTCAAATGAAACACAGAGAGCCAAATTGGTGATGCCAATAAATTAAGAAATCATAAAATCAGTAAGAAAATCCAACCCACACCAAGCATAGTGGCACGCACCTTTGACCCCAGCAGTTGGGAGGTAGAGCCAGGCAGATCTCTGTGCATCAGGGCAAACCTGGTCTATGTAGTGAGTTATAGGACAGCCAGGGCTACTTCGTGAGACCCTGTTTCAAAACAAAACAACAAAAAATCCAAGCCAGCAGCAAGAGGGAAACACAAACCTTGAAAACTTATCTTGTCTGATTTACAATAAAATCTCAGTAACTCCTTCTCTTCCCCACTCTGTCCCAACAAAGCATAAGTAATTCCTAGAATCCTTTGAGATACACATGCAAGCATTTTCAAGTGTAGATACATGCTCACAGGTGCTTTGCTCATGAAGATAAATGAACAGGAAACAAAGATTCCAAGATCACAGTGACCAGCACAAATTTCTCATTGGAATCATTCTATGTCACTGTGAAGAGGGACCTTTTACAAGTCCAATAGTATCTTCTGACCAAATGCCACACTCTTTAAGACAATTCCAGCAGGCTATTAGTAAAATGCTAGTTGCTGCATATCCTGATGAGAACAGTTAGAATTATAGATAGTCTATTGTTTTATACTAACAAACTATCATTACCTATTTAATACTCTAGTCCCAATCCTTTCTCCTTGTTCGTGGTTTCTCTCTATTTTAGTGCTGGGGGTTGAACCTAGGACCTGGAACATGCTAAGCACATGCTTTACCACTGAGATACCCCCAAGGCCACATTTCTCGTCTTTCACATGGTACTTATCGCACTTCTTAGTGCATTCGAAGTCTGTGTGAATGGCTTATCTCCCTACTACCAGACAAGTTGGTGTGTGTGTATGTGCGTGTGTAGGGGGTGAATTTCCTGTCCTTCTTGTCTCTGTAATACTAAGCACAGAATACTTCACATAGCAGGCACTCCGGAAAGATATGGCCAATAAAAGCTATTACAGATGATTTTTTTCTCATAGCCTCTGGACTGGCCCTTATATGAAAAGTACTGGTGTCAAGCACATGGGCAAGGCAGAACCTCACTTGAAAACCCTGGCAGTATGGTGTACTTTTATTCTCTAACACCCTTGAGAACACATCAAGATCAGATAGATCATCCTGAGTTCAATGCCCAGCAACCACATGGTGGCTCACAGCCATCTGTAATGAGGTCTGATGCCAACACTATATACATAATAAATAGATAGGTAAATCTTTAAAAAAAAATCAGATCAGGGGCTGGAGAGATGGCTCAGAGGTTAAGAGCACTCAGAGGTCCTGAGTTCAATTCCCAGCAACCACATGGTGGCTCACAACCATGTATGATGAAAAAAATCAGATCATCCCAACTATGATCTGTAACTGAGAGTCCTTCAGGATGTGGCTTCTTCTCAAAGCCTATTCAGAACTCTAGAAGGCTAAGTTCAAGGCTATCAAGAATCTCAGTGGTAGAGCACTTGCCTAGAATATCCAAAGCCCTAGATACAATCCTCACCCTTCTTTCCAAATAAAATAAAATTTTAAACTTGGATTAGCTCAGGGCTCAATGAACTGGTCACCTAGACACTGCAACACTTTGCCTAGAAAACCATCTCTGGCTTTGAAGAAAATAGTTAACTTCTCCCAAGTAAGGCACTTGGCATCTAATTCATTTGGACCTAGGCTGAACCCAAGTCTTTACATTGACTTCTCCACAACTGCCTCCCCAAATGGCCAAAATTCTCTGGGGATAGTCCACATAAGATGAGGCTAATGTGTGCAACTGGAGAGGCCAGGGTAATGATATAGACTACCCCATTTCTGTATCACCCGTCTAAAGGTATTTGCTTGGGTCTGTCTGTGTTGTGACAGTGTCCTAGACTCAAATGAATGCCTCTAACACTCCACATTTTTGAGCCATTCAGTCATGCATTTTTGTTATTGTTGAAAGTGGTACGAAACTGCACTGCTTGAGCTAAAGTCCTTGGTGGTCTTCCAAGGATTCCAGCTAAAAAGGCACTTCCTTTGTTCCTCAGGAGAATGCAGTCCAGTAGGTCATTCAAAAAGGGAAATAAAAGCAGCAGCCCTGGGAGGGAGATGAAGGACGAGACAAAAAGAATAAAATGTTTTGGGTGTGAGCACATTAGCTTCCGTTTCCTGCCGCAGGTCACTAGTAACTCCTTTATCTATTTTTTTTGGAGGGGGAGGGTGGGATCCAAATAAGACATTTATGCAAAAAATGTTCCTCAGGTGTTTTCCAGGGCTGACTACGATCCACGGGAACACTTAAGTGTCCCTGAACACCTTCCCAGCTTCCTTTCCCATTAGATGCTGGCTGGGGAAGTTGCCCTGACATCTCCTGAGACTGCATACCCCCAAACCTGAAGAAACTGGGGGGGGGGAGCGATTGGGTAACCCACACCCGAAAAGCCTCCAGTCCATCTCAAAGGCACATACTGTCTGCACGACCAGATGGAGACTTGTCCCTTTCCCAGTAAGGGCATGGCTGCATGCCTCCCTTCAGAACGTGGGAATGACAAGTGTAATCTTCACGGCAATCATCTCTGAAGCACCCAGGCCCAAACTGTGCAAGACACAAAGAACCCAGGTCTGACCTGCAGAGCCCCCAAGCTTCGGCGACTGCTGGTTCAGTTCTCTGTTACTGGCAGGCCAGGAGGAAGAGGGGAAAGAAAGGGGGCTTTTCAGAGCGCTACAACCAATAAAATCATGAGGCTGGGAGGACATACTTGAGCTCCCAAAAAGACAGGCGGCTGAAGGGCAAACAACCTTTCATCATAGCGTGTGAGTTACTTGACAACTGCAAAGGTGCAGGGGCCGCCTGGGCTACTTCCAACAATTTCCTCAGTTCTATTTCCAGACGGAGGCCGGTTACACTCTCAAAGTGCCCAGCAACTTCCCTCAATTACTTTTGTAATTTATATGTAATTGATGACTGCACTTAATCTCCAAGGTTATTAATAGCCCTTCCAAAAGATGAGCGCCCCCCCCCCCAAGTCTTCCTAAGCCTTTGGAAGTGCCTGGTTAAAATTACAGTATTTCCTTTGCTGGATGCTGGCCCCCTGCCTGCCCCACCCGGGCAACCAGTACAGCGAGGCAAAGGCGCACTCTGCACACTTCCATGAAAGGTTCGGAATGGAGGTTTGGCCTTCGGGGCTCGAATCTCTAACTCCTCCGTTAGGTTAAGCTGGCCAAGAGCCAGTAAGGTTCGTGGCTCTTTCTGAGCCCCAAGGGTGAACAAGCTACCTGTGCTGCTTTGGGCGCCAACCCGCAGGGCTGAGCGCAACAGTTGGCAGCTGCGAAAATCAAGTACAACAGGGAAGGAGGACTCGCCAAGGCACTGCCACCGGCGGGCCTGGAGACCTCCCGACCAGGAGAAGAGGGAGTGAGTACCTGGGGTGCTGCCTCCCCAGAGTTCCAGGAGGGCTTCCCCAAATACCCCACGTCGTCCCGTCCCCCCTCCCCCACCTTGTGCTGAAATCCGGTGAACTTTTTCAGAGGCAAAGCCATCTTCATTTGCATAACCACCTCCAAACTGAGATTCAGGTTTCCTGTAATCAGTCCTTTCAAAGGTCTGTAATTGAAAGTGCAATTAACCCTTAAAATGAGGTGAGAAAAGAGAAATGGGAGGGAAATACCCTTCTTATCCAACACCTTCCGGAAAGCTGGAGACTTCCCAAAAGTTAGGATTTGGAAAAGTGGGGAGTAAAGGAGGGCGTTCGCTTTTTAAAGGTGACTTCTAAAGCCCTTGCAGGTCCTAAAACGAATCCGCGTCAGCGGTGGAAGAGAGGCGGAGAGAGGGGTTTTAGGAGAACGTCAATGAACTACTCATTCAAGTCGCACGTTTTTTGCGCCCCAAGGAATCTGCAAACTCCGAGAGGTTCCCCCACCCCGCCCCCACTCGGCCTCGTCATCACCCACACAACAAAGCGGGGAACCCAGTAAGAAATTCAACCCGGAAAAGGCAAGAGAGCCCATGCCACGCACTCTAAGGGCCATAGTCCTTAGTGTCTTCCTGGGACCGAAAAGACTTGGGGGGGGGGGGGCGCCGCCGCCAAACACCGGAGTAGCACTACACAAACCGGCGGCGCCCCTCCACTCGCGGTGCCCGCTCCGCGCCGGAGCTGGCTCCCGCCTGCCCGTTTCACCCTCTAGGCTACCTGGTGTGGCGTGGGGGGCCGCCCCTTTCCCGGGGTGCCCACCGCTCGAAAATGGGGGAGGATTCCCACCTACCGTTGATCTCATAGAGGGGGGCATCGTTCTTGTTGAAGCCTTTGGACACGTAAAGACGTCGCACTTCCGAGCAACTTTTCGACTTGAGCTCCGCAGCCAGCAGCGAGACAGTGAGCGCGGCCAGGGTGCAGAGAAGCGCGAGCAAGCCAAACCGTGCCATGGTGCGGACCCGGGCAGATGCGCTCCCACCTTTGGGGAACAGAATAAGACGGGATGGGAAGCGGGGCTGCGGAGCGGGCGGAGAAGCACGGAGTCAAGGACTCACGAGTTGAGCGAGGACCGAGGAGTTGCAGTTGGTAGCAAAGGAGGAGGAGGGCAAAAGGAGGAGACGCGGGCGAAAAGTGGAGCTGGGCCTCGCGTCAGGCAACGGTCCCCGGTGCCAGGCGCCTGGCCGGGGTGGAGTACAAGGAAAAAGGCGTGGAATGGTCGCAGGACCCACGGGAAATAGGGAGAGGATCGGTGACCTCCGAAGGCTAGAGATCCCGGGCCAGTTGGCTAGGGGCGAGGGGTTCAGGAAAGGAAGGTGGCAGGCGTCGCAGGAGAGCAGAGTGTGGGCGGCGTCGGCGGGTGATCGCTGGCGCCGGGCTCCGGCTACCCGGCGCTGCTCCGCTCACCCAGCTGGGCTCAGCTCACTGCCCTCAGCCTCACGGTTGTGCCCTTCTCAGCTCTGCGGCTGATTGACTGGCCCGGCTCACGCAGTGAGGCTCCACAAACTTGGCCCAGCGGGGCGGCCCTAGGGAGGGAGGGGGCGGGTACAAGGTGGGGGGGGGAGCCTGAGACAGGTGGGAGCACGCAGGGCCGGGCCGGGAGAAAACCTGGAAGCTGGGTTGGATCCGGAGCGGGCCAAATCCACTTCCTAGGGGGCCCGCACGGGGCGCCTGGCACTCCCTCTCGCGACACGCCCTGCTGGACTCCTCCCTCCTGCTCTCCTCCTCAAGAGGCAGGGAGCCTCCCCCCATCCCCCCACCCCTGCTCGGAGAGGAAAGGCCAGTTTCTTCCCGTTTTAGAGCCCAAGTCCCGGGGATCCTGGTGGCCTGGGTCTTGGATCCTTCAGCCCCTGACTGAGCCACAAGCCTTTCCCCACAGCCACCTGACAGGCTGTCCCCGCGGGCCAAAGCAGCACACTTCAGCCCCAATACCTGCGTCACTGCTGCCACCCGGCATCCAGGATCTCTCCTAACCAGTGCCTGGGCAAGGAAGGCACCCACTCACGTTACTGGCATTGTTTTGCTCCAAACAGCAGAGGGACTTGAAACTCGGAACTGGCCTGAGAGGCTCACCTACCCTTCCTGGACCAGCCTCCCATCACACAGTGTTCACGCACAGAGCACAGGCTTGTACCTAACTGGCAGTCATTTTCTCAGCCCCACAGAATGTTCTCTTTCCACTCGTGCCCTAGGTTTTGCAATAAATATAAACAAACTCTGAAACTGGCCAGAAAAAAAATATATGAACCTTGAGTAGATGTTCTCCCAAGTTTGCTTGGGAGAACTTTTGCTCCCACGCCGTCCTATGGACGTGTTAGAACTGAGGCTCCACAGAGAGAAAGAAAATGCATTAATTAGCACTCACCTAAGGGCAATGGGTCGAAAACCCGGACTCTTGAATGGGGGTCCATGGTGGTCACAGGGAATGATAGCCCAGGATCTCCATCCACTCCTTCCCAGTCTCCATTTAGCCACAAGAAAACTGGGCATGGGTGAGTCTTCCCACCTTCCAAGCTTTGTCAGATTCCATTAATGAGTGTTTTTGAAGCTCCCAGGGCTCCTTTAATGAAGGGAACTGTGCAGATTGTGAACTTGTCATTACTGTTGTTATTGTTACAATCTGCTTTAAGAGGTTAGGGTGAGAAGTGCCTCAGACACCTCGGGAGTGTGCTGGGAACTGGGCAGATGAAAAGGGCTGGAGCTTATTATTTGGCTAGACTCTCAATTCCCATAAAATTACATAGGGTGAAGATATGAACCATCATTACAATTATCGACCTCAGAGGGTTTGTTGAGACTTCCTGCCCGGCTCTTTGTAAACCTCGTTGACATGGTTGTCCACTAGGAGCCATAGGAACTAGGGAAGCTGTTTTGAATGCCCACTGCAGACTCCAGTCTCCATTCATTATACTAACTCTCATGGACCAGCAGCATGAACAGACACACACACTGGGACCTGTCTCTAACTGAGACTTCCAATTTCTTGTTGTTTGTGTGCTTGTTTGTGACAGGGTTTCTCTGTGTGGCCCTGGCTGTCCTATAACTCACTCTGTAGAGCAGGCTAGCCTCTAACTCACAGAGATCCGCCTGTCTCTGCCTCCCAAGTGCTGGAATTAGATGTCTACACCACCACACCCAGTTGGGACCTTCAATTTCCGAGGTCTGGAAATGCATTTAAGTTATGCAAACTCAGCTCCACTAAATTTCCCGTGATTTTCAAGGAACTTTCTGACAGTCCAGGTAATCCTTAAACTGATAACCATGAGATCCTCAAGGCCCTGCTAGCGCTTGGCTTTCATTGATGTGTACTTAAAGGTATTCTTCGCCAAGTGAAATATGATTTGAGACGCAGCCAACATTAATAGTAAAATGAAACTCCGAGCCGGGTATATGGTGCACACCTATAATCCCAAAAGGTGTAGGCTGGAAGATCAAGAATTCAAGAAGCGCCTCGGGGACACAAGGAGTTTGCGGTTAACCTGGGCTACACAAGACCATCTTTCAAACTAAAATGAATCAGTGGCAATAAGAGAAAAGGGGGTTCTCCTAAACTATAAAGGGGGCAGTTGGAACGCTGCCTCTCAGAAGAAGAGAAATTCTTTTTTTCTTTTTTTGCCCCCCTCAAGCGACTAATGCTCTTCCTCTTAGCATGTTATTAGCCAAAACTTGAGCCTTTTCTACCAGAAACAGTAACCTCTGGCTACAGGCAGATCTGGACAAGTCTGAACTTTACCAGAGAAGGCAGGAACCCCAAGCCTTGCTCTGGGGCGGCTCCCACTTCAAAGTCTCCTTTCATTTAAATACAAACAGGGTGAACAACTGGCAATCTATGGGACAAATATCACCCAGAAGGAAACTTTTCAGATGGCCCTAGTTCCTTATCCTCTCCCCCTCCCCCACCCCAGCTCTCCTACAGGCTGGAGACGCACCCCTGCCGGGTTGGGGGAGGGGGTGGTAGTGGAGGGTGCTGGGGGAGGGGAGTATGTGAGTCCCTGCTACTTCGATTTGCTTTGATTTTCACCTTCTGAAAAAGACTATGGGAAAGATCACATCGAATTTACGATTTTAACCATTTGAATATATACAGTTGAGGGCTGGGGAACTAGCTTAGTTTGGGAAAGTGCTTTGCCATGCAAGTATGAAAAAACTGACTTCAATATTCAGAACCAGTGTAAAAAAGCCCAGTATAGAGGCACACATTTGAACTCCCAGTGCTAGGGAGGGTGCAACAGGATTGCCAATCAGCTAAGCCAAATCAGTGTTCTCTGAGCTCTTAGGTCCCAACTAGGGATCCCGTCTCACAAAGCAGGATGCCTGGCTCCTGAGGACCAGCACCCAAGGGGGACCCCTGATCTCCATATGCTTCTGCACACATACAAACACAGCTGCACATTTACACACAAATAAGATACATGACACACAGTTCGGTCACATTGTGCCATAACTACTTCCAGAACATAGTCATCATCCCGAAAGCAAGCCACACTTTGAGTACTCCATTTGCCCAGCAAACCGGCTGCCTTCCTGTTTCTAGGGGACGTTTCGTATGAAGAGAATTATACAATGTGGGGATGTTTTTGTCTGGCTACCTTCACTCAGCATCAAGTCTCTCGGGGTCCACCTATGGACTAACACATTTCAGTATTCCCCTTCCTTCAGGACATATACTATTCCGCCACACAGACATACCGCAATGGGAGCCTGAAGCGCCTTTCGCTTTGCAAGATGCCGCCTCTTTTACCCTCATAGCTGAAAATGTAGGTGTCTTAGGGGCTTAGGATGCAGCTCAGTGATAGAAGGTATGCTTAATAGATCCAAGGCTCTGGTTCAACTCCTTGCATCCCTTCAAATAAGGACATTTTGAATTTTGGGGTCATTGTTTAAATTCGGTCTTTAACAATGTCATACACACACACACACACACACACACACACACACTTTACTTTGAACATATTTCCCCAAGTCCCTTCTTATTTGAATTCCCCTTCATCTGAACCTTTTCTTCTCAGTAAGTTCCTCTTCTACTTTCATGTCTCTGTGGTATGATGTGTGTGTATGGTGTGTGTGTATGTGTGTGTGTGCGCATGTGTGTGCACATGCGCGTGCATGTGTGTGTTCCCCCCTCATTTAATTGGGGGTGCCTGCATAGGTGGAAGATTATGGGTGTAGCGTTTGATATTCCTAGGAGACAGTCCCACAGCCAAGTCTTTGTGGATCTCTTTTTAAAAGAGGCAAGGAAACCAAGTCGTAGACAAATTATGTAGCTGATAGCCATAGAGCTCTTTCAGTAGCTGAACCGAGACTGAAAACTAAGACCTCTGTCATAATCCCATGCTATTTTTGGTCACAAAATACAGTGCTCTGGATTTCATTTAGGGTCAGTGGTAAATGTGGAATTTCCCCCAGATCGTGTAGCACTATCCTTGCTTCAGATTAATAACTGATCCTGGAACTCATACAATGTGCGGGATACTGCTTGATTCTAAGAGGAGGCAAGATGTCTTAGCCAGGGCTGACATAGACAGAATGCACTTACAGCATACCTGGCTTTCCCAGGTGAGGGATTTCTCATCTCATGCATAGGGAATGAAGAACACATTGTGCTATCCTCCAAGCAAAGAGAATAAGTTGAATCAGGTTCTTTTGATCAACTGGTTAGCTCCCCATGCCATCAAATACAAAGATGGGGTGAGAAGAAAGAGGGCTCCTTCCCTAGTTATGCTAAGTTGTTTATGTGCGCCAACAAGAATATATCCTTCTCTCTCATGTCAGGAAGTCACCTCACCCTTAGGGGATTTGCCCTGTGAATACAGTGCTGTTCTTCTCCATTCCATGGGTAGCTCTTTCAGATTCAGCCACAGGTTTCTGGAAAGCCTGCCTGGGGATCTCCAAGCGAAAGCAGCAGATGCTCCTGTCTCTACACCTTGAAAGCAATTAACAGCCTACCTTGACCCTCTGCAATGTCTGAGAACTCTTCGCCGCAGCACTTCCAGGAGCTACTCCAAGAACTAGGCATTTTCTCAGGGAAAGAAAAGACCCCATTTGAAATCTTCTGGTTTCTCAAAGTGAGCAACTAGTTTAGAACTGTTAAAAGATTGTTTGAGAAGGACTGGGGATGTAGCTCAGTCAGTAGAGTGAAGCCCTGGGTTCGGTATTTAGCACCCCATAAACTTGGATTGGTGGGACATGTCTGTAATCCCAGAACTTGAGAAGTGAAAGTCAGGAGAATCAGAAGTTCAAGATTATCATTGAATGATTTCCAGACCAGTCTGCACTGCATGAGACTCTGATGATAGATAGATAGATAGATAGATAGATAGATAGATAGATAGATAGAGATAGGTGGGTGGGTGGGTGGGTGGATAGATAGATGGATGGATGGATGGATAGATAGATAGATAGATAGATGGATAGATGGATGGATAGATAATAGATAGATGTTTTTGGACAAATTCAGCATATCTTCAGACCAAATTTCACCCAGTAGCTCTCTCTGTCCCTTGGTTCTTCGCCTTTCTGAGCAAGCAAGCAAGCTATACTGTGTGACTACTTATTTTATACGAAGGTTGATTCTAGGACTTGGGATGTAGCTTAGTGATAGAGAATTTACCTAGAGGGCTGGAGGGATGGCTCAGCCGTTAAAGGTTAGGCTCACAACCAAAAATATAAGAGACTAGAATATGAGAGACTGTGCCTTCATCCTAAACACTATGGAATTTTTGTTTGAAAAAAAATAATTGATCTAGGAGTTGGGATGTAAGCTTAGTTAGTAAAGTGCTTGCCTGGTATGCACAGCACAAAGTTCTGAGTTCAAATCCCTGGCAGAACACACACACGGGGGGGGGGGCAGGGGAGGTCATAGGGTATGCCCATAAACCCAGAAGAAAGCAGAAAGAACAAGAAATTCAAGATCATCCTTGACTTCATAATAAGTTCAAGGTCAGTCAGTCTTGATACTTGATGCCAAGATACTCAAACGCTGTTTTTAAACAAACATATAAATAAAATAAAATTTTGATTCAGCAAAACCTTTGGACACTCGGAAGATCAGGGGCCTTAACCTAGGGCTGAGAATAGGGCCCACATCTACCTGGAGACGGTCATCTCAGTTTGCTCATTGTGCATATTGATGGCTGTGCTTAGTCTTTGCAAGTGAAACTGGTAAAGGAGTAGCGGTCCGTGGTCCTGTATGGGATTGCCCTCCTATGGCAAAGCAAAGCAAATAACTCACCCTGCCACAGTTTCACTCTCCAGGGGCTTCAAGGCACTGAGGGGCACCCTCCCCCACCTGGACTTTGAAAGACCAGCTTCTCTGCAGTGAGGATCAAGAAACTGACAAAAAAAAAAGCACACCTGAAAAGCAACAGAATGCCTTAGGTGGCCATAAGGAAGTTCTTAATGGAGGGCCTGTGTAATCCGACAGCTCTGTGGACTTGAACTTCAAAACTGAGATGTCGCAATGGAGTCCTTCCCTTCTTTTTCTCCTCCCCCCCCCGCCCCCCTTTTTGGCCGCACCATCGTGTTCAGCCTTCTATGTGAAGAGACAATATGCATTTTTTAAGAAGAGCCAGCGGGGAGCAGGCATTTCTATTCCAAAGAGATAGCACAGATAAAGAGTCGGAGAGCAGGTCAGACATAGTTTGACATTTGTCATTTTTGAACCATGGATGGGCAATGTCTGCGGAACTGCTGCTGTTCCTGCTACTCTAACAATAACGCATTCAAATGAGCGGGACACTGATGCTTGCACACACATTCCATCCTGGCAAAGAATGGAATCCAAGACACACCACACAGGGGGGTGGCGTTTCCCATGTCCCTCCATGCTAACAGATGCAATCTTCCTTCAGTCAGACTGGTTTTCTATGATCGTTCTCACTGGCTTTTTCTTAGTTCTCAGAGGACCTGAAACCTCCTGGCAGACAGGAGGACTTTGAAAATGAGGTTCTTCTCTACCCCTCCATATCCACAACCTGTGAGAAAGCCTTGCTTTGCTCCCTTTGATTTCAGGATTTTTTTTCCTTTTTCTCTCTCTTTCTTTCTTTCTTTCTTTCTTTTTTTTTTGACTTTGTGTTTCAAGACAGGGTTTTGCTATGCAGCCCAGGCTGTCCTTGAACTCAGAGATCCACCTGCCTCTGCCTCCTGAGTGCTGGGATAAAAGTCATTTGCCAGCACTGCCCGGCCATTTTAGGGGTTATTTTAAAAGATGTACTAAGAAACAAGCTCTTGAGAGCCGGGATGTGACTCAGTTGGTAGTACTTCTCTAGCATGCACAAAGCCCTGGGCTCGATCCCCAGTGCTACATAAACCAGGTGTGGTGGCATATGTCTACATTCCTGGCAGTATAGAGGTGGAGACAGGAGAACTGCATGTTCAGTCTCATCTGCGGCTCCATAATAAGCTGAAGGCCAGCCTGGACTATATGAGTCTCTTTCTCAAAATAAATAAATAGCTTATTATCTTTTTTTTTGGTTTTTTGAGACAGGGCTTCTCTGTGGCTTTGGAGCCTGTCCTGGAACTAGCTCTGTAGACCAGGCTGGTCTCAAACTCACAGAGATCCGCCTGCCTCTGCCTCCCGAGTGCTGGGATTAAAGGCGTGTGCCACCATCGCCCGGCCTTATTATCTTTTCTTAGCATGCTGGGAAGCAAAACATAGAGGGTTGTGGGTGTGCTAGGTAAGCTCTCTACCAAATGGGCCACATCCTTGCCCTTAAATATCTAGTCTAATTTCCTACATTTTATTTATTTAAAATATGACTTACCATGAATCTACTTGCTTCTTTTGTGGTATTACATATGTGTAGCTAAGCGTAGACCCTGGGACTTGGACCTGCTAAGTACTCTACCACTGAGCCACATGCCCTTCCAAACACAGAGGCTTTTTAAATTTTACTTCGAGACTGGGTCTCGCTAAGTTACCCAAGCTGACCACAAACTTGAGCACTCGGCCTTCTGAGTGACTGAGACTACAGGCAAGTGCCACCATGCCTGGCAAACTACTTGCCTTTCCTAAACATTTGCAAGTGATGTGCTTTGGAAAATACGCTTAATTTAGTCAATATTTTAGTCACTTTGAAGAAAGAAATGCGAGGAAACCTGGGGTTCTAGAAATGTTCTACATTTTGATCCAAGTGGTGGTTTCATGGGTACATACATATGTAAAAATTTATCACTTCAGATTTATGCATGTCACCATATGCATGTCATTCCTTAATACCAAATGGGGGAAACACAACAAAACATGACTATGAGGTATGTGTACATATGTATATATATTATGTAATTTATCCTTTAAATTATTGATCATATTATTATCTAGTTTGGGAATTATTTGTATGAGTGCATATAAAATTTAATCATCTAAACTACATGTGTATATATGTATACATATATGCACATAGGTAAAATATACATGCTTATACGCAACCTAGTCACATGCTTTTGTAAACATATGTGTGTACATATATGTTTAAGTGATCGTAACTGTCCTAGTAAGGAGAAGACCTTGTTTTTCTTTCTTGATTTTTTTCTCAGCAGTCTAATGTTCCCTGGGTTTTTTTTTTATTCCTTATATTTCAATTAAAACGGACTTTCTTCTTATGCTTAGCTTCAAATGTTTCTCAATTATCTATTATCTACTTTAAAATTCATGGTGTTAGAACCCCTTAAGTGGGCCGGGCGGTGGTGGCGCACGCCTTTAATCCCAGCACTCGGGAGGCAGAGGCAGGCGGATCTCTGTGAGTTCGAGACCAGCCTGGTCTACAAGAGCTAGTTCCAGGACAGGCTCCAAAACCACAGAGAAACCCTGTCTCGAAAAACCAAAAAAAAAAAAGAACCCCTTAAGTGGACATAGGATGAAGGGGATGAGGAGAAATCAGAGTTAAGTTGCCAAGGTCTGCCCAGCATAACCCAGAACCTGGAAAATCTGGAAAGATAACTATAATCCTATCTGGGAAAAAGTTGAACATGGAAAAAGACAAACAACTATAGAGACAAAAGCACAAAAGCATCATAACATCCGAGTAGGGCCATTACCAGTTACAGAGCCACTAGCGGAGAACCAGGTAAGTGGAAGACTCCATTGGGAACTGGTAGGAAACAGGACCAGGCAGTCAAGGTCAGTTCAGCTAAATAATGGATTCAAGGCTAGCCTGGGCTACTTAAGACCCTGTATCAAAGCCGGGCGATGGTGGCGCACGCCTTTAATCCCAGCACTCGGGAGGCAGAGGCAGGCGGATTTCTGTGAGTTCGAGACCAGCCTGGTCTACAGAGCTAGTTCCAGGACAGGCTCCAAAGCCACAGAGAAACCCTGTCTCGAAAAACCAAAAAAAAAAAAAAAAAGACCCTGTATCAAAAATTGCAAATTCTCTTGAGGGGGTGTGGCCTCTCTTCACTACTTAGGAGAAGCTAGGTGACTGTCTTTTTTGTTTGTTTATTTGTTTTATTTTATATACATTGGTGTTTTTCCTGCATGTATGCATGTCTGTATGAGGGTATCAGATCCCCTGGAACTGGAGTTACACATAGCTGTGATCTGTCATTTGGGTGCTGGGAATTGAACTCGGGTCCTCTAGAAGAGCAGCCAATGTTCTCAACCAGTGAGCCATCTCTCCAGCCCCGGTGACTGAGTGTTATGTTGTTTAAAAGTAGTAAACTGGGCTGAGCTCGTGGTACGTGCCTGTAATCTCAACTACTCAGGAGGCTGAGGCAGGAAGATCTCAAGTTTGAGGCTAGCCTTAGCTGTAATAGTAACTTCTAGGCCAGTGTGGCCAATTTAGAAAGACTCCACCTTATACATCTGTCGTGTGAGCAAACTTCCTGGGGAAACACACCACACATATCTACTCAGCTCAGACAGGTAGCCCAGGACATACCAAACTACAGATACCACGAAGTCCAACTTGGTGAATCAGTGAGTTTTATTGGGGTTACCTACAGTAATATGGGTGATGGGTCATTTACAGAAGCAGAACTGACTCAAAGACAGCTGCATCACCAAAGCCCACCACAGCATGGGTAACAGCTCACAGAACTGGGAACCTGGAGCACACTGCACAGCCTGCAGGCAAAAAGTTAGGGAGCATCCCTTCTTTCTAAGTGCTCAGTTGGTCTAAACCCCCTTTTTTTGGTTTTTTGAGACAGGATTTCTCTGTAGCTTTGGAGCCTGGCCTAGAACTAGCTCTTGTAGACCAGGCTGGCCTCAAACTCACAGATTTCTGCCTGCCTCTGCCTCCAGAGTGCTGGGATTAAAGGCATGCAGCATGTGCCGAAACCTCTTGTAGGCAGCTCAGCTGATTGCTGCTTCTTCCAGGCAGCTTGATGGGTCTGAGAGTTTTCTTTGCAGCTTGACTTGTTCACTCATGGCTTGTTTATTCTCGGGAAGAAAGGGCCTAGTAAACCTGGTCAGTTTCAGGGACTTCCTAGCGCTGTCTTAGGTCACTTACCTTCTCTGGCTTGAGGAACTTCCCTATAGGATGGAATGTTTCAACCTCAGAGGAAACCAGTGAACAGTATCACCTGTGAGACTCTAAAGACAGCTGATGGACGTTGGGAGCAGGGGACCATTTTAAATTTCAGTGGTGTAGCCAATGCTGCTGCAAGCAACCCTAATAAAAGCCAGTGGATTATTTAAAAAAAAAAGACATCAAAGTAGAAGAAGGGCTAGTTGAGAAGAGAAAGGAAAAGTGGACTAGCCAGAGTGGGAGGGGGATAAAAGAGGGTAATGTCAGTTGAATATGATCAACATACATTATACACGTGTATGAAAATATGATCATGAAACCCATTATAATGCAAATTAATATATGCTAATAAAATATTGCTCAATGGTAGTCTATTTCCCTAACATACATAAATCCATAACTAGTACTTCAAAAACTAGAATGAATAAAAATTTTTAGTAATATGTTTGGACAGTCATCTACTCTGACCTGAACACTATAAATTGAATAATTTGTTGCTATTTTTGAGAAAGAATCTTGTATAGCTCAGGCTGGCCTTGAATTTAGCAGAAGCTTACCTGAACTCTTGGTCCTCCTGGCTTCACCTCCTTAGTGCTAAAAAGGCAGGTTTGCGCCACACCTGGTTTGGCTGTTGCATTTTGACAGCCCAGTGCTGGTTCAAATTCCTGACTGTACCTTTGAGGCTAGTGGAAATATTTGCTATCTGACCCCAGATAACCCCTTATCATCTCCAAAATATTTTCACATAATCTTTTGAATACTCCTCGTGGCTTATGCAATTTTTGCAGCACCTCCATGAATTGGTACTAGTGTCGTCTCCGTTTCACAGATAAGGAAATTGTGTTTCCTTATCTCTATCGCATGTCCAAGGGCACCTACTGGGAGAGCCGAGAGTGCCTAGTTCTGTTCCTGAAAGCCACACTCTGAACACAGTGCTTACTATATAATTTTTTCCCTTTAGGTTATTTGAGACAGGGTTTCTCTGTGTAACCCTGGCTATCTATAGACCGAGCTGACCTTGAAAGGATTAAAGGTGTGCACCACCCTTGCCCAGTAGTTTACTATATAATCTTATAGTAGACTCTCTTCTCTGGGGACGCATTCCCAGATGCCTCCCTACACATATGTGGGAGTCTTTTTAAATTTCTGTCTGGGAGTGTTGTTTGTTCCGCTTGTTTCCGTTTCATGGGGTAGGTTGGAACCCATGGCTTTATGCATATTTGACAAGAGATCTAACACTGAACTACACTCCTACTTCTCCCCTATTTTATTTTCTTTTTTTTTTTTTTTTTTTTTTTTTGGTTTTTCGAGACAGGGTTTCTCTGTGGCTTTGGAGCCTGTCCTCCTGGAACTCGCTCTGTAGACCAGGCTGGTCTCGAACTCACAGAGATCTGCCTGCCTCTGCCTCCCGAGTCCTATTTTATTTTCTATAAGTGCCTCTGTATAGTTGGGTTGACAAGCAGCAATAAAATTAAATTACAGCAGGGCTGGAGAGATGGCTCAGCGGTTAAGAGCATTGCCTGCTCTTCCAAAGGTCCTGAGTTCAATTCCCAGCAACCACATGGTGGCTCACAACCATCTGTAATGAGGTCTGGTGCCCTCTTCTGGCCTGCAGACATACACACAAACAGAATATTGTATACATAATAAATAAATAAATATAAAAAAAATTAAATTACAGCAATATACTATAATGAAATGTATGTAAATGTATTTGATCTTAAAATTGTTTTCATTTTTAAAAATGATTTCTTTTTATTACTATTATCAGTATGTGTCAGAGGGTGTATAGTTATCACAGGACACTTTCAGAGATCACAGGACCACTTCCACGAGTCAGTCATTCCCTTCCTCTATGAGTTCTGGGGATTGAACTTAGGATGTCAGGCTTGGACGGAAAGTAAAAGGTTGCTAAAAGTCCCAACTGAGCCATCTCACTGGCCCAGAAAATGGTTCTTTCTACTACAGTCACCCTTCTGGCGATGATGTTTGGGGATATGATGCCCGTGTGTTGAGTTGAATGATGCAGACATGGCCATGTAATGTGGCCTTAGGTACTATTCAACTCCTCCAGCTATCCCCGGGGAGCTATTCTGAGTACCATAATAAAACTTCATCCTATCCTGCTTCATCACAGCTCTTTGTCCTATGTCCATGCTCTACTGACCACCTACCCATTAGACACTTGGTGTATATCTTAGTGATCAGATAAACTGTCATGGTGTTACAATACTTATGTCCTGGTATCCCTAATATCAATTTTTAAATTGCACATTGCTTATTTCTAGAATTTCCTATTTATTTTTTTTAATTTATTTATTAGTTATGTATACAGTTAGCCAGAAGAGGGCGCCAGACCTCATTACAGATGGTTGTGAGCCACCATGTGGTTGCTGGGAATTGAACTCAGGACCTTTGGAAGAGCAGGCAATGCTCTTAACCGTTGAGCCATCTCTCCAGCCCTAGAATTTCCTATTTAATAAAATGTTGACTGTGATCACTATAAGAACTTGAAAACACAGACAGAGAAACTGTGGACCGGGAGGGACTACTGTATTTGCGTTTGGCTTGGTCGGCCAGTCATCGCTGGATAATATTGAACACTTTAGCTTTTATGAATAACGCTGCTGTGAGCACGTGATACATGCATTTGTGTGAGGACCGATTTTCAGTTCTTTTGTGTTTTGACATACATTATTGTGGGACGGTTCTAGACCGTTTCCCTCTGGGGGAAGTAGCTGGAGTTGTCTGTCTGCAGCATTATGAGAAGTCACTGCCACTGGACCCTAAATCCAGAGTCCCCTGACAGTTCTAATTTTACCAATTACCAGTTTCTTGTCTCACATGTTCAGATCTTCTTCCAGCTATGCACAGACATGAACACGGCCTTCAAGAACCTAGTTTTATTAGGTGGAGGAGACATGCCTCCCCAAGACACAATGGACAATCCATAGCAGCCAATATGTATGTAGTAAGGCTTTTCTTCTTGATATAGGGTCTCATGTAGCTCACGCTGGCCTCTAGCTTGCTACATAGTTGAGGAAGACCTTGATTCTTATCTTTTTGTCTCTGCCACCTGAGTGCTGCTGTGATTACAGGTATGCACCACCACTACCAGCTTAGATAGTACTGAGGATGGAGCCCGGAAAGACGCCTGCAATGCTAAGAAAACAGTCTACTACCTGGGCCACATCCACAACCAAGCCATCAGCCTTACACAGATTTTTTTCTGACTCACCTTCCCCCATGCAATATGAAGAAAGTCATTTTGATGGTTTTCCAATTTCTTACTGTAATAGCTGATATCACCAATAATTTCAACATCTTAGTCATCGCCAAATTGGCCGCATTGACCATGGAAACTGAAGACAGTAGTGAAAACACAAATGTCTTAAAAGTGAAAATGGCACCGGGCAGGGGTGGCACACACCTTTAATTCCAGCACTCGGGAGGCAGAGACAGGTGGATTCTGTGGGAATTCGAGGCCAGCCTGGCCTACAGAGTGAGTTCTAAGACCGCCAGGGCTACACACACACACACACACACACACACACACACACACATCTTAAAAAAAATTTAGAAAGTGACAATGGCCTGGATGTTGAGGCCTTGAGTTCAATCCCCAGTACTGCAGGGGTAGATAAAATAGGGGTAAGATTACTGAGCTGTCAGCAATGCTCAGAAATGAAGAGCAGTAGGTCTCTGTCCTTACCTAGCTCCACCCCTTTAGCTGTTTCCCTAATCCCCAAGAGTGCCTGTACCAGCCCTGACCTTAGCCTGCACCCAGGAAGAAACAGTCCTCTCTCAGGCTTGACAAGACCTCTCTTCATCTGGTACCCAAAGACATAGTGCAAAAGATGAACTGTGGCACAGCGTCTCTGTGAATCACTCAGCCCGCACTGAATCCCATTGAAACATTACTTGACAATTAGGAGAACTCACTGGACAACACACAGCAGGTACCCATTAAAACCCTGCTTTGGTAGATACAAAAATATACTCATTTTCACAGATTTAAATACATCTCGGTTCTCTGCAAAGGGCTGCGTGACAGATGGTTTCAAAGCGAGTCACATTTACAAACAGCACACAAAAATATTATTTAGCAGATTCTCAAAGAGTTCTTCAGAGCCCTCCAGAGCCAGTCTTTTTCACTAGCTTTTGCTCGTATTATGCAGAGGCTCCTGAAAACGTCTCTGGACTTCCTAACAACACCCCTGTGTCTTTCCTGGGCTTCCAGAATAGGAAAGTTCTAGAGTCAGGGAGTTGGCTCCAGTGTTATTTTAGAAAATGTTACCTTAGCACGAAAATTAGCAGTCTTTTACCCAAACATATCTCTAAAGCAAAATCTAGGGGCTGGGGAAAAATGCAGAGGTTGTCAAAGGAGTCACGAGTCATGTGTATAGCTACTTGATTCATCTCAAGTTCTCAAATTAGCCAGAAGCCAGGTGAAAGATCTTATGCCTGTAATCCCAGCATTTGGGAGGCAAACCCAAGAGGACAGGAAAATCGTGTTAGAGGCCAGCTGGAGTTATATTTCCAGGCTAGCCTGGGATATAGAGCGAGAACCTGTCTCAAAAAGCCATGTCGGGGAATTGGGTGTAGGCCATTTGATGGAGTTCTTGCCTAGTCCAAGTGAAGCCCTGGATACCATCCCCAGTATTCTCTAACTGGGCATGGTAGCGCTGGCCTGTACTCCTAACACTCTAGAGGTGGAAGCAAAAGGAATAGAAGTTCAGGGCCAGCCTCTACTATACAGCAAGTTGTAGGCCAGCCTGGGTTACTTGAGATATTATTTCACAAAGGAAAACAAAAACAGTTCCACACAACCTCACAGAGAACAATGACAAAAGTCATAAAACAAGGAATTCCTGGCCAGGTCCCCTAAAATTGAAATCTAGAGTAAAGGCACACATTGAACTTACATGCTAAACAAAGAATAAGTCACAGTACGGGCCTTGTCCTCCAAGAGCATCCAGCCTTGGAAATGACCTAAACATTAATTGTTAGGCAGTGTGTGGTGGATTCACTGTGGGCCCGTCCAGACCAGAGGGAGCATTTATAATACAGGGTCCTCAAAGGGGTGGGTGGAGGAGTGAGAAACCAGAAAAACAAAATGTCCTGAACCTTGCAGGGGTATCCAGTTGGAGGCCCACAAGCCATTCATGGCCAAGGACAGCTATGAATACAACCCAACTTGAAATCATAAACTTGCCGAAAGCTTTATGAGATACTGGGTTTTGTTCTGTTTGTATTTTTTTTTAAAGACAGGGTTTCTCTGTGTATCCTTGGCTGTCTGGAACTCACTCTGTAAATCAGGCTGGCCTCAACCTCACAGAGATCCTCCTGCCTCTGCCTCCCTACTGCTGGGATTCAAGGTGCGCGCCACCACCACCTGGCTGAGATATTGTTTTTGTAATGTCAAAGGGCTTGATTTCCCTGAGGAAGAATGACGGTTTGAGATGGCAGAGGGAGGAAAGAGTTACAACTTGAAGGGAGAAATGAACTGTGAGCTGAACCTTTAGGTCCACAGCACCACTTTGTGCGGCTGGACGGAAGAGTGCTTGGCACAGGGGCCGAACCATAGGCACGCACCAGGTCGCAGAGACTGCCTTCCTTTCACTTCCTGTCAGCCTTCTCCTAAAGCCAACAGGATTTGTGGCATATTTAACACATGGATTGACAGGGAGAGAAGAAAGCCTGGGCAGAGCCCGCGGTCTGATTCATAGCACAACTGGGGCTTGTCGGCACTCCACACAGAGTTGGTGCGGTCTCAGCTCTTCCACTGAAATTTTTCTGTTTTTTTCCTCCCACTCATGTTCTAGAATTTTATTTATAACACTTTTTGGCCTGCTCTTTAAAGTGTGTGTGCCTCTGTGTGTGAGAGACTGAGAAACTAAAGTACTCGTTAAGCTTGGAGCTTCTGGAAAGGAGGCCCCACATACATTCCAAGTATTATAATTCTGATACATTATGCATAAGGACGGTGCTCCCTCCCCCCACCAACCCCATTCTGGTAGCACCATCTTGCATCTGCCTCCCATGCAGAATGTGAGTCTAGCCACAGCTTCTGGTCCTGGTCCCAGGAAGGCTGCCTGATCCCAGGGCCCTGAGGCTTTCTGGAACACTGTCTCCCAGACACTGGAAGGAACTTGAGAGAGTCCCCAGGCTCAGATCTTTGCTGTCAGATTGGTCTAGCACTTGACACTCCATGTGTCAAAAGAGAAAGGGGTCAATAATATCACCAGGCTTCAAAGGAATGGCAGAAGGACAATTCATTGGCCACACTGAGGCAAGGCTGTATTTTGGGCACCACCCTAAACCCCTGAATAAATCCCGTGTCTTTTCATGAAGTGAGATTCACGGGGACATCAGTGGTTCTTCCTGGTACAGTACAGGACTACCCATCCACAGGCAGTTCCTCTAGTCGACAGGGTGCTAAAGAGCAGTTTAGACTGGCTGAGGACTGGAGAAGCCGCTGAGGGTAGGTAGCAGCCTCCCACTCAGAATTTACTCATTCATTGGTCCAGTGAAATTTAATAGAGCAGACCAACAAGCTTGTCCTTGAACCACTACTGAGCCCGTTTGGTCATAAGTGATGTTGAGGAAGGTAATCTTCCTAAGCATGGTTTTACTCAGGTAGAAAGGGGGAATAAAAATAATCCCTTTCAGGGCTAGTGAGGTGGATCAGGGGGTAAAAATCTTGTTGCCAAACTAAATATACAAGAAGGAGCTGGCTACACACCTGTAATCCCCGCACTCAGGAGGCTGAAGCAGAAAGATAGAGAGTTCAAGGCCAGCCTGAGCTACTTAGGCAATTAAACCAAGTCTGAGTTTTCGAGCAAGACTCACAATAAACACAAAGCTATGCTGTATCTGTCTAAATATCTAGTAATGCAAACATTGGTTTAAATTCATGTCCCAACCGGGTGAACTTTCTGCTATAGGAAGATGGGATTGAACAGCAAAGCTTACAAAATCCGATGTGTACCCCTCAGAACTTTGTACGCACTTGTTTGTCCCCGAGTCCCTTTCCGATTTGTTTTCGCCAGCGTGCAGAAGAGCTCCAAGTTGGACAGAGAACTTTGGCAGTTTTCATTACTGCCAGCTTAAATGGAAAATGCCTTTTTACTCTGGAAGATGAATGTTGCTACACAAATAAAAACCAGAGAGCCTTTTTTGTTGTTGTCGTTTTGCTTGCTTTTTTTTGGGGGGGGGGGCGGGGGTTAGACAGTGCTTCTCTGTGTTTAGCAGTCCTGACTATTCTGGAACTCACTTTGAACCAGGCTGGCCTCGAACTCACAGAGATCCATCTGCCTCTGCCTCCCGAGTGCTGAGATTAAAGGTGCGCGCCACCACGGCCTCGGCTAAACCAGTGCCTTGTCTTCATTTACTTTGAAAGCCATCCTTTCTACTGGAATAGCTTATCTTGCACTTTCAGTGAACACTCGAGGTAAGATGGCAGACATAGAACTCGATAGAGCAGCTGTGATAATTAATGTTTCTGTAGTAGATATAGAGCAAGCGATAAAGGGAAGCGGCCCTGGGCTGGCAGTGGGGCTCAGCGGGCAGAGCATTTGTTGCCTAGCAGGCATTGAAAGCCTGGGTTCGGTCCTCAGCACCACAGGCCTCAGGGTGTGTGCTTTAGAATCCCAACTCAGAAGCAAGAGGATAAGAGATTCAAGGAGAGTACAAGGACTTCCAAAAAAAAAAAAGGGAAGGAAGTGAAACGAAAAGAAAATGAGGAGGTTTTTAGCTTTACCATTTTTAGCCTGGTCCACAAAGCTCAACTCTGAGGAGACACTTTGCCTCCAAAGCCTATTCAGTCAGCTCAGGAAGGTGTGGAAATATCCCCCGTGGGAAGTCACTCCAATGCTGGTATTTGTCAACCTGATCGTTGAGCCTGAGGCTCTTGAGGGAAAGAGCAGGAGGCTAAGGAGCCTGAGGCCTGTTGTAATTCCTCCAAGCCAAAAGTTAATGAGGCAGTGGAGAGGCCCTTCCTCCGGACACACAAAAGCAGGATTCTCCCTTCAAGGAACTTAGACTCTCTGCTGGGCTCTCATTCCCTCCCTATCACACCCACTTGTATGTTGTTTTTTAAGTATCCTTGAGTCTTTTCTTGAGAGAATTGCTCGGGGTCTCTAATTAGGCCTGTAAACTCACTGGAGACAAGGGCCCCTGGCTCCTTTGATTCCTTTTGTTTCCCTCTGGCTCTCTTGCTGCCACCAGAGCAGGACTCGGCTGTGGCAAGGCCTCTACAGAAGTTGCTGACTATCTGACCTTGGGGACTTGGTCAACAACTGAATTTGTGTTAAAGCGGCATTCACCGATGACTGCTCTCGGTTGGCTGGCTCCTGCAGAGTGAAAGAGACCACAAAGTCTAAGTATGCCAAGGGCAGTTGAGTAGGGAGAGGCAAACTGTGAGCAGATGGGGGTGGGGGAGGTGCCCAGGAGGTGGGGGTGCTCTGTCACCTCCCTCCATAGATTGGCTGTAATTACCTCTCCAGCATGTGCCCAGATTACCTTCTGTGAAATTGAGTCTTTGACAGCAAACTGCCTGTTCAAAGTGACAGGAGCCAAAGAAGTGGGGGTGAGGCGGATGAGGCTATATTTTGAAAAGCCTGACCTTTTCAGATACAATTTAATATGGAAAACATCTTTTGGATGCGCTGCCACCACCACCACCACCGCCGCCGCCGCCCCCGCCGCCGCTGCCACAGCAAAGACAAGAACTCTGTGGGTGGTTTTAGATCACACTTGCTTCTGCAGGCTCAGGATTGCTTTCCCACATTAGCCAAAGCACAGCATCCTGGCAATTCAGAGTAGGCTTTAAAAATATATATTACATTTATTTGTGTGTGCGTGGGGAGCAGGGATCCTTGTGCGCCACAGCACTTGCATTGAAGTCGGAGGAAAATGTGTGGGAGTCTGGTTCTCTCCTTCCACCTTGTGGGTCCCAGGAATTAAAAGCAGGTCAAGATGGCAAGCACCTTTAATGGACGAGCCATCTCAGCAGCCCCAAGGACAGCTTTTTGATCTACAGGAAGCAGAGGAGAGCATACTTGGAAACTGGAGGCCAGCCTAGTGGAACCGCTGGGGACTGTGAGCCTTAGAGATTGTCCTATCCCTA
Source organism: Microtus oregoni (assembly GCF_018167655.1). NCBI lineage: Eukaryota > Metazoa > Chordata > Mammalia > Rodentia > Cricetidae > Microtus > Microtus oregoni. Next base: position 3,775,293 of record NW_024543873.1, on the reverse strand, counting down.
GGCAGCCATAATCCCCTCTACATACACCCTTCCCCATCCTCCCTGCCCCTCACAGAACCATAGGAAGAGAAAGCTTCTAACCACCTAAATCCCATCACAACAAGCTGCAGCTGACTTGGTAAACAAATATTCCTCAGGCCTGCTGGGCAGGAGGGAGCAGATTTATTTCATTCAGTTCTTTTTTTAAACGGCTTTATTTCATTTTCTTTTGCATGTGTGGCCGGAAGTCCGTACGCGCATGCCGCGGTGCACAAGTGGAGGTCAGAGAACAAGGTATGGGAGTGAGTTCTCTCCACGTGTGTTCGTGTGTGCCTCAAGCCTCAGGTCTCGGTGGCAAGTGTATTTACCTGCTGAGCCGTCTTGCTGCCCATCCCCCCCGTCCCCACCCTGCCCCCACCCCCCACACCCCCACGGTTGGTGCTTGAAGGAGGAGCTGAGAGAAGTTGCAAGAAGGGCAGATTTTACCCCTGGGTAAAGAAGAGCTTCTTGACCATTAGAGTTGGCTGGAAAGTGATTATGTCTCAGAGGCTGTACTCCTCGCTACACAGCCTGCTTCCTTGTCCAAATTTGCAAAATCCAAAGCCCTAAATGCTCATGAGTCAATGTGACTGACTGTGAGATCCTGCTGGAACAAGGGGGAGGAAGCTGTTATATTGCTTCTTTTCGTCTCTGTCCCATTATATAGCCCTGGCTGATCTGGAACTCTATGTAGATGCAACTAAATGTTGGGACTATAAGGTGTGAGTCATTACCTCAGGCTGGGTTTCTTTCCCTAGAAAGCCTGGGAGTTGACTCTCCAGGGCAGGAAAGTGACTAGAGCCCCAGGCTCAGCGAGTCTCTGCGGGTAGTTGGAATGCTTTTGCTTTGACCCTGGAGGACTCCCTCCAGGTGACAGCCCTTCCTTCTCCTCTGAGGGCTGTCTTGTGTCAGGCAGGCCCTGCAGCCCACCTGTTTAGCTGCTCTGTAGAACAAGCCCATTCTTCTGCCCCAAGGGAGAACAGCCACCGAGCAAGCTGGATGAGGAAATACAAGATGTATGGGCTCCAAACCATTCTTTATCAGCTGGCCAGTCCCCTAAAGGTACTCTATGAGCAGAAGATGTGAAATTAGCATTCTTAACCTTTGCCCCCAACAAATCCCCTCTGCTCCAAAAGAGTAACTCTTCACAGAGCCGCTTTGAGCCATTCCAGCCGCATCGACACAACCTGGAGCTGTGCATTTTGAGAGACAGGTCTCGAACCATCTTGAATTCCACTCCAGCTTTAAATGTCTTTGGCCTTCTAACGTGCATTTCTCACAGGGAAAGCATTCAGTCCCATACCCTCCGTTCAATATCCCGAGGGGAGAGGAATGGAGGGTACAAGAGACACGAGAAATGACGGCAAGACAGTATTTCTGATCAAACCGCCATTTATTATATCCTCAGAAGCTGTTATATAGCAAACAGGCAAGGGGGAGGGGAGATGTGTCAGGTCTGCTGGAATTCAGGCCTGGAGACATCCCTAGCTGATAAGTAAATACTGAGGGTCCTTCCTTTTCTTCTCTCTCTGCTCCTTTCTTTTAAAAGTAAAATACTGTGGCGCAAGAGAACGATAAAGGGTACTTACTGCCAGGCTTGATGACGAGAGTTCAAGCCCCAGGACCCACATGGTGAAAAGAGACAATTCACTCCCACGAGTTGTCTTCTGTTCTCTACGCATGAGCTGTGATGCTGCCATCAAAATAAATAGATGTAATTTTTAAACAAAAATTAAGGAGGCGATATTTGACAGATGTGTGTTTGTGCTCTCCAGTAATCCCAGCACTTGGGAAGCAGGGGAAGGAAGAATTCATTCAAAGCTAGTTTGGGCTATAGAGTGAGACTCTGTGCAAGATAGAGATGGAGAGAGAGGGAGAAAGAAACAAGACAAAGAGACACGTGAAGTAGAGAGAGACAGAGAGAGACAGACTCAGAAAAGAGAACAAAAGAGAAAAAAAACCACACAGGAATCTTCTAATACTGGGCATATCCTAGCTTTTCTCTGCTTTTAACTAAGCTTGTCACCTGGGTCCCTTGCTTCCTCTCTTTCTGGCCCCGGACCCAGGTCAATGCACTTGCATGAGCGTGTGCAGAGCAGGAGTTGCTCCGTGGGTTTTCTCTTGACCAGCAAGCACCACCTTCCCTGTGGCCCTTGAGGGCTTCTCCAGGAACCTGGCAACAGTAACAGGACTCAGCTGATCACTGAACTTATGACAAGCATGTTCCAGAGCTGAGAGCCCTTGGAAAAAGAGCTGAGGTGGGGAGGGGTAGCTACAGCAATACCGATTCTGCCTCCTATAATAATTGATACTCTCAAAATGACTAACCAAAGCCAAGCTTGAGAGACAGAGGGTATACATCACGGGTGGAGTCCTACTAATCTAGCATGCACAAGGCCTGGGTTCTAGCCCTATGCTAAAACAAAACAAAAAGATGAGATGCAGGGCAGAATTGATCATCTTGTGAGTGTGGGTGACAAAGGGGATATCTGAGGGTGATACACTGCCATTTGTTGAGGGGCCGGCTGAGTGGTACTTATTTGTGTCTGGGTGTTTCCTGTCATCTTGCATACACATAACAGCTTCCTAAGATAAACAGGGCCTTCTGGTAATGATGAAAGAGAGTCCCCCTAAGAGAGATGTGTAGGCATCTGCCCGGCATCATACAACTTCCTTTCCATGGCTCCTGTGCCCATGACTTCAGCATCTGTGTCCAGTGGGCTTCACCATAGCACACCCCTGGCCAACACTGCCCCAAAGGGAAGAAGGAGATGCCAGGAGATGCCTCAGATTTCTGTAATCTGGTCTGTTGCCATGGGAAGGGCTTGGGCTGCTGTGCTCATCTGATTGGTGTTTTATCTGACTCTTCCTGTGTTTCCCCCCTTCCCCCAACACACACACACACACACACACACACACACACAAACACACACACACATTCCCAGGAACACACAAAGTCTTTAGAAGGCATAGAGCTGCCCCTTTTTTTATTTCCCCCTCCCACCCAGGCTGGAGCTCTTATCCTAGGATCCAACCCTCCCCGGAAGCAGGAATCTATGTGCTAATGTGTTAATCCTCCTATTCAAAAGGTCGTTACTTCCCTACTGTGGGGAGCAGCAGCAGTCTATAACCCGCCCCTTACAGTTATTTCTGTCCTGGGGTGAGCCTTGTTCCAGCCTAATTATAGCACAAAGGCGAGTTTAGACCCGCTCAGGCAGTTATTTAAATTTGCTGGGAGCAAAGGGGGCTGGGGATTTGGAAGGTAGCATGAGGGTCTCAACTTCCAAATGACTGAAGTCCTTGTGATGGGCCTGGGCTTTTAGAGAAGCCAGGAGGGCACGAAGAGTTGAGTCCCACAACATGCTCTAGCCGGAGGGGTCACCCAGTGAACAGTGGGAGTAAACCTCCTAGAGAATTTATCTCTCCTGCTGGCCCAGGGGGCCTTTGTTGAGGGAGCTTTCCTTTCCTGGCATTGACAGACAGGCTGGGTTCAGGTTTTCCACCTGCGCATTCTGAAAAACACCTAAAGCAAGGAATGGGGATGCAAACACCGCAGTGGTGGCAGGTGGGAAGGACAGGTGGGGACTACCTCCGATAAGCGCAGCGATTGGGCACTGCCTCCTACTTAGCGAATGGAACAGGGAGAGCAAGTGGGAGACAATAAGATTTCACATCCGGCCCCTCTCCTGCCCTGCCTCCCATCAGGAACTGTGCGGGGCAGCACTCAGGGAAGACAGAGGAGCAAAAGGAATGCTGGCCTGGGGATCAAGAGTCAGGATCTAGCTTATGTAGCTGCGGCTGGCCTTGAACTCATTATTACCTGGAAACTTCTGATCCTGCTGCCTCTACCTGCCAAGTCCTGGAATTAATTAGGGGTAAAGCGCCACATCCAATTTATGCCATGCTGGAGATTGAGGCTAGAAGTTTTGTGCGTGCTGGGTAAGCACTTGAACAACGTGTTAGTCTCCACCTGGCCCTGTGATTTATGGGAGCTCTGGCTATACTGGATAAGCCCATCTCTCGTGAACTTTCAAAACTCCCAATTCCAAAATTTACCTCACGAGAAGTGTTTGTGGAAAGTAAAAGAAAGGGCGGGGCACCAGACTGAAACCCAAAGAGAACCTGTCCCCTTGGCAATGGAAACAAAAATGTGAAACAATGATGGCTGCCCATTGCTCAACCCTTCTGAAGCACTCTGCAAGCCACGGCTAAGAAGCCCCAAGTGTCCCTGAAGCCCCTAAAGAGCTTGTCTGCTGTTGCCTAATGAAGCTGTTCTGACTGCCTACTGAGGAAGCACAAAAGACGAGGGCAAAACACACCAATGTTTACAGTCTTGAGAGTAGTGCGGATCCCTGGTCCTAGAGTTCAGAAATGAGCAAGACCTAGTTTCTGCCCTCAAGGAATTCACAACATAGCAATGGCACACCTTTTTCTATAAACAGTCTCTGTGTTTCTCTCATTGCTGCTTCTCCTTTCGCCCCTGAGCTCCACTTGCAACCCTATAGGAAGGTCATTTCAAGGCAATGTGCTCAGAGTAGACGACGGAACGGTGCCTTCTGGCTGCAGAAACAAGTAAATAAAAGATAAAACAGAAATCTGAGCATCGTGGCTCATGCCTGGAATTCTAGAACTTAGGGGATGGGGTAGGCTGAGTCGGGAAGATGACTGTGAATTTGAGGCTAATCTGTGACACACGGTGATTTCCAAGTCAGCATGGGCTTCTTAAAAGTAAGATCCCATCTCAAGAAAAGAGGCAGGGGGACCTCTGAGTTCGAGGCCAGCTTCATCTACAGAACTAGTTTCAGGAGAGCCAGAGAGCTCCACAGAGAAATCCTGCCTCAAAATAAATAAATAAAAAGCAACACCCCCAAAAGGAAAGATTAAAAAAAGCGATGGGAGAGGTTGAGAAGTCACTAGCCAAGAGTTAATGAGACCAGCATGGGATGTTCCAGGAAGAGTCTCAGGGTCATGCTACAGTGGTCCAGGATCTTCAGTGGGAGTGGCATGGAGTTCAGGGTTCCAACTCCAGTTTCGTAAACTATAATCCAGCATCTGTATAGTGGGAGCTCAGAGATTTAATGTCATCCTTGGCTACACAGCAAGCTTAAGGCCAGCCTGGGCTACATAAGGCCTTATCGGGGACCACGTACCCACAGGTGTCCCCATACTCACGCATATACAGGAAGGGCTGATTGAACTCGGGAAGGGCTGATTGAACTTAGTAGTTATTAAAAGAAAGTGAACAAAGTTTGGAGGGGGTGTGTTTGGGGGGAACCCAGGAGTATAGGGGAGCAAGAGGGCAAAGTAGAGGATGGATATGATCAAAATACACTGTATAGCTGTAAAATATAAAAATAAATAGCATAAAAATAAGATGTTTTTAAAACTCAAAAATTAGAAATATCTTTCTAGAAGAATATTGGGCCCGGGCAGTAGTGGCGCACACCTTTAATCCCAGCACTCGGGAGGCAGAGGCAGGCGGATCTCTGTGAGTTCGAGACCAGCCTGGTCTAAAAGAGCTAGTTCCAGGACAGGCTCCAAAGCCACAGAGAAACCCTATCTAGAAAAACCAAAAAAAAAAATATTGGGGTGTGTGTGTGTGTGTAGCTAAACAGTACCAAATATAATGCTACTGAAGATACAAGACATCTAATATGCATGCGCTCCAGAGAAATATGTTCTAGGCAGAACTTGGTTCTACCAAGATTAAAATATGACATTTATTTATTATCTATCACGTTGGGGACAGAACCATGCCTTACAAACATTAGGCAATCTACACTACCATTGAGTTACATTCCCCAGACCCAGCATGATATTCAGAACTAGCTGATCCTGAGAGGTGAGAAAGTACCCATAAGTCCAAGCAAGCCAGTTTCCTCTAGGGCCTTAGGTGTGTGCCTTACCCTCCAATAGCTAAACAAAACAAAGAAAGGAAAATCGGGGACCGATCTAAAAGCGCTTCTGTAACTGACAAGGTGGCAAGGTTATGCCAGAAAAGTTACCACGAAGCCCCGCTAGCTGCTGTTCCAATGGCTTTAGTGTTTTTATTTATTTGTTTGTTTAATTTTGGTCTTTACATTTTTTCCCCTGGTCTGTTTTCAGGAGAATTTCTCTTCTCCCCTATGATTTTTTTAGGACATTTCAAAAATCTTCACACGAAAATATAGGAGTCATGACTTGTGGGTATCACGTTAGCATTTGTGGGGGCAGTGAAAGGGCACGTAAACCTAAGATCTGTCAACAATCCCTTCGCCACCTTGACTGAAAGGAAGCAAAAGAACATGTTATTTCTACAGCATAAAGTTCCAGATTTTCAACATATTGAGTCTGGTCTGTCTTGGAGTTGTCTACCGTAGACGGATTCCTTTGTGCTGGGAAACATTAGGAAGGTCAATATTCTTTTCTGATTCTTTTTTTCTTTTTAGGAAAAGGTTCATTCTCACACTCTACCGTGGGGATATTAGATATCCTCCAGATACTATGCTCAATGGTCGGGCAGACTTCAGTTTCAACCATAAAGCTCCAGGGCAAACAGCTTTTGTGTATTCAGTTACATGACCTTTATTTCAAAGATAATGTTTTTCAACAACTGCTTCTCAGCCTAGGAGGAAATACAGAAGTGAACAATCACGTGAACTCCAAAATCATAATGAAGTTAATAATGATAAATCCCCAAGGAGGAAACAATCCCAAGAGGCATCGCTTTGGACTTCCCAATCAGCCAGAATTGCCTCGGAAAGTCAAACTCTGGAATAGGTTAGGGAAAGGCCTCTTGCCAAAGATGGGTGGTTGGTGCCTAGGAGGAAATGGCGGGCGGGGGGGGAGGGGGGGCTGCCAGCTAAGCAATCAGAGAACTTCTCCACAAGTCCTGCCCGCCAGCTGAAGAGCTCTACAACAAGGTGTAATCACTTCCTGTCCCTGACTTTCAGCTTCCTCAAATTCAAAAGAAAGGTCTAAGCCTTGACCTAGAGGAAAGGGCACAGGAACTGGAGTCAGGTGGCTGAATCCAACAAGGATGCTGCCTTTTGCTTCTGCCACTAAGCAGCCTGTGTTGTTGGGAAGTTGCTCTCCGAGGCTCAGGTCCCTCCTAAGTCGATGACAATAATACTTGTCTGTCCGAGGCACCCTGAAGATGAACAGGGAGACTGCTTTCAAGTGTCTGCCAGCACTAGGGTGCTAGGTGGCACTCAGGCAACTTTTTCCTTTCCCACTTCTTTTCTAGTCCTACAACACAAGGGGCCCGATCCAGTTCCTTTCTATTGGAAATCCAGTCCGCGCTTTAAAGGAAACCCCTAATTCCTAATCACTGCAAAATACACACACACACACACACACACACACACACACACACACCCTGAATCGCCTCTTTTCAGTTGTCTAAATTGCCATTAAAACTTTCTTTCTGGAAAGTGTTTGGCCAATTCACCATCTCAGAAAGAGTCTATTCACAAGGTTTTTTTCTTCCCTAAGGTGGCTTGATCTCTTCTTCCCCCAAAGCAGAGCAGGAGCAGAAGGACCACATTTCTTCCCCTTCCAGACGCTGACAGGACTGCCCTGGAGGGAGGCCGAGTTCCCATTCGCCTCTCATTTCCTTCCCTCCAGGTGTTCCACAGCAAGCCTGAGATTTCAGTAGGGCTTCCAGAGGCAGAGGTCCAAGAAGAGCGGACTCCGGTGCACCTTTCAGTCTCTGGCTTGAGGGACTAGTCTCCCCAATAACAGGGCCCTGAGAAACAGAACATTAGGAAAGACTCCCCTTTGGGGGAGCTGGACGGTTTCGCTAACACAACAGTTGGCCACTGCTTAAAGGCCAAAGGGAAAGAAATTCCTTCTTCAGAATGCCTTGCTTCCAAGGATGTGTGTTCGTAAAAGGAACATACATGGTACACACACCCCCATATCTATAACATGTATATGGAATATATATGTGTGTGTGTTCTATATATAAGTATACAAAACAAGAATATAGCCACATTATAGAAACTTGGAGAAGTAGAAAGAGAGACCCCTATTCATTCCTAATTTGTACTGTTTTTAGACGTCTCCCAATGTGCTGGGATGCACGCACGTGCACTGGCGCACGCCCATACCTTGCTTTCCACAATTATAAGCTCTTCTCTTTGTAGACTTCATAGGAATTATTTTAGCAGCTGCAGATCATACCTAGTGAACTCAGCATCACCAGTTTAACTAAAAATATGCTCGTTTTGAGAGGCCAGTGATTCTCTGTTAAAAACTTAAAACCTAGCCGGGCGATGGTGGCGCACGCCTTTAATCCCAGCACTCGGGAGGCAGAGGCTGGCGGATCTCTGTGAGTTCGAGACCAGCCTGGTCTACAGAGCTAGTTCCAGGGCAGGCTCCAAAGCCACAGAGAAACCCTGTCTCGAAAAACCAAAAAAAAAAAAAAAACTTAAAACCTAAACAACAACACACGAGCATGAAGTCTTCTCGCTAACACCACTTACTACCCTCTTGAAGGAATTCCTAGACACTGTACCATAGGATTAAATGACAGTATAGATGGTTATGGCCCCATAAGCCCAGCCTAAATGCTTTGCGAAGGGTCGACTCTTTTTTTCACAGTGGGTAAGAGGGTCTTCTGTTTGTTTTTGTGCTTACAATTTGGGGGAACAACAGGGTCATAGGCTGCCCTGGTTTGTGGAAAGTCTCTTGCCACATAGGTTAATATCTCTTAGAAATAGTCACTTCAGTTTTCAGAATTAATATGCATGTATCATATTTCCTTATGGTATTGAGGGTGGGTCTGAGGGTCTCACATTTGCCAGGCACACACTTTGCAACTGATCTATACCCCCAGCCCAATCTCATTTTGAGATGGGAATGTGGTTATGTTGTTCAGATTAGCCTTAGATTCTCTAGGTTCCTGTTTGGGCCTCCAAGCCGCTAAAACTACAGGTGTGTTCTGTCGCAGTGCTCTTTGGTTTACGGTGAAAGTTGCAGTCACCCCACCCCCAATCCATGAGCTGGATTACTAGGTTTTTCCTGCTGTTTCTTTATTTACTATTTTTTTTGTTTTGTTTTTTGTTTTTCGAGACAGGGTTTCTCTGTGGTTTTGGAGCCTGTCCTGGAACTAGCTTCTTGTAGACCAGGCTGGTCTCGAACTCACAGAGATCCGCCTGCCTCTGCCTCCCAAGTGCTGGGATGAAAGGCATGCGCCACCACCGCCCGGCTTTTATTTATTATTTTCTGAGACAAGGTTTCTCTCTGTAGCCTTAATTGTCCTGGAACTCATGCTGTAGACCAGGCTGGCCAGCTGCCAGCTCACAGAGAGTCACCTGCCTCTGCCTTCTCAATGCTGAGATTAATCTGTCGTTTTCTTAAACCTCTTGAATTGGTGGGATTTAAACAAAGAAATTAAGCTTAGTGAATGTAGCTGGGAGTTTCGGTCCCAGAAGGATGTTAACGGAGGAATGGCAAGATGCAGTAAACAAAGCAAAGGGAAAGATCAGAATGGCTATGACATGGGAGAGAGGTTTAATGGCTGATAATATGGTCCTAGCTTTGGGTGTGAGAAATAGCTAGAAGTAGCTATTTGGACAAAGTGAAAGCAAAGAAACTGGGATTTAGTCATGGCATTGGCATCAAGTATTTGGTAAGGATATAAAAGCATAGGTTTGATTTGTTAAAGAAATCAGAATGTGAGGCAGGCATGACGTAAACTCCCATAACACCTGACAGAAGTCAGGAGATAGCTCCTGGAGGTTAGAAGTTTGGGGCCATCTTGGGCAACATAATAAGACCTTGTTTTAAAACAAGGCAAACAAAGAACAGTTGGTTTCAGGTTCTGAGGGGTGAAGAACATGCCACTGCCTCTGTCCCTCTCTCTGTGTGCTGGAGACGGCAGTAGGACTTACTACATACCAAACACACCCTACTTACTGCTCAGTCACATCTCAGAACACCTACCATACCTGTGGCCCAGCACTTCTTGGGAACCGTCTCAATGAATTCCCACAATAATCCAAGAAGAGGAAATTGTTTCATTATCCCCATTTTCAGTCTTGGAAACCAAGGATCAGAGATGTTTCATGTCATAGCCAAGGTCAATTATGTATTACAAAAGATAGAAGTGAGGATTTCGAACTAGGCCTTCATGTTTCAAACCCAGGATGAGGCAGAGCAAGACCAAGATGTGGATGAAGAAAGAGAACAGTCTTTAACCAGACCATAACATTCTGGATTCAGGCCTGGGAAGAGAAAGGCCAGAAACTAGAGGTTCACAGCTCTATGTTCTTGTTGGACTAGGGTTCGTGATCTGCCAAGATCTTACCTTCAGCCTGAATGCGACATCTTTGAGGGCTGCTGAGCAAGGCAATAAAGATTATGATTTCGTTTACTTACCCTCCCTCTCCCATATACAAGGTATCAAATTTAAAACTTTTTGTTTTTCGAGACAGGGTTCTCTGTGGCTTTGGAGCCTGTCCTGGAACTAGCTCTGTAGACCATGCTGGTCTCAACCTCACAGAGATCCGCCTGCCTCTGCCTCCCGAGTGCTAGGATTAAAGGCATGCGCCACCACCGCCCGGCTCCAGCCTTCTTTTTGCTTCTTTTTAAGTAATGAGATAGGGTCTTGCCAAGGCCTTGAACACACTCTGTAGTCCAGATTGGATCTCACCTCCAGAGTGCTGGGATTACAGGTGTGGGCCACCATGCCCACCGGGATTCTAATTGGAAGATCCTCCCGAATGTCTTAGAGCTTTGCTACTGCCTTACTCAGAAGGCCGGCCGGCCAGCTCCTGTGTGTGCGTTGTGCTGGGGAGGAATCCCAGGATCCTACACATGCTAAGCATATGTTCTACCACTGAGCACCCCACGAGCCTCCACCTCCTCCCCGGACCAGGATGTTGAATAGAGGTTGTAGGATCTTGTTTACTTAAAGGAGCTCTACTCTGCCTTAGAACAACGAAAACATATTGCTTGTGGGCAATTTCAAATGCTTTCTGTCTCCCCGCTTAAGGGGGTAAATTCAGGGGGCTAGACAGATGGCTCAGAAGTTAAGAGCATGAATTGCTCTTGAAGGGGACCCAGGCTCAGTTCCTAGCACCCACACAATGGTTCACAATTGTCTGTAGCCCCAGTTCCCAGGGATCTGCTACCCCTTTTCTGGTCTCCTTGGGTACCAGGCATACATGTAGTACACATACATACATGCAGGTAAACACTAATGTAATACAATAAAATAAATAAATATTTTTTAAAAGTTTTTTAAAGCAGGAAATCCAAGCCATTGGTGGTGACATATGCCTACAATCTCCGCACTTGGGAAGTGGAGACAGGAGGACGAGTTGTTCAAGAGCATTCTCAACTCTGTGTGACTTGGGGGGTGGGTAGAGCACATAAAACCAGAGTTGAGGCTGTTATTTTCCATATCGTGTTTTTTCAGTGCCTCATTCTTTCTCTTTTTAAAAGGCACTGGGTTTGAAATAGAGACAGTATTCGACTGGTTACCCATTCAACTGTGTCCTGATATTACCACTTTCTATTCAGCAGAGTTGTTGGGGTCCAAAAGAAAATAAAAGCCAAAGCCACATGCCAATATAAGGGGCTCTGAAGCAGCCGGAGGAACCCAGTGTCTCTCTGCTCTTCTGCTCCCCTTCCTCCCCTGCCAAGGCAGGCCATATAAACTAGCATTCCTCTTCCCCACGGCAGGACATGGCATCAGGACCTCTCTCCCCTAAAGCCAGCCATAAAATTTGAAAATACGGCTCTAGACTTCCCCTGTCTCTTTGTCTTGGATGGAGGTAGTCATAAAAAAAAGCTCTGACCTATCGTCTCTGATAGTAGATCAGAAGACCCAACACTCCCCCCACCCCCATTACAGAATGGAGCTATACCCAGAAGGAATGCTGCAGAGAGGCCAAAAAGAATCTGAAGGGACAGGCTGCGCTGGGGCTCCCCCTTCGGTCTGTCAGCATTTGCTCTTTGTTCAAGCTCATTTCTATAAGACTGTCTGTGCTTCATAAAACCTCAGTACAAAAGTGGATAGTTCACATAAAACTATGATCAAATCAATCTGCTATGCTTTTCCCTTGTTAATCTTTTGTTATTAGGGGTGTCTGCTGGGGCCCTTTACTCCCTTTTCCACTCCTACGTAGTCTTTGAAAGCCCTGTCCTACAACCTGTATCATTGGCATCCCAGAGGCCACTCACCGGATTGGGGGAAAGGGCTTGCTTTGACTGGTCGGAGCCCTGCTGTTCAAGAACCTCCACACTCAGCACCTGGAAAGCAAGGAAACTCATCTGACTCATTTTCTTTAGAGCCTGCTCGAGTTATATTAGCTAATTATTATGTGTACACATGTACATACGTACACAAACATACAAGGAAATAAATATTCCGAAACATTATCATAAATATTATGCGTCTAGGTGGTTGCATTAGAAAAGAAATAGAGGCCAAGCTCTTACGACGGACTTGTCCAGGCTGGCCTTGTACCTTCAGCCACCTGTCCGCGTCTTCAAAGACCTGCCGTTGGAGACATATGCCACCATGTCTGGCTTCTGTAGCTTCAGGATATTTTTCAGCACTTTCCTGGGCTTTCCAAAATGTTTCCATTAACAAGAAAGATTCCTTTGATATTTAGGGGAAAAAAAAGAGCAAGGCACTTATTAAAATGCATTGCATCTAGGACCATTAATTTGATCAATCACCTAATATACAATCAACGGGTTCCTAAGAAATATGTGCAGGCTGGAGATAGGCACTGGAGGAGGGGGGGAGGTTGAAAGGGAAAGGGGGCCTTGCTTACTGAGTACTCAGTATTTTCTACGCAAATTTTGGATGCTGACTTGTTTAGGTTCATCAATCCTGCGGGGTGGTTTTGTTTTCGACTTTAGTGCTGTAGTCACATGGCTGAGGAAACTGAGGCTCAGAGAACTCCAAATGCTAAGTTAGTAGAAATTCTGAGCCTAGAAGGCAAGTTTGCCTACTTACTTAAGATCTGCGCTCATAAATTACACGTCATTTTCTCTCCTTATACGTGCAGTTTGAGCGCTGGCCTTATAACCCCTAAGGTCGGGAAGGGAAGATAGTAGGGAATACGAAGACAGGCAGTCCCGGGCTTATGGATGCTTATCACAGCCGCAAGACCTGGCATCCTCGCTGGAAACCCCACCCTTTGAGTATTTTAGAAGGCTGGGCTGCAAGAAACGTGCTTTTTAGCCACACTAGTCTGGCCTTTCCCGCTCTGAGGTAAGCCTGCAATTACCATCTCTGTGGCAAGTCCTGGGATTGCAAGTGTAGGCTCATTCCCTTCTGCCTCTCACGAACTTTTCTCTGATTTCAATGTGTATACTAATCACCTGGGGAGCTTATTAAGATGCAGATTCTGAAAGAGCGCCTACAGAGGAGTGGCTGAGTCTCCGCCTGCCTTCCCAACAAGTTCCCAAGTGACGCTGAAGCTGCTGGTTGGAGAACTGAGTACCGGGCACTAAGGAGTTAATGGAGTTACCCGCGTCCAAATCTCAGCAGTCCCCTCTCCTACCCCAGGCTGGTGCCAAGCTGCTCCTCACTTCCCTGAGGCCCTGAGGAAGAGCCCTGTACTGCACCAGTTAGGAATGCCAGTCGCCCTGTGAAAGGGCACGGGATTGTCTAGGCTCCGTTCCCCTGGAACCTCCTCTCGATGGCTCCAGCCTCTGTGTGGGCGGGAGGCGTTTTTCCTGTGGTTATCTGCGCAGCCCTCACCGTGGGAGCTGGGGAAGCTCTTCTGCTTGGAAGCCTGGGTATTTCTGGTGTGGTGTCATGATGGGGAACCTGCTGCCTGCCCAGAACCCCGAACTGTTTGGCCATCCCCCTTTTATGTGAGAAATGGGTGGGAAGAATGCCCAGAGAATATTTGAAATTGTCCTTTTTGTGTACAATATAGTTGAGGTTTGCGTCACATAAAACCGGATACACAGTTCCTTTTTTACACCTTTTTTTTCATGCCAAGGAAGAACTCAAGATCTAAACATGCTAGAGAAGCACTCTACCACCGAGCAACATGCCCCACTTCGTCCCCCATTTTTTTTTGTACTTCTATAAACACTTAAGGATTTTGTTGTTGTTCGTTATTTGGGGGCAGGGTGTCAGGTAGGCAAGGCTGACCTGAAACTAGCTCTGTACCTGAGGATAACCCAGAACTCCTGACCCTCCCGCCTTCTCCTCAGACCGCTTGCTTGATCAGGTGTCCACCCCAGGACTCTGTTTATGGTTTCTGCAGTGCTGGGGATTGAACTCCCGGCTGCACTACCAAGTGAGCTCCATCCCAGCACCTCTGGGAAAAACAAACATTTAGCATAAGAAATGACTAACAGGAAGGGAGAGGGACCCGGAAAGGGAGGGTATAAGGAAGGGGAAATCTGCTCAAAAATACTTCATGTCCTTGCATGAAAATGGCCTCCTGTGACCCAATTTAATAATTAAAAATAAAAACCCAAATGCAAAAAGCATCCAAGTATAGGGCAGTGGTGGTACGTGCCTTTAATCCCAGTACTCAAGAGGCAGAGGCAGGTGGATCTCAGTGAGTTCCAGGACATCCAGGGCAGTTACACAGAGAAACCCTGCCTCAAAAAATAAGTATGTAAGTAAGTAAATAAATAAATAGAACAAAAGAACTGACCTTGCACTCGGGAGGCAGAGGCAGGCGGATCTCTGTGAGTTCGAGACCAGCCTGGTCTATAGAGCTAGTTCCAGGACAGGCTCCAAAACCACAGAGAAACCCTGTCTCGAAAAAACCAAAAAAAAAAAAAAAGAACTGACCTTGCTACCCTGGCACAAATGATTCCCATCTTCACATTCTGCTTCCTTACCGCCCACATATGTTTACCCCCTCTGTTAACTCTTCGTTGACTTCCCCATCAGACTTAATGTCCCTCTGTCTTTCGAAACATTTTGCGTCACAACATCTTGCAGCTTGCTTGCACAACTGTCTTCCACATAGGCTTAACCTTCCTGAGCTGGAGCGGTCATAGCTTTGGCTCCGTAACTCCTTTAAGTAGTAGCACATCTGCCACATAGGAAATGCGCAGCCTGTTTCCTCAAACCAGTTAGTCCGTGTGTGTTCCCAGTCACACCATGAGAAATAGGTAATTTTGTAATTTGCTTCTGCTACCTAGCACCAGGATGAGCATGTCTATACTGTTACGGATTTTCCGCCAGATCTATTTCAATGGCATTCTAACGTTCTATTGCCTTCATGGAAAGTGATTTTCTTTTCTAGACAGGGTTTCCCTGTAGCTTTTTGAGTCTGTCCTGGAACACACTGTGTAGACCAGGCTGGCCTTGAACTCACAGAGATCCATCTGTCTCTGCCTCCCGAGTGCTGGGATTAACGGCATGTGCCACCACTGCCCGGTGAAAGTTTCCCTCTTAATGTAACTGTTGTTTTCAACCTCATAGCATTTAGAGTAGCAGTGAATTGAACGCCTCTGTGCACAGACTTCTGGTTATTTTTTCCAGTTAATAAAATTTACAAGGGTATATTAACATTTTTGTTTTTTTCCTCATAAGGTGTTGCATTTCAAGAAGGTTAAAGCATGGCCAGTCTTGGTGGTGTCCATTTTTAATCCCAGCACTCAGGAGGCAGGCAGATTTCTGTGTGTTTGAAGTCAGTCTGATCTGTATATAGAGTTCCGGGACAGTCATGGATACATAACCAGACCCTATCTCAATGTTTAAAAGACGGGAGAATTCATCAGTAGTCAGTAGCTATATCTCTATAATAAATACTAAGAGCTTCAGAAAGGTCAAATAATATCCAGCCAATAGTTGCATTCTCAGGAAGAAAAGATACCGGCAAGGACATCCAAATATAATATCAGTAGTGGGGCTGGAGAGATGGCTCAGTGGTTAAGAGCATTGCCTGTTCTTCCAAAGGTCCTGAGTTCAATTCCCAGCAACCACATGGTGGCTCACAACCATCTGTAAAGAGGTCTGGTGCCCTATTCTGGCCTGCAGACATGCACACAGACAGAATATTGTATGCATAATAAATAAATAAATATTTAAAAAAAATTAAAAAAATTATAATATCAGTAGTTGGATGGAAGGGATTTATTTAATCAACCTCCTAGATATAAAATGTTGGAAGTGGCTTCAAGGATGTAGAGACCAGAACAATGTATTACTATTCAGAAAGCACAGAGTGCCAGTAAAGCCACAAACAAACTCCTGTTATAGAAGACAGGACTAAAAGCCTCCCTTTCCTCTCTGTTAATGAACGGAGGTTTTAAGACAAGCACAGTCTTTGAGCTTGTCCAGATTGAGCCTTTCATAAGCACCTGAGGGAGGCCATAGCTCCTGATTGCTGGTCTATGCTGGAATGTCCTGCTTCTCCCCTGAGGCCAGTTTTGACTCCATATCAAATGATGTTCTGCATTGTCCACATAATGAGTGTGCATGCATCCCTTGGCACTAAAAACCATCTAAACATACCAAGGACTAAGGTTTTATTTGTTTGTTTTTCTATTTTATTTTTTTGTTTTTTGTTTTTTTGAGACAGGGTTTCTCTGTGGCTTTGGAGCCTGTCCTGGAACTAGCTCTTGTAGACCAGGCTGGTCTCGAACTCACAGAGATCCGTCTGTCTCTGCCTCCCAAGTGCTGGGATTACAGGCATGCGCCACCACTCCCGGGGCCATGCCAAGGTTTTAGGGTGTGGATTAAAATAGATCTCAAAGTAAATGTGCTCATTCCATTTCATTACATTTGACTGGAAAAGACAGAAGATTTGGTAATAGGTGAAAATCGATACAAGAATAATTTCCGTTTTAGAGAATTTTCTTAAAGCTTGATGTGGTGGTGCCCAGATTTAATCCTGGGACTCTGGGGGCAGAAGCAGACAGATATCTGTGGCTTCATGACTTTCAGGCCAGCAGGATCTTTAGAATGAATTCCTGTCTCTAAAAATGTGAAAGAACCAGCACTCAGGAGGCAGAGGCAGGCGGATCTCTGTGAGTTCAAGGCCAGCCTGGTATAGAGTAAATTCCAGGACAGCCAGAGCTACACAGAGAAACACTGTCTTGAAAAACCAATAAACAAACTAACAAATAATGTGAAAGGAACATATTTTTAAGAACAAAGCTTTAACTTTGAGGAAAAATGATTATTGTGTATGTTTGTGCCTCTGTTGGTATTTTCACATATTGGCATCACACATGGAGGCTTATTATTACTTATAAATGCCTGGCCTTAGTTTGGCTTATTTCTTGACAGCTTTTCTTAATTTATCCTGTCCACCTTTTGCCTCTGGACTTTTCCTTTTCTTACTTCTGTATATCTTACTTTCACTCTTTCTCTATTGCTGAATAGCTGGCCCCCAATATCCTTCTTTCCTTCGCTTACTTTTCAATTTCCCCTTTTTTTCCTATTTATTCTCTATGTCTGCCAGCCCTGCCTATTCTTTCCTGCCCTGCTATTGGCCGTTTAACTCTTTATTAGACCAATCAGGTGGTTTAGACAGGCAAAGTAACACAGCTTTACAGAGTTAAACAAATGCAACATAAAAGAATGCAGCACATCTTTGTATCATTAAACAAATATTCCACAGCATAAACAAGTGTAACACATCTTAAAATAATATTCCACAGCGATCTTGATTGGCAATTCTTTCATCTGGGCCATCTCAAGGTTGAACTGTACTGCTACTTTTTTCTCTTTAAAGTGGTAGGTCACATGCCCCTGCCTTTTTAAAACGTGAAGTAATTTTGTATTGTATATTTGTCATATAAATTGGTGGCTTGTGGAAGCTTTTGATTGTAACGTATTCTTCCAAAATGCGTTGTTATTTTTAGTTTTAAAGTAAGCTTAATCTTAGACCACAAATTTTGCTTCATTTATGGTGCACATAACCTTAAATATAAGTTAAGAAAGATCTTTAACCTTTACGGTAACTGGAATGTACCCCAGGCATACGTGATTCATCATTCATGATTCACGACACAGTTTAGGGATAGGATATGTTACTTCCTTGATCTGTCTTTCTCCTTTCCCTCAGCATTGTTCCAATGACTGTGGTTACCTTGAATTCTGATACCTTGTTCTTTAGGATAGAAGGATGGCAGGTTTCCTATTAGTCTTAGCTTTCTTCTTGCACCAGTAGGCTTTATTTATAGTAAAGCTCTAAGAAAAGGAAACTCACTCCTCATTTTCCAGTTTCAAAGTGGACTTGTTCCTTTCCTCTTGTTCTCCAGAGACTCCAGGTTTCTTTCATTTATTTTTGCCTTTGCATAGTTTCCCTAGAAGTTTTCATTGGTTTTTTATTTTTCAAACTTTATTTAACTTTATTTCATGCACATTGGTACAATGTCAGATTCTCTGGAACTGGAGTCACAGACAGCTGCGAGCTGCCATGTGGATGCTGGGAATTGAACCAGGTCCTCTGGAAGAGCAGTCAGTGCTCTTAACCACTGAGCCATCTAGCCAGTCATGGTTCTTTTTTTTTATACCATAATTTATATTTTTTCTCTTAATGATACTTGTTGCTTTTAGCATGGGGACAGTATAACAGTTCTTTTTTTTTATTTATTTATTAAAGATTTCTGCCTCCTCCCCGCCACCGCCTCCCATTTCCCCCCCTTCCCCCATCAAGTCCCCCTCCCTCGTCAGCCCAAAGAGCAATCAGGGTTCCCTGCCCTGTGGGAAGTCCAAGGACCACCCACCTCCATCCAGGTATAGTAAGGTGAGCATCCAAACTGCCTAGGCTCCCACAAAGCCAGTACGTGCAGTAGAATCAAAACCCAGTGCCATTGTTCTTGAGTTCTCAGTAGTCCTCATTGTCCACTATGTTCAGCAAGTCCGGTTTTATCCCATGCTTTTTCAGACCCAGGCCAGCTGGCCTTGGTGAGTTCCCGATAGATCATCCCTATTGTCTCAGTATGTGGGTGCACCCCTCGTGGTCCTGAGTTCCTTGCTTGTGCTCTCTCTCCTTCTGCTCCTGATTTGGACCTTGGGGTTGTAGTCCGGTGCTCCAATGTGGGACTATGTCACTGTCTCCTTTCATCACATGATGAAGCAGTGAGGTGGTTTCTCAGGAAATTCGGGATCAACCTACCCCTGGACCCAGCAATACCACTCTTGGGAATATACCCAAGAGATGCCCTATCATACAACAAAAGCATATGCTCAACTATGTTCATAGCAGCGTTGTTTGTAATAGCCAGAACCTGGAAATAACTTAGATGCCCTTCAATGGAAGAATGGATGAAGAAGGTATGGAATATATACATATTAGAGTACTACTCAGCAGTAAAAAACAATGACTTCTTGAATTTTGCATGCAAATGGACGGAAATAGAAAACACTATCCTGAGTGAGGTAAGTAGACCCAAAAAGAGGAACATGGGATGTACTCACTCATATTTGGTTTCTAGCCATAAATAAAGGACATTGAGCCTATAATTCATGATCCTAGAGAAGCTAAATAAGAAGGTGAACCCAAAGAAAAACACATAGTCATCCTCCTGGATAATAACCTTCATCACGCGATGAAGTTTCATTGTTATCTTAAGAGAAGGCCATCTGTTAACAGCTGATTAGTCCATACTGGAAGTGGAAACTCCTTTCCACGTAATACTAATTAATTAATTAATTAATTAACTAGTATGTGGTGTATGTGGGTGAACATGCCACATTTTGAGGGTAGAGGTCAGGGGTCACCTTAGGGAAGCCTGCACTCTCCTTCTTCCTCTGCTTGAGCACCAGGGAGAACTGATCTCAGACTTCACCTGCTGAGGCTTTGTGAGGGCATGTCAAGGATTTTTTTTTTTTTAATAAAAAAGGAATTCAAGGGATTTACCTCTGGTATACTCACATACAATGTTATGCAATAAAGAACACAAATCTACCTATAATTAATTCTATTGCATCTTTCTTATTCTTTTTCCTTTTTTGAAACAGGATGTCGATCTCCTGTATCCTAGACTGACCGGAGCTTACTATGTAGCTAATGACCTTGAACTTCTAGTCTTCCTGCCTCTACCTCTAAAGTGCTGGAGCCACTCAGGGAACCCTGATTGCTCTTCGAGCAGATGAGGGAGGGGGACTTGATCGGGGGGAGGGGGAGGGAAATGGGAAGCGGTTGTGGGGACGAGGCAGAAATCCTTAATAAATAAATAAATTTAAAAATAATAAAAAAAAAATAAATAAATAAAAAAAAAAAGTGCTGGAGCCACAGGCATGAACCACCGTGTTTGCTTTATGAGGCCCTGGGATCAATCCAGGGCTTGTTGTATGCTAGGCAAGCGCTGTACCAGCTGAGCTACATCCGCAGCCCTGAGGCATATATTTGGAATCCTTTCAGTTTCCTTATTTTATGTTTATCCCAGCCCAGGAGTCTTTTACTTTTTGGTTTTTCATTTTTCAAGGCATGTGGTGCTCTTGAAGACCAGAAGGGGACATCCTATTCACCGGACTTGAGTTACAGTTTGTGAGGTGCCATATGGTGCCAGGTATTACACGCTGGTCTTCTGTAAGAACAGCCCAAGCTCTTAACCACCAAGCCTTGCTCTAGTCCCCAAGAGAAGAAGTCTTAAAAGTTGAAAGGATGATTGATATTGTTCACAGTACAGGTTTTTAAAGCCTTTAACAAGGCATAATAAAACATTGATGGATTCTCACATCTGAACACACCAATGCAACTATTATCCAGATCAAGAAACAGAACATAATGGGCTGAGACCGTATCTCAGTTGATAGAGTGTCTGTCTAGTATGTCCAACAGCCTGGGTTCTACCTCCAGCACTGAAACACCGCATGTGATGGCACACAACCATAATCCCAACACCCAAGTAGGAAGTGGAAGCAGAAGGGTGAGGAGTTCAAGGCCATCCTTGCTACATTGAGGACTTGGAGGTGTGCATGAAATACATAAGACCATCTCTCTCTCTTTTTTAAATTAATTAATTATTTATTTATTAAAGATTTCTGCCTCCTCCCTGCCACCACCTCCCATTCCCCCCCCTTCCCCCATCAAGTCCCCCTCCCTCGTTAGCCCAAAGAGCAATCAGGGTTCCCTGACCTGTGGGAAGTCCAAGGACCACCCACCTCCATCCAGGTCTAGTAAGGTGAGCATCCAAACTGCCTAGGCTCCCACAAAGCCAGTACGTGCAGTAGGATCAAAAACCCATTGCCATTGTTCTTGAGTTCTCAGTAGTCCTCATTGTCTGCTATGTTCAGCGAGTCCGGTTTTATCCCATGCTTTTTCAGACCCAGGCCAGCTGGCCTTGGTGAGTTCCCGATAGATCATCCCTATTGTCTCAGTATGTGGGTGCACCCCTCAAGGTCCTGAGTTCCTTGCTCATGCTTTCTCTCCTTCTGCTCCTGATTTGGACCTTGATATTTCTGTCTGGTGCTCCAATGTGGGTCTCTGTCTCTGATCATCTGGAGGCATTACCATCCCTGACTTCAAACTCTACCACAGAGCTACAGTATTGAAAACAGCTTGGTATTGGCATAAAAACAGAGAAGTCGACCAATGGAATCGAATAGAAGACCCTGACTTTAACCCACAAACCTACGAACACCTGATTTTCTCTCTCTCTTTTTTAAAGTTTTGTTTATTACATATATAACGTTCTGCCTGCACGTATCCCTGGAGGCCAGAAGAAGGCACCAGATCTCATTACAGATGGTTGTGAGCCACCATAGGGATGCTGGGAATTGATCTCAGGACTTCTGGAAGAGCAAACAGTGCTCTTAACCTCTGAGCCATCTCTCTAGCCCCAAGACCATCTCTTAAAGCAAGCAAGCAAACAAACAGACAACCAAAAGCATTCCAGACATCCCCTTAGATCTCTTTCCCCAGTCACTTGCTCTCCTCCAAAGATGGTCACTAACCTCAAAGGTAACATTCGTGTTGTCACTCCAAACTACCCCTGTGCCCTAGAGTTTCCTGTGTCTGATTTCTTTCACTCAACATTTTAATAGTGAAATTCATTCTTTTGTTGTTATTTTGTGGTTTTTAGAAACAGAGTTTCTCTAGCTGGGCAGTGATGGTGCATGCCTTTATTCCCAACACTCGGGAGGCTGAGGTAGGCAGATATCTGTGAGTTCGAGGTCAGCCTGCTCTACAGGGTTAGTTACAGGACAGCCAGGACTACACAGAGAAACCCTTTTTCTCCCTCCCCCCCCCCCCGCCTTTTTTTTCCAAGACAAGGTTTCTCTTGTCTATTTATTCTTTGCTTAGCATTGTAAGTAAATTCCAGTTGTTCCAACAATTGGTATTATCTGCCTTTTAGAATTCTAGTACCTAGGCAGGGCAGTGTGCTTTACAGCCCTTCTGTCAGATGTAGCTAGGAAGAAGAATACGTATCCATTTACTCTGAGTGGAAGGTAGATCAGCTTAAAGGTGAGGACTATTGCTGGCATGTAGAACACTTGCTCAGCATCTGGAGTCAGGTCCTGAAGGCCCTGAGTCCGTTCCCAGCAGCAGTGTTGCCGCCACCACCACCACAGCCAAAACAGTGATTCTGTCCTCCAACAGCTCAAACTCCAATGACGTAGGGCATCAAACTCAGGGACGTAGGGATGATGGTCATAATGCGTAATACATATTAGAAGTATTGGCTGAGAGTAGAGGGAAGATAGACAGTGGTAGGTCAGTTCAGAGAAAGGAGTAGCCTGCTTCGGATCAAGTATGGACCATGGATTAAAGGGTGAAGAAGAAGTCAGTAGAAAGTCTAGGTGATTTTTCAAGTAGTATCACTGGATCACACTGGTAAAGTGTAGCAATTCAGAGGGACGTCAAAGATGAGTGCCAGATTTTCAAGGCAAGTGCCTGGGTGGATGCTCACGAAGCGAAGCATTAGCTTGGGAATGGGAAGCTTTTTTGAGACAGGGTTTCATGTAACAGCCCTGACTGCCCTAGAACTCACTCTGTAGACCAGCCTGGTCTCGAACTCAGAGATCTCCTTGTCTCTGCCTCCTGAGTGCTGGGATTAAAGGTGTGTGCCACCACCTTAGTTCCTTTCTTCTATTGCTTTGATAAAAATCCTCTGACAAAAGCCCTTTAAGGGAGAAAGGGCTTATTCTGGCTCCAAGTTCAAGGTACAGTCCATCACGACAGAGAGGTCAAAGCAGCAGGAGGTTGACGTTTCTGGCCATATTGCTGCAACAGTGCAAAAGCAGAGAGAAAAATGCTCATTAGTGCTTAGGTGGCTTTTTCTGGTTTAGACAGTCCAGGAGCCTGTCTCAGAAATGATCTCGCCCATAATTAAAATGGCTCTTTCGGGCTGGAGAGATGGCTCGGTGGTTAAGAGCATTGCCTGCTCTTCCAAAGGTCCTGAGTTCAATTCCCGGCAACCACATGGTGGCTCACAACCATCTGTAATGAGGTCTGGTGCCCTCTTCTGGCCTGCAGACATACACACAGACAGAATATTGTATACATAATAAATAAATATTAAAAAAAACTTAAAAAAATAAAATGGCTCTTTCTACATCCATCAGCATAATAGAGTCGCTCATAGACATACCTAGAGAGTCATCTCCCAAGCAATTCTTCATTCTATCAAGTTGACAATTAACACTATCACAGTGGTAGACTACTTCCATAGCGTGTGTGAGGCCCTGAGTTCCATCACCAAAACTACAAACTAACTGAATCCATCCACAGATACACAGAAGGCAAGGGAAGAGAACAGGACATCCCCAAATTGACACATTGTAGGAGAGTCTCAGAAGAGGGAAAGGCTCAACATCAAGAGCATGAAAATAAGGCAGGACGTGCTTTGCCGATGCCGGCATGTGTGCCCGTGTCTACGCATGTCGGGGAGGGCGTGGATGATGACAAGAAATGTTTGGAAATATACACACCATTAAGTTCGAGATGGAAAAGGACACGCATTTTCTTTGTAAGGCCACTTGCAAGGCAGCCTTCTTGGGTGAGGGCAAGCTGGCTGGTGATTTGAGAAGTGGTACCCCTTGGCTTGGTCACTGTGCCCAGTGAGAAGCATGGGAGACTAGGGAGAGCTAAACAATTGCAAAGTAGCATGACTGTGTAGCTGAGGTTAGCCTGAACTCCAACGAGGAGGAAAACAATGCTAACGCTAACACCTGTTGGAAAATATTTGTTTAACTACACAAAGATGTGTTACATTTGCTCGTGTTGCGTTTGTTAACTATGTAAAGATATGGTGCATTTGCGTTATTTAAATAAAATTAACCTGGGAGCAGAGAGGCAGAGTTAACAACTGATTGGCAGGAAGTAGCAGGAAGTAGCAGGGAGGAGCTTAACGTGGGATTTTTGTTTGTTTGTTTTTGTTTTAGTTGGAGTGGTGTGGAAGGGAGGGGCTTCTGGGGTGTCCACAAAGAGAAAGTTAGCCAGTTGCTAATCTAACTCCCTGAGCCAAGGTGAGTTTTATTTATTTATTTATTTATTTACTTACTTACTTATTTATTTATTTAATACAAATGGAACATATCTTGACCAAATGCAGCAGGAACAAATGGAACACATCTCTGCCTGGTAAAACAAATAGTCGACAACAAACTCAGCCATTCCAACAGCTCGACTGGAACCCCACCCCTAAGGTGTCTGCTGCAGGTTGAGCTCCTGGAGACTTGCCATTTTGATGATAGGGAAAGGACCTGTCTGCAGGAGGCAAGAGGACCTTTCCATGTATTGGAAAATGAAAGGACAGAAAGGAAGAGGAAACAAGGCCATGTCCTGTATGATGTTCTCCAATGAATGGGTTGTTTTTTGTCCTTTCCTGGACTCATCTTTTCCTTCTGATTCTCCTAGCTGACTTCTTCACGGTACTTTAGTTCCAGGGAGCTGGCTACACCCCATTTTACCTAGGCTGGTGGAAAGCATGGTATAGGACATCTATTGAGTGTTGTGCCCAGATCACAGTGTCCCCCAAAAACCAACTAGAAGACCAAGCCCTGGATGTAAAGCAAAGAGCCTTTATTCTTATTCAAGTTTGAACACATACTCTCCGTGTGTCCAATGTATTGGCTTGACAGGAGAGCCCCAAGTTCAGTTGGGATGAAGTTTTTATAATAGCAGAGGTAGGGGTGAGAGATTTCTAAGGTTCAGGACCCCTGATTGGCTGACATTTGTCTAGGGGTGTCCTGGTGAAAAGTGATGGGCGTGTGCTGGCAGGTGATCCTGTCTACAGCGGTTGGAACATTAGGAATTTCCTTTGGATGGTCTGTTCTGGGTGGTGCCAGGGTGGTCTCAGTTTGTGGTCTTTCTTGGAACCAGGTATTGCCCTAGGGTAAACTACTGAGACTCAGGCCTCTATTGAGCTTGTCATGGCTGGGTCCAACATTGAGCATCTTAGTTCATGTTTAGGGACCGTTTCACCATCCAAAATGAATTTCATTACTTTTTGCCTCTACCTTAAACTTTTGGTGTTTGCTAATTGTGAGCCTCCACGAGCTATCACCAGCTGTACCCCCCAGCACAACAATCTGCCTTCACATTTTATTTACTTAGTCTTACATAAATTTTCTTTAAAACTTTTGGCTTGTGATAAGGTCTGTCTATGTAACACTAGCTATCCTGGAACTAGCCGTGTAGATTAGGCTGGACTTGAACTTACAGAAACCCACCTGCCTCTGCCTCCTAAGTGCTGGGGTTAAAAATGTGTGCCACCATGCTTGGTTTAAATTTCAATTTTACTTATTATTATTGTGTGTGCATGAGCATGTACACAGGTGAGAGCCTCTCAGGAATTGCAGGAGATCAAAATTCAGGGACCTAGGCTTTCTGGGCAAGCGCCTTTACCTGGTGAGCCATGCTGATGACCCTATTTATTTTTGAGACAATGTGTAGTCAGATTTTTCCCAAGTAGCCTGGGCTGACTTCAAATTCCCTACAGTAGTCATGATGGCCTTGAATGATCCTGCTGGCTCCACCTTCTGAGTACTGGGGTTACCTGTATGCCCAGCTATGCTTAGTTTTTATGGTGCTGGAGACACAGCCCAAGGTATTGTGCGTGCTCAATGTGGTAGTTTGAATGTGATTGGCCCCTCCATAAGCTCACAGGGAATGGCAGTATTAAGAGGTGTGGCTTTCTTTGTTGGAGTAGGTAAGGTCTTATTGGAAGAAGTGTGTCCACTTCCTGTTGCCTTCTGATCAAGATGTAGCCAGCACCACCATGTCTACCTGCTGCTGCCACGCTCCCGGCCATGATGATAACGGACTGAACCCTCTGAAACTGTGAGCCACCCCAATGAAATGCTTTTTCTTTATAAGAATTGCCATGGCCATGGTGTCCCTTCACAGCAATAAAAACCTAAGACACTAGCCAGATACTCTACAAACTAAACTACATCCCCGGCCCTTATTCTATTTTATTTTTGTGGGGGACAGCATGTCAGGTAGCTCAGGCTGGATTCCCACTTGTTGTGTAGCCAAAAACGACCTTGTACTCCGAACCTTTTGCTGTGCCTCCTCTGAGTGCTGGGATTTCAGGCATGTATGCCATTGTGCCCAGCCAGTGGCAAAATGAATATACCTTATAAATTGTGGCTTGCACTTGAGAAATAGGCCAACATGCATCACCTTTCCAATTAGATGGAAAAGCCGGGGAGGTTGGGAATCAATGGAGTCTCCAGCAAAGATTTCATTACAGTGTAAAACCTTGGATGTTAACCAAAAACTGTCCATCAATGTTCAACTCCAGCAATTAGAGCTTCCGCATGGGAATGTTACGCTAGCTGGGCTGACATTTCGTCCAGGGAGAGCTAGCTGATGGCTGTGAGTCAGGATGCAGGTGTGCTGGAGATGTTAAGTAGTTAATTTTTGATCGAAACGTGTGGGGGCCCTTTCAGTGAAAGCTGCTTTGGAAAGAGCCCATGGCTGTCAGCATCATCTTGCTCAGACACTCCAGATGTCCGTGTACTTGTTTGCACACACATTGCAGGAAGGAATGGTAAGGGACCTACCCTGGTAACCCCACTCCTGCAAATGCCCATGGAACCAGCAACTTTCCAAGGAACCCTTCTGGAGGGTCCAGGACCACCCAGCACCAATTATTCAAAGAAACTCGAAGCAAATTAGCACTTTGGCTAATTAAAAAAAATCAAGGGGAGAGGTAAGTCAGTGAAAATGGCCCATCACCTTGATAAATAGTCCACAAATCTGAGGCCCATCTCCAGTGTTAGTTGAGGACTGGATGACTCAATACCCCAGAAGCCAAAAATCCAATCCTGAGAACCAGCAAAGAGACGGTGCTCTGGGGTCCGGGGCCAGGCCCTGGAGTCTATGGTTTTCAACATCTGCAAGCAACCTCCAGGCCTTTCCAACACCAGATGTTTATACTCTACTTCCTGACCTTCCTTCCAAATGGCAGTTCTTGGAGTCCCACTGAAGGGCTTCACAGGCTGTTTGTTATTTGTGGGGAATACTGTGAATTGTGTGTGTGCGTGTGCACGCGTGCTTACACCTGAAATGACTTCCTGACAGAATTGTTTCCCCCAAATGACAATATTTTGCTAAGAAACAATTTGAAAACAAGGACCAGAATGTAAACATGGCCTTCAGCATTTTGCACAGGGCTGAGACCCCAGCGTGCCGTGGGTGTGTGGGCAAGGGTAAAGGTAACAGTCTTTAGGGACCATAGACAATTTTCATTTGAAAAGAAGGCATATTTTAGAGCCCCTAGGAAGAAGCAAGCCCCAGAGAATTCTTCCTTCCCCAGGGCAGAAAGCGTGCCAAGGTTAATGAGAGAAGCAGACAACAATGTTGAGCCTGGCAGTGTGAAAGATTGAGCAAACCCGTAATTCGGTCATTTGTAAAGTGGCTGGAGAAATGGCATTCTTGCTGGCAGAGCAGTCCCCAGTAGGCGATGACATGTAGGTAATAAAGTGCCTGTCACTCCCACTTGCTCCAGGCTCTTTTGGTTCAGGATGCCACAAAGAAGAAACTACTTGACTTCAGGGGACAAGCCGAGTTGACAGAAAGGCATGATGGAAGGCTTTCAGCCCTCTGGACAGCAGCTCTGGCTGCTGTGGAAACGCGGTGAACAAAGGAGTTGTTTTCCTCCACCTCACATCCTGTCCCGTGAGGCCTGCTCTCCATAGGCCTCTAGTTCTAGCTACTCAAGAAACCAAGGCAGGAGGATAGCCAACTCCAGCCCTGCCAGTGCTACAGAGTGAATTCTAGACCACTAATTCAGGGCAAATTAACCAGACCCGATCTTGAAAGCCAAAGTTAAGGGGAGCTGGGAACGTAATTTAGTGAGTATGAGGCTCTAGGCTCAACACTGAGAACTGCAAAGAAATTCAAAATGTGACAGGTTCTCCTGGGGACTGAGGAGGGATCCAGTAGGCAGACGCTTGCTATGCAAATATTACGGACTTGAGTTTGGATCTTCAGCATCCATGTGAAAAGATAGGCATGGTGGGGCTTGGTGACATGAGACTAATGGCTTGATCTGGCAAAATTAGTTGGCCACTTAAGAGTCGAGGCCAGTGAAGAAGTGAGATGGCTCAGCAGAGCAGCACTTGTTGAAGGGGCCTGAGGAACTGTCTGCGGTCCCTGGAGCCCATGGTGGGAGGAGGAAACTGCCTCCTGGAAAAGGGCTGCCATCTCCACAGTCCACCATGGCACGTGTGTGGCCGCATTCGCACATGTTCATCATGCGTGGAAGATAGCAGTAATAATGCTTTTTAAAATAAGGAAGAGCCGGGTGGTGGGTGGCGCACGCCTTTAATTCCAGCACTTGCGTGAAGGCAGAGGCAGGCGGATCTCTGTGAGTTCGAGGCCAGCCTGGACTACAGAGTGAGTTCCAGGACAGCCAAGGGTGTTACACAGAGAAACCTTGTCTCAAAAATAAATAAGTAAATAAATATGAACAGACAAACAAACAAATAAGGAAGAAAGTAATAGAAGAAAACACCTCATATTGACCTCTGACTTCCACATGTGCTTCTGCATGCAGGTGTGAACATGTATACAAACATACATCACACATACCACACATCTGCATGCACACACACACATGCATACGGAAAGACTGAGAGAGAGATAGATGAGAGAGAGAGAGAGCTCTTAGGTATATTCTATTAGTAAGGTGCTATATTTTGTGTGTATATTTGTATGTTTGCTTGCTAATTTGAGGCAGGATCTCAGATTCAGTAAGCAGCTGAGGATGACCTTAAATTCCCATTTGATCTACCTGCACCTCCCTTCCAATTCCCCAGTTTTATGTGGTGCTAAGAATTAAACTCAGGAATCATGCACACTAGGCAAGCCCTCTACCAACTGAACTGCAGCCCCAGGCTAAGCAAAGCCCTTTATAGAGTCAAACAAAAACACCCTTGGAGCTATTGTAAGCTGGGACTGATTCTCTCGCTTTCTTCCTGGGAAAGTGGTCTTGGTAGGAGCGATAATGGCGATCACTCAAAAGCAGCGTTCCAAAGCCTATAGGACCCCCACAGCATGGCTGCTTTTGCTATTTGTACTCAATCAGAGAATCTTCTGGAAAAAGAACCAATAGGGCTTACGGCTGAGTAGAACTAGAATTGTGGGAGATGAGGGTGTCATGCGTGATTTCCAAGGTGCATGCTGGGAAGGACAGCAGCCCAACTGCTGGAGCGTGGCGGACAAGCCGGGCCTGGGTGGGGCTGGGCACCAGCCCAGTTCTGTTTCGGATGGTGTTTTCCAGGACAGGAGGAATGGCTGCCTCCTAGACGTTTGTTTAATATGGATATTCATCTTTGCTGTGCAGAGACTCCAAGAGGGTCTAGTTTAGAGAAATGGGCAGCCGTGCAGGAGAAGGTATATTTCCCAGTGACATGGCTAAAAATACTGCTTTCGCTCCTTGCCTTTTCACAGCTGCGGATTCCCAGCCCCGATCCTCACGGGGAGAAATAATAAAATCCATGTGTTTATAATAAAATTCATATTTCCCTCTTCCTGTGATGTCTCCCAGTTGTAGGTTCCCATCCGCTTGCTGTTTTACCTATCATTTAACAAATGTATTTTAAGAAAAGCAATCTTTTCCCCTGACATGTCCCATAAACGTCACATCCTCAGCTTTGGTTCTCATTGAGAAGCAAAGAGGCGTGCTTTGAATATTTCTGAAAATGCCTTTCCCTCCATTCCCAGGCAGAGATTTTCAAATGCTCCATCTGTGACAGGCAGGATACAGTGATGCGAGTCCCTTGAGACTGGCTAGAGAGGGCGAGAGGAGAGTTCGGGGTCTGGGAAAATAAGCTATAGTAGGTGGCCCAGTCCCAGTCTTCCGTCATCATCACTCAGGTGTGTTCAGTGCAAAGCCTTCTAGGAAGTCAAAGCTTAGGCCTGGCCCAGGGGGTAGAAGTACTTGCTGCTGCTGCTGCTGCTGCTGCTGCACAAACCTGACAACCTGAGTTTGAGTTCAAGAATATACATAGAGGTAGAAGGAGACAGAAGACGCCACTAAGCTATCTTCTGACCTCCACAGGTATGTCATGGCGTATGTACCTATACATATCACACACACACACACACACGCATGCACACACACATGCATGCACGCACGCATGGATACACATACAAACATTAATTAGAAAAAATACAAAAAGTCTTGGATCCTCCTCCGAGTGGAATGAGTTAGGTTTTAAGGAGTCTTTCATGAAGGCCCTGAGTGGGGCTGTGGAAGGCAAGGGCCCTTAGGCAGAGCAACGCTTTTGAACAAGGAGCAGAGAAAGCACCCCATCTCCTAGGGACAGCTCCGCTAGCATTTAGAGTATAAAAGCTTCCCTTTGTTCAGCTACGCGATGAAATCAAATGTCTCCAGTGTACTTCGTGTGGCATCTGGCTAATGGTAGGCTGGTACCACGAAAGAAATGTTCCACTCAGAACAAGAATGTCAAGGACCCTGCTACCTCTGCTGAGTGTCCAGGAGGGACTTGAGCTTGTGACCTAGAGAAGCAGAAAAGGGGTAGTGTGAGTGTGAAGCGAACTGAGGGAGGGGGGAGAACCAGCAGGGTGGGGAAACCGGGAACAGGAAGGGCTGAGAATACAAGATCGGCAGGTATCCCCTTCCCCTCAGTATTTTTGGCCTAGTTTGCTCCTAGTTCGTTCATTCATTTACCCACAATGTATTCATCCAGCCAATTCTAAATAAGACAGGACCCTTCTCTAAATGTACAGACTTGTGGTGACAGCTAACAGGAGATTCTGATGGGACTTCTGTGCTCTGTAGCTCATATCATCTGTGGTTGCCGGCACAAGATAGAGCCAGTCAATATTACAGCCTGGAGGCGGGAAGCATTCATGAGCTCTAGCCCAGCTGAGGAACTATTGTCAGTTGTTGGTCTCTAGGGGAAGGAGAGGGAATTTTCTTCAGAGTTGCGGCCCCTAGTAGATCAACCAGTGGATGGTCCTCCACCCAGGAATATATGGGCAGGACAAATCGTACTCAGTGGATTAGAACAAACAGAAAAAGCAAAGAAGCTGGAAAGGGATGGAAAGGGAGGAAGTAAATCTGAGAAGAGTTAGGGGGAGGAGTGGAGGGTGAATATGTCCCAAATGCTTGTACGCATGCTAGAAACTCTCAAAGAATTAATGCAAATATTATATATTCATCTATTTTAAAGACTTACGTATTTTAGTTTATGTGTATGAGTGTTTTGCCTGCATGGGTATCTGTGTATCATATGTGTTCAGTGCCCATGGAGTACAACGGGATCTCCTGGGGTTACCGAGATCACTGTGAGCAGCCATGTGCTGAGAACCAAACCCGGGTCTTCTGTGAGAGCAGCCAATGCTGTTAACCACTGGATCATCTCTCCAGTCTGGAAACAATCATGTATTTTTAGAAAATTCAAGAGAATTTTAAAATGGGTAATTAGAAAAAAATTCACAGAGATTTTTGAAAAACGGCAATGATTCAAGTTGAGATGTTTTATTTAATATAATCAAGTTTCAGCTGCTATTTTGCTATCAATTAGTGTAAACACTCATTAAGATGGCCCCAGAACAAAATTTTACTCCTTGTTTTATTTTTAGGATTTTCTTTAAAAATTGTTTAATTAAAAAAAAAATTTCTTGGTTTTTTGAGACAGGGTTTCTCTGTAACTTTGGAGCCAGTTCTGGAACTAGCTCTTGTAGACCAGGCTGGCCTCGAACTCACAGAGATCCACCTGCCTCTGCCTCCCGAGTGCTGGGATTAAAGGCGTACGCCACCACCACACAGCTTTTAATTAAA
Source organism: Microtus oregoni (assembly GCF_018167655.1). Lineage (NCBI taxonomy): Eukaryota > Metazoa > Chordata > Mammalia > Rodentia > Cricetidae > Microtus > Microtus oregoni. The sequence goes on along the minus strand of NW_024543873.1, from coordinate 3,743,133 downwards.
ACTTTTAAGGATAGGTTTTTAGTTTATTTATTTTGAGGTTCACTTCTGACATCTATGTGGACAAGCTTAGTAGACAGCGTAGTGTGGGTGCAACTTTAGGTGACCAAGAGCCCAGGCTAACGAGCTCTGTGGCAGCAGGGCCTGACAGTGTATGAGCCTATCGAGCCTGTTCTTTGGCGCACGTGTGGAGTTTATTTTTAGTGGATAGTTAGGCTTCTTCTTTCCGTGACTCTCTCCCTGGCTAGACTTCCTCAGATCCCAGCTCTCCGTACAACTTTGGCCAACTTTGGGTCCTTCTCCTTTTCTTTGTAGGAAGCCCTAGGCAGCTAGCAGCAGAGACAAGAAGCAGGCTGAACGCCTCTGCTGGGTGGAGGATGGTCGCCCCAGAGCTCTCAGGGTCGCCTGTTTCAGAAACAATTTACAGGAGTAAAGTGCTAGGGACATGGCAATTAGAGTGTTCTTTGAACCAATCTGTACAATTAACATCATTTTTGGAGGTCACATTTCTCGTGTTTGCAGAAAGGATTTTTTCCCTGTGATGCTATAGCAACATGTAGAAGTCAAGTCAAATAGTGGGTAAATACTGGAGGCTCTCTTGAATGCTTGCCTGCCTCTTCCTTTCTGATCCTGGTTTCTGTCACGGGGTTTTGAGCTCCCACATGGCACCGTGTGTTCTTAGCTCTTCCTGATGCAGAGTCCTTTGGTTTTTCCACACCCACAAACGTCCAAGTGACATAGGTTCCTAATTTCACAGCTGCCCAAGTTGGTGCCTATGGGATGAAGAATAGACTGCTTTTCCCATCACAAGCACCCAGGGGCCCACCCCAGACAAAGTCAAATTTGGGTATCCTGGTACACATGGAGGTGCTCTAGCTATTGCTCAGAATGAACTCTCTTCTTTCCTTGCCAACTAACCCTATTTCTGGTCTGCTCTCTGGGTGCACACATTCATTTACGTAGATACACTTGAAGGAAGCGTTGACTTGTTTATTTTCTCATCAATTTATTCTGACATAATTGCATAGAAACCTCCTTATGGAACTTTCAATATATATATAATATATAAATATATATAATATATAAATATATAATATATAAATATATAATATATAAATATATATAATATATAAATATATATATAATATATAAATATATATAATATATAAATATATAATATATAAATATATATAATATATAAATATATATAATATATAAATATATATAATATATAAATATGTAAAAAAAAAATATATATATCCAAATGCCTGTTCTTTGAACTTAAGTTGCTTTTCTGTGACTCACAGAAACTCGAACATGGATTTCTTTAGTCTTAGCCCTATTCTGACTTTGAATTTACTTTGTTTAGCCTCTACACCAAAGAAAATCCCATATCGCAACCTGGCCCTCACCTACTGCAGAACCCAAATGTCAAAGGGGTGATTCAGGAATCCATAGGCCCCTACAAAAAATTTGACCACTTAGGGTTTTATTTAAAAAAAAAAGCCACTGAAACTGTGGTGGCTCTGGCTCGTTTCTGCAATTTTAGAACTCAGGTAGCTAAGGACCAGCAGTTCAAGGTCAGCTTTGGCTATGTGGTGAGGCCCCGTTTCAAAAACAAAACAAAACAAAGCCAAAACAGAGATCCTGTGTAGGGAGGTGGCTATGATGTTTTCTAACATTCTAAAAATAAGATTAAATACAGAACAAGTAAAACAGTATTGAACTGAAAATAAGTATAAGGAAGCCCAACAAAGTTCTAGTTTTCCTGTAATGGCTGCTTCCATTGTCTAATACTAATACTAATGTTTTTGCAAGGCAGGAGGAATATAGTGTAAGGGCCAGAAATAAAACATGGGAAGTACTCATTCTATCACTGAGCCACTCTCTACCAGTCTCAGTTAGAGTTTTAATTTCAAGATTTGAACATTTTAATTATATGTAGATGTGTGTATAGCTGCACATGCGCATTGTATGTGTGCGTGTCAGTGCACATGAGTGCGGAGTCCGTGGAGGCCACAAGAGGGCTCTGGATTTCCAGGGGCTGGGATTACTGGTGGGTGGGGGGGGTGTCTGATGTGGGTGTTGGAAACCATACTCGGGTCCTCCGTAAGAGCAGTGTGCATACTCTTAGCCACTGAGCCGTCCTTCCAGTCCCTCAGTTGGATTTTGGAAAAATTAAATTGCAGATGCTTTCAGCTACTTTTTGTGGCACCTTTTCTCTGCCAGAGTCCTCAGCATGCACTGAATCCATTATCCTGGAAATATTTTGGGGTTTGTTTAACTTAAAAAGTAACTGGAAATAAGGAATATTCTTGAAGGTGTTTCTCCTCATTTTTGTAATCTTCATCTTTTTGGAACAATGGTCAAGAATTCCCTTTTTCATTTAAGAGGAACAAGCTTGAATTTCAAATTTGATTATTTTTTTTTGAAACAGGGTTTATTTGTGTAGTCTTGACTCTCCTGGAACTAGCTCTGTAGATCAGGGTGGCCTCGAACTCACAGAGATAGGTCTGGGATTTAATCCCTGATTCAAATACTGATATTAAAGGCATGTGCCGCCACCACTGGGTGAATTTGATTGTTTAATTGCTGCTAAAAAGAAGAAGAGATCCTTTATCAGAGCCAGGCTACAGACAGCTGTTGATCATGGATCGTGGGAACGTGTTTGAGGGGATGAAGCTGAGACATTGAGCTGTGATGCTGAGGTGTAGCAGAGAAGAGGAAAGACACAGCGCAATGTATGTACATAAGGCACTGACTAGGGTGCAGCCCAACAAGCCTACATCAGCATCCCAACAAACCATGGCGGGCATGTGGGGGGGGTGGGGAGAGCAACTGTGTGACTGAAAACACATGAGCGTAGGAAGCCATTTCCCAAATGCGAAAAGGATGCGGTAAATGGGAAGTAACCTAACCCCCAGCCCTGCTGCAACCACAGTGTGGAGTAAGGTAAAGGATGCAGAGACACTCATGCCTCTCAGCCAACACAGGACTCCAACCTGATGGTCTAGAAAGCTTAGATCGAGTAGCAGGTATATTATCTCTGAGTTTTGCTGTATTCCTGGCACTGTAGGAACCAGACGCAGAAGGTGAAGAGGCCAGTCCACACATGGATGTGAGGATCTATTTGTTGGGACCTGAATAAGAGCAGGCAAGCAGGGCTGGGACAGGAACAGAGAGGTTTACTTGGTATCCTAAGCCAAGTGGAAGGATGCACGTTCCTCCAAGGGAAAAGCAAATTAAAGCTAAAACTTGTAAGTGACTGTATTTAACTGTAACTCTTCTTTGCCCAGAGCACTGAGATGATCCGGAACCCTGTGAAAAACAGGTTACAAAATACCTCCTAGCTGTGGGGAACCGTGGGGGAATGGAGCTGGCTTATCTAATGCGCTCTCAGGGGTGTGACTCAGAGGATCTCTCCAGTTTTTCTTTTGTTTTGAAGCCTGGCTCTCAGAAAGATAAAAGGCTGGCCTATTCAACATCCGCTGCCTACTTGAGGATGACCTTGAACTTCGGATCCTCCTACCTCTGTCCCCCTCCCCCCCACTCCCTGAGTGCTGGGAAGGGCTATGTATATCATTCCTGCTTTATTTTTAAAACATTTATTTGTGTGTATGTTTTATTTTTTTATTTTAAAAACATGTGTGTGTGTGCGTGCGTGCGTACGTGTGTGTGTGTGTGTGTGTGTGTGTGTGTGTGTGTACTGCATACGTGCCACAGCACATATTTGGAAGTCAGAGGACAACTTGTAGAAGTCAGACGCCTCGGTTCTCCCCATCACTGTGAGTCTCTGGTATTGAACTTAGGTCATCAGGATTGATGGTAACCGCCTTTACCCACTGAGCCATCTCATTGGCCCCACGCTCAGTGTTTTGCGCTGCTGGCGATTGAACCTAGGGTTACAAGTACGCTAGACAAGCACTCTACTATCTGACATACGGCTCTAGCACACCCTATGTTTGTTTTGAGAGGGTTTCCATAAGTTGTCCAGGCTCTCCTATATCCAAGCCTTCCAAGTCCCTGGGACTACAGGTAGGCATTACTATCCGTAGCAATTCAATGCAGCCTTACATCAGAAGGTCAGAAGTCCAACCCCCCCCCCCCCCCGCGCTCCTCCCTTTCCCACAGGAGCTAGGTGGCTTGTAGTCCTCTCCAGAGGTGATGGAGTCTCTGTGGTCCCCTCAGCAGAGCCGTTGTTTCACTGTACTTCCTGCGCAGTTCTTCTCGGATTGTCCCTATGGTCGCTTCCCTGGACTGTGCTTGCTCTCAGGTCCATTGCTCTGGCCTTACAAATTCTCATTTCAGTTTAGCTGTGCTCTGCAAGCTAAATGCTGACCTTCCCCTCTGGCAAAAGAATGTAGAACAAGGGCTCCAGAGGCTGGGAGGGAACACCCGAAGGATGCCTCGCATTTGTTGAATCTCCTCTAGACTGTAGCGGGAGTTTTGGACAAGTCAAGCAGGAGTTTTTGTTTCTCTCCTTCTGTGGGTGGATGGAATTCTTGTTTTCCTAAAATATACTCATAATTAGCATCACCTCCCTCCCTATCATTTATTATGATGAGAATATTGCCATCTTTAATACACTTCTATGACATTAATTGCATTTATAGTTATACACTGAACAGTCATCAGTATCCATTTCCAAAACACTTTCTTAACCCAGTCAGAAATGGTGTCCCCGTTTAGCAATAGCTCTCTTCAGACCCTGGTAAACTCTAACCTACTTTCGCCTTCCATGAGTTGACCTCTTATGGATATAATGGCCTTTGGCATCAGCCTAACTTCATTTAGCATAATATTTTGAAGGCTCAGCCATCCCTGTGGCATATTTGAATATCATTCTTTTTTACTTTTGGTTTTTCGAGACAGGGTTTCTCTATGTAACAGTCCTAGCTGTTCTGGAACTCTTGTAGACTAAACTGACCTTGAACTCAGAGATCTGCCTGCCTCTGCCTCTCCATTGCTGGGAATAGAGGCATGTGCCATTACCGCTTGTCCCTTTTTTTTCCTGCCTCTTCTTTTGGTTTGAATTTTTAAAGAAAATGTTGCCAAATCCAAGGTTATGCAGTTTTTCTCTTAAAGCAAAAAGTACCCTGAGGGGTTTTAAACTTCATTTTTGCTTATTTAAACACACACACACACACACACACACACACACACACACACACGGTCAGGCCCCGAGCTGATCTCAATCTTGCAATGCCACCAAAAATGACCTTGTACTCTTGAACTCCTACTTCCGCTTCCAAAATGCTGGGATCCCAGGTGTGCACTGCTGTGCCCGGTTTATGCATTGCTCTGCAAGGAACTCAGAGCTTGGTGGGCATACTAGGGAGCAGTCTACCAACTGAACTCCCTCCCTCGTCTGAAAGGCTCATAGTTGCACATATGGCAGAGTGAGGTTTTTTGTATTTGTATATCCACTTGAGGTTTTTTTGTATTTGATATGTAAGGTTGCAAAACAACAGCAAATATATATATATATACATATATGTATATATACATACACACACATATATAACAACAATAAACATATATGTGCATGTATAAAACAACAGAGTATATATAAATACGTATATATATAAAACAACAACATATATATCTACATATATCAAGGAAATGGCAGTAACTGAAGGGGAAGCTAGCCTAGTGTTTTCTTTCTCATCAGGGCTCAGAGAGAGCAGAAAGTGGCTCCGAGGATCTTCAATGTGGGGACCCACAGATAGGCTTATCAGCTGGCTCTGCCACAGTGAGTCAGTGCTAACTGTTCCTGTCCCTTTGTCACTTGTAGTTTGTTGGGCATTTATTTCTTTGGAGAGAGACTGGCTCCCTTTAGCTCAGTTGCTCACTTCTGACTTGGAGAAAAAATGAGAAGTCTCCATGGACAGTTCCACCAAGACAGCATAAAATGGAACAAAAATGACCCCTTCCCCCTGAAAAATACAGGTTTTCCTACGAGAAAGAGTTCCTAGGAAGAGAGAACAAACGATGTTAATTAAAACCACGAATTTTGCTTTCAGCCAGGATTGAGTGAGTCCAAAGCATCTGGAGACCAGTTTTGAGCCCCGTGTGCTAAGAATGCTTTTTCCACTTTTTTTTTTTTTTTTAAATAATTTTTTTTATTAAGAAAAGAAGAAAAAAAAACATAAACAAAAAACAAGTTTCCACCTCCTCCCAGCCTCCCATTTCCCTCCCCCTCCTCCCACCCTTCTCCCCCTCCTCCCACCCTTCTACCCCTCCCCCCACTCCTCTCCCCCTCCCTCTCCAGTCCACAGAGCAGTCCAGGTTCCCTGCCCTGTGGTAAGTCCTAGGTCCTCCCCCCTCCGTCCATATCTAGGAAGGTGAACATCCAAACTGGCTAGGCTTCCACAAAGCCAGCACATTAAGTAGGATCAAAACCCCGTGCCATTGTCCTTGGCGTCTCATCAGCCCTCATTGTTCGCCATGTTCAGAGAGTCCGGTTTTATCCCATGCTTTTTCGGTCACAGTCCAGCTGGCCTTGGTGAGCTCCCAGTAGATCAGCTCCACTGTCTCAGTGGGTGGGTGCACGCCTCGTGGTCCCGACTTCTTTGCTCATGTTCTCCCTCCTTCTGCTCCTCATTGGGACCTTGGGAGCTCAGTCCAGTGCTCCAG